>NC_143249.1:64270000-65520000 GCF_984573655.1 Nuphar pumila
AAATATTTTTTTTTATCAAGCTCCAGATCGCATTACTGTTTCAACATCAATTGTATCCAAAATTGGAGATGACCTTCTGTGAACACCCCAAATTTTCCCAAAAATTCAAAAATTCCTGTTTTGCCCATAGGTCCCTTTCTTTGAATAAATCGAGTCAATTTTTAATCAATTTTTCATTCATTTCTCAGATTCACTGGAATCCAGGCTCAATCTTCATTTCTGACCTAATTTCTGATCCAAATCGGATATCTAGATCCAATTCTGATCCCGGATCTCTTATTGTTCCAAAAAATCAAAAATTTCAAAATTCTTTATATTTGTCAGAGGTTTTTCTCAGTTCATGGTCCGATCTCAATTCAAAATCTGAATTTTAATGTTTTATCAAAATTCTCGGACCCACATCCATTTCTGAAACTCGATTTCCAAAATTAACCCTACTATTTGCCAAAAACCTCATTTTTAGAAAATCTTTAAACTTCAAAACAAATATTTTTTACAAGAAACTTTCAAAATCCTTATTTGGGTCCCGTTTCCCTAAAAATCTCTTGAGTTTTTAGAACTCCTCTCAGAAACATGGAAAAAGATTTCAGAAGAAAATAGCCTCTTTCATTATTTTGAAAAAAACATTAAAACATAAAATCCTCTTTTGAAAATTTCATAAAAATATTGGACCTCCATTGAAAATAAGCCTAACGGTTTTTCCTTATAAAACCGACCCTCAAGGGGGTCGATTCCTCATCGCCTTCACCCCTCCACCCTTCTGTTCTATGCAATTTTTTTCTTGGTCGACTGAAGAAGGTTTGTTTCCTTCTTTGGAAAGCCACCGATCGCACCCTTCTTCCTTCATGATAATTTTTTCTTCACCCCTTACTTCTTTTCCAAATCCTTCTCTCTCCCGGAAGCCTCTCCTCTGATCGATCGAAGGATTTTTCAATTCCAGCAACAACAGCAGAGGTAAGTGACCATCTCCTTTCTCCTCTTTAGATTTTCTGTAAAGCTCTCTTCAATATTTACCGCATTCCCTTGTCTGGATTTCTTATTCTTCATTTTTACTTTTTTTTTTCTTTTCTCTACTGTTCTCGCAAACCTCTGAGTTGTTCTCTGTTATATGATAAGCAAGCCCTTTT
Source organism: Nuphar pumila (assembly GCF_984573655.1). NCBI lineage: Eukaryota > Viridiplantae > Streptophyta > Magnoliopsida > Nymphaeales > Nymphaeaceae > Nuphar > Nuphar pumila. Next base: position 64,271,128 of record NC_143249.1, read on the forward strand.
GTAATGTCGACCTGCGTATAGCAAAGCCGACTTACATATGGCCATATCAACGGAACATCCATGTTCCAATAATTTTTTTTATTTTTCCTTCTTTTTTATTTTCGGTTTGCGCTTTATTTCTGGTTTCACTCTCTTAGTTTTACTTTGATTCCCTCTTTCTTATTTTAGTTACTGTATCACATTTGATTCTCAATCCCTTTTCGCTAACTTGTTTATGCTCTGATCATTTTTTTTTCTATTGCTGAATCTTTGTTTTGATTTTCCATCAAACTAAATTTCCTGTTCTGTATGGATAACCTGTTATATTACATAAATGTGTTTGGTCATCGTACTATTCATTTTGATTTACTTTCAGCATGATTTTATCATGCACGCCATTCTATCCTCAATTTATGATCCATCATATCGATCTTTGCTCCTCTATATTCTGCCTTAGGTCAGTATCCTATTCTTTTGTGATTCGTTGTTATCAATACAGTTTGCTAATTCATGTTTCCATTACCAATAGGATTCACACAGAAGATTAACGCCTCCATGTGTTTTTGATCTGGTTAGATTACCAGTTGATCAAACCTGTATAGGCATTCATGGATTCACCGTAAGAAGTCTATTCATCCCAATTGATCTTTACAATAGCTACAGTCAAATCACGATAAAATCCGACCTCTTACTCTCACATTCAGACCTACTATATTTCACGCAAATTAGCATTAGCGTCTTTTGCAATGATTTGGGTTCCATCAATAACAGATGCTTGGTTCTTTCACTAAAAATGCCCCATCAGAAATACTTGGGAGAGAAGTAGATTTTCTTTGGCGTTCTATTAAATTGCAGGTTGAAGGAAAGAGGACATAAGGCAGAAATATGAAATACAGAAATGCCCCCTTTACTGTCTTTCAGTTCAGGTACGTCAGGACTGGTTTGAAGAAGTTAGGTTTGCTTCAAGGTAAGGCAGTACAAACACCTGTTATTGTGAATCCCATTTATGGTTGGATTGCAAGGGGAAAGCTCAGACTACTATCCCCTTTGCAATTAACAAACTTGCGTGGAACTCTCAGAAATTCTTATTATTAACCATGTTTTGCATGTTTCCCTGTATTCCTACAGGACTCACCTTGCTCCTTATTAAGGCATACTATCAGTAGTTTGTTCAAGATCAGCGGATGCTTCGAGTTGCTCATTATTTGCCTTGGTTAACACACTGGTGGATGACTCAGAAATCGCTTCCTTGTTCTCATGTTGAAGCAATCGATCCTAAGCTCATGATCTACCACTTGTGTCCAGGTTCCAAAATTTACCTCATGAGAAAGAGGTAAGACAACAAGATGAGTTTGAGTGTCCCCATCGTGACATGCTGGTTGGATTTGGAAGGTGGGAGTTCAATCCTATGGACCTTGACAACCTACATCCAGACAATAAAGGTTGTGTCCACCTGCGGCATAGGAGTGAAGGCAGATTTGTGTCTGCCTGGCTGCAGAGCTACATTGCCAAATGGCTTCATTGGATATACTACCATCCTCCTCCACTCAGCAAATACTGCTAAAGCATTTGTATTATCACCTTTCAACACATATGTTCGCTATGATTTCCTCGTTGCACTTTCCCTGTCACTCCATCCAGTATATGGTCATCACTCCACTACATCCACACAACACATGCATGTTGTGCATAACCCTGCACCACCTATTCCACTGTATCATTTTTTGTTTCATTATATTCCTACATCTCTTGTAATTAGTTATAAAAAGCCTGTGTTAGATCATTTTATCATTTACTGCTGCAAATTTTCAAGCATCCCAACTGATTCAGCATAAGTTGCTACCCAGAGTCTTCTTGTTGGTCGTCATATCTGATGGCTTTTCTGCATCAATAATATTGTTCCCAGGAATGTTACTTGTGGGTCAAAACCTTTTCATAGAAAAATACTTTGGGTAGGTTGATCCCAGATGTCTCAAAACCATAAGCTATATTGCAGATGATACCATCATATTCTAGGTTACTTTAATCCTCGTTTTGGGCAACCATTATAACAACAACATTGGGATTCAGTAGAGTTGGTAGCCATGATAAAATGCCACTGACATATGCCCTGGACTTCATACTGGTTGGAGAAGTTACATTCCCTCTTTCATGCGGAAATATTTTGAATACTCTCATTACAATCCATTTGCTGTTTTATGCTTCCGCCTATGATTCCCTCATTTTTAAACCCATTTGGTAGTAAATCCATCCCAGCGTCACCTGTTTTCATTTGCAACTAGTCACAACAGTGACTATTTTTGCAACAACCAGCTGGCAGAAATTGATTTGTCGTGAACAAATCAACTTACTGCCACCAGAAAACCATGCATCAAAGGGCTGCTACTAGGGACTACATAGATAATGTTGTCATTGGGATACTCTGTCACGGTCTAACATTGCTGTAACCCTCGTGCTCAGAATCCGTTTGTGTAATGTGATTATAAAAGAGTTTTGTTGTTAAAGGTGATTGATCGAACCACTATCATACTAGTTGCCTCCAAACTTTTATTCCCACTTACCTCCTGCTCATAGTATCACGATGCACTTACATCATCATTGTTGCATTATCACACAACATTTCATCTTCACCTTCATTCCCAGTCACCACATTCATTCTTATATGACCTTCTTCTCTTGTGACATCTTCATACCTTCCCTGCTCATATTCACCACAACACTTCATTCACACACTTCTCCTTGTGACATCCTACCTATCACTTATATGTCATCCTGTCATATTCCGCCTGTAATCATATACTCTCTGCAAACAGCACTATTCATATTTTGACACTGCACCTCCATCTACATTCACCTGTGTATCCCTGCAATTACCATTTCCTTCATATTCACCAGATCACCAACACCCTCTTACAGTCACAGTGTTGTTAACTTCTTGCAGAATATCATCCTCTGCACCTGCTAATTCCTCATACCCAGACCCAGTTTGACACTGCTGCTTATTCTGCTTCAAACCAGCTTATGAGCTCTTACCACCAAAATCAAGGCAAACAAACTAATTCAGCGGTTGGTCTTGCCTTGGGACCTTCCCAGCCTGTTACCACTACTTTCCAATCTATTGGCACACCCTTACAGACAGGAAATATGAGCTTGCTTGATGACTGGTCTCGCCAATGAGATCATGATTTCTTCCATCGGTCCACTACCCAACTATGCCCCACTTGTCCCTTGCATACCCAACACTCTGTGTATTTTGCTGCATTCATAGTATATTTGTTGTATTCATATTTCAGTCTCTGTAGCATATACTCTTGTCCATTGGTAATATGTATATCTATGCTTTTATAATATATACAATACATGGCATACACTTCAACATTATATATATATCAAAGTCTCAATATAAGCCAGAACAATATTTCAATTTCTGCATAACTTCATTCAATACCATATCAATCTCAACCATACACACATCCATTTTTATTTCATCACTTACACCCACATCACAATTACTCTACTATATTATACTTTCCCAACATCCAGCATCAGCCCCTTTCACCTCGTGTACAGCAGGAACATATTATCTACACTTATCGTATGTCAACAATCTTCAACCACCTGTCATACTTCATACCTTCCAGCTGTACCACCCTCTTCTCCTTAACATCATACCTAGATAGTTGAGCATATCACCACTCACTATAACATTCACTAAGTGTGCATGCATTTTACATAGTCATTCCTCATTAGCTTGATACATTAATTCCAACATGTGTTTTGTCATTTATGCCACATTTTCATTAGTATAAAATATATACATAAACATTTCATTGGTCATATTCTAGGTTCAATGTGATATCTTGCAATATGCAGTTATTATCTTTTGCTAACCCTGTTTTACAGGAAGTATGTAGAAAATGTCATCTTCTTTCTCAGCTTCAAAATTATAATCTCAATTTCAATCTCAGAATTGTAATAGTTAGAAACTTTACATTTCCAGCTCTAGATTAGAATATATGAGCATATATACATATCTTAGAATTTGCCTATTTTCATATCATTTTCCTCTCTTATTGCAAAAAATTCATGAATGGGAACACGAATGGCACGTGAACCATTCTAATAAAAGGTGATTAAATCCTATAAATCCTAAGTTCACGATTTGCATCAATGGCCATAGTCAAGGTGTGAACAAAACTTAGGATTTTCATCTTTTATGGAATAACACCGGATCCACACTGGATCTCTCTTCAAAAATCATCATATTTCTAAATATTTTTTTTCCTTTATCAGAGTTTAACTTGAAATTAACTCAAAAAGTATATCAATGGCCATAGTCATGATATATTGAGAGTCAATTTCATTTTAAGTTGTATAAAGGCACCAAAAATGTGTTTTATTCTTCACTTTAATCTAAATATGATTATTATATGATACATTTTATGACCATAGTCAAAGATGTATTATATTTTCAATCTTATTTCAATTCATTTAAAGAATGAAATATGCTTTTCAAATATTCAATTTTCAAAATTCTTTAATTCATTCATCATTTAGGATAGAATTGCATCATATTTTCAAAAATTCTTTTTTCAAAATCCAAGTGATTTTGAAATAATTCTTCAAATACCTTCTTCCTTTCTTAAATCAAATTCTTATTTATAAATTCAAATTCATCTTCTCAATTCTATCTCATTTCAAAAATTCAAAATTCAAAATTCAATTTCAAAATCCAATTTGACTTTGAAAATTCCAAATTCATTTCTATATTCCAGATTCAATTTCCAAATTCAAAGTTCAATTCAACTTTGAAATTTCAGATTCATTTTCAGGATTCGATTTTAAATTCAATTCAATATTTAAAATCAAATTTCAAAGTCCAATTCAACTTTGAAATTTCCAGATTCATCTCCTGATTTCGAAATTCAAGTTTTGAAAATCAAAGTTTCATTCTCTATCCTTCTTCCCAAATTTTGAAAATTGATCTAAGGATTCCTCAAATCCCATTTTAAGTTCTATCTGGGTCCCCAAAATCCAAATCCCATCTATATTTCCAAAAGCCTAAACCCATCTTCGAATATCATCTGGATTTTCAAATTTCCAGATCTATCTTCAAATCTCATCTGGATTTCCAAAATCCATATCCATCTTCTAAATTTCATACTGGATTCCAGACTTTGGATCCAACTCCATTTAGGATTCCAGATTCCGGATTCAACCCCATCTTAGATTCCTGACTTCGGATCCAATCCCCTTTAGGATTCTAGATTCCAGATTCAACTCCATCTTGGATTCCAGACTTCAGATTCAATTCCATTTAAGATTCTAGATTCCAGATTCATCTCCATCTTGAATTTCAGACTTCAGATCCAATTTCATTGTAAATTCCAGATTTCACACCCAATTCTAAATTCCAAATCCCATCTAGATTTCTTCCACCTTTCATTCTGATTTCAAATTCCATCTTGACTCTCAATTCTAGATCCATTTTCGAAGTCCATATTCAAACTTTCAATTCTTATTTCCTAAACTCCCTTTTTTAAATTCAGGCTCATCTCAATCTTTGATTATTTCAAAAACTCAAGATATATTCTAAATCTTAAGTTAGAAAATCTAACTTCTATGAGTCTGTCTTCAACTTTCAAAAACCATTTCTTCATCATATTCTTCATAATTTCAAAATCACGTGGATAAAATTTTAAAATTCTTCTCAAAAGCATATATTCTTGCATTTGCATCACAGAAGCATGATTCTTTGTGCATTTTCTAGACTTAGAATAAATTTTTAGACAATATTAAAGCAAAGCAAAAAGGCATAAATTCGATCCTTGGTTCGATTACCCCTGCTAAAGGCGCCAGGAACGGTCGAACCTCGTACCGACGAGCGAGCCCCGTCTCCCTTTTTAACACTGGTTCTTCACCAAATCCAACTCTCACATTGGTCCTTCACCAAATCCAGTTTAACACTATTCCTTCACCAAATCCAATTCTCACATTGGTCCTTCCAAATCTAGTCTAACACTGGTTCTTCATCAAACCCAATTCTCACATTGGTCCTTCCAAATCCAGTCTAACACTGGTCCTTTATCAAATCCAATTCTCACATTGGTCCTTCCAAACCCAGTCTAACACTGGTCCTTCACCAAATCAAATTCTCACATTGGTCCTTCCAAACTCAGTCTAACACTGGTCCTTCACCAAATCCAATTCTCACATTGGTCCTTCACCAAATCCAGTTTAACACTGGTCCTTCACCAAATCCAATTCTCACATTGGTCCTTCACCAAATCCAGTTTAACACTGGTCCTTCACCAAATCCAATTCTCACATTGGTCTTTCCAAATCCAGTCTAACACTGGTCCTTCATCAAACCCAATTCTCACATTGGTCCTTCCAAATCCAGTCTAACACTGGTCCTTCATCAAATCCAATTCTCACATTGGTCCTTCCAAACTCAGTCTAACACTGGTCCTTCCAAATTCCAATGTTTATATTGGTCCTTCAAAATTCCAGTTTTTACATTGGTCCTTCAAAATTCCAATGTTTATATTGGTCTTTCAAAATTCCAGTTTTACACTGGTCCTTCAAATTCCAATTGATCCTTCATCAAAGTTCCAATGTTTTCATTGGTCCTTCCAAATTCCAATTTCTCAAATTGGTCCTTCAAAATTCCAGCTTTACGCTGGTCCTTCAAATTCCAATTGGTCCTTCAAAATTCCAATGTTTATATTGGTCCTTGAAAATTACAGTTTTACACTGGTCCTTCAAATTCCAATTGGTCATTCATCAAAATTTCAATGTTTTCATTGGTCCTTCCAAATTCCAATTTTTCAAATTGGTTCTTCAAAATTCCAGTTTTACGCTAGTCCTTCAAATTCCAATTGGTCCTTCAAAATTCCAATGTTTATATTGGTCCTTCAAAATTCTAGTTTTACACTGGTCCTTCAAATTCCAATTGATCCTTCATCAAAATTCCAATGTTTTCATTGGTCCTTCCAAACTCCAAATTTCTCAAAATTGATTCTTCAAATTTCAGTCCTTCAAAATTCCAATGTGTACATTGGTCCTTCAAAATTCCAATTTTCTCAAAATTGATTCTTCAAAATTTCAATGTGAACATTAGTCCTTCAAAAGTCCAATTTTCTCAAAATTGATCCTTCAAAATTTGAGTTTTATCCTAGTCCTTCAAAATTCCAAATATTTACATTGGTCCCTTAAAATTCCAATTTTTCACAAATTGGTCCTTCAAAAACTCCAATTTAACACTGGTCCTTTACCAAAATCCTTTACCAAGATCTTTGTACCAAAAATTCCTTTACCAAAATCCTCCTAAAAAATCCAGTTTAACACTGGTCCTTTACCAAAATTCTTTACTTAACCTCCTTTTTTATGTTGATCCTGTAAAATCCAGTTTTACTGATCAAAATTGCCAAAATCAAAATTTTCAGCCCAAGGTCTTATCAAAATCTATATTGAGTGATTACTTCACAAAAGATTCTCGAAAACTTTGCCAATTTGCTAAAAAAGTGTTGATTCCAATATTTTACTGCACAAAATAATCACCTCAGATTACCTCTAGTATTCTTTTCAAAAGGGTGAAGCTTTTTTGCGAAAAAGAGTAAAATTCAAATCTTCTCTATGTTGGTCAACCAAGAGGATGTAAGAAATATCCTTGGTATGATTAGCGAAAGAAATATTCAATGATGTTGAAAAGCCGGAAGCGAATCGATATTGATTATAGCTATGACACATGTTTAAAGACGACTTTCTGCCAATTAGGCAATGGAAATATCCTGAGCGATAAAAAGAATCCACTCAATCCATATCTCCTCATTCATTTAAGCTACAATCAGATATCTGCAAAAGGGATCTCTCAATTGTCGTCAAGTTGAAGGCGAATATGCGAGCTAGACCCCCGGGGCCAAAGAAGATTCGGATCATCTCTGAGATGAAGGAGTTTGTGATGGATCCTTCCAGGGAACGTTCAGATCACCGTCAAGATGAAGGCGACTGCGCTAAACCTCCCGACAAACCCTAAAAGATATTTGATTGCTGCTATCATCAAGAGATTTTTTTTTTACCAATGAGCTCATATCAACAGTATAATTCTGAAAAAAAGAAGGATCGGAGCATCTCCAAGATGAAGGAGTTTCTGACGTACCCTTCCCCGAAGAAAAAAAGAAAAGCCAGGACATCTTCAAAATAAAGGATGATGTAATAAACTTCCCCCGAACCTAAGAGAGATCAATGTCTCAAAAAGAGTGCCAGAAAGATCATTATGGGAAAAACCCCAGGATATCAAACTGCCAAAATTGCGAGAAATCATCTTTTCTCATACAAAATCCTTTCATCAATATCTTTTCGCTGCTTACTTTTATGAAATTAAGAGTATTTCTTCTCTAGTCATGTCAAGGAAATGGATAACTTCCTTGAAGAAACTCAAAAGCATAAAAATTTGAATCTGACTCTGGAATCCGGGAAGTTAACCTCATTTTGGAGGAAATACTCTAGGTAAAAAAAGAGGGAATATCTTTCGCACATATGTGCACGCTTTCAAGCATTTGAATCAACTACAATTTTCATCTTATTGGCAAAATTTTTTGGTTATCCAAAAATGAAATAAATGCTCAATATCCATTTTGATGCAACCTAGCATTGTTTATATTTTTCAAAGAGAGTTGCCTCGTTCTGGTGAGGTATTTCTCCAGTCCCATCATGGTTTTCCCCATCAAGGAACTCATGCTTTGTATATCCATTTCAAATAAAGATTATACCTGAACCTTGTCTCACAAGGTATTTTTCAAAAATGTCCCATCGCGGTTTTTCAAATATCTTTGTCCGATCCAGGTTAAGGGCTAAGCCTTTGTCTTTTCAAAATTTCTTATATTTGTCTCATCCATAAAACTTCTTTTTCACCATGTCGGGATAGTCATCTCAAAGTCCCATTACAATTTCCTCATTTTTTTCTCTCTCAAAATTATTCTTGAGGATTTCGTTTCCTCCCAAAACCTTTCAGGATAAGGTATAAAACCTAAAAAATAAAGCTTTGCAAAACAAATTCTTCCACACCCAGTTCAGACCTTCTGACTGGGGCATTTTTTTAGAAAAATTTGGTGTGTATTCTTTGCCGCTAAGCTTGGCTTACAACCAGCTTAGCAGCAAAGAGGGGCATCTGTGAACATCCCAAATTTTCCCAAAAATTCAAAAATTCCCTTTTTGCCCCTAGGTCCCCTTCTTTGAATAAATCGAGTCAAATTTTAATCAAATTTCTATTCATTTCTCTGATTCACTGGAATCCAAGCTCAATCTTCATTTCTGACCTAATTTCTCATCCAAATCGAATATCTGGATCCAATTCTGATCCCGGATCTCTTATTGTTCCAAAAAATCAAAAATTTCAAAATTCTTTATATTTGTCAGAGGTTTTTCTCAGTTCATGGTCCGATCTCAATTCAAAATCCGAATTTTAATGTTTTATCAAAATTCTCGGACCCACATCCATTTTTGAAACTCGATTTCCAAAATTAACCCTACTATTTGCCAAAAACCTCATTTTTAAAAAATCTTTAAACTTCAAAACAAATATTTTTTACAAGAAACTTTCAAAAGCCTTATTTGGGTCCCGTTTCCCTAAAAATCCCTTGAGTTTTTAGAACTCCTCTCAGAAACATGGAAAAAGATTTCAGAAGAAAATAGCCTCTTTCATTATTTTGAAATAAACATTAAAACATAAAATCCTCTTTTGAAAATTTCATAAAAATATTGGACCTCCATTGAAAATAAGCCTAACGGCTTTTCCTTATAAAACTGACCCTCAAGGGGGTCGATTCCTCATCGCCTTCACCCCTCCACCCTTCTGTTCTATCCAATTTTTTTCTTGGTTGACTCAAGAAGGTTTGTTTCCTTCTTTGGAAAGCCACTGATCGCACCCTTCTTCCTTCATGATAATTTTTTCTTCCCCCCTTACTTCTTTTCCAAATCGTTCTCTCTCCCGGAAGCATCTCCTCTGATCGACCGAAGGATTTTTCAATTCCAGCAACAACAGCAGAGGTAAGTGACCATCTCCTTTCTCCTGTTTAGATTTTCTGTAAAGCTCTCTTCAATATTTACTATATTCCCTTGTCTGGATTTCTTATTCTTCATTTTTACTTTTTTTTTTCTCTACTGTTCTTGCAAACCTCTGAGTTGTTCTTTGTTATATGATAAACAAGCCCTTTTGTAATGTCGGCCTGCGTATAGCAAAGCCGACTTACATATGGCCATATCAATGGAACATCCATGTTCCAATAATTTTTTTTTCTTTTTTCCTTCTTTTTGATTTTCGGTTTGCGCTTTCTTTCTGGTTTCGCTCTTTTAGTTTTACTTTGATTCCCTCTTTCTTATTTTAGTTGCTGTATAACATTTGATTCTCAATCCCTTTCCGCTAACCTGTTTATGCTCGGATCATTTTTTTTTTATTTATTTTCTATTGCTGAATCTTTGTTTTGATTTTCCATCAAACTGAATTCCCTGTTCTGTATGGATAACCTGTTATATTACATAAATGTGTTTGGTCATCGTACTATTCATTTTGATTTCCCTTCTGCATGATTTTATCACGCACGCCATTCTATCCTCAATTTATGATCCATCATATCGATCTTTGCTCCTCTATATTCTGCCTTAGGTCAGTATCCTATTCTTTTGCGATTCGTTGTTATCAATACATTTTGTTTATTCCTGTTTTCATTACCAATAGGATTCACACAGAAGATTAATGCCTCCATGTGTTTTTGATCGGGTTAAATTACCAGTTGATCAAACCTGTATAGGCATTCATGGATTCACCGTAAGAAGTCTATTCATCCCAATTGATCTTGACAATAGCTACAGTCAAATCACGATAAACTCCGACCTCTTACTCTCACATTCGGACCTACTACATTTCATGCATATTAGCATTAGCGTCTTTTGCAATGATTTGGGTTCCATCAATAACAGATGCTTGGTTCTTTCACTAAAAATGCCCCATCAGAAATACTTGGGAGAGAAGTAGATTTTCTTTGGCGTTCTATTAAATTGCAGGTTGAAGGAAAGAGGACATAAGGCAGAAATATGAAATACAGAAATGCCCCCTTTACTGTCTTTCAGTTCAGGTACGTCAGGACTGGTTTGAAGAAGTTAGGTTTGCTTCAAGGTAAGGCAATACAAACACCTGTTATTGTGAATCCCATTTATGGTTGGATTGTAAGGAGAAAGCTCAGACTACTATCCCCTTTGCAATTAACAAACTTGCATGGAACTCTCAGAAATTCTTATTATTAACCATGTTTTGCATGTTGCCCTGCATTCCTACAGGACTCACCTTGCTCCTTATTAAGGCATACTATCAGTAGTTTGTTCAAGATAAGTGGATGCTTCGAGTTGCTCATTATTTGCCTTGGTTAACACACTGGTGGATGACTCCGAAATGGCTTCCTTGTTCTGATGTTGAAGCAGTCGATCCTAAGATCATGATCTACCACTTGTGTCCAGGTTCCAAAATTTACCTCATGAGAAAGAGGTAAGACAACAAGATGAGATTGAGTGTCCCCATCGTGACATGCTGGTTGGATTTGGAAGGTGGGAGTCCAATCCTATGGACCTTGACAACCTACATCCAGACAATAAAGGTTGTGTCCACCTGCGGCATAGGAGTGAAGGCAGATTTGTGTCTGCCTGGCTGCAGAGCTACATTGCCAAATGGCTTCATTGGATATACTACCATCCTCCTCCACTCAGCAAATACTGCTAAAGCATTTGTATTATCACCTTTCAACACATATGTTCGCTATGATTTCCTCGTTGCACTTTCCCTGTCACTCCATCCAGTATATGGTCATCACTCCACTACATCCACACAACACATGCATGTTGTGCATAACCCTGCACCACCTATTCCACTGTATCATTTTTTGTTTCATTATATTCCTACATCTCTTGTAATTAGTTATAAAAAGCCTGTGTTAGATCATTTTATCATTTACTGCTGCAAATTTTCAAGCATCCCAACTGATTCAGCATAAGTTGCTACCCAGAGTCTTCTTGTTGGTCGTCATATCTGATGGCTTTTCTGCATCAATAATATTGTTCCCAGGAATGTTACTTGTGGGTCAAAACCTTTTCATAGAAAAATACTTTGGGTAGGTTGATCCCAGATGTCTCAAAACCATAAGCTATATTGCAGATGATACCATCATATTCTAGGTTACTTTAATCCTCGTTTTGGGCAACCATTATAACAACAACATTGGGATTCAGTAGAGTTGGTAGCCATGATAAAATGCCACTGACATATGCCCTGGACTTCATACTGGTTAGAGAAGTTACATTCCCTCTTTCCTGCGGAAATATTTTGAATACTATCATTACAATCCATTTGCTGTTTTATGCTTCCGCCTATGATTCCCTCATTTTTAAACCCATTTGGTACTAAATCCATCCCAGCGTCACCTGTTTCATTTGCAACCAGTCACAACAGTGACTATTCTTGCAACAACCAGTTGGCAGAAATCGATTTGTCGTGAACAAATCAACTTACTACCACCAGAAAACCATGCATCAAAGGGCTGCTACTAGGGACTACATGGATAATGTTGTCGTTGGGATACTCTATCATGGGCTAACATTGCTGGAACCCTCATGCTCAGAATTCGTTTGTGTAATGTGATTATAAAACAGTTTTGTTGTTGAAGGTGATTGATCAAACCACTGTCATACTAGTTGCCTCCACACTTTCATTCCCACTTACCTCCTGCGTATAGTATCACGATGCACTTACATCATCATTATTGCATTATCACACAACATTGCATCTTCACCTTCATTCCCAGTCACCACATTCATTCTTATATCACCTTCTTCCCTGGTGACATCTTCATACCTTCCCCGCTCATATTCACCACAACACTTCATTCACACACTACTCCTTGTGACAACCTACCTATCACTTATATGTCATCTTGTCATATTCCACCTGTAATCATATACTCTCAGCAAACAGCACTGTTCATATTTTGACACTGCACCTCCATCTACATTCACCTGTGTATCCCTGCGATTACCATTTCCTTCATATTCACCAGATCACCAACACCCTCTCACAGTCACAGTGTTGTTACCTTCTTGCAGAATATCATCCTCTGCACCTGCTAATTCCTCACACCCAGACCTAGTTTGACACTTGTGATCATCGCAAAATTTTTCCTCTCTTGTGGTTTCTCTCTCTTACTTCTCTTTTCCTTTCCGACCTCTATTTTCTCCTTTTGAGGGAGAAAATAAAAGACAGAAAAAAAGAGAGAAGAGAAATGAGAAAAGGAAGAAGAGAGAGGAATTCTTTTGCGGGGTCTCACTTGACCTTAATTTTGAAAAGAAAATAACTCGCCTCCGTTTTTGAAATTTTTGGGGGAAAACTGAAAGATGGGATTCGCTCGACAGTACGAGGTTCGACCGTTCCTGGCGCCTTTACCAGGGGTAATCGAACCAAGGATCAAATTCATGCCTTTTGCTTTGCTAAAATATTATCTAAGAATTTATTCTAAGTCTAAAATGCACAAAGAATCATGCTTGTGCAATGCAAAGATGTATGCTCTCTTTTGAAAGATATTTTTGAAATTTTCCAAGTGTTTCTGAGATAAATCTGATGATAGAGTGAGGAAATTGTTTCTAACTTTAGAACTTAAGATCAGAGCTTGGAAAAATAGATCTGGATTTTGAAAGGAATGATTTTGAATTTGAGATAAAAGGAGAAGAAAGGAAATTTCAAAGTCATAAATGGACTTTGAAACAGAATAGAGATGAAATGGAATTGGATTCTAACTTTTGAAGTTTGAAATCAAAATGAAAATGTGGGAAAAATAGAATTGAGAAATAGAATTGGCTTGAAAGTTGGAATTTCAGGATGAAATCTGAATCCGAAGTCTGGATTCTAAATAAAGTTCAAAATTGAATTCTGGATTTAAAATCTGGAAATAGGGATTGGGTTTGAAATCTGAAATAAAAATGGAATTGGATTTAAGAATCAGAATTAGGATGGGATTTGGATCTGAAGTTTGGGATGAGATTTGGATCTGAAGTCTAAGATCCAAAGTAGAATTAGGTTCTGGATCCTAAGATGGATTTTAATCTGAAATATGAGATCTAGGATGAAATTGGATCCGAAGAAATGAAATTTGGATCTAAAATGAATTCTTGATCCTAAATGAAACTTGGATCTGAAGTCTGAGATCCAAAGTAGAATTGGAATCTGGATCCTAGAATGGATTTTGGATCTGAAATCTGAGATCCAAAATAGATCTGGGTTCTGGATCCTAAATGGAATTTTGGATCTGTAATCTGAGATCCAAAGTGAAGTTGGATTCATGTTTGGAAATCTAGATCCAAGAATGGATTTTGGATCTGAAGTCTGAGATCCAAAAAGTGGAGATTGATACTTGGAAATCTGGATCTAAGTTGAGATTAGGATCTAATTTTGGATTTTTGGAATTTCAAAATCGATTTTTGAGAATGAATTTCAAAGTCAAATTGGACTTTGAAATTGAATTTGGAAAAATGAATCAAGTTGAATTTTTAAACTTTGAATTTGATTTCAAAGTTTTGGAAATAAGATAGAATTGAAGTAGGAATTTGAAGAAGAGATATTCACTTGGATTTTTAAAAGGAATTTTTTAAAATATGATGCAATTCTATCCTAAATGATGAATGAATTTAAAGAATTTGAAATTGGATTTTGAAAAATTATTTCATTCTTTAAATGAATTAAAACAAGATTGAAGATATAATACATCCTTGACTATGGTCATTGAATGTATTATATAATAATCTATATTTAAATTTGAGTGAAGAATGAAAACATATTTTTGTGCTTTTATAGAGTTTAAAATGAAATTAACTCTCAATATACCCTGACTATGGCCATTGGTATATATATTGGATTAATTTTAATTTAAACTCTGATAAAAGATGAAATATTTGAAAATATGATGATTTTTGAAAAGGATCCAGTGTGGATCCAATGTTATTTTATAAAAGATAAAAATACTAAGTCTTGTCTACATACCGACTATGGCCGTTGATGTAAATCATCAACTTAGGATTAATTTACCTCTTACGAAATGGTGTACGTGCCATTCGTGTTTCTCCATTGTGAGATTTTAAGAAATAAAGGCAAAAAGCATGAAAATAAGCAATTCATGATTTTTACAATGCTCATTCATTCTACCTAAAGTAGGAAATGTAAATTTTCATTACAATCTAGCTATTACAACATTGCTCTTGAATGAGAATTAAAATCCCTGAGCTAAGAAAGGGAAATAAGCTTTTTCTTTACATAATTCCTGCAAAACCGATTTAGTAAGATACAAGTATATAAAGAGATGTAAAAATGTTATATTACAAATGTAAGCACGTATATAATATCCTTAGACTATTTAGAGAGATGAAAAACTAGAATGTACATGAATTTCCCATGTAAGAAAGTGATATATAATATCGTGAACAAAATGTGAACCCAGATGGGCTCATTTAAGATGTCATGCTTTATACAGGGAAAGAGTTGGGAAATGAAGGTAAGCTGGGCCTGTGGGTTAATGTGATTAATATGTTATGAAGAGAGGTGCTGGTGCATATATAACAGCAAATGGATGATGAAAATGAGGAAGTGGCATGTTGCAACGATACAGCAAGTGGAATGGACTTAGGCAATATGTTGGATAGGCTGGTATAGTAATGATGTGGTTGCAGCTATATGGGAGTTGGAGCTGAAAAAAATACTTTTGAAAAGTATGACTGCTACATGGTGGCATAGGTACATATGAAATAGGATGTAGTGGGATGTGACTGCATATGCTATACCTTATACCATAAATGTGCTGAGTGTAGTGAAGTGCAGGGGTGATGTGCTAAAAATTGTGGAGTATGCATATAGTGGGTGTGCACACCATGGGGTATTCAATGTAGATGGGATAGTGTGCAGGGAGTTAGAAAAGTGAAAGATATGCTGAAAGTTGCAGGAAATAGTTTGAGTGGGTAAGTACTAGGGGAAATTGCAGGTGATAAAAAAAATGTACACAATGCAAGATGCAATAGACTGTGTAAATGCAGGTGGTATTGTGTATGGGAGATGGAAGCATGGTGATCATGGATAGCCATGTAACCTACAGGTGGAGATGAAGAAGATGAGCTGAATATTTTCTTAAAAATGAGGACAAACAAAGTAAACAGATGTTTCAGGTAAAGCAATACTGTTAGGTACCAGCGGCAGTGTTCCGCACCTTTATGGTCATGAGTTACAACATGCAGTTGCTTGTTGGGGTGGTAGAGCACAAGGACTAATATAAGCAGAAAAGCTTGAGACTGGCTAAAAATGAAGTGACACAGAATCATTCAATTCTATATCTTGCTTTGATAACTACTCCCCTTCAGCACCGAGAGATTCCTACCGATGTTCATACTCGTTATCATAGTTGTCTGAAAATTACGCCCAGGTCCAGCTGTGCCCTCCCAAACCACAATAGTTGATAGGTTCATAATTGGCATACCAATAGAAAAACCACTTTGGACATGTATCATTCTGAGTAGGTGATCACTGGGACCAATAAAGCTGAACTGATCCTTATGAGAAAATTGAGCAAATACAGAGAGAATTTTGGCCACCTAGCTGATGTTTGGGCCTGGTATAAAATAAATTTCTTCTCAAAGGTTGGCTTTTGAAGGAAGCCACCGATATGAGGATATCCCTGACAACCATTTTGTGACGACAACAGGATCTTGTCGCCATTCATTCTCACGCTGCCAATTACCTCACATACTGGATTAGCAAAACCCCATCCCATCTTCTGTAGCACTCGGTGTCCACCGCCAATCAATACCAACTAACAGGTTTCACCAGAACCTTTTAACTATAATAGCAGCAATGACAAATCCCCCTCTTGCAGGGTCAAAAACAACAGGCGTGACACTGGTGCCTAATGGGAGTATTGGCAATTATGTGGAGTGGAAGACGGCTGACTGTAGGCAAAAGGGAAGGTGAGTGACGATGCTATGATAAGGTGGCAGGGTATGGTTGGGAAGATGCACTGTATATGCCGTGGTATGTAATCAGTGAATGTGGAGTGTCATGGAGGTGAATGTCTGGTCGTCCGAAAATGAATGTAACAATCTATTATGTGATGACTATCCAGATTAAACATCAACACAAAAAAGCAACATTACTAACCCATCACTCTAATGAGAACACTCGGACGCCTTAAGGTGACTAAAGAGAACGGAAACATGACAAAAGGTTTTGTTGGTAATTCATCAACAAAGGGGACTGATGGCAGCGCCGATCAAGTTATTTAAATTCTTGGGTTTAAGAGCATATAATCCACAACATGCTACCACAATAGTTTTAATGAAATTGTCTGTCAGTTGTCAGCAATTAACAATATGAGTACATTGGTACAAAAATTAACACAGAGATAACTATCAGAGATGGTATGGATGCTAGGACAGTCATGTGAGTATTAATACATGTGCAAGGATAACTTAAGTGTCGAAATGGGGAGCATCTAAATGCAAATGAGAGGGGAGATCAATATATTCATTTTATAGGACAATTTGAGAGGGTCATAAGTTACATACCTCTAGAATCGTGACTTGATACAGATGATTTTCTGCAACAGAACATGTAAATGAAAGTTAATAAGGGATAGCTGGAACTCAGATTTAGAGTGTAAATAAATGCCCATAAGTAGGAAAGCACAAGTAATGAGGGGGATTCTTTCAGTAGATCGTCTGTATTCACAAAATGTCAACAACAGCCAATTTGAGAAGTCTCTTCTTTCTCGATCATAGCTATGACAGGTACCAGCCACAAGGGATAGACATTTCTGGCAGGATCTTTGTCATTCGACAGTGTAAGGATGACCAGATGAAAAGAAATAACTCCCCTGTAGAGCTTTGTCCGAAAAAAACCCCTTGAAAGTGAGAGACGAGCTTATTCATTCAGTAGTGGGTCATCCTTTCCTTCAGAAGTAACAACCGATCTATTGGTCATATGACATTTCATTGTGCTTCATTTTCTGGTCGTCACCCCTTTCTCTCCATGCGACACCACCAAATTTTCGTGAACCAGATCCTTTTATTGGTACAATTCTTCTAATATTTACAAGTCGATGGGGGTTAACAACAACTGAAAATGAATTTGGAAGTCCAGATACAGAAGATATGAAGACCCCCGTAATCATGGAAAAAGAAAAGAAAATGCTTATACAATATATTGCAGAATCTAGAGCTGAACGTAAATCAATGAAAAACAGAAAAATCATGGGAGCTTTTGTGATGTGCAGAGGGATGATCAAAACATCATAGACAGAAAATTAAGTTGCAAAACAGAATTACAACAAAGAAAAAAAAAATGTCGGAACACAAATTGTTCCATTTGATTTCGCACGGAGGTGATCTGACATTGCCATGAGCAAAGCAGTATCACGAGGAGTGCTCTTAATGGGGTGGATAGAGGAATCTAAGGAATCAAAGACGAAAAGAAGAAAGAAAGTAAAAAAAAAAAGGCTCTTACCGAATTCTTTGTTCTTGACTGAAGGAGGAGAGGCTTTCCCCTTTTTTTTTTGGCACTATCGCAAATTCGATCACGCTTTTCACCAAGAGAAAGGGGTCGATGAAGTGATTCCTTCCAGGAAGAAAACTCGATGGATGCTGGAGGAGAAAATTGTTGTCTGAAGATGGATGCTCGATCGAGTGGGATGGAATGGAATGGATTTTTTCTTCCCCTGTGTGCGCCCTCTTTAAAGAGGAAAAGGGGAAAGTTCGGGAGAGAAATCTGTTCAGGATTGAGGGTTGAGAGAAGAGGAGGCCGTTTGAAGATAGAGGGTAGAAATGAGAGGGAGGAGTGCGCGGGAGGGATCCGTTGCAGACTTTTTTTCATTTTCCAAAAAGAGGACTCCCTTTAAGAAATTTTTGTAAAAAATGGTTAAGGAAATGAGGTTTT
Organism: Nuphar pumila; assembly: GCF_984573655.1. Lineage (NCBI taxonomy): Eukaryota > Viridiplantae > Streptophyta > Magnoliopsida > Nymphaeales > Nymphaeaceae > Nuphar > Nuphar pumila. The sequence continues at coordinate 64,290,113 of NC_143249.1, forward strand.
TAGAAAAATTAACTTAAAAAGCTTCAGAACCATTCGTTTTTCTCATAGTTTTTTTCCAAATTTTTTTGGTTTTTGTGTTATTTTTCAATTTTTTTGTATTCTTAGAATAAAATTCTAAAGTTTTACGAGAAACCAAAGATTAAAATAAATTTTTTTTTGTGTTTTTGCAAAAATATTTACAAAAGGGAATTTTTTTGAGAATTTAAAAGCTATTTTGAGAAAATTTCTTCAGAAATGGGTTTGGATCCGGATTTTGAGGAAATATGGATTTAAAACACTAGATTCAGATCCAGAATTGAATTTGAATATATCAATATGGAATTTAATTCAGAAAATCTGAAGAATGACTGAAATTTATCTTTGACATTGCTTTGATTTTATCAGAAAATGGAGTCAGGGGCAAAAAAGGGTTATTTTGCAAATCTTTGAAAATTTTGGGGTGTTCACAGATGCCCCTCTTTGCTACTAAGTCGGTTAAAAGCCGAGCTTAGTGGCAAAGATAACACTCCAAATTTTAAAATGCCCCAGTCAGCAGATTTGAACTGGGTGTGCAAGAATTATTTTGGAAACATGGCTTCTCAGGCTTAAAACCTTATCCTGAATGGTTTTGGGGGGGACGAAATCCTCGAAAATGATATGATTGAGTAGAGAATGAGGAAATCGTGATGGGACTTTGGATGAAAATCCCGAAATGGTGGAAAATCAGAATTTTGATCAGGTCTCCTGGGTGAGACAAGATACTCTTTTTGGAGTGATTCAGGTGTAGCCCTTAACCTGGATGGGACGAAGATATATCAAAAATGCATTGAATGAGGAAAGGAATACATGTGGACCTTGATGGGACATTTTTTTGGAAAATGCCTCGTGAAATGAAGCTCAAGTAGGATCCTATCCTGGATGGATATATGAAGCATGGGTTCCTTGATGGGAGGAGCCAAGATGGGATTGGAAGGAAACATCTCATTTAGAACAAGGAATCTCGTTGGAACGACTCTCAGGTTTAACCCAAACCTGCAAGGAAGATACCTCGCGAAGCGAGGTTCCGAGTTAACTCTTAGTCTGAAAATAGGAAATCTACCATACGGATTTCTCAAATGGAGAAACCATAATGGGACCTTCAGAATTTGGACGAACAAATCCGAAAGGTTTTTTTGCGAAAGGAGAAGTATAAGGTTCCCTAAAGCTTCGAAAAGGGAAGAAATTGGGCGTCTCATTGCTGAGACTGAAATAGCTTTTGAAATCAAGTGATCTTTCGCAAGAAAATTCAGGTTTTGACTCTTAACCTGAATGGGAAAAATCTACCATACGGATTTTTCAAAATGGAGAAAACTGTGATGGGACAGGAAGAGATACTTCTTCTGAAAGAGGCAACTCTTCTGGAAGATATAGACAACGCTAGGTTGCATCAGAATGGATATTGAATGTTTATTTCATTCTTGGAATAGCTAGAATTTTTTGCCAATAAGATAAAATTATAGTTGTCTCAAATGCTTGAAAAAAATGTGCACGTATGTGCGAAGATATTCCCTCTTTTACCTAGAGTATTTCCTCCAATGAGGTTAACTCCTCAGTTCTAAGAGTCAAATTCAAAATTTTAGTGTTGGTGATTTTCTTCAAGGAAGTTATCAATTTCCCTGATATGAGAATAGAAGAAATATTCTTAATTTCATAAAAGCAAGTAATGAAAAGATATTGGTAAAAGAATTTTTACATGAGAAAAGATGACTTCTGGCAATTTTGGCAGTTTGATATCTGGGTGTTTTCCCACGATGATCTTTTTGCACTCTTTTTGAGTCATTGGGCTTCCTCGGTTTTTCACATCATCCTTCATTTGGATGTCCTGGCTTTTCTCTCTTTTTTTTTTTTTTAGGGAAGGGTACGTCACAAACTCCTTCATCTTGGAGATGTTCCGATCCTTCTTTTTCTCAGGGATTATATATGATATTGGCTAAAAAGGCCTTTAGATGTAGCTGGAATTAAATATCTTTTAGGGTTTGTCGGTAGGTTCATCGCACTCGCCTTCATCTCGACGGTGATCTGAACTCTCCCTGGAAGGATCCTTCATAAACTCCTTCATCTCGGAGATGATCCAAATCTTCTTTGGCCCCGGGGGTCTGCTCGCCTATTCGTCTTCATCTTGACGACAATTGAGAGATCCCTTTTGCAGATATTTGATTGCAACTTTTTAAATGAATGTGAAGACATAGGTTGAGTGGATTCTTTTTTTATAGCTCAAGATATTTCCACTGCCTGATTGCCAGAAAGTCATTTTAAAACATGCGCCATAGCCAAGATCAATATCAATTCGCTTCTGGCTTTTCAACATCATTGAAGATTTCTTTCATTGATCATATCGAGGACATTTCTTATATCCCTTTTGGTTGATCAACAATAAAAGATTTGAATTTTACCTCTTTTTCGCGAAAAGTTTCACCTTTTTGGAAGGAAATACTGGAGGTAATCTGAGAAAATTCTTTTTGTGCAATAAGAATATTTAGAATCAACAAATGCTTTTAGCAAATTGGCAAAGTTTTCATGAATTCTTTGTGAAATAATCATTCAATATAGATTTTGATGAGACATTTAGCTGTAATTTAGAGAAATGGTGTAAGAATCAGACTTTAGAAAACTGGAGTGATGAAATACATTAGGTTTTAAAAATCCCGACCAGTTATAAAAACTGGATTTTGAAAATCCCGACCAGTTATAAAAAACTGGATTTTGAAAATCCCGACCTGTTATGAAAACTGGATTTGAAAATCCCGACCAGTTATAAAAACTGGATTTGAAAATTTCGACCAGTAATAAAAACTAGATTTGAAAATCCCGACCAGTTATAAAAATTGGATTTTGAAAATCCCGATCAGTTATGAAAACTGGATTTGAAAATCCCGACCAGTTATAAAAACTGGATTTGAAAATCCCGACCAGTCATAAAAACTGGATTTGAAAATCCTGACCAGTTATAAAAACTGGATTTGAAAATCTCGACCAGTGAAAACACTGGATTTGAAAATCCCGACCAATTATAAAAACTGGATTTGAAAATCCCGACCAGTGAAAAAACTGGATTTGAAAATCCCGACCAGTGAAAACTCTGGATTTGAAAATCCTGACCAGTGAAAACACTGGATTTGAAAATCCCGACCAGTTATAAAAACTGGATTTGAAAATCCCGACCAGTGAAAACACTGGATTTGAAAATCCCGACCAGTTATAAAAAACTGGATTTTGAAAATCCCGACCAGTTATGAAAACTGGATTTGAAAATCCAGACCAGTTATAAAAACTGGATTTGAAAATCCCGACCAGTTATAAAAACTGGATTTGAAAATCCCGACCAGTTATAAAAACTGGATTTGAAAATCCCGACCAGTTATAAAAACTGGATTTGAAAATCCCGACCAATTATAAAAACTGGATTTGAAAATCCCGACCAGTTATAAAAACTGGATTTGAAAATGAAGGATTTAATCTGATGGTTTGAAAGTGATTGAATTTGACAGATTATAACCTGAGGGTTGAGAAAATGATGAGATTTTGAAGATATTGCAACCAAAGGTTGGGAAACTGATAGAATTTTGAGAGATTGAAGATCTTGAAGGTTTGGAAATGATAGAATTTGGGGAGTCGCACCCTAAGGGTTTGATCTTTTGGAATACACGACCAGCGGGAGCTAGATCTTTTGGAAATACATGACCCGCAGGATATTGGATCTTTTGGAAATACATGGCCAACGAAGGTTGGATCTTTTGGAAATGCATGACCAGCGAGATGCTGGATCCTTTTGGAAATACATGACCAACGAAAGTTGGATCTTTTTGGAAATACATGACCAGCGAGATGCTGGATCTTTTTTGAAAATACACCGGATTTAAGTTAGAACTTGAATTTTGTAAAAGGAAAGAATTTGATCAGAACACTGAATTTAGAAGGTTACTGGTGCAAGAACCGGATTTCTAAGAAATGATTGATTTTCAATGCGAAGATTGGATTCAGAAGGAAGTCCTGGTCGAAACTCAGAACTTCGAACAAAAATAATAGATAGAAAACCCGAGCTGGAACTCGAACTTCTAAGAAATGATTGATTTCCAATGCGAGGATTGGATTCAGAAGGAAGTCCTGGTCGGAACTCAGAACTTCGAGTGAAAGATAATAGATGGAAAACCCGAGCTGGAACTCGGACTTCTAAGGAATGATTGATTTCTAATGCGAGGATTGGATTCAGAAGAAAGTCCTGGTCGGAACTCAGAACTTCGAATGAAAATTGATAGAAGAAAAAAACCCGAGCTGGAACTCGGATTTCTAAAGAAATGATGGATTTCCAATGCGAGGATTGGATTCAGAAGGAAGTTCTGGTCGGAACTGAGAACTTCGAACAAAAATAATAGATGAAAAACCCGAGCTGGAACTCGGACTTCTAAGGAATGATTGATTTCCAATGCGAGGATTGGATTCAGAAGGAAGTCCTGGTCGGAACTCAGAACTTCGAGTGAAAGATAATAGATGGAAAACCCGAGCTGGAACTCGAACTTCTAAGGAATGATTGATTTCCAATGCGAGGATTGGATTCAGAAGGAAGTCCTGGTCGGAACTCAGAACTTCGAATGAAAAGTGATAGAAGAAAAAAACCCGAGCTGGAACTCGGATTTCTAAGGAAATGATGGATTTCCAATGCGAGGATTGGATTCAAAAGGAAGTCCGAGTCGGAACTTGGAACTTTAAACGAAAATGATAGATGGAAAATCCGAGCTGGAACTCGGATAAAAGATAAAGAGAAACCCGAGTTTTGAAAACTCGAATTTCTAAAGAAATGATTAATTTCCAATGCGAGGATTGGATTCAAAAGGAAATCCGAGTCGGAACTTGGAACTTCAAACGAAAGAATAGAGGGAGAACGCCCAAGTGAGAACTCGGGTTTTTGACAGAAAGTTTTAATCAAAAGATTAAGTTCTGAAAATTTGCTAGTGCGAGGACTGGACCTGGGATTGAGAATGACCATTTAGAGGACTGAATTTATTTGCATGTGATCTGATTGCCCCTTTATCTTGACTGGGGAGGAAATCAAATCTGAGAAGGATAGAAATTGATGGAAGTTTTGACAAAAGAGAAGAATCAAGGAAATTTTATGGAATTTTATTTTTGTAAAAGAATTCTCACAGGTAGCATTGTTGCTCCTATGAGGGGTTTCAGGATTATCCCTTATCCTGAATGGGAAAGGAATAAAATTTCAGGCAAAAGTTGATGAAAAAGCTTTGGAAGAATTAAAATTAAATTAAGAAATAAAATTAATAGAATTGGATAAAGAAAAAGATTTAGCAGAGATTAATGAAGCTTTAAAAGAGAAAGACATTCAGGACTATCTCTTATCCTGAAGAAAGAAGGACCTCGTAGGATGAGGTTTCAGGTTTATCCCTTAACCTGAAGAGGAAGAAAAAAAAGAAAAGAAGGAAAAAGAAATACCTCATGGGAAAGAGGCATCAGGTTTATCCCTTAACCTGAAAGGGTAAATTTTGAAATAAGAATTAAGAAGAAAAAATGGATGAATAATTAATAAAAATGAATAAAATTGATAAAACTGATAAAGATGGATAAACAAAAAGTTGATAAAAGTTGAGAAAAAGAGTTTGATCCTGCTTGCATGTGGGATCTTTAAAATGAGAGAAGAAAATGAGAAAATCATTTTTGGAAAGAAAGATTAACCGCGAGAGCTAATCTTTGAAAGGGGATCATTCATGAGAGATCATCATGAGGGTTAAATTTTTTTTTTTTGAAGCAATGATTTGAAAACCAATTTTTAGAAAATATGATCAACACGAGGGTTGATATTTGAATGTAATGATTTGAAATCAATTTTTAGAAAAATATGATCAACACGAGGGTTGATCTTTGAATGCCATGGTTCGAAATCAATTTTTTTAGAAAATACGATCAACACGTAGGTTGATCTTGGAATGTAATGATTTGAAACCAATTTTTAGAAAATATGATCAACACAAGGGTTGATCTTTGAATACATTTATTCGAAATCAACTTTTTAGAAAATATGATCAACACAAGGGTTGATCTTTGAATGTAATGATTCGAAATCAATTTTTTAGAAAATATGATCAACACAAGGGTTGATCTTTGAATGTAATGATTTGAAATCAACTTTTTAGAAAATATGATCAACACAAGGGTTGATCTTCGAATGTAATAATTCGAAACCATCTTTTTAGAAAATGTGATCAACACAAGGGTTGATCTTCGAATGTAATGATTTGAAACCCATTTTTTAGAAAATATGATCAACACAAGGGTTGATCTTTGAATGCGATGATTCAAAATCAATTTTTAGAAAATATGATCAACACAAGGGTTGATCTTTGAATGTAATGATTCGAAGTCAATTTTTGGAAAATATGATCAACACAAGGGTTGATCTTTGAATGTAATAATTTTGAAATCAATTCTCAGAAAATATGATCAACACAAGGGTTGATCTTTGAAATGCAATGATTTGAAATCAGTTTTTTAGAAAAATATGATCAACGCAAGGGTTGATCTTTGAAATGCAATAATTCGAAATCAATTTTTAGAAAATATGACTAATGCAAGGGTTGATCTTTGAAATGAAATGATTTGAAATCAATTTGTAGAAAAAAATATGATCAACACAAGGGTTGATCTTTGAAAAAGGTTGTAATAAAATATTTGAACTAAAATTTTCATGATTTTTGAAAGACCCTCATAGGTAATATCATTTCTCTCATGAATGATGTCAGGCTTGTCCCGCATTTTTGAAAAAGAAATTTAATGCCCCAATATAGCAAAAAAGAAGAAAGTATTGAATATCAAAGATATAAGGAAAATCGACATTTCATTGATAAGCAAAAGTTGATAACAGAACTGAATATTTACAAGTATTTTAACTAAAAGAAGTCACAAAGACTGGGTTGACTTGCCCCTACAAAGCGACTGACAGAAAGGGATGAAAGCGAAAAACTCTTGGCATTCTCAATTCTCTGATTGGTCTGGAAAAGGTCCGGTTGAAACTGCAGGCTGCTCTTCTCCTTCCTCTGGTACCAGAAGCTCTTTATCAATGTAGTCCTACACAAGGTTTTTGAGGACGAAGCAGCGCTCCGTGTCATGCCCCCTTGCTCGATGAAACTTGCAGAAGCAATCTTTCCATTTTCCCATGATGACAGGAGGATCAACCTTTCTTGGGAGTTTGATCACGCCTTTTGCAAGCAGGTATTGGAGAACTTCTTCGATTGGCTGACCTAGAGGGGTAAGCTGACGATCATGACCCCAACCTTCATGCTTTGCTTTCTTCGGCTTACTTGACTTTTGCCGAGTGCTGACCCCTACCTGGTAGTTGGACTGAGCTTGCATGTTTAGGAGATCTGGACGCCTTTCTTCTTCGATTTTGACAAAGACATTCTTATCAAGGGAGTCTTGAACTATGTACTTGAAGATAAAGCAATGCTCAGTGTCATGCCCTATTGCTCGATGGTACCCACAGAATTGGTCCATATATTTTCCCATGATAGTGGAAGGGCTGGCGGCTTTTGGGAGCTTGAGTAATCCACTAGACAACATGTATTCGAGTACTTTGTCGAGCGGTTCATCTAAAGAAGTGAAATCTCAATCCTTGCTCCAATCCTTACGCTTTGGTTCTTCTTGCTTCTTGCCTTTTTGCTGAGGACTGTATTGAAGAGGTCTATCACGGTTTTCACAATTTTTCCCAATTTGGCCTTTATATTCTCCCAAGTTGCTGTCCTGGTTGCCTTGATTGCTGCTCCTGCTGGCTTTGGAATTTCCTATACCGATGTTGCCGTGTTCATTCATGGCGAAAGTGACAGGTGCCTTTCCTTCTGTGGGAGCTTTTCTGCAATTGGCTTCAACTTGTTCAGACAATATTTCAACCAGTATCTTTTTGAATAATTGGTATATCGCGGGATCGATCTCACTTCTGCTGTCCTGAACTCCCTTTCTGACAGATTTTCGAGAATCCATTTCTTACTCTCTCTGCTTATAACTGGGATGTTAGAGTAGTGTAATCTCTGAGCTTTGCCTGACTCAACTGATAACGTCGATGCTCTTTCTGTAGGGCAAGAATGGGTTTTTTAGAAGAGATCTAAGAAGAAATTTTATTTAAAGGAGGAAAGCATAATTTGAAAATGAAAACATCCCATTACGAGGGATCGGGTTGTCACCAAAATTTGCAACAACCACACTGTTTTTTCTGAAAAATGTGAATAAAGATAAATTTTGAAAAGGACATATCCTGACAAAAGATGTTTTATTGTAAATGAGGGTAAGGAATAGAATATAGAAAAGAAAGTTTTTGAAGAATTGCAGGTAGGATAAAAAAGGATTAGAAGAAATCAAGAGAAGAAAAGGAAAATACACCTGGGTTTTAAAACAAGGAGGAAATTTTGAATAATATATTCCGAGGATTTTGGAAAATATAGGCAAATATAAAATATCATACAATCATAGGTATACAAACAAGGATACACAAACAGCAATCCCTAGAGGCTGACCCTAAATGCAATATTTTGAAATGGCTTGTAGGACCTTAATCCTAACTCTAGGGTTCAGATTATCTGGTTCCAATCAAGATATGCCTATATACTCAAGCCGAAGCTCGAAGTACGTGGCATAGAAATATTCCTTCGGTTCTAAGGTAATGGTTTCCCAACATCCTTGAGCACCTACCGATATACCTCGGACTATGGCCCTTAGGTACGTGGTAGGGGGGTGCGAACCCAAATAAGTGGCCCAGTTGTGAGGCTCTCTCCCGAACTATGGTTCAGTGAGACAGCCCAGCAACGTGAAGACCGGGACAATATAGGTAAGGAGGTTTTCAAAATATGCTCAACATGCAAGAAATCAGATGGCTCTAATGCAAGTTCTAGAGAGATAGATTAAAATGAAGAGAAGCATACACTTGCATACATTGTTTGCATTCAATCCTTAAAATTGAGGAGAGTTGTATTTAAGACCTAAGTCTAATGTGAGCATGGAATAATCTCCTCAATATGGTCCTACCAAACCATACTTAAATCCAATATGCAAATAATGTCAGCTTAGGACAGAATCTAGGCTCCTAAGGTTTGCAGGGAAATGAAGCTGACATTTGAAGAATAAAGACTTAGATAATATCAAAGAAAAGCAAAAGGCAAAAATTCAACCCGGACGGAGACGTGTCCCATCTTGGTCGCCAAAACTGTGATCATCGCAAAATTTTTCCTCTCTTGTGGTTTCTCTCTCTTACTTCTCTTTTCCTTTCCGACCTCTATTTTCTCCTTTTGAAGAGAGAAAATAAAAGACAGAAAGAAAGAGATAAGAGAAATGAGAAAAGGAAGAAGAGAGAGGAATTCTTTTGCGGGGTCTCACTTGACCTTAATTTTGAAAAGAAAATAACTCGCCTCTGTTTTTGAAATTTTTGCGGGAAAACTGGAAGATGGGATTCGCTCGTCGGTACGAGGTTCGATCGTTCCTAGCGCCTTTACCAGGGGTAATCAAACCAAGGGTCGAATTCATGCCTTTTGCTTTGCTAAAATATTATCTAAGAATTTATTCTAAGTCTAAAATGCACAAAGAATCATGCTTGTGCAATGAAAAGATGTATGCTCTCTTTTGAAAGATATTTTTGAAATTTTCCAAGTGTTTTTGAGATAAATCTGATGATAGAGTGAGGAAATGGTTTCTAACTTTAGAACTTAAGATCAGAGCTTGGAAAAATAGATCTGGATTTTGAAAGGAATGATTTTGAATTTGAGATAAAAGGAGAAGAAAGGAAATTTCAAAGTCATAAATGGACTTTGAAACAGAATAGAGATGAAATGGAATTGGATTCTAACTTTTGAAGTTTGAAATCAGAATGAAAATGTGGGAAAAATAGAATTGAGAAATAGAATTGGCTTGAAAGTTGGAATTTCAGGATGAAATCTGAATCCGAAGTCTGAATTCTAAATAAAGTTCAAAATTGAATTCTGGATTTAAAATCTGGAAATAGGGATTGGGTTTGGAATCTGAAATGAAAATGGAATTGGATTTAAGAATCGGAATCAGGATGGGATTTGGATCTGAAGTTTGGGATGAGATTTGGATCTGAAATTTGGGATGAGATTTGGATCTGAAGTCTAAGATCCAAAGTAGAATTAGGTTCTGGATCCTAAGATGGATTTTAATCTGAAATATGAGATCTAGGATGAAATTGGATCCGAAGAAATGGAATTCGGATCTGAAATGAATTCTTGATCCAAAATGAAACTTGGATCTGAAGTCTGAGATCCAAAGTAGAATTGGAATCTGGATCCTAGAATGGATTTTGGATCTGAAATCTGAGATCCAAAATAGATCCGGGTTCTGGATCCTAAATAGAATTTTGGATCTGTAATCTGAGATCCAAAGTGAAGTTGGATTCATGTTTGGAAATCTGGATCCAAGAATGGATTTTGGATCTGAAGTCTGAGATAAAAAAAGTGGAGATTGATACTTGGAAATCTGGATCTAAGTTGAGATTAGGATCTAATTTTGGATTTTTGGAATTTCAAAATCGATTTTTGAGAATGAATTTCAAAGTCAAATTGGACTTTGAAATTGAATTTGGAAAAATGAATCAAGTTGAATTTTTAAAATTTGAATTTGATTTCAAAGTTTTGGAAATGAGATAGAATTGAAGTAGGAATTTGAAGAAGAGATATTCACTTAGATTTTTAAAAGGAATTTTTGAAAATATGATGCAATTCTATCCTAAATGATGAATGAATTTAAACAATTTGAAATTGGATTTTGAAAAACTATTTCATTCTTTAAATGAATTAAAACAAGATTGAAGATATAATACATCCTTGACTATGGTCATTGAATGTATTATATAATAATCTATATTTAAATTTGAGTGAAGAATGAAAACATATTTTTGTGCTTTTATAGAGTTTAAAATGAAATTAACTCTCAATATACCCTGACTATGGCCATTGGTATATTTGGATTAATTTTAAGTTAAACTCTGATAAAAGATGAAATATTTGAAAATATGATGATTTTTTAAAAGGATCCAGTGTGGATCCAATGTTATTTTATAAAAGATAAAAATACTAAGTCTTGTCTACATCCCGACTATGGCCGTTGATGTAAATCATCAACTTAGGATTAATTTACCTCTTACAAAATGGTGTACGTGCCATTCGTGTTTCTCCATTGTGAGATTTTGAGAAATAAAGGCAAAAGCATGAAAATAAGCAATTCATGATTTTTACAATGCTCATTCATTCTACCTAAAGTAGGAAATGTAAATTCTCATTACAATCTAGCTATTACAATATTGCTCTTGAATGAGAATTAAAATCCCTGAGCTAAGAAAGGGAAATTAGCTTTTTCTTTACATAATTCCTGCAAAACCGATTTAGTAAGATACAAGTATATAAAGAGATGGAAAAATGTTATATTACAAATGTAAGCACGTATATAATATCCTTAGACTATTTAGAGAGATGAAAAACTAGAATGTACATGAATATCGTGAACAAAATGTGAACCCAGATGGGCTCATTTAAGATGTCATGCTTTATACAGGGAAAGAGTTGGGAAATGAAGGTAAGCTGGGCCTGTGGGTTAATGTGATTAATATGTTATGAAGAGAGGTGCTGGTGCATATATAACAGCAAATGGATGATGAAAATGAGGAAGTGGCATGTTGCAACGATACAGCAAGTGGAATGGACTTAGGCAATATGTTGGATAGGCTGGTATAGTAATGATGTGGTTGCAGCTATATGGGAGTTGGAGCTGAAAAAAATACTTTTGAAAAGTATGACTGCTACATGGTGGCATAGGTACATATGAAATAGGATGTGACTGCATATGCTATACCTTATACCATAAATGTGCTGAGTGTAGTGAAGTGCAGGGGTGATGTGCTAAAAATTGTGGAGTATGCATATAGTGGGTGTGCACACCATGGGGTATTCAATGTAGATGGGATAGTGTGCAGGGAGTTAGAAAAGTGAAAGATATGCTGAAAGTTGCAGGAAATAGTTTGAGTGGGTAAGTGCTAGGGGAAATTGCAGGTGATAAAAAAAATGTACACAATGCAAGATGCAATAGACTGTGTAAATGCAGGTGGTATTGTGTATGGGAGATGGAAGCATGGTGATCATGGATAGCCATGTAACCTACAGGTGGAGATGAAGAAGATGAGCTGAATATTTTCTTAAAAATGAGGACAAACAAAGTAAACAAATGTTTCAGGTAAAGCAATACTGTTAGGTACCAGCGGCAGTGTTCCGCACCTTTATGGTCATGAGTTACAACATGCAGTTGCTTGTTGGGGTGGTAGAGCACAAGGACTAATATAAGCAGAAAAGCTTGAGACTGGCTAAAAATGAAGTGACACAAAATCATTCAATTCTATATCTTGCTTTGATAACTACTCCCCTTCAGCACCGAGAGATTCCTACCGATGTTCATACTCGTTATCATAGTTGTCTGAAAATTACGCCCAGGTCCAGCTGTGCCCTCCCAAACCACAACAGTTGATAGGTTCATAATTGGCATACCAATAGAAAAACCACTTTGGAGATGTATCATTCTGAGCAGGTGATCACTGGGACCAATAAAGCTGAACTGATCCTTATGAGAAAATTGAGCAAATACAGAGAGAATTTTGGACACCTAGCTGATGTTTGGGCCTGGTATAAAATAAATTTCTTCTCAAAGGTTGGCTTTTGAAGGAAGCCACCGATATGAGGATATCCCTGACAACCATTTTGTGACGACAACAGGATCTTGTCGCCATTCATTCTCACGCTGCCAATTACCTCACATACTGGATTAGCAGAACCCCATCCCATCTTTTGCAGCACTCGGTGTCCACCGCCAATCAGTACCAACTAACAGGTTTCACCAGAACCTTTTAACTATAATAGCAGCAATGACAAATCCCCCTCTTGCAGGGTCAAAAACAACAGGCGTGACACTGGTGCCTAATGGGAGTATTGGCAATTATGTGGAGTGGAAGACGGCTGACTGTAGGCAAAGGGGAAGGTGAGTGATGATGCTATGATAAGGTGGCAAGGTATGGTTGGGAAGATGCACTTTATATGCTGTGGTATGTTGTCAGTGAATGTGGAGTGTCATGGAGGTGAATGTCTGGTCGTCCGAAAATGAATGTAACAATCTATTATGTGATGACTATCCAGATTAAACATCAACACAAAAAAGCAACATTACTAACCCATCACTCTAATGAGAACACTCGGACGCCTTAAGGTGACTAAAGAGAACGGAAACATGACAAAAGGTTTTGTTGGTAATTCATCAACAAAGGGGACTGATGGCAGCGCCGATCAAGTTATTTAAATTCTTGGGTTTAAGAGCATATAATCCACAACATGCTACCACAATAGTTTTAATGAAATTGTCTGTCAGTTGTCAGCAATTAACAATATGAGTACATTGGTACAAAAATTAACACAGAGATAACTATCAGAGATGGTATGGATGCTAGGACAGTCATGTGAGTATTAATACATGTGCAAGGATAACTTAAGTGTCGAAATGGGGAGCATCTAAATGCAAATGAGAGGGGAGATCAATATATTCATTTTATAGGACAATTTGAGAGGGTCATAAGTTACATACCTCCAGAATCGTGACTTGATACAGATGATTTTCTGCAACAGAACATGTAAATGAAAGTTAATAAGGGATAGCTGTAACTCGGATTTAGAGTGTAAATAAATGCCCATAAGTAGGAAAGCACAAGTAATGAGGGGGATTCTTTCAGAAGATCGTCTGTATTCACAAAATGTCAACAACAGCCAATTTGAGAAGTCTCTTCTTTCTCGATCATAGCTATGACAGGTACCAGCCACAAGGGATAGACATTTCTGGCAGGATCTTTGACATTTCTGGCAGAATGAAACCGATAACAAACTCTCAATTTGGATCCAGATCTTAGCAAGATCCGATGATCCGACCCTATTCACGAGACCCAATGATAAATTCAATGGTTTCGGGATAATAGCGTGAGATCCGAAACACATTTAAGGTAAGAGAGGGCAAGTTTAAAACCAACGGGTGAAAAATCCACTTGAAAATGGAAGAAATTCATCAACAAGGAAAAACGTCCAAATATGACATAAAAAGAATTTTCTTGTAAAAGTAAACACCAAGTGATGGGGTGGTGTAGTGGTAGGCCGCACGGTCATGTGGAGCCACAACTCAAGTTCAAAACCCCGGAGCACCCACGTAGAAGTGAAAAACATTATTTTTTATGAAATCCAGAACGAAACTGAAGATGGTTAAATACAATTTAATTCATACACATTGCAACGAAAAGCAATGTAGCACAAGTGGTGGGGTTTGTTGCCCCTTTGGTGGAAAACCTTGGTTCAAAACCCCTTGTGCATAGATTCTTCCTTTTTGCACAAAAAGGGGATAATGTAGGAAAAAAAAAAACTTCTATCTCATAACCACCTCCCACCAAAAACGTGTGGGAGTTGGTTTGAACTCCACTTTTTCAAGAAATAAGGAAAATCCCACCAAATGGGGGAGGGTACCACAAAAGAAAAAAAAATGGGAAGTTGAAGATACATTTGCCAATGTGAGAGAGGGGCAAAGTTGGGACTTCCAAGCACCCACTAAAAAGGTGGGCTGGAAGTTGGGTTTTTGAAAACCAAATCTCCCCTACGTGGGGAGAGAAGGAATTAAAGGTGGAGGAAGAGAAAGAGTTTCAGATTATCTCTCTCTCTCTCTCTCTCTCTCTCTCTCTCTCTCTCTCTTCTCTTCCACAGTGAGTGTAGACTCTATTGCTGTACAATTGGACTCCATTGACATCGTAGTGGGCTCCAACGTGAAGAAGAAACCACCATCGTTGCCGGTCAAAACTTCGATCGAGGTAAGGGGCACTATACTTATGTGTGGATACTCGCTGCCTTGTAGTACTTATGGGCTTGATGTTGCCTAGAAATCTATACTAAACCATGCCAGCCATGGATGGGTATATAGGGTCCAAGTTCTGGACTGGGATGATAAAAAAAAAAACGTTGGGTTTTGGATGGCTGAGCGATGGGGGGGCTGGATGTGAACTCATCTTAAACATTGGATCGGCATTTGTAACACACGGCTCTACAGAGATGAGACGATCATTTCGTCTTCCAATAGCTGTTAGAAAATTTAAGTTATATGCTCAGTAATATACACAGACCACATCATGGTTGATGTTTTCGGTGGGGTTAATTTCCATGTGATAACATCCAATACATCATCATTGGTATACAACATCATAACAGTGTAAAAAAAAAAAAAAAAAACGCTGGGCTGAGTTGTGAAAAAGGGATTTGCGTGGGATCGTTAAATGACCGTGGACTCCTGCACATGTCGATTGTATGTGGTAGGTAACACACATGAACATCATAGTGATACGTAAAAAGTTTTGAAAGGGGTTTATCCTGTCATGTAATTGGGTGTACTGGTTTTTTTTAGATTAAATGTATGAACCACAAGAGCTAATAAGCATGTGTAAGATATATATATATATATATATATATATATATATATATATATATATATATATATATATATATATATATATATATATATATATATATATATATATATATATACAATGGGTTAATTTCAATGGTAACAATTATAGTGGTTAAGGGGTTCAAATATATATAGTTTCACATGTACGCATGTTTATAGCATCTGCACCTTTATAGTGATGTGTTTCCCAGGAACAATCAATGGATTATACGGTGGTTACAGAGAATGACATAACCATTGAGGGATATTGGTTTTTGTTTTAAAACACCCAAATCCACAATAGAGGGCGTCCAGTTATTAGAAATGTCTGATCGTTATCATTAGACGGTTTTGATATGGGCCTTAGTTATATATATATATATATATATATATATATATATATATATATATATATATATATATATATATATATATAAAACTGCTTGTTCTTGTAACTTATAGTTGTTGCTAAGGCTGAACGTTCCTTGATGGGGTGAACCCAACCATCTAAATTGCTGGATTATTCTTAATGTTTTTATTTATAATCTTGTTCTTGTAACTTATAGTTGTTGCTAAGGCTGAACCACACATGAGTGCAAGGCTATGTTGGGGCTGGTTTGCTAGTTCCTTGATGGGGTGAACCCAACCATCTAAATTGCTGGAGTATTCTTAATGTTTTTATTTATAATCTTGTTCTTGTAACTTATAGTTGTTGCTAAGGCTGAACCACACATGAGTGCAAGGCTATGTTGGGGCTGGTTCGCTCGTTCCTTGATGGGGTGAACCCAACCATCTAAATTGCTGGATTATTCTTAATGCTTTTATTTATAACCTGTAGCCTTGGTAACCAGCGTTGAAACACTGTTATTGGGTGTGTATGATGTGACCAGGATGCTGGCCACTACTTGTAACCTACAACAGATTGATAGGGGTCTATTGTGGCCAATCGAGCCTGAAAGGAAATGCTGAACCCCATAGTTGAGGTGCAGCCCGTCAATCTCCTCCTTTCAGGAGGTTAGTGGAGCCTCACCCGAGCAAGGGTGATAACCGGACCGAGTGGTCCAACTCCTCCCTAACCGTGGGCAACAAGTGAGTCGCAGGTTTTGAATCGCGCACACTCATGGTGGCAGCTACATGGCCACATCGAGTCAATAGCTCAGGGTGCCGAGAATGTGCTTCCGGTTTCACCAAACCGTGGGTGGGCCTTTCAAAAATATATTTAGTAAGAGGACCAAGCCTATATACCACATTGATGGCAAACTTCATGGGTACGAATGTGTACGCCATATCCGAAAACAAATATTAAAATAAGGGTTCTGAGTTGAGTAAGATTCTGAGAAATATTACTTCATGATGGTGCTTATAGGCACCACGGCTCAAAAATGCATATAATTGGTGTGAACCCTGAGTCGGGTTTGGGATTTTGGAAATCCCCTGTGGTGCGAGGGCTTGCACAAGAGAAACAAACAAAGGAATGTGAATCATCAAATATGAGATTTATGAGGTTTTGGGTATACCTGAAAGAAGGTATATGTTACCGGACCTCTCGTAGTGCGATAGCTCACACTTGGTTATAAAGAAAATGTAAAATGAAATATAAAACATAAAACCTTTGAGACTCTGGGTATACCTGAAAGACGGTATATGTTACCGGATTCTCCGGGCTCTGGGTACACCTGAAAGATGGTGTATGTTACTTGACCCATGGTTTACCTTGGAGAGGGTAGGTGGTACAAGCTTCGTGGACAGTCTTGTTTTCGTGAGAGCTAGGCGTCTCACCGGGTCCCCAGTCCACGAAGTTAGAGGACAAAGACTACCAGTGTATCCTAGGTGGTAGATCCAAGTCTTCTGCAGAAGTGTCACAGGATGCATCCTAATACTTGTTCTAGCCATTGGGGAGTTCTCTCTCGGTCACTGACCGTCCCCTTTGGATATCCGTACGGCTAGTCATACGGGTTATTAAATAATAGATCCCCGTATGGTCTCGGTCCGCTACGAGGTCTATGCCTGTGCGTACCCACAGGGTAAGAGTAAGATAAACATTAAATAATTTAAGTTACATGAAATACTTATCCTTGAAGAATGGTGTACCGTTGATATGACTTTCGTAAAACTTGTAGAATCTACATATTTTGCTAATGTGAATAATTGCATCTTTAATTCAGTTATCTTTTGCACTATATCATAAATTAGAAAGTATAATCATTTTCTTAGAATGATATAAATTTCCATGCTGGTTATATCTATAGTTGTTGCACATATTTGTACACATGACACTGAGCACCACATATAAATATAATGCTTTTTACACAGACAGGGGAGTCTGACCCTTCTGCTTTAAATGTTTTTCAGGTAGTAATTAAATCGGAGCATCGTTGGCGTCGCGTATGGAAGTAGTCAAGAGATCTCAGTTTTTCAGTGTTTACTGTTCGAACTCTGATTAGTAGATTTACATTTCTGTTATGGGATGTAATTAATGACATTAATGTTTCAATTAATGAATGGTATGTTTAGTACTTCTCTGTGTTACCCTGTAATGCACCCGACTTGTGTTTCTCTTATTTCTGCTATTTCAAAAAAAAAAAAATTGACTCCAAAATTTTTACTATAAAAAGTTGGGGCGTTACATATGGCTTTGCGACAACATTGAATTTTCTTTACTGGCCATATCGAGGATTTATTCTTCCTCCCTTTGGTTGGTCAATAGAAAGAATTTGGATTTTGAATCTTTTTTTGCAAAAGCTTCGCTCTTTTGGAAGTAATACTGAAGGTAACTTGAGATAATTTCTTATGTAATAAAAGTTTTTTGGAATCAACAACTATTTTTCATAACAAATTGGCAAAATATTCTTGAAATCTTTGATGAAAGAAATTGCTTGAGGTCTAAATGACACATCCGTGGCTAGATTCTCCTCTCCTTTCCCCAAAGGAGAGACTCAGGCTTGACCCTTACCTGAACGGGTAACAAAAGGTACTCCTCTCTTCCCTAAAGAGGAGGTGTTTGCAAAATGAACTTTCAAAGAGAAATAAAGATTTCGTCAAAACTCTCTATTTCTAGGCTTGTCTTATGGAAAGGGGGCCACTAACAAAAGTTGGAAGGATATCATAGAGGAACGAGTCCATCACACTCTCCCTAGAAAAAGGGTCCTCGATGACGGGGGTGGCCTAACAAAAGACATTCAGGATTACAAGGATGATGAGATTCCGTCGAAACTCTCCCTGAAAAAAGGGTTCCTTGTATGATAATAAAGATTATTTTGCAAACTGTTCGTGAAGCACGAGTCCCTTCAAACTCTTCCTAGAAAAAGGGGTTCAACGAACGAACAATAAAGACATGCGAAAAGAATGAACTCCCTCGAACTCTCCTTGGAAAAAGGGTCCCTCGCAACAGAAAATGATTGACGATTGATTCTGAACTAGCTGGTAGACGGATTCAATATAAAAGTCGAATCTTGAAAGACTATGATTGCAGGATACGACTCGAAGGTCGGACGAATATGATCGACATTGATAGGATTTGATAGCCCAAAGGTTTGCTTGGTAAAATGGATGACCGGAGGCCTAACAAAATTGGTGACCCAAAGGTCAGATTAACAGAATGGAGTGAACCAAAGGTCTGATAAAGATTGTTTGGTTCGCGGATCTGAAGATTGAGTGTGAATCTCAATGTGAGATTTGTGTTGCAACCAATATGAAGACCGAACTTTGACAAAGTACCAGCACGAGCACTGGATTTTAAAAGATTACCAGTACGAGTACTGGATTTTGAAAGATTATCAGTACAGACACTGAATTTTAAAAGACTACCAGTACGAGCACTGGATTTTGAAAGATTACCAATACGAGCACTGGATTTTAAAAGATTATCAATACAAATACAAGATTTGGTAAAGCAACCAAGATGATGTTGGATTTCATAAAAGGACCAATTTGAAAGTTGGATTTAACCGGACCGACGGAAAACTGGGTTCGGTCAGAAGCTTTGAATCGGAATTCAAATCTTCAAGAAAAGACTAGATGAATTGGATTTTGAAGGAGAATTTGAGTCGGAACTCGGATCTTCTAGACCAATTGCTAAATTTGCAGGAAAGTTTGAGTAGAAGTTCAAACTTTCAAAGGAAAGCTAAGTGAATTGGATTTGGAAGGAAATTCGAGTCGAAACTCTGATTTTCTAGACCAATTCTGAATTGGATTTGGAAGAAAATTTGAGTCGAAACTCGGATCTTCTAGACCAATTCAAGACATTTGAAGGAAAGAGAATTAGATGAACTGGATTTGGAAGAAAAATCGAGTCAAAACTCAGATTTTCTAGACCAATTCTGAATTGGATTTGAAAGAAAATTTGAGTCGGAACTCGGATCTTCTAGACCGATTCAAGACATTTGAAGGAAGGAGAACTAAATGAAATGGATTTGGAAGAAAATTCGAGTCGGAACTCGGATTTTCTAGACCAATTCTGAATTGGATTTGAAAGAAAATTTGAGTCGGAAGTCGAATCTTCTAGACCAATTCTAGACATTTGAAGGAAAGAGAATTAGATGAACTGGATTTGGAAGAAAATTCGAGTCAGAACTCGGATTTTCTAGACCAATTCTGAATTGGATTTGAAAGAAAATTTGAGTCGGAAGTCGAATCTTCTAGACCAATTCTAGACATTTGAAGGAAAGAGAATTAGATGAACTGGATTTGGAAGAAAATTCGAGTCGGAACTCGGATTTTCTAGACTAATTCTGAATTAGATTTAGAAGAAAATTTGAGTCGGAACTCGGATCTTCTAGACCAATTCAAGACATTTGAAAGAAATAAAACTAGATGAATATAATCCGGTTTTGGAAACATTGACTAGGAAGAAATCAGATTTAAGAGTTTCAACCAGTAAAACAGGATTTAGCAAAGTACCAGCACGTGCACCGGACTTTGGAAGGACACCAGTACGAACACTGGATTTTAAAAGATTTGCCAGTACGAGCACTGGGTTTTGAAAGATTGTTGATTGATTGTAATAGGGGATTTTCAATCTTCACCCTCACAATGACTTAGACAAATGCCATTGGTCTCAGGATTTATCCCTTATCCTGAATGGGAATTTGATACAGATGTAAAATGAATACATGCAAATGCAAATGAATGCAAAATGATGTAAATGGGTGTATATGTATGCAAAATGAGAGATTTGTTTGATCCTGCCTGCACACAGGGTATTTTGAATGGAAGACGAGTTTATAACAAAATGCCCCAGTATATTCTAGGAAGAAAAAGAGTATTCAGATAAAAACATAATCGGTCATTTATTGGAGGAAATTTATTGAAGAATACAGAAGTTTTCTAAATGTAGAATTTTTTCAAGTGTCGGGCATTGATAGGATCGGGTAATTCTACCCCATCTGCATTAATCAGACGATATGAATTACGTGGTAGTGCTTCTTTCACCACGTAGGGTCCTTCCGAGTTTGGTGACCATTTGCCACGTGGACGGTGCTTGAGATGAGCCGTTGATCTAAGGACCAGGTCATTAACTTGGAATCTTCTTTCGATGACTGACTTGGCATATTGCCTTGCTATCCTTTGACGATAAGACTGGGCATGCTCTGCTGCTTTAAGTCTTTTCTCATCGAGTAGGTCTAGCTGTACCAATCTCTGTTGCTGATACTGATCGAGTGGTAGCTCTAGAAGAGATGCAAATTTAAGAGCGGGTTTTTGAATATGAAGAGGTAGCACCACCTCGGTCCCATAAACAAGTTCTGAGGGAGTTGCATTGGTCGGGGTTCGAATGGTGGTTCGATATGCCCAGAGTGCATCATGGATTTTCTCGTGCCAATCACGACCCGTCTCAACAGTTCTTTCCAAGATGCGGTTCAAACTTTTATTTGTCGCTTCTGCTTGGCTGTTCCCTTGGGGATAATAAGGAGCTAAAAAATGATGATGAATTTTGAATTTCGAACAAAAGATCTTTATTCTCTCATTCTTGAAATGAGTACCATTATCTGACACAATATCATGCGGTATACCGAAACGATAAAGAATGTTCTTATGAACGAACGAGACCACATGTCGACCTTCCACTATACGCAAAGTGATGGCTTCAACCCACTTGGTGAAGTACTTTGTTGCGGCAAGGAAATATTTATGACCATTGGAAGCGGAAGGAGTGATGGGTCCCACGACATCGAAGGCCCACATAGAGAATGGCCATGGAGACACGACTGATTGCAAGTATGTAGCTGGCGCATAAATGGAGGGTGCGTGCACTTGGCACAGAACACACTTCTTTATAAAGCGATAGCAATCTTGCTGCATGGTTTTCCAATAATATCCTGCTTGAATGATCTGCTTAACAAGAGTTTGGTAGTCGACATGACCACCGCAAATGCCTTCATGCGCTTCTCGCACGACTTCTTTGGCTTCTTCTTCATCTAAGCACCTGGAATACTCAGAACTAAACCCACGACGATAAAGAACATTGGCAAGAATAAATTAACGGGCAGACATATACTGAATCGCTTTTTGCTCCCTCTTTGATAATTCTGGTGGAAGCTCACCAGTTTCAATGAAATTTTTAATATCTTGGTACCAAGGCTTCTTTTTCTGTTCCACCTGATTAACTTGCATTACTGGAATGGAGGCAGGTTGATCAAGTCTGCCAATTTCAAAAGAACGACAGAATTCTCCACTTCTGAAAGACATAATGGAGCCTAGGCTGGCCAAACTGTCAGCTATTTGATTAAACTCTCTTTTGATATGGAAAAGCTGAAATTCATCAAAATTGTTGATGAGGGCTAGACCGATCTTTTGATAAGGAAGCAACTTCTGGTCTTTTACCTGCCATTCAGCTTTGACTTGGCTAACGACGAGCAATGAATCACTGAAAGCGTGTACTCTCTTAACATTGAAGTCTTGCAAAATTCTCATACCTTGTATTAAAGCTTCATACTCGGCCATATTATGAGTACATTGAAAATCCAGTTTCAGAGAAAAGGGGATCATCTCTTTCTCTGGTGTGATCAACAAGATTCCGATTCCTATGCTGGCCATATTCTTGGAACCATCAAAAAATAAATTCCAAACTGGAGACTGCTGAATATTGCAGATCCGCTCATCGGGGAAATCATCCTCGGCTTTAACATCTTCTGCCAAAGGGAAATCTGCCAATTGGTCTGCAATTGCTTGGCCTTTGATAGATTGCCGAGAAACATATTTCAAGTCATACTGCATTAAGAGGACTTGCCACTTGGTAATCCGTCCACTGAGAAATGGTTGTTTGAGAATGTACTTGAGAGGATTAAGTTTTGAGAGAATCTTGACTTCTGATGCTAACAGGTAATGCCTCAACTTCTGACACATCCAAACCAGTGCTAGACATGTCTTCTCTATCTGAGAGTACTTCTTCTCGTAGTCAATAAAAGTCTTGCTTACATAGTAGATGGCGTGCTCAATCAAACTGCCTTCCTCACAGGCCAAGAATCCGTCACAAGCAGCTTGGTTAACTTAAACATACAGCAAAAGAGGCTTTCCTAATTCCGGTGGCTTCAGAACGGGTGGGTTAAGAAGATATTTCTTGATATGATCAAACGATTGTTGACACTCTGGTCCCCATTCAAACTTCACTCCTTTTCTGAGTAAATGATTGAAAGGCTCACATCTCATGGCAAGATTAGATATGAATCTTCGAATTGATTGCATACGTCCCTGAAGACTACGCAATTCTTTGAGAGTGGTTGGAGGTAACATATCAATGATGACCTTTGCTTTGGCGGGATCTATTTCTATTCCCCTTTTGCTGACCAAGAAGCCTAATAACTTGCTTGATTCAACTCCGAAGACACACTTCTGAGGGTTGAGTCTTAGCTTATAAAGAATAAGTCGCTTGAAGACCTGACTTAAAGCATCGATATGGTCTTCTTCTTCCTTGGATTTGACTAGGATATCATCAACGTATGCATCCATGGTCTTGTGTATCTTGTCATGGAATATGGCGGCCATCGCGCGTTGATAGGTTGCTCCAGCATTCTTGAGCCCAAACGGCATGACTGTATAACAGAAAGTGCCCCATGGCGTAGTGAAGGATGTTTTGGATTGGTCACGAGCGGCCAGTTTGATTTGATTATATCTGGAGTATCCATCCATAAAAGAGAACATGGCATGACCGGCCGTACTATCGACCAAGAGATCAATATTTGGTAGCGGATAGTCATCCTTTGGTGTAGCCTTATTGAGATCACGGAAGTCGATACAGATTCAAACTTTACCATTCTTTTTGGGAACTGCTATGATATTTGCCAATCAATCTGGATAATCTATTGCTCGAATGAATCCTGCTTTAAGCAAATCCTCAAGTCCTTCCTTGACCTGCTGCTCGATTCGAGGATCCATCTTCCTTAACTTCTGCTTAACTGGTTTCGCATCAGGCTTCAAAACGAGGTGATGTTCCACCAATTTAGGATCTAACCCTGGCATATCCTCATAAGTCCACACGAACACTTATCGATACTGCTAGAGAAAATCGATGAGCTTTTTCTTCTCGTCTGTGCTTAGACTGGTACCGATCTTGAGAATTTTAGGATTATCCTCTGAACTAATATTGATGTCTTCAGTTGGATCCTGAACTAGGGTCGATGGCTCATCTTGTTTCTGAATTGCTGCAAATTCTGGCAACCCTGGAAGTGCTGAATCAAATTCTGCCATTTCTTTTGGTTGCTTTGTGACCTTACTGTCCTCTCCTCTTTCTCTGACCCGATAGATCTTTGCAGTTTTCGATGTGATTAAAGAATTGATGACTAATCTCTTTATTGATTAGGAAGACATTCTGAAATTTTGAAAAGGAATAGCTTTTTAAAAAAAGTTCATTCATTATGGCATAAATTGCATGAAATAAAAAAGGATAAGAACAACGAATTTTGAAGACAAATTACAGAGGAGTAAGAGAAAGATGGCATCCAGATAGACGAGAAAATTGATAGCTTTATTGAAGACTTAAAATGAAATGATGACTTTTAAAATAAACTGAAATGGGACATTGTCCCTACAAACTGCATAAATCAAATGAATGAAAAGGAGAAAGACAGATGGTAGAAGCTTTTAATGAATCCCCTTAATGAAGACAGTATTTTTGTGAGATCTTTCACCCATGAATCCCAATCCTGCCCTGCGCGGATGATGGTCAGGGACCACTGGCTCTAGTCGGCCATCTTCGTTCTTGCCCAAACGTTTGAAAGGCTGATAATCATGTTTCAGTAACAGGTCAAACCCTTTCTTGGCTCTTACAAACTGCGGGAAAAGAGGATGGTTCTTGAAAGTGTTGTAATCGAGACGACCTCCAATTTTGATGAAATGTGGCCCTTGCCATTGGAACATCACTGTAGTATGCTTCGCCTCTGGTGCTGCTTCTAGTTTTAACATTTCCAGACTTTCGCTAAGGACAACTTCTTCGCTTTCCCTGATGCTAGGGATGTCAGCAGTATAGGTTGGCCGGGGAATGATAGGCTGAGGCAGCCTCTCTTCTGGATCTTCCCCCAAGACAGTAGTGATCATGCCACCTTTTGACCACTTGATACACTGGTGTAGGGTAGATGTCACTGCATTGGCATTGTGAATCCACGTTCTTCCCAATAGAAGATTATACGTTGGTGGCACATTGACGACGTGAAAAAGCACCGTGTGAACAAAATAATTGATAAATATTTCAAGGAAGATCTTGCCCTTTGCCGTCTGTTCGTGATTATCAAATCCGTAAATGGTGATCGGATCCGGTGTGTATTCTTCTTCTTTTATGCCCAGAGCCTTGGCAGTCATTTCGGGGCAAATGTTGAGGCTACTGCCTCCATCTACAAGCACGTGGGGTACTGTCATTCCTCGGGTTCGCACTACAATGTACAGAGCATTGTTATGAAATGCGTGAGGCTTGGGCAGATCCTTATCTGAGAAAGTTATGGGAGCATTGGTCATGGTTTGATTAACTATCTGAGCCATGTCTTCAGGCATGGTGCCTGGCTTGACCTTGATTTTTCGCAATAAATCGTCCAAAACTTGCTGATGCTTGGGAGAGGCATGCGCCAACTCAAGAATAGGGATATTAGAGAGGGTAGTGATCGGTTTTTGCATTGTATCAACCTTTTCTTCTGATGCTTTCCATTTTCCAGAAACAGGTTTGATAAAGCCCTTGGGAAACCATGGCATTCTTCTGGCTACCTCTGGAGATACCCCAACAGCTTCCTTCGAAACTTTTAGCTTGTTGAAGGCAGAGACAAGGTCCATCTTCTGAGAATTGGACTAGGCCTTATACAGTACTAATACCTGATGTTGTATATCGATATCGCTGTTAGGGCAGGGTTGGATATGATCTTGTGGCTGAAAAGGATGATCAGATATCACTGCAGTTGAATACTGGAAGAACGACTGACTTAGTATTTCCATTCTCTCATCTTTTGCCCCTTCCACCAATAGGTTTTTATCAATATAATCTTGTATGATGTTGTTGAGAACGAAACAGTTCTCAGTGTCGTGTCCCACTGTCCGGTGGAACTTGCAGAATCTATCCTTCATTTTACCCATAACTGCTGGTGGATCAACTACCCTTGGGAGCTTAATTATGTCAATGCCGAGCATATACTCTAGCACTGTTTCGAGAGACTGATCTAGAGGGGTAAACTTGCGATTATAACTCCACCCTTCACGCTTTGGCTTTTCTTGAGGTCTTGACCCTTGATCAAGAGTCTGTTGTGGTTGTCTGTCATACTGAGGGATCGATTTACCTTTCTGATCACTTTTGTTGGGATTTGGCCCTCCTGAACCATAACTGTGATCTTTCCCATTTCCTTTGTTCTGATTCTTGTTGTTATTGGCAGAGTAGGTAAAATGGGTTTTCTTCTTGGATTCTTGCTAACCACTGTTCTTGCTAAACATGAAGCCCTCATAAGAGCCATTTTTCATACTCAACTCAAGCCATTCAGCTCGTTCTGTCAGTTCTATGAAGGTCTTTGATGCAGAGGTGGAAATTAGTCCCCTTAGGAGTTGCGAGAAGTTGCTGAGGATCAGAGATAGTGCATGTCCTTCTGATATCGGATCACGTATCTTGTTACAAGCAGATCTCCACCTATGAATAAAATCCCTGGCTTTCTCATTTTCTTTCTGCTTCAGACTGCAAAGGTGGCTGAAAGTCGTGAGGGCTTCGGCATTGAATAAAAAGCGCTCAATAAACAAATTGACCACTTTGTCAAACTCTTTCAACTCTATAGGGTTAATGTGTTTCGAATACCATTTCGCTGCAATCCCCTCCAAACTGCATGGAAAACAAAGAAACAAGGCTCGATTATTCCTTCTCAACTTGGAACACTCTGCAAAGAATAGGGTGAGGTGTGCTTTAGGATCGCCAGAGCCATCGAATTTGATAAATTTCCTGGGAAGATTGTCGAGATCATCATCCCCATCCAGTCCATCATAGAAATCTTCACTTGTGAAGACCCTTTTGCCCTTGTCACGGGCCTGCAGATCCTTGACCATCTTCACCACGTCTTTGAGTTGTGGCTGAGTAGGGTCATTGACAGATTGATTCCTGGATTTATAGGCCGACCCCTGCCCTTGAATCGATTTTCTAGATGCCTGGTGAGTTTCATATTCCTCATTAGTATCTCCCGCTGATTCATCAGATGTTTCTTTGTGACGATTCTGCTTTCTGGTGATCTTCACATTCTTCTTCAATATTCGGCCTTTGACCTTTTTCTTATTCTGGGCCTTTCCTGAGCTGGCTCCTGTTTCCTCAAACAATAACTTACTCAGCATTTTCTGAAACAACGAATACATTTGTGGGTCGATGTCATCATTAGCTTGCTTATTTCCATTTTCGGCAGATTGTGAAGAGGTCATTTCTTGCACTGAAGCTGACGGAGAACTGATAATCTGGACTGGCGTGGTTTTCTTTTCGGACCTCGTTTGAACCATGTAAGGATGCAAGTGCTCTCTGTAGGGCAAAACTTAGGATTAGCTGCTGAAAATGGTTTTGAATAGAAAGTATTTGCTGAGTATCTGGTAGACAATTTGAAGGATGTCCCATTACTAAGGATTGAGTCGTCGCTGGAGTCACGATAATTGTGCTGCTATTCTTTGCAAAATAAACAACTGAAAATACGCCTTGTTACCTAGGTGAGGTCGTCAAACCAAGATAGGATGAAAATTAAAGGAATTTTATTGAAGGAAAAACATGATTTTATTAATAATAAACTTGACAAAAGGGAGTGGGTCGAACAATTTTCCACCACTCCTGATAATCATTGGACACTCGAGGACCAGAAAAAATAGTGAGAGTAACAAAAGAATCTCAACCATGTCTGGCAGAATGGTATGTTCCGGACCACTGATCTGATGTGAGATCGAACTCTAGCAAGATCCTTGATAGTAGATGAGTTTCTATGCGCCTCTATCTCTGAGAGAACTGCCTGACACAGTGCTCTGGATGGTAGTATGTGCATAAGAATGGGCCAAGTAGCCTGAACCGCTTGTCGTATGCATAAGTATATCTAGGAGGTGATTCCTGATGATCAAAGTAGTCCCACACGACTTCTTCCTCCTGAAGGTTATCGATCAAGAGTCGGTATCGCGCAACTGGAAGAAGCTTTTCACCACTGTATCTGAATGAACTGGCTTGGGCTGGCACATGTCGGAGGAACCAAGATTGCAATGCATAGATGCATCCTTCGACTAGGATTGATTCTCCGAGTGTGAAACGGGTCAACCCTCGGTATAAAAAAGCGAGTGCGGCCATGGCTATGGAGAGGCGGCTGGTCTGTCGACTTTCCCACCTTCGCAGAAGTTGAACTATCCTGATATCCATGTAATTTCGTCCATCTGGAAAAAGAGCTAATCCCACAGTGCATAAGACCATCGCATGCTGGATTCTCTCTCGAGCTGTTCGAGATAAGGAGCTGACTTCCGCAAATGCCCCATACTGTTTGTAGGTTTCGAGTAGGTTCACATATTCATTTCCATCCTCCTCGATCAATGGCCAAGACTTGCATCCTGTCATGCGAGCTAAAGCGTCTCGGGGGTCTAGACCTTTGACATTGATCAAAAATTGCTTCTCTAATGGGTCTCCAGACTGACCAACTGGTTCAGGTAATCCCATAATCTCTGAGAATTCGTCCATCAACAAAGTCATTTCCCCCCATGGGAACTGTCTGCTTTTCCACTGCGGATGCCAGTTCCAATCCACAATCGTCCAAATGGTCCGGAAACATACGAGAAAAGTTCTTGAGCCATGAATAATACCACCGGGGAATAAAGGATCCGGTGCTGAGGACTCGATGTTCAGGAAGACCTTGTCGCATCTCGTAGGAGATGTGACCCTCAGGAAAGACCGAATCAAGTTGACTGGATGCCATCAGACTGGAAAACATGGAAAATTGGAATAAAACTTAGGAAAATATAAGGATTTTGAAAAAGATACAGGCAGGATAAAAATGAAGCAGGAAATTCGAGATCCATAAGAACGAAGGGATGAAAAATCATCTGAAGTTTTGAAGAAAAATAGAGGAGAATTTGAAAAAAATCATCCATAATTTGAATAAAACAGGAATTTTAGACAGTATATGGAAAAATTGGAGATTTTTGAAAATCGTCCAGTATTTTAGAAAACTTGTGGAAATATGGAAAATAAAAGGAAATTACTACAACATATTCAATCACATCCTGCACAAATAAGTATGTACATACAACATTCCCTAAAAGCTGAATCTAGATGCACAAGTTTTGAAATAGCTGTAGGACCTTAATCCTAACTCTAAGGTTCAGATCATCTATGTCCAATCATGCTATGCCTATATACTCGAGCCGAGGCTCGATGTACGTGGCATAAAATCAATTTCTCTGGTTCTAGGTTCATGTTTTCCAACATCCTTGAGCGCCTCCCGATATACGTTGGACTATGGTCCTTGGTACGTGGCAGGAGGGCATTAACCCAAATAGGTGGCCCAGTTGTGAGGCTTTGTCCTGAACTATGGTTCTGGAAGAAAGCCCAGCAACGTGAAGACCAGGTTTTTTCAAACATGAGCACATGCAAGAAAATCAGAAAACTCTAAAACCTAAAGAGATAGAATTTTGAAATATTTGAAGAAGCAAACATTGTTTTCTTACAAATCCTAGATTGAGGAGTGTTGTATTAGACCTAGGTCTATGTGAGCATGAATAATTCTCCTCAATATAGTCCTACCAAACCATGCCTAGTCTATATGCAATCCATGTTAGCTGGGTTCAAGTCTAGGCTCCTAGGTTCACATAATAACAGAAAGTAAAAGTTGACATTCCATAGAACACAATTTTGACAATTTGAACTAAGTCAAGTGCACAATTGATCAGACAAAGACAAGTCCCATCTCGATCGCCAAACCTGTTATCATCGCAAAATTTTACTTTTGCAAGTCAAACTGACCTTTGAAAAAGTTTTTGAAAATAACTCGCCTCCGTTTTAAAATGCGGGATAATTCTGAAGAATGGGACTCGTCTGTCGGTACGAGGTTCAACCGTTCCTGACACCTTTACTAGGGGTAATTGAACCAAGGGTCAATTGTGTGCTTAGCTTTGCTCAACTTGTCTAAATCATGTTCTATTTCCTAAATGCACAAAGAATTAGGCATGTGCTATGAATTTTCTGAAAATGCAGATTGAAAACATGATGTTTTCCTTGAGATTTGAAATACTTGGAAAATTCTTGGAAAAGAAGTCCTTTGAAAATCGTGAATCATGATTGAGAGAATGTTTCTGAGAAAATGAAAATCGATTTCTGAAGAAATATAAGGGTTTTGTGAAAATCGATTCTAAGAAATTTGGAATAACTTTGGAAAAACTTGATTTCTCTGAATTCAAACTTTGAAATATAACTTGAAAAATCAGGATTTTGAACTTGGGAAATGCTTGAAATATCATTGGAAAATCAATGTTTTGAGAAAATCGATTTTTGAATAAGACTTAGAAATTTTGAGAAAATCGATTTCTCTGAATTGAAATTGGAATTTGCAAATGAATGAAATGAATGAATATGGATTTGAAAGACTTGATTTTGAGGAATTAAGAAAATCCTTTTGTATTTTTGAGAAATGCAGTGCATTTTGAAGTTAGCCTAAAAGTGTAGCCTGAATGTGGCTAATACGAAGATCACAAATCTGGGTCTTATTCGTATTCTAACTATGGCCATAAATATGAATTTCACCGAGTTTGTCTACTCCATAAGAGCTAGTGCATGTGCCATTTGTGTAGACCTTAGTGAATTTGTAATATGTGCATGAATAATGCATTCATAGCAGTTATATATCAAAGTTTAAACTATATGCAATGCAAATCCTAATCTAAGCAGAAATTGAAATTTTTATTCCAAAATTAATTTAATTTACATCACTAATTGAATTTAAATACAGAAAAATAAAATCTTTAATATCCCTGCAAAACTAAAAAACTTGTTAGTGAAGATATGTTGGCTTTTCTAGGTTTATCCAGCAATATCTGGAAATTGCTGGATTTTGCTAGATATAAGCCTTTTTCCATGATTCTCTGATATAAACTAATGAAATATGAAATAAAACTAAATAAATAATAAAGACGAGATTTGAAAATTTGAAATTGGGGTCAAAATGACCAAAATACCCTTGATAGCAAGACTATGGCCTTGAAACCAGGGTTTTCAGAAAGATATTTTATAAAAATGGAGTTTTGGAATTCAAATGAAAATAAATTAAACTAAATATGACATGACATGATTAAAAATATGAAAATTAGGGTTTAGAATTTCGAAATTTAGGTCAAATGACCAAAATGCTCCTGATAGCAAGACTATGGCCTTGAAATCAGGGTTTTTCAGAAAATATTTTGAGAAAAACTTTGGGTTTAGGGTTTAAATAAAGTCAAATAAACATAAAATTAATCATGAAGTATACTAATATGATTCTAAACATGAACAAACACTAAAAATATGAACTTATACTTGAAAATCAAGAAATATCATGAAAATCACAATTTTTACAGTGTTTTTGGATCCTGCAGGTACCCTATTTTGCAATTTGATCTATTCAAGCATCAAATGGATTTTAAAATTCATATAAATCGACACCTGCACTTGTTATAACCCTAAAACTATATTGGAATCATAAAATTGTATTTTTAACATTATTCCAATTCAAAAATTGCATTAAAACCCTAAAATAAGCTATTTTAACCCATGGTTACAGACCAGTTTCAGTGTTAGACCCGAATCAGGGGCCAACTCACCATAAAAATTCCTTACATTTTACAGAGGTAAACTAGATAGAAAAACAGAAATTTTCCTATTTACAGATTAGAAAAACCATCTCCGATGAGGGAGAAACTCTTCCGGCAATCGGGACTTAAATATAACAAATCTAACATTGGTTAAAACAGATACTTCCGGTTGAAAATACATAAACAAATAGCAAACTTCAACAAAAATTCTTGAAATTTCAGAAGTGAACAGTAGACATAAAAATAATAAACTTCCATTTTTACAGATCATGATTCAAATCTACGGTTTGAGATCTATGATCATTACAAGTCTGATTAGGGTTTTGGTAAACCCTAACAACTTTTAAATTTAAAATCTAACTCTCTGACAAAGGAAAAATATTAAACAAAGGCAAAAAAATTATCAAAATTTCACAGTAAATAGTTCACATCAACATGAATCCACTGCATTTTACGGATCTCGAATCGAATATCAGATGACAAAAATAACACAACTGCAAGTTGCCTATGAATTTCAATAATGATTCTAAATGATTTAAAATCACGGTTTAATCTTTTATTTTTCTGACAGGGTTCCCAAATCTCAAAACACTGATTTTTTTACAGTAGTTCACTGACATATCCGTGTATCACATATAAAAAAATCAGAAATTTACAGTGAATACTTCAATATAAACTAACATGCTCTTTACTGATCTAAGCTTAAAATACACAGAAATTTAATAAAACTTAACAAAACATGCATTAATCAATGAAAACAAATAAAATAATATCCAAATAGTAAAACGAAATTAATTTCTATGCTGGAACACATGTAATAAACATGAATAAGTAAAAAAATAAATAAAACACAGGGAATCCATGGTTGGAATTTTATTTTACCTTTGAAATCATAGATTTGACCCATTTAACGGGTAAATCACATGTTTTCATGGTTAAGAACATGAAAATCAATACAATAGTCGATTCAAACGGATTAAAATCCTTAGAAAAACAACAAAACAAGGTTAGATCATCTTTTTGAACCGTTCTTGAGGTTCTTGAAGTTGAATCCATGGTTTAATCCATGAAATAGATGGCGCCAATGGCTTAATTTACATTAAAACATGAAAAAGCATTAAATAAAACTAAAAAATTAAGAAAATTTATTACCTTGAGGTTGCATCAATGGAGGAAGGGCTGGAGAGGAGAAAAAAGCTCCAAGAATCCAAGAGGAGAGAGATAAAGAGGTCGACCCCCCTATGGTGTTTATTTATAATAAAAAAATTAGGTTAAAAATTAAAAGTTTTGAAAATTTTGGACTCTGAAGGGGGGGCGATTTTTGGGTGGAGTTACCTATATACCCTTGACCTAATTAACTCTAAATGACCCCTAATTAAACTCCTAACTAACCCTAAAGACCCCCAAATGTGGCGCCACTTGGCGTTTTTCCACATTTGGTTTTTAAAGTTTTAACTAAAACCTTTAAAAACCATAGTTTAAAAATCAAATTTCAAGATGGGTTTTCAAAATGGATTTTAACTCTTTTAAACTTCTAAAACTAACCAAGACACTAACTAACCCTAGTCTAACCCTGACGTTCTCAAATGTGGCGCCACCTTAAGTGGGTTCCACTTGAATTTTCAAAAACGATTTTAAAACTTGAATTTGAGAGAATTTTCAAAAGATTTTCAGAAGTAAACTTGAAATTAAAGGTTTTGAAATGGCATAGAGTTCCAACTGGGTCAAAAATCTTCTGGATATGGTGCCAACTGAGTGGGTCCACATCAGGTTTTGAAAATTTTGGAATAAACACTGAAAATAACTTTGAAAAGGGGTTAAAATCAAGAATTGAAATTCAGAATTTTTGAAAATAGAGTCTCAAGCGAACTGGGACTTCGGGTTAGAGTCCTGGATTTTTACGACTCTGAGATTTTGGGTTTTAAAAGCCAAATGAAGGAGCTTTTGAAAAGATTTTATCAAAAATGGTGAAACAAGTCAGAAAATATAGTCAGGGTTAGACTCCTAACTCAATCAAAACTCTGAAATAGAGTTCTGAATCAACTGGGACTCTACAAAATAACCTAATTTTTGAAAAACAAATGGAAAAGAGTAAAAATGAAAGCAAAAATCGACTCTAGAACAGACTCCTGACTGGATTAGGCCTCTTGAACGGAGTCCTAATCAGACTGAAACTCTAGATTTTTTTGGTATTTTCTGAAAAACAGATGAAAGAACTTGTGAAAACAGTGAAAACAATAACAAATATTGAAATAAAATAAAGTTCTGATTCAACTAAGACTCTGAGGACAGAGTCCTAATTGATCTAGGACTCTCAGATTTTTGGATTTTCTGAGAAAATAAATGAGAGAATTTTGAAAAATAGTTAAAAATAGGATAAAATTGAAGTTTTGGTTCAGAGTCCTGATCAGATTAGGACTCTGAGAAAGAGTCCTGATTCGATCAGAACTCTAAGAATTTTTTGTTTTCTGATAAGCAAATGATGAAATTTAAACAGAAATTTTGAAAATCAGTGAAAATAAAGTGAGAAAACAAACTTTGGATAGAGTCCTGATTTGATCAGAACTTTGGGGCAGAGTCCTGATTCTATTAGGACTCTATGATAAAATCCTAGAATTTTGATATTCTTTGATAAAAGTGTAATAGTTTTGATAGATGGAAAGATTTTTGAAAGATTCTCTCAAAACTGAAATCAGGATCAGAGTCTTGATCCAACTAGAACTCTCTGAACAGAGTCCTGTTTTGACTGAAACTCTGAGTTTTGACTCATTTTGAAAGATTTGGTTAAAAATAGTGACAAAAGACAGAGTCCTAATCCGACTGAAACTCTAAAGAAGAGTCCTAATCCGACTGGGATTCTTGAAGAAGACTCCTAATCCAACTAGGACTCTGGGATTTTGGCCAAAACAAAAGATTTTAAAAGGTTTTCTCCAAAACAGGTAGAAAAGGTATTAAAAAGTAGAGTTTTGATCCGACTAGGACTCTGGAAAAAGAGTCCTGATCCAACTAGGATTCTAGAAAAAGAGTCCTGATTGGACTGGGATTCTGAAATTTTGACAAAAAATGACGAAAATGAGCAAGAATATGACCACAACTAGTTTAAAATCAGAATGGAGTTTTAAAAAGATTCAAAAAGATGAAAATACAGAGTCCTGATCCAACTAGGACTCTAAAATTTTTGAGATTTTTGATAAATAAAGGAATCCATAAGTGACACCACCTAAATGGGCCTCATCTGAGAATTGAAATCAATTGAAATTGAGTTTAAAACGAATTCAGATTGTTTTCTGAGAAAAACATTTCAAAATATAAGGTCCTGGGGGTTGGCAAATGACAGAATGTTGATTAAAAACCCAGGTTTTAAATTTGATTTTGAAAGAAAAGTTTTAAAACCCGAATCTGGATTAAATATTTTGAAAACAGAAGTGCTGGATCTCAAAAATGAGATGTAATGACATGCAATGCAATGAAATGGTATGCCAAATGCATGTAATGATATGCAGTGACACATGAAATATATAAACACTGGATGAGGGTGAAAATTTGGGGTGTTTACAGTGCGTGATCATCGGATGGTGGGGAGGGGTAGGGGGAATTCCTGTTTATTTTAGTTATCCGATCGATTGTGAATTTCCCATGTCATTTGGGTGACTAGTCGATCTGGATGGTCACAAAGGTCTTAATTCCTTGCTTTAATTCCTACTCGACATCTCAAGTTCCAATTTATGCATAGTTTTCCTATTTTAGTTTATACCTAACTATCTTTCAAATTACATTTTATTCATTCCTGTTCATCGTGTTGTGTTCTTCCCTGTTACATCCGATTGCAAATTATATCTGAGATTCTTCCATTTTGATTTTTATGTTTCTATCTGAATGTCCAAAATGCGTGTTTGATTCCAAGACCCATAAATTTATTTATTTTTTTTGCCATTTGTTATCTTGTTGCTTGTTTTTGTTTTCGTCAGTGTGAACACTCAAAATTTTCAAAACTTTGTAAATATTCCCTTTTTGCCCCTGGCTTCATCTTCTGAGAAAATCAAAGCAATTTCATAACCAAATTTCAGTTATTCTTCAGATTTTCTGGATTAAATGTTGATATATCCAACTCGATTTCGGATTCGGACCTAGTGTTTAAAATCCAAATCTGAGCCTCGTTATTCAATTCACAAATTGAAATTATAAAATTGCCAAAAACATTTTCTGAATGGCTCAAACAACTCATCCAGTATCCATTTGGATCCACTATTTTATATTTTCTCGATTCGAGGTCCGAAACTCAAATATCACCTCAAATTCCGGATCCAAACTCGCTTTCTAAAGAATTTTTCAAAAGAATAGCCTCGAATTCCCAGAAAACCCCTCTTTTGTAAATATTTCTCAAAAATACAAAAAAAATAGTTTTAAATCTTTGTTTTCTCGTAAATTTTAGGGTTTTTATTTCAAAAATACGAAAAAACAACAAAAAAACTAAAAAATCGGAAAAACTATGCAAAGAACGAGTAGTTTTAGGCTTTTTAAAAGTTTGTTTTACTAAAAAACTCGTTTTAGAACCACTTTATGAAAAGTTGTTTTAAAGGGTCCTCCTTTTTGAAAAAAGGAAAAATTTGCAACGGCCGATTCACGAGCTCCTGTTCGTAGGCTCGCTCTCCACCTTCGATCATCCTGGGATCTTCCTCCTCCGCTCATCCCTAACTGCCTCCCCTCCCGAACCTTCCTTTTCCTCTTTAAAAAGAACACTAAGGGGACCCTTTTTCCACCATCGAACATTACCTAGTCAATCTTCACCCCACCATGCTCTCGGTTCCCCTTCTCCTTCATTCTTCTTCTCCTTCTTCTACTAATATTCGTTATTTCTTCCCAAGCAAGCTGAAGGAGAAACAAAAAATCCCCCATAGCAGAACAAAGGGAAGACTCTCTCCCCCTCCTTCCGAATCTCTGTAGAGCTACAGGTAAGTAAACGCCTCTTCAGCCTTTTGATTTTCTATTGTCTTTATCGCGTTTCCTTTTGTCTTTCAGATCTTATCTTCTATTCTTCTCTTCTTTTCTCTCTTACAAGGCATTAAGGATGGGATAGACCTGCATATAGCAGGACCGACCCATCCACTGCTATATTAACGGAATTTTTGTTCCGACATTCGTTTCTCTTTTCTGCAATTTGTTTTGAATTTCCTTTTGGATTCTCCATCATTCCTTTTAATGTGTTTTTCAGTCTCTGTATAACTAATTTCTTGTTTTGATATAATGCTATCATCATCATTTTTTTTCTTTGTAATATATTTTGTTCGATTGATCTTTCGATGTCAAGTTTGTTGCAATAGTATTTTCCTTTCAACATAGCATTCAGTATTATCCGCTATATTGTTGTTTAATTTCATTCGATCTATGGGGTGTCCATCACAATGTTCCTGCGCCCTATTGATTTCTCATGCATCGGCGCATTTTAAATACCACAATGCTCTCGGTTTTCTAAGATCATAAGTCAGGTTGATTCGGGACAATGGATGCACCAACAGGATTGAACTGAAGGAGGCCGATCTCATCCTCGTTCAGAGAACTTTAAGCTGCGACAACATCGTTTGCCTTCATGGATTCAACAATTCGTCCCCATTTCTTTTTTTTTTTGTATACATATCGTGTTTTGACTTCATTTTCCTTCCATTCGTTATTCCATATCGCATCATGTACTTTTCCTCTTTTATTTTTATTTTATCAGCATCAGATCCGACCCTGCCTTCAAGGCAGGGTCTGATTCTATTGCATACGGCCTGCTTCTGATATGAATAAGCATGTCTCAAGGCTTCAGAGAAGACAGACATTTTCACATATATAAAGGGGATATCTAAGAGGAATTTAACTTTGAGGAAGATGACGAGGCTTACATTTTGGGAATTCCTGATAGTGGCATATCATTTGATGAAAGTTTTCTCTACAAATCCTGGAAGATCATAGCATTTCTTAGAGTTATGAAGAAATATACTGAAAGAATTTATGGAATTGGCCATAAAAGGAAATCTTCTTAAAAACAAGCTAGGGTCTAAAATTAGAATAGAATATCCAGTTGAATCGAGTATGTGTGCGTGTTTGCAGTATTAAAAACGTGGTATAATTGCATTTAGGATGTTGTATGATCCATAAGTTGCATTCTTGATAAAGCCATCTGACATTATAAGGTAATTGATTTATTTGTAGTTACAAATGCACAAGTGTGGTTACTAGTTTTAATAATCGATCAGGATGGTTGGTACATTTGCTTGGCCTCTTATATTCACTATCTTCATGAAATTGTGCAGGGTTCATCTGAGTGGCAGAAGCACCACTCTTGAGCGTCAGATTTTTTTTACTAACTTGATCAAATCCGCAGCATCTCTCTCCCTATGGATCTAAGCAGACATTGCTGCTGAACCATTGGAATTTTGAATCTCCTCATGCTATAAGAGTCATATTTTTGACATTACGTGGTACCTGAATTCAAACCAGTTTGCAGGAGAGTTGCCATCAACATTGGCTAAACTGACAAACGTGACTCTATTTTGGGTTAGTGAGAGCAACTTCACTGGGAAGACACCTGATTTCATTAAAAACTGGACTCAACTTGGATTCTTGATGATAATGGGTACAACTATGGATGGGCCTATACCTTCTAGCATATCTGCCTTGAAGAGCTTGACCGACCTGAGAATTACTGATCTAAATGGTCCTGGCTCAAGTTTCCCTCCTTTGCAGAATATGAAAATTTTGCAGAGATTGATACTAAGAAATTGCAAACTTTCAGGTGAAATTCCATCATATATCTGGAACCTTAGAAACCTCAGAGATTTGGACCTCTCTTTCAATAACCTAACAGGACAAGTCTCACCATCTTTGTATAGTGCTGCCACTCTAAGTGTAATGTTCCTTCGAAACAACAAGCTGACTGGAATAGTACCTGAGTGGATCTACCATAGCAACAACAACTTGGATTTATCTGAAAACAATTTCACAGGTAGAACTTTATCATCATCTTGTCCACAGGGGAACTTGAACCTGATATCCAGCTTCTCTTCCACTAACAAATCTCCACACACTTCTTCACCTCTTAACACCCACATCTTACAACACTTACACATCCTGTACTCCATTTCCCTGCATCCATTCTATTTGCACAACACCTCACTTTGTAGCACTCTCTACAACATTTCACTATCTCATTTTGCAATACTCCATTTTGTTTACAGCAGTCCACTATACATAGCATATGCATGTAATCGCCCACTGCACACCATCTCTCCATTCTCCTGTATGCCTTATAGCATCTCCATTTACAATGTCTTCACACCATATCACCAACTACATCTACTTGCATTCCCACCATGGTCACATGCACCATCAGTTCCACTATTCACATCACTGCCCATCCATAGCATATACACACCGCACCTGCTGTATACACTGCATATCATCACCCCAACACTTTTCATTGCTACATTCCACCTGCTGCAAATTACACCATTCATGGTTACTTACCTGTTTTACCTTTATTATCCACTTTGATCCCCTGTTGTACCCCATGCGCATCTTCATTTGCATTATAACCTCCACTTTCCATCTTACATTACAACATCCTATTCACCACCTGCGGCATGAAGCTTCTAACTGCTACAACACACAACCACTTTATTCCTTCATTTAGCACCCCACACCTTCACTGGTGTTTGCTGCATAGCATACAATTGCACATTTACTTACGTGGTCCATTCACCTCCTGTATACATTGCTACACTTGTATACCTGAACCCGCCCTCTATGTTACCTCTACTTGCTGCACATTGTAATACCTATAGCATCCCTTTAAACCTCCATCTGCACCCATTCACTTACCTTCTCCCAGCTGCTATATTTGCCATTACCACCATGAATGATTATGGACATGTTGATGCCTTTCCTACAAACCAGCATACCTGTGCATCCCACGTTTCTCCTTTGCTGTCTCATTTGCATAACACCTCCCCTGGAGTTCTATCTCTATATTAATGTGTGGATACATTAAAATCATCTGTTGGTTTCATAATGCAATGTAAATATGTTGATATTGGCACATGTTCTGAGGAAGAGCTTTTTGCCTTTGCAGTCAATATTGAAAATATGGAATTTTCAAAGAAGACTTGGTTCATTGACTTGAAAAAGGGGTAAGTTCAATAGGAAGCTAGTTTGTTTATGAGAAATCCAAGCTTAGGTAAAGCTATGATTAAAGGATCTTTTTTTTTTTTTGGTCAATATGAAGAGTTTCCTCTAATATACATCAATACATCCCCATATATGTTTAGATACATATCTCTTCATATGTATATTGGATTTTTATATTATCCTTCATTTCCTCACGCATTTCCTTTTACACTTTGCTCTACACTAACCCAATTTTGCAGGAATACATGGAAGATTTAGATTTCCTTTTCTCAGATTACAGACTTTTCATATTTTCAAATTCAATTCAATGATGTAATGGCTAGACATTAATGAGAATATTTTTACTTTTCAGCATAGATTAGAATGTATGAGCATGTAAATCCCATAAATCATGTATTTCATCTCATTTTTATCTTTTATTTCAAAATTACACAAATGGGAGCACGAATGAAACATGCACCATTTTATAAAAGGTGATTAAACCCTAAGTTGACGATTTGCATCAATGGCCATAGTAAGGGTGCGAACAAAACTTATGATTTTCATCTTTTATGGAATAACACTAGATCCACACTGGGTCCCCTCTTCAAAAATCATCATATTTCTTTAAAATGTTTTTCTTTTATCAGGGTTTAAATTAAAATTAACTCAATATGTATATCAATGGCCATAGTTAGGATATATTGAGAGTTAATTTCATTTTAAACTCTATAAAAGCACCAAAATATATTTTATTCTTCATCTGAATTTAAATATGATTATTATATAATACATTTAATGACCATAGTCAGAAGTGTATTATATCCTCAATCTTATTTACACTCATTTAAAGAATGAAATATGATTTTCAAAATCCAATTTTAAATTCATTCATCATCTAGGATAGAATTGCATCATATTTTTAAAATTCTCTTTCAAAATCCAAGTGATCCTGAATATCTTTTCTTCAAATTTTCATTTCAACTCATCAATTCTATCTCATTTCAAAAGTTCAAAATCCAATTTCAAAGTCCAATTTGGCTTTGAAATTTCAAATTCATTTTATATTCAAAATTCTCATTCAAATCAAATTTCAAAGTTCAATTTAACTTTAAAATCTCTTATTCATCTTCTGATTTCAAAAACTCAAGCTTTAAAATCAAGATTCATCCTTTATTTTCTCATTGAGTCTTGATTCTCAATTCAAAATCAAAGTTTTGAGATTGATTCTGAATCTCAAAATTTCTAAGTTTTAAATTCAATCTGGGTTTTTCAAAACCCAGACCCATCTTCAAAAGTTCCATTTGGGCTTTCTAAATCCAAAATTAGAACCCAATTCCACTTTGGATTCAGATTTCAAATCCAACTTCATTTTGGATCTCAGACTTCAGATCCAAATTCCATTTAGGATCCAGAATTCAACTCTATCTTGGATCTCAGACTTCGGATCTAATTCCATTTAGGATTCCAGAACTCAACTTCCTTTTGGATCTCAGACTTCGGATCCAATTCCATTTAGGATCCAGAATTCAACTTTGTCTTTGGATCTCAAACTTCGGATCCAGATTCCATTTAGAATTCCAGACTTTAAATCCAAATCCATTTAGGATGCCAGATTTCAAATCCAAGTCTATCTTGATTTTTCTGATTCCAAAAACCAATTCCATTTTCATATCCCATCTAAATCTCTTAAACCCAATTCTATTTTTCAAACTCCATTTGGATTTCTCAAATCCAAATTCCATCCTGATTTCAAACTTTAAATCTGGAATTCAATTCCACTTCAAATTTCATTTTCTCTCCTAAATCCAGGTTCAAAAGTCTAATTCAAAGTCCATTTTTGACTTTGAAACTTCATTTCCTTTTCTTTTATCTCAGCTTCAAATCATTCTTTTTAAATTCCAGATTTATTTTCTCAAACTCTGATTATTTCAAAAACTTAGAACTGCAAAATATCTTTCCTGATCTATCTCAAGTTATAAGTTAAGATCAATTATTTCAAATCATTTCTTCATCACATTTACTTCATAATCACTTGGAAAATCTCAGATTTTCAAAAGTGTTTTCTCAAAAAGCATGCATTTCTGCATTTTGCATTGCACAAGCATGATTCTTTGTGCATTTAGACTTAGAATAAATTCTTAGATAATCTTTTAGCAAAGCAAAAAGGCATAAATTCGACCCTTGGTTTGATTACCCCTGATAAAGGCGCCAGGAACGATCGAACCTCGTACCGACGAGCGAATCCCGTCTCCCAATTTTCCCGCAAATATTTCAAAAATGGAGGTGAGTAATTTCCTAAAATATTTTCAAAATTAAGGTCAAGTGAGACTTTGCAAAAGAGTTCCTCTCTTCTTTCTTTTCTATCTTTTATTCCCCTTCAAGAAGGGAACAAAGGTTAGAAAGGCGAAGAGAAAGGAGAAGAGGAACGAGAGGAAAAAAATTTTCGATGATCACAGTCAGCAGTTTGGTGTCTTGTGTTTATGGAATTAGTCGTGTCTGCTATTTTAGTGTAGCTTACACAGAAAATTAATCCCGATCGGGTTCATGGTCTGAAATTCTTTTCCTCTTTTCTTTTTGGGAAACACATACTAGTTGGAGGAGTAAATCGTGGAAACAGTTTAGGCATTCCCAGAGAATGTAAAACTTGCATATGCATGAATCCATCATTGTGTCCTATGGGTGTCTTGTTTTTGTATCGTATGTGTGGGGTTGTTAAGGCGATTAGTTTACTGAGGTGTGGTCTGGAGATTCAGATTAGTTGAAGTTATTCTTCCTGCTTGCCCCTTTCAACCTATACGAATTTGCTTGGTTTTGATTTCCCCCTGGAAATATGTAAGTAAAAGCCCACATCGTATATAGACTAATGCTCTGGTCTCTTGTTGCTAACAAAAAAAAAAAAGAAAGAGGGAAAATCATGGATCAGACTGATGGGATAGAAAGTGAGTGTATGCTGGATCTGGAGAGTGGTGGAACGAGCAGTGTTGAAGAAGGACCAAGATTTATTGTTCCTGGTAATGAACGTTCAAAGAAAACACCTTAAAAAGATTGGAATGGTTTTGTGATGTTGGATGAATCTGTAAGAAGGGTGGATACTCTGAATCTGTGTAATCATGCAACCTATGTATTAGATTTGGTGGACTTTGCTTTGTCATTCTTCAGGCTGGTGATCGACTCATACAATTGTATCACAATTTCATCGCCGACTTTAAAAAAAAGAAAAAAAACATTTACTAATCTGCCCAAACTTGCATACTTTGTTTCACGTCAGTATACAGAAAGAGAAGCTGCAATTAGTTATCTTAAAGGAGTAATTTAGAAGCTCTGTGCCATCAGAGGAATGAGGATAGAGGAACCAATTCTGTGTAAGGTTGCAGATATTTGCATTCAAACATGAGCAAGGGGATCTAAAAGAGTGCAAGAAACTTCTGGATGAAAGGAAAAGCACTTTGGACAGCATGACTGATATTGATTCTTCAGTTTATGCTAGTTATCATTATATTTCATCTCAGTGTCACAAAACTCACCAGGAGTTTACAGAGTTTTATGAAAGTGCTCTTCTTTATTTAGCATACGCCACTGTGGAAATTTTGTTAGAACCATTCAAGCTGGTATTATAATCTCTCTCTCTTTGTATATATATATGTATATATGTGTGTGTGTGTGTGCGCGTGTGTGTGTATCAGATACACGCATTATGTGCATTCCTGTGTGTTCTTAAAGAAGAGAGCTATTGTTTGTGGATTAAAGTAGCCATACCGGTATCATGTTATGATGGATTTCTTTTCGTGCAAATGGCTTATGTAGTCCACATAATTGTATTGTTATTGATTAATTCTTGTTAATGTACACACTAACAGTATATTTCTCATCACCTGTGAATTGCTGAGTCATTTAAAATTTTGTTTCAGTTCATCTCTTGGTAATGTCTATTACTTCTGTTAGGTGGTTAA
Source organism: Nuphar pumila (assembly GCF_984573655.1). NCBI lineage: Eukaryota > Viridiplantae > Streptophyta > Magnoliopsida > Nymphaeales > Nymphaeaceae > Nuphar > Nuphar pumila. The sequence goes on from NC_143249.1 coordinate 64,333,975, forward strand.
TAACATTATGTCAATAGCTAGAGTTTGGTCTTATGCTACAAAGCCTTATCTATATTTGCATGATTAGCAAAGCAGCACCCATCTGTCGGCTAGACCTTGCAGCCCAGCTGCAAATCACACCATTCACAAGTTGTAGCCATTCTGCCAAACCACAGTCCACAACACCTGTGCACTCCATAGTCCCAGCATAACATTCACTGTTATCTCATTGCAGACACATACTTATGAGTTGCAATTCCACATCTACACACTACTACTGCACCCATCCCACTGTTACATCACCATCACTTATACACTGGTTGTCACCATTTCATAACAGTCCATTCCATGTTGCTTTATTTTTTCAGTTTTTTGATATGTCATGGCATGACATATTCATGGACAATATACCTTAGGCATAATTATGTATTTTTAGATATTGGTTTGTATTATAACTGCATATTCTTTTCTGAACTTCATAATAGCCGGTTCATATGCATTGTGATATCTCATCTCATTCAACATGATACATTTTTCTTAGCATTGAGTAGATATTCCATTATTTTGCATCTTAATGTATATATTCTTTTGTTTCCCTTCTATGTATATATCCTTTTGTTTATGCTAACTCTTTCTTTTTATAGGAAATGTATGGAAAATGTCATTCCTTTTCCTAGTTTAGAGATTGTAATTTCAATTTCCGAATTGTAATAGCTGAATTATAATGAGAAATTTACATGTCCTGTCTTAGATTAGAATGTATGAGCATGCATATATCTTAGAAATTGCTTGTTTTCATATCATTTTTCTCCTTTATTGCAAAATTTCACAAATGGAAACACGAATGACACATACACCATTTTATAAAAAGTGATTAAATCCTAAGTTGATGATTTGCATCAATGGCCATAGTCAAGGTGTGAACAAAACTTAGGATTTTCATCTTTTATGGAATAACACTGGATCCACACTGAATCTCTTTTCAAAAATCATCATATTTTCAAAATATCCTCTTCCTTTATCGGAGTTTAATTTAAAATTAACTCAAAATATATATCAATGGCCATAGTCAGGATGTATTGAGAGTTAATTTCATTTTAAACTCTATAAAGGCACAAAAATGTATTTTATTCTTCACTTGAATTTAAATATGATTATTATATAATACATTTTATGACCATAATCAAAGATGTATTATATTTTTAATCTTATTTCAATTCACCTAAAGAATGAAATATGCTTTTCAAATTCAATTTTAAATTCTTTTAATTCATTCATCATTTAGGATAAAATTACATCATATTTTCAAAATTCTTTTTCAAAATCCAAGTGATTTAAGATATATTTTCAAATATCTTCTTCATTTCACAAATCAATCTTCAATTTTAATTTCAATTCATCTTTCTATTTCATTTCAAAATTCAATTTCAAAGTCCCATTTGACTTTGAAAATTTGAATTCACTTCTATATTCAAAATTCAATTTCCAATTCAAAATCCAAATTCAAGGTTGAATTCAACTTTGAAAATTCAAATTCATTCTGATTTCCAGGATTCAATTTCAAATTCAATTTAACATCTCAGATCAAAATTCAAAGTTCAATTTAACTTTGAAATTCCCAGATTCATCTTTTGATTTCTAAAATCAAGTTTAACATCAAATTTATTCTTTATATTTTGAAATCTCTAAAGTTCCATCTAAAGATTGAGTCTTGATCCTCAATTCAAAATCAAGGTTTTGAGATTGATTCTGAATCTCAAAATTTCAATTTTCTCTAAATTTAAAACCCACTTTTTGAATTCAAATCCGAAATTTCCAAAATCCAGATCCATCTTCAAAGTCTCATTTGGATTTTCCAAATGCAATCTCCATCTCGGATTCCAGACTTTGGATCCAATTCCATTTAGGATTCCAAACTTCAGATCCAACTCTATTTTGGATCCCAGACTTCGGATCCAATTCCATTTAGGATTCTAGATTTCGGATTCAACTCCATTTAAGATTCCAGATTTTGGATTCAACTCCATTTTTGGATTTCAGACTTCGGATCCAATTCCATTTAGGATTCCAGATTTCGGATTCAACTCCATTTAAGATTCCAGATTTTGGATTCAACTCCATTTTTGGATTTCAGACTTCGGATCCAAATTCCATTTAGGATTCAGACTTCAAATTCAAATTCCATCTTGGATTCCGGATTTCAAATCTAATTTCACTCCCAATTCCAGATTTCAAATCCAAATCTATCTTGAATTCCAGATTTCAAAACCAATTCCATTTTCAGATCCCATCTAGACTTCTTAAATCCAATTCTATTTTTAAATTTTATTTGGATTTCTTAAATCCAAAATTCCACCCTGATTTTAAACTTTAGATCTGGAATTCAATTCCATTTCCACTTCGAAATCCAGATTCAAAATTCAAATTCAAAGTCCATTTTGACTTTGAAACTTCATTTTTTCTATCTCAGCTTCAAATCCTCCTTTCTCTTCATTCTTTTCAATTCAAGATTTATTTTTCCAAAACTCTGATTATTTCAAAACTTAGAACTTCAAATACCTTTTTAGATTTATCTCAAGTTCTAAGTTAGATTCAACTTTCAAAAATCATTTCTTCACTCCATTATCAAATTCATCTCAGAATCACTTGGAAAATCTCAAATTTCCAAAAATACTTTCTCAAAAGCATACATCCTTGGATTTGCATTCGCACAAGCATGATTTTTTGTGCATTTTAGACTTAGAATAAATTATTAGATAATATTTCAGCAAAGCAAAAGGCATAAATTTGATCCTTAGTTCGATTACCTCTGGTAAAGGCGCTAGGAACGGTCGAACCTCGTACCAATGAGCGAATCCCGTCTCTCCACTTTCCCACAAATTTTCAAAACGGAGGTGAGTAATTTTAAAACATTTTCAAAATTTTGGTCAAATGATACCTTGCAAAAGAGTTCCTCTCTCTTCTTTCTTTTCTCATCCTCTCTCTTCCTTCAAAAGAGAATAGAGGCTAGAAAAGCAAAGAGAAGGAAAAGAGGAACGAGAAGAAAATTTTTGCATGATCACACTATCCCATCACGGTTTCTTCATTCAAGAATTTCTCATGGTCGTCCCCGCTCTAATTTAAAGGTTAAACCTGAATTTTTTCTGCAAAAGGTCATATGTTTTAAAAAGCTATTTTAGTCTCAGCAATAAGACGCCCAAGAACATCCCTTTTCCAAGCTTTAGGGAACCCCATTTTCATCTTTTTGCAAACTCCTCTCAGATTTGTTCATCCAAACTCTGAAGGTCCTATCATGGTGTCTTCATTCAAGGATTCTGTATGGTCGTCCATTTCAGGTTAAGGGTTAAGCCTGAACCTCACTCCATGAGGTATCTTCCATTCAGGTTTGGGTTAAACCTGAGCCTCGTTCCGATGAGGTTCTTCGCTGCGACGAGGTAGTTCTCCCAATCCCATCATGGTTTTCCCCATCATGGACACCATGCTCTTCACATCCATCCAGGAAAGGATTATACTTGAGCTTTATTGCACGAGGCATTTTTCTCAAAAATGTCCCATTAAGGTCTCCATGTATTCTTTTTCCATTCAGGTAAGGGTAGAACCTGAAATTCATCTTGATAAATCTTCGTCCCATCCAGGTTAAGGGCTAAACCTGAGATATTCCAAAAAGCTAATTTTGTCTCACCCATGAGACTTGATCAAAATTCTTATTTTCCACCATTTCGGGACCTTCACCCAAAGTCCCATCACAATTTTCTCATTTTCTATCATCCAGTTATATCATCTTCGAGGATTTCATCTCTCCAAAACCATTCAGGATAAGGTTTTAAGCCTAAGAAGTCATGTCTTTCCTAATAAATTCTTCCATACCTAGTTCAGATCTGCTGACTAGGGCATTTTTCAAAATTTGGAGTATTTTCTTTTCTACTACGCTCGGCTTTCAACGGGCCTAGTAGCAAAGAGGAGCATCTGTGAACACCCCAAATTTTTCAAAATTTTGTAAATATTCCCCTTTTGCCCCTGGTCTCCATTTTTTGAGTAAATTGAGTCATTTTCACTCAAAATTCTAGTTTATTTCTCGAAATTACTAGAATCAAATCCATTTTCTATACCTGACTCAATTTCATATCCGGATCCAGTTCATAATCCAAATCTGAGCCTCGGTATCCAATTTTTAAAACAAATTACAAAAATACCAAAAATAATTTCTAAAAGGCTCAGACACTCCATTCGGTGTCCAGTTGGATCCACGGTTCTATGTTTCTCAATTCGAGGTTAGAAACTCAAATATTTCCTCAAATCCTAGATCCAAAACCTGTTTTTTGAAAATTTTCCAAAGATCAAACCCGAATTTTCAGAAAACCCTTCTTTTGTATATATTTCTCAAAAAAAAAAAAAAAGGTTTTAAATTTCTTATTTTCCCCTAGTTTTAAAGTTTTTATGTCAAAAATACAAAAAAATCAGAAAATACAAAGAAAAGAACCAAAAAAATATAAAAATATAAAAAAGAAATACAAAAAAATGGGTTTTTAAAAAGCACTTTTGAAAGTTTATTTTTATTTATTTTTTTAAAACCATCTTTTAGAAAATCCTTAAAAGGGAACCACTTTCTGAAAATTTTCAAAATACTTTTTGGACCTCCATTGTAAAAAGCATAACGGCCTCCTGTTATAAAACAGGAGACGCAGAGGTCGATTGATCCATCGCTTCTTCACCTCCGCATAGCCTCTCTCTTCTTCATGATCGCTTTTTCACCCGATCAGAACATGCTTCTTCTCCCTCTCTGATTGATCCGCTCTCACCTCAACATCCTTCTTCCTCTTCTCCTTCACGATCACCCTGAAGCTTCTCCCCTGATTGATTGAAGGATCTTCAGTTCCAGCAATACAAGTAAGCCAGGAGCGGCTGAAGAAACTTCAGGACCCGTGCAAAATTATAGTGAGTTTCTACCTCTCCTCATCTCTCAGAAGTTTTTCCTCATTTTCTGAATTTTCCTTGTTCCTTACCTCCATCAAAAGCACACTTAGTGGTATCGAGTTGCTCATAGCAACCTCGATCCACGCCTGTGCAACAACAACGGAACATTCATTCCAACATTACTTTTTACATTTAATTGAATTTTCTTTGGTTTTCTATTAAATATCTATTTTTCAGCTTTTATTTTCATTACCTGATTTCCTGTTCCTTCCTGTTATTTGTTGTAATTGTCATTTATATTTTGACTTTCCCGTTTTAGCATCGATGATAGAATTATTGCATCTGTTCATTTTCCTTCCCCTCTTTCTCGTAATCGATTTTCTTATGAATCCCCTCCGGTTTTATTATGTTGTTGATGTTCGGATGAGGCGGATGGTGTGAACACCCCAAATTTTTCAAAATCTTTTAAATATTCCCTTCTTGCCCCTAAATTCATTTTTGAGCAAATGAGTCATTTTTTAATCTAAATTCCAGTTCATTTCTCAAGCTTTATTGAAATTAAATTCATTTTATATGTTTATATTGATTTCGGATCTGGATCCATTGTCCAGATCCAAATCTGAGCCTCGTAGCCCAACTTTTAAATTAAAATTACAGAAAATACCAAAAATAATTTTTGAATAGCTCAGACAGTCCATCCGACATCTGTTTGGATCCATCACGTTGTATTTCTCGATTTGAGTGTCAAAACTTGAACATTTCCTCAAAACCTGGATCCAAACCCCCTTTTCTGAGGAAATTTTCCAAAATGATCTGAAATTCTCAGAAAAATACCTTTTTAAATATTTTTTTAGAAAAATACAAAAAAATTAGGGGTTAATCTTTGCTTTCTCGTAAAATCTTAGATTTTCATTCCAAAATATAAAAAATAAAAAAATAAAAATATTAAGAAAAAAAAAGTTACAAAACTCACAATTCGAGTTAGGGTTTCGGGGACGAGACCCTCTCGAGTTTTCTCTCTCTGGCTCGAAACCCCCATGGGCGAAATCTCCTTCTCGAAGCCTCCATGGCTTCCAGCCGCAACAAATCTCTTTTCCGCCCATCACCAACCGAACCTCCCATCGACCCTTGATCTCCAACAACTCGACCTCTCTGGAGTCGGCTTCTTCTTTAAGAAAGGGTCGCCTGTGCCTCTTCAAAGGATCGCCTTCACCCCTCCCCTTTCCTGTACATAACCTCCCTTTTTCCACGCACCTTCCCTCTTTTCTTCTTCTTTCCACCCATTTCCACCCTTCCCCACCATCGTTTTCTCCTTCCTTCAACAGGATCGGCCCTCACCCCACCTCCGATCTCCTCTCCCGATCAACTGAAGGACCCTTTTCTCTTACGGCAAACAGTTTCTTGATTAACGTGAAACAGGATATGCCTCTCACACGACCAGCTTCTGTTCCTTTCTACGTTAAGGGCGCAATAGCAGCGGGGATCGACCCATCTTGAATCAGATCATATGCGTATTTGTGGTCTTTCCTGCTCAGATCTGCGTCAAAATCCATTTTGAATACAGTTAGTATTTTCTCTATTTTTTTTTTCTTCTTTCTTCATATTCGTTACATTAGTCACCTGGTTCTGTGCATTTTGTGCTATTAAATTATTTGGAATTCTTATTTTAATATCCTGTGAAACTTTTTTTTTTTTACATTGTCATATAGATTGCTCAAGATCCTTGTATCTGTACAAACTTTCTACCAGTACTACAAAATTCATCAAATTTGTGTTCCCTCAGGTGAAGCAACGAGTTCAATTAGTTGTGGCTAAGGAAATGCCTTTTGTTCCTTCAGATTAAGATCACGTTGAAATCCTAAGCCCAATTTATTGACATTCAAAGTAATGCCTTTTGAGACCTGTATTGCAATGGTGAAAGGTAGGGGCACATACTTTAGGTTGAAAAGTAAGACTTTATGCAAAGAGATCTATGGTAGCATGTAGTAATTGATGGATACACAAACTCACTTCTTGAGCTTCTTGGAGTAGTTTGTCAAATTCGAAACTCAGAGCACAATTTTCTTGCTTGTGATATACATTTCTCAATTTCCTTGGATTTGCATGTATTTGAGATTAAAAAAGATTAGTCATATATGAAACATTTGAAATCTAACATGATCATCTAAAAAAAAAAAAATGAATGAATGTATTAGAGTTTGTTCTTGAACTTATCCATGTTTTGACTAAGTGAAGTGTACATAAGTCTGTAAAGAAGAATCTTGGGTGATGGTTGTGAACTCAAGGACTCACCGTGCAAGTACCTTGATGAAGGAATGGCTCAATTGAGATTAGAAAAGGATAACCTGGAAAGAAGTTTGGCTAGATGCAAAGGAAGCCTAGAGCATTCAATAGCTCAATTGGCAGAAAGCGAGAAGCTGGATTTAGAGTTTGAAGAAAGGAGCACAGCCATCATTGTCTGCTGATTTTTGCCTCCAGCACTCTCCAAGTCCCACTATGCCATACCCATGTGCCCATTAACATAGATTATGTAATCCATATCAGCACACATTTCTAGGTTTGTTACCCACCTCACATTCAGAATAATGGTTGATGTGCTATATTGAGGAAAGGTTTCATCTCCTCCATTATCAGTTGCAGCAGTGCAACATCTACCTTCCTTTCTTGCTATAGTTTATGTCAACAGCTCCTGTGCTGTTCGACATTTTCCCTATTACATGCATTATTCGTTATCGTTACTATCTATAACACCCATAACAGCCCTGAGTGCAGCCTCCACCACCTTCTACCATCCCAATATAGGTCATTGCTAATAGCAATGTTAAAATAGCCACAACTCCCTGCACACTATTCCTTGCATTATTTCTCCATATATGCCACTTCATCAGCCATCACACCAAGCTAATACAGCAAACAAACCTCTATGGAGTATATAAGAATGGCCCAGCAAAGAGCGATAAACAGGCTACCTAGATAGGGAATCGAGTTGGAGTTGCCGGAGCTGAGCTGAATCTTAAGATGAGATGATAGCAGTTGCCTGCAAATAAAAAAAAAGAGAGGGAAACTGTCAGTTTCTTTCAAACCTGGGTATATTGGAGATACCCAATTTGGATCACTGAAGCAATCTCCTTTATTTTCTTTATTTTGATGTGCGTCCAACAAAACTGCGAAGAATCTCTATACCTCTACAAATCAAGAAACTGGAGGTAAATCTCTCAATAAACCTACTATTCTACTTCTACTGTATCAAGCGCTCGTCCAGCGCCACCCCATTTCTTGTATATTGTGTGTTACACAGCTGCTGCACATGTATATTTCTGCAAACACTTACTACCTGCCAGCACTCAATTTTACATAACACCCACTTGCCACAGTCTGACACTTCTACTCTGCTGCATGCTTCATTTACTTTTGATTTCCTGCATCTATGTATTTCATCCCCTGCTGTAAATATAAATGAGGTGTCCACCTTTGTCGATGCCATCGGCTATCCTCACATATAGGTTTCCATTGGTTTGAGAAGCCATTGCCTTACTAGCTATACTCATATACATATATATATATATAGATATATATGGGCATTTCATTTGTTAATATAAGCATGGAAGATTTTGTATCGATGTCCTCATTAGAACATGAACGAGTATATTCACCTTTTTATCTTTAAGATCATGTCTCTATCCTTTTTCTACGTGTGGTATCTTACTAATCAAGTCTTTTTGCAGGGAATATGTGGAAAATATCATTATTCAGAGTTGCATATTTGATTTCATTGTAATAGCCAGATGTAATGAGAATTTACATTTCCTGTTTTAGATAGAATGAATGAGCATTGTAAAATGTCATCCATTGCTTATTTTCATGCTTTTGCCTTTATTTTCTCAAATCCTCACAAATGGCAACACGAATGGCACGTGCACCATTTCATAAGAGGTAATTAATCCTAAGTTGATGATTTACATCAATGGCCACAGTCAGGATGTAAACAAGACTTAGGATTATTATCTTTTATAAATAAACATTGGATCCACACCGGATCCTATTCAGAAATCATCATATTTTCAAATATTTCCTTCTTTTATTAGAATTTAACTTAAAATTAACTCAAAATATATACCAATGGCCATAGTCAGGGTATATTGAGAGTTCATTTCATTTTAAATTCTATAAAAGCACCAAATGTAGTTTATTCTTCTCTTGAATTTAAACATAGATTACTATATAATACATTCAATGACCATAGTCAAGGATGTATTATATCTTCAATCTTGTTTTAATTCATTTGAAGAATAGAATAGCTTTTTCAAAATCCAATTTCAAAGTTACTTAAATTTATTCATCATTTAAGATAGAATAACATCATATTTTCAAAATTCTTTTCCAAAATCCAAGTGATGTAAATATCTTCCTCAATCTATCTTCAATCCTTATCAAATCTGATCCACCCTTTCATTTTTCAAAATTTTATTTTACTTTTCAATCTCAAAGTTCAATTTAACTTCGAGATTTCAAATTCATTTTATATTCAAATTCAAATCAGATTTCAAAATTCAAATTTAACTTTGAAATTCCAAACATATTCAAAACTCCAATCAAACTCAAAGTTCAATTTAACTTTGAGATTCTTGACTCATTTTCTAAAATTCCAAATTCAAGCCCCAAATTCAAGGTTCAATTTGACTTTGAAATTCATTTGTATATTCAAATTCTAAATTTCATTTTCCAAGTTCAAATTTAAACTTGGAAGTTCTTAATTCATCTTTTGAACTTAACAACTCCAATTCCCCTTTAGGATCCAGGATTCAACATTCATATCAGATCTCAGACTTCAGATCTAATTCCCCTTTAGGATCCAGAACCCAATTCTATTTTGGATCTCATATTTCAGATCCAAATCCCATCTTGGATCCAATTCCATTTAAAATTCAGAATCCAATTTTATCTTGAATTCCAAGTTTCAAATCAAGTTCTATTTTCAATTCCAACTTTCAAATCCAATTCCATTCCCAATTCTAGATTTCAAGTCCAAATTCCATTTTTTAGACCCATTCTGAATTTCAAACTTTAAAGATCTAAATTCAATTCCATTTTAAGTATTCGCTTCCTTTCCTAAATCCAAGTTTAAAACTCAAATTCACCTTCAAAGTCCATTTTTGACTTTGCAGTCTCATTTCTTTATCTCTCATCTTCAAATCTTTCCTTTCAAAATCAAGATTTATTCTTCCAACTTTGATTTATTTCAAAGACTTAGAACTTCTCTGATCTATCTCAAAGTTCTAAGTTAGATTCAATCATTTCTTCACTCCCTTATCAAGTTCATCTCAGAATACTTGGAAATTTTCAAAACATCTTTTCAAAAGAAGCATACATCCTTGCATTGCACAAGCATGATTCTTTGTGCATTTAGAGTTAGAATAAATTCTTAGATAATATTTAAACAAAGCAAAAGGCATAGATTCGATCCTTGGTTCGATTGCCCCTGGTAAAGGCGCCAGGAACGGTCGAACCTCGTACCGACGAGCGAATCCCGTCTCTCCATTTTCCCGCAATATATTTCAAAACGGAGGCGAGTTAAATTTCTAAATATTTTTCAAATTAAGGTCAAGTGAAACCCCGCAAAAGAGTTCCTCTTCTCTTTTTCTTTCTTTTCTTTTCTCTTCTCTCTTTCTTTTCTTGTCTATTATTTTCTCTCCCTTAAAAAAGGAGGAAAATAGAGGCTAGAAAAGGAAGAGAGAGAAAGATCAAGAGAGGAAAAATTTTGCGATGATCACAGTTTTGACGACCTTGATGGGACCCGTCTTCGTCCGGTTGGATTTGTGCCTTTGCTTTGCTTTTATATAATCTAAATCTTTATTCTAACATATGTCAGCTACATTTTCCATGCAAACCTTAGGGGCCTAGATTTTGTCCTAAGCTGACATTATTTGCATATAGGATCTAAGTATGGTTTGGTAGGACCATATTGAGGAGATTATTCCATGTTCACATTAGACTTAGGTCTGAAATACAATCCTCCTCAATTTTAGGAATTGAATGCAAAACAATGTATGCAAGTGTATGCTTCTCTTTATTTAAATCTATCTCTTTAGGACTTGCATTAGAGCCTTCTAGATTTATTGCATGTTGAACATGTTTTTGAAAACATCCCTACCTATATTTTCCCGGTCTTCACGTTGCTGGGCTGTCTCACTGAACCATAGTTCGGGAGAGAGCCTCACAACTGGACCACTTATTTGGGTTCGCACCCCCCTACCACGTACGTAAGGGCCATAGTCTGAGGTATATCGGTAGGTGCTCAAGGATGTTGGGAAGCTTTTTACCTTAGAACCAAAGAGATATCTTATATGCCACGTACTTCGAGCTTCGGCTTGAGTATATCGGCGTATTTTGATTGGAATCAGATGATATAAATCTTAGAGTTAGGATTAAGGTCCTATTTGCCATTTCAAATGTTGCATATAGAGTCAGCTTTAGGGAGTGCTGTTTGTACATCTTTGCTTGTATATTTGTGATCGTATGATATTTTATATCTTCCTTATATTTTCCAAAACCCTGGGTATATATTATTCGAAATTTTCTCTTTTGAAACCCAGGTGTATTTTTCCTTTTTTTTTTTCAAATTCTTTGATCCTGCCTGCAATTCTTCAAATTTTTCTTTTTATATCCTCTTTCAAATTCTTTTATTCTTTTGATAAAATAAATTTTTGTCAGGATATGTGCCTTTCAAAATTAAGTATTTATTTATCCTTTTTCAGAAAAACAATGTGGTTGTCACAAATTTTTGGTGACAACCCAATCCCTCGTAATGGGATATTTTCATTATCAGACTTTGATTTCCTCCTTTATCATAATTTCCTCCAAAATTTTTTCTAAATATCCCATTCTTAACTACAGAAAGGACATTAACACTTCATCATGGTTCAGACGAGGACTGGAAAGGAAATAGTGCCCCAGCAAAGCGACAGTGAAGGAGAAGAAATGAACTCCATCAAGTCATCCAAGCAGCAGGGCCAAGAAGCAAAAAGCAATGTTGATTCAGCTACATACAAGTTGTTTCAGAAAGTGATGGCAAAAATGATGTCTGAACAGGCTGAGGAAAACCTTGAGAAAATATCTTCTAAAAGCAAAGCCAAGGAAAAAGTCAGCAAGAAGCAAGTTCAGTATGACAACACTTCAGAGTCGGCAGAGGAGGACTCAGAGGAAGAGCAGCCGACATATTTTCACAACCCCTTGTATCGGTCCAAGAAAGTCAACGAGGGGCACGAGTCGGCAAGCAAAACCAAGTTTCAGATCCCGGCAGAAGATTCGATGCAGAAGCAAATGAGAGAAATGACTCGTGCAATCAAAGACTTACAAGCCCAGGACAAAAGCAAAAAGGTCTACACCGGTGCAGATTTTTATGACGGCCTAGAAGGAGATGACAACTGGGAAGATCTTCCTCGTAAATTCATAAAGTTTGATGAGACTGGCAACCCCAAGGCCCATCTGGCTACATTTTTCGTCGAGTGCAATCAATTCAGGAAGAACAATAGGGCTTTATTCCTATGCTTTCTACGCAGTCTGGAGGGAGTTGCAGCAAGATGGTATGCCAACCACATCAACCCAATTGAACTGCGAGACTTTGACAAAGTCATCAACTTGTTCATTGAAAGGTTCTTTTTCAATATTGAGGTTCCGCCTACCCTCAACCATCTTTTCAACCTAAAGCAAAATGACAATGAGAAGGCAAAAGATTTCATTCATAGATGGAAATCTACTTGCAACAGGATGAAGGATCCGATATCAGAAGGGCATGCACTCTCAATAATTTTGAACAATTTCTCTCAACCTCTGAAGGGTCTGATCTCTACTCCGTCTAAATCCTTCATCAAGTTAATAGAGCGAGTCGAATGACTCGAAATGGGATTAGAGAATGGAACCTATCATGGCCTCACCTTGGCAGGAGGCAGTCAGGACGTGAAAAAGAAAACCAACTTCACCTTCTCTACCAGTTCCTCTAACAACAACAATGGCAAAAACAAAAGAGGTGGCAGGAAGAACCACACCAGCATATTGGGTAGAGATGATTGCTCCAGTCAAGAGAATGGGATCAGCAGGAAGAATAACATCCCTCCCTCGAGCATCCAGTTAGAATTAAAGCCTCAAGGGAAACCAAAGCACGATGGTTGGGGATATGACCGTAAGTTCACCCCCTTAGAGCAATCGCTTGAGGAAGTTCTTGAGTATATGACAACAAAAGAGATGGTTAAACTTCCCAAGGTAGCAGATCCACCTGTGACTATGGGAAGGTTCAAGGATCAATTCTGCAAGTTCCATCGGGCGATGGGGCATGACATCGAGCACTGCTTTGTTTTCAAAAACATCGTCCAAGACTGCATTGACAAAAAGCTGCAGGTGGAAGATCAAGAAAAAGAGTAGCTACCCGTCCTGGCCTAGCTTCCCGAACCATGTCAATATTTTTCTGCTTTCTCTCTTTTTCAGTCACCTAATAAGGACAACTCAGTCCCGGTCTTTTTTGATCTTTGGTCAACAAACTTGTAAATATTTTAATCGTTGTTATCAATATTTCCTATCAATGAAATGTCAATTTTCTTCATATCCGTTGATATCAAATGCTTCTATCCTTCGCCACAATGGGGCATATATTTTGGAAAAATTTGTATTTCTCATATTCTTTTTAAAATAAGGGACAATCCCAAAAACATCATCATGAGAGAAATGATATTACCTATGAGGATTTTCAAAATCCTAAAAAACTTGAAAATTTCTGCAAAAACTTCTTCATGATCACCAAAAATTCAATATTTTGATCTAATCCTCTTCAAAACAAACTATCACATTGATTTTTCTTAAAATGGGTTTTTAAACCATTATCTTCAAAATTAACCCTCATGATGATCTCTCATGATGATTCCTTTAAAAGGATCAGATCTCACACTGATCGTTTTCCTTACAGTGGACTTTCTTCCCAAAAATGGTTTTTCACCTATCTTTTAAATAAACATTTTCCTTTCAGGATCCCATATGCAGGCAGGATCAGAAAAACTCCTTTTCCTCTTAAATCTTATAAATTTTCAGTTAAGTTTGATATTTTTATCAGTTTCATTCATTTTTATTCAAGTTTATATCAATTTTATCAAGTTTATCAATATTTCCTCAATTCCATTAAATTTTATCAATCTTTTTACCCTTTCAGGTTAAGGGATAAACCTGATGCCTCTTTCAAGGAGGTATTCTTCTATTCTTTTTCCCCTTTCAGGTTAAGGGATAAACCTGACCCTCGTTATCCGAGGTGTTCCCATTCAGGATAAGGGATAATCCTGAAAACCCCTCATAGGAGCGATATTGCTACCTGTGAGGATTCTTTATGCAAAACAATTTTTCTTCAATCTCTTTGTATTTTTGTAAATTTCTATCAATTTCCCTTTTAATTCTCCCCAAAATTCTTTTTTTACCCTTTCAGGTTAAGGGATAAACCTGATGCATCTTTCAATGAGGTATTCTTCTATTCTTTTTCCCCTTTCAGGTTAAGGGATAAACCTGACCCTCGTTATCCGAGGTGTTCCCATTCAGGATAAGGGATAATCCTGAAAACCCCTCATAGGAGCGATATTGCTACCTGTGAGAATTCTTTATGCAAAACAATTTTTCTTCAATCTCTCTATATTTTTGTAAATTTCTATCAATTTCCCTTTTAATTCTCCCCAAAATTCTTTTTTTACCATTTCAGGTTAAGGGATAAACCTAATGCCTCTTTTCCCATGCGGTATTCTTTTATTTTCTTTCCTGCAGGTTAAGGGATAAACCTAACCCTCGTTGTCCGAGGTGTTCCCATTCAGGATAAGGGATAATCCTGAGACCCCTCGTAGGAGCAATAACGCTAACCTATGAGGATTCTTTTGTAAATACAAGTTTTGCCAATCTTTTTTTATTCTCTAGATTTATATCAATTTTCCTTTATTAAATTTTCTTAAATTCTATTCTTTTTCCCATTCAGAATAAAGGGATAATCCTGAGACCTCTCGTGGGGGCAACGATGCTACCCATGAGAATCCTTTTTACAAATACAAGTTTTTATCGATCTTTATTGAATTCTAAATTCATATCATTTCTCTTTAAATTCTATTCTTTTTCCCATTCAGGATAAGGGATAATCCTGAGATTACTCATAGGGGCAACAATGCTACCTGTGAGAATTCTTTTTACCAAAATAAATCAATCTCCTCAAATGTTCTACATTTTTTTTTCAAAATTCTATATCCTTCTGTCTTCTCAAAGTTTATTCTTTATATATTTTTCGTTCAGGACAAGGGGTTAATCTTGAAAATTGGACCGCATACAGCCAAATGTGCTGGTCCATCTAAATCCTAAATCATAAATCATAAATCATAAATCTTGTCATATCTCTTCTAAATTCAAGTCTCAAGTATATCTTCAAAAATCTCCATCCTCCCTTTCAGGTTAAGGGATAAACTTGAATCATTGTCTATTATATCCTAAATTCTCACCAAATGTTTATCAATTCATCAAATGTCTTTCATTATCAAGCCCTCGGGTTACCATTTTACCAATGTCTATCATCTCCAAGCCTTCGGGTCACAATCTCATTAATGTCTATCACTGTCAAGCCTTCGGGTTACAAATTCATTCACGTATATCCTTTTCAAGCCTTCGGGTTACCAATTCATCAATGTATATCAAGTTCAAGCCTTCGGGTTACAATCTCATCAAATATCCATCATTCTCAAAACCTTCGGGTCACAACTCTATCAATATCAATCATTCTTACCAAAAAAAAATCCTGCTTTCGAGCTGGTCGAACAACAAATCCTGCTTTCGAGCTGGTACTTTCAAAAAATCTCACTTTCGAGCTGGTCGGTCAATCAAATCCTGCTTTCGAGCTGGTACTTCCAAAAAATCCTACTTTCGAGCTGGTCGGGCAAACAAAATCCTGCTTTCGAGCTGGTCGGGCAATCAAAAATCCTGCTTTCGAGCTGGTCGGGCAATCAAATCCTGCTTTCGAGCTGGTCGGTCAATCCAAAAATCCTGCTTTCGAGCTGGTCGGGCAATCAAAAAAAAAAATCCTGCTTTCGAGCTGATACTTCCAAAAATCCTGCTTTCGAGCTGGTCGGTCAAACAAATCCTGCTTTCGAGCTGGGCGGGCAATCAAATCCTGCTTTCGAGCTGGTCGGGCAAACAAATCCTGCTTTCGAGCTGGTGGAGCAAACAAATCCTGCTTTCGAGCTGGTCGGGCAATCAAATCCTGCTTTCGAGCTGGTCTGTCAATCCAAAAATCCTTCTTTCGAGCTGGTCGGGCAATCAAATCCTGCTTTCGAGCTGGTCGGGCAATCAAAAAAAAAAAAATCCTGCTTTCGAGCTGGTACTTCCAAAAATCCCACTTTTGAGCTAATCGGTCAAACAAATCCTGCTTTCGAGCTGGTCGGTCAAACAAATCCTGCTTTCGAGCTGGTCGGTCAATCCAAAAATCCTGCTTTCGAGCTGGTGGGGCAATCAAATCCTGCTTTCGAGCTGGTCGGGCAATCAAAAAAATCCTGATTTTGAGCTTGTACTTCCAAAAATCCTGCTTTCGAGCTGGTCGGTCAATCAAAATCCTGCTTTCGAGCTGGTACTTCCCAAAAAATCCTGCTTTCGAGCTGGTCGGTCAAAACAAAAATCTAAATACTCCTTCCCAAAAGTTCAACTCAAGGTTTCGTCAAAATCTATATTGAGTGATTATTTCACTAAGGATTCTCGAAAACCTTGCCAATTTGCTAAAAATATTTGTTGATTCTAAATACTCTTACTGCACAAAAGGATTACCTCAGATTACTTCTAGTATTTCTTTCCAAAAGGGTAAAAACTTTTTACGAAAAAGAGATGAAATTCAAAATCTTTTTCCTGTTGATTAACCAAAAGGATGAAAGAAATATCCTTGGTGTGATTAGTGAAATAAATATTCAATGACGTTGAAAAGCCCGAAGCGAATTGATATTGATCAGGGCTATGACACATGTTTAAAGATAATTTTCTGGCAATCAGACAGTGGAAATATTTTGAGCTACCTAAAAGAATTCACTTAATCCATATCCTCTCATTTTAAAAGCTGCAAATCAAATATCTGCAAAAGGGATCTCTCAATTGTCGTCAAGATGAAGGCGAATAGGCGAGCAGACCCCCGGGGCCAAAGAAGATTTGGATCATCTACCGAGATGAAGGAATTTGTGAAGGATCCTTCCAGGGAAAGTTCAGATCACCGTCGAGATGAAGGCGAGTGTGATGAACCTACCGACAAACCCTAAATGATATTTGATTTTTGCTATCATCAATAGACTTTTGAGCCAATATCATCAATAGAATCCCTGAGATAAATGAAGGATCGAAACATCTCCAAGATGAAGGAGTTTGTGACGTACGCTTCCCTGAAAAAAGAGAGAAAAGTCAGGACACATCCGAATGAAGGATGATGTAAAAGCCCGAAAAAGTTCAATGACTCAAAAAGAGTGCAAAAGGATCATCATGGGAAAAACACCCAGATATCAAAATTGCTGAAATTGCCAGAAGTGATCTTTTCTTATGCGAAATTCTGTTATCAATATCTTTTCTTTACTTGCTTTTATGAAATTGAGAATACTTCTTCTCTTCTCATATCAAGGAAATGGATAGCTTCCTTGAAGAAAGTCATCAGCGCTAAAAATTTGAATTTAACTCTTAAGACCAAGAAGTTAACCTCGATGGAGGAAATACTCTAGGTAAAAGAGGAAATATCTTTTGCACACACGTGCACATTTTTGTGCGTTTGAGTCGACTATAAATTTATCTTATTGGCAAAATTCTCTAGATATTCCAAAATGAAATAAATGTTCAATATCCATTTCGATGCAACCTAGCATTGTTTATATCCTCCAGAAGAGTTGCCTCATTCAGTTGAAGTATCTCTCTTGTCCCATCATGGTTTCTTCGTTCGAGGATTCCATCTGGTCGTCCCCTTCAGGTTAAGGGTTAAGCCTGAACCTCGCCCCTCGAGAGATATTCCTTTTTTAGGTTTGGGTTAAACCTGAGTCTCGTTCTGATGGGATTTTTCGTTTTGACGAGATGTTTTCTTCCAGTCCCATCATGGTTCTTCCCATCGAGGAATCCATGCTTTGTATTTCCATTCAGGATAGGATATCCCACTTGAGCTTCATCTCATGAGGCATTTTCCAAAAATGTCCCATCAAGGTCTTCATATATTCCTTTCCCCATCCAAGTTATCTTGATATATCTTCGTCCCATCCAGGTTAAGGGCTAAACCTGAGTCATTCCACAAAGATTGATCTCGCCTCACCCCTGAGACTTGATCAAAACTCCTATCTTTCATCATTTCGGGATCATCACCCAAAGTCTCATCACGATTTCCTCATTATCTATTCAGTCATATCATTTTCGAGGATGTCGTCTCCCCCAAGCCATTTAGGACAATGCTTTAAGCCTAAAAAGCCATAAATTCTTCCACACCCAGTTCAGATCTGCTGACTGGGGCATTTTTCAAAATTTGGAGTGTTTTCTTTGCCACTAAGCTCGACTTTCAACCGGCTTAGTAGCAAAGAGGGGCATCTGTGAACACCCCAAATTTTTCAAAATCTTTTAAATATTCCCTTCTTGCCCCTAAATTCATTTTTGAGCAAATGAGTCATTTTTTAATCTAAATTCCAGTTCATTTCTCAAGCTTTATTGAAATTAAATTCATTTTATATGTTTAAATTGATTTCAGATCTGGATCCATTGTCCAGATCCAAATCTGAGCCTCGTTGCCCAACTTTTAAATTAAAATTACAGAAAATACCAAAAATAGTTTTTGAATAGCTCAGACAGTCCATCCGACATCTGTTTGGATCCATCACGTTGTATTTCTCGATTCGAGTGTCAAAACTTGAACATTTCCTCAAAACCTGAATCCAAACCCCCTTTTCTGAGGAAATTTTCCAAAATGATCTGAAATTCTCAGAAAAATTCCTTTTTAAATATTTTTTTAGAAAAATACAAAAAAATTAGGGGTTAATCTTTGCTTTCTCGTAAAATCTTAGATTTTCATTCCAAAATATAAAAAATAAAAAAATAAAAATATTAAGAAAAGAAAAAAAAAAGTTACAAAACTCACAATTCGAGTTAGGGTTTTGGGGACAAGACCCTCTCGAGTTTTCTCTCTCTGGCCGAAACCCCCATGGGCGAAATCTCCTTCTCG
The DNA here is from genome assembly GCF_984573655.1 of Nuphar pumila. Lineage (NCBI taxonomy): Eukaryota > Viridiplantae > Streptophyta > Magnoliopsida > Nymphaeales > Nymphaeaceae > Nuphar > Nuphar pumila. Next base: position 64,353,089 of record NC_143249.1, read on the forward strand.
AAGCTTCCATGGCTTCCAGTCGCAACAAACTCCCTTCTCTCCTCCGCCCATCACCAACCGAACCTCCCATCGATCCTTGATCTCCAACAACTCGACCTCTCTGGAGTCGGCTTCTTCTTTAAGAAGGGGTCGCATGTGTCTCTTCAAAGGATCGCCTTCACCCCTCCCCTTTCCTGTACATAACCTCCCTTTTTCCACGCACCTTCTCTCGTTTCTTCTTCTTTCCACCCGTTTCTACCCTTCCCCACCATCGTTTTCTCCTTCCTTCAACAGGATCGGCCCTCACCCCACCTCCGATCTCCTCTCCCGATCAACTGAAGGTCCCTTTTCTCTTATGCCAAACAGTTTCTTGATTAACGTGAAACAGGATATGCCTCTCAGACGACCAACTTATGTTCCTTTCTACGTTAAGGGCGCAATAGCAGTGGGGATCAACCCATCTTGAATCAGATCATATGCGTATTTGTGGTCTTTCCTGCTCAGATCTGCGTCAAAATCCATTTTGAATACAGTTAGTATTTTCTCTGTTTTTTTTTTCTTCTTTCTTCATATTCGTTACATTAGTCACCTGGTTCTGTGCATTTTGTGCTATTAAATTATTTGGAATTCTTATTTTAATATCCTGTGAAACTTTTTTTTTTTTTACATTGTCATATAGATTGCTCAAGATCCTTGTATCTGTACAAACTTTCTACCAGTACTACAAAATTCATCAAATTTGTGTTCCCTCAGGTGAAGCAACGAGTTCAATTAGTTGTGGCTAAGGAAATGCCTTTTGTTCCTTCAGATCAAGATCACGTTGAAATCCTAAGCCCAATTGATTGACATTCAAAATAATGCCTTTTGAGACCTGTATTGCAATGGTGAAAGGTAGGGGCACATACTTTAGGTTGAAAAGTAAGACTTTATGCAAAGAGATCTATGGTAGCATGTAGTAATTGATGGATACACAAACTCACTTCTTGAGCTTCTTGGAGTAGTTTGTCAAATTCGAACCTCAGAGCACAGTTTTCTTGCTTGTGATATACATTTCTCAATTTCCTTGGATTTGCATGTATTTGAGATTCAAAAAGATTAGTCATATATGAAACATTTGAAATCTAACATGATCATCTAAAAAAAAAAAATGAATGAATGTATTAGAGTTTGTTCTTGAACTTATCCATGTTTTGACTAAGTGAAGTGTACATAAGTCTGTAAAGAAGAATCTTGGGTGATGGTTGTGAACTCAAGGACTCACCGTGCAAGTACCTTGATGAAGGAATGGCTCAATTGAGATTAGAAAAGGATAACCTGGAAACAGGTTTGGCTAGATGCAAAGGAATCCTAGAGCATTCAATAGCTCAATTGGCAGAAAGCGAGAAGCTGGATTTAGAGTTTGAAGAAAGGAGCACAGCCATCATTGTCTGCTGATTTTTGCCTCCAGCACTCTCCAAGTCCCACTATGCCATACCCATGTGCCCATTAACATAGATTATGTAATCCATATCAGCACACATTTCTAGGTTTGTTACCCACCTCACATTCAGAATAATGGTTGATGTGCTATATTGAGGAAAGGTTTCATCTCCTCCATTATCAGTTGCAGCAGTGCAACATCTACCTTCCTTTCTTGCAATAGTTTATGTCAACAGCTCCTGTGCTGTTCGACATTTTCCCTATTACATGCATTATTCGTTATCGTTACTATCTATAACACCCATAACAGCCTTGAGTGCAGCCTCCACCACCTTCTACCATCCCAATATAGGTCATTGCTAATAGAAATGTTAGAATAGCCACAACTCCCTGCACACTATTCCCTGCATTATTTCTCCATATATGCCACTTCATCAGCCATCACACCAAGCTAATACAGCAAACAAACCTCTATGGAGTACATAAGAATGGCCCAGCAAAGAGCGATAAACAGGCTACCTAGATAGGGAATTGAGTTGGAGTTGCTGGAGCTGAGCTGAATCATAAGATGAGATGATAGCAGTTGCCTGCAAATAAAAAAAAAAAAAGAGAGGGAAACTGTCAGTTTCTTTCAAACCTGGGTATATTGGAGATACCCAATTTGGATCACTGAAGCAATCTCCTTTCATTTTCTTTATTTTGATGTGTGTCCAACAAAACTGCAAAGAATCTCTATACCTCTGCAAATCAAGAAAGTGGAGGTAATCAAGAAACTGGAGGTAAATCTCTCAATAAACCTATTATTCTACTTCTAATGTATCAAGCGCTCGTCCAGCGCCACCCCATTTCTTGTATATTGTGTGTTACACAGCTGCTGCACATGTATATTTCTGCAAACACTTACCACCTGCCAGCACACAATTTTACATAACACCCACTTGCCACAGTCTGACACTTCTACTCTGCTACATGCTTCATTTACTTTTGATTTCCTGCATCTATGTATTTCATCCCCTGCTGTAAATATAAATGAGGTGTCCACCTTTGTTGATGCCATCGGCTATCCTCACATATAGGTTTCCATTGGTTTGAGAAGCCATTGCCTTACTAGCTATACTCATATACATATATATATATATATAGATATATATGGGCATTTCATTTGTTAATATAAGCATGGAAAATTTTGTATCGATGTCCTCATTAGAACATGAACGAGTATATTCACCTTTTTATCTTTAAGATCATGTCTTCATCCTTTTTCTACGTGTGGTATCTTACTAATCAAGTCTTTTTGCAGGGAATATGTGGAAAATATCATTATTCAGAGTTGCATATTTGATTTCATTGTAATAGCCAGATGTAATGAGAATTTACATTTCCTGTTTTAGATAGAATGAATGAGCATTGTAAAATGTCATCCATTGCTTATTTTCATGCTTTTGCCTTTATTTTCTCAAATCCTCACAAATGGCAACACGAATGGCACGTGCACCATTTCATAAGAGGTAATTAATCCTAAGTTGATGATTTACATCAATGGCCACAGTCAGGATGTAAACAAGACTTAGGATTATTATCTTTTATAAATAAACATTGGATCCACACCGGATCCTCTTCAGAAATCATCATATTTTCAAATATTTCCTTCTTTTATTAGAATTTAACTTAAAATTAACTCAAAATATATACCAATGGCCATAGTCAGGGTATATTGAGAGTTCATTTCATTTTAAATTCTATAAAAGCACCAAATGTAGTTTATTCTTCTCTTGAATTTAAACATAGATTACTATATAATACATTCAATGACCATAGTCAAGGATGTATTATATCTTCAATCTTGTTTTAATTCATTTGAAGAATAGAATAGCTTTTTCAAAATCCAATTTCAAAGTTACTTAAATTTATTCATCATTTAAGATAGAATAACATCATATTTTCAAAATTCTTTTCCAAAATCCAAGTGATGTAAATATCTTCCTCAATCTATCTTCAATCCTTATCAAATCTGATTCACCCTTTCATTTTTCAAAATTTTATTTTACTTTTCAATCTCAAAGTTCAATTTAACTTCGAGATTTCAAATTCATTTTATATTCAAATTCAAATCAGATTTCAAAATTCAAATTTAACTTTGAAATTCCAAACATATTCAAAACTCCAATTAAACTCAAAGTTCAATTTAACTTTGAGATTCTTGACTCATTTTCTAAAATTCTAAATTCAAGCCCCAAATTCAAGGTCCAATTTGACTTTGAAATTCATTTGTATATTCAAATTCTAAATTTCATTTTCCAAGTTTAAATTTAAACTTGGAAGTTCTTAATTCATCTTCTGAACTTAACAACTCCAATTCCCCTTTAGGATCCAGGATTCAACATTCATATCAGATCTCAGACTTCAGATCCAATTCTCCTTTAGGATCCAGAACCCAATTCTATTTTGGATCTCAGATTTCAGATCCAAATCCCATCTTGGATCCAATTCCATTTAAAATTCAGAATCTAATTTTATCTTGAATTCCAGGTTTCAAATCAAGTTCTATTTTCAATTCCAACTTTCAAATCCAATTCCATTCCCAATTCTAGATTTCAAGTCCAAATTCCATTTTTTAGACCCATTCTGAATTTCAAACTTTAAAGATCTAAATTCAATTCCATTTTAAGTATTCACTTCCTTTCCTAAATCCAAGTTTAAAACTCAAATTCACCTTCAAAGTCCATTTTTGACTTTGCAGTCTCATTTCTTTATCTCTCATCTTCAAATCTTTCCTTTTAAAATCAAGATTTATTCTTCCAACATTGATTTATTTCAAAGACTTAGAACTTCTCTGATCTATCTCAAAGTTCTAAGTTAGATTCAATCATTTCTTCACTCCCTTATCAAGTTCGTCTCAGAATACTTGGAAATTTTCAAAACATCTTTTCAAAAGAAGCATACATCCTTGCATTGCACAAGCATGATTCTTTGTGCATTTAGAGTTAGAATAAATTCTTAGATAATATTTAAACAAAGTAAAAGACATAGATTCGATCCTTGGTTCGATTGCCCCTGGTAAAGGCGCCAGGAACGGTCGAACCTCGTACCGACGAGCGAATCCCGTCTCTCCATTTTCCCGCAATATATTTCAAAACAGAGGCGAGTTAAATTTCTAAATATTTTTCAAATTAAGGTCAAGTGAAACCCCGCAAAAGAGTTCCTCTTCTCTTTTTCTTTCTTTTCTTTTCTCTTCTCTCTTTCTTTTCTTGTCTATTATTTTCTCTCCCTTAAAAAAGGAGGAAAATAGAGGCTAGAAAAGGAAGAGAGAGAAAGATCAAGAGAGGAAAAAATTTGCGATGATCACAGATGGGTACTAAATATCCATCTGCCGATGAATCGTATGATGCATAGCAACAATATGGAGATTTCATTGGAAATCCTCATTTCATTCTCCTTATGGAAACATGGATTGAGGCATTTGCTTTATAGGTTAATCCCCTGTATTCATATCCCATTCCTTTCCTCTTTGATGTTTTCGATTTTTCTTTTCGTTTTCTTTTTAGTTTTCCTGTTTAATTGTTTCATCGGAGCACTACTGTGGTGTTGTTTGCATATAGCAAACATCGACCCACACATATTGTGCCATATCAATGGAATCCTCAGATTCCGACATTTCCCTTCTTTAGATTATAAATTTCCTTTAGTTTTTGGATATCCTATTTCCACCATGCATTTCGTTGTGTTTCCCATTCTATCATGGTAATTCTTCAGCATTTGTTTTCTTTCTTTTCTCTTTCTTTTTAAGCTTTATATCCAATCTCAGTTGGTCTTTCCTATGCCATGATACCTGTCCAAATCAATGGGTCATCACGATCATCAACATCACTGGATGTTCAGAGTTATATAGGGAAGTGTTGAAATCATCGGAGGACGTTGTTCAGCAGATCAGTGTTAGATTGATTTCTCATCCCCCCCTTCTCTTCCAAGTGTATATGTTGTCCTCAGTCGTAAGTCACTCTTATCGTTCTTATTGGACGACCTAATAAAGCACTTGGTGTGCTTGCTTTGGACATGAATCAAGGGAATTACCGATACTTAGGGGATCCTGACAAGCCAATGTAAATAAGAAATTTCAAGTTCTTTATAATTTTCCAGTCTTACTGAAGGTTTTGTCTTGTTAAAGATGTAAATGAGTTTAAAGCATCGTTGATTTATCTAAATTTTTTACTACATGTGAAGAAGTTGATGTAGTAAAGGGCTGTCACAGCCAGGTCTATCGAAGTATTGTATTTGAGGCTGCAAGGAAAATTGCGTGGACAGGTTCTTCTCTGTTAAGCCCCACGAATGGCCCAAACATTCTTGAGCATTTAATGGCAATTGATGATTTCAAAAAGGGACTGCATACATATGTTTAGTCAGTCACCTGGATCCAGATGATAAATCTTAGATAGGTCTCCAATTGCAATACCATGTTTCCATCGTGATGATTCCCTTTAGGTTTGACCAACAGGTTTCGATCTGGTAGGTGTCATTTGGGTAAGGGTGAGTCCAATCTCTAGCCTCCCTGCTGTAATATCTCTCTGATTTTGTAGTCATTTCATAATGTAGCAGCAGTTTTATAATTGTCTTTTGCATCTTATGAGAGAATGTAACATTCCCTCATCCCCTTGCAGAACGTCTTTTGTTCCTGCAAAAAATTTTTTTTTCTCTTTCTTTCTTCTTTCTTTCTTTATATCATTATCTTTTCCCAAGAATGTTAAGCATTAGAGACCCCTTTCATGAATATCAAACTGGTTTTGTTATCATATGTTTGATCTTGGCATGCATTGAATCCTATGCTAGTAAGGAAGAATTTGGGGCCTTTTATCACCTGTAGGAAAATTCATGATGCCGCTGCTACAATTCATGTACCCTCCCCCTCAGCAGCCTCATAGTTACTTATAGTATCCCAATACCCACCTCCATTTACACACAGCTGCATCCCTTTGCACTTTTACCATCATCTCTTCCAGCATCACTACTTAGGTCACCCACCTGTAGCCCTACTTGCTATGATATATCATCTCCAACATTATACCTATGATCACCTATAGCATCCCTGCTCTCTGACTCCTTTCAACTTGCATTCATTAGTCCTCCCTTTACAGTACTGAACACCATACCCAGCATCATTCATAGTTCCTGCTAACAGCATCCATTGTGGTCTGTTGTGACATCTTACTCCATTTGTTGTAAAAACCTGCTAATATATCTATTCTTTTCCCTGTAACATTATTCACCTAAATCTGGTTATGAATTCCAGAAGTTGCAGCAGAGCATCTATCAAATAGTTGATGAAATCCAATGTATAGGCTAGTAGAGTTCATTTAAGATGAGCTAGTAGACTCATTTCACATAAAATCTGGTGGACAACTTCACGGGTGAATGAGCTGTAATGTCCATTCTTTAAGGCGAGAACATGACCAAACACAGGGTCCGATCGGAAGACTACATAGGAGCCAAGTTGCTAAAGGCGAATCCAAAGAGGGGGATCAAAAGGGGAAAATGTTGGATACTCCAAGTTCCTGTTTTAGTTCGGAAAACAGAAATGATTGATCGAATATTTCACAGAAAAACAAGAAGCTCGATTCAATCTTCAGCAATCTCTTGCTGAATCTTTTATTAACTGATGAAAATAGCCTCCTCTTGCAACTATATATGTTTTGTTTTTGTGCTTGCATCCACACCCATATCACACTACTGCTACACCACACACCATTCACTTTTTTTTTATTCACTGCTGCACTCCTCATAGTGGCTGACATTATCAGCTCCAGATCTGCCTCCATACACCACATGCCTATGCCTCCCTGTTAAATCCCTTACCCCCTTTGCTACAGCCACCCCTTGCATTTTCATTTATTCTTAGGCATTTACTTCACACCTGTACGCATTTCCTGTATGGGATTCATGCTCATACCTTACCTGCCACCATGCATTCATCATGCCCATCTTCACACCTTCAGCCTATTGCATCTCCTTATGAAAATTACAGCCATAAATTCCATCATCTTTTTATTTTCTGTTGTAGCCCCTGCTGCACTATCACAATAGTACTTAAGGAATTCCCTCTAGCCCAGCCACCAACTTGTTGGCACCTCTTCCTCCCAGTGGTACCTCTTGCAATATTTAACCTCCAATCCCAGCATAGCACTCACTGTTACTTTCCCCTTACACACAGTTTCCCTTCAACTATACAGCACCTTACTTTCATTTGTTTCTCCTACTGCATTCCATCTAACATAGGCATTCATATCAAACTTAGGCACATATATATGTCTTCCCCATTAGTATAAGTACTGCATGTAAATTTTCTTTTCATATATGTTTTTCTCTTTAGCATGAATGTTTGCCCACACATCTCTTTAGTTGATATGCATATCTGCATATATTTTTCTCATTGGCATGCATATATATATTTCCTTCATTAGAAGTAGATGTCACATATAAAATCACTTTGCCTTCTCTACACAGAACTTGAGTGTGATACTCGAATAACCAATCCATGCCTAGAATGACATCAAACTCAGTCATGTCTAGCAAGATTACGTCAGCTAGCAAATTCTGACCTGCCACTGACACCTCAATGCTCAGAATATAGTCAACACACAAGGACTGATCACCAGTCGGAGTACGAACCTCCAACGGGTAATTCAACGATTCAACATACATAAGCAAAGTTCTAGCAAATCTAACAGAAATAAAGTAATGAGAAGCTCCGCAGTCAAACAAAGTAAAAGTTGCTTGTCCAGCGACTAAGATAGTACCTTGGACCAACTCTCCTTTGGTCACTTGCTCGACAGTGGCCGCATATGCTCGTCCTGCCATCATTTTTTGATCGCTCGCCCTCTACTGATGAGATTTTTGCTGCTGAGGGGGTCGCTGATATGACAATTGTAATGTTTCAGGGGTGTTTCTTTTCATGTCATCTGACTGCTTCTTTCGGCAGTCTTTGATATAGTGGCCCATCTTGCCACAATACAAACATCCTCTGGTGTCATGAGGGCACGGTCTGCCAGGATGATCAACAGGACATTTTGGGCAACCTGGTGTTGCTGCTAACTGCTTCTGCTGTTGTTGATGATGCTGGTGCTGACGGTTATGATGACAATTATTGTTGCCTTATGGTCGGTTTTTCTTCGCTGGTAGAGTAAACTTCCTTCCATTGGGGTTCTTTTAAAATTGTCTCTTCTTAATCCAACTCTTTTGGTCTAACTGCTGGATTCCTCTGAACTGTTGTGTCTTCTAGGATTTGGACCAATCCTGCTCCAGAAGAGTGGCCATCTCCAAAGCCTTATCTAGTGTCGTAGGGGCACGAGTGTAAACTTTTATGCAAAGGGCAGACTTCAAACCACGAGCAAACTTCATTGTTCGATCCTTCTTGGTAACGTAAACGTTAGGATAGTAGCGTTCGAGACTTCTGAACTTTGTAACGTATTTCGCTAGTGTAGAGCTCTCTTGCTGAAGGTCAAGGAACTCTTGCATCCTTCGACTTTGCTTGTGCATTGGGAAGTATGCGACATAGAAAACTTTGACAAATTGCACCCAAGTGACCGCTTCATTCACAAATTTGACTTCTAAGGTAGTCGCCCACTACTTTTTTGCACCATTACGGAGTCAATAGGTTCTGAATTCCACTTTCCGATCATCACTGACTTATAGAACTCAAAATATTCGTTCGATTTCTTAAACCCATTCTTCTGTTGCTTCAGGAGTCGATTTTCCATTGAAAGATAAAGGGTTCATGCTCATGAACTGCTTGTATGGTACTATGGTGGCTGGACTCTCAGTAGGTGCCTCGCGTCCCAAAGTGGCCTACTATAGATGGTCATCCATGGTACACATCATCTCTGCCTGATGGCTGACAACCTCAGTAAGGTTGTTGTGAGACTCCGTCAGGTCATCACATCAACCTCACCACGCCATCTTAAATAAGAGAAAACTCATATAAGCGAAAGTATAACTTCCAAAGCATCAATTCTATTCATAAGCAAAAGATTCATGCCTTTTTCATCACATTCAAGCCCAAAATACCCTTTCGCTAAGACAGGGTTACAAAACATACCCAACTACGTTGGAAAACAAAAAAGAAACACTAACTCAGTGTTTCCACAAAATGTTCACAATCAAACTATCATCTTCATTTCCTACTGGTGTAACGGTCTCGGTAATCATTTTGGTTCCCACACCATCTCTGCTTCGGACGAGGAGGAGATGCTGGTGTGTACTGAGGGGAATTTAGTGGAGTACATCGAGCTATCTCAGAGCCTATGTCAGGAACTTCATTTTGCATTGGAGATAGAGAAGGAGCTGGCATATACTGAGGGGAAATAGAGTAAGAGTAGGATGTTGGCGAGTACTTGGGAGAATTTGGCTAAAGGCGTAAATCTCTCTCTTGGCTGTTGACCTCCAGCGGTACTGGATTAGTCTCTGATGCCATGTCTTCTACCGTTTCAGCATTACCCTTCCAGATTTCATCATGTAATTTGATCTGGCACTCAACCTTGATATACCCTCTGACACCACAGTAAGGGCAATCACTCAATTCACGGGGACAGATTTGCCCTGCGTGATCCAACTGGCATCTCGCACACAGAGGTGCTAGATTCGTAATCACCCAAGCGCCTCGCATAATTGTCTGAGCTGCTTGGTCCAGGGCCTCTATGCCTCAAACCAAATTGTGCAAAGCTCCAAGAATTCTTTCATGTCTCATTTTCAACAACATCTAACAAACATATATCTGATTATGCATGCAGGACTAAATAAAGCACTGATTAACAACAAATAACAACATTTTCTAAGTTAAGCATACTTACCGTGTGACGGACAATACAAGCTGAAGTCTTGGACCACACTTAGAACACTGCTCTGATACCAACAATTGTAACGCCCCAAACCCCAACCAAGGAAAAACCTTAGATTTCTAGAGTTAATTTTTTTTGAAAGGTTTTAAATAATCAACAGAAAACAAGGAAAAACAATGGTTGCAGGTCTGGACGAGTTACAGATGAATAATTACAAAAGTCACTATATCATAGTCCTTTACAAAATGAGACTGTAATTACATCAAGGCTACAAGTCTCTCAAAAATTGGAAAAAATCTCCCTAAAGCCAAAAAAACCAAGACCACGATATCCAAGTGTGGGTCCCAAGCCTCGAGTCGTGCAGCCATCGCATCACAGCTAATCTAATCATCACCTACATCCCTATAAAATGGGGTCAGTACTCTTGCGAGTATATGAGATAAACCATTCATAATATATCATTTTCAGGAAAGCATGAACATGATAATAGCTATGACATGAATCAAAAGTACATAACAGAACCACGGCTAACATGATGGAACTGTTAGAAACATGCAATCAAAGTATATGTGCATGTGAGCATATATGTGCATGTGAGCATATATGTGCATCGTGCGACAAGTACGAGAACTAGCAAAAGTAGCAATACAAAGTTATGTGCATCATGATAAGACTTGTTAGAAACATGTAACCAAAGTAAGGCAACTACGACACGTACAATGAGGGAAAGCACAAGGAAGGAACACATTATACAGTTCTAAGGTACGAAGCAAAAACATCTAACAAGGCAAGGTCAACATGTGATTGGTTAGTGATTATGTTCTTCTTGCTTACTCCTTCGGGTACGTGAAGGAACCTCGCATTCTGTGAGACCTGCACCCAGTGTCTGTTATTCAATTTCTAAAGTGGTAAGGGAGAAGCTATAGACCAAGTAAACCTCATGTGGGCGGCCCGTGGCCAAGAGAAAATCGTGCATAGGTAAAGGATTGCAATCCACACTACTGCAGTAGCTGAGGCACCTCAATAGGTAATCTCGGCCTCCCTAACTCTAAGTAACTTGAGGCCAAAAGCACGCCTTTGCTCCTTATAATGTGTCGTAGTAGCGACCTGTCACTCAAGGTTTGTACCATCCACCCTCCCCAAGGTGAACCGTCTTATGAATGGGTAACTGAGTGGTTTATCTTTCTTAAGCTGGTTAGTCTGACACACCTCCTTCTAAGGTATTTAGGCATACTTGCTTCGTGTTCCCCGCAGGGCCACACTATCGAGGTCTTTGCCCGCCCATTCACATGCTCGAGCCTCACATGGCTAAGAAGAGCACATCGCCTATGAAGGCGATATAACACTATTTTTTTTCTTAAGGGTATTACAACACGTGAGTTCACTCACGAACGTGGGACCATCGCCCAACGCAACTCATGTGGAGTCCAACAATATCAACTGAAAATATGCCAATACCCTAACATGGTGTTCGATCCCAAAACTTTGTCGGGATACATCAAGTGCGTAGTGTGCGGCATGCTTTAGTGTGGTGCCAAGAGGTGAAATCAAATAATGAACATAGATAACACACATGAGCTAAGTACAACACTTGATGATATGATTCGATAAGCAAATTATGCCATGTAACATGATGTGCCAAGGTGTAACACAGTCTACGAACGTGATAGCACATAAAACCCAATACGACACTCGATGTAAGCGAACGATAGTCTAGTTTAGTGTCATGGTGTGCCAAAGTGCAAGTGTGAAGGCATACAACATAATTTCCCTATTCTCGCATATATATCGAAATGTAAACAGTGGCAATTACTCAGATTACATACAATCCACATTGCAACGTGCGAATATGTGCAAGTGAGGGGTTGTCTTTTGGCAACCACATTTGATACATGAGTCAAGTATGTAATTCCACAAATTATCAAAATTATGACAATAAAGCAATTTAAGGAAACATTTCCATGCACGTGCCATTATCTACGAGTGATGTGTGATGCTTTATGCAATAGAAATGTGAGAGAATATATATATATATATATATATATATATATATATATATATATATATATATATATATATACGCAAGCATGCGACATTTCGCAACCAATTTGCCAAAAGCCAAACATCGTATAAGCAAAAATCGTGCCTCGACGAGCGCTTAGAACTCACACGACTTTGCTTACTATTCTCGCACATAAAAAAGGAAATTATGAAAATGCCACGTCTTAGCTCAAGAATTCTGGAAATAGGGGCAGCATTCAGTTGCAACACACACTTGCAACTTAAGGCACATGTGCAGGGAAAAAGTCACCAAGGCAGCTCGCAACTCGCTGCCATGCATGTAAGATCCACTGTATTTTTGAAGAAATTTTATATGATGTATGCTTCAGTGTTGAAAATTTCGTGCTTCTACGCGAGAATTGCTCGTAAATTTGGTGTAAATTGCTTTTTGAGGTTCTGAATCGCATAAATTCGCTTTACGATGCGATTCAGGACAAATCACGATGAATTTAACCCTGATATTTTTAAACTTGATTTATACTATACCTAATTAAATCCACTCCAAATTTGGAGCTTAAATGAGAAAAATCTCATTATTTCATGGAATTTGGCGAAAAAGGGTATATCGGTAAATACGAGTCAGGACGAGAGCGAATTCCGTCAGAATTGAAAACCTAAATGAATAAATTTAAAACTTAGGTTTTAATTTATAAATGGTAAGGGTTGAAATGAAATTATTTAAACTATTGGAACTTAGCTTCCAAATGAAAAAGTTTTATGAAATATCCAAATTGGAATTTTGTAAAGTTAAAAGAGGCTTTTTCAAAAATCTCCAAAGACTTAATTTGGAATTTGGAAAAGGTTGTTAGCATGGGGCCCATGTGAGCATGAGCTCAACCCATGCTACCATTCAAAAAAAAATATACGAATTATAAAAAAGGAAGGCATTTAATAGGCATTTTTGAAAAGTTTGAAAATTTTCAAAATGGAGGCCCTCTTTTGGAATTTAAGCAAGTGGGTGGCATAGCCCCCATAGGTTGGACGCTCCTTAGGGGTGTAGCCCCAACCACTTAATGCAAAAAAAATAAAATAAAAATAAAAAGCATTTAAAAACTTTGACCCTTGGTTAAAAAGTGGGTCAAAGGGGGGGGGGGGGGGGGGGGACACTCTCCCTAAATTAGGGGAAATGGTTGGGAGCTAGGCTCAAGGGTTGTACACCCTTGAGCTAGGTCCATTATTGAAGGGGGTCAACCCCCTTGGACCTAGCCTAGCCTAGAAGGGGCTTAGAGAGAGGGAGAGGCGTGTGAGGGGAGAACCCTCCATCTCCTCCTCTCTAATCTCAGCCCTCCATCTCAATGAGGGGCTTATATAGAGGGGGTGAGGAGAGAGAAAGCCATTTTCTCTTCTCCACCCCCATCTGTCTTCTCCATTTTCTCAAAGAGAGAGAGAGAGAGAGAGAGAGAGAGAGAGAGAGAGAGAGAGGTGAGTGAGGCTGTGTGGAGGGAAAGTGCAGTGAGCTCTAGCACCACCAACCAGATCATTCTCCGTTCTCGCACCGGAAAAACCCCAAGGTGAAGAGCCTCCACCTTGTATCTTTCCTTTTTCTTTGAAAAATGCATGTAACATTTAGGGTAAGGTTGGTGTGGGTTTTTTCTCTAAGTCATGAAGCTCGTGTGTGTGTTTTAGAAGGGTTGAGACATCACTCTAGCATGCGCACACACACACCAGATGTTTTACGCAAATGGAGTTGTCCTTTGGCAATTCCGGAATTTTAGAACTCTAGAGTTCTCTCTGCTAAAAAAATCGTACCTCACGGGATACTAGTCCAAATGAGGCAATCTTGGATTTTTTGGAAAGGGGAAACGACGTTCTCTAATTTTTATGTTTACGATTTTTGCTGGTTCGGTCTGCAAATTTCTCCAAATTCCCCTTTTTAGCAAACTTTCATGGATTTCCGTCAGTGGTCCATGAAGTATCAGATATTGTCCGGAAATCTTGCGCTACCTCTCGGACCGATTGTTAGAATTTTTCATTTTTAGACTTTTCGAAAAGGTAAGACAATTATCTACGACTTCGGTGTTGACAATATCCTCTGATTCATTTTTTGAACCCTTCAAAGAGTCATGTTTTAGCAGACTGTCAGGTTTCCATCAGTGGTCCAGGAAGCCCCGGACACCGTCTGGTAATCCTACTCTACCTCCAGGACCGCTGGCCAGATCTTGATGATCTTGGTCTCTGTGCAAAGCTGACGTACAGATCTACAAATTTTGTGTTGACAACCTTTACTGATTCGGTGCGTAAAGACTTCTAATCTAGACATCCTTGGGGTGTTTTCTGAACAACGTATATAACTATATATATATAAAAAAAAATGGCAAATGGACTCGCTGTGTTCTGCCCAGACACTGCAAATATTGTGTATGGCAGGGTGGTCTGACCTACTTTGGGGTTCAGACCCACCCGTAGGGTCTCCCCCAATCACGTGGGGAAGGGGCGCCACACGGGACGCCCCATGGATTTAGGTAACCGGGTGCACACTGCACCCGGGTCACCTTCTCGTTGGAGTACGCCTCAGTAGCCAGCAGGCTGCAGCCTCACTGCGGGCAGTCCCTAGACTTAGGGAGGCTTCCTCCTAGACCCAGAAGGGTCTGGTCTGACGTGGACCACACCAGCTGGTCGCTGGCTAGCTCGCCTTCCAACTGCACCTTAGCCGCACCCCATGGTGCGGGCTGCTTGTGGCCCGTTGCGGGCTGCTCCTGCCATGGCAGCCCAGGTCTGACATATGGGTCAGACCAGAGGTAGGGCCAGGTCTGGTCCAGCTGACCAGACTTCTCGAAAGACTCCAGTTGGAGCCCCACAGTGGCGTCGGGTGCCAAGCGCGCCCGGGCGACTTAGCCAACCACCAGGTGGTTTTGGGTCCTGCTCCACCCACCCTGCAGCCTTGTTCATAGAGCCTAGTGAGACTCGTATTGGTGGTTGTAGCAGACCTACGAGTCCGGTATGAAGGCCCAAATCTCCTACTTGTGCGAATTCCACCTCGCCACCAACTTAAAATGCACAAAAATACATGCACGAAAGCAAAAAGATGGAAAGCCAAAAATGGAATCTTTGCGGCATGTGTGAGCTGTCCAAACAACCCCGTGTAGTACACTTGGCACCAACGGTGCAAGGTACGGAGCTTCCTATAGGGCCTCGCGGGCTGCAATTAGCCTTTTTGGCACTTTGACACGTATTGTGCCATTTTACCTTTGCACATCACGTGGGTGGTCCAAAATGACCACCATAGCCTTCGCTACCCCGTCGTGGCATGTATTAAAGGGGTATAGTGTGGCGAGTGGTACGCTGCCCATGTAGCTTTAGACGATTCCCATGTATTGGGCTTTTCAACGTTTTCGGCAGAAAACCATCGTTTTGGCCCTT
Organism: Nuphar pumila; assembly: GCF_984573655.1. NCBI lineage: Eukaryota > Viridiplantae > Streptophyta > Magnoliopsida > Nymphaeales > Nymphaeaceae > Nuphar > Nuphar pumila. The sequence continues at coordinate 64,368,733 of NC_143249.1, forward strand.
TGAGTTCCGTGAGTGCGGCAACACATCATGGATGTACTAACATAATCCCTGTACGTATGGAGTTACGTTAAGAATCCTTTCTCAACACTCGTAGGTGTTGACACCATGATTTTCCCTAAGCGAATGGCCTCGCTACGCGTTTTGAGCTGACATATGATGTCGAAAATAAGTATATTTTGGGAAATTTGTACTTAAGGCTTTAGACACTTGTTGTCGTACATTCGTGATGGAATATGTATTTTTGAGCCTCGTATTGCTCAGAAATGTGAAAATGTGCCTATTTATAAATATGTGTTGTATCTCTACTTTCGCTAAAAGCTCGATAATGTGTGGTTTATGCACGTGGCACATCATGACACGTTGTGATCATCGCAAAATTTTTTCTCTTGGTTCTCTCTCTTTCCTTCTCTTTTCCTTTCTAACCTCTATTTCTCTTTTTGAAGGAGAAATAAAAAGACAGAAAAGAAGATAGAAGAGAAAAGAAAGAAGAGAGAGGAACTCTTTTGCGAAGGTCTCACTTGACCTTGATTTTGAAAAGATTTTAAAAATTTACTCGCCTCCGTTTTGAAATATTTACAAGAAAAATGGAGAGATGGGATTCGCTCGTCGGTATGAGGTTCGACCATTCCTGGCACCTTTACCAGGGGTAATCAAACAAAGGATCGAATTTATGCCTTTTGCTTTGCCTAAATATTGTCTAAGAATTTATTCTACGTCTAAAAATGTACAAAGAATCATGCTTGTGCAATGCAAATGCAGAGATGTATGCTTTTGAGAAAATAGTTTAGAAATTTTTGGGATTTATCCAAGTAGTTTTTGAAATAGATTTGAAGATATTTGGAGAAATGATTTAAAGGGTTGAAATTGATTTAGAAAAGTTGGATTTTTGGATATAAACTCAAAGTTTTAGAATAAACTTGAGTTTTGAGAAAGATAACTCGAAATTTTGAAGTTGGAATCATATCTAAGATCAAAAGACTTGGAAATGGCTTTAAGCTTGTTTTTGAAGAGGGAAGATTCAAGATTGAAGACAAGAAATTAAATAGGACTTTGAAAAAAAAATGGGACTTGAAATTGAGATTGAATATGAATTTTGAAATCAGATTTGAATTTTGAAAAATAGAATTTGAGAAGTGAATTTGGAAATGGAATTTGAGTTTGGGAATGAATCTTGAATTTGAGATTTTAAATTTGAAATTTGAGATTGAATTTGAATTTCAAAGAAGGAGTTTGAGATCTCTAAAGAAAGTAGGGTTGGAATTTAAATCTAGCCTTGAAAATCAAAATGAACATTTGAAAATAGGGATTAAATTCAGGATTTAAAATTTAAAATCAGAATGAAAATTGGGAAACAAAATGGATTCAAGAAATTCAAGCGAGATTTGGAAACAGAATTTGGATTTAAGAATGGAATTGGTTTGAGAAATGGAATTCAAGATAAGATTTGGATTGGAAAGCTGGATTTGGGAATGGATTTTTGAAAATGGAATTGGATTTGAGAAATCCAAATGAAAATTTGAAGATAGAATTGGATTTTGAAAATCCAGATGAAATCTGAGAGATCCTAGATTGATTTTTGAAATTGGAAAGAAGGATAGAGAATGAAACTTGAATTTCGAAATCAGGAGATGAATCTGGAAATTTCAAAGTTTAATTGAACTTTGAAATTTCCTTTTAAATATTAAATTGAATTTGAACTTGAATCTTGAATTTGGAAATGAATTTGGAATTTCAAAGTTAAATTGAACTCTGAAATTTGATTTGAGTTGGAAATTGAATTTTTGAATTTTGAAATTTCAAAGTTAAATTGAACTCTGAAATTTGATTTGAGTTGGAAATTGAATTTTTGAATTTTGAAATTTCAAAGTTAAACTGAACTTTGAAATTGGGATATTGAATTTTGAATGTTGAAATAAAATAGAAATAAGAATATGAGGATGAATTTGAATTTATGAATAAGGATTTAAAAATTGATTTGAGAAATGAAGAAGATATTTGAAGAATTGTCTCAAAAAATCACTTGATTTTTGAAGGAAATTTGAAATAATTTGAAAATATGATACAATTATATCCTAAATGATGAAATGGATTAAAGAATTTGAAAGTTGGATATTGAAAAACATATTCCATTTTTTAGGAGAATTGAAATAGGATTGAAGATATAATACATTCTTAACTATGGTCATTGAATGTATTATATAATAACCTGTATTTAAATTCACATGAAGAATAAAATACATTTTGGTGCCTTTATAGAGTTTAAAATGAGATTAACTCTGAATATATCCTGACTATGGCCATTGATATATATTTTAAATTAATTTTAAGTTAAACTCTGATAAAGGAAGAAAATATTTGAAAAAAATATGATGATTCTTGAAAAGAAATTCAGTGGGGATCCAATGTTATTCCATAAAAGATGAAAATCCTAAGCATTGTCCACATTTTGACTATGGCCATCAATGTGGGTCATTTGCTTAGGATTAATCACCTCTTATTAGGATGGTGCACGTGTCATTTGTGTTTCACCATTTGTGAAATTTTAAAAATAAAAGATAAGAATGACACAAAACAAGCAATTCTAGAAGATATGCACGCTCATACATTCTAATCTAACACAGGAAATGTAAGCATTCTCATTAATATCCTAGCTATTACATCATTTAAATTTGAAAAATCCTTGAACTAATAGAAAAAAAAAACGATATTCTCCATGTATTCCTGCAAAACAGGATTAGTACAAGATAGAAAAATGAAAGATAAAAAAATGTGAATGCACCTATTTAAGCTTAACCCCTAGTGAAAAATAGATATGTAATATCTAAATATCATGCTATATTTTATACAGGTGTATATGAGGATGCTATGTCAATGCCATTGAGTATCCATAGATGAGGACATAAGAAGATGTATATGAACCAATTTGGAATATATTCACACTAGAGTTATGATGTAATTTGGATGAGAAAGCTAAATACCTGTGCTGCTGAGGTTATGAGATATGTTAGATAATGCATCAAAAGGAGTAAGGCAAAGTTGAGTGGCCTCATCATATTTCTCACAAGCCTCTTCAAGCAAAGCATCTTTTGAAGGCAAGATAGGATCTGGGCCGACATTATCAGCACTTTCCTGAACGATGAAAAATGCCCTGCGTAAGTCCTCAATGATTGAACCCAAACGAGAGAAGATATAAATCAATCAGCACTGAGACTCCATGCAGTTGTCTGAAGGTAATAGAACCACTTATAGGAAAATCTAATAAGTTATAACAGATTTGAATGAGCTTCTACTAAATTACATTTCTGTTAAGACAACTGAGAAGAATGAGTGAAGCCTGCTTTGGACTAATTTTAAAAAAGAAAAGCTAACATCAAAGTCAAACATGAAATCATATGCTCTATAACCAAACAATGTTGCAAAAACAGCATAAAGCAATCACATTTTCTTCATCTTTCAACGACACCTTTTAATAAATTCAAAACAAAGATTACTCAATCGAGATGTTTTAAAATATAACCTGAAGAACTAATGCCCAGTTGTAAAGTGCATATTGAATATCCATCTAAGAGAATGCACATGAGGTGGATGATGTAGGATATATGCAGAAACTGAAGATAATACTGGAATGCTTATGAAGGAGGCTAACTATGTGAATGCAAGAAGTATTGTACAACTAAAATTAATACAGAGAAAACTGCAGGGTGATGGGCAGTGTAAATGGATGCTATCAGTAATGGCAGTGGGTAAAGGAGATGATACCTGGGTGTCAGCCTATTACAATGGATGAAGTGATGTATGTTAGTAGGGAAGGTGAGGTGGTGACAATGGGTGGCTGAGTGGTACATGACACTTAGGCATGATGCTACGGATAGGATGTGACAATGCAGTGAAAAGGTATAAGGAAGTAGGTCTACAACTGAATATGATATGCTGATGATGGTTTACTGATATACAAAATATGAAACGTTATGAAAAAGGAAAGGTTGCAGCAGAATATGAGTGATACGAGGAGTGCTTATAAGCATTGGGGCCGCTAACTCATATCATGAATAACACCACTATGGTTTTATGAACAATATCGAACCTGAAATATAGACAAATGACAAACCGTTAACACAGTGAGTCCAAACAAACAATTAATTTATCAAAACAAGATGATTATACAATACCTATTCACGATTTGGTTGTCATATACCTGATAATTTTAACTGCAAACCCATACAGACACTAATATTTCTTTTGCGTTGTCTCAGGTGGCGTGGCTTGGAATAGGTGTACCAGTGTATTTTACAGGGATAGCAGCAGTAGGTGAAGGTGGTGGCTGGAGACTGTGGCTATTGGAGGTATGAGAGAGATAGCTAAAGGGGATGCACACAGGTGGTAAATGCATGTGCGTTTGTGTGTGCTGAAAAATGAAGGAGCTAGTGTCACACATGCAGAAATGGGGGGAAAGCCTAGCTTCAAACTGGCATTTATTAGAAGTGTGGCATCCATTGAATATTGGAAACTAGTATTGATCTTAAGAGGATAGAGAAACTTACCTGTCTTAGCAGATGAGAGATTAAGAAATCTTGATAAATAGATGATAGGAAGATCGCCTTATTCCAGCATTTGGTTCTATGTCAAGAACCTGAAGATATTCTTAATAATTCATAAATCTCCTATAAACTACTGAAGGATCCACCATTGGGTGGCTCAAACAGTTCCAATGCAACCGATCATGACGATCAGGGTGCACTGTGAACCGAATCAAAAGAGCTAAAGCACTTTTCCTTATGCCCAAAATTCTAGGGTCGGAGTGCTCCTGTATATCTCATCCATATGGATTGTTGGCACATAAACTGCATCTCAATCAACAAAAAGAAACAGTTGTTTTAAGTGGATATGAAGCAGATTACCATCAGGTTGATTCCCTTTCCTTCTTATTTAGAGGATATACAAGTGATGCATCGGCAGAATAAGATGCTTGGCTTTCAGAAGCATTTTGAGCATCTTTACGCATATTCCCAGAATCTTTAGGATCTTTCCCATCAATTTATTGGGAAGCATATTGTAATGGCACCAAGTCTAGTGTATTTTGAAGTAGTGCCAGCACAGGCACTTTATGAGGTGGAACATACCTGCCAGCTGAGACACATCCATGTAGAAAGGAGTTGCATCTTGACAGAAACTGGAGTATGATAAATGACATCTGAGAGGAATGATGGTAGCGGTCCAACTCTAGCCGTTGATAATAGCGTTATGATGCTGGGAGTAGAACCTTGAATTGCTGGTTGCTTGCTCTGAGTGCGAGAACCTAGGATTTCCAGTCCGAACCTAACTCGATCGCAGATGAAAGCGATGCATTGCTTTCCCACTTCATAAATCGCTGCAGGAACAACAACAGAGCAATTTTTGCATGCTCCTAAACCCATTTCTTGTAGTTGCAGAAGCTTTAGAGTGGTCGACTCCCTTCCGTCAGGTGGAAGGAACCCAACAAAATAAGAAGAAGAAGAAGGTGGAGGGGTGAAACGTGATTAGAGAAGAAGAAGGGGAAGAAGCATCAAATATGGGGAGGTGAAAACAGATGGTGAAAGAGGAAGAGGGTTGCTGGTGTGAAGAGCGGTGGATGACCCCTTCCCATGTGCCTCTTTTTATAGAGGGAGGAGGAAGAATCGGGAAGGGAAGATGGTGGTTGGAGATTGAGGGTGGATGCGAGAGAAGATCGATCGATCGATTGAGAGAGAGAGAGAGAGAGAAAGCCCGTGAAGGTGAAAGAGAGGGAGTGAACGACTTTCGTAACAGAAAGTCGTTGTTGGTATTTTACAAAAAAAAATGGGTTACTTTTTAAAGTTTTTCAAAAAGGTGGTTATATTTACGAGTTTTTTTCAGAAAAAAGAGGGTAAAACCCTAAAATGCGAAAGAAAATACAAAGGTTGGGGTCTAAACGAGGTTTTGCAAAAAAAATTATTTTTCGAGATATGAGGATTTTCAAAATAAGGTTTTGCAAAAAATATATGATTTATTTCAGAAAATGAACTCCAATATGGAACTAGATCCAAGTTTTTTAGAAAATATTGATTTTGGATCTTGAATTAAGAATGGATTCAGAAAATATATCCGAGAAAATACCATGAATTGATTTTTTTTTCTTTTTTGAAGAAAAGAAGATCTGGGATTAGAATTTGATCCGGATATCTTATTTGGATCAGAAATTGGGTTAGAGATGAAAATTGAGTCTTGATTCCAGTGAATCCGAGAAATGAATGAAAATTTGGTCAGAAATTGGCCCAGTTTATTCAGAGAATGTGTCAGAGGCAAAAAGAGAATTTTTTGGATTTTTTGGAAAATTTGGGGTGTTCACAGATGCCCCTCTTTACTGCTAAGCCGGTTGTAAATCGAGCTTAGCGGCAAAGAAAATACACCAAATTTTCTAAAATGCCCCAGTCAGAAGGTCTGAACTGGGTGTGAAAGAATTGTTTTGAAAACATTATTCTCAGGTTTGGTATCTTATCCTGAAAGGTTTTGGGAAGAAACGAAATCCTCAAGAATGAAAATAATTTTGACAGAAGAAAATGAGTAAATTGTGATGGGACTTTGGGAGGAATATCCCGAAATGGTAAAAAGGAGATATTTTGAAGAAGTCTCATGGCTGAGACAAAGCTAAGAATTTTTTGAAAACACTTAGGTTTAGCCCTTAACTTGGATGGGACGAAGATATTTGAAAACCATGATGGGGCATCTTTAAAAAATACCTCGTGAGACGAGGTTCAGGTCTAATCCTTATTTGAATGGATACACAAAGCATGGATTCCTTGATGGGGAAGACCATGATGGGACTGGGAGAAATACCTCACCAGAATGAGGCAGCTCTCTTTGAAAAATATGAATACTGCTAGGTTGCATCAAAATAGATATTGAGCGTTTATTTTATTTTTGGATAACCAGAAAATTTTGCCAATAAGATGAAATTATAGTTTATTCAAATGCTTGAAAATGTGCATGTATGTGCGAAAGATATTCTCTCTTTTTACCTAGAGTATTTCCTCCAAAATGAGATTAACTCCTCGGATTCTAGAGTCAGATTCAAATTTTTAAGTTGTTGAGTTTCTTCAAGGAAGCTATCCATTTCCTTGATATGAGCAGAGAAGAAACACTCTTAATTTCATAAAAGCAAGCAATGAAAAGATATTGATGAAAGGATTTTTCATAAGAAAAGATGACTTATGGCAATTTTGGCAGTTTGATATCCTAGGGCTTTTCCCACAATGATCTTTCTGGCACTCTTTTTGAGACATTGAGCTTTCTTGGGTTTTGGGGGAATTTCATTACATCATCCTTTATTTTGGAGATATCCTAGCTTTTCTTTTTTCTTCGGGGAAGGGTACGTCATAAACTCCTTCATCTTGGAGATGCTCTGATCCTTCTTTTTCTCAGGAATTATACTGGTGATATTGGCTCATTGGTTAAAAATCTCTTGATGATAGCAGCAATTAAATATCTTTTAGGGTTTGTCGGGAGGTTCATCGTAGTCGCCTTCATCTTGACGGTGATCTGAACTTTCCCTGAAAGGATCTGTCACAAACTCTTTCATCTCGAAGATGATCCAAATCTTCTTTGGGCCTGGGAGTCTAGCTCGCATATTCGTCTTCATCTTGACGACAATTGAGAGATCTCTTTTGCAGATATTTCATTGCAGCTTTAATGAACGATATGGATTGAGTGAATTCTTTTTACTGCTCAGGATATTTCCACTTCCTGATTGCCAGAAGGTCATCTTTAAACATGCACCATAGCTATGATCAATATCGATTCACTTCTAGCTTTTCAACATCATTGAATATTTCTTTCGCTAATCATACCAAGGATATTTCTTACATCCTTTTGGTCAATCAATAGAGAGAAGATTTGAATTTTACTTTTTTTCGCAAAAAGGTTCACCCTTTTGAAAAGAATACTAGAGGTAATCATGAGGTGATTCTTTTATGCAGTAAAATATTGGAATCAACACATTTTTAGCAGATTGGCAAAGTTTTCGAGAATCCTTTTATGAAATAATCACTCAATATAGATTTTGATAGGACCTTTAGCTGAAATTTGGAAGAAATAACATGGAAATATTGGTTTTATTAGACAACATTGGCTCAACAGGGACTCGACCTAAGAGCCGCAAAGAATATTGGATCCATAGGGATTCATCCTACAGACTGAATTTTTTGAAAAATGAGGTTGGTTCAATAGGAATTCAACCTAAGAACCATAAAAAAATATTGATCAGTAGGAATTCAACTTACAGATTGACTTTTTAAAAAATGAATTTGGCTCAAATAGGAATTCAACCTAAGAACCGCAAAAGAATATTTGACCAGTAGAGATTCATCCTACAGATTGAATTTTTGAAAAATGATTTCGTTTAAATAGGAATTCAACCTAAGAACCGCAAAAGAATGTAGATCAGTAGGAATTCAACCTACGGATTGAAATATTTTTTTTTTTTTAAATGAAGTTGGCTCAAATAGGAATTCAACCTAAGAACCCTAAGGATTCATCCTACAAATTGAATTTTTGAAAAATGAATTCGTTTCAATAGGAATTCAACCTAAGAACCGCAAAAGAATGTAGATCAGTAGGAATTCAACGTACGGATTGAAAATTTTTTTTTAAATGAAGTTGGCTCAAATAAGAATTCAACCTAAGAACTGCAAAAGAATATGGATCAGTAGGAATTCAACTTACATATTGGATTTTTTGAAAATGAGATGGGTTCAGAAGAAGTTCAACCTAAAGATTGACTGAAGAAAAATTGGTTTAAAAGGAGTTTAACTAAGGGTCGTGATCAATAGGAATTCAACTTAAAGATCGACTTTTTGAAGGAAAATTGATCCAAAAGGAGTTTAACCTAAGGGCTTTGATCAGTAGGAATTCAACCTAAAGATCGACTTTTTTAAGGAAAATTGGTCTAAAAGGAGTTCCACCTAAAGGCCTTGATCAATAGAAATTCAACCTAAAGATCAACTTTGAATGGTTCAAAAGGGGTTCAAAATGAGGACTGCGAATCAGTAGGAGTTCAACCTAAAGATCGCGAATCAGTAGGGGTTCAACTTAAAGATCGACTGAAGGTATGGTCCTAAAGGGGTTCAAAATGAGGATTGTGAATTAGTAGGAGTTTAACCTAAAGATCGCAGATCAGTAGGGGTTCAACCTAAAGATCGACTGAAGGAACGGTCCTAAAGGGGTTCAACCTAAGGACTGCGGATCAGTAGGGGTTCAACCTAAAGATGGCGGATCAGTAGGAGTTCAACCTAAAGATCGAGTGAATGAATGGTCCTAAAGGGGTTCAACATAAGGACTGCAGATCCATAGGAGTTCAACCTAAAGATCGCGGATCAGTAGGAGTTCAACCTAAAGATCGACTGAAGGAAATGGTCCTAAAGGGGTTCAACCTAATGACCACAGATCTATAGGAGTTCAACCTAAAGATCGTGGATCAGTAGGAGTTCAACCTAAAGATCGACTGAACGAATGGTCCTAAAGGGGTTCAAAATGAGGACTGCGAATCAGTAGGAGTTCAACCTAAAGATTGCGGATTAGTAGGGGTTCAACCTAAAGATCGACTGAAGGAACGGTCCTAAAGGGGTTCAACCTAAGGACCGCGGATCAGTAAGAGTTGAACCTAAAGATCGCGGATCAGTAGGAGTTTAACCTAAAGATCGCGGATCAGTAGGAGTTCAACCTAAAGATCGACTGAAGAAATGGTCCTAAAGGGGTCCAACCTAAGGACTGCGGATCCATGGGAGTTCAACCTAAAGATCGACTGGGTTGAGAAGGAATTTAGGTTCAAGAAGGGATTTAACCTATGATCCATATTGGTTTGACAGGGGTTCAACCTACGAGTTATTTGATTCCATAGGGGTTCAACCTAAGGATCACATTTTAAAAAGGAAGAGTTCAACTTGTGGATTGAAATAGACCAACATAGTTAGTTGTATGTGGCCTGATTTTCAGGATTAACCTCTTATCCTGAATGGGGACTGAGTAGGAATTTAAGGAGATAGAAAGAGATAGAATTTGATAGAAGATTGATAAAAAAATAGAGAAAAATTGAGGAAATTGAGGAAAATTGTCTTGTAAAAGAATTCTCACAGGTAGCATCGTTGCTCCTATGTGTGATCTCAGGATTATCCCTTATCCTGAATGGGGAAATGAATAGAATTTTGAGGAAATTAAAAGAAATAAAAATTGATAGAAATTTATAAAATCAAGAAAAATCGATAAAAAATTGTTTTACAAAAGAATTCTCATAGGTAGCGTTATTGCTCCTATGTGGGGTCTTAGGATTATCCCTTATCCTGAATGGGAAAGAAAAAATTCAACAAAAATTTAACAAAATTGATAAAGTTGATAAAGAAAAAGAATTGGTGGAAATCGATAAAGAATCAATAAAAATTGATAAAATTAATGAAGAATAAAGAATTAACAAAGATCTGGTGAAAATTTGATAAAATTGATGGAAAAATTAATGACGCTTGAAAGATGATGAAAGACTTCAGGACTATCCCTTATACTGAAGGAGGAAGAACCTCGTAGGACGAGGTTCAGGTTTATCCCTTAACCTAAGCGGGAAATTCAGGTTTATCCGTTAACCTGAGTAGGAAATAAGAATAAAGAAGTACCTCATTGAAAAGAGGCATCAAGTTTGTCCCTTAACCTCAAAGTGTAAAAAAAAGAATATAATTGACCAAAATTGAAAGAATTGAAAAATCGATAAAAATTGATAAAATTAATAAAGAAGGATAAAAATTGATAAGATTGACAAAAGATTAAATGAAAAATCGATAAAAATTGAGAAAAGAAAAGAGTTTATTTGATCCTGCCTGCAAACAGGTTTTTGGAAAAAATGATTTTTCATAAAAAAAATGCCACAGTATAATTGGGAAGGAAGAATAATATTTGAAGAATGTTATTTGAGAAAAATACGAGAACTTAAAAATGGGATATTTAGAAAAAAAGAATTTTGAAAGAAATTTTGATAAAAGAAGAAATCAGGTTGACAAAATGATATCCCATTACCAGGGATTGAGTCATCACAGAAATTGCGACAATTGCATTGTTTCTCCATGAGAGAGAATAAACAATTAGAATATGAAGGAAAACGCTATTTTGAAAAGGATATCTCTTGACGAAAAGAGATTTTAGGATTAATCACCTCTTATTAGGATGGTGCACGTGCCAATCGTGTTTCACCATTTGTGAAATTTTGAAAATAAAAGAGATAAATGACACGAAACAAGCAATTCTAGAAGATATGCACACTCATACATTCTAATCTAACACAGGAAATGTAAGAATTCTCATTAATATCCTACCTATTATATCATTTAAATTTGAAAAATCCCTGAACTAATAGAAAAAAAAATGATATTCTCCATGTATTCCTGCAAAACAGGATTAGTACAAGATAGAAAAATGGAAGATAAAAAAATGTGAATGCACCTATTTAAGCTTAACCCCTAGTGAAAAATACATATGTAATATCTAAATATCATGCTATATTTTATACAGGTGTATACGAGGATGCTATGTCAATGCCATTGAGTATCCGTAGATGAGAACTTAAGAAGACGTATATGAACCAATTTGGAATATATTCACGCTAGAGTTATGATGTAATTTGGATAAGAAAGCTAAATACCTGTGCTGCTGAGGTTATGAGATATGTTAGATGATGCATCATAAAGAGTAAGGCAAAGTTGAGTGGCCTCATCATATTTCTCACAAGCCTCTTCAAGCAAAGCATTTTTGAAGGCAAGATAGGATCTGGGCTGACATTATCAGCACTTTCCTGAATGATGAAAAATGCCCTGGGTAAGTCCTCAATGATTGAACCCAAAACGAGAGAAGATATAAATCAATCAGCACTGAGATTCCATGCAGTTGTCTGAAGGTAATAGAACCATTTATATGAAAATCTAATAAGTTATAACAGATTTGAATGAGCTTCTACTAAATTACATTTCTGTTAAGACAACTGAGAAAAATGAGTGAAGCCTGCTTTGGACTAATTTTAAAAAAGTAAAGAAAAGAAAAGCTAACATCAAAGTCAAACATGAAATCAGATGCTCTATAACCAAACAATGTTGCAAAGATAGCATAAAGCAATCACATTTTCTTCATCTTTCAACGACACCTTTTAATAAATTCAGAACAAAGATTACTCAATCGAGATGCTTTGAAATATAACTTGAAGAACTAATGCCCAGTTGTAAAGTGCATATTGAATATCCATCTAAGAGAATGCACATGAGGTGGATGATGTAGGATATATGCAGAAACTGAAGATAATACTGGAATGCTTATGAAGGAGGCTAACTATGTGAATGCAAGAAGTATTGTACAACTAAAATTAATACAGAGAAAACTGCAGGGTGATGGGCAGTGTAAATGGATGCTATCAGTAATGGCAGTGGGTAAAGGAGATGATAGCTGGGTGTCAGCCTATTACAATGGATGAAGTGATGTATGTTAGTAGGGAAGGTGAGGTGGTGACAATGGGTGGCTGAGTGGTACATGACACTTAGGCATGATGCTACGGATAGGATGTGACAATGCAGTGAAAAGGTATAAGGAAGTAGGTCTACAACTGAATATGATATGCTGATGATGGTTTACTGATATACAAAATATGAAACGTTATGAAAAAGGAAAGGTTGCAGCAGAATATGAGTGATACGAGGAGTGCTTATAAGCATTGGGGCCGCTAACTCATATCATGAATAACACCACTATGGTTTTATGAACAATATCGAACCTGAAATATAGACAAATGACAAACCGTTAACACAGTGAGTCCAAACAAACAATTAATTTATCAAAACAAGATGATTATACAATACCTATTCACGATTTGGTTGTCATATACCTGATAATTTTAACTGCAGACCCATACAGACACTAATATTTCTTTTGCGTTGTCTCAGGTGGCGTGGCTTGGAATAGGTGTACCAGTGTATTTTACAGGGATAGCAGCAGTAGGTGAAGGTGGTGGCTGGAGACTGTGGCTATTGGAGGTATGAGAGAGATAGCTAAAGGGGATGCACACAGGTGGTAAATGCATGTGCGTTTGTGTGTGCTGAAAAATGAAGGAGCTAGTGTCACACATGCAGAAATGGGGGGAAAGCCTAGCTTCAAACTGGCATTTATTAGAAGTGTGGCATCCATTGAATATTGGAAACTAGTATTGATCTTAAGAGGATAGAGAAACTTACCTGTCTTAGCAGATGAGAGATTAAGAAATCTTGATAAATAGATGATAGGAAGATCGCCTTATTCCAGCATTTGGTTCTATGTCAAGAACCTGAAGATATTCTTAATAATTCATAAATCTCCTGTAAACTACTGAAGGATCCACCATTGGGTGGCTCAAACAGTTCCAATGCAACCGATCATGACGATCAGGGTGCACTGTGAACCGAATCAAAAGAGGTAAAGCACTTTTCCTTATGCCCAAAATTCTAGGGTCGGAGTGCTCCTGTATATCTCATCCACATGGATTGTTGGCACATAAACTGCATCTCAATCAACAAAAAGAAACAGTTGTTTTAAGTGGATATGAAGCAGATTACCATCAGGTTGATTCCCTTTCCTTCTTATTTAGAGGATATACAAGTGATGCATCGGCAGAATAAGATGCTTGGCTTTCAGAAGCATTTTGAGCATCTTTACGCATATTCCCAGAATCTTTAGGATCTTTCCCATCAATTTATTGGGAAGCATATTGTAATGGCACCAAGTCTAGTGTATTTTGAAGTAGTGCCAGCACAGGCACTTTATGAGGTGGAACATACCTGCCAGCTGAGACACATCCATGTAGAAAGGAGTTGCATCTTGACAGAAACTGGAGTATGATAAATGACATCTGAGAGGAATGATGGTAGCGGTCCAACTCTAGCCGTTGATAATAGCGTTATGATGCTGGGAGTAGAACCTTGAATTGCTGGTTGCTTGCTCTGAGTGCGAGAACCTAGGATTTCCAGTCCGAACCTAACTCGATCGCAGATGAAAGCGATGCATTGCTTTCCCACTTCATAAATCGCTGCAGGAACAACAACAGAGCAATTTTTGCATGCTCCTAAACCCATTTCTTGTAGTTGCAGAAGCTTTAGAGTGGTCGACTCCCTTCCGTCAGGTGGAAGGAACCCAACAAAATAAGAAGAAGAAGAAGGTGGAGGGGTGAAACGTGATTAGAGAAGAAGAAGGGGAAGAAGCATCAAATATGGGGAGGTGAAAACAGATGGTGAAAGAGGAAGAGGGTTGCTGGTGTGAAGAGCGGTGGATGACCCCTTCCCATGTGCCTCTTTTTATAGAGGGAGGAGGAAGAATCGGGAAGGGAAGATGGTGGTTGGAGATTGAGGGTGGATGCGAGAGAAGATCGATCGATCGATTGAGAGAGAGAGAGAGAGAAAGCCCGTGAAGGTGAAAGAGAGGGAGTGAACGACTTTCGTAACAGACAGTCGTTGTTGGTATTTTACAAAAAAAAATGGGTTACTTTTTAAAGTTTTTCAAAAAGGTGGTTATATTTACGAGGTTTTTTTAGAAAAAAGAGGGTAAAACCCTAAAATGCGAAAGAAAATACAAAGGTTGGGGTCTAAACGAGGTTTTGCAAAAAAATTTATTTTTCGAGATATGAGGATTTTCAAAATAAGGTTTTGCAAAAAATATATGATTTATTTCAGAAAATGAACTCCAATATGGAACTAGATCCAAGTTTTTTAGAAAATATTGATTTTGGATCTTGAATTAAGAATGGATTCAGAAAAAATATCCGAGAAAATACCATGAATTGATTTTTTTTTCTTTTTTGAAGAAAAGAAGATCTGGGATTAGAATTTGATCCGGATATCTGATTTGGATCAGAAATTGGGTTAGAGATGAAAATTGAGTCTTGATTCCAGTGAATCCGAGAAATGAATGAAAATTTGGTCAGAAATTGGCCCAGTTTATTCAGAGAATGTGTCAGAGGCAAAAAGAGAATTTTTTGGATTTTTTGGAAAATTTGGGGTGTTCACAGATGCCCCTCTTTACTGCTAAGCCGGTTGTAAATCGAGCTTAGCGGCAAAGAAAATACACCAAATTTTCTAAAATGCCCCAGTCAGAAGGTCTGAACTGGGTGTGAAAGAATTGTTTTGAAAACATTATTCTCAGGTTTGGTATCTTATCCTGAAAGGTTTTGGGAAGAAACGAAATCCTCAAGAATGAAAATAATTTTGACAGAAGAAAATGAGTAAATTGTGATGGGACTTTGGGAGGAATATCCCGAAATGGTAAAAAGGAGATATTTTGAAGAAGTCTCATGGCTGAGACAAAGCTAAGAATTTTTTGAAAACACTTAGGTTTAGCCCTTAACTTGGATGGGACGAAGATATTTGAAAACCATGATGGGGCATCTTTAAAAAATACCTCGTGAGACGAGGTTCAGGTCTAATCCTTATTTGAATGGATACACAAAGCATGGATTCCTTGATGGGGAAGACCATGATGGGACTGGGAGAAATACCTCACCAGAATGAGGCAGCTCTCTTTGAAAAATATGAATACTGCTAGGTTGCATCAAAATAGATATTGAGCGTTTATTTTATTTTTGGATAACCAGAAAATTTTGCCAATAAGATGAAATTATAGTTTATTCAAATGCTTGAAAATGTGCATGTATGTGCGAAAGATATTCTCTCTTTTTACCTAGAGTATTTCCTCCAAAATGAGATTAACTCCTCGGATTCTAGAGTCAGATTCAAATTTTTAAGTTGTTGAGTTTCTTCAAGGAAGCTATCCATTTCCTTGATATGAGCAGAGAAGAAACACTCTTAATTTCATAAAAGCAAGCAATGAAAAGATATTGATGAAAGGATTTTTCATAAGAAAAGATGACTTATGGCAATTTTGGCAGTTTGATATCCTAGGGCTTTTCCCACAATGATCTTTCTGGCACTCTTTTTGAGACATTGAGCTTTCTTGGGTTTTGGGGGAATTTCATTACATCATCCTTTATTTTGGAGATATCCTAGCTTTTCTTTTTTCTTCGGGGAAGGGTACGTCATAAACTCCTTCATCTTGGAGATGCTCTGATCCTTCTTTTTCTCAGGAATTATACTGGTGATATTGGCTCATTGGTTAAAAATCTCTTGATGATAGCAGCAATTAAATATCTTTTAGGGTTTGTCGGGAGGTTCATCGTAGTCGCCTTCATCTTGACGGTGATCTGAACTTTCCCTGAAAGGATCTGTCACAAACTCTTTCATCTCGGAGATGATCCAAATCTTCTTTGGGCCTGGGAGTCTAGCTCGCATATTCGTCTTCATCTTGACGACAATTGAGAGATCTCTTTTGCAGATATTTCATTGCAGCTTTAATGAACGATATGGATTGAGTGAATTCTTTTTACTGCTCAGGATATTTCCACTTCCTGATTGCCAGAAGGTCATCTTTAAACATGCACCATAGCTATGATCAATATCGATTCACTTCTAGCTTTTCAACATCATTGAATATTTCTTTCGCTAATCATACCAAGGATATTTCTTACATCCTTTTGGTCAATCAATAGAGAGAAGATTTGAATTTTACTTTTTTCGCAAAAAGGTTCACCCTTTTGAAAAGAATACTAGAGGTAATCATGAGGTGATTCTTTTATGCAGTAAAATATTGGAATCAACACATTTTTAGCAGATTGGCAAAGTTTTCGAGAATCCTTTTATGAAATAATCACTCAATATAGATTTTGATAGGACCTTTAGCTGAAATTTGGAAGAAATAACATGGAAATATTGGTTTTATTAGACAACATTGGCTCAACAGGGACTCGACCTAAGAGCCGCAAAGAATATTGGATCCATAGGGATTCATCCTACAGACTGAATTTTTTGAAAAATGAGGTTGGTTCAATAGGAATTCAACCTAAGAACCATAAAAAAATATTGATCAGTAGGAATTCAACTTACAGATTGACTTTTTAAAAAATGAATTTGGCTCAAATAGGAATTCAACCTAAGAACCGCAAAAGAATATTTGACCAGTAGAGATTCATCCTACAGATTGAATTTTTGAAAAATGATTTCGTTTAAATAGGAATTCAACCTAAGAACCGCAAAAGAATGTAGATCAGTAGGAATTCAACCTACGGATTGAAATATTTTTTTTTTTTTAAATGAAGTTGGCTCAAATAGGAATTCAACCTAAGAACCCTAAGGATTCATCCTACAAATTGAATTTTTGAAAAATGAATTCGTTTCAATAGGAATTCAACCTAAGAACCGCAAAAGAATGTAGATCAGTAGGAATTCAACGTACGGATTGAAAATTTTTTTTTAAATGAAGTTGGCTCAAATAAGAATTCAACCTAAGAACTGCAAAAGAATATGGATCAGTAGGAATTCAACTTACATATTGGATTTTTTGAAAATGAGATGGGTTCAGAAGAAGTTCAACCTAAAGATTGACTGAAGAAAAATTGGTTTAAAAGGAGTTTAACTAAGGGTCGTGATCAATAGGAATTCAACTTAAAGATCGACTTTTTGAAGGAAAATTGATCCAAAAGGAGTTTAACCTAAGGGCTTTGATCAGTAGGAATTCAACCTAAAGATCGACTTTTTTAAGGAAAATTGGTCTAAAAGGAGTTCCACCTAAAGGCCTTGATCAATAGAAATTCAACCTAAAGATCAACTTTGAATGGTTCAAAAGGGGTTCAAAATGAGGACTGCGAATCAGTAGGAGTTCAACCTAAAGATCGCGAATCAGTAGGGGTTCAACTTAAAGATCGACTGAAGGTATGGTCCTAAAGGGGTTCAAAATGAGGATTGTGAATTAGTAGGAGTTTAACCTAAAGATCGCAGATCAGTAGGGGTTCAACCTAAAGATCGACTGAAGGAACGGTCCTAAAGGGGTTCAACCTAAGGACTGCGGATCAGTAGGGGTTCAACCTAAAGATGGCGGATCAGTAGGAGTTCAACCTAAAGATCGAGTGAATGAATGGTCCTAAAGGGGTTCAACATAAGGACTGCAGATCCATAGGAGTTCAACCTAAAGATCGCGGATCAGTAGGAGTTCAACCTAAAGATCGACTGAAGGAAATGGTCCTAAAGGGGTTCAACCTAATGACCACAGATCTATAGGAGTTCAACCTAAAGATCGTGGATCAGTAGGAGTTCAACCTAAAGATCGACTGAACGAATGGTCCTAAAGGGGTTCAAAATGAGGACTGCGAATCAGTAGGAGTTCAACCTAAAGATTGCGGATTAGTAGGGGTTCAACCTAAAGATCGACTGAAGGAACGGTCCTAAAGGGGTTCAACCTAAGGACCGCGGATCAGTAAGAGTTGAACCTAAAGATCGCGGATCAGTAGGAGTTTAACCTAAAGATCGCGGATCAGTAGGAGTTCAACCTAAAGATCGACTGAAGAAATGGTCCTAAAGGGGTCCAACCTAAGGACTGCGGATCCATGGGAGTTCAACCTAAAGATCGACTCGGTTGAGAAGGAATTTAGGTTCAAGAAGGGATTTAACCTATGATCCATATTGGTTTGACAGGGGTTCAACCTACGAGTTATTTGATTCCATAGGGGTTCAACCTAAGGATCACATTTTAAAAAGGAAGAGTTCAACTTGTGGATTGAAATAGACCAACATAGTTAGTTGTATGTGGCCTGATTTTCAGGATTAACCTCTTATCCTGAATGGGGACTGAGTAGGAATTTAAGGAGATAGAAAGAGATAGAATTTGATAGAAGATTGATAAAAAAATAGAGAAAAATTGAGGAAATTGAGGAAAATTGTCTTGTAAAAGAATTCTCACAGGTAGCATCGTTGCTCCTATGTGTGATCTCAGGATTATCCCTTATCCTGAATGGGGAAATGAATAGAATTTTGAGGAAATTAAAAGAAATAAAAATTGATAGAAATTTATAAAATCAAGAAAAATCGATAAAAAATTGTTTTACAAAAGAATTCTCATAGGTAGCGTTATTGCTCCTATGTGGGGTCTTAGGATTATCCCTTATCCTGAATGGGAAAGAAAAAATTCAACAAAAATTTAACAAAATTGATAAAGTTGATAAAGAAAAAGAATTGGTGGAAATCGATAAAGAATCAATAAAAATTGATAAAATTAATGAAGAATAAAGAATTAACAAAGATCTGGTGAAAATTTGATAAAATTGATGGAAAAATTAATGACGCTTGAAAGATGATGAAAGACTTCAGGACTATCCCTTATACTGAAGGAGGAAGAACCTCGTAGGACGAGGTTCAGGTTTATCCCTTAACCTAAGCGGGAAATTCAGGTTTATCCGTTAACCTGAGTAGGAAATAAGAATAAAGAAGTACCTCATTGAAAAGAGGCATCAAGTTTGTCCCTTAACCTCAAAGTGTAAAAGAAAGAATATAATTGACCAAAATTGAAAGAATTGAAAAATCGATAAAAATTGATAAAATTAATAAAGAAGGATAAAAATTGATAAGATTGACAAAAGATTAAATGAAAAATCGATAAAAATTGAGAAAAGAAAAGAGTTTATTTGATCCTGCCTGCAAACAGGTTTTTGGAAAAAATGATTTTTCATAAAAAAAATGCCACAGTATAATTGGGAAGGAAGAATAATATTTGAAGAATGTTATTTGAGAAAAATACGAGAACTTAAAAATGGGATATTTAGAAAAAAAGAATTTTGAAAGAAATTTTGATAAAAGAAGAAATCAGGTTGACAAAATGATATCCCATTACCAGGGATTGAGTCATCACAGAAATTGCGACAATTGCATTGTTTCTCCATGAGAGAGAATAAACAATTAGAATATGAAGGAAAACGCTATTTTGAAAAGGATATCTCTTGACGAAAAGAGATTTTAGGATTAATCACCTCTTATTAGGATGGTGCACGTGCCAATCGTGTTTCACCATTTGTGAAATTTTGAAAATAAAAGAGATAAATGACACGAAACAAGCAATTCTAGAAGATATACACACTCATACATTCTAATCTAACACAGGAAATGTAAGAATTCTCATTAATATCCTACCTATTATATCATTTAAATTTGAAAAATCCCTGAACTAATAGAAAAAAAAATGATATTCTCCATGTATTCCTGCAAAACAGGATTAGTACAAGATAGAAAAATGGAAGATAAAAAAATGTGAATGCACCTATTTAAGCTTAACCCCTAGTGAAAAATACATATGTAATATCTAAATATCATGCTATATTTTATACAGGTGTATACGAGGATGCTATGTCAATGCCATTGAGTATCCGTAGATGAGAACTTAAGAAGACGTATATGAACCAATTTGGAATATATTCACGCTAGAGTTATGATGTAATTTGGATAAGAAAGCTAAATACCTGTGCTGCTGAGGTTATGAGATATGTTAGATGATGCATCATAAAGAGTAAGGCAAAGTTGAGTGGCCTCATCATATTTCTCACAAGCCTCTTCAAGCAAAGCATTTTTGAAGGCAAGATAGGATCTGGGCTGACATTATCAGCACTTTCCTGAATGATGAAAAATGCCCTGGGTAAGTCCTCAATGATTGAACCCAAAACGAGAGAAGATATAAATCAATCAGCACTGAGATTCCATGCAGTTGTCTGAAGGTAATAGAACCATTTATATGAAAATCTAATAAGTTATAACAGATTTGAATGAGCTTCTACTAAATTACATTTCTGTTAAGACAACTGAGAAAAATGAGTGAAGCCTGCTTTGGACTAATTTTAAAAAAGAAAAGAAAAGAAAAGCTAACATCAAAGTCAAACATGAAATCAGATGCTCTATAACCAAACAATGTTGCAAAGATAGCATAAAGCAATCACATTTTCTTCATCTTTCAACGACACCTTTTAATAAATTCAGAACAAAGATTACTCAATCGAGATGCTTTGAAATATAACTTGAAGAACTAATGCCCAGTTGTAAAGTGCATATTGAATATCCATCTAAGAGAATGCACATGAGGTGGATGATGTAGGATATATGCAGAAACTGAAGATAATACTGGAATGCTTATGAAGGAGGCTAACTATGTGAATGCAAGAAGTATTGTACAACTAAAATTAATACAGAGAAAACTGCAGGGTGATGGGCAGTGTAAATGGATGCTATCAGTAATGGCAGTGGGTAAAGGAGATGATAGCTGGGTGTCAGCCTATTACAATGGATGAAGTGATGTATGTTAGTAGGGAAGGTGAGGTGGTGACAATGGGTGGCTGAGTGGTACATGACACTTAGGCATGATGCTATGGATAGGATGTGACAATGCAGTGAAAAGGTATAAGGAAGTAGGTCTACAACTGAATATGATATGCTGATGATGGTTTACTGATATACAAAATATGAAACGTTATGAAAAAGGAAAGGTTGCAGCAGAATATGAGTGATACGAGGAGTGCTTATAAGCATTGGGGCCGCTAACTCATATCATGAATAACACCACTATGGTTTTATGAACAATATCGAACCTGAAATATAGACAAATGACAAACCGTTAACACAGTGAGTCCAAACAAACAATTAATTTATCAAAACAAGATGATTATACAATACCTATTCACGATTTGGTTGTCATATACCTGATAATTTTAACTGCAGACCCATACAGACACTAATATTTCTTTTGCGTTGTCTCAGGTGGCGTGGCTTGGAATAGGTGTACCAGTGTATTTTATAGGGATAGCAGCAGTAGGTGAAGGTGGTGGCTGGAGACTGTGGCTATCGGAGGTATGAGAGAGATAGCTAAAGGGGATGCACACAGGTGGTAAATGCATGTGCGTTTGTGTGTGCTGAAAAATGAAGGAGCTAGTGTCACACATGCAGAAATGGGGGGAAAGCCTAGCTTCAAACTGGCATTTATTAGAAGTGTGGCATCCATTGAATATTGGAAACTAGTATTGATCTTAAGAGGATAGAGAAACTTACCTGTCTTAGCAGATGAGAGATTAAGAAATCTTGATAAATAGATGATAGGAAGATCGCCTTATTCCAGCATTTGGTTCTATGTCAAGAACCTGAAGATATTCTTAATAATTCATAAATCTCCTGTAAACTACTGAAGGATCCACCATTGGGTGGCTCAAACAGTTCCAATGCAACCGATCATGACGATCAGGGTGTACTGTGAACCGAATCAAAAGAGCTAAAGCACTTTTCCTTATGCCCAAAATTCTAGGGTCGGAGTGCTCCTGTATATCTCATCCACATGGATTGTTGGCACATAAACTGCATCTCAATCAACAATAAGAAACAGTTGTTTTAAGTGGATATGAAGCAGATTACCATCAGGTTGATTCCCTTTCCTTCTTATTTAGAGGATATACAAGTGATGCATCGGCAGAATAAGATGCTTGGCTTTCAGAAGCATTTTGAGCATCTTTACGCATATTCCCAGAATCTTTAGGATCTTTCCCATCAATTTATTGGGAAGCATATTGTAATGGCACCAAGTCTAGTGTATTTTGAAGTAGTGCCAGCACAGGCACTTTATGAGGTGGAACATACCTGCCAGCTGAGACACATCCATGTAGAAAGGAGTTGCATCTTGACAGAAACTGGAGTATGATAAATGACATCTGAGAGGAATGATGGTAGTAGTCCAACTCTAGCCATTGTTAATAGCGTTCTAATGCTGGGAGTAGAACCTTGAATCGCTGGTTGCTTGCTCTGAGTGTGAGAACCTGGGATTTCCAGTCCAGACCTAACTCGATCGCAGGTGAAAGCGATGCATTGCTTTCCCACTTCATAAATCGCTGCAAGAACAATAGTAGAGCAATTTTTGCATGCTTCTAAACCCATTTCTTGTAGTTGCAGAAGCCTCAGAGTGGTCGACTCCCTTCCGTCAGGTGGAAGGAACCCAACGAAATAAGAAGAAGAAGAAGGTGGAGGGGTGAAACGTGATTGGAGAAGAAGAAGGGGAAGAAGCATCGAATATGGGGAGGTGAAAATGGATGGTGAAAGAGGAAGAGGGGTGCTGGGGTGAAGAGCGGTGGATGACCCCTTCCCCTCTGCCTCTTTTTATAGAGGGAGGAGGAAGAATCGGGAAGGGAAGATGGTGGTTGGAGATTGAAGGTGGATGCGAGAGAAGATTGATCAGAGGGTCGATCGATCGATTGAGAGAGAGAGACTATGTAGGAGAAAGAGAGGGAGTGAACGACTTTCGTAACAGAAAGCCGTTGCTGGTATTTTATAAAAAAAATGGGTTAATTTTTAAAGTTTTTAAAAAAGGTGGTTATATTTATTGTTTTTTTTAGAAAAAAATGGTTAAAACCCTAAAATGCGAAGGAAAATACAATCGATGGGTTTCTTTTTATCATCGCAAAATTTTTACTTTTGCAAGTCAAACTGACCTTTGGAAAAGTTTTTGAAAATAACTTGCCTCCGTTTTAAAATGCAGGATAATTCCGAAGAATGGGACTCAGCTGTCGGTACAAGGTTCAACCGTTCCTGGCGCCTTTACCAAGGGTAATCGAACCAAGGATCAAAAGTGTTCTTAGCTTTGCTCAACTTGTCTAAATCGTGTTCTATTTCCTAAATGCATAAAGAATCAAGCATGTGCTATGGCTTTTTGAAAAATGCAGATTTAAAAACATGATGTTTGCTTCTGAGATTTAAAATACTTGGAAAAGATGTCACTTGGAAAATTGTGAATCATGGTGAATGAATATTTCTGAGGAAAATGAAAATCAATTTATGAAGAATTCAAGTATTTTAGGAAAATCGATTTCTGAGAAATTTCAAGTAACTTTAGAAAAACTTGATTTCTATGAATTTAGACTTTGAAATTGAATATATAACTTGGAAAATCATGAATTGAACTTGATAAATACTTGAAATATTGTTTAAAAGCTCAAAGTTTTGAGAAAATCAATTTCTGAGAAAGACTTGAGAAATTTTGAGAAAATTGATTTCTCTGAATTAGAATTGGAATTTGCAAATGAATGAATATGGATTTGAAAAACTTGATTTTGAGGAATTGAGAAAATCCTTTTGTATTTTTTAGAAATGCAGTGCATTTTGAAGTTAGCCTAATAGTGTAGGCTGAATGTGGCTAATACGAAGATCACAAATCTAGGTCTCATTCGTATTCTGACTATGGCCATAAGTACGAATTCCACCGAGTTTGTCAACTCCATAAGAGCTTGTGCACGTGCCATTCGTGTAGACCACAGTGGATTTGTAAAGAATGTGCATGAATTGGCATACATAGCAGTTATATATCAAAGTTTAAAACTATATGCAATGCAAATCCTAATCTATGCAGGAATTGAAATTCTTATTCCAAATTTAATTACAATTTACATCACTAATTGAATTTAAATACACAAAAATAAAGTCTTTAATGTTTCTGCAAAACTAGAAAAATGGATTAGTGAAGATATGTTGGCTTTTCTAGGTTTATCCAGGAATACCTCAAAATTGCTGGATTTTGCTAGATATAAGCCTTTTTCATGATTCCCTGATATAAACTTAATAAAATAGGAAATAAAATAGAATAAATAATGATAATAAGATTTGAAAATTCGAAATTAGGGTCAAAATGACCAAAATACCCATGATAGCAAGACTATGGCCTTGAAACCAGGGTTTTCAGAAAGATATTTTATAAAAATGGGGTTTTGGAATTCAAATGAAAATAAATTAAACTAAATATGACATGACATGATTAAAAATATGAAAATTAGGGTTTAGAATTTTGAAATTGAGGTCAAATGACCAAAATGCTCCTGATAGCAAGACTATGGCTTTGAAATCAGGGTTTTTCACAAAATATTTTGGTAAAAACTTTGGGTTTAGGGTTTAAATGAAGTCAAATAAACACAAAATTGATCATGAAGCATCCTAATAAGATTCTAAACATGAACAAACCCTAAAAACATGAACTTATACATGAAAATCCAAAAATATCATGAAAATCATGATTTTAGCAGTGTTTTGGGATCCTACGGGCACCCTGTTTTATAATTTGATCTATTTAAGCATCAAATGGATTTCAAAATTCATAAAAATTGGCACCTGCACTTGTTATCACCCTGAAATAAGATTGGAATTATAAAAATATATTTTTAACATTATTCCAATTCAAAAATTGCATTAAAACCCTAAAATAAGCTATTTTTACCCATGGTCACATACCAGCTTCATTGTTAGACCCGAATAAGGGGCGAATCCACCATAAAATTTTTTGAAATTTTACAGAGATAAACTAGACAGAAAAATAGAGAATCTCCTATTTACAGATTGGAAAAATCATCTTCGATGAGGGAGATACCCATCCGGCAATCGGGACTTAAATATAACGAATCTAACATTGGTTAAAACAGGTACTTTCAATTGAAAATACAGAAACAAATAGTAGTATTCATCAAAAAAATTTGAAATTCATCAGTGAATATTAGACATAAAAATAATAAACTTCCTTTTTTACAGATCATGAATCGGATCTATGGTTTTAGATCTATGATCATTACAAGTCCGATTAGGGTTTTGCTAAACCCTAATGAGTTTTAAATTTTGAATCCGACTTTCTGACAGAGAAAAAATATCAAATAGAAAAAAAAAATTATCAAAATTTCACCATCAACATGAAGCCACTGTACTTTACGGATCTTGAATCGGATATCGGATGAAAGAAATAACATAACTGCAAGTTATGCTTGAATTTAAATAACGATTTTAATCAACAGAAATCCCGATTTGACTTTGTATTTTATTAATAGGGTTCCAGAATCCCAAAATGTCTGATTTTTTTACAGTAGTTCAATGACACATCCGTGTATCACATATAAAAAAATCAACAATTTTTAAGAAGTATTTCAATACGAACTAACATGCTTTCTATCGATCTAAGCTTAAAACACACAGAAATTTAAGAAACCCTAATAAAACATGCTTTAATCAATGAAAACAATAAAAAATACTTAAACAGTAAAACAAAATTAATTTTTATGCTAGAACAATGTAATAAATATTAATATATAAAAAAAAAAAAACATAGGGAATCCATGGCTGGAATTAATTTTTACCTTTGAAATCACAGATTTAACCCATTTAACGGGTAAATCTCATGTTTTCTTGGTTAAGAACATGAAAACCAATGCAATAATCGATTCTAACGGATTAGAATCCCTGGAAAAACAGTAAAACAGGGTTAGATCATCTTCTTAGACCAATCTTGAGGTTCTTGATGGTGTTTCCATGGTTTAATCCATGAAAGGGAAGGCGCCAATGGCTAAATTCATATTAAAACAAGGAAAAGTATTAAATAAAACTAAAAAAAAATAAGAAATTATTACCTTGAGGTTGCAGCAATGGAGGAAGGGCTGGAGAGGAGAGAGAGGCTCCTAGAATCCAAGAGGAGAGAGATAGGGAGGTCGACCCCCCTTATGGGCTATTTATAATAAAAAATTAGGTTTTTTCTACTTTAAGCTTTTTGAAAAAAATGGACTCTAAAGGGGGGGCGATTTTCCTAGAGGATTACCTATATTCCCCTTGCCTAATTAACCCTAATTAACACCTAATTGAACTCCTAACTAGACCTAAAGACCCCCAAATGTGGTGCCACTTGGCGTTTTTCCACATTGGGTTTTTAAAGTTTTAACTAAAGCCTTTAAAAACAATAGTTTAAAAACCAAATTTTAAAATGGATTTTCAAAAATAGATTTTGACTCTTCTAAACTTCTAAAACTAACTAGGACACTGACTAACCCTAGTCTAACCCTGACTTTCTCAAATGTGGCGCCACCCTGAGTGGGCCCCACTTGAATTTAAAAAAAAATGATTTTAAAGCTTGAAATTGAGATAATTTTCAAAAGATTTTCAATAGTAAACTTGGAATTAAAAGTTTTGAAATGGCACAAAGTTCCAACTGGGTCAGAACTCCTTTGGATATGGTGCCAACTGAGTGGGCCTCACATCAGAGTTATGAAAATTTAAAATAAATACTGAAAATGGCTTTAAAAAGGGATTAAAATCAACAATTGAAATTCAAAATTTTTGACAATAGAGCCTCAAGCGAACTGAAACTCCGGGCTAGAGTCCTAAAATTTTAGGACTATGAGATTTTGGATTTTAAAAGCCAAATGAAGGAGTTTTTGAAAGATTTTATAAAAAAAAATGGTGAAACAAGTCAGAAAATACAGTCAGGGTTAGACTCCTAACTCAATCAGAACTCTGAAATAGAGTCCTGAATTAACTGGACTCTACAAAATAACCTAATTTTTGAAAAACAAATGAAAATGAAATAAAATAGAGGTGAAAACAAACTTTAGAATAGACTCCTAACTGGATTAGGACTTTGCGACAAAGTCCTGATCAGACTGAAACTCTAGATTTTTTTTTGGTATTTTCTGAAAAACAGATGAAAGAACTTGTGAAAACAGTGAAAACAATAACAAATATTGAAATAAAATAGAGTTCTGATTCAATTGAGACACTAGGGACAGAGTCCTAATTGAACTAGGACTCTCAGATTTTTGGATTTTCTGAGAAAACAAATGAGAGAATTTTGAAAAATAGTTAAAAACAGGATAAAATTAAAGTTTTGGTTAAGAGTCCTGATCTAATTAGGACTCTGAGAAAGAGTCCTGATTCGATCAGAACTCTAAGAATTTTTTGTTTTCTGATAAGTAAATGATGAAATTTAAGCAAAGCTTTTGAAAACCAGTGAAAATGAAGTGCGAAAACCAACTTTGAATAGAGTCCTAATTCGATCAGGACTCTAAGGTAGAGTCCTGATTTGATAAGGACTCTGGGATAAAACCTCAAAATTTTGAATCTCTTTGATAAAAGTGTAACAATTTTGATAGATGGAAAGATTTTTGAAAGATTCTTTCAAAATTGAAATCAGAATCAGAGTCTTGATCCAACTAGTACTCTCTTAACAAAGTCCTGTTTTGACTGAAACTCTGAGTTTTTGACTCATTTTAGAAGATTTGGTTAAAAATAGGTAAAAAATAGTGACAAAAGATAGAGTCCTAATCCGACTAAAACTCTGAAGAAGTGTCCTAATCCGACTGGGATTCTTGAAGAAGAGTCCTAATCCAACTAGGACTCTGAGATTTTGGCTAAAATGAAAGATTTTGAAAGGTTTTCTCCAAAACAGGTAAAAAAAGGTAGTAAAAAGTAGAGTTATGATCCGACTGGGATTCTTGAAGAAGAGTCTTAATCCAACTAGGACTCTAAGATTTTAACCAAAACGGAGGAAATGGACAAGGGATATGACCATAACTGGTTTAAAATCAGAATGGTGTTTTAAAAAGGTTAAAAAAGAGGAAAATACAGAGTCCTGATCCAACTAGGACTCTGAAATTTTTGATAAATAAAGGGATCCAGAAGCGACACCACCTAAATGAGCCTCATCTGAGAATTGAAATCAATTGAAATTGAGTTTAAAATGAATCCAGATTGTTTTCTGAGAAAAATACTTCAAAATATAAGATCCTGGGGGTTGGCAAATGACAAAATGTTGATTAAAAACCCAGGTTTTAAAATTGATTTTGAAAGAAAAGTTTTAAAACTCGAATCTGGATTAAATATTTTGAAAACAAGAGTGTTGGATATCAAAAATGAGATGTAATGACATGCAATGCTATGCAATGCAATGAAATGGTATGCCGAATGCATGCAATGATATGCAATGACACATGAAATATATAAACACTAGATGAGGGTGAAAATTTGGGGTGTTTACAGATGCCCCTTTTTGCTGCTAAGCCGGTTGGAAGCCGAGCTTAGTGGCAAAGAAAAACACACCAAATTTGGACTATATACAAAAAAATGCCCCAGTTAGGAGAATCTGACCGGGTATGAAAGAATTGGCTATGATGGTAATGAAAGATATGGAACGGAGAATAAATAAGAAGATTTACCTCACTGAAATGAGGCTCAGGCTTGGCTCTTAACCTGGATGGGACGAAAGATACCTCGTGGAAGAACGAGATTCAGGTTTAACCCTTAACCTGAAAGGGGACAATACCTCATGGAAAAATGAGGTTCAGGCTTAACCCTTAACCTGAAAGGGGACGATACCTCGTGGAAAAATGAGGTTCAGGCTTAACCCTTAACCTGAAAGGGGACGATACCTCGTGGAAAAAACGAGGTTCAATCTTAACCCTTAACCTGAAAGGGGATGATACCTCGTGAAAAAAACAAGGCTCAGGCTTAACCCTTAACCTGAAAGGGGACGATACCTCATGGAAAAACGAGGTTCAGGCTTAACCCTTAACCTGAAAGGGGATGATAAACGGAATCCTCAAATGAAGAAACCATGATGGGACCTTCGAATTTTGCACAATAAATCCGAGAGGGGTTTGCAAAAGAAAGAAAGGGGGTTCCCTAAAGCTTGAATAGGGATTGATCTTGGGCGTCTCGTCGCTGAGACTGATTGACTTTTAAGACAGATGACCTTTTTGCAGAAAATTCAGGTTTAACCCTTACCCTGAACGGGAACTGTCTATGGTAGGACAGTGGGGAGCATAGGGAAATGTGTGAGTCTGAGAGCCCAAGCACTCAGATTAAAACAAGAAGGGAAGGATCTTGGACAACTCCCTTCATCCGATCCTAAAAGGGATAACAACAACGCCTGGATACATCAAAATAGACATCAAGCTCTCACTTCTTGTCAGGATAACTTAAAAAGACTGCCAATAAGATAAAAAGTGTAGTTGATTGAAAAATGATTGAAATGTAAGTATATTTATAAGAAAAAATATTCCCTATTTTCTACCTGAAGTATTACCTTCAACGGGACATAACTTCATAGAATCAAAATTCAAATTCAAATTGCTTGACATTGACTTTCTTTTAAGGAGGCTATCAATTACCTTGATATGAACGGAAAAGAGAGTATTCTTGATATTGTGAAAGCAATTGGTGAAAGGATATTGATAAAAGAATTTCACAAAATTAAAGAAGATTCTTGGCAGATTTGACAGTTTGATATCCTGAGATTCTTTTCTCATGATAGTCTTTTTGCATCCTCCTTTTCTTTCTTTTTTGATAGAATTGGAGCTCTCTTGGGTTTTTGGGAAATTCATTACATCATCCTTCATTTTGGAGATGTCTTAGCTTTTTCTCTCTTTTTAGAAGGGTACGTCACAAACTCCTTCATCTTGGAGATGTTCGGATCCTCCTTTCTCTCAGGAATTATCTTGACGATAATGGTTCATTGGTTGGTGATCTCTTGATGATAGCTTAAATTAAATATCTTTTAGGGTTTGTCAAGAGGCTCATCGCAGTCGCCTTCATCTTGACGGTGCTCTGAACTTTCCCTGGAAGGATCCATCACAAACTCCTTCATCTTGGAGATGATCCAAATCTTCTTTGGCCCCGGGGGTCTAACTCACATAATTCATCTTTATCTTGACGACAATTGAGCGATCCCTTTTGCAGATATTTAATTGGAGCTTGGGTGATTGAGGAGATATAGGAATTGAATGGATTTTTCTATATCACCCAGGATATTTCGACTGCCTTATCTTTACAAGAATGATGTTTAAAAATGTCAATATCAATCAATTATGGCTTTGCGACAACATTGAATTTTCTTTGTTGGCCATATCGAGGATTCATTCTTCATCCCTTTGGTTGGCCAATAGGAAGAATTTGGATTTTGAATCCTTCTTCGTGAAGGCTTCACTCTTTTTTGGAAGTAATACTGAAGGTAATCTGAGGTAATTCTTTTTATGCAATAAAAGATTTTTTGAGATCAATAACTATTTTTTTATAATAAATTGGTAAAATATTCTTGAAATCCTTGGTGAAAGAAATTGCTTGAGATCTAAATGACACATCCATGGCTAGATTCTTCTCTCATTTCCCCAAAGGTGAGAC
Organism: Nuphar pumila; assembly: GCF_984573655.1. Lineage (NCBI taxonomy): Eukaryota > Viridiplantae > Streptophyta > Magnoliopsida > Nymphaeales > Nymphaeaceae > Nuphar > Nuphar pumila. Next base: position 64,399,584 of record NC_143249.1, read on the forward strand.
TCAGGCTTGACCTTTACCTGAACGGGTAATAAAAGATACTCTTCTCTTCCCTAAAGAGGTGTTTACAAAACAAACTTTTGAAGAGAAATGAAGTTTTTATCAAAACTCCCTATTTCTAGGCTTCTCTTATGGAAAGGGGGCCGCTAACAAAGGTTGGAAGGATATCATAGAGGAACGAGTCCATCACACTCTCCTTGGAAAAAGGGTCCTCGATGACGGGGGTGGCCTGACAAAAGACATTCAGGATTATAAGGATGATGAGCTTCCGTCGAAACTCTCCCTGGAAAAAGGGTTCCTTGTGTGACAATAAAGATTGTTTTGCAAACTGTTCGTGAAACATGAGTCCCTTCAAACTCTCCCTAGAAAAAGGGGTTCAACGAACGAACAATAGACATGCGAGAAGAACGAGCTCCCTTGAACTCTCCCTGGAAAAAGGGTCTCTCGCAAGAGAAAATGATTGATGATTGGTATTGGGTGACCAAAAGGTTGAAATTGAGAATTGGTTTACTGGGAACAACATGTGTTCAATAGGGATTCAGCCTAAGAACGACATTGGTTCACTGAGAATGACATGGGTTCAATAGGGATTCATCCTAAGAACGACATTGGTTCAATTGAGAGCGGCATTGGTTCACTGGGAACGACATGAGTTCAATAGAGATTCAGCCTAAGAACTTGGATCAGGAGGACTTCAACCTGCAGATCATATTTCTGAAAAATATCAATCCAAAAGGGGTTCGACCTAAGGACTGTAAAGAATATTGGATCAAGAGGACTTCAACCTACAGACAAAATTTTTTGACAAAGTACCAGTACGAGCACTGGATTTTAAAAGATCACCAGTACGAGCACTGGATTTTTGAAAAATTACCAGTACAAGCACTGAATTTTTGAGAGGTTACCAGTGCGAGCACTGGATTTTGAAAAATTACCAGTACGAGCGTTGGATTTTTTAAAGATTACCAATACGAGCGCTGGATTTTTGAAAGATTACCAGTATGAGCACTGGATTTTGAAAGATTACCAGTACGAGCACTGGATTTTTGAGAGGTTACCAGTGCGAGCACTGGATTTTGAAAAATTACTAGTACGAGTGCTGAATTTTTGAAAGATTACCAGTATGAGCACTAGATTTTAAAAGACTACCAGTACGAGCACTAGATTTTAAAAAAATACCAGTACGAGCACTGGATTGTAAAAGACTACCAGTATGAGCACTGGATTTTTAAAAGGCTATCAATACAACTACAAGATTTGGTAAAGCAACCAAGGCGATGTTGGATTTCATAAAAGGACCGATTTGAAAGTTGGATTTAACCGGACCGATGGAAAACTGGGTTCGGTCGGAAGCTTTGAATCGAAATTCAAATCTTCAAGGAAAGACTAGATGAATGGGATTTGGAAAGAGGATCTGGGTCAGAACTTGGATCTTCTAGACCAATTTTGAGTTGGATTTGAAAGGAAATTCAAGTCGAAACTCGAATCTTCTAGACCAATTCTAGAATTTGGAGGAAAGAAAATTAGATGAACTGGATTTGGAAGAAAATTCGAGTCGGAACTCGGATTTTCTAGACCAATTCTGAATTGGATTTGGAAGAGGATTTGAATCGAAACTCGAATCTTCTAGACCAATTCAAGACGTTTGAAGGAAAGAAAACTAGACCAATATAATTTGGGTTTGGAAACATTGACTAGGAAGAAAACCAAATCAGATTTAAGAGTTTCAACCAGTAAAACAGGATTTAGAAAAGTACCAGCACGAGCATCGAATTTTGGAAGAATACCAATATGAGCACTGGATTTTAAAAGATTTGCCAGTATAAGCACCGGGTTTTGAAAGATTGTCGGTTGATTGTAATAGGGGATTTTCAATCTTCACCCTCACGATGACTTGGACAAATGCCACGGGTCTCAGAATTCATCCCTTATCCTGAATGGAAATTTGATACAGATGCGGAATGGATGCATGCGAATATAAACAAAATGAATGCAAATATCACGTGAATACATGCGGATGAATGCGAATAGGCAAATGATGAAAGATTTTATTTGATTCTGCCTGCACACAGGGTATTTTGAATGAAAGAGAATAAAAGATGAGTTTATAACAAAAATGCCTCAATATATTCTGGGAAGAAAAAAGAATATTCAAATAAAAACATAATCGGCCATTTATTGGAGAAAATTTATTAAAGAATATAGAGGATAGAACAAAAGTTTTCGAAGTGTAGAATTTTTTCAAATGTCTGACATTGATAGGATCGGGTAATTCTACCCCGTCTGCATTAATCAGACGATATGAATTATGTGGTAGTGTTTCTTTCACCACGTAGGGTCCTTCCCAGTTTGGTGACCATTTGCCACGTGGACAGTGCTTGAGATGAGCCGTTGATCTAAGGACCAAGTCATTAACTTGGAATCTTCTTTCGATGACTGACTTGGCATATTGCCTTGCTATCCTCTGACGATAAGACTGGGCATGCTCTATTGCTTTAAGTCTTTTCTCATCGAGTAGATCCAGTTGTACCAATCTCTGTTGCTAATACTGATCAAGTGGTAGCTCTAGAGGAGATGCAAATTTAAGAGCGAGTTTTTGAACAAGAAGAAGTAGCACCACCTCAGTCCCATAAACAAGTTCTGAAGGAGTTGCATTGGTCAGGGTTCGAATGGTGGTTCGATATGCCTAGAGTGCCTCATGGATTTTTTCGTGCCAATCACGACCCGTCTCAATGGTCCTTTCCAAGATGCAGATCAAACTTTTTTTTGTCGCTTCTGCCTGACCGTTCCCTTGAGGATAATAAAGAGCTGAAAAATGATGATGAATTCTGAATTTCGAACAAAAGATCTTCATTCTTTCATTCTTGAAATGAGTACCATTATCTGATACAATGTCGTGTGGTATACCGAAACGACAAAGGATGTTCTTATGAATGAACGAGACTACATGTCGACCTTCCATCGTATGCAGAGTTATGGCTTCAACCCATTTGGTGAAATACTCTGTTGCGTCAAGGAAATATTTATGACCATTGGAGGCGGAAGGAGTGATGGGACCTATGACATCGAAGGCCCACATAGAGAATGGCCATGGAGACACGACTGATTGCAAGTACGTAGCTGGCGCATGAATGGAAGGTTATGAACACCCCAAATTTTTCAAAATTTTATAAAATTTCCCTCTTGGTCTCTGACCTCATCTTTCTAAATAAATTGAGTCATTTTTAATCCAAATTCCAGTTATTTCTCAGATTCACTGGAATCCAAATTCATATTATGTATCTGACTCAAATTCAGATCCGGATACAGTGCTAGAATTTCAATCTGAGCTTCATTATCTAATTTTTAAAATCAATTCTACAAAAATACCAAAATAATTTCTGAAAGGCTCAGACAGTCCATTTGGTATCCATTTGGATCAATTTACTCTGTGTTTCTCAATTCGAGGTTCAAAACTCAAATATTTTCTCAAAACCAGGATCTAAATCCATTTTCTGAAGAAATCAAACCTGAATTCTCATAAAACCTCTTTGTCGTAAATATTTCTCAAAAATACAAAAAAATAGTTGTAAACCCCTTTATTTCCCTTCAGTTTTTAGAGTTTTATCTCAAAAACACAAAAAAATACAAAAAAAGAAAAAAATACAAATTGATTTTAGGAACCTCATTTTTAAAAGCCTCTTTTAGCTTAAAGAGCCCTTTTCAGAAAAATCTTTTGAAAACAACCATCATTTTGCAAAAACCTCCTCTTAAATATGTTATTTTTAAAATTATCCTTTATATTTTGTTTAACTTAGATTTTAAAACCTTTAAAATCATAAAAAAATGTTTTTTTTTAGAAAGGTCGCCCGATGCTGCCTCAGCCCTAAACCCTCTAGAAAAAGGGAAAGAAAATAAGGAGGAAACAGGGGAAGAAAAACAGGAGGAAACAAAGGAGGAAAAGAAGCAGAAAAGAAGGAAGAAAATGAGTAGAAAAGATGCAGAAAAAGAAGGAGAAAAAAAGGATAAGAAGAGAAAGGAAGGAAGAGGGAGGACATTCAGCGATTGGTGGTCAGCTCTTTCTCTCTCATCTCTCCTCTTCACTTGGAGTTTACGAAATTTGGAGAAGTTTTCAGCCCTTTCTCTTAGACCCCTTCAGCCAAGGTGAGTATTCCTCTTCTATTCCTTTAAATTTCTTGTCATAGCATGATTAATGGATTAGAATCTGAGTTTTTATTTTTCTATTTGCTGCATTTTAACCTTTGTTTGAGATATTTTGATTGAGCCAAAAGAATTGAAGTGATTTGATCTTTTTAGTTCAAATCATTCTTTCAAATGGGCTACAACAAGTCAAATTTGTGCCTCAGCCATTTTGGTTTTCTTTTAATGCATTTTTTGTCTTAATTTTTTATCATTCATGCATTCATTCATATTCTAAGGCATTAGATCACATGTTGGAACATCTACGGATGTGCAGTTTGCTTTCATCATGTTCAGTTGCTTTCTAGATTATACTTTGAATTCTGGTGCATTTTAGATCTATCGATTTGTATGTAACCAGAGCTCATTTTAATCTAAATTTTTTACTGCAACTTCATACATATGTATTCATGCTCTTTACCAAAAATCAGATCATTCTCAGTTTTTTGGCCCACTTTAAAAATCGATATTCAGAACCTGTTATTTTGCATCATTAGGATTTTAGCAGAATCAGGACCAACTTGTGGGAGTGATTTCTCCCTAACCAGAGATGATCTTTCCGATCCGTAAAAAGAGTTATTTTCTAAATTGAATCTAGTTTGTCCATACCAAATTTCAGCGATTTTTGTGGTGTTGTCGTACCTGTTTTGGGTCGAGAACCACAACCCTGTCACCCTGTATTATTTTAACGACTCAGATTTTGATCCATTTTGTCAGAATTTTATTTCTCTAATGGGAGATTATTTTTCAATTCTGTAAAACGAGTTCTCTTCGTTTATATGTCTAGTTCATCTTTGTAAATTTTTAAAATTTTTTATAGTCAATTTCTATTTTACTTTGATTAAATACAAGAACCCTGTATCTAGATTTTGTATGTGTTCTGATTTTGGCCTCCATGTCATGACTATTGTAGCACTCCTTCAACAAATCGCCATCTGATTGACAATATTCTTCAGCAAATCATTGTTATGATTTATTGGGTCTCTAATGAGTGCCTACTATGATTTGTACTATTTTCGGGTCTCCAACGACCCCTACAACGATTTATAGTGTTGTCCGGTCTTTTAACTACGATTTGTAGTGTTTTCGAGTCTCCAACGACCCCTACAACGATTTATAGTGTTGTTCGGTTTTTTAACTACGATTTATAGTATTTTCGGGTCTTCAATAAGCCCCACAATGATTTATAGTGTTTTTCGATCTTTTAACTACAATTTGTAGTATTTCTGGGTCTCCAATGAGACCCACAATGATTTATAGTGTTGTTCGCTAAAAACTGCAGTGATTTGTGATACAAATCGCTGTAAATCACTACCCGAATTAGGACCAACTTGTCAGGGTCATTACTCCCTAACTAGAGATCGGACTTCAAATCCGTAAAAAGTGGTGTCTTTGTTATGGAGTCTAGTTTATTTCTGTAAATTTTCAGTGCTTTTCTATGATAATTTCATGCCTCATTTGGATATAAACCCAGACCCCTATCAGTCTGCCTTATTTGAGTGACAAGGATTTTAGTTTATTTTGTAAGAGTCATTTCTCCCCAACATGAGATCATTTTCCAAATCCGTAAAAAAAGTTTTCTTCCTCTATGTGTGTAGTTTATATCTGAAAAGTTTTATGACTTTCTATTCTTATTTGATATTTCAAACTTGTTGAAAACCGAGACTGGTTACAGAATTTCAAATTCTGTAACAGGTTCATTTCCTGTTTGGAAACAGTGACTTCTTGAAGTCACCATTTTCTTACCAAAATTGATTTTTTAATTTTGTAAATTGGGTTAGCTTCTTAATTGAGTTAAGCAACATTTCCTATAAATTTGGGAGAAATCGAGTCTGTTTAGCTTGTATAATATCCACTTTACTGAAACCTGTCTGTTAAAATCTAATTTCTTGTTTCTGAAATTAATGCTCTGATGTTTTGATTATAATTCTAGTTTCAGAAATGATTTTGATATTCTGTAAAAAGGAAATGCTTTCTTGCTGTGTTGTGAATCTATGTATTCATTTTGAGCTAAAATCGAGTTGTTTAAAGCTTCCATCTACTCGGAATGCTCTGACAGATTCACCTGCAAAATCGTGATTCTGCAAAATCTTATCTTATCTAAATAAGAGAATCCAAATTCAAGTTTTCTTCAGATGATTGCTTGGCATTTTTAATTCTACAACATCCATCAGATTGTTAAGCATTTGCATATCATTTTAGACATTCCTAAGGTCATTGACCATTCATTCATTGCATCTTTCAAAAACTGATTTCATAAAGAAGCATTGCTTTGTTAAAATGAAGTTAAAATGGGCATTTTATCACTTTTAAATTTAATTTTTCAAACATAATTCCTATATTTCATAAATTATAAATGAATTCTATCAAGTTAAAATGCCTTAACTTTATTTCAGACAAACTTTGGAGTTTATTTGCCTTTATTTCAATCATTTTCAATATATTTTCCTGAAAATCTCAATTTCAAGGTTAAATTCACTTTGAATTCAAGCTTTAAAATGTATTTATATGTTTTAAAGCCCCAACTTCAAAAATTCAAAACTCCAAAGCACCATTTTCAAATGCTATTACAAAGTCATGCATCATGTGTTTATTTTGATTAATTTTCTTTATCTCTGAGGCATAAAGGGCTAATTTTGGATGTATTCTTCAATCTTGATCTCTTTAAAAAAAAATCATCATGTTTTTCTAAATGTTTTCCTCCTTTATGAGAGTTTAATTTAAAATTAATTCAAAACATATATCAATGGTCATAGTCAGGATATATTGAGAGTTAATTTTATTTTAAACTCTATAAAGGCACCAAAATGTATTTTATTCTTCAAATGAATTTAAATACAATTATTATGTAATACATTTCATGGCCATAGTTAGAAATGTATTATATCTTCAATCTTATTTCAATTCACTTAAAGAATGAAATATGCTTTTCAAAACCTAATTTCAAATTTCTTTTAATGCATTCATCATTTAAGATAGAATTGCATCAGCATTTTCCACCTCTTTGAAACTATTTTCAAATTTCCAAGTGAATTTTGAAATAATTTTCAAAAGATGTTTTTCATTCCTAAATTCCAAGTCATTATTTTATTCTACTTCATAAATTCAATCTTATTTCCCAAATTTCATTTTCAATTCCCTTTAACTTTAAATCTCATTCTAAATACCCATTTTCGATTCCCAATTTCCAATTTTATTTTTAAATTTCTATCTTTGAATTTTACATTCCAAATTTGAATTTTATTCCTCTCAAAACCCCAATCTCGATTCTCAATTCAATTCAGACCTCAAATTCCAAAAAAACTTTACTTTGAATTCGATTTTCAGATCTTCGATTTCAATGCTTTTTAATTCATTTCAAATTCTTGAATTTCAAAATCGTCATCTGATTGGCAGCATCCTTCAATAAATCACTATTGCGATTTATCGTGTCTTTTTATAAATCATTGTGCGATTTACAATGACTTTTAACAAATCATCCTGCGATTTACGATATTACGATTTATCGCGTCTTTCAGAAAATCATTGTTGCAATTTACAGCATTATTCAATAACTTTTAAACCAATTTCTGAACTTTCGGGCCATTTCTTAAAGGATGTTTTCAAAAATCCATTCCCAAAATCACTTGGAAATTCTCAAATTTTCTGAAGCATTTCTAAAAAAATATGCATTCTTCTCAAATTCAAAATCATAGCACAAGCATGATTCAATGTGCATTTAGGACTTAGAATAAATACTTAGATAATATTTTAGCAAAGCAAAAAGGCATAAATTCGATCCTTGGTTCGATTACCCCTGGTAAAGGCGCCAAGAACGGTTGAACCTCGTACTGACGAGAGAATCCCGTCTCTCTATTTTCCCGCAAATTTTTTAAAACGGAGGCGAGTAAATTTTCAAAATCTTTTTCCAATGGTCAAATGAGACCATGCAAAAGAGTTCCTCGCTCTTCTTCCTTTTCTTTTCTCTCTTCTTTTCTGTCTTTTATTTCTCCTTTAAAAAGGGAAATAGAGGCTACAAAGGCAAAAGAAGGAAAAGAGGAATAATAGGAAAAATTTTGCATGATCACAGAAGTCAGCGACCGAGATGGGACACGTCTTCGTTCGGTCGAATTTGTGCCTTTTTGCTTTGCTTTGATATTTTCTAAGTATTTATTCTTTAAATGTCAGCTTCATTTCCATGCAAACCTAAGAAGCCTAGACTCTGTCCTCGCTGACATAATGCATATAGGATTTAAGTATGGTTTGGTAGGACCATATTGAGGAGATTTATCCATGCTCACTTAGACTTAGGTCTGAAATACAACTCTTCTCAATTCTAGGGATTGAATGTAAACAATGTATGCAAGTGTATGCTTCTCTTCATTTAAATTCTATCTCTTTAGGACTTGCATTAGAGCTTTCTGGTTTTATTGCATGTTGAACATGTTTTCAAAAACATCCCTACCTATATTGTCCTGGTCTTCACGTTGCTGGGCTGTCTCACTGAACCATAGTTCGGGAGAGAGCTTCACAACTGGACCACTTATTTGGGTTAGCACCCCCCTACCACGTACCTAAGGGCCATAGTCCGAGGTATATCAGTAGGTGCTCAAGGATGTTGGGAAACCATTACCTTAGAACCGGGGAGATATTTCTATGCCACGTACTTCAAGCTTCGGCTTGAGTATATCGGCGTACCTTGATTGGAATAAGATGATCTGAACCATAGAGTTAGGATTAAGGTCCTACAAGCCATTTCAAATACTATATTTAGAGTCAACTTCTTAGGGAGTGTTGTTTGTGCATCCTTGTTTGTATAGATGTGATTCTGTGATACTTATTTCATCTCCTTATATTTTCTAAAAAACCCTAGGTATATTATTCAAAATTTCCTCTTTGTTTTTAAAACCTAGGTGTATTTTTCCTTTCTTCTTCTAATTTCTACAAATTCTCTGATCCTGCCTGCAATTCTTCAAATTTTAAATCTTTACCATCTATTTTCAAATTCTTTTACCTCCTATCTTTCCAATGTATCTTCTGATTCTATTTTTCTTGTTTACCTTTTCATAAACGAAATTTCTTTCCATCAAGAGATATCTTTTTCAAAATAGCATTTTTCTTCGTGTTTTAATTGTTTATTCCCCCTCATGGAGTAATAGCGCAATTGTCATAAATTCTGTGATGACTCAATCCCTAGTAATAGGATATAAATTTTTTTTTTTTTAAAACAAAAAAACCTATTTTACCTGATTCCTTCTCTTGTCAAAACTTCTCCCAAAATTTCTTCAGTATAAACCCTCCCTTTACTCTGCAGAAAAATATGGTTAAAATGAGGACAGGAAAGGAGACTGCTCAACAATACAGCGACAGTAAGGTCGGAGGAATGAATTCCCCCAAGTCAGTCAGAGGACAGGGTCAGAGCAAGGGAGATGATATTGATCCCGCTATATATGGTATGTTTCAGAAAATGATGGCCAGGATGACGACAGAGCAAACTGAGGCCAGCCTGAAAAAGACAGTTCCTAAAGGCAAGCTGAAAAAGAAGGCTGTGAGAAAGCATGTTAGGATCATCAAAAAGAAGATGCAGCCAGACAATACTCCTGAGGGGACAGAATCAGAGGAAGAAGAATCAGAAGAAGAAGAACAGTCCATGTTCAGCAAGAATCCTCCTCAACAGTTGTAAAGATAGTCGCTGAAGAGCCTGAATCTGTCAACAAGCCCAAGTCTGAGATTCCAACAGAGGACCCGATGTGTGAGCAATTGAAGGAGATGACTCGAGCAATCAAGGACATTCAAGCCAAGAGTAAGGGCAAGCAGACCTACACTGGCGAGGATTTCTATGATGGCCTAGATGGGGATGATAACCTGGAAAATCTTCCTCGCAAATTTCTCAAGTTTGACGGAACTGACAATCCTAAGGCTCACCTACCACCTTTTATGCAGAATGCTGCCGTTTCAGAAAGGACAACAGGGCTCTATTCATTTGCTTTCCCCGCAGTCTGGAGGGTATAGCGGTCAGGTGGTATGCCGACCACATCAATCCTATCGAACTATGAGAGTTCGATAAGGTGATAAATTTGTTCATCGAGCGCTTCCTATTCAACACTGAGGCTTTACCTACGCTCAATCACCTTTACAACCTGAAGCAGAATGAAAATGAAAAAGCCGGAGAATTCATCCACAGGTGGAGAAGCACCTGCAACAAAATGAAGGTTCCCATTCCCGAAGAACATGCACTGCAGATGATCCTCAATAATTTTTCTCAACCCCTAAGGAGCCTCATCGCCACTTCCCTGGCGAAATCCTTCATCAAATTGATTGAGCAAGCTGAATGGCTCGAGGCAGGAGCGAAAAATGGGCTCTACTAGGGCGTGCCTCTGGTCAAGAATATCCAAGACCAGAAGAAGAAGGCGCAGTTCACTCACTCAGCTGATACCTCCAGCAATAATCAGAACAAGGGGCAGAAGGAAAAGTCCTTTAAGAACAATGACAAACCACTTCTGACTGGCCTCCAGCAAAAAGGGGATCTTCAAGAGAAGCCCAAGTACCTCAAGTGGAAGAAAGATCGAATCTTCACTCCTTTAGATCAACCTTTGGAAACAGTTCTGGAATATATGTTGACCCATGGAATGATCAAACTCCCTAAAGTTGTGGATCCTCCCGTAATTTTGGGAAAATTTAAAAAGCAATTTTGCAAGTTTCACAGGACAACGGGGCACGATACAGAACATTGTTTCATCCTCAAGCATATGATACAAGACTGCATTGATAGAAATTTTTTGGTGGAGGACGAGGAAGGAGAGCAGCTCACTGTCTTGACCGAGCCATTTCCAGACCACTCAAAGAATTGATAATGCCAAAGTTTTTTTTGCTTTCATCCCTTTTTGTCGGTCACTTTGTAGGGGCAAGTCAGCCCAGTCTTTTGTGAATTTTTGTTAGAATGCTTATAAATATTCAGTTTTGCTTATCAATGAAATGTCAATTTTTCTTCATATCTTTGATATCAAATACTTCTTTCCTTTGCCACACTAGGGGCATTTAATTTAAAAAATTATACTTTCATTTCAAAAACCTTCATCATCGACTTCTATCAAGCCGCATTCTTCTTAAAAGGAGGGACAATCCCGACATCATTCATGAGAGAAATGATATTACCTATGAGGGTTTTTAAAAAAATCATGAAATTTTGAAAATTTCTGCAAAATCTTCGTCAGGATCACCAAAAGTTCAATACTTTGGTTCAATCTTTTTCAAAATCAACCATCGCTCGCGATGATCTTCCTTTTCCAAAAAAATGGTTTCGAATCATTTTCTCCAAGAATCAACCATCTTGTTGATCTCTTTTTTTTCAAAATTGGTTTCAAACCCTTACCTTCAAAAATCAACCCTCGTGTTGATCTTCTTTTTCAAAATTTGGTTTTCAAACTGTTGCCTTCCAATCAACCCTCATGTTGATCTCTCTTCAAAATCAACCCTCGTGTTGATTCTTCTTTAAAGATCGACTCTCGCGTTGATCATTCTTCAAAATCAACCTTGCGGTTGATCCTCTTCCCAAAATGATTTCTCAAGTGTCTTTCAAATGAACATTCTCCTCTCACTTTAAAGATCCCATGTGCAGGCAGGATCAGACAAACTCTTTTTTTTTTCTCAAATCTTATCAATTTTCAGTTAATCTTGTTATCTTAATTAATTTCATTCATTTTTTTTTTCAATTTGATCAAGTTTACATCAATTTACCATCAATTTTATCATGTTTTCATCAAATTTTATCAATCCTTTTAATCCTGAAAATTGGACCGCATGCAGCTAAACTATGTTGATCCATCTAATTCATAAAATCAAGAATCTTTCATCAAGAATTTCCCTTCTAAATTCAAATCTCAGGTTATCTCTCTTCAAATTCCTTCAACCTCCCCTTCAGATTAAGGGATAAACCTGAATCATTTTCTATGATTTCCTAAAATTTTCATCAATGTCTATTCTATGCCCATTCAGGATAAGGGGATAATCCTGAAAGCATATCACATACAATTAATTATGATGGTCTATTAAATTCTAAATCTTCGTCAAGAATCTTCATTATTCTAAAGTTGATTTGCAAGTTGAATCTTTTTTTTCAAACCCAGTGCTCGAGCTGGTCATTTTTTTTAAAATTTTTGATCCCAGATCGAATCATGTTCAAAACCCAGTCCTCGAACTGGTCATTTTCTAAATTTTTGATCCTAGATCGAATCATGTTCGAAACCCAGTCCTCGAACTGGTCATCTTCTAAATTTTTGATCCTAGATCAAATATTTTTTTGGAACCCAGTCCTCAAACTGGTCATTCTTCTAAATTCTCGATCCTAGATCAAACCATTCATTTAAAAAACTCAGTATTCGCACTCGTTATTTTTCAAAATTTTCAAAATCTAGAGACCAAGTTCATTTGAAAAACTCAGTCCTCGAACTGGTCATTTTTGGAAAATTAAAGATCGAGTTCGTATGAAAAACCCAGTCCCTGCACTGGTTATTTCTCAAAAATTGCAATCAAAGATCAAGTTCATTTGAAGAATCCAGTCTCTGTGTTGTTTGTCTCTCAGAAAGTCTCAATCTTAGATCAAATCATCAATCAAAGGTTCCAGCACCTTCGCTGGTCGTTAAATGAAAGGTCCCAGTTCTCACTGGTCATTAAATCAAAGGTTCCAGCTCCTTCGCTGGTCGTTAAATGAAAGGTCCCAGTTCTCACTGGTCATTAAATCAAAGGTTCCAGCTCCTTCGCTGGTCGTTAAATGAAAAGTCCCAGTTCTCACTGGTCGTTAAATCAAATGTTCTAGCTCCTTCGTTGGTTGTTAAATAAAAGGTCCCAGTTTTCACTGGTCGTTAAATCAAAGGTTCCAACTCCTTTGTTGGTTGTTAAATAAAAAGTCACGGTTCTCACTGGTTGTTAAATCAAAGGTTCCAGCTCCTTCGGTGGTCGTTAAATAAAAAGTCCCAGTTTTCACTGGTCATTAAATCAAAGGTTCCAGCTCTTTCGCTGGTCGTTAAATAAAAAGTCCCAATTTTCACTCGTCGTTAAATCAAAGGTTCCAGCTCCTTCGCTGGTCGTTAAATGAAAGGTCCCAGTTTTCACTCGTCGTTAAATCAAAGGTTCCAGCTCCTTCACTGGTCGTTAAATGAAAGGTCCCAGTTTTCACTGGTCGTTGAATCAAAGGTTCCAGCGCCTTCACTGGTCGTTAAATCAAAGGTTCCAGCTCCTTTGTTGGTTGTTAAATGAAAGGTCCCAGTTTTCACTGGCCGTTAAATCAAAGGTTCCAGCTTCTTCGCTGGTCATTAAATGAAAGGTCCTAGTTTTCACTGGTCGTTAAATCAAAGGTTCCAACTCCTTCATTGGTCGTTAAATGAAAAGTCCCAGTTTTCTCTAGTCATTAAATCAAAGGTTCCAGCTCCTTTGTGGGTCGTTAAATGAAAAGTCACAGTTCTCACTGGTCGTTAAATCAAAGATTTCAGCTCCTTCGCTGGTCGTTAAATGAAAGGTCCCAGTTCTCATTGGTCGTTAAATCAAAGGTTCCAGCTTCTTCGCTGGTCGTTAAATGAAAAGTCCCAGTTCTCACTGGTCGTTAAATCAAAGGTTCCAGCTCCTTCGCTGGTCGTTAAATGAAAGGTCCTAGTTCTCACTGGTCGTTAAATCAAAGGTTCTAGCTCCTTCGCTGGTCGTTAAATCAAAGGTCCCAGTTTCCACTGGTCATTAAATCAAAGGTTTCTGCTCCTTCGCTGGTCGTTAAATGAAAGGTCCCAGTTTTCACTGGTCGTTAAATCAAAAGCTTCAGCTCCTTCGCTGGCCGTTAAATGAAATGTCCCAGTTTTACTGATTGGGATTTCCAAAAGTCAAAGATTCAATTCAAGGTCTCATTAAAATCTATATTGAGTGATTACTTCACAAAGAATTCTCGAAAACTTTGCCAATTTGCTAAAAATATTTGTTGATTCCAATTGCATAAAAGATTCACCTCAGATTACCTCTAGTATTCTTTTCAAAAGGGCGAAACTTTTTGCGAAAAGGGGATAAAATTCAAAACTTTTTCCTGTTGATCAACCGAAAGGATGTAAGAAATATCCTTAGTATGATTAGCGAAAAAAGTATTCAATGATGTTGAAAAGCCAAAAGCAAATTGATATTGATCATGGCTATGGCGCATGTTTTAAAGACAATTTTCTGGCAATCAGGCAGTGAAAATATCCTGAGCTTTAAAAATAATCCACTCGATCCATATCTCCTCATCCATTTAAAGCTGCAATCAAATATCTGCAAAAGGGATCTCTTAATTGTTGTCAAGATGAAGACGAATATGCAAGCTAGACTCTCGGGGCCAAAGAAGATTTGGATCATCTCCGAGATGAAGGAGTTTGTGACGGATCCTTCCAGGGAAAGTTCAGATCACCGTTAAGATGAAGGCGGATGCAATGAACCTACCGACAAACCCTAAAAGATATTTGATTTCTATTATCATCTAAAGACCTTTTGAACCAATATCATCAATATAATTCCTGAGATAAATGAAGGATCGAAACATCTCCAAGATGAAGGAACTTGTGATGTACCCTTCCCTGAAAAAGAGAGAAAAGTCAAGACATCTCCAAAATGAAGGATGATGTAATAAACTCCTTGCCGAAAACCCAAGAAAGCTCAATGACTCAAAAAGAGTGCAAAAAGATCATCATGGGAAAAACACCCAGATATCAAACTGCCAAAATTGTCAGAAGTCATCTTTCCTTATGCGAAATTCTTTTATCAATATCTTTTCATTACTTGCTTTTATGAAATTAAGAAATATTTTTTCTCTTCTCATACCAGGGAAATAGATAGCTTCCTTGGAGAAAGTCATCAGCGCTAAAAATTTGAATTTGACTCTTAAAGACCGAGGGGTTAACCTCGTTGGAAGAAATACTCTAGGTAAAAGAGGGAATATCTTTTGCACACATGTGCATCTTTTCAAGCATTTGAGTCAACTGCAATTTTATATTATTTGCAAAATTTTCTAGTTATCCAAAAATAAAATAAATGCTCAATATCCATTTTGATACGACCTAGAGTTATGTATATTTTCAAGAAGAGTTGCATCGTTCAGGTGAGGTATCTCTCCCAGTCCCATCATGGTTTCTTCATTCGAGGATTCCATATGGTAGTTCCCACTCAGGATAAGGGTTAAAACTTGAACCTTCTGCAAGAGGTCTTTTGTTGTTAAAAGTTGATTTAGTCTCAGCAATAAGGCGCCCAAGAACATCCCTTTTCCAAGCTTTAGGGAACCCCTTTTTTCCACCTTTTACAAACCCCTCTTAGATTTGTTGTGCAGAGTCTAGAGGTCCATCACAGTTGCTTCGCTTCTCGAGGTATTACCCGCTCAGGTTAAGGGTCAAACCTGTACTTCTTGCGAAAGTCATTTTAAAAGCTGATTTAGTCTCAGCAATGAGGCACCCAAGATCACCCCTTTTCTCAGCTTTAGGGAATCCCATTTTTTTTTCCTTTTGCAAAACCCTTTCAGATTTGTTCGTCCAACTCCGGAGGTCCCATCATGGTCTCTTCATTTCGAGGATTCCGTATGGTCGTCCCACTTGGGTTAAGGGATAAACTCGTTTGCCTCATGTTTCCATGAGGTATCTTCCTTTTCAGGTTTGGGTAAAACCTGAGCCTCATTTCGACGAGATTCCTCATTTCAACGAGGTGTGTTCTCTCAATCCCATCAGGGTCTTCCTCTTCAAAGAAATTCATATCTTTCATATCCACCCAGGAAAGGATCATACTTGAGTTTCACCTCACGAGGCATTTTTCTCAAAAATGTCCCATCAAGGTCTGTTCATATTCCTTTCCTCATCCAAGTTATCTTGAGATATCTTCATCCCATTCAGGGTAGAGGCTAAACCTGAGTCGTTCCAAAAGCTGATCTTGTCTCACTCATGAGACTTGATCAAAATTTGCATTTTTTTCATCATCCTGGAGTCTTCGCCCAAAGTCCCATCATGATTTTCTCGTTCCTAATATTCAGTCATATCATTTTTTTTAGGATTTTGTCTCTTAAAAACCATTCAGGATAAGGTTTTAAGCTCGAGAAATCAAGTTAAAATTCTTCCACATGCAGTTCAGATCTGCTGACTGGGGCATTTTTTAAAATTTGGAGTGTTTTCTTTGCCACTAAACTCGGCTTTCAACCGGCTTAGTATCAAAGAGGGGCATCTATGAACACCCCAAATTTTTTAAAATTTTTTAAAATTTCCCTCTTGGTCTCTGACCTCATCTTTCTGAATAAATTGAGTCATTTTTAATCCAAATTCCAGTTATTTCTCAGATTCACTAGAATCCAAATTCATATTATGTATCTGACTCAAATTTAGATCGGGATACAGTGCTAGAATTCCAATCTGAGCTTCATTATCTAATTTTCAAAATCAATTCTATAAAAATACTAAAATAATTTCTGAAAGGCTCAGACAGTCCATTCGGTATCCATTCGGATCCATTTACTCTATGTTTCTCAATTCGAGGTTCAAAACTCGAATATTTCCTCAAAACCAGGATCCAAATCCATTTTCTGAAGAAATCAAACCTGAATTCTCATAAAACCTCTTTTTCGTAAATATTTCTCAAAAATACAAAAAATAGTTATAAACCCCTTTATTTCCCTTGAGTTTTTAGAGTTTTATCTCAAAAATACAAAAAAATATAAAAAAAGAAAAAAATACAAATCGATTTTAGGAACCTCATTTTTAAAAGCCTCTTTTAGCTTAAAGAGACCTTTTCAGAAAAATCTTTTGAAAACAACCATCATTTTCCAAAAACCTCCTCTTAAATCTGATATTTTTAAAATTCTCCTTTATATTTTGGTTAACTTAGATTTTAAAACCTTTAAAATCATAAAAAAATGTTTTTTTTAGAAAGGTTGCCCGATGTTGCCTCAGCCCTAAACCCTCTAGAAAAAGGGGAAGAAAAATAGGAGGAAACGAAGGAGAAAAAGAAGCAGAAAATAAGGAAGAAAATGAGCAGAAAAAATACAAAAAAAGAAGGAGAAAAAAAGGATAAGAAGAGAAAGGAAGGAAGGGGAAGGACATTCAGCGATTGGTGGTCAGCTCTCTCTCTCTCTCTCATCTCTCCTCTGCACTTGGAGTTTACGAAATTTGGAGAAGTTTTCAGCCCTCTCTCTCAGATCCCTTCAGCCAAGGTGAGTATTCCTCTTCTATTCCTTTAAATTTCTTGTTATAACATGATTAATGAATTAGAATCTGAGTTTTTATCTTCCTATTTGCTTCATTTTAACCTCTGTTTGAGATATTTTGATTGAGCCAAAAGAATTGAAGTGATTTGATCTTTTTAGATCAAATCCTTCTTTCAAATAGGCTACATCAAGTTAGATTTTTGCCTCAGCCATTTTGGTTTTCTTTTAATGCATTTTTTGTCTTAATTTTTCATCATCCATGCATTCATTCATGTTCTAAGGCATTAGATCTCATGTTGGAACATCTACGGATGTGCAGTTTGCTTTCATCATGTTCAGTTGCTTTCTAGATTATACTTTGAATTCTGATATATTTTAGATCTATCGATTTGTATGTAATCAGAGCTTATTTTAATCTGAATTTTTTACTACAACTTCATGCATATGTATTCATGCTCTCCACCAAAAATCAGATCATTCTGAGTTTGTTTGCCCACTTTAAAAATCGAAATTCAGAACCTGTTATTTTGCACTGTCAGGATTTTAGCAGAATTAGGACCAACTTGCGAGAGTGATTTCTCTCAAACCAAAGATGATCTTTCCGATCCGTAAAAAGGGTTGTTTTTTAAATTGAATTTACTTTGTCCATACCAAATTTCAGCGATTTCTATGGTTTTGCAAACCTGTTTTTGGTCGAAAACCACAATTCTGTCACCCTATATTATTTTAACGACTCAGATTTTGATTCATTTTGTCAGAATTTTATTTCCCTAATGGGAGATCATTTTTCAATTCTGTAAAACGGGTTCTCTTCGTTTGTATGTCTAGTTCATCCCTGTAAATTTTTATAATTTTTCATGGTCAATTGCTATTTTATTTTGATTAAATACCAGAATCCTGTATCCATATTTTGTATGTATTTTGATTTTGGCCTCCATGTCATGATTGTTGTAGCACTCCTTCAACAAATCGCCATCTGATTGGTAATATTCTTCAGCAAATCGTTGTTATGATTTTTTGGGTCTCTAATGAGTCCCTACTACGATTTGTAGTGTTTTCGGATCTCCAACGACCCCTACAACGATTTATAGTATTGTCCAGTCTTTTAACTACGATTTGCAGTGTTTTCGGGTTTCCAACGACCCCTACAACGATTTATAGTGTTGTCCGGTCTTTTAACTACGATTTGTAGTGTTTTTGGGTCTCCAATGAGCCCCACAACGATTTATAGTATTTTTTGGTCTTTTATCTATGATTTGTAGTATTTCTAGGTCTCCAATGAGACCCACAACGATTTATAGTGTTGTTGGACCTCACTATAGCGATTTGTAGTGTTTTTCGCTAAACACTGCTGCGATTTGTGATACAAATCGCTGTAAATCGCTACCCGAATTAGGACCAACTTGTCAGGGTCATATCTCCCTAATCAGAGATCGGATTTCAAAT
The DNA here is from genome assembly GCF_984573655.1 of Nuphar pumila. NCBI lineage: Eukaryota > Viridiplantae > Streptophyta > Magnoliopsida > Nymphaeales > Nymphaeaceae > Nuphar > Nuphar pumila. Next base: position 64,418,371 of record NC_143249.1, read on the forward strand.
CCGTAAAAAGTGGTGTCTTTGTCATAAAATCTAGTTTACTCCTGTAAATTTTCAGCGATTTTTATGGTTATTTAGTGCCTCATTTAGATCTAAAATCAGACCTCTATCAGTCTGCCTTATTTGAGTGACACAAGTTTTAGTTCATTTTGTGAGAGTCATATCTCCCTAACGGGAGATCATTTTCCAAATCCGTAAAAATGGTTTTCTTACTATATATGTGTAGTTTATATCTGGAAAGTTTTATAACTTTTTATGCTCATTTGATTTTTCAAACCTGTTGAAAACCGAGACTGGTTACAGAACTTCAAATTCTGTAACTGGTTCATTTCCTGTTTGGAAACAGTGACTTCTCGAAGTCGCCATTTTTTAACCAAAATTGATTTTTAAATTCTGTAAGATGGGTTAGCTTATTAATTGAGTTAAGCAATGTTTCAAATTTGGGAGAAATCCAGTCTATTTAGTCTGTGTAATATCCAGTTTACTGAAACCTGTCTGTCAAAATCTAATTTCTTGTTTCTGAAATTAATGCTCTGATGTTTTGATCATAATTCTAGTTTCAGGAATGATTTTGATATTCTGTAAAAAGGAAATGCTTTCTTGCTGTGTTGTGAATCTATGTATTCATTTTGAGCTAAAATCGAGTTGTTTAATGCTTCCATCTACTCGGAATGCTCTGACAGATTCACCTGCAAAATAGTGATTCTGCAAAATCTTGTCTTATCTAAATAAGAGAATCCAAATTCAAGTTTTCCTCAGATGATAGCTTGGCATTTTTAATTCTACAACATCCATCAGATTGTTAAGCATTTGCATATCATTTTAGACATTCCTAAGGTCATTGACCATTCATTCATTGCATCTTTCAAAAACTGATTTCATAAAAAAACATTGCTTTGTTAAAATGAAGTTAAAATGGGCATTTTATCACTTTTAAATTTAATTTTTCAAACATAATTCCTGTATTTCATAAATTATAAATGAATTCTATCAAGTTAAAATGCCTTAACTTCATTTCAGACAAACTTTGAAGTTTATTTGCCTTTATTTTAATCATTTTTAATATATTTTTTTGAAAATCTCAATTTCAAGGTTAAATTCACTTTGAATTCAAGCTTTAAAATGTATTTATATGTTTTAAAGCCCCAACTTCAAAAATTCAAAACTCCAAAGCACCATTTTTAAATGCTTTCACAAAGTCATGCATCATATTGTTATCATCGCAAAATTTTTACTTTTTGCGAGTCAAACTGACCTTTGAAAAAGATTTTGAAAATAACTCGCCTCCATTTTTAAAATGCAGGATAATTTCGAAGAATGGGACTCGCCTGTCGGTACGAGATTCAACCGTTCCTGGCGCCTTTACCAGGGGTAATTGAACCAAGGATCAATCAAATGCTTTGCTTTGTTCAACTTGCCTAAACCATATTCTAATTCCTAAATGCACAAAGAATCAGGCATGTGCTATGAATTTCTAAAAATGCATATTTGAAAACATGATGTTTGCTTCAAAGATTTAAAATACTTGGAAAATTTTGGAAAAGATAACACTTGGAAAATCATGAATCATGGTTGAGATATTGTATCTGAGAAAGTGAAAATCGATTTCTGAAGAAATATAAGGATTTTGTGAAAATCGATTTTGAGAAATGTGAAATAACTTTGAAAAACTCGAATTCTTTGAATTCAAACTTTGAAATTGAAAATCTAACTTAGAAAATTGAATTTGGAACTTGGGAAATACTTGAGATATCATTGGCAAATCCATATTTTGAGAAAATCGATTTTGAATATGACTTAGGAAATTTTGAAGAATTTGATTCTTTTGACTTGGAATTTGAATTGGAATTGGCAAATGCATGAAATGAATTAATATGATTTTGAGGAATTGGGAAAAACTCTTTGTATTTTTGAAAAATTGCAGTGCATTTTGAAATTAGCCTAAGAGTGTAGGCTGAATGTGGCTAATGTGAAGATCATAAATCTAGATATCCTTCATATTCTGACTATGGCCATAAATATGAATTCCATCAAGTTTATAAACTTCATAAAAGTTAGTGTATGTGTCATTCGTGTAGACCATAGTGAGTTTGAATATGCATGAATCATCATCCATTACACATTAACATTATTTAAAAAAAAATAAACTATATGCAATGCTGCCTAAGCTAAGCAGGAAATGTAAATTCTTATTCCAAAGTTTAATTTAGTTTACATCACTATTGAAATTTAAATACATGAAAAATAAAGTCTTCAATGTACCTGCAAAACTAGAAAACTTGGTTAATGAAAATATGTTGGCTTTTCTAGGTTTATCCAGTAATATCTAGAAATTACTGGATTTTACTAGATATAAGCCTTTTTGCCATGATTCCATTAAATCAAAATGATAAAGTATGAAATAAAATTGAATAAATAAGGAAGATAAGATATGAAATTTCGAAATTGGCATCAAAATGACCAAAATACCCCTAATAACAAGACTATGGCCTTGAAATTAGGGTTTTTTAGAAAGATATTTGGATAAAATGCAAGTTTTGAAATTTGAATGGAATAAGCTAAGCTAAATATGATGTGACATAATTAAAAATATGAAAATTAGGGTTAGGGATTTCGAAATTGAGGTCAAATGACCAAATTGCCCCCGATAGCAAGACTATGGCCTTGAAATCAAGGTTTTCTGAAATAGATTTTGGTAAAAACTTAGGTTTTATGCACTAAATGAAATCAAATGAGCCTCAAATTAAACCTAAAGCATCCTAATATGATTATGAACATGATTAAACCCTAAAAATATATGCTTATGCACGAAAATCCAACAATATCACAAAAACTGTGATTTTAGCAGTGTTTTTGGATCTTTCAGGAACCCGATTTTGCAATTTGCTTAATTCAGCCATCAATCAGATTCCAAAAATCCTAAAAATTGGTACATACACTTTTTATAACCCTAATTTTGAATTAGAATTATAAAAATATTTTTTTGACATTAAATTAACCCGAAAATTGCATCAAACCCTAAAAATATGCTACTTTTGACCTAGTTTATCAACCAGTTTCAGAGTTAGACCCGAATCAGGGATCAATATTTCATGAAAATCTATGAAATTTTACAGAGACAAACTAGGAATATAAACAGAGATTTCCCAATTTACAGATCAGAAAACTCATCTCCGGTTAGGGAGAAACCCTTCTGGCAATCTGGACTTGAATATTGCAAACCACACATGAGTTAAAACAGACACTGCAGATTAAATATTTCGGGATAAATATCAATACTATTCCAAAATATCTGATATTTTATCAGTAAATAGTAGACAGAAAAATAATAATACTCACTTTTTACAGATCATAAATCGGATCTGTGGTTTGGGTTTTATAAACAACACAATTCTGATTAGGGTTTTGGTAAACCCTAACGAGTTTTAAATTGAAAATCAGACTTTCTGTCAGAGGAAAAATATCAAACAGAGATCAAAAAATCTAAAATTTTTACAGTAGATAGATCTAATCAATATGAATCCATGGAACTTTATGAATCTCAAATCGAATATTGGATGAGAAAATATCATCATATCAAGTCACCCTCCTGATTTTAACATCGATTTTAAAGTTTTAAAAACCCGACCTGATGTCTGATTTTTTTGACAAAATTCCCGAAGTCCAAAATCTCTGATTTTTTTACAGTGGTTCAATCACATATGCATGCATCACATATAAACAAATCAGAAATAAACAGCAAGTATTTCAATCCGAAACATCATGCTCTTTTCTGTTCTAAATTAAAAACACAGAAATCTAAGAAACTTGAGAAAATATGCATTAATTAATGAAAAACAATAAAACAAACCATAAAACAGCAAATAAAAATTATTTCTATGCTGGAAAATGTAAAATAAACATGAATAAATAAATAAATAAAATAAAATCAAGGAATCAATGGCTGGAATTTGATTTCACCCTTAAACACATGGATTTGACCCATTAAAAGGGTAAATCATGTATTTCATTGGTTAATAATACAAAAGACAATGCTAAAATTGATTCTAATGGATTAGAATCCCTGTAAACACCACAAAAAAGAGTTAGATCACTTTCTTGAACCGTTCTTGAGGTTCTTGAGGTTGAATCCATGGTTTAATCCATAAAGGGGATGACACCAATGGCTAAAATTGATTTAAAACATGAAAAAGTATTAAATAAAACTAAAACAAATATTAAAAATATTACCTTGGTGCTTGCAGCTGCAATGGAGGAAGGTGGAGGTGCTGGAGAGGAGATAGAGGCCACGAAAATTTGAGAGAAAAGAGCCTCCTTTTGGCCCCCTTTAGGTCCCCTTTTATAGTTTTTCAAAAAGTCACTTAATTAGGGTTAATTTAGAGGTTTTTCATTTTTTCAGGACTCTTTGTTATAAATCCACTAAAGGCAATGATTTTTTGTGGTTTTCTAGCATAGGTGGGACTCTAATTAATCCCTAATTAGCCCCTAACTAAACTTAGAAATCCCCCAAATGTGATGCCACTTGTCATCTTTCACATTTGGGTTTTTAAAACACCTTTAAAAACATTTAAAAACACTAGTTTTAAAAACTAATTTTCAAAATGAGTTTTCAAAATGGTTTTGACTCTTCTAAACTTCTAACACTAACCAAGACACTAACTAACTCTAGTCTAGCCCTGACTTACTCGAATATGGCGCCACCCCGAGTGGGCCCTACTTGAGTTTTTCAAAAAGCGATTTTAAAACTTGAAATTGAAGGAGTTTTCAAAAGATTTTCAAAAGTAAACTTAAAATTAGAATTTTTGAAATGGCATAGGGTTCTAACTGAGTCAGAACTCCTCTGGATATGGTGCCAACTGAGTGGGCCCACATCGAGTTTTGAAGAATTTTGAAATAAACACTGAAAATGGCTTTAAAAAGGGGTTAAAATCAGTATTTGAAATTCAAGATCTTTGAAAATAGGGTCTCAAGCGAACTGGAACTCCGAATTAGAGTCCTGAACTCTTAGGACTCTGTGATTTTGGTTTTTTAAAAGCCAAATAAAGAAATTTTTGAAAAGATTTCATCGAAAATGGTGAAACAAGTCAGAAAATACAGTCAGGGTTAGACTCCTAACTCGATCAGAACTCTAAATTAGAGTCCTGGATTAACTAGACTCTACAAAATGACCTAAATTTTGAAAATAAATGGAAATAAATAAAAAATGGAATAAAAGCAGACTTCAAAACAGGCTCCTGACTGGACTGGGACTCTGGGACAGAGTCCTGATCGGACTGAAACTCTAGATTTTTTTTTTGGTATTTTTCTGAAAAACGGATGAAAGAACTTGTGAAAGCAATGAGAACAATAACAAATAATGAAATAAGACAGAATTCTGATTCAACTGAGACTCTGAGGACAGAGGCCTGATTAAACTAGGACTCTCAGATTTTTGGATTTTCTGAGAAAACAAATGAGAGAATTTTGAAAAACAGTTAAAAACACGATGAAATTGAATTTTGGTTCAGAGTCCTGATATGATTAGGACTCTAAGAAAGAGTCCTAATTCGATCAGAACTCTAAGAATTTTGGTTTTTTTGGTAGGCAAATGATGAAATTTGGGCAAAGCTTTTGAAAACCAGTGAAAATGAAGTGAGAACATCAATTTTGGATAGAGTCCTACTTCGATCAGGACTCTAGGGTAGAGTCCTGATTTGATCAGGACTCTGAGATAAAACCTCAGAATTTTGAAATTCTTTGATAAAAGTGTAATAGTTTTGGTAGATTGAAAGATTTCTGAAAGATTCTCTCAAAATTGAAATCAGGATCAGAGTCCTGATCCAACTAGGACTCTCTGAACAGAGTCCTGTTTTGACTAAAACTCTGAGTTTCTGACTCATTTTGAAAGATTTGATTGAAAATAGATAAAATAGTTGTAAAAGATTAGAGTCCCAATCCAATTGAAACTCCGAAGAAGAGTCCTGATCCGACTGGACTCTTGAAGAAGAGTCCTGATCCAACTAGGACTCTAAGATTTTGGCCAAAACAAAAGATTTTGAAAGGTTTTCTTCAAAAGGTAGTGAAAATTAGAGTTGTGATCCGACTAGGACTCTGGAAAAAGAGTCCTGATCCAACTAGGACTCTAAATTTTTTTAGATTTTTGATAAGTGAAAGAATCCAGAAGCGACACCACCTAAATGGATCTCATCTAAGAATTGAAATCAATTGAAATTGAGTTTGAAATGAATCCAGATTGTTTTTTGAGAAAATATTTCAAAACATAAAATCCTGGGGTTGGAAAATGACAGAATGTTGAGTAAAAACCCAGGTTTTGAAATTGATTTTTGAAAGAAAAAGTTTTAAAACTCAAATCTGGATTAACTATTTTGAAAACAAGAGTGCTGGATCTCGAAAATGAGATGTGATGCCATGCAATGCCATGCAATGCAGTGAAATGACATGTCAAATGGATGCAATGATATGCAATGATCTGTAATAACATATGAAATGGATAATCACTGGATGAGGGTGAAAATTTGGGGTGTTTACAGATGCCCCTCTTTGCTACTAAGCCGGTTAGAGGCCGAGCTTAGTGGCAAAGAAAAACACACCAAATTCAGACTATAAAAATGCCCCAGTTAGATGAATCTGACTGGGTATGAAAGAATTAGTTCAAATGATGGTGATAGATATGAAATGGAAAATAAGAATAAAATTTTACTTCAAAAAGAAGTGAGATTCAGGTTTTGCCCTTAACCTGGATGGGACGGGAAATACCTCGTGTGGAACGAAGCTCAGGCTTAACCCTTAACCTGACCGGGTTAAAAATGGAATACCTCATCAAAGGAGGCTCAGGTTTGTACCCTTAACCTGATTGGGCGGAAAATGAAATACCTCATCAAATGAGGCTCAGGTTTATACCCTTAACCTGATCGGGCAATGAAATACCTCATCAAAGGAGGCTCAGGTTTATACCCTTAACCTGATCGGGCAGAAAATGGAATACCTCATCACATGAGGCCCAGGTGTTATCATCGCAAAATTTTACTTTTGCAAATCAAACTGACCTTTGAAAAAGATTTTGAAAATAACTCACCTCCGTTTTTAAAATGCGGGATAATTCCAAAGAATGGGACTCGCCTGTCGGTACGAGGTTCAACCGTTCCTGCCACCTTTAACAGGGGTAATTGAACCAAGGATCAATCTTATGCTCTACTCTATTCAACTTGTCTAAATCATATTCTAATTTCTAAATGCACATAGAATCAGGCATGTGCTATGAATTTTCAGAAAATGCACATTTGAAAACATGATGTTTGCTTTGAATGATTGAAATATTTAGAATAGGTATCACATGGAAAATCGTGAATTGGGATTTGAAATATACTTCTGAGAGAAATAAAATCGATTTTGAGGAATCCTTGACATTTGGTGAAAATCGATTCTGAGAGACTTGGTTTCTCTGAATTCAAACTTGGAAATTGAAATTCTAACTTAGAAAATTTGACTTTGGAACTTGGGAAATACTTGAAATATCATTGGCAAATCCATATTCTTTTGAATAAGACTTAGAAAAATTCTAACTTCAAACTTTGAAATTGACTGCATAACTTTGGAAAATTGAGTTTATGAACTTGAGAAACACTTGAAATATTCTTTGAAATTCAATGCTTTTGGGAAAATCGATTTTGCTATAAGACTTGGGAGATTTTGAGGAAATGAACTTCTTTGAATTGAGATTTGAATTGGAATTGGCAAATACATGAAATGAATGAATATGGATTTGAGGAATTGAGAAATACTTTTTATATTTTTGAGAAATGCAATGCATTTTTTAAGTTAGCCTAAGAGTGTAGGCTGAATGTGGCTAATGTGAAGATTATAAATCTGAGTATCATTCATATTCTGACTATGGCCATAAATACAAATTTCACCAAGTTTATAAACTTCATAGAAGCTAGTGTATGTGCCATTCGTGTAGACCATGATGAATTTGTAAAAATATGCATGAATCATCATCCATCACACATTAAAATTATAAAAATAAACTATATGCAATGCTGCCTAAGCTAAGCAGGAAATGTAAATTCTTATTCCAAAGTTTAATTTAATTTACATCACTATTGAAATTTAAATACATGAAAAATAAAGTCTTCAATGTACCTGCAAAACTAGAAAGTTAGGTTAATGAAAATATGTTGGCTTTTCTAGATTTATCCAGTAATATCTAGAAATTACTGGATTTTGCTAGATATAAGCCTTTTCCTTGATTCCCTTAAATAAAAATGATAAAGTATGAAATAAAATGGAATAAATAAGGAAGATAAGATATGAAATTTCGAAATTGGGGTCCAAATGACCAAAATACCCCTAATAACAAGACTATGGCCTTGAAATTAGGGTTTTTTAGAAAGATATTTTATAAAATGCAAGTTTTGAAATTCAAATGAAGATAAATCAAACTAAATATGATATGACATGATTAAAAATATGAAAATTAGGGTTAGGGATTTCGAAATTTAGGTCAAATGACCAAATTGCCCCTGATAGCAAGACTATGGCCTTGAAATCAGGGTTTTTAGAAAATATTTTGGTAAAACTTAGGTTTTATGCACTAAATGAAATCAAATAAGCATAAAATTAAACCTAAAGCATCATAATATGATTATGAACATGATTAAACCCTAAAAATATATGCTTATGCACGAAAATCCAATAATATCACAAAAACTGTGATTTTAGCAGTGTTTTTGGATCTTTCAGGAACCCGGTTTTGCAATTTGCTCAATTCAGCCATCAAATGGATTACAAAAATCGACAAAATTGGTACCTGCACTTGTTATAACCCTAATGTCGAATTGGAATTATAAAAATAATTTTTTGACATTGAATTAATCCGAAAATTGCATTAAACCCTAAAAATATGCTATGTTTGACCAAATTCACCAACCAGTCTCAGTCCAAGATCTGAACCAGGGGTCAATCTTTCATCAAAATTTATGAAATTTTACAGAGACAAACTAGGAAGAAGAATAGAGATTTTCCAATTTACAGATCGGAAAAATCATCTTCGGTTAGGGAGAAACCCTTCCGGCAATCTGAACTAAAATATAACAAATCTAACAGGGGTTAAAACAGATACTTTCAATTGATAATTTCATGATAAATAGAAATACTGATCTAAAATATCTGATATTTTAAAAGTTAACAGTATACAGAAAAATAACAATACTCACTTTTTACAGATCATGAATCGGATCTGTGGTTTGGGATTTATGACTAACACAAGTCTGATTAGGGTTTTGGTAAACCCTAACGAGTTTTAAATTGAATATCAGACTTTCTATCAGAGGCAAAATACCAAACAGAGATCAAAAAATCTCAAAATTTCACAGTAGATAGATCTAATCAATATTAATCCATGGCACTTTACTGATTTTAAATCGGATATCGGATGAGAAAAATATCATCACAGCAAGTCACCCTCCTGATTTTAACACCGATTTTAAAGTTTTAAAAACCCGACCTGATGTCTGATTTTTTTGACAGGGTTCCCGAAGTCCAAAGTCTCTGATTTTTTTACAGTAGTTCAATCACATATGCATGCATCACATATAAAAAAATCAGAAATAAAAAACAAGTATTTCAATCCAAAACAGCATGCTCTTTTCTGTTCTAAATTAAAAACACACAGAAATCTAAGAAACTTGAGAAAATATGCATTAATTAATGAAAAACAATAAAACAAACCATAAAACAGCAAATAAAAATTATTTCTATGCTGGAAAACGTGTAATAAACATAAAAAAACACATGAATAAATAAAACTTAGGGAATCAATGGCTGGAATTTGATGTTACCTTTAAAAGCATGGATTTAACCCATTAAAAGGGTAAATCACATGTTTTATTGGTTAATAATGTAAAGACCCATGTTAAAATTGATTCTAATAGATTAGAATCCCTGTAAACACCATGAAATATAGTTAGATCACTTTCTTGATCATCTCTTGAGGTTCTTGGACTTGAATCCATGGTTTAATCCATGAAGGGGATGACACCAATGGCTAAAATTGATTTAAAACATGAAAAAGTATTAAATAAAACTAAAAAAATATTAAAAATATTACCTTGGTGCTTGCAGCTGCAATGGAGGAAGGTGGAGGTGCTGGAGAGGAGAGAGAGGCCACGAAAATTTGAGAGAAAAGAGCCCTCCTTTTGGCCCCCTTTAGGTCCCCTTTTATAGTTTTTCAAAAAGTCACTTAATTAGGGTTAATTAAGAGGTTTTTCATTTTTTCAGGACTCTTTCTAATAAATCCACTAAAGGCAACGATTTTTTGTGGTTTTCTAGCCTAGGTGGGACTCTAATTAATCCCTAATTAGCCCCTAACTAAACTTAGAAATCCCCCAAATGTGATGCCACTTGGCATCTTTCACATTTGGGTTTTTAAAACACCTTTAAAAACATTTAAAAACACTAGTTTTAAAAACTAATTTTCAAAATGAGTTTTCAAAATGGTTTTGACTCTTCTAAACTTCTAACACTAACCAAGACACTAACTAACTCTAGTCTAGCCCTGACTTACTCGAATATGGCGCCACCCCGAGTGGGCCCTACTTGAGTTTTTCAAAAAGCGATTTTAAAACTTGAAATTGAAGGAGTTTTCAAAAGATTTTCAAAAGTAAACTTAAAATTAGAATTTTTGAAATGGCATAGGGTTCTAACTGAGTCAGAACTCCTCTGGATATGGTGCCAACTGAGTGGGCCCACATCGAGTTTTGAAGAATTTTGAAATAAACACTGAAAATGGCTTTAAAAAGGGGTTAAAATCAGTATTTGAAATTCAAGATATTTGAAAATAGGGTCTCAAGCGAACTGGAACTCCGAATTAGAGTCCTGAACTCTTAGGACTCTGTGATTTTGGTTTTTTAAAAGCCAAATAAAGAAATTTTTGAAAAGATTTTATCGAAAATGGTGAAACAAGTCAGAAAATACAGTCAGGGTTAGACTCCTAACTCGATCAGAACTCTAAATTAGAGTCCTGGATTAACTAGACTCTACAAAATGACCTAAATTTTGAAAATAAATGGAAATAAATAAAAAATGGAATAAAAGCAGACTTCAAAACAGGCTCCTGACTGGACTGGGACTCTGGGACAGAGTCCTGATCGGACTGAAACTCTAGATTTTTTTTTTGGTATTTTTCTGAAAAACGGATGAAAGAACTTATGAAAGCAATGAGAACAATAACAAATATTGAAATAAGACAGAGTTCTGATTCAACTGAGACTCTGAGGACAGAGGCCTGATTGAACTAGGACTCTCAGATTTTTGGATTTTCTGAGAAAACAAATGAGAGAATTTTGAAAAACAGTTAAAAACACGATGAAATCGAATTTTGGTTCAGAGTCCTGATATGATTAGGACTCTAAGAAAGAGTCCTAATTCGATCAGAACTCTAAGAATTTTGGTTTTTTTGGTAGGCAAATGATGAAATTTGGGCAAAGCTTTTGAAAACCAGTGAAAATGAAGTGAGAACATCAATTTGGATAGAGTCCTACTTCGATCAGGACTCTGGGGTAGAGTCCTGATTTGATCAGGACTCTGAGATAAAACCTCAGAATTTTGAAATTCTTTGATAAAAGTGTAATAGTTTTGGTAGATTGAAAGATTTCTGAAAGATTCTCTCAAAATTGAAATCAGGATCAGAGTCCTGATCCAACTAGGACTCTCTGAACAGAGTCCTGTTTTGACTAAAACTCTGAGTTTCTGACTCATTTTGAAAGATTTGATTGAAAATAGATAAAATAGTTGTAAAAGATTAGAGTCCCAATCCAATTGAAACTCCGAAGAAGAGTCCTGATCCGACTGGACTCTTGAAGAAGAGTCCTGATCCAACTAGGACTCTAAGATTTTGGCCAAAACAAAAGATTTTGAAAGGTTTTCTTTAAAAGGTAGTGAAAATTAGAGTTGTGATCCGACTAGGACTCTGGAAAAAGAGTCCTGATCCAACTAGGACTCTAATTTTTTTTAGATTTTTGATAAGTGAAAGAATCCAGAAGCGACACCACCTAAATGGATCTCATCTGAGAATTGAAATCAATTGAAATTGAGTTTGAAATGAATCCAGATTGTTTTCTGAGAAAATATTTCAAAATATAAAATCCTGGGGTTGGAAAATCACAGAATGTTGAGTAAAAACCCAGGTTTTGAAATTGATTTTTGAAAGAAAAAGTTTTAAAACTCAAATCTGGATTAACTATTTTGAAAACAAGAGTGCTGGATCTCGAAAATGAGATGTGATGCCATGCAATGCCATGCAATGCAGTGAAATGACATGTCAAATGGATGCAATGATATGCAATGATCTGTAATAACATATGAAATGGATAATCACTAGATGAGGGTGAAAATTTGGGGTGTTTACAGATGCCCCTCTTTGCTACTAAGCCGGTTAGAGGTCGAGCTTAGTGGCAAAGAAAAACACACCAAATTCAGACTATAAAAATGCCCCAGTTAGATGAATCTGACTGGGTATGAAAGAATTAGTTCAAATGATGGTGATAGATATGAAATGGAAAATAAGAATAAAATTTTACTTCAAAAAGAAGTGAGATTCAGGTTTTGCCCTTAACCTGGATGGGACGGGAAATACCTCGTGTGGAACGAAGCTCAGGCTTAACCCTTAACCTGACCGGGTTAAAAATGGAATACCTCATCAAAGGAGGCTCAGGTTTGTACCCTTAACCTGATTGGGCGGAAAATGAAATACCTCATCAAATGAGGCTCAGGTTTATACCCTTAACCTGATCGGGCAATGAAATACCTCATCAAAGGAGGCTCAGGTTTATACCCTTAACCTGATCGGGCAGAAAATGGAATACCTCATCACATGAGGCCCAGGTGTTATCATCGCAAAATTTTACTTTTGCAAATCAAACTGACCTTTGAAAAAGATTTTGAAAATAACTCACCTCCGTTTTTAAAATGCGGGATAATTCCAAAGAATGGGACTCGCCTGTCGGTACGAGGTTCAACCGTTCCTGCCACCTTTAACAGGGGTAATTGAACCAATGATCAATCTTATGCTCTACTCTATTCAACTTGTCTAAATCATATTCTAATTTCTAAATGCACATAGAATCAGGCATGTGCTATGAATTTTCAGAAAATGCACATTTGAAAACATGATGTTTGCTTTGAATGATTGAAATATTTAGAATAGGTATCACATGGAAAATCGTGAATTGGGATTTGAAATATACTTCTGAGAGAAATAAAATCGATTTTGAGGAATCCTTGACATTTGGTGAAAATCGATTCTGAGAGACTTGGTTTCTCTGAATTCAAACTTGGAAATTGAAATTCTAACTTAGAAAATTTGACTTTGGAACTTGGGAAATACTTGAAATATCATTGGCAAATCCATATTCTTTTGAATAAGACTTAGAAAAATTCTAACTTCAAACTTTGAAATTGACTGCATAACTTTGGAAAATTGAGTTTATGAACTTGAGAAACACTTGAAATATTCTTTGAAATTCAATGCTTTTGGGAAAATCGATTTTGCTATAAGACTTGGGAGATTTTGAGGAAATGAACTTCTTTGAATTGAGATTTGAATTGGAATTGGCAAATACATGAAATGAATGAATATGGATTTGAGGAATTGAGAAATACTTTTTATATTTTTGAGAAATGCAATGCATTTTTTAAGTTAGCCTAAGAGTGTAGGCTGAATGTGGCTAATGTGAAGATTATAAATCTGAGTATCATTCATATTCTGACTATGGCCATAAATACAAATTTCACCAAGTTTATAAACTTCATAGAAGCTAGTGTATGTGCCATTCGTGTAGACCATGATGAATTTGTAAAAATATGCATGAATCATCATCCATCACACATTAAAATTATAAAAATAAACTATATGCAATGCTGCCTAAGCTAAGCAGGAAATGTAAATTCTTATTCCAAAGTTTAATTTAATTTACATCACTATTGAAATTTAAATACATGAAAAATAAAGTCTTCAATGTACCTGCAAAACTAGAAAGTTAGGTTAATGAAAATATGTTGGCTTTTCTAGATTTATCCAGTAATATCTAGAAATTACTGGATTTTGCTAGATATAAGTCTTTTCCTTGATTCCCTTAAATAAAAATGATAAAGTATGAAATAAAATGGAATAAATAAGGAAGATAAGATATGAAATTTCGAAATTGGGGTCCAAATGACCAAAATACCCCTAATAACAAGACTATGGCCTTGAAATTAGGGTTTTTTAGAAAGATATTTTATAAAATGCAAGTTTTGAAATTCAAATGAAGATAAATCAAACTAAATATGATATGACATGATTAAAAATATGGAAATTAGGGTTAGGGATTTCGAAATTGAGGTCAAATGACCAAATTGCCCCTGATAGCAAGACTATGGCCTTGAAATCAGGGTTTTTAGAAAATATTTTGGTAAAACTTAGGTTTTATGCACTAAATGAAATCAAATAAGCATAAAATTTAACCTAAAGCATCCTAATATGATTATGAACATGATTAAACCCTAAAAATATATGCTTATGCACGAAAATCGAATAATATCACAAAAACTGTGATTTTAGCAGTGTTTTTGGATCTTTCAGGAACCCGGTTTTGCAATTTGCTCAATTCAGCCATCAAATGGATTCCAAAATCCATAAAAATTGGTACCTGCACTTGTTATAACCCTAATATCTAATTGGAATTATAAAAATAATTTTTTGACATTAAATTAATCCGAAAATTGTATTAAACCCTAAAAATATGCTATGTTTGACCTAATTCACCAACCAGTCTCAGTCCAAGATCTGAACCAGGGGTCAATCTTTCATGAAAATTTATGAAATTTTACAGAGACAAACTAGGAAGAAGAATAGAGATTTTCCAATTTACAGATCGGAAAAATCATCTTCGGTTAGGGAGAAACCTATCCGGCAATCTGAACTAAAATATAACAAATCTAACAGGGGTTAAAACAGATACTTTCAATTGATAATTTCATGATAACTAGAAATACTGATCTAAAATATCTGATATTTTAGAAGTTAACAGTATACAGAAAAATAACAATACTCACTTTTTACAGATCATGAATCGGATCTGTGGTTTGGGATTTATGACTAACACAAATCTGATTAGGGTTTTGGTAAACCCTAACGAGTTTTAAATTGAATATCAGACTTTCTATCAGAGGCAAAATACCAAACAGAGATCAAAAAATCTCAAAATTTCACAGTAGATAGATCTAATCAATATTAATCCATGGCACTTTACTGATTTCAAATCGGATATCGGATGAGAAAAATATCATCACAGCAAGTCACCCTCCTGATTTTAACACCGATTTTAAAGTTTTAAAAACCCGACCTGATGTCTGATTTTTTTGACAGAGTTCCCGAAGTCCAAAGTCTCTGATTTTTTTACAGTAGTTCAATCACATATGCATGCATCACATATAAAAAAATCAGAAATAAAAAGCAAGTATTTTAATCCAAAACAGCATGCTCTTTTCTGTTCTAAATTAAAAACACACAGAAATCTAAGAAACTTGAGAAAATATGCATTAATTAATGAAAAACAATAAAACAAACCATAAAACAGCAAATAAAAATTATTTCTATGCTGGAAAACGTGTAATAAACATAAAAAAACACATGAATAAATAAAACTTAGGGAATCAATGGCTGGAATTTGATGTTACCTTTAAAAGCATGGATTTAACCCATTAAAATCGTAAATCACATGTTTTATTGGTTAATAATGTAAAGACTCATGTTAAAATTGATTCTAATAGATTAGAATCCCTGTAAACACCATGAAATATAGTTAGATCACTTTCTTGATCATCTCTTTAGGTTCTTGGACTTGAATCCATGGTTTAATCCATGAAGGGGATGACACCAATGGCTAAAATTGATTTAAAACATGAAAAAGTATTAAATAAAACTAAAAAAATATTAAAAATATTACCTTGGTGCTTGCAGCTGCAATGGAGGAAGGTGGAGGTGCTGGAGAGGAGAGAGAGGCCACGAAAATTTGAGAGAAAAGAGCCCCCCTTTTGGCCCCCTTTAGGTCCCCTTTTATAGTTTTTCAAAAAGTCACTTAATTAGGGTTAATTAAGAGGTTTTTCATTTTTTCAGGACTCTTTCTAATAAATCCACTAAAGGCAACGATTTTTTGTGGTTTTCTAGCCTAGGTGGGACTCTAATTAATCCCTAATTAGCCCCTAACTAAACCTAGAAATCCCCCAAATGTGATGCCACTTGGCATCTTTCACATTTGGGTTTTTAAAACACCTTTAAAAACATTTAAAAACACTAGTTTTAAAAACTAATTTTCAAAATGAGTTTTCAAAATGGTTTTGACTTTTCTAAACCTCTAACACTAACCAAGATACCGACTAACCCTAGTCTAGCCCTGACTTACTCGAATATGGCGCCACCTCGAGTGGGCCCTACTTGAGTTTTTTTTCAAAAAGCGATTTTAAAACTTGAAATTGAAGTAGTTTTCAAAAGGATTTTCAAAAGCAATCTTAAAATTAGAATTTTTGAAAAGGCATAGGGTTCTAACCAAGTCAGAACTCCTCTGGATATGGTGCCAACTGAGTGGGCCCACATCGAGTTTTGAAGAATTTTGAAATAAACACTGAAAACAGCTTTGAAAAGGGGTTAAAATTAATAATTGAAATTCAAGATTTTTAAAAATGAGTTCTAATCGAACTGGAACTCCGGGTTAGAGTCCTGAACTCTTAGGACTCTGAGATTTTAGATTTTTAGAATTCAAATGGAAGAATTTTCGAAAGATTTTATCAAAATTTGATGAAATAAGTCAGAAAACACAGTCAGGGTTAGACTCCTAACTCGACCGAACTCTAAAATAGAGTCCTGAATCAACTGGACTCTGCAAAATGACCTAATTTTTGAAAACAAATGGAAATAAATAAAAATGGAATAAAAACAGACTTCAAAATAGACTCCTGACTGGACTAGGACTCCGGGACAGAGTTCTGATCAGACTGAAACTCTAGATTTTTTTAGTATTTTTCTAAAAAACAAATTAAAGAACTTGTGAAAGCAGTGAAAACAATAATAAATGTTGAAATAGAACAGAGTTCTGATTCAACTGAGACTCTGGGGACAGAGTCCTAATTGAACTAGGACCCTCAGATTTTTGGATTTTCTAAGAAAACAAATGAGAGAATTTTGAAAAACAGTTAAAAACAAGATGAAATCAAAGTTTTGGTTCAGAGTCCTGATCTAATTAGGACTCTGAGAAAGAGTCCTGATTCGATCAGAACTCTAAGAATTTTGGTTTTTCTGGTAGGCAAATGATGAATTTTAAGCAAAGCTTTTGAAAACCAGTGAAAATGAAGTGAGAAAATCAATTTTGGATAGAGTCCTACTTCGATCAGGACTCTGGGGTAGAGTCCTGATTTGATCAGGACTTTGAGATAAAATCTCAGAATTTTGAAATTCTTTGATAAAAGTGTAATTGTTTTGGTAGATCGAAAGATTTCTAAAAGATTCTCTCAAAATTGAAATCAGGATTAGAGTCCTGATCCAACTAAAACTCTTCAAACAGAGTCCTGGTTCAACTAGAACTCTAAATTGTTGACTCATTTTGAAAGATTTGATTGAAAATGGATAAAAATAGTTGTAAAAGATTAGAGTCCCAATCCAATTGAAACTCTGAAGAAGAGTCCTGATCCGACTGGACTCTTGAAAAAGAGTCCTGATCCAACTAGGACTCTAACATTTTGGCCAAAACAGAAGATTTTGAAAGGTTCTTCTCAAAAACAGGTAAAAAGGTAGTGAAAATTAGAGTTTTGATCCGACTAGGATTCTGGAAAAAGAGTCCTGATCCAACTAGGACTCTGAAATTTTTGAAGATTTTTGACAAGTAAAGGAATCCAGAAGCGACACCACCTAAATGGGTCTCATCTGAGAATTGAAATCAATTGAAATTGAGTTTGAAATGAATCCAGATTGTTTTCTAAGAAAGTATTTCAAAATATAAGGTCCTAGGGGTTGGCAAATGACACAATGTTGATTAAAACCCCAGGTTTTAAAATTGATTTTTGAAAGAAAAGTTTTAAAACTCAAATCTGGATTGAATATTTTGAAAACAGGAGTGTTGGATCTCGAAGATGAGATGTAATGACATGCAATGCTATGCTGTGCAATGAAATGGTATGCCGAATGCATGCAATGATATGCAATGACACATGAAATGTACAAACACTGGATGAGGGTGAAAATTTGGGGTGTTTACACCAGGTTTATACCCTTATCCTGATTGGGCAGAAAATGAAATACCTCATCAAATGAGGCTCAGGTTTATACCCTTAACCTGATCGGGCAATGAAATATCTCATCAAAGGAGGCTCAGGTTTGTACCCTTAACCTGATCGGGAGGAACATGGAATACCTCATCACATGAGGCCTAGGTTTATACCCTTATCCTGATTGGGCGGAAAATGAAATACCTCATCAAAGGAGGCTCAGGTTTATACCCTTAACCTGATCGGGCAATGAAATACCTCATCAAAGGAGGCTTAGGTTTGTACCCTTAACCTGATCGGGCAGAAAATGAACGGAATCCTCGAAAGAAGAGACCGTGATGGAACCTTCGGATTTCCGCACAATGAATCCGATAGGGGTTTTGCAAAAGGAAGGAAATTGGGGTCCCTAAAGCTTGAAAAGGGTTCGATTTTGGGCGTCTCATTGCTGAGACTAAATAGCTTTTGAAATTGCCTTTTGCTGAAATTGGTGGCTTAACCTCAAGCCGAAATTGGACTGTCTATGGCGGGACAGTGGGGACACAGGGAAGTGTGCGAATCTGAGAGCCCGTGCGCTCAGATTATACCAAAGAAGGGAAGGAATCTTGAAAACTCCCGTAATCAAGTCCTAAAAGGGATGGTGTCAGGATGCGTCAAAGATGAACCTCAAGCTCTCGCTTCATGCCAGGATAACTAGAAAATATTGTCAAAATGTTGAAAATTGTTGTTGATTCAAAATAATTGAAAATGATGCACATTGTTTTGAAAGTATTCCCTCTTTTCTACCTGAAGTATTACCTCCAACTGGGCTTAACTCCGTAGAACCAAGATTCGAATTCAAATTGCTTGCAATTGGATTTCTTCCAAGGAAGCTATCAATTTCCTTGATATGGACGGGAAAGAAAGTATTCTTGATATTGCGAGAGCTATTGGTGAAAGAATATTGATAAAAGAATTTCACAAAATTAAAGAAGATTCTTGGTAGATTCGGCAGTCTGATATCCTGGGATTCTTTTCTCATGATGATCTTTCTGCACTCTTTTTTAACAGAATTGGAGCTCTCTTGGATTTTTCGGGAATTACATCATCCTTCATTTTGGAGATGTCCTAACTTCTCTCTCTCTTTTTTTTTTGGAAGGGTACGTCACAAACTCGTTCATCTCAGAGATGTTCCGATCCTTCTTTTCTTTCAGGGATTATATTGACAGTTATTGGCTCTTTAGTTGAGAATCTCTTGATGATAGCGGGAATTAAATATCCTTTAGGGTTTGTCGGTAGGCTCATCACACTCGCCTTCATCTTGACGGTGATCTGAACTTTCCCTGGAAGGATCCGTCACAAACTTCGTCATCTTGGAGATGATTCAAATCTTCTTTGGCCCCGGGGGTCGACTCGCTTAATTCGCCTTCATCTTGACCACAATTGAGAGATCCCTTTTGCAGATATTTAATTGCAGCTTAGGTGATTGAGGAAATATGGAGATTGAGTGGATTTTTCTGTATCACCCAGGATATTTCGACTGCTTTATTTTCAAGAATGGTCTTTAAAAATGTGCCATTGACTGCGATCAATATCAATCACTCATGGCTTTGCAACAACCTTGAGTATTCTTTGCTGACCATATCGGGGATTTATTCTTCATCCTTTTGGTTGGCCAATAGAAAGATTTTGAATTTTGAATCCTTTTTCGTGAGAGCTTTGTCCTTTCGGAAGTAATACTGAAGGTATTTTGAGGTAATAATTTTGTGCAATAAAGATTTTTGAAATCAACAAATATTCGACGACAAATTGGCAAAATTTTCTTGAAATCCTTTTGTGAAAGCGAGCATTTGAAGCACAACGCAACACATCCATGACAACAATTCTCTTCTCCTTTCCCCAAAGGAGAAGATTCAGAAATTGGAATTAGGAATTACTCCTCTCTTCCCTGAAGAGGAGGTGTTTGCAAAACGAACTTTCTAAGAGAAATTAAGCTTTCGTCAAAACTTCCTAACATTAGGCTTCTCTTATGGAAAGGGGGCCGAAATTGGTGAGGTTGGTAAATTGGTCATGAAGGAACGAGTTCATCACACTCTCCTTGAAAAGAGGGTCCTTCATGATGAAATGGCCTAGTCTGAAATTATGGGGCCACAAGGAAAGCAAGTCTCCGTCGAGTCTCTCCCTATAAAAAGGGTTCCTTGTGTGAAATTTGGAATTTTGTTTTGCAAACGGTTCACAAAGACACGAGTCCCTTCAAACTCTCCCTGAAAAGGGGCTAAGTGAACGAATTGGATAGCATGCGAAAAGAGCGAGCTCCCTCGAACTCTCCCTATAAAAAGGGTCTCTCGCAAGAGAAAATAATTGAAATTGGGTATTGGGTGACTCAAAAGGGTCAAATTTTGGAAATTGAAATTTTGAAATTGGAAATTGGAAATTGGAAATTGGAAATTGGAAATTGGAAATTGGAAATTGGAAATTGGAAATTGGAAATTGGAAATTGGAAATTGGAAATTGGAAATTGGAAATTGGAAATTGGAAATTGGAAATTGGAAATTGGAAATTGGAAATTTGGAAATTGATAATTGAAAATTGGAAATTGATTGACCCGAAGGTCGAAATTGTGAATTGGTTTACTGAGAATGACATGGGTTCTATAGGGATTCAGCCTAAGAATGACATTGGTTCAATTGAGAACGACATTGGTTCGATTGAGAACGACATTGGTTCAATTAAGAACAACCTTGGTCCCGCAGGGGTTCGACCTACGAACTATCAATTCCATAGGAATTCAACCTAAGGATCATAGCTTAAGAAGGAATGATTCCAACTTGTGAGCTTTGAATGGACCAGGTGCTAAACTGGGTTTTTGAGGGAAGATTCGAATCAGAATTCAATTCTTCAAGGAAAACTAGATGAATTGGATTTTGAAAGACAATTCGAGTCGGAACTCGGATCTTCTAGACCAACTCGCAGGATAGTTTGAGTAGAAGTTCAAACTTGTAAAGGAAAGCTAGGCGAATTGGATTTGAAAGAAAATTCGAGTCGGAACTCTGATTTTCTAGACCAATCCTGAATTGGATTTGGAAGAAGATTCGAATCGGAACTCAACTCTTCTAGACCAATTCTAGAATCTAGAGGAAAGAAAATTATACGAATTAGATTTGTAAGAAAATTCAAGTCGGAACTTGGATTTTCTAGACCAATTCTGAATTGGATTTGGAAGAAGATTTGAATCGGAACTCGACTCTTCTAGACCAATTCTAGAATCTAGAGGAAAGAAATTATACGAATTGGATTTGTAAGAAAATTCAAGTCGGAACTTGGATTTTCTAGACCAATTCTGAATTGGATTTGGAAGAAGGTTCGAATCGGAACTCGACTCTTCTAGACCAATTCTAAAATTTAGAGGAAAGAAAATATACGAATTGGATTTGTAAGAAAATTTGAATCGGAACTCGACTCTTCTAGACCAATTCTAAAATCTAGAGGAAAGAAAATATACGAATTGGATTTGTAAGAAAATTCAAGTCAGAACTTGGATTTTCTAGACCAATTCTGAATTGGATTTGGAAGAAGATTCGAATCGGAACTCAACTCTTCTAGACCAATTCTAGAATCTAGAGGAAAGAAAATTATACGAATTGGATTTGTAAGAAAATTCAAGTCGGAACTTGGATTTTCTAGACCAATTCTGAATTGGATTTGGAAGAAGATTCGAATCGGAACTCGACTCTTCTAGACCAATTCAAGACATTTAAAGGAAAGAAAAGTTGATAAGTATAAAGATGACATTTGGGACTAGTTCAACTAGTACGAGCATCAGATTTTGGAAGAGTACCAATACGAGCACTGGGTTTTAAAAGGTTACCAGTACGAGCACTGGGTTTTAAAAGATTACCAGTACGAGCACTGGGTTTTAAAAGATTACCAGTACGAGCACTGGGTTTTAAAAGATTACCAGTATAAACACTGGGTTTTGCAGGATTACCAGAACGAGCACTGGGTTTTAAAAGATTACCAGTACGAGCACTGGGTTTTAAAAGATTACCAGTACGAGTGCTGGGTTTTAAAAGATTACCAGTACGAGTGCTGGGTTTTGAAAGATTACCAGTACGAGCACTGGGCTTTGAAAAAGTCTGATCAGTGAATACTGAATTTAGAGGGTTCGACCAGTAAAAACCAGATTCAGGAAGTTTGACCAGTGAAAACTGGATTTAGGAAGTTCGACCAGTAAAAACTGGATTCAAGAAGTTCGACCAGTAAAAACCGGATTTAGGAAGTTCGACCAGTAAAAACCGGATTTAGAAAGTTCGACCAGTAAAAACTGGATTCAAGAAGTTCGACCAGTAAAAACCGGATTTAGGAAGTTCGACCAGTGAAAACTGGATTTAGGAAATTCGACCAGTGAAAACTGGATTCAGAAAGTTCGACCAGTGAAAACTGGATTCAGAAAGTTTGACCAGTGACAACTGGATTCAGAAAGTAGGCTTCACCCGAAGGTTGACTGGTAAAAATGGTTTTGATAAAAACTCGGCCCGAACTTGAAAAAGGTTGGTGTTTAGAAAGCGCTTGATGATTGTAATGTGAGATTTTCAATCTTCACCCTCATGACGACTTGGACAACTGTCGGGGTCTCAGGATTTATCCCTTATCCTGAATGGGTATTGGATTGATGCAAGTTGATGTATGCAAAAAAAATGCAAATGAATGCATGCAAATGCAAATGAATGTAAATGGGTGCACATGTATGCAAAATGAGAGATTTGTTTGATCCTGCCTGCATACAGGATGTTTTGAAGACAATTTTTTTAAAATAATGCCCCAGTGTAATGGGGGAGTAAGATATTGGATGAAAGGATAAATAATTGATAATTGAGGAATGTTCTCTGAAGATAACAGTGGAAAGATTGACGATGTGCTTCTTGATGAATTCGGGAGACACTCTGAAAGAGGTTACTCCTTATAAAAAGACATTTTGTAAAGAAGGAGAAATACAAAAGATGATGCCAAACTATGAGGAAGATTGATAATTTTATTGATGAAAGAGATGAGACCATGCCATCCATATAAAATGACGAAAGCAAAATGCAAGAATGAAAGAGTGATGGCCTTGTCGCTCTTAGGGTGCTGATGAGCTGGCTGCTTTATCTTCTTCTTTGCCTTCCACAAGGATATTTTTATCGATATAGTCTTGAATAATATTCCTGAGAACGAAGCAGTACTCGGTATCATGCCCCATGGCCCGATGAAACTTGCAGAATTTTCCTTTGAATCTGCCCATGTTTGTTGCGGGATCGGCTGCTTTAGGTAAACGGATCATATCTTTCGCGAGCATGTATTCCAAAACACTCTCTAGTGTCTGGTCCAAAGGGGTGAACTTTCGATCCGTACTCCAATCCTTGCGCTTTGGCTTTTCTTGATCTTTCTCTTTATGCTGAGGACTAGATTGAAGAGGCCTATCATTGTTGGAGAACTTTCCTTTTTGGCCCTTGGATCCCTCTGAATAGTGATCATGATTCTTCTTATTGCTTTTGCTATCATTGGCAGAAAGAGTGAAATGAGCCTTCAGAGATCTTACTGTATCTTTTGCGAGCATGTATTCCAAAAAGCTTTCAAATATTTGATCCAAAGGGGCCATCTTGCGGTCCTGATTTCGATCATCATGTTGTACCTCTTGCCGAGTGCTTGATTTCTGCTGAGACTTAGCAAAGACAGTCGACTGGTATTCTTTCTCACCCTTAACAAAGAAATTCTTGTCGATATAATCTTGGACAATGTTCTTGAAGACGAAACAGTGGTCGGTATCATGCCCTACCGCCCTATGGAATTTGCAGAACTGGTCTGTGAATCTTCCCATGATTGTAGGAGGATTTGTGACTCTTGAAAGCTTTACCAATTCCTCGGCTAATATATATTCAAGGATTTCATCGAGAGACTGCTCGAGAGGAGTAAACTGGCGAACGCAATCCCAACCGTCCCACTTTATCTTTTCTTTCTATTGATTCGATTTTCCACTCTGCTTAAAAGATTTCTCTTTCTGACTTGTATGATTGCCTTTGTTATCTTTGCACCCATCGCGGTTGGCATTGACAAAGAAGGCGGGATTCGTCTTCTTTTTTGAATCTTGATTATTCCTGACGGGGGTGATGCTCTTGTAGAGGTCTTTGCTCGTGAAGACCTTCTTGCCCTTGTCGCGGGCTTCCAAATCTTTCATCTTCTTTGCCATTTTCTTCATTTGTATTTGGACTGGATCATCCATTACTTGATCTTTCAATTTATAGGCTGTCCCTTGTCTATGAGAGGATCTTTGAGGTGCTTGCCAGACTTCATACTCTTCATCAGTGCCAACTACTGATTCTGATTCATCAGATGTATCCTCGTGTTGGATATGTTTCTTGGATAGTTTTAAAACTTTCTTGGCTGACCGGCCTTTTGCCCTCTGCTTGACCTGAATCTTTTTTGTACTAGTTTCAGCTTGTTCTGTCAACATTTTGGTCATCATCTCTTTGAACATAGCATATATCTGAGGATCAACATCATCCTCTGCTTGCTGACCCTGGCTTCTGACTGATCGGGGTGAGTCCATTTCCTCTTCTGAAGTGACAGAGTATGCAACGCCTTCAACTGATGAGGTTTTCTTTTCGGACCTTGTATGAACCATCGAGTATCACGAGTATTCTTTTAGATGTTGTTGATGCTCTCTGCACGATAGAACTGATGGTTAGGCTTTTGAAGGAAATTTGGTTGGAGAAGAATATTTGTTGAGAATTTTGGTAGACAATTGAAATAATATCCCATTACTAGGGATTGAGTCATCGCTGGAGTTTATGACAATTGCGCTGCTATTCTTTGCAAAATAAACAACTGAGAATATGCCTTGTTACCTATCAAACCAAAGTGAAATGAAGATTAAAGGAACTTTATCGAAAATATGATTTTAATAATACACTTGACAGAGGGGAGGGGGACAGACAATTTTCCACCACTCCGGATAATCAGAAGACACACGAGGACCAGGAAAAATAGTAAGATTGACAAAGGAATCCCAGCCATGTCTGGCAGAATGGTATGCTCCGGACCATTGATCTGATGCGAGGTCGAATTCTGGCAGAACCCCTGCTAGTGGACGAATCTCTACGCGCTTCTGCCTCTGAGAGAACTGCCTAACACACCGCTCTGGATGATAGTATGCGCAGAAGAACGGGCCAAGTAGCCTGAACCGCTTGCCATAAGTGTAGGTATATCTGGGAGGTGATTTCTGACGATCAAAGTAATCCCATACGACCTCTTCCTCCTGAAGGTTGTCGATCAAGAACCGGTATCGCGCAACTGGCAAAAGCTTTTTTCTATTATATCTGAATGAACTGGCTCGGACTGGCACATGCCGGAGGAACCAAGACTGCAAGGCATAGGTGTATCCTTCGACTAGGATCGACTCTCCGAGTGTGAAACGGGTCAACCCTCGGTATAGAAAGGCGAGTGCGGCCATGGCTATCGAGAGGCGGCTGGTCTGTCGACTTCCCCACCTCCTTAAAAGCTGAACTATTTTGATATCCATATAATTCCGTCCATCGGGAAAGAAAGCCAATCCTACCGTGCACAGAACCATCGCATGCTGAATTCTTTCTCGAGCTGTTCGAGATAAGGAACTGACTTCCACAAATGTCCCATACTGTTTGTAGATTTCGAGCAGACTCACATATTCATTTCCATCTTCTTCGATCAAAGACCAACACTTACGTCCTGTCATGCGGGCTAAAGCATCCTTAGGGTCCAGACCCTTGACATTAATCAGAAATTGTTTCTCCAACGGATCTTCAGGCTGACCAGCTGGCTCAGGTAATCCCATAATCTTTGAAAATTCATCTATAAGTATTGTCATCTCGCCCCATGGGAACCAGAAAGTAGAAGTGCTCGGATTCCACCGTTCTGCTAGTGCATGGATCAAATTACCGTTGACTGTCTGCTTTCCCACTGCGGACGCCAGTTCTAACCCACAATCGTCCAGATGGTCCAGAAACATATGAGAGAAGTTCTTGAGCCAGGAATACCACCGGGGAATGAAGGATCCGGTGCTGAGGACTCGATGCTCGGGAAGACTTTGTCGCACCTCGTAGGAAATGTGACCCTCAGGAAAGACTGAATCAAGTTGATTGGATGCCATCGGACTGGAAAACATGGAAATTTGGAGTAAGACTTGGGAAAATATAGAGATTTTGAAAAAAATGCAGGCAGGATAAAATGAAGTAAGAAATTCGAGATCCAGAAGAACGAAAGAATGAAAATCACCTGGAGTTTTGAAGAAAATAGAGGAATTTCATGAAAATCGTCCAGAGTTTAATACTTCATAAAATGGAGTATTTGAAAATCGTCCAGGGTTTAAAACATGGACAGTATATGGACATGGATTGGGGATTTTTAGAAAAATCAT
Organism: Nuphar pumila; assembly: GCF_984573655.1. Taxonomy (NCBI): domain Eukaryota; kingdom Viridiplantae; phylum Streptophyta; class Magnoliopsida; order Nymphaeales; family Nymphaeaceae; genus Nuphar; species Nuphar pumila. Next base: position 64,445,072 of record NC_143249.1, read on the forward strand.
CCAGTATTTTAGAAAATTGGGAAAATATGGAAAATAAAAAGAAATGACTACAACACATTTAATCACATCCTGCACAAACAAGTATGCACATACAGCATTCCCTAAAAGCTGACTCTTGATGCACAAATTTTGAAATAGCTGTAGGACCTTAATCCTAACTCTAAGGTTCAGATCATCTGTGTCCAATCATGCTATGCCTATATACTCAAGCCAAGGCTCGATGTACGTGGCATATAATCAATTTCTCCGGTTCTAGGTTCAAGTTTTCCAACATCCTTGAGCACCTGCCGATATACGTTGGACTATGGCCCTTGGTACGTGGCAGGGGGGTTTTCACCCAAATAGGTGGCCCAGTTGTGAGGCTCTGTCCCGAACTATGGTTCTGGAAGAGAGCCCAGCAACGTGAAGACCAGGACAATATAGGTGTGGTGGTTTTTGAAAAATATGAGCACATGCAATCAAATCAGAAGGCTCTAACTCCTAAAGAGATAGATTTTGAAAAATTTGAAGAAGCAAACATTGTTTTCATACAATTCCTAAATTGAGGACTGTTGTATTAGACCTAAGTCTATGTGAGCATGAATAATTCTCCTCAATATGGTCCTACCAAACCATACTTAGTCTATATGCATTCCATGTCAGCTGGGTTCAGGTCTAGGCTCCTAGGTTCACATGATATCATAAAGCAAAGCTGACATTCCACGGAAATCGATTTTGATAATTTGAACTAAGTAGAGCATTAGATTAATCAGGCGAAGAAAGGTCCCATCTCGGTCGCCAAACCTGTTATCATCGCAAAATTTTTACTTTTTGCGAGTCAAACTGACCTTTGAAAAAGATTTTGAAAATAACTCGCCTCCGTTTTTAAAATGCAGGATAATTCTGAAGAATGGGACTCGCCTGTCGGTACGAGATTCAACCGTTCCTGGTGCCTTTACCAGGGGTAATTGAACCAAGGATCAATCAAATGCTTTGCTTTGTTCAACTTGCCTAAACCATATTCTAATTCCTAAATGCACAAAGAATCAGGCATGTGCTATGAATTTCTAAAAATGCATATTTGAAAACATGATGTTTGCTTCAAAGATTTGAAATACTTGGAAAATTTTGGAAAAGATAACACTTGGAAAATCATGAATCATGATTGAGATATTGTATCTGAGAAAGTGAAAATCGATTTCTGAAGAAATATAAGGATTTTGTGAAAATCGATTTTGAGAAATGTGAAATAACTTTGAAAAACTCGATTTCTTTGAATTCAAACTTTGAAATTGAAAATCTAACTTAGAAAATCGAATTTGGAACTTGGGAAATACTTGAGATATCATTGGCAAATCCATATTTTGAGAAAATCGATTTTGAATATGACTTAGGAAATTTTGAAGAATTTGATTCCTTTGACTTGGAATTTGAATTGGAATTGGCAAATGCATGAAATGAATTAATGATTTTGAGGAATTGGGAAAAACTCTTTGTATTTTTGAAAAATTGCAGTGCATTTTAAAATTAGCCTAAGAGTGTAGGCTGAATGTGGCTAATGTGAAGATCATAAATCTAGATATCCTTCATATTCTGACTATAGCCATAAATATGAATTCCATCAAGTTTATAAACTTCATAAAAGCTAGTGTATGTGTCATTCGTGTAGACCATAGTGAGTTTGAATATGCATGAATCATCATCCATTACACATTAACATTATTTAAAAAAAAATAAACTATATGCAATGCTGCCTAAGCTAAGCAGGAAATGTAAATTCTTATTCCAAAGTTTAATTTAGTTTACATCACTATTGAAATTTAAATACATGAAAAATAAAGTCTTCAATGTACCTGCAAAACTAGAAAACTTGGTTAATGAAAATATGTTGGCTTTTCTAGGTTTATCCAGTAATATCTAGAAATTACTGGATTTTACTAGATATAAGCCTTTTTGCCATGATTCCATTAAATCAAAATGATAAAGTATGAAATAAAATTGAATAAATAAGGAAGATAAGATATGAAATTTCGAAATTGGCATCAAAATGACCAAAATACCCCTAATAACAAGACTATGGCCTTGAAATTAGGGTTTTTTAGAAAGATATTTGGATAAAATGCAAGTTTTGAAATTTGAATGGAATAAGCTAAGCTAAATATGATGTGACATAATTAAAAATATGAAAATTAGGGTTAGGGATTTCGAAATTGAGGTCAAATGACCAAATTGCCCCCGATAGCAAGACTATGGCCTTGAAATCAAGGTTTTCTGAAATAGATTTTGGTAAAAACTTAGGTTTTATGCACTAAATGAAATCAAATGAGCCTCAAATTAAACCTAAAGCATCCTAATATGATTATGAACATGATTAAACCCTAAAAATATATGCTTATGCACGAAAATCCAACAATATCACAAAAACTGTGATTTTAGCAGTGTTTTTGGATCTTTCAGGAACCCGATTTTGCAATTTGCTTAATTCAGCCATCAATCAGATTCCAAAAATCCTAAAAATTGGTACATACACTTTTTATAACCCTAATTTTGAATTAGAATTATAAAAATATTTTTTTGACATTAAATTAACCCGAAAATTGCATCAAACCCTAAAAATATGCTACTTTTGACCTAGTTTATCAACCAGTTTCAGAGTTAGACCCGAATCAGGGATCAATATTTCATGAAAATCTATGAAATTTTACAGAGACAAACTAGGAATATAAACAGAGATTTCCCAATTTACAGATCAGAAAACTCATCTCCGGTTAGGGAGAAACCCTTCTGGCAATCTGGACTTGAATATTGCAAACCACACATGAGTTAAAACAGACACTGCAGATTAAATATTTCGGGATAAATATCAATACTATTCCAAAATATCTGATATTTTATCAGTAAATAGTAGACAGAAAAATAATAATACTCACTTTTTACAGATCATAAATCGGATCTGTGGTTTGGGTTTTATAAACAACACAATTCTGATTAGGGTTTTGGTAAACCCTAACGAGTTTTAAATTGAAAATCAGACTTTCTGTCAGAGGAAAAATATCAAACAGAGATCAAAAAATCTAAAATTTTTACAGTAGATAGATCTAATCAATATGAATCCATGGAACTTTATGAATCTCAAATCGAATATTGGATGAGAAAATATCATCATATCAAGTCACCCTCCTGATTTTAACATCGATTTTAAAGTTTTAAAAACCCGACCTGATGTCTGATTTTTTTGACAAAATTCCCGAAGTCCAAAATCTCTGATTTTTTTACAGTGGTTCAATCACATATGCATGCATCACATATAAACAAATCAGAAATAAACAGCAAGTATTTCAATCCGAAACATCATGCTCTTTTCTGTTCTAAATTAAAAACACAGAAATCTAAGAAACTTGAGAAAATATGCATTAATTAATGAAAAACAATAAAACAAACCATAAAACAGCAAATAAAAATTATTTCTATGCTGGAAAATGTAAAATAAACATGAATAAATAAATAAATAAAATAAAATCAAGGAATCAATGGCTGGAATTTGATTTCACCCTTAAACACATGGATTTGACCCATTAAAAGGGTAAATCATGTATTTCATTGGTTAATAATACAAAAGACAATGCTAAAATTGATTCTAATGGATTAGAATCCCTGTAAACACCACAAAAAAGAGTTAGATCACTTTCTTGAACCGTTCTTGAGGTTCTTGAGGTTGAATCCATGGTTTAATCCATAAAGGGGATGACACCAATGGCTAAAATTGATTTAAAACATGAAAAAGTATTAAATAAAACTAAAACAAATATTAAAAATATTACCTTGGTGCTTGCAGCTGCAATGGAGGAAGGTGGAGGTGCTGGAGAGGAGATAGAGGCCACGAAAATTTGAGAGAAAAGAGCCTCCTTTTGGCCCCCTTTAGGTCCCCTTTTATAGTTTTTCAAAAAGTCACTTAATTAGGGTTAATTTAGAGGTTTTTCATTTTTTCAGGACTCTTTGTTATAAATCCACTAAAGGCAATGATTTTTTGTGGTTTTCTAGCATAGGTGGGACTCTAATTAATCCCTAATTAGCCCCTAACTAAACTTAGAAATCCCCCAAATGTGATGCCACTTGTCATCTTTCACATTTGGGTTTTTAAAACACCTTTAAAAACATTTAAAAACACTAGTTTTAAAAACTAATTTTCAAAATGAGTTTTCAAAATGGTTTTGACTCTTCTAAACTTCTAACACTAACCAAGACACTAACTAACTCTAGTCTAGCCCTGACTTACTCGAATATGGCGCCACCCCGAGTGGGCCCTACTTGAGTTTTTCAAAAAGCGATTTTAAAACTTGAAATTGAAGGAGTTTTCAAAAGATTTTCAAAAGTAAACTTAAAATTAGAATTTTTGAAATGGCATAGGGTTATAACCGAGTCAGAACTCCTCTGGATATGGTGCCAACTGAGTGGGCCCACATCGAGTTTTGAAGAATTTTGAAATAAACACTGAAAATGGCTTTAACAAGGGGTTAAAATCAGTATTTGAAATTCAAGATCTTTGAAAATAGGGTCTCAAGCGAACTGGAACTCCGAATTAGAGTCCTGAACTCTTAGGACTCTGTGATTTTGGTTTTTTAAAAGCCAAATAAAGAAATTTTTGAAAAGATTTCATCGAAAATGGTGAAACAAGTCAGAAAATACAGTCAGGGTTAGACTCCTAACTCGATTAGAACTCTAAATTAGAGTCCTGGATTAACTGGACTCTACAAAATGACCTAAATTTTGAAAATAAATGGAAATAAATAAAAAATGGAATAAAAGCAGACTTCAAAACAGGCGCCTGACTGGACTGGGACTCTAGGACAGAGTCCTGATCGGACTGAAACTCTAGATTTTTTTTTTGGTATTTTTCTGAAAAACGGATGAAAGAACTTGTGAAAGCAATGAGAACAATAACAATATTGAAATAAGACAGAGTTCTGATTCAACTGAGACTCTGAGGACAGAGGCCTGATTGAACTAGGACTCTCAGATTTTTGGATTTTCTGAGAAAACAAATGAGAGAATTTTGAAAAACAGTTAAAAACAGGATGAAATCGAATTTTGGTTCAGAGTCCTGATATGATTAGGACTCTAAGAAAGAGTCCTAATTCGATCAGAACTCTAAGAATTTTGGTTTTTTTGGTAGGCAAATGATGAAATTTGGGCAAAGCTTTTGAAAACCAGTGAAAATGAAGCGAGAACATCAATTTTGGATAGAGTCCTACTTCAATCAGGACTCTGGGGTAAAGTTCTGATTTCATCAGGACTCTGAGATAAAACCTCAGAATTTTGAAATTCTTTGATAAAAGTGTAATAGTTTTGGTAGATTGAAAGATTTCTGAAAGATTCTCTCAAAATTGAAATCAGGATCAGAGTCCTGATCCAACTAGGACTCTCTGAACAGAGTCCCGTTTTGACTAAAACTCTGAGTTTCTGACTCATTTTGAAAGATTTGATTGAAAATAGATAAAATAGTTGTAAAAGATTAGAGTCTCAATCCAATTGAAACTCCGAAGAAGAGTCCTGATCCGACTGGACTCTTGAAGAAGAGTCCTGATCCAACTAGGACTCTAAGATTTTGGCCAAAACAAAAGATTTTGAAAGGTTTTCTTCAAAAGGTAGTGAAAATTAGAGTTGTGATCCGACTAGGACTCTGGAAAAAGAGTCCTGATCCAACTAGGACTCTAAAATTTTTTAGATTTTTGATAAATGAAAGAATCCAGAAGCGACACCACCTAAATGGATCTCATCTGAGAATTGAAATCAATTGAAATTGAGTTTGAAATGAATCCAGATTGTTTTTTGAGAAAATATTTCAAAATATAAAATCCTGGGGTTGGAAAATGACAGAATGTTGAGTAAAAACCCAGGTTTTGAAATTGATTTTTGAAAGAAAAAGTTTTAAAACTCAAATCTGGATTAACTATTTTGAAAACAAGAGTGCTGGATCTCGAAAATGAGATGTGATGCCATGCAATGCCATGCAATGCAGTGAAATGACATGTCAAATGGATGCAATGATATGCAATGATCTGTAATAACATATGAAATGGATAAACACTGGATGAGGGTGAAAATTTGGGGTGTTTACACATATGTGTTTATTTTATTTAATTTTCTTTATCTCTGAGGCATAAAGGGCTAATTTTGGATGTATTCTTCAATTTTTCAATAATTGAGGGAAAATTCATAAAAGCCTACACTTATTTCTAACAAGTTTGCTCATTTTGCAGGATTTTCTGTTTGGTTATTTCTTTTTAATCGTTGTATCAATTCAAAGGTTGTGATAAATCAATTAATGAGAAGTTTACTTTATGCTTAGCTTAGAATGAATGAGCATGTAGTTTAACTTTCCATTTTCATAATCAATATGTTGCATTTTTTATTTTCATTTTCAATCACTCTATGGTGAAACACGAATGGCATAAGTACCATTATATTAAAAGGTGATTAAATCCTAAGTTGACGATTTGCATTTATAGCCATAGTCAAAATGTGAACAAAACTTAAGGTTTTCATCTTTTATGGAATAACATTGGGTCCACACTGGATCTCTTTAAAAAAAAAATCAACATGTTTTTTTAAATGTTTTCCTCCTTTATGAGAGTTTAATTTAAAATTAATTCAAAACATATATCAATGGCCATAGTCAGGATATATTGAGAGTTAATTTTATTTTAAACTCTATAAAGGCACCAAAATGTATTTTATTCTTCAAATGAATTTAAATACGATTATTATGTAATACATTTCATGGCCATAGTTAGAAATGTATTATATCTTCAATCTTATTTCAATTCACTTAATGAATGAAATATGCTTTTCAAAACCTAATTTCAAATTTCTTTTAATGCATTCATCACTTAAGATAGAATTGCATCAGCATTTTCCACCTCTTTGAAACCATTTTCAAATTTCCAAGTGAATTTTGAAATAATTTTCAAAAGATGTTTTTCATTCCTAAATTCCAAGTCATTATTTTATTCTACTTCATAAATTCAATCTTATTTCCCAAATTTCATTTTCAATTCCCTTTAACTTTAAATCCCATTCTAAATACCCATTTTCAATTCCCAATTTCCAATTTTATTTTTAAATTTCTATCTTTGAATTTTACATTCCAAATTTGAATTTTATTCCTCTCAAAACCCCAATCTCAATTCTCAATTCAATTCAGACCTCAAATTCCAAAAAAACTTGACTTTGAATTCGATTTCCAGATCTTCGATTTCAATGCTTTTTAATTCATTTCAAATTCTTGAATTTCAAAATCGTCATCTGATTGGTGGCATCCTTCAATAAATTGCTATTGCAATTTACTGTGTCTTTCTATAAATCATTGTGCGATTTACAATGACTTTTAACAAATCATCCTGCGATTTACGGTATTGCGATTTATCGCGTCTTTCAGAAAATCGTTGTTGCGATTTACAACATTCTTCAATAACTTTTAAACCAATTTTTGAACTTTCGGGTCATTTCTTAAAGGATGTTTTCAAAAATCCATTCCCAAAATCACTTGAAAATTCTCAAATTTTTTGAAGCATTTCTAAAAAAATATGCATTCTTCTCAAGTTCAAAATCATAGCACAAGCATGATTCAATGTGCATTTAGGACTTAGAATAAATACTTAGATAATATTTTAGCAAAGCAAAAAGGCATAAATTCGATCCTTTGTTCGATTACCCCTGGTAAAGGCGTCAGGAATGGTTGAACCTCGTACTGACGAGTGAATCCCGTCTCTCCATTTTCCCGCAAAATTTTCAAAACGAAGGCGAGTAAAATTTCAAAATCTTTTTCCAAAGGTCAAATGAGACCTTGCAAAAGAGTTCCTCTCTCTTCTTCATTTTCTTTTCTCTCTTCTTTTTTGTCTTTTATTTCCCCTTTAAATAGAGAAATAGAGGCTAGAAAGCCAAAGAGAAGGAAAAGAGGAATAAGAGGAACATTTTTGCATGATCACAAAGGTGCGTGCACCTAACACGAAACACACTTCTTTACAAAGCGATAGCAATCTTGTTGCATGGTTTTCCAATAATATCCTGGTCGAATGATATGCTTAACAAGGGTTTGATAGCCAACATGACCACCGCAAATGCCTTCATGCGCTTCTCGCACGACTTCTTTGGCTTCTTCTTTATCTAAGCACCTGGAATACTCAGAACTGAACCCACAACGATAAAGAACATTGGCAAGAATAAAATAACGGTCAAACATATGCTGAATTGCTTTTTGCTCCCTCTTTGATGATTCTGGTGGAAGCTCACCAGTTTCAATGAAATTTTTAATATCTTGGTACCAAGGCCTCTTTTTCTGTTCCACCTGGTTAACTTGCATTATTGGAATGAAGGCAGGTTGATCAAGTCTGCCAATTTCAAAAGAACGATAGAATTCTCCGCTTCTGAAAGACATAATGGAGCCTAGGCTGGCGAAACTGTCAACTATTTGATTAAACTCTCTTTTGATATAGAAAAACTGAAATTCATCAAAATTATTGATGAGGGCTAGAATGTTCTTTTGATAAGGAAGCAACTTCTGGTCTTTTACTTGCCATTCAACTTTGACTTGGCTGACGACGAGCAATGAATCCCTGAAAGCGCATACTCTCTTAACATTGAAGTCTTGGAGAATTCTCATACCTTGTATTAAAGCTTTATACTAAGCCATATTATGGGTACATTGAAAATCCAGTTTCAGAGAAAAGGGGATCATCTCTTTCTCTGGTGTGATCAGCAAGATTCTGATCCCTATGCCGGCCATATTCTTGGATCCATCGAAAAATAGATTCCAAACTGGAGACTGTTGAATATTGTAGATCCGCTCATCGAGGAAATCATCCTCGGCTTTAACATCTTCTACCAAAGGAAAATCTGTCAATTGGTCTGCAATTGCTTGGCCTTTGATAGATTGCTGAGAAACATATTTCAAGTCATACTGCATCAAAAGGACTTGCCACTTGGCAATCCGTCCACTGAGAAATGGTTGTTCGAGAATGTACTTGAGAGGATTAAGTTTTGAGAGAATCTTGACTTCTGATGCTAATAAGTAATGTCTCAACTTCTGACACATCCAAACCAGTGCTAGACATGTCTTCTCTATCTGAGAGTACTTCTTCTCGTAGTCAATAAAAGTCTTGCTTACATAGTAGATTGCATGCTCAATCAGACTGCCTTCTTCATACTGTGCCAAGAATCCGCCACAAGCGACTTGGTTAACTGAAACATACAGCAAAAGAGGCTTTCCCAATTCCGGTGGCTTCAGAATGGGTGGGTTAAGAAGATATTTCTTGATACGATCAAACGATTGCTGACACTCTGGTCCCCATTCAAACTTCACTCCTTTTCTGAGTAAATGATTGAAAGGCTCACCTCTCATGGCGAGATTGGATATGAATCTCTGAATTGATTGCATACGTCCCTAAAGACTACGTAATTCTTTGAGAGTAGTTGGAGGTGACATATCAACGACGGCCTTTGCTTTGGCGGGATCCACTTCTATCCCCTTTTTGCTGACCAAGAAGCCTAATAACTTGCCTGATTCAACTCCAAAGACACATTTCTGAGGGTTGAGTCTTAGCTTATAAAGAATGAGCCGTTTGAAGACCTAACTTAAAGCATCGATATGGTCTTCTTTTTCCTTGAATTTGACTAGGATATCATCAACGTATGCATCCATGGTCTTGTGCATCTGGTCATGGAATATGGCGGCCATCGTGCGTTGATAGGTTGCTCCGGCATTCTTGAGCCCAAATGGCATGACTGTGTAACAGAAAGTGCCCCATGGCGTGGTGAAGGATGTTTTAGATTGGTCTCGAGCGGCTAGTTTGATTTGATTATATCCGGAGTATCCATCCATAAAAGAGAACATGGCATGACCGGCCGTGCTATCGACCAAGAGATCAATATTTGAGAGCGGATAGTTATCCTTTGGAGTAGCCTTATTAAGATCACGGAAGTCGATACAAATTCGAACTTCACCATTCTTCTTGGGAACTGCTACGATATTTGCCAGCCAATCTGGATAATCTATTGCTCGAATGAATCCTGCTTTAAGCAAATCCTCAAGTCCTTCCTTGACCTGCTACTCGATTCGAGGATCCATCTTCCTGGTTTTGCATCAGGCTTCAAAACGAGACGATGTTTCACCAATTTAGGATCTAACCCTGGCATATCCTCATAAGTCCATGCGAACACTTCTTGATACTGCTTGAGAAAATCGATGAGCCTTTCCTTCTCATCTGTGCTTAGGCTGGTAGCGATCTTGAGAATTTTAGGACTATCTTCTGAACCAATATTGATGTCTTCAGTTGAATCCTGAACTAGGGTTGATGGCTCATCTTGTTTCTGAATCGCTGCAAATTCTGGCAACTCTGGAAGTGATGAATCAAATTCTGCCATTTCTTCTGGCTGCTTTGTGACCTTACTGTCCTCCGCTCTTGCCCTGACCCGATAAATCTTTGCAGGTTTCGATGTGATTGAAGAATTGATGGCTAATCTCCTTATTGATTGGGAAGACATTCTGAAATTTTGAAAAGGAATAGCTTTTTAGAAAAAGTTTATTCATTATGGCATAAATTGCATGAAATGAAAAAGGATAAGAACAATGAATTTTGAAGACAAATTGCAGAGAGGTAAGAGAAAGATGGCATCCAGATAGACGAGAAAATTGATAGCTTTATTGAAGACTTAAAATGAAATGATGACAAAATGAACTGAAATGGGCCATTGTCCCTATCAACTGCAGAAATTAAATGAATGAAAAGGAGAAAGACAGATGGTAGAAGCTTTTAATGAATCCCCTTAATGAAGACAATATTTTTATGAGATCTTTTGCCCATGAATCCCAATCCTGCCCTGCGCGGATGATGGTTAGGGATCACTGGCTCTAGCCGGCCATCTCCATTCTTGCCCAAGCCTTTGAAAGGCTGATAACCATGCTTCAGTAACAGGTCAAACCCTTTCTTGGTTCTTATAAACTGCGGGAAAAGAGGATGGTCCTTGAAAGTGTTGTTGTCGAGGCGACCTCCAATTTTGAAGAAATATGGTCCTTGCCATTGGACCATTGTTGTGGTATGCTTTACCTCTAGAGCTGCCTCTAATCTTAACATTTCCAGACTTTCACTGAGGATAACTTCTTTGCTTTCCCTGATGCTAGGAATATCAACAGTATAGGTCGGTCGAGGAATCATAGGTTGAGGCAGCCTCTCTTCTGGAGCTTCCCCCAGGACAGTAGTTATCATGCCCCCTTTAGACCACTTAATACACTGGTGCAGGGTGGATGGCACTGCATTGGCATTGTGAATCCACGTTCGCCTTAGTAGAAGATTATACGTTGGCGGCACATTGGCAACGTGGAAAAGCACAGTGTGAACAGAATAGTTGATAAATATTTCCAAGAAAATCTTGCCCTTTGCTGTCTGTCCATGATTATCAAATCCATAAATGGTGATCGGATCCTGCGTGTATTCTTCTTCTTTTATACCCAGAGCCTTGGCAGTCATTTCGAGGCAAATGTTGAGGCTACTACCTCTATCTACAAGCACATGGGATACAGTCATTCCTTGGGTTTGCACTATAATGTACAGAGCATTGTTATGAAATGCGTGAGGCTTGGGCAGGTCCTTATCTGAGAAAGTTATGAGAGCATTGGTTATAGCCTGATTAACGATCTGAGCCATGTCTTCAGGCGTGATGCCTGGCTTGACCTTGATTTTTTGCAATAAATCATCCAGGACTTGCTGATGCTTGGGAGAGGCGTGCGCCAACTCAAGAATAGGGATATTAGAGAGGGCAGTCATTGGTCTTTGCACTGTATCGACCTTTTCTTCTAATGCTTTCCTTTTTCCTGAAACGGGTTTGATAAAGCTCTTGGGAAACCATGACATTCTTTTGGCTACCTCTGGAGATACTCCAATAGGTTCCTTCGAAACTTTTAGCTTATTGAAGGCGGAGACAAGGTCCATTTTCTGAGAATTGGACTGAGCCTTATGCAATACTAATACCTGATGTTGTACATCGTTATCGCTGCTAGGACATAGTTGGATATGATCTTGTGGCTGAAAAGAATGATCAGATATCATTACAGTGGAATGCTGAAAGAACGGCTGATTTAGTATTCCCATTTTCTCGTCTTCGTCCCCTTCTACCAACAGATTTTTATCAATATAATCTTGTATGATGTTTTTGAGAACGAAACAGTTCTCTGTATCATGTCCCACTGTTCGGTGGAACTTGCAGAATTTGTCCTTCATTTTACCCATAACCACTGGTGGATCAGCTACCCTTGGAAGCTTAATCATGTCATTGCCAAGCCTATATTCTAGCACTGTTTCGAGAGACTGATCCAGAGGGGTAAACTTGCAATTATAACTCCACCCTTCACGCTTTGGCTTTTCTTGAGGTCTTGACCCTTGATCAAGAGTCTATTGTGATTGTCGGTCATACTGAGGGATCGATTTGCCTTTCTGATCATTTTTGTTGGGATTTGACCCTCTTGAACCATAACTGTGATCTTTCTCATTTCCTTTGTTCTGATTCTTGTTGTTATTAGCAGAGTATGTGAAATGTGTTTTCTTCTTTGATTCCTGCTGACCGCTGTTCTTGCTAAACATAAAACCCTCATAAGAGCCATTTTCCATACTCAACTCAAGCCATTTAGCTCGTTGTCAGTTCTATGAAGGTTTTTTATGGAGAGGTGGAAATTAGTCCCCTTAGGGGTTGCAAGAAGTTACTCAGGATCAAAGATAGTGCATGTCCCTCTGATATCGGGTCACGCATCTTGTGTCAAGCCGATCTCCACCTATGAATAAAATCCTTGGCTTTCTCATTTTCTTTCTGCTTCAGACTGCAGAGGTGGGTGAGAGTCGGGAGGGCTTCGGCGTTGAATAAAAAGCGCTCAATAAACAAATTGACCACTTTGTCAAACTCTTTCAGCTCTATAGGGTTAATGTGTTCCGAATACCATTTTGCTACAATACCCTCCAAACTGCGGGGAAAACAAAGGAACATGGCTCGATTATTCCTCCTGAACTTGGAACACTCTACAAAGAAAAGGGCAAGGTGTGCCTTTGGGTCACCCGAACCATCAAACTTGATAAATTTCTTGGGGAGATTGTCGAGATCATCATCCCCATCCAGTCCATCATAAAAATCTTCACTTGTAAAGACCCTTTTGCCCTTGTCATAGGCTTGCAGATCCTTGACCATTTTCATTACATCTCAGAGTTGTGGCTTAGTAGGGTCATTGACAGACTGATTCCCAGATTTATAAGATGACCCTTGCCTTTGAATTGACCTTCTAGATGCCTGGTGAGTTTCATATTCCTCATCAGTATCTCCTGCTGATTTTGCCTCATCAGATGTTTCTTCGTGACGATTATGCTTTCTAGTGATCTTTACATTCTTTTTCGTTGTTCGACCCTTGATCTTTTTCTTATTATGGGCTTTTCCTGAACTGGCCCCTGTTTCCTCAGACAATAATTTGCTCAGCATTTTCTGAAACAACGAATACATCTGTGGGTCAATGCCATCATTAGCTTGCTGACTTCCATTATCGGCAGATTGTGAAGAGGTCATTTCTTGTACTGAGGATGATGGAGAACTGATAAGCTGGACTGGCGTGGTTTTCCTTCCGGACCTCGTCTGAACCATGTAAGGATATAAGTGCTCTCTGCAAGGTAAAACTAAGGATTAGCTACTGAAAATGGTTTTGAATAGGAAATATTTGTTGAATATCTGGTAGACAATTTGAAGGATGTCCCATTACTAGGGACTGAGTCGTCGCTGAGGTTACGACAATTGCGTTGCTATTCTTTGCAAAATAAACAACTGAAAATATGCCTTGTTACCTAGGCGAGGTCGTCAAACCAAGATGAGATTTAAAAGAATTATATTGAAGGAAAAACATGATTTTATTAATAATAAACTTGACAAAGGGGAGGGGGTTGAACAATTTTCCACCACTCTTGATAATCATTGGACACTCGAGGATCAGGAAAAATAGTGAGAGTAACAAAAGAATCCCAGCCATGTCTGGCAGAATGATATGCTCCGGACCACTAATCTGATGTGAGATCAAACTCTGGCAAGATCCCTGATAGTAGACGTATTTCTATGCGCTTCTGTCTCTGAGAGAATTGCCTGACACAATGCTCTGGATGATAGTATGCGCAAAAGAAGGGGCCAAGTAGCCTGAACCGCTTGTCGTATTGTTATCATCGCAAAATTTTTACTTTTTTGCGATTCAAACTGACCTTTGAAAAAGATTTTGAAAATAACTCGCCTCCATTTTTAAAATGCGGGATTATTCTGAAGAATGGGACTCGCCTGTCGGTACGAGGTTCAACCGTTCCTGCCACCTTTAACAGGGGTAATTGAACCAAGGATCAATCTTATGCTCTACTCTATTCAACTTGTCTAAATCATATTCTAATTTCTAAATGCACAAAGAATCAGACATGTGCTATGAATTTCTGAAAATGCATATTTAAAAACATGATGTTTGCTTCAAAGATTGGAAAATATTTGTAAAATTTTGGAAAAGATAACACTTGGAAAATCATGAATCATGGTTGAGATATTGTATCTGAGAAAGTGAAAATCGATTTCTGAAGAAATATAAGGATTTTGTGAAAATCGATTATGAGAAATGTGAAATAACTTTGGAAAACTTGATTTCTTTGAATTTAAACTTTGAAATTGAAAATCTAACTTAGAAAATCGAATTTGGAACTTGGGAAATACTTGAAATATCATTGGCAAATCCATATTTTAGGAAAATCGATTTTTGAATAAGACTTAGGAAATTTTGAGAAAATGATTTCTTTGGATTGAGATTTGAATTGGAATTGGTAAATGCATGAAATGAATGAATATGGATTTGAGGAATTGAGAAATACTTTTTGTATTTTTGAGAAATGCAGTGCATTTTTGAAGTTAGCCTAAGAGTGTAGGCTGAATGTGGCTAATGTGAAGATCATAAATCTAAGTATCATTCGTATTCTGACTATGGCCATAAATACAAATTCCACCAAGTTTATAAACTTCATAGAAGCTAGTGCATGTGTCATTCGTGTAGACCATAGTGAGTTTGAATATGCATGAATCATCATCCATCACACATTAACATTATTTTAAAAAAAATAAACTATATGCAATGCAACCTAAGCTAAGCAGGAAATGTAAATTCTTATTCCAAAGTTTAATTACATCACTATTGAAATTTAAATACATGAAATTAAAATCTTCAATGTACCTGCAAAACTAGAAAGTTAGGTTAATGAAAATATGTTGGCTTTTCTAGATTTATCCAGTAATATCTAGAAATTACTGGATTTTGCTAGATATAAGCCTTTTCCTTGATTCCCTTAAATAAAAATGATAAAGTATGAAATAAAATGGAATAAATAAGGAAGATAAGATATGAAATTTCGAAATTGGGGTCCAAATGACCAAAATACCCCTAATAACAAGACTATGGCCTTGAAATTAGGGTTTTTTTAGAAAGATATTTGGATAAAATGCAAGTTTTGAAATTTGAATGGAATAAGCTAAGCTAAATATGATGTGACATGATTAAAAATATGGAAATTAGGGTTAAGGATTTCGAAATTGAGGTCAAATGACCAAATTGCCCCTGATAGCAAGACTATGGCCTTGAAATCAGGGTTTTTAGAAAGAGATTTTGGTAAAAATTTAGGTTTTATGCACTAAATGAAATCAAATGAGCACAAAATTAAACTTAAAGCATACTAATATGATTATGAACATGATTAAACCCTAAAAATATATGCTTATGCACAAAAATCCAAGAATATCACAAAAACTATGATTTTAGCAGTGTTTTTGGATCTTTCAGGAACCCAGTTTTGCAATTTGCTCAATTCAACCATCAAATGGATTCCAAAATTCATAAAAATTGGTACCTGCACTTGTTATAACCCTAATATCTAATTGGAATTATAAAAAAAAAATTTGACATTAAATTAATCCGAAAATTGTATTAAACCCTAAAAATATGCTATTTTTGACCTAATTCACCAACCAGTCTCAGTCCAAGACCTGAACCAGGGGTCAAATACCCATGGAAATTTATGAAATTTTACAGAGACTAACTAGAAATAAAAAAAGAGATTTCCCAATTTACAGATCGGAAAAAGCATCTTCGGTTAGGGAGAAACCCTTCCGGCAATCTGAGCTAAAATATATCACTTTTAACAGGGATTAAAACAGCTATTCCAGATTAAAAATACAGACATAAATAGCAATTCTAAACAAAAATCTCTGAAATTTTAGTGGTGAACAGTAGACAGAAAAATAACAATACTCACTTTTTACATATCTAAAATCGGATCTATGGTTTGGGATTTATGACTAACACAAGTCTGATTAGGGTTTTGGTAAACCCTAACGAGTTTTAACTTTAAAAACAGATTCTCTAAAAAGGGAAAAATACTAAACAGTGATAAAAAAATCCGAAAATTTCACAGAAGACAGATCTACTCAATGTGAATCCATAGCACGTTACAGATCTAAAATCGGATATAAGATGAGAAAAATATCATAACAGCAAGTTACCTTCTTGATTTTAACCACGATTTTAAAGCTTTAAAAACCCGATTTGATGTCTGATTTTTTTGACAGGGTTCCCGAGATCCAAAACCTCTTATTTTTCTACAGTAACTCAATAACTCATGCATGCATCACATATAAAAAAATCAGAAATAAACAATGAGTGCTTCAATCCGAAATAACATCATCTTTACTGTTCTAAACCTAGAACACACAGAAATTTAAGAAACTTGAAAAACCATGCATTAACTAATGTAAATAAATAAAATAAACCATAAAACAGTAAATAAAAATTATTTCTATGCTATAGAACGTAAAACAAACATGAATAAACCATGAAAATAAATTAAAAACAGGGAATCAATGGCTGGAATTTGATATCACCTTTAAAACATAGATTTAACCCATTAAAAAGGGTAAATCATATATTTTATTGGTTAATAATGCAAAGAATCATGTTAAAATCAATTCTAATAGATTAAAATCCCTGTAAATCACATAAAACAGGGTTAGATCACCTTCTTGGATTGTTCTTGCTGATTCTTGATGGTTCTTGAGGTGAAACCATGGTTGAATCCATGAAATAGGAGGTATTAATGGCTAAAATTGATTTAAAACTATTAAAAACATGAAATACAAGCTAAAAATTAAACAAAATAATTACCTTGAGGTGGCTGCAATGGAGTAAGGGCTGGAGAGGAGAGAGAAGCTCCAAGAATCCCAAGGAGAGCAAGTTGGAAAAATCGACCCCCCTTATGCCTCTTTTTATAATAAAAAATTAGGTTAAAAATTAAAAGAAATTGAAATTTTTTTGGACTCTCTAAGGGTGGGGCGATTTTTGGGTGGAAAGACCTAACTACCCCTAGCCTAAATTATCTAAACTAATGCCTAATTAACCCCTAGACTTTCCTAAAAAATCCCCAAATGTAATGCCACTTGGCATTTTCTACATTTGGCTTTTTAAAACACCTTTAAAAACCTTTAAAAACACTAGTTTTAAAAACTAACTTTCAAAAATGAGTTTTTCAAAATGGTTTTGACTCTTCTAAACTTCTAACACTAACCAAGACACTAACTAACCCTAGTCTAGCCCTGACTTACTCGAATATGGCGCCACCCCGAGTGGGCCCTACTTGAGTTTTTCAAAAAGCGATTTTAAAACTTGAAATTGAAGGAGTTTTCAAAAGATTTTCAAAAGTAAACTTTGAAATTATAATTTTTGAAATGGCATAGGGTTATAACTGGGTTAGAACTCCTCTGGACATGGTGCCAATTGAGTGGGCCCACATCGAGTTTTGAAGAATTTTGAAATAAACACTGAAAATGGCTTTGAAAAGGGGTTAAAATTAATAATTGAAATTCGAGATTTTTAAAAATAGAGTTCTAATCGAACTGGAACTCCGGGTTAGAGTCCTGAACTCTTAGGACTCTGAGATTTTAGATTTTTAGAATTCAAATGGAAGAATTTTCGAAAGATTTTATCAAAATTTGATGAAATAAGTCAAAAAACACAGTCAAGGTTAGACTCCTAACTCGACCGAACTCTAAAATAGAGTCCTGAATCAACTGGACTCTGCAAAATGACCTAATTTTTGAAAACAAATGGAAATAAATAAAAATGAAAGTAAAAACAGACTCCTGACTGGATTAGAACTCTGGGATAGAGTCCTGATCGGACTGAAACTCTAGATTTTTTGGTATTTTCTGAAAAACAAATGAAAGAACTTGTCAAAACAGTGAAAACAATAAGAAATATTGAAATAAAACAGAGCTCTGATTCAACTGAGATTCTGGGGACAGAGTTTTAATTAAACTAGGACTCTCCAATTTTTTGGATTTTCTGAGAAATCAAATGAGAAGATTTTGAAAAACAAGTGAAAACATGATGAAATTGAAGTTTTGGTTCAGAGTCCTGATCTAATTAGGACCCTGAGAAAGAGTCCTGATTCGATCAGAACTCTAAGAATTTTGGCTTTCTGATAAGCAAAATGATGAAATTTGGGCAAAGCTTTTGAAAACCAGTGAAAATGAAGTGAGAAAATCAATTTTGGATAGAGTCCTACTTCGATCAGGACTCTGAGGTAGAGTCCTGATTTGATCAGGACTCTGAGATAAAATCTCAGAATTTTGAAATTCTTTGATAAAAGTGTAATAGTTTTTGTAGATTGAAAGATTTCTGAAAGATTTATCTCAAAATTGAAATCAGGATCATAGTCCTGATCCAACTAGGACTCTCTGAACAGAGTCCTGTGTTGACTGAAAATCTGAGTTTCTGACTCATTTTAAAAGATTTTGAAAGATTTGATTGAAAATGGATAAAAATAGTTGTAAAAGATTAGAGTCCCAATCCAATTGAAACTCTGAAGAAGAGTCCTGATCCGACTGGACTCTTGAAGAAGAGTCCTGATCCAACTAGGACTCTGAAATTCTGGCCAAAACAGAAGATTTTGAAAGGTTCTTCTCAAAAACAGGTAAAAAGGTAGTGAAAATTAGAGTTTTGATCCGACTAGGATTCTGGAAAAAGAATCCTGATCCAACTAGGACTCTAAAATTTTTGAGATTTTTGATAAATGAAGGAATCCAGAAGCGACACCACCTAAATGGGTCTCATCTGAGAATTGAAATCAATTGAAATTGAGTTTGAAATGAATCCAGATCATTTTCTAAGAAAGTATTTCAAAATATAAGGTCCCGAGGGTTGGAAAATGACAGAATGTTGAATAAAAACCCAAGTTTTAAAATTGTTTTTGAAAGAAAAGTTTTAAACTCAAATCTGGATTGAATGTTTTGAAAACAAGAGTGTTGGATCTCGAAAATGAGATGGGATGACATGCAATGCTATGCAATGCGATGAAATGATATGCAAAAATGCATGCAATGATATGCAATGACACATGAAATGTAAGTACTTGATGAGGGTGAAAATTTGGGGTGTTTACAGATGCCCCTCTTTGCTGCTAAGCCGGTTGAAAGCCGAGCCTAGTGGCAAAGAAAACATACCAAATTTGAACCATAAAAATGCCCCAGTTAGATAAATCTGACTGGGTATGAAAGAATTAATGATGATATTAGATATGAAATGGAGAATTTTATTTCGAAAGAAGTGAGATTTAGGTTTTGCCCTTAACCTGAATGGGACGGGAAATACCTCGTATAGAACGAAGCTCAGGCTTAACCCTTAACCTGACCGGGTTAAAAATGGAATACCTCATCAAAGGAGGCTCAGGTTTGTACCCTTATCCTGATTGGGCAGAAAATGGAATACCTCATCAAAGGAGGCCCAAGTTTATACCCTTAACCTGATTGGGCAGAAAATGGAATACCTCATCAAAGGAGGCCAAGGTTTATACCCTTAACCTGATTGGGCAGAAAAAATGGATGGAATCCTCGAAAGAAGAGACCGTGATGGAACCTTCGGATTTTCGCAGAATGAATCCGATAGGGGTTTTGCAAAAGGAAGTAAATTGGGGTCCCTAAAGTTTGAAAAGGGATTTGATTTTGGGCGCCTCATTGCTGAGACTAATTAACTTTTGAAATTGCCTTTTGCTGGAATTGGTGGCTTAACCTCAAGCCGAAATTGGACTGTCTATGGTGGGACAGTGGGGACACAGGGAAGTGTGCGAATCTGAGAGCCCGTGCGCTCAGATTATACCAAAGAAGGGAAGGAATCTTGAAAACTCCCGTTATCAAGTCCTAAAAGGGATAACAACTGATGTCAGAATGCGCCAAAGATGAACCTCAAGCTCTCGCCTCACGTCAGGATAGCTAGAAAATATTGTCAAAATGTTGAAAATTATTGTTGATTCAAAATAATTGAAAGTGATGCACATTGTTTTGAAAGTATTCCCTCTTTTATACCTGAAGTATTACCTCCAACTGAGCTTAACTCCGTAGAATCAAGATTCGAATTCAAATTGCTTGCGATTGACTTTCTTTCAAGGAAGCTATCAATTTCCTTGATATGGACGGGAAAGAAAATATTCTTGATATTGCGAGAGCTATTGGTGAAAGAATATTGATAAAAGAATTTCACAAAATTAAAGAAGATTCTTGATAGATTTGGAAGTCTGATATCCTGGGATTCTTTTCTCATGATGATCTTTCTGCACTCTCTTTTTAGCAGATTGGAGCTCTCTTGGATTTTTCGGGAATTACATCATCCTTCATTTTGGAGATGTCCTGACTTGTCTCTCTCTTTTTTTTTTTTTGGAAGGGTACGTCACAAACTCCTTCATCTCAGAGATGTTTCGATCCTTCTTTTCTCTCAGGGATTATCTTGATAGTTATTGGCTCTATGGTAGGAAATCTCTTGATGATAGCTGGAATTAAATATCTTTTAGGGTTTGTCGGTAGGCTCATCACACTCACCTTCATCTCGACGGTGATCTGAACTTTCCCTGGAAGGATCCGTCACAAACTCCGTCATCTTGGAGATGATCCAAATCTTCTTTGGCCCCGGGGGTCGACTCGCTTAATTCGCCTTCATCTTGACGACAATTGAGAGATCCCTTTTGCAGATATTTAATTGCAGCTTAGGTGATTGAGGAGCTATGGAGATTGAATGGATTTTTCTGTATCACCCAGGATATTTCGACTGCTTTATTTTTCAAGAAAGGTCTTTAAAATGTGTCATTGACTGCGATCAATATCAATCACTTATGGCTTTGCAACAACATTGAGTTTTCTTTACTGGCCATATCGCGGATTTATTCTTCATCCTTTTGGTTGGACAATAGAAAGATTTTGAACTTTGAATCCTTTTTCGCGAAAGCTTTGTCCTTTCGAAAGTAATAGTGGAGGTATTCTGAAGTAATAATTTTGTGCAATAAAGATTTTTGAAATCAACAAATATTTAATGACAAATTGGCAAAATTTTCTTGAAATCCTTTTGTGAAAGCGAGCATTCGAAGCACAACGCAACGCATCCATGACAAAAATTCTCTTCTCCTTTCCCCAATGGAGAAGATTCAGAAATTAGAATTGGGAATTACTCCTCTCTTCCCTGAAGAGGAGGTGTTTGCAAAACGAACTTTCGAAGAGAAATTAAGCTTTCGTCAAAACTTCCTAACATTAGGCTTCTCTTATGGAAAGGGGGCCGGAATTAGTGAGGTTGGTAAATTGGTCATAAAGGAACGAGTTCATCACACTCTCCCTGAAAAGAGGGTCCTTCATGATGAAATGGCCTAGTCTGAAATTATGGGGCCACAAGGAAAGCAAGTCTCCGTCGAGTCTCTCCCTATAAAAAGGGTTCCTTGTGTGAAATTTGGAATTTTGTTTTGCAAACGGTTCACAAAGACACGAGTCCCTTCAAACTCTCCCTGAAAAGGGGCTAAGTGAACGAATTGGATAGCATGCGAAAAGAGTGAGCTCCCTCGAACTCTCCCTATAAAAAGGGTCTCTCGCAAGAGAAATTTTTTGGAATTGGGTATTGGGTGACCAAAAGGTCGAAATTTGGAATTTTGAATTTTAAATTTTTGAAATTGGAATTTTGCTATTTGAAATTAGAAATTGGAAGTTTGGAATTTGATATTCGGAAGTTGGAAACTAGAAATTGGGAATTTTGGAATTTGGAAATTGATATTTGGAAATTGGAAATTTGGGAATTGATTGCTAAAAAAGCCGAAATTGTGAATTGGTTTACTGAGAATGACATGGGTTCTGTAGGGATTCGACCTACGAACTATCTATTCCATAGGGATTTAACCTAAGGATCATAGTTTAAGAAGGAATGATTCCAACTTGTGAGCTTTGATAGGACCAGGTGCTAAACTGGGTTTTTGAGTGAAGATTCGAATCGGAATTCAACTCTTCAAGGAAAACTAGATGAATTGGATTTTGAAAGAGAATTCGAGTCGGAACTCGAATCTTCTAGACCAGTTCTGAATTGGTTTTAGAAGAAGATTCAAGTCGGGACTCGGATCTTCTAGACCAACTCTGAAGGAAAGGAAAAGTCGGATCGGAACCCGAATCTTTGAAGGAAAACTAGATCCATCGTGGAAGGAGAAGAAATTCGAGTCAGAACTCGAATCCTGAAGGAAAGGTAGATCAATTTTGGAAGGAGAAGAAATTCGAGTCGGAACCCGAATCCCAAAGGAAAACTGGATCAACTAGGAGAAAAGAAGATTCGAGTCGGAACTCGAATCTCGAAGGAAAACTAAACCGGTTAGAAGGAAAGGAAATTCGAGTTGGAACTCGAATTCCGGAGGAAAACTAGATTAACTAGAAGGAAAGAAGATTCGAGTCGAAACTCGAATCCCGAAGGAAAACTAGATCGGTTGGAAGGAAAGGAAATTCGAGTCGGAACTCGAATTTCGGAAGAAAACTAGGTTAACCAAAAGGAAAGAGGATTCGAGTCGGAACTCGAATCCCGCAGGAAAACTTAAACCGGTGTGGAAGGAAAGGAAATTCGAGTCGGAACTCGAATTCCGAAGGAAAACTAGGTTAACCAGAAGGAAAGAAGATTCGAGTCGGAACTCGAATCCCAAAGGCAAACTTAAACCGGTGTGGAAGGAAAGGAAATTTGAGTCGGAACTCGAATTCCGAAGGAAAACTAGGTTAACCAGAAGGAAAGAAGATTCGAGTCGGAACTCGAATCCCGAAGGAAAACTAGATCGGTTGGAAGGAAAGGAAATTCGAGTCGGAACTCGAATTTCGGAGGAAAACTAGGTTAACCAAAAGGAAAGAGGATTCGAGTCAGAACTCGAATCCCGCAGGAAAACTTAAACCGGTGTGGAAGGAAATTCGAGTCGGAACTCGAATTCCGAAGGAAAACTAGGTTAACCAGAAGGAAAGAAGATTTGAGTCGGAACTCGAATCCCAAAGGCAAACTTAAACCGGTGTGGAAGGAAAGGAAATTCGAGTCGGAACTCGAATTCCGAAGGAAAACTAGGTTAACCAGAAGGAAAGAAGATTCGAGTCAGAACTCGAATCCCAAAGGCAAACTTAAACCGGTGTGGAAGAAAAGGAAATTCGAGTCGGAACTCGAATCTCAAAGGAAAACTAAACCGGTTAGAATGGAAAAGAAATTCGAGTCGGAACTCGAATTCCTGACAGAAAACTAGAAAATTCGAGTTGGAACTCGAATCCCAAAGGAAAACTAAATTAGTGGACACTGAATTTTAAAGTGTACCAGTGCAAACACCGGATTTTGAAAATGTGCCAATACAAGCATTATGTTTTGAAAAATTACCAGTACGAATACCGGGTTTTGGAAGATTACCATTACGAGCGCTGGATTTTGGGAGGTTACCAGTACGAGCGCTGGATTTTAAATGGTTACCAGTACGAGCACTGGGTTTTGGAAATTTACCAGCACGAACACTGGATTTTTGAAAAATTACCAGCACAACACTGGATTCTGAAGAATTACTAATTGATTTTGATGGAAAATTTTTAGTCTCACCCTCATGATGACTTGGACAGCTGTCGGGGTCTCAGGATTTATCCCTTATCTTGGATGGGTAATCGATGCAAATGCAAATTGATGCAGATGAATGCGAATGAATGCATGCAAATGCAAATGAATGTAAATGGGTGCACATGCGTGCAAAATGAGAGATTTGTTTGATCCTGCCTGCATACAGAAAGTTTTGAAGATAAAATGAAAATTTAAAAATGCCCCAGTGTAACTGGGAAAGAAGAATTTGAACAAAAGGATAAATGATTGATGTTCGAAGAACGCTCTCCGAAGATGACACGGCAACTGACTTTTAATTGATTCAGAAGAGACTCGGAAGAGGTTATTCCTCATAAAAGAACATTTTGCCGAGGAGAATAAAAAAAATGGCACCGAGCTTGCGAGAAAAATTGAAACTTTATTGATGTATTGAAGGAAAGGTAACAAATAAGGGAAAGACAGACGGGATTACATCATCCCTTTGAAATAATAAAAGCAAGATGAGAAATTGGGAAAGCACTAGTGTTATCTACTTTTGAATGATTGGGGAGAAATATGATCAAGATGAATGGTCCTCCTTTTCATCTCCAACGAGGAGATTCTTGTCAATGCCGTCTTGAACAATATTTTTAAGGACAAAACAATGCTCGGTATCGTGACCCACTGCCCGATGAAATTCACAAAACTGATCTTTAAACCTTCCCATGGCTGTTGCGGGATCAGCTACTTTAGGTAAACGGATCATATCTTTTGCGAGCATGTATTTCAGAACATTCTCTAGTGTCTGATCTAGAGGGGTGAACTTTCGATCCGTATTCCAATCCTTGTGCTTTGGCTTTTCTTGATCTTTCCCTTTATGCTGAGGACTAGATTGGAGAGGCTTATCATTGTTGGAGAACTTTCCTTTTTGGCCCTTGGATCCCTCTGAAGGATGATCATAATCTTTCTTGTTGCTTTTGCTATCATTGGCAGAGAGAGTGAAATGAGACTTCAGAGATCCGACTGTATCTTTTGTAAGCATGTATTTCAGAAAAGTATCAAATATTTGATCCAATGGGGCTATCTTGCGATCCTGGTTCGGATCATCACACTGCACCTCTTGTCGAGTGTTTGATTTCTGCTGAGACTTGGATAAGATAGTCGGTTGGTATTCTTTCTTATTCTCAACGAAGAAATTCTTGTCGGTATGATCTTGGACAATGTTCTTGAAGACGAAACAATGGTCGGTATCATGTCCTACTGCCCTATGAAATTTACAGAATTGATCCCTGAATTTTCCCATGACTGTGGGAGGATTTGCGACTCTGGGGAGTTTTATCAATTCCTTGGCCAACATATATTCAAGGATTTCGTCGAGAGGCTGCTCGAGTAGAGTAAACTGGCGATTGCAATCCCAACCGTCCCGCTTTATCTTTTCTTTCTGCTGACTCAATTTTCCACTCTGCTTTAAAGATTTCTCTTTCTGACTTGTGTGATTGCCTTTGTTATCCTTGCACCCCTCGCGGTGCGCCTTGACAGAATTTGTTTTTTTTGAATCTTGATTATTCCTGACGGGAGTGATGCTCTTGTAGAAATCTTTGCCCGTGAAGACCTTCTTGCCCTTGTCGCGGGCTTCCAAATCTTTAATCTTCTTTGCCATTTCCTTCAGTTGTATTTGGATTGGATCATCCATTGCTTGATTTTTCAATTTATAGGTTGTCCCTTGTCTATGAGGGAATCTTTGAAATGCTTGCTGAACTTCATACTCTTCATCGGTGTTACCTACCGATCCTGATTCATCCGATGTATCTTCCTGTTGGATATGTTTCTTGGATAGCTTCAGAACTTTCTTGACTGCCTGGTCTTTTGCCTTCTGCTTAACCCGAGTCTCTTCTATACTAGTTTCAGTTTGTTCTGCCAGCATTTTGGTCATCATTTCTTTGAACATAACATACATTCGGGGATCGATGCCATCATCCGCTTGCTGACTCTGACTTCTGACTGATCGGAGTGAGTCCATTTCCTCTTCTGAAGCGATCGAGTATGCCACACCTTCTACTGATGCAGTTTTCTTTCCGGACCTTGTCTGAACCACTGAGTATCACGAATGCTCTTTTGAATGTTATTAATGCTCTCTCTGCAAGGCAGAACTGATGGTTAGGCTTCTGAAGGAAATTTGGTTGGAGGAAAATATTTGTTGAGAATTTTAGTAGACAATTGAAAGAGTATCCCATTACTAGGGATTGAGTCGTCGCTGGAATTACGACAATTGCGCTGCTATTCTTTGCAAAATAAACAACTGGAAATATGCCTTGTTACCTAGGCGAGGTCGTCAAACCAAGATGAGATGTAAAATAAAGGAATTTTATTGAGGGGAAAAACATGATTTCATCAATAATACACTTGACAGAGGGGAGGGGGACAGACAATTTTCCACCACTCTTGATAATCAGACGACACTCGAGGGCCAGGAAAATAGTAAGATTGATAAAGGAATCCCAGCCATGTCTGGCAGAATGGTATGCTCCGGACCACTGATCTGATGTGAGATCGAGTTCTGGCAGAACCCCTGCTAGTGGACGAATCTCTACACGTTTTTGTCTCTGAGAGAACTGCCTGACACACCGCTCTGGATGGTAGTATGCGCAGAAGAATGGACCAAGTAGCCTGAACCGCTTGCCGTATGCATAAGTGTATCTAGGAGGTGATTCCTGACGATCAAAGTAATCCCATACGACTTCTTCCTCCTGAAGGTTGTCGATCAAGAACCGGTATCGCGCAACTGGCAAAAGCTTTTTTCTATTGTATCTGAATGAACTGGCTCGGACTGGCACATGCCGGAGGAACCAAGACTGCAAGGCATAGGTGCATCCTTCGACTAGGATCGACTCTCCGAGTGTGAAATGGGTCAACCCTCGGTATAGAAAAGCGAGTGCGGCCATGGCTATCGAGAGGCGGCCGGTCTGTCGACTTCCCCACCTTCTTAAAAGCTGAACTATTCTGATATCCATATAATTCCGTCCATCGGGAAAGAAAGTCAATCCTACCGTGCACAGAACCATCGCATGCTGAATTCTTTCTCGAGCTGTTCGAGATAAGGAACTAACTTCCACAAATGTCCCATACTGTTTATAGATTTCGAGCAGACTCACATATTCATTTCCATCTTCTTCGATCAAAGACCAACACTTACGTCCTGTCATGCGGGCTAAAGCATCCTTAGGGTCCAGACCCTTGACATTAATCAGAAATTGTTTCTCCAACGGATCTTCAGACTGACCAGCTGGCTCAGGTAATCCCATAATCTTTGAAAATTCATCTATAAGTATTGTCATCTCGCCCCATGGGAACCAGAAAGTAGAAGTGCTCGGATTCCACCGTTCTGCTAGTGCATGGATCAAATTGCCGTTGACTGTCTGCTTTCCCACTGCGGACGCCAGTTCTAACCCACAATCGTCCAGATGGTCCGGAAACATACAAGAGAAGTTCTTGAGCCAGGAATACCACCGGGGAATGAAGGATCCGGTGCTGAGGACTCGATGCTCGGGAAGACTTTGTCGCACCTCGTAGGAGATGTGACCCTCAGGAAAGACTGAATCAAGCTGATTGGATGCCATCGGACTGGAAAACATGGAAATTTGGAGTAAGACTTGGAAAAATATAGAGATTTTGAAAAAAATGCAGGCAGGATAAAATGAAGTAGGAAATTCGAGATCCAAAAGAACGAAAGAATGAAAATCACCTGGAGTTTTGAAGAAAATAGAGGAATTTCATGAAAATCGTCCAGGGTTTAATACTTCATAAAATGGAGTATTTGAAAATCGTCCAGGGTTTAAAACATGGACAGTACATGGACATGGATTGGGGATTTTTGGAAAAATCGTCCAGTATTTTAGAAAATTGGGAAAATATGGGAAATAAAAAGAAATGACTACAACACATTTAATCACATCCTGCACAAACAAGTATGCACATACAGCATTCCCTAAAAGCTGACTCTTGATGCACAAATTTTGAAATAGCTGTAGGACCTTAATCCTAACTCTAAGGTTCAGATCATCTGTGTCCAATCATGCTATGCCTATATACTCAAGCCAAGGCTCGATGTACGTGGCATATAATCAATTTCTCCGGTTCTAGGTTCAAGTTTTCCAACATCCTTGAGCACCTGCCGATATACATTGGACTATGGCCCTTGGTACGTGGCAGGGGGGTTTTCACCCAAATAGGTGGCCCAGTTGTGAGGCTCAATCCCGAACTATGGTTCTGGAAGAGAGCCCAGCAACGTGAAGACCGGGACAATATAGGTGGGGTGGTTTTTCAAAAATATGAGCACATGCAATCAAATCAGAAGGCTCTAAAACCTAAAGAGATAGAATTTTGAAAAATTTGAAGAATCAAAATTGTTTTCAATCAAACCTAGATTGAGGAGGGTTGTATTAGACCTAAGTCTATGTGAGCATGAATAATTTCCTCCTCAATATGGTCCTACCAAACCATACCTAGTCTATATGCATTCCATGTCAGCTGGGTTCAAGTCTAGGCTCCTAGGTTCACATGATAGCATAAATTAAAAGCTGACATTCCATGGAAATCGATTTTGACAATTTGAACTAAGTTGAGCATTAGATTGATCAAGCGAAGACAGGTCCCATCACGGTCGCCAAACCTGTTATCATCGCAAAATTTTTACTTTTTTGCGATTCAAACTGACCTTTGAAAAAGATTTTGAAAATAACTCGCCTCCATTTTTAAAATGCGGGATTATTCCGAAGAATGGGACTCGCCTGTCGGTACGAGGTTCAACCGTTCCTGCCACCTTTAACAGGGGTAATTGAACCAAGGATCAATCTTATGCTCTACTCTATTCAACTTGTCTAAATCATATTCTAATTTCTAAATGCACAAAGAATCAGACATGTGCTATGAATTTCTGAAAATGCATATTTAAAAACATGATGTTTGCTTCAAAGATTGGAAAATATTTGTAAAATTTTGGAAAAGATAACACTTGGAAAATCATGAATCATGGTTGAGATATTGTATCTGAGAAAGTGAAAATCGATTTCTGAAGAAATATAAGGATTTTGTGAAAATCGATTATGAGAAATGTGAAATAACTTTGGAAAACTTGATTTCTTTGAATTTAAACTTTGAAATTGAAAATCTAACTTAGAAAATTGAATTTGGAACTTGGGAAATACTTGAAATATCATTGGCAAATCCATATTTTAGGAAAATCGATTTTTGAATAAGACTTAGGAAATTTTGAGAAAATGATTTCTTTGGATTGAGATTTGAATTGGAATTGGTAAATGCATGAAATGAATGAATATGGATTTGAGGAATTGAGAAATACTTTTTGTATTTTTGAGAAATGCAGTGCATTTTTGAAGTTAGCCTAAGAGTGTAGGCTGAATGTGGCTAATGTGAAGATCATAAATCTAAGTATCATTCGTATTCTAACTATGGCCATAAATACAAATTCCACCAAGTTTATAAACTTCATAGAAGCTAGTGCATGTGCCATTCGTGTAGACCATGGTGAGTTTGAATATGCATGAATCATCATCCATCACACATTAACATTATTTAAAAAAAAATAAACTATATGCAATGCAACCTAAGCTAAGCAGGAAATGTAAATTCTTATTCCAAAGTTTAATTACATCACTATTGAAATTTAAATACATGAAATTAAAATCTTCAATGTACCTGCAAAACTAGAAAGTTAGGTTAATGAAAATATGTTGGCTTTTCTAGATTTATCCAGTAATATCTAGAAATTACTGGATTTTGCTAGATATAAGCCTTTTCCTTGATTTCCTTAAATAAAAATGATAAAGTATGAAATAAAATGGAATAAATAAGGAAGATAAGATATGAAATTTCGAAATTGGGGTCCAAATGACCAAAATACCCCTAATAACAAGACTATGGCCTTGAAATTAGGGTTTTTTTAGAAAGATATTTGGATAAAATGCAAGTTTTGAAATTTGAATGGAATAAGCTAAGTTAAATATGATGTGACATGATTAAAAATATGGAAATTAGGGTTAAGGATTTCGAAATTGAGGTCAAATGACCAAATTGCCCCTGATAGCAAGACTATGGCCTTGAAATCAGGGTTTTTAGAAAGAGATTTTGGTAAAAATTTAGGTTTTATGCACTAAATGAAATCAAATGAGCACAAAATTAAACTTAAAGCATCCTAATATGATTATGAACATGATTAAACCCTAAAAATATATGCTTATGCACGAAAATCCAAGAATATCACAAAAACTATGATTTTAGCAGTGTTTTTGGATCTTTCAGGAACCCGGTTTTGCAATTTGCTCAATTCAACCATCAAATGGATTCCAAAATCCATAAAAATTGGTACCTGCACTTGTTATAACCCTAATATCTAATTGGAATTATAAAAATAATTTTTTGACATTAAATTAATCCGAAAATTGTATTAAACCCTAAAAATATGCTATTTTTGACCTAATTCACCAACCAGTCTCAGTCCAAGACCTGAACCAGGGGTCAAATCCCCATGGAAATTTATGAAATTTTACATAGACTAACTAGAAAGAAAAACAGAGATTTCCCAATTTACAGATCGGAAAAAGCATCTTCGGTTAGGGAGAAACCCTTCCGGCAATCTGAGCTAAAATATATCACTTTTAACAGGGATTAAAACAGCTATTCCAGATTAAAAATACAGACATAAATAGAAATTCTAAACAAAAATCTCTGAAATTTTAGTGGTGAACAGTAGACAGAAAAATAACAATACTCACTTTTTACATATCTAAAATCGGATCTATGGTTTGGGATTTATGACTAACACAAGTCTGATTAGGGTTTTGGTAAACCCTAACAAGTTTTAACTTTAAAAACAGATTCTCTAAAAGGGTAAAAATACTAAACCGTGATAAAAAATTCCGAAAATTTCACAGAAGACAAATCTACTCAATGTGAATCCATAGCACTTTACAGATCTAAAATCGGATATAAGATGAGAAAAATATCATAACAGCAAGTTACCTTCTGGATTTTAACCATGATTTTAAAGCTTTAAAAACCCGATTTGATGTCTGATTTTTTTGACAGGGTTCCCGAGATCCAAAACCTCTGATTTTTCTACAGTAACTCAATAACTCATGCATGCATCACATATAAAAAAATCAGAAATAAACAATGAGTGCTTCAATCTGAAATAACATCATCTTTACTGTTCTAAACCTAGAACACACAGAAATTTAAGAAACTTGAAAAACCATGCATTAACTAATGTAAATAAATAAAATAAACCATAAAACAGTAAATAAAAATTATTTCTATGCTATAGAACGTAAAACAAACATGAATAAACCATGAAAATAAATTAAAAACAGGGAATCAATGGCTGGAATTTGATCACCTTTAAAACATAGATTTAACCCATTAAAAAGGGTAAATCATATATTTTATTGGTTAATAATGCAAAGAATCATGTTAAAATCAATTCTAATAGATTAAAATCCCTGTAAATCACATAAAACAGGGTTAGATCACCTTCTTGGATTGTTCTTGCTGATTCTTGATGGTTCTTGAGGTGAAACCATGGTTGAATCCATGAAATAGGAGGTATTAATGACTAAAATTGATTTAAAACTATTAAAAACATGAAATACAAGCTAAAAATTAAACAAAATAATTACCTTGAGGTGGCTGCAATGGAGGAAGGGCTGGAGAGGAGAGAGAAGCTCCAAGAATCCCAAGGAGAGCAAGTTGGAAAAATCGACCCCCTTATGCCTCTTTTTATAATAAAAAATTAGGTTAAAAATTAAAAGAAATTGAATTTTTTTTGTACTCTCTAAGGGGGGGGGCGATTTTTGGGTGGAAAGACCTAACTACCCCTAGCCTAAATTATCTAAACTAATGCCTAATTAACCCCTAGACTTTCCTAAAAAATCCCCAAATGTAATGCCACTTGGCATTTTCTACATTTGGCTTTTTAAAACACCTTTAAAAACCTTTAAAAACACTAGTTTTAAAAACTAACTTTCAAAAATGAGTTTTTCAAAATGGTTTTGACTCTTCTAAATTTCTAACACTAACCAAGACACTAACTAACCCTAGTCTAGCCCTGACTTACTCGAATATGGCGCCACCCCGAGTGGGCCCTACTTGAGTTTTTCAAAAAGCGATTTTAAAACTTGAAATTGAAGGAGTTTTCAAAAGATTTTCAAAAGATTTTCAAAAGTAAACTTTGAAATTAGAATTTTTGAAATGGCATAGGGTTATAACTGGGTTAGAACTCCTCTGGACATGGTGCCAATTGAGTGGGCCCACATCGAGTTTTGAAGAATTTTGAAATAAACACTGAAAATGGCTTTGAAAAGGGGTTAAAATTAATAATTGAAATTCAAGATTTTTAAAAATAGAGTTCTAATCGAACTGGAACTCCGGGTTAGAGTCCTGAACTCTTAGGACTCTGAGATTTTAGATTTTTAGAATTCAAATGGAAGAATTTTCGAAAGATTTTATCAAAATTTGATGAAATAAGTCAAAAAACACAGTCAAGGTTAGACTCCTAACTCGACCGAACTCTAAAATAGAGTCCTGAATCAACTGGACTCTGCAAAATGACCTAATTTTTGAAAACAAATGGAAATAAATAAAAATGAAAGTAAAAACAGACTCCTGACTGGATTAGAACTCTGGGACAGAGTCCTGATCGGACTGAAACTCTAGATTTTTTGGTATTTTCTGAAAAACAAATGAAAGAACTTGTCAAAACAGTGAAAACAATAAGAAATATTGAAATAAAACAGAGCTCTGATTCAACTGAGACTCTGGGGACAGAGTCCTAATTAAACTAGGACTCTCCAATTTTTTGGATTTTCTGAGAAATCAAATGAGAAGATTTTGAAAAACAAGTGAAAACATGATGAAATTGAAGTTTTGGTTTAGAGTCCTGATCTAATTAGGACCCTGAGAAAGAGTCCTGATTCGATCAGAACTCTAAGAATTTTGGCTTTCTGATAAGCAAAATGATGAAATTTGGGCAAAGCTTTTGAAAACCAGTGAAAATGAAGTGAGAAAATCAATTTTGGATAGAGTCCTACTTCGATCAGGACTCTGAGATAAAATCTCAGAATTTTGAAATTCTTTGATAAAAGTGTAATAGTTTTGGTAGATTGAAAGATTTCTGAAAGATTTATCTCAAAATTGAAATCAGGATCAGAGTCCTGATCCAACTAGGACTCTCTGAACAGAGTCCTGTGTTGACTGAAAATCTGAGTTTCTGACTCATTTTGAAAGATTTTGAAAGATTTTGAAAGATTTGATTGAAAATGGATAAAAATAGTTGTAAAAGATTAGAGTCCCAATCCAATTGAAACTCTGAAGAAGAGTCCTGATCCGACTGGACTCTTGAAGAAGAGTCCTGATCCAACTAGGACTCTGAAATTCTGGCCAAAACAGAAGATTTTGAAAGGTTCTTCTCAAAAACAGGTAAAAAGGTAGTGAAAATTAGAGTTTTGATCCGACTAGGATTCTGGAAAAAGAATCCTGATCCAACTAGGACTCTAAAATTTTTGAGATTTTTGATAAATGAAGGAATCCAGAAGCGACACCACCTAAATGGGTCTCATCTGAGAATTGAAATCAATTGAAATTGAGTTTGAAATGAATCCAGATCGTTTTCTAAGAAAGTATTTCAAAATATAAGGTCCCGAGGGTTGGAAAATGACAGAATGTTGAATAAAAACCCAAGTTTTAAAATTGTTTTTGAAAGAAAAGTTTTAAAACTCAAATCTGGATTGAATGTTTTGAAAACAAGAGTGTTGGATCTCGAAAATGAGATGGGATGACATGCAATGCTATGCAATGCGATGAAATGATATGCAAAAATGCATGCAATGATATGCAATGATATGCAATGACACATGAAATGTAAGTACTTGATGAGGGTGAAAATTTGGGGTGTTTACACGTATGCGTAAGTATATCTAGGAGGTGATTCCTGACGATCAAAATAGTCCCACATGACTTCTTCCTCCTGAAGGTTATCAATCAAGAATCGGTATTGCGCAACTGGAAAAAGTTTTTCACCATTGTATCTGAATGAATTGGCTCAGGCTGGCACATGCCGGAGGAACCAAGACTGCAAAGCATAGGTACATCCCTCGACTAGAGTTGATTCTCCGAGTGCAAAACGGGTCAACCCTCGATATAGAAAGGCAAGTGCAGCCATAGCTATAGAGAGGCGGTTGGTCTGTCGACTTCCTACCTTCGCAGAAGTTGAACTATCCTGATATCCATGTAATTCCGTCCATCTGGAAAGAGAGCTAATCCCACAGTGCATAAGACCATCGCATGCTGGATTCTCTCTCGAGCTGTTCGAGATAAAGAACTGACTTCCACAAATGCTCCATATTGTCTATAGATTTTGAGCAGATTCACATATTCATTTACGTTCTCCTCGATCAATGGCCAAGACTTGCATCCTGTCATGCGAGCTAAAGCGTCTCGGGGATCCAGACCCTTGACATTGATCAAAAATTGTTTCTCCAATGGATCTCTAGGTTGACCAGCTGGTTCAGGTAATCCCATAATCTCCGAGAATTCGTCCATCAATAAAGTCATTTCCCCCCATGAGAACCAGAAGGTACTAGTGCTCGGATTTTACCGCTCTGCCAGTGCGTGAATCAAATTGTCGTTGACTGTCTGTTTTTCCACTGCAGATGCCAGTTCTAATCCACAATTGCTCAAGTGGTCCGGAAACATATGAGAAAAGTTCTTGAGCCATGAATAATACCACCGGGGAATGAAGGATCCGGTGCTGAGGACTCGATGTTCAGGAAGACCTTGTCGCACCTCGTAGGAGATGTGACCCTCAGGGAAGATCAAATCAAGTTGACTGGATGCCATCAGACTGTAAAACATGGAAAATTGGAATAAGACTTAAGGATTTTGAAAAAGATACAGGCAGGATAAAAAAAGGATGTAGGAAATTCGAGATCCAGAAGAAAGGAATGATGGAAATCACCTGGAGTTTTGAAGGAAATAGAGGAGAATTTGGAAAATCGTCCAGGGTTTGAATAAAATAGGAATTTTAGACAGTATATGGAAACAGATGAAAAAATTGGAGATTTTTTAAAATCGTCCAATATTTTAGAAAACTTGTGAAAATGTAATAAACAAAACTAACATTCAATCACATCTTGTACAAGCAAGTATGCACATACAACATTCTCTAAAAGCTGACTCTAGATGCACAAGTTTTGAAATAGTTGTAGGACCTTAATCCTAACTGTAAGTTCAGATCATTTGTGTCCAATCATGTTATGCCTATATACTCGAGCCAAGGCCTGGTGTACGTGGCATAAAATCAATTTCTCCAGTTCTAGGTTCAAGTTTTCCAACATCCTTGAGCACCTGCCGATATACATTGGACTATGACCCTTGGTACGTGGCAGGGGGTTTTCACCCAAATAGGTGGCCCAGTTGTGAGGCTTTGTCCCGAACTATGGTTCTGGAAGAAAGCCCAGCAACGTGAAGACCAGGTAGAGATAGGTGGGGTGGTTTTTGAAAACATGAGCACATGCAAGAAAATCAGAAGGCTCTAAAACCTATAGAGACAGAGATTTTAAAAATTTTGAAGAAGCAAACATTGTTTTCATACAAATCCTAGATTGAGGAGAGTTGTATTAGACCTAAGTCTATGTGAGCATGAATAATTCTCCTCAATATGGTCCTACCAAACCATGCCTAGTCTATATGCAATTCATGTCACCTGGGTTCAAGTATAGGCTCCTAGGTTCACATGATATCATGAAATAAAAGCTGACACTCCATGGAACACGATTTTGACAATTTGAACTAAGTTAAGCACACAATTGATCAGGCGAAGACAGGTCCCATCACGGTCGCCAAACCTGTTATCATCGCAAAATTTTTACTTTTTCAAGTCAAACTAACCTTTGAAAAAGTTTTTGAAAATAACTCGCCTCCGTTTTAAAATGTAGGATAATTCCGAAGAATGGTACTCGCTTGTCGGTACGAGGTTCAACCGTTCCTGGCGCCTTTACCAGAGGTAATCGAACCAAGGATCAAAAGTGTGCTTAGCTTTGCTCAACTTGTCTAAATCGTGTTCTATTTCCTAAATGCACAAAGAATCAAGCATGTGCTATGGCTTTCTGAAAAATGCAGATTTGAAAACATGATGTTTGCTTCTGAGATTTGAAATACTTGGAAAATTCTTGGAAAAAATGTCACTTGGAAAATTGTGAATCATGGTGAAAGAATATTTCTGAGGAAAATGAAAATCAATTTCTAAAGAATTCAAGTATTTTAAGAAAATTGATTTCTGAGAAATTTCAAGTAACTTTGGAAAAACTTGATTTCTATGAATTCAGGCTTTGAAATTAAATATATAACTTGGAAAATCATGATTTGAACTTGATAAATGCTTGAAATATCTTTTAAAATCCCAGAGTTTTGAGAAAATCAATTTCTGAGAAAGACTTGAGAAATTTTGAGAAAATTGATTTCTCTGAATTGGAATTGGAATTT
The DNA here is from genome assembly GCF_984573655.1 of Nuphar pumila. Classification (NCBI taxonomy): domain Eukaryota; kingdom Viridiplantae; phylum Streptophyta; class Magnoliopsida; order Nymphaeales; family Nymphaeaceae; genus Nuphar; species Nuphar pumila. The sequence continues at coordinate 64,481,574 of NC_143249.1, forward strand.
GCAAATGAATGAAATGAATGAATATGGATTTGAAAAACTTGATTTTGAAAAATTGAGAAAATCCTTTTGTATTTTTGAAAAATGCAGTGCATTTTGAAGTTAGCCTAATAGTGTAGGCTGAATGTGGCTAATACGAAGATCACAAATCTGGGTCTCATTCGTATTCTGACTATGGCCATAAATACGAATTCCACTGACTTTGTCAACTTCATAAGAGCTTGTGCGCGTGCCATTCGTGTAGACCACAGTGGATTTGTAAAGAATGTGCATGAATTGGCATACATAGCAGTTATATATCAAAGTTTAAAACTATATGCAATGCAAATCCTAATCTATGCAGGAATTGAAATTCGTATCCCAAATTTAATTATAATTTACATCACTAATTGAATTTAAATACAGGAAAACAAAGTCTTCAATGTTCTTGCAAAACTAGAAAAATGGATTAGTGAAGATATGTTGGCTTTTCTAGGTTTATCCAGCAATATCTGGAAATTGCTGGATTTTGCTAGATATAAGTTTTTTTCATGATTCCCTAATATAAACTTAATAAAATAGGAAATAAAATAGAAACAATAATGATAATAAGATTTGAAAATTCGAAATTGGGGTCAAAATGACCAAAATACCCTTAATAGCAAGACTATGGCCTTGAAACCAGGGTTTTCAGAAAGATATTTGTAAAAATGGGGTTTTGGAATTCAAATGAAAAAAAATTAAACTAAATATGACATGACATGATTAAAAATATGAAAATTAGGGTTTAGAATTTCGAAATTGAGGTCAAATGACCAAAATGCCTTTGATATCAAGACTATGGCCTTGAAATCAGGGTTTTTCACAAAATATTTTGGTAAAAACTTTGGGTTTAGGATTTAAATGAAGTCAAATAAACACAAAATTGATCATGAAGCATTCTAATATGATTCTAAATATGAACAAAGCCTAAAAACATGAACTTATACACGAAAATCCAAAAATATCATGAAAATCATGATTTTAGCAGTGTTTCGGGATCCTGCGGGCACCCTGTTTTGTAATTTGATCCATTCAAGCATAAAATGGATTCCAAAATTCATAAAAATTGGAACCTGCACTTGTTATCACCGTGAAAGCAGATTGGAATCATAAAAATATATTTTTGACATTATTCCAATTTGAAAATTGCATTAAAACCCTAAAATAAGCTATTTTTACCCATGGTCACAGACCAGTTTCAGTGTTAGACCCGAATCAGGGGCCAATCCACCATGAAAATTTCTAAAATTTTACAGAGGTAAATTAGACAAAAAAACAGAGAATCACCATTTTACATATTGGAAAAATCATCTTTGATGAGGGAGATACCCTTCCGGCAATCTAAACTTAAATATAACAAATCTAACATTGGTTAAAACAGGTACTTCCGGTTGAAAATACAGAAACAAATAGCAGTCTTCATCAACATTTTCTGAAATTTCATCAGTGAACATTAGACACAAAAATAATGAGCTTTGTTTTTCATAGATCATGAATCAGATCTACGGTTTTAGATCTATGATCATTACAAGTCCGATTAGGGTTTTGGTAAACCCTAATGAGTTTTAAATTTTGAATCCAAATTTATGACAGAGTAAAAATGCCAAACGGAGGCAAAAAATTATCAAAATTTCACAGTAAATAGTTCACATTAACATGAAGCCACTGTACTTTACGGATCTTGAATCAGATATCGAATGAAAGAAATAACATAACTGCAAGTTATGCTTGAATTTAAATAATGATTTTAATCAACAGAAATCCCGATTTGACTTTGTATTTTATTAATAGGGTTCCAGAATCCCAAAATGTCTGATTTTTTTACAGTAGTTCAATGACACATCCATGTATCACATATAAAAAAATCAACAATTTTTAACAAGTATTTCAATACGAACTAACATGCTTTCTATCGATCTAATCTTTAAACACAGAAATTTAAGAAACCCTAATAAAACATGCTTTAATTAATGAAAACAATAAAAAAATACTTAAACAGTAAAACAAAATTAATTTTTATGCTGGAACACATGTAATAAATATTAATATATAAAACAAAAAAATAAAACACAGGGAATCCATGGCTGGAATTATTTTTTACCTTTGAAATCACGGATTTAACCCATTTAACGGGTAAATCTCATGTTTTCTTGGTTAAGAACATGAAAACCAATGCAATAATCGATTCTAACGGATTAGAATCCATGGAAAAATAGTTAAACAGAGTTATATCATCTTCTTGGAACAATCTTGAGGTTCTTGATGGTGTTTCCATGGTTTAATCCATGAAAGGGAAGGCGCCAATGGCTAAATTCATATTAAAACATGGAAAAGTATTAAATAAAACTAAAAAAAAATTAAGAAATTATTACCTTGAGGTTGCAGCAATGGAGGAAGGGCTGGAGAGGAGAGAAAGGCTCTAAGAATCCAAGAAGAGAGAGATAGGGAGGTCGACCCCCCTTATGGGCTATTTATAATAAAAAATTAGGTTTTTTCTACTTAAAGCTTTTTGAAAAAACATGGACTCTAAAGGGGGGGGGGGCGATTTTCCTGGAGGATTACCTATATACCCCTAGCCTAAGTAACCCTAATTAACACCTAATTGAACTCCTAACTAGACCTAAAGACCCCCAAATGTGGCGCCACTTGGCATTTTTCCACATTGGGTTTTTAAAGTTTTAACTAAAGCCTTTAAAAACAATTGTTTAAAAACCAATTTTTAAAATGGATTTTCAAAAATAGATTTTGACTCTTTTAAACTTCTAAAACTAACCAGGACACTGACTAACCCTAGTCTAACCCTGACTTTCTCAAATGTGGCGCCACCCTGAGTAGGCCCCACTTGAATTTAAAAAAAAAACGATTTTAAAGCTTGAAATTGAGAGAATTTTCAAAAGATTTTCAATAGTAAACTTGGAATTAAAAGCTTTGAAATGGCATAGAGTTCCAACTGGGTCAGAACTCCTCTGGATATGGCGCCAACTGAGTGGACCCCAAATCAGAGTTTTGAAAACTTGAAATAAATACTGAAAATGGCTTTGAAAAGGGATTAAAATCAACAATTAAAATTCAGAATTTTTGACAATAGCGCCTCAAGCGAACTGGAACTCCGGGCTAGAGTCCTAAAATTTTAGGACTCTGAGATTTTGGATTTTAAAAGCCAAATGAAGGAGTTTTTGAAAGATTTTATAAAAAAAAATGGTGAAACAAGTCAGAAAATACAGTCAAGGTTGTTATCGTCGTGAAAATTTCCCCCCGTCTTCCCTTCCTTGCGGAAGAGAAAAAGAGAGAAACACTTTCGCGATTCAAACTTTGACCGGATTTTGGAAATTGTTTTGAAATACTCGCCTCCGTTTTTGAAAATTGCGGGAAAATCCATGGGATGGGGCTCGACCTGTCGGTACGAGGTTCGACCGTTCCTGCCGCCTTTAACAGGGGTAATCGAACCAAGGACCAAAATTGTGCTTGACTTAGTTAAATCATCAAAGTTATATTCTATCCTAAATGCATAGAGAATTCAGGCATGTGCTATGAGATTTTGAAAAATGCCAGTTGGAAAACATGATGTATGCTTGGAAAATATTTGGAGTTGAAAAGATTCTCTCAGGAAAAAGCTGAAAGTCAATTTCCCAGGAAACTCAGATGGAAAAGATTTGAAATCTCAGGAAAGTTCATAAAGACTTGGGAAAATTATGAATGGTTGAAAATCCTGGGAAAATGGAAGTGATTCTTGAGAAAAGATGAACATTTGAGAAGGGAAACACTTCTTAGGAAAACTTGGACTTTGAGAGTTTTCTTAGGAAAATGATGGAAATTCATTGGAAATCCCTTGTAGAAAAGGAAAATTAAAACTTGGGAAGTTGAAAACCTGAGAATCTTAACCCTGAAATACTTGGAAATCGATTTTGACTTGGAGAAAGATTGGAAAATTCTTTTGAAGCTCTTAAGAAAATAACATTTTCCAGGGAAAACTGTGGAAAAACTTGTCTTTGGAAAACCGATTTTGAAAAATCCTTAGAATTTCTTGAGAAATCGATTTCTTGAGAATGAAGTTTTCTTGAGAATGAAGTTTTCTTGAGAAAATCTTGAGAAAATCAATGATTTCATGATGCAAATGACATGAGTGAATGAATGCACTTTGAAAAGATTTTCTAAGAGATTTGTTGGAAAAATATGCATTAAGTCAAGATAAATCCTTCACATATTCTGACTGTGGCCATGAATATGTTCAGAATTTAGTTGATTTGATGCACATGATTTTGAAAACTTTGGAAATATGATGTGCATTTTAAGATAGCCTAAGAGTGTAGGCTCAATGTGACTAGTAGAAAGATGACGGATCTGGGTCTCGTCCATATTCCGACTAGGGCCGTAAATATGGATCCCACCGAGTCCATCAACTCCCTAAGAGTTGGTGCACGTGCCATTCGTGAACATCCATAGTGCTTTTGAAATAAAATGCATGAATCATATAATCAGGATATTGCATAAAATCAAACTATATGATATGCATCCTAGTCTAAGCAGGAAATTAAATTTCTTATTCCAAAATTTACATTATTACATCATTAAATAAAGGAAATAAAAGAAATTTGCAGACTTCAGCTCCTTCTTTTGAATGTCCCTGCCAAACTTGAAATAAGGTTAGCTCAAATATGTGGGTTTTTCCAAAATTTTCCAATAATATTATGAAATTATTGGATTTAATTGGATATAAACCCTATTCTCATGCTTCCTTGATATTTTGAAATGATGAAAATGCTAGAAATTCAGTGAAAAACAATTTGAAATTCGGAATTGAGGTTAAAATGACCAAAATACCCCTAAAATTAAAGCTACATCTTTAAAATCAGGGTTTTTTGAAGGAAAACTTGGTAAAATTGAGATTTTGAAATTCAAATTGAATCAAATGATGATGAAATTCAGTAAGAGACATGATGACATGCTGCTAAACACATTATGACTGTAAAATCAGAATTTGGTGTATTGCAATTTATCCAAAATAACGAATTTCGCTTGTTTTTCGCTTGGATCTGGGTCCTGCGGAACCCTGTTTTGGTATTATGGATGATCCGAACCTCAAATGGATTCCAAATTATACCAAATTCGGTATGAAGCATCTAAACACTTTGATAAACAACCTAGAATGCTAAAACTCATGAAATGATATGATTTAAATGCCAAAATTCAAAGAAAGTCCTAAAATGATGGATTTTGCCTATGGATCCGAACCAAATGCAATGCCTAATATGATAATGCAAGATTTACACCATGGAAACTTCTGATATTTTGCAGACTGCTAAAAGACCCGAAATGGAACATTTTTGGTTTTTACAGCCTCGGGATTTGAGCCATGGTGAGTTCAATAACAGGGATTTAGTTCAGATAGAGGTAAAAATCACACTAATCTGATGTAAAATGCTAAAAAAATATCAAACAGCCATGGAAATTTATGCAATTAATCAGAGCTATGCACGACACCTACATGAACAACTTTCATGTTTATGACTTCGGCATTTGATCAACGGAAACATAGATAAAAATATAACTATGTCTGCCTAAACTAACAGAACAGACAAATGTAGAAAAACAGGGGGATGACAAGAAAAATCCGAAGCAGGGGTCAACACTGTTCTAAAAATTACAGGCTTTTATATGCAAACAGAGGACACTACGGATATAACTTTCACTTTTTACAGTTTTGGATTTGGAGCAACACACAAAGATAAACCATAGCCCTAAGTCGATCCAAGATCTCAGAGGCCCAAATTAGGCTCTGACACGTGTACCGACATCTCGGATTTTTGTCAGACATTAAAAAAAATCAGAAAAATCTGATAAAAGCATATTAAAAACTAGACGTTTTCCCGAGTTCAAAACATCTTTAGGATCGAAAATCGGATCTCCCATGAGGGATATCTCGATTTTACAAGTCGGCAAATGATTTTCAAAACATATCCCGGGTAACAAAACCCGACTTGCCATTTTGAATGTTTACCGCAGTAAACAAATTCAAATGCCTCCGAATTTTTGACAAAATTTCAGGGACACCTAAAGGCGCATTCTGTGATTTTTTTGGGATTTTTAATAAAAAACAAATGCATGAAATGACGTGTGGACGGATTGACAAAAACAGAGACCTACTGAAAATAAGCAGAATTGAAATAAATGCTAAATTAATTCTAATTAATTCATGAAATATTCTAAATGAATGAAATAAAATGCAAATTAAATCTAGCTAACTACATGCATGTTAAAATCATCAAGGAAGCATAATGAAACATTTTTATGTATGTCGTTTTATGAGAATAGCTCAATCCATCCCTCGGATGAGCTCTTTCTTCAAACGACCCTCGATTCGAATTATGGAATCCAATCAATGGAAAAAGAAGTGCACCTTGCTTCGTTACGCAGCGTAGGAGCTCTTGAAAGGGGCAGCTATCACGAGCTTCCTTCGTTCTTCACTCCGGGCTTCGGATGGTCCACCAAAATCGAGCTCCGTTGGAATTGGACTGGCCACAGCACGAGCTCTACTCCACCTTCTTCAATGTGCCAAAGGGGGCACGATTTCCAAGGTTCAAAATCAGATGTTAGGAAGGCTAGGTTGGATTTTCCAAGTTCACAAGAGCTAAAAAAATGATCTCCTTTTAGGCTGGGCGTGAACCCTTTTTTTTATAACTTTTCTGAAAAATTTTGAAATTCAAACAGGCTGGATCTGAGCCCTCCATGTGGCGCCATCTCAGGGAGTGCCATCTGGGGGTTTTGAAATTCGAATTTGCCTTTTGCAGGGAGCCCTCAGATGGCGCCACCTCAAAAGGCTATTTTGATTTTTTTGAGAAAATAAAAATGGAAATTTTTGTGGGTGAGACACCTCAGCAGGGAGAATTTGGAATTTTTCAAAAGTTTGCTTGATTCTCTCTGCAGGGAGCTCCCAGAAGGTGCCACCTCAGAGGGTGCTCTCTTGGAATTTGAAATTCAAACTCATCTTTTGTAGGGAGTCCTCAGGTGGCGCCACCTCATGGTGGGCTACCTTTATTAAAAATAAAATAAAAAATAAAAATGGAGCCAAGTGGAGTCCTGGAATGGTGCCACCTCAAAAGGTGTTTAACACATGTCAGAAGGACAGAGTAGTGGGCTCAGAAGGCGCCACCTCAGAGGAATTTGAATTTTGCTTTTTCTGGTGAAAGGAGATCTGGACATGTGGAGGACAAGTGTCAGCTGTCTGGAGGAGGTTCTTCAGATGGCGCCACCTCAGAGGAGAATTTGAAATTCAAATGGAGGTTGGCCCTGGAGGAATGGAGGATGGACATGTGGCGCCACCTCAGGGTGGCTCCTACAATGCCATGTGGCAAGAGGGAGGAAAATGAGGGAGAGGGACATGTGTCTCCTACTTTTCTGAAAAAAATAGGGAGAGGACATGTGTCCTCTACTTTTTCTGAAGGAGTGAGAAGGAGACATGTGTCACCTTCTTTTTCTGAGAGAAGCAGAAGATGACACGTGGCGGAGGGATGAGTAGGAGGGAAGGGACATGTGGCGCACTCATAGGCCATCTGGAAAATCAGAGCTCCGGATTTTCGCCACCTAACGCCTTGTTTGAATTTTAAATGGTTTGCTTTTTTTTGAAGAAGGCCAGGAATGACATGTGTCTCCTACTTTTCTGAAAGAGGTAGGGAGAAGACATGTGTCCTCTACTTTTTCTGAAAGAAGCAGAGAACGACACGTGGCAGAGGGGAGAGAAGGTGGGCGAAGCCATGTGGCGCCATCTCAGACAGGATGAAAAAGGTAGGAGTTCTTGATTTTCGCCACCTATGGGGGTTTTTGAATATTTGAATTCTAGCTTTTCTGAAGAAAGCAGGAAATGACACATGGCACTTGCCTTTTTCTGAGGAAATGAGGACTTGCCACGTGTCCTCTGCAGGAAACACTCCAGATGGCGCCACCTCAGAGGAGACAAGCCTACCTTTTTTGTAGGAATTCAGAAGTGACACATGTCTCCTACTTTTCTGAGAAAAGTAGGAAGAGACATGTGTCAGGCTACTTTTCCAGAAGGAAGAAGGGGTTGACACCTGTCCCCTGCAGGAGACACTCTAGATGGCGCCACCTCAGAGGAGACAAACTCCACTTTTTCTAGACAGGACAACCTATGACACTTGGCATCTCCTGGTAGTCTTTGAAATGACACATGGCGCAGGATGGATAGGGTGACACATGGCAGATAAAGGGGATGACATGTGGCGGCTTCTGAAGGTAGCCCCACACTGACACTTGGCATGGAAATGGGGGGAGAGAGAAATGACAAGTGGCGCCAATCCAGGGGACAAGGCTCCTATATTTTTGGGTTTTTCAAAATTCAAATTTTCAGAAGGGGAGCTTGTGTGACACCACCTCAGTGTGGGTCCCACATTGCTTCTTTATTGAAATAAGGATAAAACAACAACTTCTTTTTTGGAATTTTCATAAAAATTTGGACTAATGGGAAAAACAGGAATTTTGGAAAGAGTTGACCCTTGTAGGGCGATTTTGTAAAAGAAAGATATTTGAAATTGTCAAAAAGGGCAAAATCTGAGGTGAAGTGACTGAAATCCATATTGAAAACTATCCAGATGGTTTTCCTGAGGAAATATTTTGAAATTCAGAGCCCTAGGGGTAAAATGGGAAGAATTGATAATTTTGAAGACCCAGGGTTTTGAAATCAATTTTGAAAATAGTTAAAATTCGAATCTGGATTGAAAATTTTGAAATCAAGAGTTCTGGACCTCGAAATGACATGCTGTGCAGTGCAGTGATTTGAAATGCTCATGCAATGATATGCAATGTCATGTCTTATGCAATGGAATCTTGAACCAAGACTTGAGGATTCCTGTCTTCTGTCAGGAATAAAATTTTGAACATCTGAGTTAAAATTAGAGAAATTTTGAGAGTTGCAGATGAAATTTGGACTTTTGCAAGGTCCGGCTCAGAAAATGACCATTTTGCCCTCCAGCGATTTCAGAGGCTGGATGTTGATGCTTGGTGGAAATGTTGGGGAGGTGAGTGAAAATTTGGGGTGTTTACAGATGCCCCTCTTTGCTACTAAGCCGGCTCATGGCCGAGCTTAGTGGCAAAGAAAACACACCAAATTTGGGCTATACATAAAAAAATGCCTCAGTTAGAAGGATCTGACTGGGTGTGAAGAAATTAGCCCGAGGAAGATGGTAGATATGAAGCGAAGAATGAAGAGGAAAGATTTGCTCTATGAGAGCGAAGCTCAGGTTTTTGCCCTTAACCTGGATGGGACAGAAATACCTCGCATGGAGCGAAGCTCAGGTTTTTTACCCTTAACCTGATTGGGAAATGGAATATCTCATCGAAATGAGACTCAGGTTTGTACCCTTATCCTGATCGGGCGGAAAATGAAGTACCTCTTTGGTTTAGGCTCAGGTTTGTACCCTTATCCTGATCGGGCGGAAAATGAAATACCTCTTTGAATGAGGCTCAGGTTTGTACCCTTATCCTGATCGGGCGGAAAATGAAATACCTTTTTGAGTGAGGCTCAGGTTTGCACCCTTATCCTGATCGGGCGGAAAATGAAGTACCTCTTTGATTGAGGCTCAGGTTTGTACCCTTATCCTGATCGGGCGGAAAATGAAATACCTCTTTGATTGAGGCTCAGGTTTGTACCCTTATCCTGATCGGGTGGAAAATGGAATACCTCTTTGAATGAGGCTCAGGTTTGTACCCTTAACCTGATCGGGTGGAAAATGGAATACCTCTTTGATTGAGGCTCAGGTTTGTACCCTTATCCTGATCGGGTGGAAAATGGAATACCTCTTTGAGTGAGGCTCAGGTTTGTACCCTTATCCTGATCGGGCGAAAAATGAAATACCTCTTTGATTGAGGCTCAGGTTTGTACCCTTATCCTGATCGGGTGGAAAATGAAATGGAATCCTCGAAGGAAGAGACCATGATGGAACCTTTGGATTTTGCACAATAAATCCAATAGGGTTTTTGCAAAAGGAAGGAAAATGGGGTCCCTAAAGCTTGAAAAGGGATTGGTTTTGGGCGTCTCATTGCTGAGACTAAAATTAGCTTTTGAAATTGCCTTTTGCTGAAAATGATTGGTGGTTCGACCTCGAACCGAAATGGGACTGTCTATGGTGGGACAGTGGGGACACAGGGAAGTGTGCAAATTTGAGAGTTCATGCTCTCAAAGAAGGGAAGGAATCAAGTCCTTAGGAGGGATTTAAAATTGGTGTCAGGATGCATCGAAGACGGATATCGAGCTCTCACTTCATGTCAGGATAGCTAGAAAATATTGTCAAAATGTTGGAAATTTTGCTGTTGATTCAAAATATTTGAAAATGTTGCACATTGTTGCAAAGATATTCCTTCTTTTCTACCTAAAGCATTACCTCCAAACAAGGTTCACTTTGTAGAATCGAGACTTGAAATCCAAATTGCTTGCAATTGACCTTCTTCAAGGAAGTTATCAATTTCCTTGATATGAGCAGGAAAGAGAATTTGATATTATGAAAGCAATTGATGAAAGAATATTGATAATAGAATTTCACAAAGTTAAAGAGGATTCTTGATAAATTTGGCAGTTTGATATCCTGGGAGCTTCTCTCTTGACAATCTTTCTGCACTCTTTTGGCTCTCTGGGTTTTTGCTACATTCTCCTTCATTTTGGAGATGTTCTGACTTTTTCTCTCTTTCTTTTTCCTCTCTTTCTCTCTTTTGGGAAGGATACGTCACAAACTCCTTCAACTTGGAGATGTTTCGATCCTTCTTGGATGATGGGTTTGGAGATCTTTGGGCGATAGCTGAAATTAAATATCTTTTAGGGATTGTCGAGAGGTTCATCGCATCTGCCTTCATCTCGACAGTGCTTTGGACTTTCCCTGGAAGGATCCGTCACAAACTCCGTCATCTTGGAGATGTTTCGAATCTTCTTTGGCCCCGGGGGTCTACTCGCCTAATTCGCCTTCATCTTGACGACAGGTGAGAGATCCCTTTTGCGGATATTTAATTGCAGCTTAGGTGATTCTGAGGAGACAGGGTTTGGGTGAATTCTCTCTTTTCTAGCACTCAGGATATTTCCACTGTCTCGTCCTTACAAGAATAGCCTTTAACGATGCGCCATTGACTGTGATCAATATCGATCATCTACGGCTTTTCGATAACCTTGAATCTTCTTTTCTGGCCATATCGAGGATTTATCCTTCATCCTTTTGGTTGGCCAATAGAAAGAATTTGAGTTTTGAATCTCTTTTCGCAAAAGCTTCACTCTTTTGGAAGCGATGCTGAAGGTAAATTAAGATAGAGATTAGTGCAATAAAGATTCTTAAATCAACAAATAATTTGACAAATTGACAAAATTTTCTTGAAATCCTTAGTGAAAGTGAGTATTTGAAATCCGGCTCAACGCATCCGTGACGAAAATTCTCCTCTCTTTTTCCCCAAAAAGAGAGACTCAGGCTTAGCCCTTACCTGAATGGGAAATGGGAAATACTCCTCTCTTCCCTGAAGAGGAGGTGTTTGCAAAACGAACTTTCGAAGAGAAATTGAGCTTTCGTCAAAGCTCCCTAATATTAGGCTTCTCTTATGGAAAGGGGGCCGATAATAGTGAGGTCTGAAAATTGGGTCATGAAAGGAACGAGTCCATCACACTCTCCCTGCAAAGAGGGTCTTTCATGACGAAAAATGGCCTAGTATGAAATTGGGGGGTCACAAGAAAAACGAGTCTCCGTCGAGCCTCTCCCTTTGAAGGGTTCCTCGTGTGAAATTGGAAATTGTTTTGCAAACGGTTCACAAAGATGCGAGTCCCTTCAAACTCTCCCTAAAAGGGGCTAAGTGAACGAATTGGATAGCATGCGAAAAGAACGAGCTCCCTCGAACTCTCCCTAAAAAGGGTCTCTCGCAAGAGAAAATGATTGAAATTGAGATTGATTGACCCAAAGGTCGAAATTGGAAATTGGAAAATTGGTTGTTGGAGATTGAATGACCCGAAGGTCGAAATTGGATGACCTGATGGTCGAAATTGAGAATTGATTTGACCAAAAAGGTCAAAATTGAGAATTGATTGACCAAAAGGTCGAAATTGGGTGACCCGAAGGTCGAAATTTGGAAATTGATTTGACCAAAAAGGTCAAAATTGAGAATTGATTGACCAAAAGGTCGAAATTGGGTGACCCGAAGGTCGAAATTTGGAAATGAAGGTCAAAGATTGGAAATTGATTGACCCGAAGGTCGAAATTTGGAAATTGATTGACCCGAAGGTCGAAAATTGGAAATTGATTGACCCGAAGGTCGAAAATTGGAAATTGATTGACCCGAAGGTCGAAAATTGGAGTTTGATTGACCCGAAGGTCGAAAATTGGAAATTGATAGACCCGAAGGTCGAAATTGAGATTGGTAATTGAAATTGAGAATTGGAAATCGGGGGACCCAGAGGTCGAAATTGGAGAATTGCCTGATTTGAAGATTTAAATTGAAATTTGGAGGGCAAAATGTCAAACTTGAGCATTTGACAGACTTTGATGACTGAAATGACTTGGATCAATAAAAGAGAATGATGAGTTCGAGTCAGAGCTCGAATAAAATATAAAGATCACGAGTCGGAACCCGAATCAATAGAGGAAAATAGAAGGCTCGAATCAGAGCTCAAATAAGATAATGAGATCACGAGTCGGAACCCGGATCAACAAAGGAAAATGAAGGACTCGAATTAAAGCTTGGATAAGATAAAGAGATCTCGAGTCGGAACCCGGATCAACAAAAGAAATGAAGAACTCGATTCAGGGTTCGAGTAAGGTAATGAGATCACGAGTCGGAACCCGGATCAACAAAAGAGAATGACAAGCTCGAAAAGATCTCAAGTCGGAACCCAGATCAACAAAGGAAAATGATTTGTTCGAGTCAAGGCTCGAGTAAAGTAGAGAGATCACGAGTCGGAACCCGGATCAATAAAGGAAAATGAAGAGTTCGAGTCAAGGCTCGAGTAAAGTAGAGAGATCACAAGTCGGAACCCGGATCAACAAAGGAAAATGAAGAGTTCGAGTCAAGGCTCGAGTAAAGTAGAGAGATCACGAGTCGGAACCCGGATCAACAAAGGAAAATGAAGAATTCGAGTCAAGGCTCGAATAAGGTAGAGAGATCACGAGTCGGAACCCGGATCAACAAAGGAAAATGATTTGAATAAAAACCCGAGTCGGAACTCGGTTTTCCAAAAAGTTGAAAATGTACCAGCTTGAATACTGGATTTTGAAATAATACCAGTTCGAGTGCTGGGTTTTGGTTCAGTATTGGCGATGATCTTTGGATCATTAGGAATTGTGATGGGACTGTTTGTTGAAATCCCAATACCGACCGGATTGTTATTAATGCAATTGAATGCAAATGAATATGAGTTGATGCATATGAATGCACATGTGCATGAAATGAGGAATTTGTTTATCCTGCCTGCATATAGAACAAAATTTTAAAATGCCCCAGTGTAACTGGGAAAGAAAGTTGGATCATTATTTGAAAGAAACAGGAAGGATTTACAAGAGGAGAATAAATGTTTCAGGTATAAAACTTTTTCAAGTGTCGAGCATTAATAGGATCTGGCAATTCTACTCCATCGGCATTGATGAGCCGATATGAGTTGCGGGTTAATGCTTCTTTGACAACATAGGGACCTTCCCAATTTGGCGACCATTTGCTGCCGGGACGATGCTTGAGATAAGTTGTGGATCGAAGTACTAAATCATTGACTTTGAATCTTCTTTCGATGATAGACTTCGCATATTGCCTGGCTACTCTCTGGCGATAGGATTGAGCATGCTCTGCTGCTTTTAGCCTTCTCTCGTCGAGTAAGTCTAGCTGCACTAGTCGCTGCTGCTGGTATTGATCAAGAGGTAATTGCAGAAGTGAAGCAAATTTTAAAGCGGGCTTCTGAACATGTAGCGGCAATACTACTTCTGTCCCATAGACCAGCTCTGATGGAGTAGCATTCGTTGGTGTACGAATGGTGGTCCGATAGGCCCACAATGCATCGTGGATCTTCTCATGCCAGTCACGGCCTGTTTCCACAGTTCGCTCCAAAATACGAATTAAAATCTTGTTGGTGGCCTCTGCCTGACCATTCCCTTGAGGATAATATGGAGCGGAGAAATGATGATAGATCTTGAATTTTGAGCAGAATGTCTTTATTCTTTCATTCTTGAAATGACTGCCATTGTCTGACACAATGTCATGTGGGATGCCGAAACGGCAAAGGATGTTCTTGTGAATAAAAGAGACCACATGACGGCCTTCTACTGTGCGAAGAGTGATGGCTTCTACCCACTTGGTGAAATATTCCGTTGCGGCAAGGAAGTATTTGTGGCCATTTGAAGCTGAAGGAGTGATGGGACCTACGACATCGAAGGCCCACATGGAGAATGGCCATGGGGAGACAACAGATTGTAAATAAGTTGCCGGAGCATGAATAGAAGGTGCGTGTATCTGGCATTGCACACACTTCTTCACATAATGATAGCAGTCTTGTTGCATAGTCTTCCAGTAGTAACCTGCTCTGATGATTTGCTTGACAAGGGTTTGGTAACCGACGTGGCCACCACAAATGCCTTCGTGTGCTTCCCGCACTACTTCTTTGGCTTCGTCTTCATCTAAACATCTGGAATACTCTGAACTGAATCCACGACGATAGAGGACATTGGCCAAAATGAAGTATCGAGTAGACATACGCTGGATTGCTCGCTGCTCTTTCTTTGAGAGTTCTGGAGGAAATTCACCAGTTTCTATGAAAGTTTTGATGTTGTAATACCAAGGCTTCTTCCTTTGCTCAGCTTGGTTTACTCGTTCCGATGGAAGGAAAGCAGGTTGGTCAAGTCTGCCAATTTCAAAAGAGCGACAAGATTCTCCATTCTTGAATGCCATAATGGAGCCTAAACTGGCTAGACTATCAGCCACTTGATTAAAATCTCTCTTGACATGAAAGAGCTGGAATTCTTCAAACTTGCTGACGAGAGCTGAAACAATTTTCTGATAGGGAAATAACTTCTGATCTTTGACCTGCCATTCGGCTCGAACTTGATTGACAACAAGTAATGAGTCACCGTAGGCATGTACTCTCTTGACATTGAAGTCTGATAGAATCTTTAAACCTTGAATCAGGGCTTCATATTCAGCCATATTATAAGTACATTGAAAGTCTAATTTGAGAGAAAATGGAATCATCTCCTTCTCGGGAGTGATTAATAAAATTCCGATGCCTATTCCCGCCATATTCTTAGAACCATCGAAAAATAAATTCCAGACTGGAGATTGCTGGATATTGCAAATTTGCTCATCAGGGAAGTCATCTTCGGCTTTTACTTCTTCGGCCAGGGGGAAATCCGCCAATTGATCTGCAATTGCTTGGCCTTTGATTGATTGCTGTGAGACATATTCTAAGTCATACTGCATCAGTAAGACTTGCCATTTCGCGACTCGTCCGCTGAGGAAAGGTTGTTCTAAGATATACTTGAGGGGATTGAGTTTAGACAAAATTTTGATCTCTGATGCTAACAGGTAGTGTCTTAGCTTCTGACACATCCATACCAGAGCTAGGCAGGTTTTCTCTATTTGAGAGTATCTCTTCTCATAATCTATGAAAGTCTTACTTACATAATAAATGGCGTGTTCTATCAGGCTGCCTTCTTTGTATTGTGCCAAGAATCCACCGCATGCGACTTGATTGACTGAGATGTATAATAAAAGAGGTTTTCCCAATTCTGGCGGCTTCAGGATGGGAGGATTAAGAAGATACTTCTTGATTCGATCAAATGATTGCTGGCACTCTGGTCCCCATTCGAACTTCACTCCTTTTCTGAGTAAGTGGTTGAAGGGCTCACATCTCATCGCCAAGTTGGAAATGAATCGTCGGATTGACTGCATACGTCTTTGAAGGCTACGTAGTTCTTTGAGATTCTTCGGGGGTGGCATATCAATAATAGCCTTTGCTTTGGCTGGGTCAACTTCAATTCCCTTTTTGCTGACCAGAAAACCCAACAGTTTGCCTGATTCGACTCCAAAGACACACTTTTGCGGGTTAAGCCTTAACTTGTAAAGGATGAGTCGCTTAAAGACTTGATCAAGAGCTTCAAGGTGATCTTCTTCCTCTTTAGATTTCACGAGAATGTCGTCAACATACGCATCCATGATTTTGCGCATTTGATCGTGAAAGATAACAGCCATTGCTCTTTGATATGTTGCTCCAGCATTCTTGAGCCCAAAAGGCATAACTGTATAACAGAAAGTGCCCCAAGGCGTAGTGAAGGAAGTTTTTGATTGGTCGCGGGCGGCCAACTTAATCTGATTGTAGCCGGAATATCCGTCCATGAAAGAGAACATGGCATGTCCTGCCGTGCTATCGACTAGAAGATCGATGCTTGGAAGTGGATAGTCATCCTTCGGAGTAGCCTTATTGAGGTCTCTGAAGTCTATGCAGATCCTTACTTTGCCGCTTTTCTTTGGGACAACGACGATATTGGCTAACCAATCTGGGTAGTCAATAGCTCGAATAAATCCTGCTTTGAGCAGATCTTCAAGTCCTTCCTTGACTTGTTGTTCAATTCTGGGATCCATTTTTCTTAGCTTCTGCTTGACTGGCTTAGCATCCGGCTTCAAGACGAGTCGGTGTTCAACCAATTTGGGGTCTAAGCTCGGCATGTCTTCATATGTCCACGCGAACACTTCTTCATGCTGCTTGAGAAAATCTGTAAGCCTTTTCTTTTCTTCCGGATTCAGACTGGTTCCGATCTGGAGAATTTTTGGATCTTCCTCTGAACCGATATTGACACTTTCAGTTGGATCTTGTACTAGAGGTGATGGTTCATCTTGCTTCTGAACTGCGGCGAACTCCGGTAATTCCTGAAGAGACTGATCATATTCTGCACAATCATATGACTGCTTTGCAATCTTATCATTTCCGGTGCTTGCTTTGATTCTGTGAATTGCTGTCGACTTCTTAAAGACCGTGGGATTGAGAACGAGCTTCTTGATTGTCCGAGAAGTCATTCTGAAATTTTGGAGAAGAAATTTGGTTCAGACAAATCAGCCTATAGTGAGACAAGCAATCATTTGAAGAGAACCATACATAAAATGGCATTGAATTATAAAATGATGAGACAGACAGAAAGGGAGTAGATGACATCCGGATAGACAAAGAAGCTTGGAATTTTATTGATTGAATGGATCAATGACATTGGTAAAATGAGACATTTATTTGGAAAAGAATAGAAAGGAAATAACAAATGGTCTTCATTGTGCCCCTTTCACAAAAACAGTCTTCCTTGATGAGCTTCCTCCGGAGAATCCTAGTCCTGCTCTGTGGGGACGATGCTTCTGAATCATTGGCTCGATGCGGCCGTCCTCGTTCTTGCCGAGTCCCTTGAAGGGTTGATAACCATGTTTTAGAAGTAAATCAAATCCCTTTCTTGATTTCATGAATTGAGAAAACAAGGGATGATCCTTAATGGTGCTGTAGTCGATTCGACCTCCAACCTTGAAGAATTGAGGACCTTTCCATTGTGTCGTGGCTACTGTGTGCAGAGATGGCTTTGATGGTGCCTGAAGTATTTCTCGATTCTCCCCGAGATTGATCTCTTTACTTTCCCTGATGCTGGGAATATCTGCATTGAATGATGGCCGAGGAATCATGGGCTGCGGGAGCCTTTCTTCTGGGTCTTCTCCCAGTATTGTGGTTATCATTCCACCCTTTGACCACTTCACACATTGATGGAGGGTGGAAGGCACTGCATTAGCATTGTGAATCCACGTCCTACCGAGCAGCAAGTTGTAGGTTGGTGGTACATTAACCACATGGAAAAGGACGGAGTGCACCGAATAATTGATAAACACCTCCAAGAATATATTGCCCTTGGCCGTTTAACCATGATTGTCAAACCCATAGATAGTGATGGGATCCGGAATATATTCTTCGTCCTTGATCCCTAATGCCTTTGCGGTCATTTCGGGACATATGTTGAGGCTACTGCCTCCATCGACCAGCACATGGGGAACCGTCATTCCTCTGACCCGAACGACGATGTAAAGAGCATTATTGTGAAAGGAATGAGGCTTTGGAAGGTCCTCATCCGAGAAGGTAATTGGTGCATTGGTCATGGCGGAGTTCACAATCTGTGCCATGTCTTCAGGAGTGGTACTGGGTTTAACTTTGATTTTCCTGAGTAAATCATTCAGTACTTGCTGGTGCTTTCTAGAATTCTTGGCCAAGTCAAGGATGGAGACATTGGATAAAGCAGTCAGAGGCTTCTGACTTGACTTCTCTGGCCTTGGTCTAACGATTTGCTTGAAGAAGTCAGGAGTTCCTTTTGATTTGGGAACTGACTTCACCGGTGCTTCTGCAACTTTCATTTTACTGAATGCTGAAATTAAGTCCATCTTCTTAGAATCTGGAGCCGCTTGTCGTAGCACCGTCACCTGATGCTGAACTTGGAGATCTTGCGCAGAACATGGCTTGATATGTTCATGCGGTAGAAAGGGTTGTGCAGACACTACTGCTGTGGTGTGTGAAGGGAAGGGGTGATTGAGAATGTCCATTTTCTCTTCTTCTTCTCCTTCCACCAATAAATTCTTTTCAATGAGATCTTGCACGATGTTTTTGAGAACAAAGCAGTTCTCGGTGTTGTGTCCCACTGTCCTGTGGAATTTGCAGAACTGATCTTTCCATTTCCCCATGGGCACAGGGGGATCAGCCAATCTGGGCAATTTGACCATCTCTTTTGATAGCATGTACTCGAGCACGTCCTCGAGCGATTGGTCAAGGGGAGTAAATTTTCTGTCGTAGCTCCATCCTTCATGTTTAGCTTTCTCGCGCAGCTTCGGCCCTTGATCCTGCTGAGGAGGCTTGCTGAACTGAGGAGCAGGCTTTGCTTTCTGATCTTTGTGGTTCGAACTGCCTGAGCTGTAACAGTAATCTTTCTTCTGCCCTTTGTGCTGATTTCGGCCTTTGCTGTTGTTGTTGGCAGAATAAGTGAAGTGAGCTTTCTTCTTCTGCTCACCATGGGAGTTGTTCTTGGAAAAGGTGAAGCCTTCATAGACTCCATTTTCCACACTCAGCTCGAGCCATTCGGCTCGTTCAGTCAGCTCAATGAAGGTCCTGGACGGCGCTGTGGAGATTAATCCTCTTAGCGGCTGCGAGAAATTGTTGAGGATTAAGGACAATGCATGTCTTTCCGAGATAGGATCTCTCATCTTATTACAGGCTGATCTCCATCTGTGAATGAAGTCCCGTGCTTTTTCATTCTCGTTCTGTCTCAAATTGCAGAGATGACTTAATGTAGGCAGCGCTTCTGTGTTGAACAAGAAGCGTTCAATGAATAGATTTACAACTTTGTCGAACTCCTTGAGCTCGATGGGGTTGATATGCTCAGCATACCACTTGGCTGCAACTCCTTCCAAGTTGCGGGGGAAGCATAGAAACAATGCTCGGTTATCCTTTCTGAACCTCGAGCATTCTGCGAAGAAGGTGGCGAGATGAGCTTTTGGGTCGCCGGAACCATCGAACTTGATGAATTTACGGGGGAGATTATCTAGATCGTCATCTCCTTCTAAGCCGTCATAAAAGTCCTCGCTGGTGAAGACTTTCTTGCCCTTGTCGCGGGCTTGCAGATCCTTGACAACTCGGGCCATTTCCTTAAACTGCACTTGCAAAGGCTCTTCTTTATCTCTGCTTTTTGACCTGCGGCTCTTACTTTGGCCATGCTTCTGAAATGCCGGAGGCACCTCATATTCTTCATCTGTATCTTCAGTGGAATCTGATTCATCTGAAATCTCTTCTGGCTGGATTTGCTTCTTGGGAGCCTTCTTACTCCTGCGACCATGGAACCTTTCTCTGAATGGGTTCCTTTCTGAGCTGGTCCCGGGCTGCTCATTCATCATCTTATTCATCATTTTTCTGAACATGGCATACATTTGAGGGTCTATGCCATCGTCTTCTTGCTGCTGCTCTCGACTCTTCTCAGATCGAGGGGAACTCATCTCTTCTTCCGAGGCTGACGAGTACTGGGATGCTGTAGTTCTTTTGCCTGATCTTGTCTCAACCATCAAATGATATGGATGCTTTCTGCAGGGCAAAAGACCTGATTAGATTTTGAGGGAATTAGATTTTGGAGGAAATATTTACTGAAAATATGGTAGACAATTTGGAAAAGATGTCCCATTACTAGGGACTGAGTCGTCGTGGGAATCACGACAATTGTGTTGTCATTTCTTCTACAAAAAAATAAACAACGAAAATGTGCCTTGTTACCTAGGCGAGGTCGTCAAACCATAATGGAAGGAAATAAAATTTTATTAAAATGAGAAGAATAAGATTTTATTGATCTTGACAAAGAGGTGGAGGACAGACGATTTGCCACCATTCATGATAGTCGTCAGACACTCTAGGACCTGGAAAGATTTTAAGAGAGACAAAGGAATCCCATCCGTAGCGGGCAGAATGATATGCCCCGGACCATTGTGCGGAAGTGAGATCGAACTCTGCCATAGCTCCTGATAACAGTCGGGCTTCGACATATTGCTGCCTCTGGGAGAACTGCCGAACACATCTCTCTGGTTGATAATAAGTGCAGAAGAATGGTCCCAGCAACTTGAACCGCTTACCATAAGCGTAGGTATATCTGGGAGGAGATATTTGCCGATCAAAATAGTCCCAAACAACGTCATCCTCTTGAATGTTGTTGATCATAGACCGGTACTGCGCCACTGGAAGGAGTTCTTGACCATTGTATCTGAAAGAGCTTGCTCGGGCTGGAACGTGCTGGAAAAACCAGGACTGAAGTGCGTAGATGCATCCTTCAACTAAAATGGACTCTCCGAGTGAGAATCGAGTCAGACCTCGATAAAGGAAGGCGAGCGCTGCCATGGCCATGGAGAGGCGATTGGTTTGCCGACTTCCCCATCTTCTCATAAGCTGGATTATCCTGATGTCCATGTAGTTCTGTCCATCTGGGAAAAGGGACAGTCCTACAGTGCATAGAACCATTGCATTCTGAATCTTTTCTTTAGCTGTTCTTGAAAGCGAGCTGACTTCGACGAAGGTCCCGTACTGGCGGTACAACTCAAGTAGGTCAACATATTCATCTCCTTCTAACTGGATCAGGGGCCAAGATCGGCGACCTGTCATACGAGCTAAGGAGTCTCGGGGGTCCAAACCCTTGACATTGATAAGGAATTGATGCTCTAAGGGGTCGCTTGGTCGACCAGCTGGTTCTGGTAATCCCATGATTTCTGAAAATTCATCCATTAAAACAGTCATCTCTCCCCACGGGAACCAGAAGGTACACGTCCGAGGATTCCATCGCTCCGCCATTGCATGGATCAGGTTGCCATTGATGGTCTGCTTTCCGACTGCTGATGCCAGCTCTAATCCGCACGCGCTCAAATGGTCCGGGAACATTCGGGAAAAGCTCTTTAACCAGGAATAATACCACCGGGGAATGAAAGTTCCGGTGCTAAGGGCTCGATGTTCAGGACGACCTTGTCGCACCTCAAAGGAGATGTGACCTTCAGGAAAGATAGGATCGATTTGACTGGATGCCATCGAACTGAAAGCAGAGAAAGACTCAGAATGAGACTTAGGAAAATGTGGAAATTTTTGAAAAAAATTTTGCAGGCAGGATAAAATGCTGCTGAAAATTCGAGATCCAGTAGAAAGGGAGAGTGGAAAATCACCTGGAGTTTTGAAAGAAATGGGATATTTGAGAAAATCATCCAGGGTTTGAGAAAAAAGACCTTGTGGAAAATAAGGATATTTTGAAAAAGACCTAATGAGTTGAAAAATATTGGAAAATATAAAGAATTGAGGAAATAACACACATACAATCACATCCTGCACAAACATTTATGCACATTCAGCACTCCCTAAAAGGCTGACTCTAAATGCATCAATTTGAAAACAGCTGTAGGACCCTAATCCTAACTCTAGGTTCAGATCATCTTTGTCCAATCCAGTTATGCCGATATACCCGAATCGAAATCCGAGGTACGTGGCATAGAATTTCAACTCCGGTTCTAAGGTAAGGTTTTCCAACATCCTTGAGCGCCTACCGATATACTTCGGACTGTGGCCCGCGGTACGTGGTAGGGGGGTGTTAACCCAAATAGTTGGCCCAGTTGTGAGGCTCTGTCCCGAACTATGGTTCTGGAAGAGAGCCCAACAACGTGAAGACCGGGACAATATAGGTAAGGGAGGTTTTGAAAAATGATCACATGCAAGAAATAGATGGCTCTAGGTCCTAGAGAGATAGACTTTTGAAAATCTTTGAAGAAGCATACATTGTTTGCATTCAGATCCTAAATTGAGGAGAGTTGTATTTAGACCTAAGTCTATGTGAGCATGAAAATTTCTCCTCAATCTGGTCCTACCAAACCATGCCTAGTCTATATGCAGTCAATGTCAGCTAGGTCAGAATCTAGGCTCCTAGGTTCACATGATATTGAAAGTAAAGAGCTGACATTTTGTGAACACAATTTTGATAATTGAACTAAGTCAAGCATAATTTAGGTCAGACAAGGACAGGTCCCATCACGGTCGCCAAACCTGTTATCGTCGTGAAAATTTCCCCCCGTCTTCCCTTCCTTGCGGAAGAGAAAAAGAGAGAAACACTTTCGCGATTCAAACTTTGACCGGATTTTGGAAATTGTTTTGAAATACTCGCCTCCGTTTTTGAAAATTGCGGGAAAATCCATGGGATGGGGCTCGACCTGTCGGTACGAGGTTCGACCGTTCCTGCCGCCTTTAACAGGGGTAATCGAACCAAGGACCAAAATTGTGCTTGACTTAGTTAAATCATCAAAGTTATATTCTATACTAAATGCATAGAGAATTCAGGCATGTGCTATGAGATTTTGGAAAATGCCAGTTGGAAAACATGATGTATGCTTGGAAAATATTTGGAGTTGAAAAGATTCTCTCAGGAAAAAGCTGAAAGTCAATTTCCCAGGAAACTCAGATGGAAAAGATTTGAAATCTCAGGAAAGTTCATAAAGACTTGGGAAAATTATGAATGGTTGAAAATCCTGGGAAAATGGAAGTGATTCTTGAGAAAAGATGAACATTTGAGAAGGGAAACACTTCTTAGGAAAACTTGGACTTTGAGAGTTTTCTTAGGAAAATGATGGAAATTCATTGGAAATCCCTTGTAAAAAAGGAAAATTAAAACTTGGGAAGTTGAAAACCTGAGAATCTTAACCCTGAAATACTTGGAAATCGATTTTGACTTGGAGAAAGATTGGAAAATTCTTTTGAAGCTCTTAAGAAAATAACATTTTCCAGGGAAAACTGTGGAAAAACTTGTCTTTGGAAAACCGATTTTGAAAAATCCTTAGAATTTCTTGAGAAATCGATTTCTTGAGAATGAAGTTTTCTTGAGAAAATCTTGAGAAAATCAATGATTTCATGATGCAAATGACATGAGTGAATGAATGCACTTTGAAAAGATTTTCTAAGAGATTTGTTGGAAAAATATGCATTAAGTCAAGATAAATCCTTCACATATTCTGACTGTGGCCATGAATATGTTCAGAATTTAGTTGATTTGATGCACATGATTTTGAAAACTTTGGAAATATGATGTGCATTTTAAGATAGCCTAAGAGTGTAGGCTCAATGTGACTAGTAGAAAGATGACGGATCTGGGTCTCGTCCATATTCCGACTAGGGCCGTAAATATGGATCCCACCGAGTCCATCAACTCCCTAAGAGTTGGTGCACGTGCCATTCGTGAACATCCATAGTGCTTTTGAAATAAAATGCATGAATCATATAATCAGGATATTGCATAAAATCAAACTATATGATATGCATCCTAGTCTAAGCAGGAAATTAAATTTCTTATTCCAAAATTTACATTATTACATCATTAAATAAAGGAAATAAAAGAAATTTGCAGACTTCAGCTCCTTCTTTTGAATGTCCCTGCCAAACTTGAAATAAGGTTAGCTCAAATATGTGGGTTTTTCCAAAATTTTCCAATAATATTATGAAATTATTGGATTTAATTGGATATAAACCCTATTCTCATGCTTCCTTGATATTTTGAAATGATGAAAATGCTAGAAATTCAGTGAAAAACAATTTGAAATTCGGAATTGAGGTTAAAATGACCAAAATACCCCTAAAATTAAAGCTACATCTTTAAAATCAGGGTTTTTTGAAGGAAAACTTGGTAAAATTGAGATTTTGAAATTCAAATTGAATCAAATGATGATGAAATTCAGTAAGAGACATGATGACATGCTGCTAAACACATTATGACTGTAAAATCAGAATTTGGTGTATTGCAATTTATCCAAAATAACGAATTTCGCTTGTTTTTCGCTTGGATCTGGGTCCTGCGGAACCCTGTTTTGGTATTATGGATGATCCGAACCTCAAATGGATTCCAAATTATACCAAATTCGGTATGAAGCATCTAAACACTTTGATAAACAACCTAGAATGCTAAAACTCATGAAATGATATGATTTAAATGCCAAAATTCAAAGAAAGTCCTAAAATGATGGATTTTGCCTATGGATCCGAACCAAATGCAATGCCTAATATGATAATGCAAGATTTACACCATGGAAACTTCTGATATTTTTCAGACTGCTAAAAGACCCGAAATGGAACATTTTTGTTTTTTACAGCCTCGGGATTTGAGCCATGGTGAGTTCAATAACAGGGATTTAGTTCAGACAGAGGTAAAAATCACACTAATCTGATGTAAAATGCTAAAAAAATATCAAACAGCCATGGAAATTTATGCAAATAATCAGAGCTATGCACGACACCTACATGAACAACTTTCATGTTTATAACTTCGGCATTTGATAAACGGAAACACAGATAAAAATATAACTATGTCTGCCTAAACTAACAGAACAGACAAATATAGCAAAACAGGGGGATGACAAGAAAAATCCGAAGCAGGAATCAAAACTGTTCTAAAAATTACAGACTTTTATATGCAAACAGAGGACACTACGGATATAACTTTCACTTTTTACAGTTTCGGATTTGGAGCAACACACAAAGAGAAATCATAGCCCTAAGTCGATCCAAGATCTCAGAGGCCCAAATTAGGCTCTAACACATGTACCGACATCTCGGATTTTTGTCAGACATTAAAAAAAATCAGAAAAATCTGATAAAAGCATATTAAAAACTAGACGTTCTCCCGAGTTCAAAACATTTTTAGGATCGAAAATCGGATCTCCCATGAGGGATATCTCGATTTTACAAGTCGGCAAATGATTTTCAAAACATATCCCGGGTAACAAAACCCGACTTGCCATTTTGAATGTTTACCGCAGTAAACAAATTCAAATGCCTCCGAATTTTTGGCAAAATTTCAGGGACACCTAAAGGCGCATTCTGTGATTTTTTTGGGATTTTTAATAAAAAACAAATGCATGAAATGACGTGTGGACGGATTGACAAAAACAGAGACCTACTGAAAATAAGCAGAATTGAAATAAATGCTAAATTAATTCTAATTAATTCATGAAATATGCTAAATGAATGAAATAAAATGCAAATTGAAATATGTTTACCGCATGTTAAAATTATCAAGGAAGCATAATGAAACATTTTTATGTATGTCGTTTTATGAGAATAGCTCAATCCATCCCTCGGATGAGCTCTTTCTTCAAACGACCCTCGATTCGAATTATGAAATCCAATCAATGGGAAAAGAAGTGCACCTTGCTTCGTTACGCAGCGTAGGAGCTCTTGAAAGGGGCAGCTATCACGAGCTTCCTTCGTTCTTCACTCCGGGCTTCGGATGGTCCACCAAAATCGAGCTCCGTTGGAATTGGACTGGCCACAGCACGAGCTCTACTCCACCTTCTTCAATGTGCCAAAGGGGGCACGATTTCCAAGGTTCAAAATCAGATGTTAGGAAGGCTAGGTTGGATTTTCCAAGTTCACAAGAGCTAAAAAAATGATCTCCTTTTAGGCTGGGCGTGAACCCTTTTTTTTATAACTTTTCTGAAAAATTTTGAAATTCAAACAGGCTGGATCTGAGCCCTCCATGTGGCGCCATCTGGGGGTTTTGAAATTCGAATTTGCCTTTTGCAGGGAGCCCTCAGATGGCGCCACCTCAAAAGGCTATTTTGATTTTTTTGAGAAAATAAAAATGGAAATTTTTGTGGGTGAGACACCTCAGCAGGGGGAATTTGGAATTTTTCAAAAGTTTGCTTGATTCTCTCTGCAGGGAGCTCCCAGAAGGTGCCACCTCAGAGGGTGCTCTCTTGGAATTTGAAATTCAAACTCATCTTTTGTAGGGAGTCCTCAGGTGGCGCCACCTCATGGTGGGCTACCTTTATTAAAAATAAAATAAAAAATAAAAATGGAGCCAAGTGGAGTCCTGGAATGGTGCCACCTCAAAAGGTGTTTAACACATGTCAGAAGGACAGAGCAGTGGGCTCAGAAGGCGCCACCTCAGAGGAATTTGAATTTTGCTTTTTCTGGTGAAAGGAGATCTGGACATGTGGAGGACAAGTGTCAGCTGTCTGGAGGAGGTTCTTCAGATGGCGCCACCTCAGAGGAGAATTTGAAATTCAAATGGAGGTTGGCCCTGGAGGAATGGAGGATGGACATGTGGCGCCACCTCAGGGTGGCTCCTACAATGCCATGTGGCAAGAGGGAGGAAAAGGAGGGAGAGGGACATGTGTCTCCTACTTTTCTAAAAAAAATAGGGAGAGGACATGTGTCCTCTACTTTTTCTGAAGGAGTGAGAAGGAGACATGTGTCACCTTCTTTTTCTGAGAGAAGCAGAAGATGACACGTGGCGGAGGGATGAGTAGGAGGGAAGGGACATGTGGCGCACTCATAGGCCATCTGGAAAATCAGAGCTCCGGATTTTCGCCACCTAACGCCTTGTTTGAATTTTAAATGGTTTGCTTTTTTTTGAAGAAGGCCAGGAATGACATGTGTCTCCTACTTTTCTGAAAGAGGTAGGGAGAAGACATGTGTCCTCTACTTTTTCTGAAAGAAGCAGAGAACGACACGTGGCAGAGGGGAGAGAAGGTGGGCCAAGCCATGTGGCGCCATCTCAGACAGGATGAAAAAGGTAGGAGTTCTTGATTTTCGCCACCTATGGGGGTTTTTGAATATTTGAATTCTAGCTTTTCTGAAGAAAGCAGGAAATGACACATGGCACTTGCCTTTTTCTGAGGAAATGAGGACTTGCCACGTGTCCTCTACAGGAAACACTCCAGATGGCGCCACCTCAGAGGAGACAAGCCTACCTTTTTTGTAGGAATTCAGAAGTGACACATGTCTCCTACTTTTCTGAGAAAAGTAGGAAGAGACATGTGTCAGGCTACTTTTCCAGAAGGAAGAAGGGGTTGACACCTGTCCCCTGCAGGAGACACTCTAGATGGCGCCACCTCAGAGGAGACAAACTCCACTTTTTCTAGACAGGACAACCTATGACACTTGGCATCTCCTGGTAGTCTTTGAAATGACACATGGCGCAGGATGGATAGGGTGACACATGGCAGATAAAGGGGATGACATGTGGCGGCTTCTGAAGGTAGCCCCACACTGACACTTGGCATGGAAATGGGGGGAGAGAGAAATGACAAGTGGCGCCAATCCAGGGGACAAGGCTCCTATATTTTTGGGTTTTTCAAAATTCAAATTTTCAGAAGGGGAGCTTGTGTGACACCACCTCAGTGTGGGTCCCACATTGCTTCTTTATTGAAATAAGGATAAAACAACAACTTCTTTTTTGGAATTTTCATAAAAATTTGGACTAATGGGAAAAACAGGAATTTTGGAAAGAGTTGACCCTTGTAGGGCGATTTTGTAAAAGAAAGATATTTGAAATTGTCAAAAAGGGCAAAATCTGAGGTGAAGTGACTGAAATCCATATTGAAAACTATCCAGATGGTTTTCCTGAGGAAATATTTTGAAATTCAGAGCCCTAGGGGTAAAATGGGAAGAATTGATAATTTTGAAGACCCAGGGTTTTGAAATCAATTTTGAAAATAGTTAAAATTCGAATCTGGATTGAAAATTTTGAAATCAAGAGTTCTGGACCTCGAAATGACATGCTGTGCAGTGCAGTGATTTGAAATGCTCATGCAATGATATGCAATGTCATGTCTTATGCAATGGAATCTTGAACCAAGACTTGAGGATTCCTGTCTTCTGTCAGGAATAAAATTTTGAACATCTGAGTTAAAATTAGAGAAATTTTGAGAGTTGCAGATGAAATTTGGACTTTTGCAAGGTCCGGCTCAGAAAATGACCATTTTGCCCTCCAGCGATTTCAGAGGCTGGATGTTGATGCTTGGTGGAAATGTTGGGGAGGTGAGTGAAAATTTGGGGTGTTTACAAAGGTTAGACTCCTAACTCAATCAGAACTCTGAAATAGAGTCCTGAATTAACTTGACTCTGCAAAATAACCTAATTTTTGAAAAACAAATGAAAATGAAATAAAATAGATGTGAAAACAAACTTCAGAATAGACTCCTAACAGGATTAGGACTCTGGGACAAAGTCCTGATCAAACTGAAACTCTAGATTTTTTTTTTGGTATTTTCTGAAAAACAGATGAAAGAACTTGTGAAAATAGTGAAAACAATAACAAATATTGAAATAAAAAAGAGTTCTAATTCAATTGAGACTCTGAGGACATAGTCCTAATTGAACTAGGACTCTCAGATTTTTGAATTTTTTAAGAAAACAAATGAGAGAATTTTGAAAAACAGTTAAAAACAGGATAAAATTGAAGTTTTGGTTCAGAGTCTTGATCTGATTAGGACTCTGAGAAAAAGTCCTGATTCGATCAAAACTCTAAGAATTTTTGGTTTTCTGATAAGTAAATGATGAAATTTAAGCAAAGCTTCTGAAAACTAGTGAAAATGAAGTGCAAAAACCAACTTTGGATAGAGTCCTAATTCGATCAGGACTCTGGGGTAGAGTCCTAATTTGATTAGGACTCTGGGATAAAACCTCAGAATTTTGAAATTCTTTGATAAAAGTGTAACAATTTTGATAGATGGAAAGATTTTTGAAAGATTCTCTCAAAATTGAAATCAGGATCAGAGTCCTGATCCAACTAGGACTCTCTGAACAGAGTCCTGTTTTGACTGAAACTCTGAGTTTTTGACTCATTTTGAAAGATTTGGTTAAAAATAGGTAAAAAATAGTGACAAAAGACAGAGTCCTAATCCGACTGAAACTCTGAAGAAGAGTCCTAATCCGACTGGGATTCTTGAAGAAGAGTCCTAATCCAACTAGGACTCCTAGATTTTGGCCAAAACGGAAGATTTTGAAAGGTTTTCTCCAAAACAGGTAAAAAAAGGTAGTAAAAAGTAGAGTTATGATCCGACTGGGATTCTAGAGTCCTAATCCAACTATGACTCTAAGATTTTGACCAAAACGAAGGAAATGGACAAGGGATATGACCATAACTGGTTTAAAATCAGAATGGTGTTTTAAAAAGGTTCAAAAAGTTGAAAATACAGAGTCCTGATCCAACTAGGACTCTGAAATTTTTGAGATTTTTGATAAATAAAGGGATCCAGAAGCGACACCACCTAAATGGGCCTCATCTGAGAATTGAAATCAATTGAAATTGAGTTTAAAATAAATCCAGATTATTTTATGAGAAAAATACTTCAAAATATAAGATCCTGGGGGTTGGCAAATGACAGAATGTTGATTAAAAACCCAGGTTTTAAATTTGATTTTGAAAGAAAAGTTTTAAAACTCGAATCTGGATTAAATATTTTGAAAACTGGAGTGTTGGATCTCGAAAATGAGATGTAATTACATGCAATGCTATGCAATGCAATGAAATGGTATGCCGAATGCATGCAATGATATGCAATGACACATGAAATATATAAACACTTGATGAGGGTGAAAATTTGGGGTGTTTACAAGTCTAAATGAGGTTTTGCAAAAAAAATTATTTTTTGAGATATGGGGATTTTCAAAATAAGGTTTTTGCAAAAAATATATGATTTATTTCAGAAAATGAACTCCAACATGGATCTAGATCCAAGATTTTTAGAAAATATTTATTTTGGATCTTGAATTAAGATTGGATTCAGATAAAATATCCGAGAAAATACCATGAATTGATTTTTTTTTTATTTTTTGAAGAATAGAAGATCTAGGATCAGAATTGGATCCGGAAATCCGATTTGTATCAAAAATTGGGTCAGAGATGAAAATTGAGTCTGGATTCCAGTGAATCCGAGAAATAGATGGAAATTTGATAAGAAATTGGCCCAATTTATTCAGAAAATGGGCCAGGGGCAAAAAGGGAATTTTTTGGATTGTTTGGAAAATTTAGGGTATTCACACACGTATGTCACTAGTTTTGATTCGTCGAGTACTTCTTGTTTTGGATCATATTCATATATCGATGCATATATGATGCACCAGAGGCATGTTTTGCACTCGACGTGACATACACCTGGAAAGAACTGAAAGCACCGTAGGGTATGACACTTTTGACCTGTTGAGGTTTTGGGACTCGATTGGAGTCTTCAGGCAATGGCCCGGGTTCGTGAGAGTGTGCTCACGTATTGTGTCACCCTAGGCATAAAATGAAAATGGTATGGTATTCTCTTCACAGGCGATGTGCTTGTGGTGGCCGTGTGACGCTGAGCACGTGGATGGGCAGGCCAAGTCCTCGTTTGCGTACCCCGCAGGGACCACGAGGCACAACTACCTCGAGAGGAGCTATGACTTGAAGTATGAGCCTAAATAAGATAAACCTGCTATGCCCCATTCACAATTTTGTCACCCAGGGAGAGGGTGAATGGTACAGCCCCGAGTGACATGTCGTTACTACGACCCGTTCTTTTGAGGAGCCGATGCACCCTCTGACCTTCAGTCACTCGAAGTTAGGAAGGTCAAGGATACCCTCTTCAGGGACCTCTGCTACTGCAGTAGTACGGATTGCAATCCTTCGCCCCTGCGAAAGGTTTCTCCTAGTTGAGCGTTGCCCGCAGGTGTTTTACTCAGTCTGTAGCATCCCTGATTATCATATTATAAATTAAATAACAGACGCCGGGTGCATGTCTC
This sequence comes from Nuphar pumila, assembly GCF_984573655.1. NCBI lineage: Eukaryota > Viridiplantae > Streptophyta > Magnoliopsida > Nymphaeales > Nymphaeaceae > Nuphar > Nuphar pumila. The sequence continues at coordinate 64,512,661 of NC_143249.1, forward strand.
ACAGAATGCGAGGTTCCTTTGCGTACCCGAAGGAGTAATCAGAAAAACATAATGACTAACCAAACAGACTGACATACTATGGGTGTTAGCTTGGTATTGTTCTTACTTTTGTTCGTTGTTGTACCTTGTTGCTTAGCTCTTGTGTTGTTGCTAGAGTTGTAGTATTTGTTACTTACCTGTTGTTACATAGTCTTTTAGCACGAGCACTTACGTGACACTTGCACATATATCTGTCACTTTACCTGTTTCAAGATATGTGTATTTTCTTTGATAAAATGGATATACAATGTTGTGGTTCTTCACCAACTCGCAAGAGTTCTGACTCCGTTTTATGGGGATACAGGTGATGAGTAGGCGCAGCGGCAGTGCGACGGTGTACGGTTGGAGACTTGAGACCCACACTTAGCTGCAGATCTTGGTCCTTGTCTTGTTTTGAGGTTTGAGGAGAGTTTTCCTCTCGTTTTGGGAGAGACTGATTGTATGGGTGTTTTAAGTCTCATTTTGTAAAACTCTGATATTATATGTAATTGGAATGGACATGTGGTTTGTATCTTTTACTGTGGCCCGCTCAGACTTGCGGCCTTTGCTTACCCCTTTGCACTTCCGCTATTTGTTTTAAATTCTTACATCAAAAAAAAAATTTGCTCAAAAACCAAAGGTTTTACAAGTTCGGGGTTTGAGGCGTCATAGAGATTTTTTATTAGAGCAGCTTTAAGTGTGGTCTAAGACTTCTGCGTGCATCGTCCATCGCACTGTAAGTATATTTTGCTCAGTTAATTCTGTTGATTATTGTTGTTTCCTGCTCTACTTAGTTCATATATGTATACTTAGAAATGTGGTTTGATAGATGTCGTCAAACATGAGGTATAAAATGATCCTAGAATCCCTACGTGACCTAGGTCAGGTGTCAGATCCTTAGATCGAGCTGTGCAACACTTGGCTCGAGGTGTCCAAATGATGGCACATCCTGCACCTCTGTGTGTGAGATGTAAAGTCAGTCACGAGGGACGAATTTGTCCACGTGAATGGTGTCATTGCCCTTACTGTGGCCTTAAAGGGCATATCGTGGCTGAGTGCTAGCGTAGACTAGAAGACCTGGCTTCTGAGATCGGTCAGGCACCACTAGTAGCTGACCTAGTGGGAGATTCACATACTTCGCCAGATTCACCTGAGTACACGCTAGCTTCACCTCCATTGTCTCAGGCAGTGAGTCATCCTGAGTACACACCTTCTTCTCCTCCTCGTCCGAAGCAAAGACGGTGCAGAAACCGGAACAACTACTGTGACCATTACGCCAGTAGGTGATGATGTGTGTTCGAACGCAAACATTTCGTGGTTGGAACACTGAGTTTGTGTTCATTTTGTTAGACCTGTTTTGTTCTCTGTTGCAGAAGAATATGTTTTGTAACCCTATTATAGAAGGGTAATTTTTGACTTATACGAAATATATGTATGCCTCTTTTCCTTTGATGCAATGAAATTATGTTCGGGACTTGTTCTTTTTCTTATACGAGTCTTGTTTCTGTTTAAGATGGCATGGCGCGAGCGTTGCAATAACATCATGGGCACCCTCAACAACCTGGCAGAGGTTGTTGGCAGGCAAGCTGAGGCCATGCGTGCCATGGGCGAGAATCTGCAAGCCTCTCAGGGACGAGAGACTCCTATTACTACTCCTTCACCAGTGTTAGCAGCGACGGTCGTGCCCTACAAGCAATTCATGAGTATGAACCCTCCGTCCTTTGACGGAAAGTCTACACCAGAGGCAGCCAAGGATTGGGTCTGAGAGATCGAGCAGATCTTTCGGGTACTTCAAGTAGCAGATGATCAGAAAGTGGACTTCGGCACTTACTGACTTCGGAAGGATGCTGAGAGGTGGTGGGAGACCACCTTAGACATTAAGTTCGTGGGCGGAGTAGTTACGTGGGAACAATTTGTAGAGGTTTTCTACTCAGCCTACTTCCCGACCCACGAGCGCAGTTGAAAGATGTAGGAGTTCCTCGACCTTCGGCAGAGGAACTCTACCCTAGTTGAATACATCACAAAGTTTTGAAGCCTAGAGCGCTTCTGTCCTCACGTGTATGTGATGAAGAAGGAACGAGCGATGAATCTCGCTCATGGATTGAAACTAGCTTTGTGTATGAGGGTGTTTACGCGTGCCCCTTTGACTCTTGAGGAAGCCCTGTTGACGGCTACGCTCTTGGAGCAGGAATGGACAGAATCACAGAAAACACAACATTTCAGAGGGAATCAACAGCACACAGGCCAAAAGAGTTGGCCTAAGAAGCGGACATATCAGCAGAATTTGGGTGGAAAGAAATCCACTCCACCAGTGAAGAGGAATCAGCACAACAACAATAGCAACAACCGTCAACAGCAGAACCGACAGCAGCAACAGAGGTAGGTAGTGGCGACATCAGGTTGCTGTGGTCATCGCAAATTTTTTTCTCTCTCATCGGTTTCTCTCTCTCCCTTCTCTTTTCCTTTTTTTAACCTCTATTTTCCTCTTTTTTTTTGAAGGGAGAAAAATAAAAGAGAAAGAGAAGAGAAAAGAAAGAAAGAAAAAGAGAAGAGGAACTATTTTGCGCGGTCTCACTTGACCTTAATTTGAAAACATTTAGAAATTTAACTCGCCTCCGTTTTTGAAAATATTGCGGGAAAATGGAGAGACGGGATTCGCTCGTCGGTACGAGGTTCGACCGTTCCTGGCGCCTTTACCAGGGGTAATCGAACCAAGGATCGAATCTATGCCTTTTGCTTTGCCTAAGTATAATCTAAGAATTTATCCTAACTCTAAATGCACAAAGAATCATGCTTGTGCAAGGCGAGGATGTATGCTCCTTTTGAAAAGAATGTTTTGAAAATTTCCAAGTGTTTCTGAGATGAACTTGATAAGGGAGTGAAGAAATGATTTAATCTAACTTAGAACTTGAGATAGATCAAAGGAGTTCTAAGTTTTTGAAGTAAATCAGGATTTTGGAAGAATAAATGAGAGAGAATGACTTGAAGCTTTGAAATGAAAGGAAATGAAGTTTCAAAGTCAAAATCGACTTTGAATTTGAATTTGATTTTAGAAAAGGAGATGAATACTTGAGATGGAATCGAATTTAAGTTTGGAATGGATCTGAGATAATCAAATGGTATTTAAGGATAGAGAATGGATTTAGGGAGTTCAGATGAGATCTGAAGATGGAATTGGATTTGAAATCTAAAATTGGAAATGAAATTGAATTTCGGATCCTAAACAGAATGGGATCCGAGATTTGGAATCCAAGATGGACTTGGGTTCTGGATCCTAAAATGGAGTGGATCTGAAGTCTGAGATCCAAATGTAGAATTGGGTTCTGGATCCTAAAATGGATTTGGATCTGAAGTCTGAGATCCAAAGGTAGAATTTGTATTTAGAAAACTGGATCCAAGTTGATCTAATTTTAGATTTGAGTTTTGAAAGTCCAAATGGGACTTTTGAAGATGGATCTGGGTTTTGAAAAAAACCCAGATTGAACTTAGGAATGTTTTGGATTTTGAGATTCAAAGTCAATCTCAACTTTGATTTAAAACTTGAAGAAAACTTGATTTTGAATCAGAGGATGGATCAGAAACTTCAAAGTTTTAAATTGAACTTTGGATGTTGAATTGAGTTGGAATTTTGGAATTTCAAAATTGATTTGAGAATTTGAATTTATAAATGAACTTCAAAGTCAATTTGGACTTTTTGAATTTGGAGCTTGAATTTGGAATGAATCAAGAATATAAAGATTGAATTTTGAAATTTTCAAAGCCAAATTGGACTTTGAACTTAGAATTTAAATCTTTGAAATAAAATAGAAGAATGAATTAAAAGATATTTGAGATCACTTGGGGTTTTGAAAGAGAATTTTAAAAATATGATGCAATTCTTCCCTAAATGATGAATGAATTTTGAATAAGTTTGAAATTGGATTTTGAAAAATCATATTTCATTCTTCAAACAAATTTAAATAGGATTAATGATATAATACACTCCTGACTATGGTCATTGAATGTATTATATAATAGTCATATCTAATTTCAAATGAAGGATAAAATACCCTTTTAGTGCTTTTATAGAATTTAAAATGAAATTAACCCTCAATATACCCTGACTATGGCCATTGGTATATATTTTGAGTTAACTTTAAGTTAAATTCTGATAAAAGAAGAAAGTATTTATGGAAAATATGATGAATTTCGAAAATGGATCCAGTGTGGATCCCGTGTTATTTCGTAAAAGATAAAAATGCTAAGTTTTGTCCACACCCTGACTATGGCCATTGATATGGATCGTCAACTTAGTATCAATTACCTCTTACGAAATGGTGCACGTGCCATTCGTGTTTCACCATTGTGAGAATTTGAGAAATAAAGGACAAATGCATGAGATAAGCAATTCATGGCATTTTATAATGCTCATTCATTCTACCTAAAGCAGGAAATGTAAATTTTCATTCAAGTCTAGCTGTTACAACATGCAAAATCCAATTTTACAATCCCAGGTAATGATATCTTCCACATATTTCCTGCAAAAAAAAGGAATTAGCACAAGGTAACGAAGATACAAGATATGAGTAAAAACTAAAAAAAATATCATATCAAACTCACAATACACGATTGTGCCTAAGGATGATATTTGTGTAGAATAGGAGAGGTATATACATAAAACTTGAGTGGTCTACTTAGGCTAATCTAGAAATATACATATACATAACTGGAGTGATAAACTTTAGATTGATTGGAAAACATACATGCAAAACCTAAACTACAAAGGGAAGGTACTTGGGTGGTACCTAAGCTAAGGGAAGCCTAGTGGCATGTATGTATATGTAGACAATATACAGTGAAACGAGAATATGTCAATAAATGTGAGGCAAAAGATGACCTATCATGGACTCCTATGACAAGATGCAAGACATAACCAGACAGGAAATGGTAGGAAGAAAGCAATACATAATGCACCAGCAGGGAAGAGGTCATGGATGTTTCTGGCAACAGCGAGGTGCTGTTGTTACATTTACAGCAGATGACATGAAAGGAGGGAGGATAATGCCAAATACCGATGGTAATGGACCATGTAAAACATTAAAATCTGAATGTATGTTGGAGATCAAATGGAGACAGAAGGTTGAACTGAAGAATCCTCAAATATGATGAATAACTAACTATAATGAGAGAAATAAGTGCGACACCAGGGAGCACTTGATAGGTAAATTGAATATGATGCAACATAGGAAATCCTATATGAACCAGAAATCGAAATGAAGCAGACCCCCAAAAAAAATAAATAAATAAAAGATGAACGTTAGGGTGAATGGCCATGTACTTACCAAGCACAGCCAACTGCTCTTGCTATGGGATTGAAGATGATCTACGGCCATCAGTAGAATCATTAGAGTAAATGCAGAACTACAGCAACTCAGGGAGTTGCTGTAGATGTAGGAAAAAAAAAAAACAATAACCAAAGGGATGCCCATGTACAGCCTTAAGTGTTTAGGCATTTGAAAATAACGATATTGTAGATGCAGTCGATGTTAGAAAACCCTTGAATCTCTAAGAAGAACTTGCTGGGATGGAAGAGGGTTCTGCTCATCCCCATAACACACACTCCCCATGAAGCAACAGAGGTGTATATTCTGGTTATCACTCTGGATGATTGAAGGCTAAATTCACAATGCAATTTAGGAGTCATTTCCAGCGTCTGCTTCAAATTGGTCTTATTGTCAGGACTTATATTGTATCACTATAACTGCATGAAAGTAACAGGAAACCAAACTGAGAAGAGGTCGCCCTTTCTTCAGTTTCACAACACCTTCAATCTTCCGATTGTCGAATTCAATGTCCGATTTTGAATCTCTCCTGATCTTTTACAGCCTCCTTAATCATGGTGAATTCAACAACACACACACAAAACAAAAAAAAAAAAGAACAAATGAAGCAAAGACCACATGGCACTGTAAGAGACCAATGGAGTGACTGCCAAATAACCAGCATTATTTACAGAGTCTGCAAGCTCCTGAATATATGATTTCAATATTTTGAGCATTTTCCTTAAAATGAAGGTACAGGCCAGCAGATGACGGTTTCCATATTCCCACATATTTCAAATATTTCTACTTCTTCTTTTTTTTTTTTATCAGAACCACTGGCTGTTGAAATATAAACACGACATGACGCTTTATACAATATCCAATGCTCACAGATCTAATAAAAAGAAAGGGGCAAGGATGACTGATGATAAGGATGCCAAAGATGAAATGAAGTGCAGCCCATTGATATATTGTCCAACCAATTAAGCTTTTAGCAACTTCCATTTTCAAATCTAATAACAGAAGGAATGAAAATTTACCTTCAGAACACGATATGCTTGGAGCACAACACTTTTACCAGGCTGCTCACATGAAAACAAACGGAATCAGTCACCATATAAAATCAACATGAGCAGATTTCTAATAAAAAAAATGCATTTCCCCGCAAATATCTGCAAAATTACCCCAACAAACCGACACTTGTGAAGCATAATCCCGATATCCCTGTACATAGTATTCTTGCTATGTAGGTGAGCAGACCCAGGAAAAATTTGTGAAGTATAATCCTGGATGACTGCCATACTACACGATATTGGGATATGAGAGTTAACTGAGCATTGATATCTCCTGGACCAATTGCTCAAGATTTTCTTGGAATCCAGATCCTCCGAGATCACTTTGATTTTCTTTCATTTACATACATTTGGCCATTTTCACTATTGAATCTGATATAAATACGCTCAAATGCTCGTCTTCCCAGAAGCCTTCCTTGTCTTCCACCCTGACTTGAGATCACCATTTGCGTGACCTTCTTTAAGAGTCCAGACCTCGTGAACGCAAATGATAAACAGGGGAGGTAGAAGCACCACGGATGGAGATGATGTCGTGGTATAAACGCTATTAAGCTTGACATGTAGTGGGGCTTCAGAGAGCTAATGGAATGCTAGAATCGTAAAGGCAGAAATGATACTAACATTGTATCATGAGTGACAAGAGAAAACATGGTCAATCAAATGGAGCGACAGGGCCTCATGAGGAAAACAACTTGTAAAGAAAATGAATTAATAAATTTGAATCGCCCATCAATAGAACTGCAAACTGAGAAAACGCAAATTACCACGATGGATCAACAATTCCAGATCTCCAACTGAAGGAATGTAAGAGGGCACAGTTAAGAGTGACGTGAGAAAGAAAGAAAGAAAAAAAAAAAAAAACTAAAAGGAAACAATGTTGTGAATTACAGAAAGAGTGCCGGATATGAAGAGATCTGCATTTACACAGATCAACAAAATTTGATAAGATGACTCATAAAATTGAAAGCAAAATGTTGGAATTTCCCATTCCATTGATATCTGTAGATCGTTTTTTTTTTTTTTATGAACAAATCGACGTTACAATGTTGCTTTTAATAAATAAAGAGTAAAAGAAGAAAGGAGAAGAAAAACCAGGGAAAAGAAAACCAAGATGGAAATGTGCCATTATCGTTGATCTGAAGCTAGAAAGCTTGCAGATTAGCAATTTAATGGTGCGGAGATAAGTATGATGCAATGGTCGATATAATGTTAACAATCAAATTATCAGAAATCACAATGCCAAGAAAAATCAAAATACAGTGGCTAACGAGGGCAAGAAAGGGAAAACTGAGATTATTGATATAAATAGGGAAACCGAAATTCATAAGAAGATAAAAAATGCAAATAAAGTCGAGAATCAATGAAAGGTTTAGACCGTGATTCAGATGAATCCTATCAGATTATTGGATCTGATAGTCTGAATCCTAAAAAAAAAATAAACTAAAGATGCAAAAAGAGATGTTGGAACAAGAATTGCTCCATTAATATCGCACAGGGGTAGACTGAAGTTGACATGAGCAACCCCCTTTTCACCCGTAGTGCATTGATGGGGTTAAAACAAGAAAACTAAGAAAAAGAGAAAAATGAGAGATTAAAGGGGATAATTACCGAGGCTGATGCTTCTGGATTGGGATCCTTGGATCATGGAGGCGAGAGGCGGAGAATAGATGTTGCTCAAAGAGAATTGCTGCCAGAGAGTGGATGCAATGGATGTCGCTCAAAAGAATGGATGATCCCCAATGGTAGGTCTTGCTTCTCCCCCCAGAAGACCGATGGAGAAGAGAATTTTATCACCCCTCTCGTCCCCCCTGAAGAAGATGGGGTGCCTCTTCTTAAAGAGGGCCCGGATGATTCGAGAGTGAAGACTGTTGCAGATGGATGGAGGAGGTCGGCCTTTGATGGAGACGATGGGTAATGTTTGCAGATGACCCCTTCAGAAGAGTGGTCAATGGAAAAACAAAAGAGAACCTCAGATGATATTGATAATGGCTTAGCAGACAAACTCGGTACCATGGGATGAAGAATGGGTGTCCACCACGGATGATCAGAGTCCTCCCCAATGTGTGGAATGACCTCTCCTTTTAAAGACGAAGGAGAAAGCTCCAGAAGGACTTTCGTTAGAGATGGAGGGTTCGGAGGGAACGGAAGGCCTGTGAGGCCGTTGGCCATCGACGGTGTTGGGACCATCTCTATGGAACTCGCGATGAGGGGAGTGTGGCTGAGGGAGGAAGGCGAGTTAGGGTTTTCAAAACCCTAACTCGACCCTTAAACCTCGAAAATTAGTTTTTCCAAAAAAAAGGCCTCCTTTTCAAGTTTTTCTAAAAAGATGGTTAAAGGTGAGTTTTTCGGCAAAAATCTTAAAAAAACACGTAGTTTTTCCTAATTTCTTTGGTTTTTTGCATGATTTTTCCATTTTTTTGTATTTTTGGAACAGAATCTAAGTTTTTTACACGAAAACAAAGATTAAACACTAATTTTTTGTATTTTTCTGAGAAATATTTACAAGAGTATTTTTCTGAGAATTTCAGACCATTTTGGGGAAATTTCTTCAGAAGAATGGGTTTTTGGATCCAAGTTTTGAGAAAATATTCGAGTTTTAAACCTCGATTTGAGGACTATAATACGATGGATCCAAACGGATACCGGACGAAGTGTCTGGGTTTTTCAAAAAGTTATTTTTGATAATTTTGAGAATTTGATTTAAAATTGGATAATGAAGCTCAAATTTTGATTTTGATGTAGATCCGGATTCGAAATTGAGTCAGATATGTAAAATGAATTTAATTTCAACAAAATTTGAGAAACAAAATGGAATTTAGTCTTAAAACCGACTCAATTACCCAAAGAATGGGGGAAAAGGGCAAAAAGGGGATATTTACAACATTTTGAAAAATTTGGGGTGTTCACAGATGCCCCTCTTTGCTACTAAGCCGGTTGAAAGCCGAGCTTAGTGGCAAAGAAACACTCCAAATTTTGAAAAATGCCCCAGTCAGCCGATCTGAACTGGGTGTGGAAAAATTTATTTTGAAAACACGGCTTTTCAGGCTTAAAACCTTATTCTGAATGGTCCTGGGGGGATGAAATCCTCGACAATGATACGACTGAATGATAGAAATGAGGAAATCGTGATGGGACTTTGGGTGGGAATCCCAGGGATGGTGAAAGATAAGAATTTTGATCAAGTCTCATGGGTGAGACAAGATCAGCCCTTTGGAATGACTCAGGTTTAGCCCTTAACCTGGATGGGACGAAGATAGATCAAGATAATTTGGATGGGGAAAGGAATATAAGCGAACCTCGATGGGACATCTTTGAGAGAAGTGCCCCGCGAGATGAAATTCAAGGACGATCCTTTCCTGGACGGATGTACAAGGAGCACGGATTCCTTTGTGGGGAAAACCATGATGGGACGGGAAGGATTACCTCGTCTAAACGAGGCTCAAGTTTAACCCAAACCTGAAAGGAAGGTACCTCGCGGAGCGAGGTTCAGGCTTCGCTCTTATCCTGAGAGGGACGACCATACAGAATCTTCGAGTGAAGAAACCGTGATGGGACAACAAATGCATCGCCGAAGCGAGATTCAGGTTTTAACCCTTGACCTAAGTGGGAGATGAAGCAGAATCTTCGAATGGAGAAACCGTGATGGGACTAGAAAGAATATCTAGTCGGAAATGGGACTCAGGTTTAACCCTAACCTGAACGGAAGGTACCTCGGGGGGCGAGGTTCAGGCTTCGCCCTTATCCTGAGAGGGACGACCATACAGAATCTTCGGATGAAGAAACCATGATGGGGCCTTCGGAATTCGGATGAACAAATCCAGAAGGGGTTTGCGAGAAGAGAAAAACAAGGGGTTCCCTAAAGCTTGGAAAATGGATGATCTTGGGTGCCTCATTGCTGAGACTAAAAATCAGCTTTCTGAAAACAGACGACCTCTCGCAGAAGGTTTGGGTTTGTACCTCGAGGAGCGAGGTAACAGGTTTAATCCTTAGCCTGAATGGATACAGAATCCTCTAGGAGCGAGGAAAACTGTGATGGGCCTCTAGACTTTGCACAACAAGTCCAAGAGGGTTTTTTTTTGCAAAAGGATGAAAATGGGGGTCCCTAAAGCTTGAAAAGGGGTTGTTCTTGGGCGCCTCATTGCTGAGACTAAAATCAGCTTTTGACAATAACAGATCTTTTGCAAAAAGTTCAGGTTTAATCCCTTATCCTGAGCGGGAACTGTCTATGGCGGGACAGTGGGGAGCACAGGGAAGTGTGCGAATCTGAGAGCGCTCAGATCAGACGGAAGGAACGGACTTTTCAGTCCTAAGGAGGGATGACGTCAGGATACGTCAAAACGATCTTCAAGTTCACACTTCATGTTGAGATAATTAGAAAATATTGCCAATAAGATGCCAAAAATTGTAGTTGATTCAGAATGATTGAATTATGGTCATGTGTGAAAATATCACCTCTTTCCACCTAGAGTATTAGCTTCAATTGGGCTAACTCTGTAGATTTTGAGATCTAAAATTCAAATTTGTTGCTATTGAGCTTCTTTAAGGAAGATATCAATTTCCTTGACATGAAAAGAGAGGAAAACATTCTTAGCTTCATAAAAGCAATTAAATGAAAAGATATTGATAAAGAATTTCACATAGATAAAGATGATTCTTGACAGTTTCGGGCAGTTTGATATCCTGGGCATTTCCCATGATGATCTGTTTGCACTCTTTTTACCCATGGATCTTTTCTGGGTTTCTTTTTACATCCTCCTTTATTTTGGAGATGTCCTGACTTTTTCTCTCTTTCTCGAGGAAGGGTACGTCACAAACTCCTTCATCTTGGAGATGCTCCGATCCTTCTTTTCTTTCTCAGGGATTATGGCATTGGTTCTTGGGTTGAAATTTCTAAATGACAGCAGAAATCAAATATATTTTAGGGTTTGTCGGTAGGTTCATCGCATCTGCCTTCATCTCAACGGTGATCCGAACTTTCCCTGGAAGGATCTGTCACAAACTCCGTCATCTTGGAGATGTTTCAAATCTTCTTTGGCCCCGGGGGTCTACTCGCTTAATTTGCCTTCATCTTGACAACAATTGAGAGATCCCTTTTGAGGATATTTGATTGCAGCTTAGGCGACTGAGGATATATGGATTGGGTAGGTTCTTTTTTACTGCCCAGGATATTTCCACTATCTTACCGCCAAAAGAACAATCTTTAAGAATGCGCCACAGCTATGATCAATATCAGTTCACTTATGGCTTTTCAACATCATTGAATTTTCCTTTGCCTGTCATATCGAAGATTTTTTCTTCATCCTCTTGGTTGACCAACAGAAAAAGCTTGAATTTTAGTTCTCACTTCGCAAAAATCTTGCTCTTTTGAAAATGATACTGAAGGTAGTTTGAGGTAATTCTTTATATGATAAAAATTTTGAGATCAACCATGACTTTTTGCAGCAAATTGGCAACGTATTCTAGAAAATCCTTGATGAAAGAAATCACTTGATATCGAATCGACACGTCCATGACAAAATTCTCCTCTCTTTTTCCCCAAAAAGAGAGACTCAGGCTTAAGCCCTTACCTGAATGGGAAGTTGGAAATACTCCTCTCTTCCCTGGAAGAGGAGGTGTTTGCAAAACAGAACTTTCAAAGAGAAATTAAGTTTTCGTCAAAACCTCCTATTTCTAGGCTTCTCTTATGGAAAGGTGGCCGAAAAACAAAGTTGAGGAAGTATCATAGAGGAATGAGTCCATCACACTCTCCCTAGAAGAGGGTCATCTGTGAAAGGGGTTGGCCGAAGATGAGAAAAATGGGGCCACAAAAGAAACGAGCTTCCGTCGAAGCTCTCCCCGGAAAGGGGGTTCTCTTGTGTAAAGTTGGTTGTTGTTTTGCAAACTGTTCGCGAGGAAAACGAGTCCCTTAAAACTCTCCCTGAAAGAGGGTTCTTGCGAACAAAATATGGTTGCATGCGAAAGGAACGAGCTCCCTCGAACTCTCCCTGAAGAGGGTCCTTCGCAAGAGAAAAGATTGATGATTTGATAAAAGGGTGACCTGAAGGTTGAAATTTGAGAATTTATAGCTTGAAATGATGATGTTTGGTTAACACCAAGGCTGAACCTGGATGGCTAATTGACTAATCAGTCAAACACTAGCACGAGCGCTAGATGTACCAGTACGAGCACTGGATTTCGAAAAAATGCCCCAGTACGAGCGCTGGGTTTTTGAAAAATGCACACCAGTACGAGCACTGGATTTTCGAAATGCATACCAGTACGAGCACTGGGTTTTCGAAATGCACATCAGTACGAGCATTGGGTTTTCAAAATACACACCAGTACGAGCACTGGGTTTTCGAAATGCTCACCAGTACGAGCACTGGGTTTTCGAAATGCTCACCAGTACGAGCACTGGGTTTTCGAAAGGAGGATTTGAAAAATGAGACCGACATTCGAAGATATTTGAGAATCAAGAGAGAATGATTGCCGGTGTTTCAGGATTATCCCTTATCCTGAAGGGGAAATGATGAGTGAAAACTCGGATTCACAATAACTTGTCCAATACGAGCATTGGATTCAAAAGGAAGTTCAAGTCGGAACTTTGAAACTTCAAAAATGAGAATATAAAAAAAAAAAGGAAAATCCGAGTCGGAACCCGGTTTTTAAATATGAGAAAATGAATGAGAATTGAGTTTGAAAAACTCGCATTCCCAAAGCAGTGAATTGTCCAACACGAGCATTGGATTCAAAAGGAAGTTCAAGTCGGAACTTGAAACTTCAAAAATTAGAATATACAAAAAAAAGGAAAATCCGAGTCGGAACCCGGTTTTTAAATATGAGAAAATGAATGAGAATTGAGTTTGAAAAACTCGCATTCCCAAGGCAGTGAATTGTCCAACACGAGCATTGGATTCAAAAGGAAGTTCAAGTCGGAACTTGAAACTTCAAAAATGAGAATATACAAAAAAAAGGAAAATCCGAGTCGGAACCCGGTTTTTAAATATGAGAAAATGAATGAGAATTGAGTTTGAAAAACTCGCATTCCCAAAGCAGTGAATTGTCCAACACGAGCATTGGATTCAAAAGGAAGTTCAAGTCAGAACTTGAAACTTCAAAAATGAGAATATACAAAAAAAAGGAAAATCCGAGTCGGAACCCGGTTTTTAAATATGAGAAAATGAATGAGAATTGAGTTTGAAAAACTCGCATTCCCAAGGCAGTGAATTGTCCAACACGAGCATTGGATTCAAAAGGAAGTTCAAGTCGGAACTTGATACTTCAAACGATATATAAAAGGGAAAAACCCGAGTTGGAACCCGGATTCTTTAAAATAATGATAAAATGGAAGAACACGAGTTTTTGAAAAACTTGAATCTTCAAGGGTATGATCGGTTCCAACACGAGCGTTGAATCTGATAGGAAGTCCGAGTCGGAACTCGAGATTTCAAACGATATATAAAAAGAAAAAGAACTCGAGTCGGAACCCGGTTTTTGAAAACAAAAATGAAAACAAAAACAAAACGAAAAACCTGAGTCGGAACTCAGACAGGAAGGAAATAATTACTACCCAAGAGTCGGATTTTACAAGAATTGACAAAATTCATGAATAGATTCCGACGATTACAGAGATTTATTCAAGATTCTTGACCCAAGATGGTCTGAATTTTGATGACTTCAGGATTTTCCCTTATCCTGGAGGAGAATGAATAAAAGATTATTATGAATTGAAGAGTTTATGGGAAGTAATTCAGGTTTTAACCCTTAACCTGAAAGGGATGCAAAATAAAAGATCGATAAAATTTAAAAGTTTGATAAAAACTTGATAAAAACTTGACAAAATGATAAAACAAATCGATGAAGATTCAATTAAATCAGAAAATGAAGTAGATGTAATTTAAAAATAGATCAACTGAAAGATTGACAAGTTTTCAGAGAGAGAGTTCGTCTAATCCTGCCTGCATATGACGAAGGAAGATATATATACATCAAAAATAAAAATGCCCCAGTATCAGGGAGAAGACATGAGAATTTAATAGAAAAATCGTCGCTTTATTGAGAGAGATTCTTTTGAAGAGTACAAAAGGCTAGGAATTTAAGTGTAAAATCTCTTCAAATGTAGGGCATTAATGGGATCTGGCAGTTCCGCCCCATCTGCGTTGATCAGACGATAGGAATTGCGAGGCAGTGCTTCTTTAACCACATAAGGGCCTTCCCAATTGGGTGACCACTTGCCTTTCGGCCGGTGCTTGAGATGAGCCGTCGATCTGAGCACAAGATCATTAACTCGAAACCTTCTCTCAATGACTGACTTGGCGTAGTGTCTAGCTATCCTCTGACGATAGGCTTGAGCGTGCTCTGCTGCCTTGAGTCTTTTCTCGTCTAGTAGATCAAGCTGTACCAATCTCTGTTGCTGATACTGATCAAGCGGAAGTTCAATGAGTGACGCAAACCTAAGTGTGGGCTTCTGAACATGTAGAGGTAACACCACCTCTGTCCCATAAACAAGCTCGGAAGGCGTAGCATTTGTTGGGGTTCGAATGGTGGTTCGATACGCCCAAAGTGCATCGTGCATCTTCTCGTGCCAATCACGGCCCGTTTCCACTGTTCTTTCCAGAATGCGGATCAAAATTTTATTGGTGGCCTCAGCCTGGCCATTCCCTTGGGGATAGTAAGGAGCTGAGAAGTGGTGATGAATCCCGAACTTCGAGTAGAAGGACTTCATCTTCTCATTCTTGAAATGGCTGCCATTATCTGACACAATATCATGTGGGACGCCGAAGCGACAGAGAAGATTCTTATGAATAAATGAAACCACATGTCGGCCTTCTACTGTTCGTAGAGTTACCACCTCGACCCATTTGGTGAAGTATTCTGTAGCTGCGAGGAAGTATTTGTGGCCATTTAATGCCGAAGGAGTGATCGGACCAACTACGTCGAAGGCCCACATTGAAAAGGGCCAAGGAGAAACCACAGACTGCAAGTATGCGGCTGGCGCATGAATGGAAGGTGCGTGCATCTGACATTTGACGCACTTCTTTACAAATCGATGGCAATCCTGCTGCATGGTTTTCCAGTAATATCCTGCGCGGATAATTTGCTTGACGAGTGTTTGGTAGCCGATGTGGCCACCACAAATTCCTTCGTGTGCCTCTCGAACCACTTCCATGGCTTCATCCTTATCTAAGCATCTAGCTTACTCAGAACTGAACCCACGACGGTAGAGAGTATTGGCAAGGATGAAATAGCGAACTGACATGCGTTGAATTGCACGTTGTTCCCTTCTTGGCATATCTGGTGGGAATTCACCTGTTTCGATAAAGCTTTTGATGTCTTGATACCAAAGCTTTTCCCTCTGAGCGGCCTGGTTCACTTGCTCAATTGGAATATAGGCAGGTTGATCAAGTCTGCCGATCTCGAAGGAACAACAGGATTCACTGTCTTTAAAAGATAAAATAGAGCCTAAGCAGGCTAGGCCGTCTGCTATGTGATTGTATTCCCTCTTGACATGATTGAGCTGAAATTCTTCAAAGTTGCTTATGAGAGCCAAGGCGATTTTCTGATAGGGGATTAATTTCGAGTCTTTTACTTGCCATTCTATATTAACTTGGTTAACAACAAGCAAGGAATCACCAAAGGCATGTACTCTCTTGACATCAAAGTCTTGCAGAATCTTAAGGCCTTGTATTAGAGCTTCGTACTCGGCCATGTTATGAGTACATTGGAAATTGAGCTTGAGGGAATAAGGGAGCATCTCTTTTTCAGGAGTGATCAACAAGATCCCAATCCCTATACCAGACATATTTCTGGCTCCATCAAAGAATAGAGTCCAAACTGGAGATTCCTGAATACTGCAAATTCGATTGTCAGGAAAATCATCTTCCGCTTTGATTTCTTCTGTTAACGGGAAATCTGCCAACTGATCTGCGATGGACTGACCCTTGATTGACTTCTGAGAAACGTATTCTAAATCATACTGCATCAGGAGGACTTGCCATTTTGCAATCCGTCCGGTAAGGAAGGGCTGCTCAAGGATATACTTGAGAGGATTAATCCTTGACAAAATTTTGATTTCTGATGCCATTAGATAATGCCTCAGCTTCTGACACATCCACACTAAGGCTAGACATGTCTTTTCCATCTGAGAATATCTCTTCTCATAATCGATGAAAGTCTTGCTGACGTAGTAGATGGCATGCTCTATCCGGCTGCCTTCCTCATACTGCGCAAGAAATCCGCCACAAGCATTGTGATTGACGGAAATATACAGGAGCAGCGGCTTTCCAAGTTCTGGGGCCTTCAGAACTGGTGGGTTGAGGAGGTACTGCTTGATGCGCTCAAATGAGAGCTGACATTCTGGTCCCCACTCGAATTTCACTTCTTTTCTTAGCAAGTGATTGAAGGGCTCGCATCTCATGGCCAAGTTTGAGATGAAACGTCGAATAGACTGAATGCGCCCCTGAAGGCTCCTTAATTCTTTGAGATTGGTGGGAGGCGGCATGTCGATGATCGCCTTTGCTTTGGCAGGATCCACCTCTATGCCTTTCTTGCTGATCATGTAGCCAAGTAGCTTGCCTGACTCTACCCCGAAGACACATTTCTGCGGATTGAGTCGTAATTGGTAGAGGATAAGTCTTTCAAAGACTTGTCCGAGAGCATCCAGATGATCCTCTCCTTCTTTAGATTTGACCAGGATGTCATCTACGTAGGCATCCATGTTCTTGTGCATTTGGTCATGGAAGATGACTGCCATCGCCCTCTGATAGGTTGCCCCGGCATTCTTGAGTCCAAATGGCATGACTGTATAGCAAAATGTACCCCAAGGCGTAGTAAAAGAAGTTTTTGATTGGTCACGAGCGGCCAATTTGATTTGATTGTAGCCCGAGTATCCATCCATGAAAGAGAACATGGCATGTCCTGCCGTGCTATCGATCAGAAGATCGATGTTGGGGAGTGGATAATCATCCTTCGGGGTTTCTTTGTTCAGATCTCTAAAGTCAATACAAATCCGAACTTTGCCATTCTTTTTGGGGACTGCCACAATGTTCGCCAACCAATCTGGGTATTCGATGGTCCGAATGAACCCTGCTTTTAATAACTCTTCAAGCCCTTCTTTAACTTGTGGTGCCACTCGAGGATCCATTTTTCTGAGTTTCTGTTTGATTGGCTTGCAATCCGGTTTCAACACAAGGCGATGCTCGACTAACTTGGAGTCTAAACCTGGCATATCTTCATAAGTCCAAGCGAAGACTTCCTGATGCTCTATGAGGAAGTAGATGAGCCTTTCCTTCTCATCTGAACTTAAACTGGAACCAATTTTGAGGATCTTTGGATCATCTTCTGAACCAATATTGACATCCTCTGTCGGATCCTGAACCAACGATGATGGTTCATCCTGTTTCTGAATGCTGGCAAATTCTGGCAAACCTTGAATTGTCGAGTCGAATTCTGCCAACTCTTCAATCTGCTTTGTCATTTTGTTGATTTCTGTTCCTGCCTTCACCTTGCACGTTCTGGCTGGTTTGTTTTGAAAAAGGTTGGTATTGATAACGAGCTTTTTGAATGATTTAGGAGCCATGATCCTGGCAGTCCTGTAAGTAAAAAGGAGGCTTTTGAGAAAAAGGTAAAAATGTTCGAAAAATAGCCTTTTTGTACAGAGACAGGGAATGACAACATAGATAAGGATATAAGCAGAGAATTTGTGTACACCAAGATGAACAGAGCAAACAAACTTTTCATTGATTGAGTAAACTTTGATATTTACAAGTAGTTGTTTTGAGGAAAAGAAAGAAACTGGGGCGGATCTTGCCCTTACAAGATGACGGAAAGGAAAGAGAACAGAAAACACTGGCATCGTCTTCATTACTGAGCTCCCTTGACGAAGATGGTCTTTCTGCCTGATGACTGACCTGTGAAACCCAAGCCTGTGCCGGTGACATGCTGATCGGGGATGATCGGCTCCAGGATGCCGTTTTCATCTTTGCCCAGGCCCCTGAAGGGTTGATACCCGTGCTTCATTAGGAGATCAAATCCTTTCCTTGATTTTGAGAATTGAGGAAACAGAGGGTGATCTTTAAATGAGGTGCAATCGAGGCGTCCTCCTAGCTTGAAGAAGCGAGGTCCCTGCCACTGAACAACTGCGGTGACATTTTCTGTTGGCTGGATTTCTTTTAAATTTAGCATATCCAGACTTTCACTCAGATCAATCTCTTCGGCTTCCCGGATGCTCGGGATGTCGGCAGTGAAAGTGGGACGGGGAATCATCGGCTGCGGGAGTCGTTCTTTCGGATCCTCTCCTAGGACCGTAGTGATCATGCCCCCCTTCGACCATTTGATACACTGGTGCAGGGTTGATGGGACCGCATTAGCATTGTGGATCCAGGTGCGCCCCAGCAACAGATTGTATGTTGGCGGTACATTTACCACATGGAAGAGTACAGCATGCACCGAATAGTTGATAAAAATTTCGAGAAATATCTTCCCCTTGGCTGTCTGCCCATGGTTATCAAAACCATAGATCGTGATCGGATCCGGGGTGTATTCCTCTTCTTTTAATCCCAAAGCTTTGGCTGTCATCTCTGGACAGATATTTAGGCTGTTGCCCCCGTCGACTAGTACATGAGGGACTGTCATGCCCCTGGTCCGCACTACTATGTATAGGGCGTTGTTATGAAACGAATGAGGCTTTGGCAAATCCTCATCAGAAAAGGTGATCAGTGCATTCGTCATGGCCTGATTGACGATCTGAGCCATATCTTGCGGAGTCGTGCTAGGCTTGACTTTGATCTTTCTGAGAAGATCTTCTAGCACTTGCTGGTGCTCAGATGAAGCGTGAGTCAGATCCAAGATAGAGATGTTGGATAATGCAGTAATCGGCTTCTGAACTGACCCTGAAGCCTCTTCTTTCTTCGAAGCTGCCTTGATAAAGCGTTTCGGGATCCTGGGGACCACTTTGGTAATTTTTGTCGTTGCCTTTGTTGTTTTACTAGAAAATGGGGTGACATCCGCCCTCTTGACGGATGACTGTGCCTGGCGAAGGACTAGGACCTGATGTTGATCCTGAATGTCCTGTTTAGAACATGGTTGGATGCTATCTTGAAGAGAGAATGCCTGTTCCGTGATGACCGAAGCTGAATGTTTAGGGAAAGGTTTGGACAAGACTTCTGGTTGTTCTTCTTCATCCTCAATCAACAGGTTCTTGTCAATACAATCCTGAATGATGTTTTTGAGGACAAAACAGTGTTCGGTGTCATGTCCGACAGTCCGATGGAACTTGCAGAATTTATCAGTCCATTTACCCATAGCGACAGGAGGATCCGCCACCTTGGGAAGTTTGATCATTCCTTTTGACATCATATATTCTAAGATGTCTTCGCGGGACTGTTCTAAAGCTGAGAACTCCCGATCATAACTCCAACCTTCGTGCTTCGGCTTTTCTGGCTGCTTCGCTTCTGGCTGGGGCGCTGGCTGGATGGGCTTAACAAATTTTCCCTTCTGGGCTGCCAAGTTTGCTCTTTCGGCCCTAGGAGGTCCTGAGTTCTTGCTGCGGCCTTCCTTGTTCTTCTTTCTGCCGGAACTACTGCTGCCCTGATCTGTCAATCCTGCGGCATGGGCGACGTGCGCCTTTTTCTTTTGATCAGGATTTCCTCTGACAAAAGGATATCCTTCGTATAGACCATTGTCCAGGCCGGTCTCGAGCCACTCGTCTCTCTCAATCAATTTGATGAATGACTTGGCAGGCGAAGTGGAAATGAGGTTTTTCAAAGGCTGGGCAAAGTTATTCAGAATAATCTGCAGGGCGTGCTCCTCCGGGATGGGAACTTTCATTCTATTACAGGTGCTTCTCCACCTGTGGATGAATTCACTGGCTTTCTCATTTTCCATCTGTTTTAAATTGTACAGATGGTTGAGGGTTGGTGAGGCTTCAATATTGAACATGAAGCGTTCTATGAACAAATTCACAACTTTATCGAACTCTCTTAGTTCGATAGGGTTAATGTGGTCTGCATACCACCTGGCTGCTACCCCTTCAAGGCTGCGAGGAAAGCATATGAATAAAGCCCGATTATCTTTTCTGAAACGGCCGCATTCGGCATAAAAGGTGGCCAAATGAGCCTTGGGGTTGCTGGTTCCATCGAATTTAAGGAACTTTCGAGGGAGATTCTCCAGATTGTCATCCCCATCCAGGCCATGGTAAAAATCTTCACCGGAGTAGGTCTGCTTGCCCTTGCTTTTAGCCTGGATATCTTTGATAGCCCGATTCATTTCTTTCATCTGTTCTTGCATTGGGTCATTAACTGGAACAGACTTATTGATTGATTCGGGGTCTGCAGCGGTCTTTGCAAACTGCGGCGGGGAATTCTGATAAACAAACTGCTCTTCCTCTTCTGATTCCACAACTGATTCTGCTTCTTCAGAAGTGGTGTCGGGCTGTTCTTTCTTTCTAACAATCCTGACTGGCTTCTTTACAGCCTTCTTCTTTGGCTTGCTTTTTGGAGCAACTTCTTTCTGACCAGCCTCGGCCTGCTCAGCCATCATTTTGGTCATCATTCTTTTAAACAGATTATACATGGCTGGATCTATGTCATCTGCTTGATTCTGATTTTGTCCCCTGACTGATTTGGGGGAATCCATCTCTCTGGCCTCATTGTCGCTGTGTTGAGAAACTGTTTCTTTTCCAGTCCTTGTTACGACCATTTTGCCAATGCCAGTGATTCCTGTGGATGTGAAAGGAATGGTTAGGGTTTGAAGGAAATTTTTTGAAAATGCGATTTTTTTAGGAAAAAGACATGAAGGAAGGAATTGATAGACATTTTAGGTAAGTTATCCCATCACCAGGGATTGGGTTATCACAAATTCTTTGCAATGATTGTGTCACCTTTTGTGGCAACAAAATGCGCCTTATGATCATGACGAGAGATAATCGAAGAAGGAATATATAAAAATGGGTCTCATCACTGGGGGTGAAACAATAAGATTTGGCCATAAAAGCTTTTTATCAGGACAAAAGTTTGTATTTTCATTAAATGACAAAATTTAAATACAAAGAGAAGGTGGGCAGACAGTTTGCCACCATTCTCGATACTCTAATGATACATTAG
Source organism: Nuphar pumila (assembly GCF_984573655.1). Lineage (NCBI taxonomy): Eukaryota > Viridiplantae > Streptophyta > Magnoliopsida > Nymphaeales > Nymphaeaceae > Nuphar > Nuphar pumila. The sequence continues at coordinate 64,534,132 of NC_143249.1, forward strand.
GACCGGGAAATATAGACAAAGGAATAAAGGAGTCCCAAGTGTATTTGGCGACGTGGTATGCTCCAGACCACTGATCCGACCGTAGATCAAACTCTGGCATGCGGCCTGTCGGGAAGCGGGTATTGACACGAATCTGCCGTTGCGAGAACTGTCGAAGACACCTCTCTGGCTGATAGTCTACGCAGAAGAAAGGGTCGAGCAATTTGTAGCGCTTGTCACGAGCATAAGTGTACCGAGGAACGGCCTCTCTTCTGTCGAAGACATCCCAAACGATTTCCTCCTGGTGCAGCTTCTCGATCAAAGTTCGGCACTGAATGGCTGACTTCGGCTGTTTGTTGCTAAATCTGAAAGAACTGGCTTTTGACGGCACATGTCGCAGGAACCACGACTGTAAGGCATACGTGCATCCTTCTACCAAAATGGTCTCTCCGAGGGCGAATCAAGCCAAACCTCTGTAGAGAAAAGCTAGAGCTGCCATGGAGACTGAAAGCTGACGGGTCTGCTTGCTTCCCCATCTTCGAAAAAGTTGGGCGACTCTGATATTGATGAAATTCTGACCATCCTGAAAGAATGCTAATCCTACCGTGCATAGGACCATGGCATGCTGGATTCTTTCTTTCGCTGCTCGAGATAAGGTATCAACTTCTTCGTAGGCCCCATATTTGTTGTAGAGTTCGAACAGATCGATGAACTGACTTCCGCTAATCTCTGTGAGAGGCCAGGATCTGCTCCCTGTAGCTCTGACCAATGCTTCTCGAACGTTTACCCCTTTGACATTGATCAAGAATTGCTGCTCGACCGGATCATCTGGCTGACCAGCTGGTTCTGGCAACCCCATGATGTCACTGAATTCGTCCATTAGCATAGTCATCTCTCCCCATGGAAACCAAAACGTGCAGGTACGCGGATTCCACCGTTCTGCCATAGCTTGAATCAGACTGCCGTCGATGGTTCGCTTGCCCACTGCCGATGCCATCTCCAATCCACAATCGTCCAAGTGGTCTGGGAACATACGCGAGAAGGCGGTGAACCAAGAATAGTACCACCGAGGGAAGAAGGTGCGAGACTGGATGACCCGATGATCCGGGGTTCCATCCCTTATTTGATAGAAGACATGATCCATGGGAAAGATAGCATCGGGAGATTCTGACGCCATCGGAATGATACTGGGGTAAGAGAAGGAAGAGAGTCAGGTAGAATGCAGGACTTACGGATAGACTTTTCGATGAAAGAAGGGGACAATCATTAATCCTGGAAATTTTGGAAAGAACAGGAGATTTGAAAAAGACTTTCCAGGGTTTTTGAAATACAAAAGGGAAAAAAAAGAAATATAGGCAAAGGGGAAAAATATGCACCTGGGGTTTTTGAAAATAGAGGAAGTTTTAAAGAGTACACCCAGGGTTTTAAAAGAGGTCGATATAGAAAAATACAAGGAAAACATCACATAATCATAGCTGCACAAACAAAGATGCGCATACAGCACTCCCTAAAGTCTGACTCTATATGCAATATTTGAAATAGCTTGTAGGACCCTAATCATAACTCTATGGTTCAGATCATCTGATTCCAATCAAGGTATGCCGATATACTCAAGCCGAAGCTCGAAGTACGTGGCATATAAGATATTTCTCCGGTTCTAAGGTAAGGGCTTCCCAACATCCTTGAGCACCTACCGATATACCTCGGACTATGGCCCTTAGGTACGTGGTAGGGGGGCGCGAACCCAAATGAGTGGTCCAGTTGTGAGGCTCTCTCCCAAACTATGGTTCAGTGAGACAGCCCAGCAACGTGAAGACCGGGACAAATATAGGTAGGGATGTTTTCAAAATATGATCAACATGCAATAAAATCAGAAGGCTCTAATGCAAGTCCTAAAGAGATAGATTAAAATAAGAAGAAGCATACATTTGCATACATTGTTTTGCATTTTAATCCCTAGAATTGAGGAGAGTTGTATTTCAACCTAGATCTAATGTGAACATGAATATAATCTCCTCAATATGGTCCTACCAAACCATACTTAGATCCTATATGAAATGATGTCAGCTTAGGACAGAGTCTAGGCCCCTAAGGTTTGCATGGAAATGTAGCTGACATTTATAGAATAAAGACTTAGAAAATATCAAAGCAAAGCAAAAGGCACAGATTCGACCGGACGAAGACGGGTCCCATCACGGTCGCCAAACCTGTGGTCATCGCAAAATTTTTTCTCTCTCATCGGTTTCTCTCTCTCCCTTCTCTTTTCCTTTTTTTAACCTCTATTTTCCTCCTTTTTTTTTTGAAAGGAGAAAAATAAAAGAGAAAGAGAAGAGAAAAGAAAGAAAGAAAAAGAGAAGAGGAACTATTTTGCGCGGTCTCACTTGACCTTAATTTGAAAACATTTAGAAATTTAACTCGCCTCCGTTTTTGAAAATATTGCGGGAAAATGGAGAGACGGGATTCGCTCGTCGGTACGAGGTTCGACCGTTCCTGGCGCCTTTACCAGGGGTAATCGAACCAAGGATCGAATCTATGCCTTTTGCTTTGCCTAAGTATAATCTAAGAATTTATCCTAACTCTAAATGCACAAAGAATCATGCTTGTGCAAGGCTAGGATGTATGCTCCTTTTGAAAAGAATGTTTTGAAAATTTCCAAGTGTTTCTGAGATGAACTTGATAAGGGAGTGAAGAAATGATTTAATCTAACTTAGAACTTGAGATAGATCAAAGGAGTTCTAAGTTTTTGAAGTAAATCAGGATTTTGGAAGAATAAATGAGAGAGAATGACTTGAAGCTTTGAAATGAAAGGAAATGAAGTTTCAAAGTCAAAATCGACTTTGAATTTGAATTTGATTTTAGAAAAGGAGATGAATACTTGAGATGGAATCAAATTTAAGTTTGGAATGGATCTGAGATAATCAAATGATATTTAAGGATAGAGAATGGATTTAGGGAGTTCAGATGAGATCTGAAGATGGAATTGGATTTGAAATCTAAAATTGGAAATGAAATTGAATTCCGGATACTAAACAGAATGGGATCCGAGATTTGGAATCCAAGATGGACTTGGGTTCTGGATCCTAAAATGGAGTGGATCTGAAGTCTGAGATCCAAATGTAGAATTGGGTTCTGGATCCTAAAATGGATTTGGATCTGAAGTCTGAGATCCAAAGGTAGAATTTGTATTTAGAAAACTGGATCCAAGTTGATCTAATTTTAGATTTGAGTTTTGAAAGTCCAAATGGGACTTTTGAAGATGGATCTGGGTTTTGAAAAAAACCCAGATTGAACTTAGGAATGTTTTGGATTTTGAGATTCAAAGTCAATCTCAACTTTGATTTAAAACTTGAAGAAAACTTGATTTTGAATCAGAGGATGGATCAGAAACTTCAAAGTTTTAAATTGAACTTTGGATGTTGAATTGAGTTGGAATTTTGGAATTTCAAAATTGATTTGAGAATTTGAATTTATAAATGAACTTCAAAGTCAATTTGGACTTTTTGAATTTGGAGCTTGAATTTGGAATGAATCAAGAATATAAAGATTGAATTTTGAAATTTTCAAAGCCAAATTGGACTTTGAACTTGGAATTTAAATCTTTGAAATAAGATAGAAGAATGAATTAAAAGATATTTGAGATCACTTGGGGTTTTGAAAGAGAATTTTAAAAATATGATGCAATTCTTCCCTAAATGATGAATGAATTTTGAATAAGTTTGAAATTGGATTTTGAAAAATCATATTTCATTCTTCAAACAAATTTAAATAGGATTAATGATATAATACACTCCTGACTATGGTCATTGAATGTATTATATAATAGTCATATCTAATTTCAAATGAAGGATAAAATACCCTTTTAGTGCTTTTATAGAATTTAAAATGAAATTAACCCTCAATATACCCTGACTATGGCCATTGGTATATATTTTGAGTTAACTTTAAGTTAAATTCTGATAAAAGAAGAAAGTATTTATGGAAAATATGATGAATTTCGAAAATGGATCCAGTGTGGATCCCGTGTTATTTCGTAAAAGATAAAAATGCTAAGTTTTGTCCACACCCTGACTATGGCCATTGATATGGATCGTCAACTTAGTATCAATTACCTCTTACGAAATGGTGCACGTGCCATTCGTGTTTCACCATTGTGAGAATTTGAGAAATAAAAGACAAATGCATGAGATAAGCAATTCATGGCATTTTATAATGCTCATTCATTCTACCTAAAGCAGGAAATGTAAATTTTCATTCAAGTCTAGCTGTTACAACATGCAAAATCCAATTTTACAATCCCAGGTAATGATATCTTCCACATATTTCCTGCAAAAAAAAGGAATTAGCACAAGGTAACGAAGATACAAGATATGAGTAAAAACTAAAAAAAATATCATATCAAACTCACAATACACGATTGTGCCTAAGGATGATATTTGTGTAGAATAGGAGAGGTATATACATAAAAATTGAGTGGTCTACTTAGGCTAATCTAGAAATATACATATACATAACTGGAGTGATAAACTTTAGATTGATTGGAAAACATACATGCAAAACCTAAACTACAAAGGGAAGGTACTTGGGTGGTACCTAAGCTAAGGGAAGCCTAGTGGCATGTATGTATATGTAGACAATATACAGTGAAACGAGAATATGTCAATAAATGTGAGGCAAAAGATGACCTATCATGGACTCCTATGACAAGATGCAAGACATAACCAGACAGGAAATGGTAGGAAGAAAGCAATACATAATGCACCAGCAGGGAAGAGGTCATGGATGTTTTTGGCAACAGCGAGGTGCTGTTGTTACATTTACAGCAGATGACATGAAAGGAGGGAGGATAATGCCAAATACCGATGGTAATGGACCATGTAAAACATTAAAATCTGAATGTAAGTTGGAGATCAAATGGAGACAGAAGGTTGAACTGAAGAATCCTCAAATATGATGAATAACTAACTATAATGAGAGAAATAAGTGCGACACCAGGGAGCACTTGATAGGTAAATTGAATATGATGCAACATAGGAAATCCTATATGAACCAGAAATCGAAATGAAGCAGACCCCCAAAAAAAATAAATAAATAAAAGATGAACGTTAGGGTGAATGGCCATGTACTTACCAAGCACAGCCAACTGCTCTTGCTATGGGATTGAAGATGATCTACGGCCATCAGTAGAATCATTAGAGTAAATGCAAAACTACAGCAACTCAGGGAGTTGCTGTAGATGTAGGAAAAAAAAAAACAATAACCAAAGGGATGTCCATGTACAGCCTTAAGTGTTTAGGCATTTGAAAATAACGATATTGTAGATGCAGTCGATGTTAGAAAACCCTTGAATCTCTAAGAAGAACTTGCTGGGATGGAAGAGGGTTCTGCTCATCCCCATAACACACACTCCCCATGAAGCAACAGAGGTGTATATTCTGGTTATCACTCTGGATGATTGAAGGCTAAATTCACAATGCAATTTAGGAGTCATTTCCAGCGTTTGCTTCAAATTGGTCTTATTGTCAGGACTTATATTGTATCACTATAACTGCATGAAAGTAACAGGAAACCAAACTGAGAAGAGGTCGCCCTTTCTTTAGTTTCACAACACCTTCAATCTTCCGATTGTCGAATTCAATGTCCGATTTTGAATCTCTCCTGATCTTTTACAGCCTCCTTAATCATGGTGAATTCAACAACACACACACAAAACAAAAAAAAAAAAAGAACAAATGAAGCAAAGACCACATGGCACTGTAAGAGACCAATGGAGTGACTGCCAAATAACCAGCATTATTTACAGAGTCTGCAAGCTCCTGAATATATGATTTCAATATTTTGAGCATTTTCCTTAAAATGAAGGTACAGGCCAGCAGATGACGGTTTCCATATTCCCACAGATTTCAAATATTTCTACTTCTTCTTTTTTTTTTTTATCAGAACCACTGGCTGTTGAAATATAAACACGACATGACGCTTTATACAATATCCAATGCTCACAGATCTAATAAAAAGAAAGGGGCGAGGATGACTGATGATAAGGATGCCAAAGATGAAATGAAGTGCAGCCCATTGATATATAGTCCAACCAATTAAGCTTTTAGCAACTTCCATTTTCAAATCTAATAACAGAAGGAATGAAAATTTACCTTCAGAACACGATATGCTTGGAGCACAACACTTTTACCAGGCTGCTCACATGAAAACAAACAGAATCAGTCACCATATAAAATCAACATGAGCAGATTTCTAATAAAAAAAATGCATTTCCCCGCAAATATCTGCAAAATTACCCCAACAAACCGACACTTGTGAAGCATAATCCCGATATCCCTGTACATAGTATTCTTGCTATGTAGGTGAGCAGACCCAGGAAAAATTTGTGAAGTATAATCCTGGATGACTGCCATACTACACGATATTGGGATATGAGAGTTAACTGAGCATTGATATCTCCTGGACCAATTGCTCAAGATTTTCTTGGAATCCAGATCCTCCGAGATCACTTTGATTTTCTTTCATTTACATACATTTGGCCATTTTCACTATTGAATCTGATATGAATATGCTCAAATGCTCATCTTCCCAGAAGCCTTCCTTGTCTTCCACCCTGACTTGAGATCACCATTTGCGTGACCTTCTTTAAGAGTCCAGACCTCGTGAACGCAAATGATAAACAGGGGAGGTAGAAGCACCACGAATGGAGATGATGTCGTGGTATAAACGCTATTAAGCTTGACATGTAGTGGGGCTTCAGAGAGCTAATGGAATGCTAGAATCGTAAAGGCAAAAATGATACTAACATTGTATCATGAGTGACAAGAGAAAACATGGTCAATCAAATGGAGCGACAGGGCCTCATGAGGAAAACAACTTGTAAAGAAAATGAATTAATAAATTTGAATCGCCCATCAATAGAACTGCAAACTGAGAAAATGCAAATTACCACGATGGATCAACAATTCCAGATCTCCAACTGAAGGAATGTAAGAGGGCACAGTTAAGAGTGACGTGAGAAAGAAAGAAAAAAAAAAAAAAAAACTAAAAGGAAACAATGTTGTGAATTATAGAAAGAGTGTCAGATATGAAGAGATCTGCATTTACACAGATCAACAAAATTTGATAAGATGACTCGTAAAATTGAAAGCAAAATGTTGGAATTTCCCATTCCATTGATATCTGTAGATCGTTTTTTTTTTTTTTTTTATGAACAAATCGACGTTACAATGTTGCTTTTAATAAATAAAGAGTAAAAGAAGAAAGGAGAAGAAAAACCAGGGAAAAGAAAACCAAGATGGAAATGTGCCATTATCGTTGATCTGAAGCTAGAAAGCTTGCAGATTAGCAATTTAATGGTGCGGAGATAAGTATGATGCAATGGTCGATATAATGTTAACAATCAAATTATCAGAAATCACAATGCCAAGAAAAATCAAAATACAGTGGCTAACGAGGGCAAGAAAGGGAAAACTGAGATTACTGATATAAATAGGGAAACCGAAATTCATAAGAAGATAAAAAATGCAAATAAAGTCGAGAATCAATGAAAGGTTTAGACCGTGATTCAGATGAATCCTATCAGATTATTGGATCTGATAGTCTGAATCCTAAAAAAAAATAAACTAAAGATGCAGAAAGAGATGTTGGAACAAGAATTGCTCCATTAATATCGCACAGGGGTAGACTGAAGTTGACATGAGCAACCCCCTTTTCACCCGTAGTGCATTGATGGGGTTAAAACAAGAAAACTAAGAAAAAGAGAAAAATGAGAGATTAAAGGGGATAATTACCGAGGCTGATGCTTCTGGATTGGGATCCTTGGATCGTGGAGGCGAGAGGCAGAGAATAGATGTTGCTCAAAGAGAATTGCTGCCAGAGAGTGGATGCAATGGATGTCGCTCAAAAGAATGGATGATCCCCAATGGTAGGTCTTGCTTCTCCCCCCAGAAGACCGATGGAGAAGAGAATTTTATCACCCCTCTCGTCCCCCCTGAAGAAGATGGGGTGCCTCTTCTTAAAGAGGGCCCGGATGATTCGAGAGTGAAGACTGTTGCAGATGGATGGAGGAGGTCGGCCTTTGATGGAGACGATGGGTAATGTTTGCAGATGACCCCTTCAGAAGAGTGGTCAATGGAAAAACAAAAGAGAACCTCAGATGATATTGATAATGGCTTAGCAGACAAACTCGGTACCATGGGATGAAGAATGGGTGTCCACCACGGATGATCAGAGTCCTCCCCAATGTGTGGAATGACCTCTCCTTTTAAAGACGAAGGAGAAAGCTCCAGAAGGACTTTCGTTAGAGATGGAGGGTTCGGAGGGAACGGAAGGCCTGTGAGGCCGTTGGCCATCGACGGTGTTGGGGCCATCTCTATGGAACTCGCGATGAGGGGAGTGTGGCTGAGGGAGGAAGACGAGTTAGGGTTTTCAAAACCCTAACTCGACCCTTAAACCTCGAAAATTAGTTTTTCCAAAAAAAACGCCTCCTTTTCAAGTTTTTCTAAAAAGATGGTTAAAGGTGAGTTTTTCGGCAAAAATCTTAAAAAAACACGTAGTTTTTCCTAATTTCTTTGGTTTTTTGCATGATTTTTCCATTTTTTTGTATTTTTGGAACAGAATCTAAGTTTTTTACACGAAAACAAAGATTAAACACTAATTTTTTGTATTTTTCTGAGAAATATTTACAAGAGTATTTTTCTGAGAATTTCAGACCATTTTGGGGAAATTTCTTCAGAAGAATGGGTTTTTGGATCCAAGTTTTGAGAAAATATTCGAGTTTTAAACCTCGATTTGAGGACTATAATACGATGGATCCAAACGGATACCGGACGAAGTGTCTGGGTTTTTCAAAAAGTTATTTTTGATAATTTTGAGAATTTGATTTAAAATTGGATAATGAAGCTCAGATTTTGATTTTGATGTAGATCCGGATCCGAAATTGAGTCAGATATGTAAAATGAAATTAATTTCAACAAAATTTGAGAAACAAAATGGAATTTAGTTTTAAAACCGACTCAATTACCCAAAGAATGGGGGAAAAGGGCAAAAAGGGGATATTTACAACATTTTGAAAATTTTGGGGTGTTCACAGTTGCCCGAAGTGTCGTATGGATCATCCTGGCCGACCGTGTCCACGGGACCTCGGAGGATGCATCTATTGTGGCAAGATGGGCCACTACATCAGGGATTGTCGAAAAAAGCAGTCTGACACCTGGAACGTCGCAGCCAGCACCTCAGCAACCTCCTAAGCAGCAACACCAATCTTACCCACCGCAACAATCTTTCCAGCTGAAGATGGGTAACCAGAAGACAGTGGCACGGCATGCCTACACAGCCACTATCGAGCAAGTGACCAAAGGAGAGTTGGTCCAAGGTACTATTCTGATCGTTGGTCATGCAGCTTTTACTTTATTTAACTGTGGTGCTTCGCATTCTTTTATAGCTACTAGATTTGCTAGTTCTTTGCCTATGTCTGCTATATTGTTGAATTATCTATTAGAGGTTCGTACATCGACTGGTGATCAGTCTTTGTGTACTTTGTACATTCTGAGCATTGTGGTGTTAGTGGCAAGTCAGAACTTGCCAGCTGACTTGATCTTGCTAGACATGACAGAGTTTGATGTCATTCTAGGCATAAATTGGTTGTTCGAATATCACGCTCAAGTCCTGTGCAGAGAAGGCAAGGTGGTTTTGTACCCTCCTGATCGTCCAATTTTGGAGATCATCCTTGCTCGACCCATTCGAGACAGTTGTTTGATTTCGTCGTTTAAGGCTCAGAAGTATCTGCGGAACGGAGGTACTGCATTTTTGGTTAATATCGCCCCAATTGAACCAGTGTTAACCCCTATCGAGAATCTTGACATAGTTCGGGAGTTCTTCGATGTGTTTTCTGAGGAATTGCCCGGATTACCTCCGAAGCGTGAGATCGAGTTTTGTATCGAGTTGTTACCTGGAACAACTCCGATCTCGAAGGCACCGTATCGTATGGCTCCAGTGGAACTCAAAAAACTGGAGCGTTAGTTGGAAGAGTTGATGGAGCAAAGGTTTATTAGAAACAGTGCATCGCCGTGGGGTGTACCTGCTTTGTTCGTGAAAATGAAAGACGAATCGCTGAGGTTGTGTATTGACTACAAAATGTTCAACCAAGTGTGAACACCCCAAATTTTTCAAAATCTTTTAAATATTCCCCCTTTTGCCCCTAAATTCATTTTTTTGAGTAAATAAGTCATTTTAAATCTAAATTCCAGTTTATTTCTCAAGTTTTATCGAAATTAAAATCATTTTATATGTTTAAATTGATTTCGGATCTGGATCCATTGTCCAGATCCAAATCTGAGTCTCCTTGTTCAAATTTTAAATTACAAAAAATACCAAAAATAGTTTTTTAATAGCTCGGATAGTCCATTCGACATCCGTTTGGATCCATCGTGTTGTATTTCTCAATTCGAGTTCCAAAACTCGAACATTTTCTCAAAACCTGGGTCCAAACCCGCTTTCTAAAGAAATTTCTCCAAAATGGTTCGAAATTCTCGGAGAAACACTCTTTGTAAATATTTCTCAGAAAAATACAAAAATTTAGCATTTAAACTTTGTTTTGTTTAAAATTTTAGTTTTTCTACTACAAAAATAAAAAAAAAAATTTAGTTTAAATCCTTGTTTTTTCTGTAAATTTTAGGATTTTATTCCAAAAATATCAAAAAAAAAATGTGGAAAACGAAGAAAAGAATAAATAAATAAATAAATAAATAAATATATATATATATATATATATAAATAGTTTTTATAAGGAAACACCTTTTCAGAAAAACTCGTAAAGGAGCCCCCTCTTTGTAAAATCTCGAAAATCAGGGGGGCTCCTCTACGAAACTTTTTTTTAGGGTTTGAAAAACCCTTCGTAAACAAAGAAAGAGGCCAGCCGGTTGGTGCCTCCCCCCCTTTCTTCTTCTCCGCTTCTCCCAAACCCTCCATGGCCGACCCTCATCTTCAGCCCTTCATCGCCAAACCCTCCTCGTCAGCCATCTGATCCCCAACGACATCCATTCCTTCTAGAAGTTTCTTCTCTCACTCTCAGCCGCACTCCCCCATGGCTTTTCTTCTCAAACCGTCCATCTCCAAGCCTCCTTCCATCGCCCTTCATCTTCAACCACCTTCCCTCCCGAACCTTCGAACCCCCTTCTTAAGAGGGGAACGTCGAGAAAACCCCAATCCATCCGTCTTCACCACACCACTGGTCTCCTTCTCTTCTCTCTACTCCAGAAACCCGTTATCACCCCAACACCCTTCTTCTCCTTCACGATCCATCTTCTGCCTCTCCACTTTCTTCTCCTCCACGATCCACCACACCTTATCCTCTCAATCCATCTTCACGATCTTCTGATCCGTTTCCACCCTTCCACAGCCTCTTCTCTCTTGCACACGACCGTCTTCACCCCCTCCATGTTTCTTTCTTCACAATCTTCCTCTTCTTCTTCTAATCTCCTTTCCCCTTTTCGGCGGACTGAGGCGAAAGATCGTCGGGAACCTCCGGAAGTCCAGTGGAAGTGCGCACCATAAAGATCCGCGTAACACCCCACCATCTTCTTCTCCACGATCCCCTCCTTCCTCCCTCAGAGCTTCTGCAAAACACAGGTAAGTAACTGCCTACCTCCTCTTCTTCTATAAATGTTTTCATATAATTACTCTGCTTCAGATTTTGTTCTTTCTTCGTTTTTTTTTTCTTTTAAGGCATCAAGGATAAGATCGATCTGCATATAGCAGAATCGATTTACCCGTTGCAACAATAATGAAATCCCTGATTACAACATTTGTTTTTGTTTCCTTTAAAATTTTCCTTCATTCAGATGATTTGAATGATTATTGATTTAACATGTCCCTACATTCAGATTCAATTCCCCTTTCTTATTCCAATTTTGATTTTCTTGCTTTCTATAATTATTTGTTTCTCGATTGCATCCGGTATATGGCTTCATGTGTTGGCAACCGGTGATGCCTCGCAATGGCATCACCGATTCCCCCGGATTTCACGCTCCAATATGTTTTTAGAGGTTTACTTTTCATTTCTCCTTTTTTTTTCTTATGATTTTCTTTCTTATGTGCAATTCTTTGTTTATAGTTTAAAATTCTATTCTGGCTCTTTGATCTCCTGTGTATTAGTTACATTCATCTTTGTTACTTTCATGCTCCTCTGGTAACGTTATTTAGTTCTCTTTCGTAGTTATAAGCATTCGCTATGAATCCTACGAGAGGTTTGTTTGCCTTCACTTCAGTAATAAGATCAGGTCTGGGTCTGTGTTTAATCTATGGCATATACACATCGGTTGCGTTGGTGATATCATGGCCTAACATCCCCTTCCCTATCATCCGCATCTTCTTATCAGAGAAGCATCCATGCACCGTTTGAAATAAAACTGGTAAGCATCATTGACATGGTTGAAATCCTGCTTATTCGTGCCATTGAAATGCCACCTGCTGGGCTCAACTAGCAGATTGCTACAATTGATTACTGAGAATAGTTGTGGATCCTATTTGATAAAATTTCCTTCTGTGTATCTCCTATAGTCTTTTATATTAGTATTTAGTACTAATCCCCTGTTTACCACCACAACAATTTTCCATCGATCCTGCATAAGGCATGTAGTTATATTTGATTCGTTTTCTCTTGGCTTTGGTATTGTGGTGCTTTTGCAATTTTGCATCCTCCTGCATTTTTTTTTTTTTGCATCTCATACAATGCACGTACCTCACTCCCCTGCATTACCTAACCCAATAGTTCATTCCCATTTCCCACTTTGTCTACCATCTCATCTCCATCCAACACTTCCCTCAGTCCTTCCCGTGCTTTCGTTATCTCATTTGCTTGGTGGCAAAAGACAGAACTAGAGCAAAAGCCCATTCAATTTGAAGGGGCGGTCTTCACAGAAGAGGTCAGCAGCGTTAGATCAGCTATATTGAATAAGCCTCAGCAATTGAACATTATCTCTTCAAGAGTGGCGTCAAATATTAGTGGAACCTCTAGAGAAAAAGGGGGAAAAAGACAATGCAGAAGATTTTGTTATTACTAAAGAAAGTGGGCGTGCGTCTTCTGATGGTGGTAATCTAAAGGTGTTCTGTATTAAAGGGAAGGCATCAATGTCATTTTCTGAATAGTTTCGCTGCTTGGCACGGATGGCCAGAATGGTGATAAGGATGGCATCAACAATGACGATTCTCAGTAGCTTGGCTGTGAGAGAACTTCCAGATATCTGCAAAAGAAGGCTAAAGGGGGTTTCGGTTCCTAATTACTCCCCAAAATCATATGACTTAAACGTCAGGAGCCCTTTTCATTCCATGGTTATTAAAGTATCCTAACATATTAAAATTGTGCAGGTTCATAATGTTGCTTAGAGTGCCCTTTGGAGATGAACCTCAGCTCATGTGTGACACAGGCTCACCACTATGTTCCAGCGCAAGTAAAGAGATTTCATATCAGACTCAATGAGGGTGTGAATGAGCCTAGCTACAAAATAAGTAATGGGTCATCATCATCTATGACTGAATGTGCTAAGCGTGTGGATGATCGTTTGAGGTCAGAATTTCAGAATTTTATTGTCAGGGGACCACTGGGAGGTGAAAAATCTAAAGTTATATTTTCCCTGTTTTTGAATATAGCTGGTGTTGGGGATATCGTTAATAAGCAAAAGAATGGGATGCACTTACCCATATTTCTGCAATATTTACGGTTACCTATATGTTTTCTGTATCTTACACTGTATTTCTGCAATATTTACAGTTACCCAGATTTTACCTTGTTCATACTCCATCCTGGCAAATTGCCTGGTAATGCAAGACCAGAGGATTTTCGCAGACCTTTTTTGACTCTCTGCAGGATATTTATCTGCCACTAACTTATTGACATCTAATGGTTGTTGCCTTGCTAGATGCGCTTCATTCATACAGGCTACTTATCAATTTTGTGGTTTATCTTGCTATGGAAAACCATCTGTAGGGTTCTACTAGTGTTTTTTTTTTTTTTTGCTAGCAAAGTTGAAATTTGGTAATTCGGTCATCCACTGCTATCGATATGATGTCTTGTGCTCATATATTGTTTAAATTAACGTTCTATATTTTAGACTTGAAAAACTTTTAACAAGATCTTTTGTAAATATGGCACAAAGGTCAGTAAGGTTGTTTTATGTGTACCACCACTCTTAACATCATTTGCGACTTTTAATTACTTGGACATTTGATTCAGTAATGGCTGGGTGTTGCACACTTAGTATTTGCATGTGAATGTTTGCTTTGTTAGGTGAGCAGCTATCTTATTTGATCTATTTATTTCATCTAAGTTATTGTTCTGATGTCTGTATAAATGGAACAGGAAGATGAGTTCCATGTTTTTTTTTTTAATAACATATCCTCTTTGTCGATTTTGTGAGTCAGTTTCAGATGGTGTTTGCAAAGCTTATAGTTCTGAACCTGGGAGAAGCCTACTAACCCGCACGGTGTCTTATTTGTTCAAGGATAGGCCTCTGTTACGGCATTGCTATCTTTGACATGGACTATTTGGTGATTTCTCACGGAGAGCTGTCTATAAATTCAGTTATAACCTACATTCACTTCACATTAGTTCATTCTATGGAGGATGGAGGACATTGCTTACTGGTTTACTAATCACCATCTGCATTCACCCACCTTACTGTGTTCATTATACTTCACATTTCCTGCATATCTTGTTACATTTATACAACATATTCATTTTCTGATCTCATATTCACTCATTAACTTTCTGATCATGAGTTCATATTCTGTTCTCTTATTATTTCATTATTTCAGTTCACAATCCTTAGTCATTCTTTTAAATTCCTAATTGTCTCGCTTAGCTGTTAATAATTATTAGTTGTTTAACTTAGCTGATTTAAGATAGTTGGTATATTAGGTGCTTAGCATTGGTTCTTTGTAAATCCTTTACACTAGTGTTAATATTGAGTACAGTAATGACTGTATGTGAGTTAGTATAGGCTGTGTTAGTATATTGACAGTTAGTGTATGCATCAGTTGCTAGTGTAAGTTAGCCTTTAAGCAGTGAATAAATCAGTGTCAATATCGGGTATTGAAAATTAACAGAGCGTGTTAGTACAGCATCTATCAACACTGTATATGCATTAGAAGTTAATATACACACTAGTGCTAGCAACAGATTAGCTTAGTTTGTGTTAGTATAATTAGCAGTAACCAAAGTGTGTTAGGTAGCATGTTATTTTATATTTGAGTTTTATATTCAAGTTTTATAACTAAATTTAATCGTTTATTTGTATATGAGTTTTGCCTTGTTTCTTCCTATTGCTGAGTAGTGATGCTCAGTACCCATACCATTCATCTTCTATGTCACTGCAGAAGCACCCGGATGTGCTGATTGGAGTCAACTTGTTAATACTGTTAAGATGGACTCGCTGATGCTATTGAGACCTATTCATAAATGTTATCAATCGCAGAAATCCAGTCATGGAGATAGATTCATAGCAAATCGGCTCATTACTAAGATTTATTAATTTACCTTATTGTGATAAGCTGATGGCAGTTTGCTGTTTCATCTGTGAAGGTCAATTCTGTCATAAAATCAGCTTAGAATATGTGTTTGGAAAAGCTGTGTTGTAGTCTATTCAAAATATCAATAAGCTGGAATAGTTCAAATTCAACAACATAATATGAGTACATACTCAATCCTCATCTTTTTTTCACAAGATATTATATATATATATATACATACATACATATAGATATACATATATATATATATATATATATATATATATATATATATATATATATATATATATATATATATATCATTTCACATCTTTCCCTTATGCATGAGCACTTTTAACATCTATATGATATGTACAATTTCCTTCTATTTTCTTCTACTAATCAAGTGTTTTGCAGGAAACATATGGAAAAGGCTATTGTTTGGAGTTGTAAATTTTATTTTATGTATTGTAATAGCTAGATCTGAATGAGAATTTATATTTCCTGTTTTAGTAGATAGAATGAATGAGCATTATAAATCACTTGTTCTCATATTTTCTCCTTTAATTTTCTAAAATCTCATGAGTGGTGAAACACGAATGGCACGTGCATCATTTCGTAAGAGGTAAATTAATCTTAAGTTGATGATTTACATCAACGACCATAGTCGGGATGTAAACAAGACTTAGGATTTTTATCTTTTACGAGATAACACTGGATCCACACTAGATCCGTTTTCAAAATTCATCATATTTTCCTTAAATATTTTCTTCTTTTATCAGAATTTAACTTAAAATTAACTCAAAATGTATGCCAATGACCATAGTCAGGGTATATTGAGAGTTCATTTCATTTTAAATTCTATAAAAGCACCAAATGTGTTTCATTCTTCACATGAGTTTAAATATAGATTATTATATAATACATTCAATGACCATAGTCAAGGATGTATTATATCTTCAAATCTTATTTTAATTCATTTAAAGAATGAGATAGCTTTTCAAAATCCAATTTCAAAATTTAAATTCATTCATCATTTAGGATAGAATTGCATCATATTTTTAAAAAAATTTCCTTTTCAAAATTCCAAGTGATATTAATATCCTCTTCAATCTATCTTCAATTCTTATAAAAATCCAATTTATCCTTTCATTTTTTAAATTCTATTTTATTTTCAATCTTGAAGTTCAATTTAACTTTGAGATTTCAAATTCATTTTATATTCAAATTCAAAATCAGATTTCAAAGTTCAATTTGACTTTGAAATTCCAAATTCATTTTATATTCCAAGACTCCAAATCAGACTCAAAGTTCAATATTAACTTTGAGATTCTTAATTTATTTTCTAAAGTTCTAAATTCAAAAATTCAAGGTCTCTAATTTGACTTTGAAATTTATTTGTATATTCAAGATTCAAATTTTAAATTTCATTTTTTAAGTTCGATTCAAAAACTTGGAAGTTCTTAATTCAACAATTCCAAATCCATTTTAGGATCCAGACTCCAATTTCACTTTGGATCTTAGACTTCAGATCCAACTCCTCCTTAGGATCCAGACTCCAATTTCATCTTGGATCTTAGACTTCAGATCCAATTTCCTTATAGGATCCAGAATCCAATTTCACTTTGGATCTCAGACTTCAGATCCAAATCCATCTTAGGATCCAGAGTCCAATTCTACATTTGGATCTCAGACTTCAGATCCACTCCATTTTAGGATCCAGAACCTAAGTCCATCTTGGATTCCAAATCTCGGATCCCATTCTGTTTAGTATCCGGAATCCAATTCCAATTCTAGATTTCAATTCCATTTTCGGAGCTAATCTGAATCTCTTAAATCCATTTCTATTCTTAAATACCATTTGATTTTCTCAGTCCATTCCAAATTTCAAACTTCAAAATCTAAATTCAATTCCATCTCAAGTATTCATTTTCCTTTCCTAAATTCAAGTTCAAAATTCAAAGTCCCTTTTCCGACTTTGAAACTTCATTTCCTTTCATTTTCAAAACTTCAAATCATTCTTTCTCAAAATCAAGATTTATTCCTCCAACTCTAAATTACTTCAAAGACTTAGAACTTCTCTGATCTATCTCAAAGTTCTAAGTTAAATTCGATTATTTAAAAAACATTTCTTCATCAAGTCTATCTCAGAAAAACTTGAAGATTTTCAAAAATATCTTTCAAAAGAGCATACATCTTTGCATTTCACAAGCATGATTCTTTGTGCATTTTGAGTTAGAATAAATTCTTAGATTATATTTAGGCAAAGCAAAAGGCATAAATTCGATCATTGGTTCGATTACCTCTGGTAAAGGTGCCAGGAACGGTCGAACCTCGTACCGACGAGCGAACCCCGTCTCTCCACTTTCCCGCAATATTTTCAAAACGGAGGCGAGTTATTTTCTAAATACTTTTCAAATAAAGGTCAAGTGAGATCGCGCAAAATAGTTCCTCTTCTCTCTTTTCCTTTCTTTCTTCTCTCTCCTCTTTCTGTTTTCTTTCTTTTATTCTTCTCCCTTCAAAAAGGAGGAAAATAGAGGTTAGAAAAGGAAAAGAGAAGGAAGAGAGAGAAACCACAAGAGAGAGGAAAAATTTTGCGATGATCACACCAAGCGACGATTAAGAACAAGTATCTGTTGCCGAGAATAGAAGATCTCTTTGATTAGTTGCAGAGAGCAAAGATATTCTCGAAAATCGACCTCAGATCGGGTTATTATCAACTCCGGATCAGAGAGGAAGATGTCTTGAAGATAGCTTTTCGAACTAGATACGGGTTGTACGAGTTCGTTGTGATGCCATTTGGGCTCACGAATGCACCAACAGCATTCATAGATTTGATGAATCGTATCTTCCGTCTGTTCGTTGATACGTTTGTGATCGTATTCATTGATGACATCTTGATCTACTCTGAGACTCTTGAGTAGCACCGAGAGCATCTGTATATCATTTTGGGAGTACTTCGGGAGCACAGATTGTTCGCCAAGTTCTCCAAATGCGAGTTTTGGCTCCGGTGAGTCATGTTTTTGGGTCACGTGATATCCAGTGATGGGGTGTCAGTGGATCCTTTGAAAGTTGAAGCAGTGTTGGACTGGAAGCAACCTCAGTCATCCGCAGTTTTCTCGGGTTAGCTGGTTACTATCGGCGTTTCATTCAGGATTTCTCCTGAATCGCTGTTTCCTTGACAAAGCTTTTGCATAAAGGAGTCAAGTTTGAGTGGACTAATTCTTGCGAAGAGAGTTTCTAAATCTTGAAGATGAAGCTGACTACCGCTCTGGTGTTAGCTTTACCTTCTGGCATAGGTGGTTTTATGGTGTACACAAATGCCTCAGGTACAGGATTGGGATGCGTGCTAATGCAGCACGCTCAAGTTATTGCGTATGCATCGCGACAGTTGAAGATTCATGAAAGGAATTATCCAACTCACGACTTGGAGTTAGCAGCTGTAGTGTTCACCTTGAAGTCTTGACGACATTATCTGTACGGAGATACATTCGAGGTCTTCTCAGACCATAATAGTCTCAAGTATTTATTTTCTCAAAAGGAATTAAATATGAGACAACGTCGTTGGCTCGAGTTCATTAAAGATTACGAGTTCACGTTGTCTTATCATCCTGGTAAGGCAAACGTTGTGGCAGATGCGCTTAGTCGCAAATCGAGCAGTGTTTTGGCTAGTCTGGTGTGGAGCCAGAAGTTGATCGAAGATTTCGTGGCTTGGAAGTCATTCTCCATTGGGGGCGGATCAATCAAATTGTCTGGTTTGACCATTCAATCAGAGTTTTTGCCTAAGATTATTGAGGCACATAAGTGAAATCCTCAGTATCAGAAGTTTGTTGATTGAGCTCGTGAAGAGGGCTTAGTCTTTCGTGTTGATAACGATGGTTGTATCCATATGAAGGATCAACTTTAGGTGCCAGATAACCCTGAGTTGAGGAAAGAGATTCTTGACGAGGCACATCTGTCGAAGTACACTGTTCATCCTGGTGGTACAAAGATGTTCAAGGATCTTCAATGAAAGTATTGGTGGAACGGGATGAAGCGCGAAGTCGCAGCGTATGTATCGAGGTGTTTGACTTGTCAACAAATCAAGATCGAGCACCAACATCCTGGAGGTTCCATGCAGAGGATCGAGATTCCTCAGTGGAAATGGGAAGATATCACGATGGATTTTGTGGTAGGTTTACCGTGAACCAGACGAAAGCATGATGCGATATGGGTAATTATGGACAGACTCACCAAGTCTGCTCACTTCTTGCCTATGCGGATCAGTCAACCGCTTGAGAGCTTAGCAGACTTGTACATCCGAGAGATTGTATGGTTACATGGCGTACCTGCATCTATAATTTCTGATCGTGATCGCAGATTCATGTCGCGACTGTGGGGACAGTTGCAGTCAGCTTTGGGAACAAAGTTGAAGTTTAATACAGCCTTTCACCCTCAGACTGATGGTCAGTCAGAAAGAACGATTTAGATGTTAGAAGACATGTTGCGAGCTTGTATGCTCGATTGGAAGGGTGATTGGGATTCACACTTGTGTTTAGTCGAGTTTGTTTATAACAACAGTTATCACACTAGTATCGGAATGGCTCCATATGAGGCTTTGTATGGGAGACTGTGAACACCCCAAATTTTTCAAAGGTTTTCAAAATGACCTTTTTGCCCCTAAATTACATCTTTTGAGAAAATCAAAGCGATTTTAAAACCAAATCTCAGTCATTCTTCAGATTTTCTGGATTAAATTCCATATGGATGTATTCAAATTCAATTCCGGATCCGAATCCAGTGTTTTAAATCCATATTTCTTCAAAATCTGGATCCAAACCCATTTCTGAAGAAATCTTCTCAAAATAGCTTTTAAATTCTCAGAAAAATTCCCTTTTGTAAATATTCTTGCAAAACCCCCCCAAAAAAAAAATTAGTTTTAAACCTTTTGATTTCTCGTAAAACTTTAGGGTGTTATTCTAAAAATGGCAAAAAAATGGAAAAATAACATAAAAAAAAAGAAGCAAAAGATTGGGAAAAGCTACGAAAAAACAAAAACAAAGGATGTTTAAACTTTTTGAAGCCCTTTTTCAAAAAACCTCACTCTCAACCATTTTTCAAAAACTCCCTAAAAAAAAACCTCTTTTTGGAAAAAGGAGAATTCCTAACGGACTCCTCTCGCGCTCCTCTCCTCTCCTCTCCACCTTCGATCTTCAACAACTCCGTTCTTCCTCAGCCTTCGATCCTTAACAGATTCACCTTCAGGAAACGTCAATCCTCCCTTTAAGAAGGGATCCTCAAGCCTCTTGGGGGGACATCTACTTTCACGCATCCATTTTTTCCCCTGGTGAATACTGATCAATCGCCGAGTTTCTCAGCTAAAATCGACAAAATCCACCATCATCGCACTCTCTGCCAAGGAGGCTTTGCTGAAGAATCCATTGCCGATATCCCTCCCTCACTTGATCAAGGAAGTCTCGGCTAATCCACCATCTGTTGTTATTCGTTGATATCCATTATCAAAGTCCCTGCAACATCCCGGTGAGTCTCCCTTATCTCCTTTCACTTTTCTGATCTTCTTTGATTTTTTTTCATTTCGAGCTTCGATGTAACGCACCATAGAAGGTTTTTGAGTTGCCTGTAGTAACCTCAAAACCTCCCTGTGCTATAGCAAAGGAACAACCTCATTCCCACATTTCATTTTCTTTATTTATTTTATTTATTATTATTTATTATCCGATTAGCTCATAGATCATCCTCGGTTTTCTTTAGGTTCACCTATGGTGTTCTATGCTTTCCTTCTCCAGCATTTGGGTGCAGGATTCCTGCGTTTTAGTATTTTGGTTTCATCTCATTACCCTGTTATTTCTACAAAACATTTGGGTCTCAATATTTCCACCCAGCGATTATATGGTTTGTATTAGGTATATACGAGATTTGGTTTAAGCTATCCCACAGGCCTTAGACCAATTTCCTCCCAAGACAATACATGATTGACCTCCCATAAGCACCAAAACCTCTATTCTGGCACTAGAGAGTCGATCATTCATAGTCCAATAAAATGGATGATGCAAGCCTGTTAGCATCGTCCCATCTGTTGAATCTTATCACCCAGTCTCCATAGGATATCCCCACTAAATGTTTTTTTTTTTTAAAAAAAAAAAAAAAAAAAGAAGGAAAAGAAAAGAAAATTGCATCCATTGATGTACCATTTAGGCGTATCAGACATTACTGGATGTATTCTGTCCTTACCGTAGGGGTTTATATCCAAAACCGATCTCATCCACATCATAGTCCAGTCGTGTCTAGGGTGTTCCCCCAACATTTAGCACCATTCTGCATCTGCATAGCATCCTGACTCACATTATTGATGTGCTGCCATGTATACCGGTGTCAATTTGAAAATCAATACTGTTATCGATGAAGGAAGCTTGGCTATAGTTCTTAGATCTTCCAAATAAATGTGTTTGTTATGACATCATAATCTCTAAAAGGAGATTCTGGCAAATGAGACCAGCATAACAGATATCATCATACCAATATCACCTGCCATCAAGTTCCTAAGAAGCACATCCCAAGCATGGGTGCCAATGGCAAAATATGGTTATAATTAAAGATAAGGGGTCTTTTCTTTCAGTCGGATCTTATCTGGCAAAATGCTTTTCAAATTCGTTTTACATATATCTATGCCAGGTTTTGAAGATATGCGCATTTTGAGGTTTCTAATTTTGAAGTTGAGCCCATGTCTCTATGTCTCTGCACTTTTTCTTTATTTTTATAATGTTTTTTTCCTTTTTAAGTTGGATTACCGTGCTTCCATGATTTCAGTTTACATTCAATCTTACCTTCCACTGTGTTCTATACTGCATTTCCTGTGCCAATTGGACTATGTTTTAGTCGTCATTTTTTTTTAGGGGCTATCCGTTAGATTTGATGTATTGCACTGTCGTGATAATCTATTTTTGCTGACATAATGAATTTCCTGTATCACTATTAGCAGTATGTGACCCCCCCTTTAATGAGTATTTTGATCATCTGCATTTCCAGCATCAAGTGATTACTCTTTCCAATGTTTCTCTATTTTTATCCCATATGTATTTTATGATGTTTCTGGTTATATTACACTAACAAAAAAAACTTTTTTTATTATTATTATTAATTCCTTGTTTCATCCTGTAAGAATAATTCTGGAGATTAGTCAAAATACCCCTGGCAGGGCTCGACTGATGCCAAAACGGAGAGGAGATTGAAGGATGGAAATCCTATTGCTCAAAGTTACTTCTGCTCCTGCTATTAACAAGCCTGACTCAAGATCTCAGTCTTCCCAATTTATATAGGCTGATGTTCCTGACCTTGTGCCAAAACCATTGCTCTCAAGTTTTATCTCTTGATTGATAGTTGATATGCCAATGTATCATAAAGGCCATCAGGACTTGCTCCTTCAGAATCTAGCTAGCAGCTCTCCCCTGGCAGAGAAGAAGGAAAAGCCCCTGAATTAAGATCAGACCTCGATGCATGAAGAAGGCCGCTTACCCTGTAACATGGGAACAAACATTCTAAAAGGGTTCTTAAGACAAAACTGTAAGGGTTTGTAGAAATTCTCCTCTCAAGGAGAACATTGGCTGTCAAAGGTTTTAACGCACCTTCAATATTGTCCAGACTCCTCCAATTTCCTAAAGATCAAAACAATGACTGTGTTGATTCGCCAAGATGGGTCTGTACCTGTCCTACTGGATCCACGCTAAGTTCTAGATGCAAGGTGTCTCCTCTTCATCAAGCGCAAGTTATCTCCTTTCTGTGAACTACATGATTGTGAGGGCTGTTGCACGGAATATTCCAGCCCCTTTTCCCTTTCCCTTCACCTTCTCACTACAAGTGCCCCACCATCTTCTATTTTCTACTGCACAAATCCCCTATTAGTCCCAGCAACATTGTTGCTATTGCAGCAACATAACCATCCCTTATCATCCTCCACTTGCTGTACCTCTTGTCTTCACAGTAGCAGTACTCCAGCACTTTCACAGCCACTTACATTCACTTACCACTGACTTAAAACCACTGTTCCCTGCATATTTCCTGCACTTACTACATGTTCATCCCTCACTGCATTGCTCTGTATTTCGTCACGCCCTTCACTAACCCACACCCTATACACAGTTGACGCACATTACCTGTAGCATACTTTGCACTTTCTTCATAAGCAACCTATACAGCAGCACCCATATGCACAGCCGCACCTTTGTGCTCTTCACTCACTCTTCACAGCATCCGTCCCCAGATGCATAGCAACATCATTTAAATAATTCCATCACGTACTCTACACATTGTTTTGCAAAAACAAAACCATTCACCATCCATTTTCAATATACATCTCCCACAATAGCATCTCGTTATGCCATCCCTCTATAATCCATCACGGATATAGGTCATTCTGCATCTACCTTGTCATCTCTAATGTTGCCCCACAGCATCCATTATGTACAGTAGATGCATAACACCAGTTCCACCCTATCTGTTGTCACATACAGACTTCCCAACACCTATATCACTTCATTGTTGCATTCATTCCACCCCCACAGCCATCACATAGTCTCAGCCCATTAAGGCTTCAATCCCATTCTGCTGCAATTCTGCATACATTAGCAGTTATAACACCTTATTCACTGAATTTATGTGGGCACCCTGCTAAAATAAAATCACTCACCAGGCACCTTCCTTCCTTCCTCACAGACAGGATGTGCATCATATACGTAATCCAACAAGACTTTCTCATATATCATGTGTGTATTATAATAGACATCTCCTCCTTAAAGTAGCCTATCACATACACATTCTACCATGCATCATGAACATATGTATCTCATGTACATTTAAATTCATTTCTGTTATTTACCTTCTTGATCCCATGTGATTTTTTTTTCTCTTCCTCTCTGTATTTTTGCCTATTATGCTAACCCCTTTTGCATGAAAATATATGAAAAGTGTCATTTTTTTTAGAAATTGTAAATTCCAAATTGTAATAGCTAGATTTGAATAAGAATTTACATTCCCCGTCTTAGATAGAATGGATGAGCATTGTAAATATCATGAATTGCTTGTTTTCATGCATTTTTTGCCTTTATTCCTCAAATTCTCACAAATGGCAACACGAATGGCACATGCACCATTTCGTAAGAGGTAAATTAATCCTAAGTTGATGATTTACATCAACGGCCATAGCCGGGATGTAAACAAGACTTAGTATTTTTATCTTTTATAAAATAACACTGAATCCACACTGGATCTTTTTCAAAATCATCATATTTTCTTTAAATATTTTCTTCTTTTATGAGAATTTAATCTAAAATTAATTTAATATATATACCAATGGCCATAGTCAGGATATATTGAGAATTAATTTCATTTTAAATTCTATAAAAGCACCAAAAAAGGTATTTTATTCTCCATTTGAATTTAGATATGACTATTATATAATACATTCAATGACCATAGTCAGGAGTGTATTATATCATTAATCTTATTTAAATTCATTTAAAGAATGAAATATGATTTTCAAATCTAATTTCAAAATATTTAAATTCATTCATCATTTAGGATAGAATTGCATCATATTTTCGAAATTCCCTTTTCAAAATTCCAAGTGATTCTTTTCTTCATTTCTCAGATCAAATATGGATTCAAATTCGATTCTATCTCATTCTTCAAAGATTTAAAATTCTATTTCAAAGTCCAATTTGACTTTGAAATTTCAGAATCATCTTTTTGTATTCAAATTTCCAATTTAATTCAAAATTCAATTTCAAAGTTCAAATTAAACTTTGAAGTTTCTGATTCATTCTCAAAATCAAAATCAAGTCTATCTTCCTATCTTCAATCACAGTTTGAGATTGATTTTGAATCTCAAAATTTGAATCTTCCTAAAGTTTTAAAATTCAATCTGGGTTTCTAAAACCCAGATCCATCTTTAAAAGTCCTATTTGGACTTTTCATAATCCGAATTCAAAGTTAAAATCCTAAACTTGGATCCAGACTTCCAAGTATGAATCCAACTTCACTTTGGATCTCAGACTTCAGATCCAAAATCTATTCTAGGATCCAGAACCCAATTCACCTTGGATCTCAGATTCAGATCCAGAATCCAATTATACTTTGGATCTTAGACTTCAGATCCAAATCTATTCTAGGATCCAGAACCCAATTCACCTCGGATCTCAGATTCAGATCCAGAATCCAATTATACTTTGGATCTTAGACTTCAGATCCAAATCTATTCTAGGATCCAGAACCCAATTCTACATTGGATCTCAGATCCAAATCCATCTTAGGATCTAGAACCTAATTCTACTTTGGATCTCAGACTTCAGATCCAAATCAATTTAGGATCCAGAACCCAATTCTACTTTTGATCTCAGACTTCAGATCCAAATCCACCTTGGGATCCAAAACCAATTCTACTTTGGATCTCAGATTTCAGATCCAATTCCATTTAAAATTCAGAAACCAATTTCATCCTGGATCCTAGAGTTCAAATCCAATTCCCATTTTCAGGTTCTAAATCCAGAATCCGATTTTAAATCTCAACTCTATTTTTCAAACTTTGGATTCAAATTCCATCTTGAATTTCAACTTTCAAATGAAATTTCTCAAAATTCTATTTTTCCCACATTTCATTTTTGATTTCAAACTCCAAAGTTAGAATTCAATTCCATTTTTTTTTTGACTCAAAATCCATTTAAAACTTTGAAAATTCTTCTCTTCCCCTTTTATCTCAAACTTCAAAATCATCTCTTTCAAAGTTCAGAATTATTTCCCCAAGCTCTTGATTACTCCAAAAACTTAGAACTTTAAATCTTAAGTTGAGTTAAAAACCATTTCTTCACTCTATCTTCATCTCAGAAACACTTGGAAAATTTCAAAATCTTTTTTTCAAAAGAGGGCATACATCTTTACACTACACAAGCATGATTCTTTGTGCATTTAGACTTAGGATAAATTCCTAGATAATTTCTTAGCAAAGCAAAAGGCATGAATTCGACCCTTGGTTCGATTACCCCTGGTAAAGGCGTCAGGAACGGTCGAACCTCATACCGACGAGCGAATCCCGTTTCCCAGTTTTCCCGCAAATATTTCAAAAATGGAGGCGAGTTATTTCTCATTTTCAAAAATTAAGGTCAAGTGAGACCCCGCAAAAAGAGTTCCTCTTTCTCTTCTTTTCTCTTCTTTTCTCTTCTTTTCTCTTCTCTCTTTCTTTCTTTTACTTTCCCCCCTTCAGAAAGGAGGAAAATAGAGGTTAGAAAAGGAAAAGAGAAGGAAGAGAGAGAAACCACAAGAGAGAGAAAATTTTTGCGATGATCACAGAGACCTTGCCGATCACTGTCATATTGGGACGATATCAGCGACAGATTTAGTGAATCGCCGATTGTTCTTCAGCACTACACTCAGCAAGAGCAGAAGATTCGAGAGTGTCTGAAGGCAGCTCAGGACAGACAAAAGAGTTACGCCGACAAGAGGCATCAAGAACTTCATTTTGAAGTGAACGACATGGTTTTCGTGAAAGTATCACCGACGAAGACCGTCTTTCGTTTCAGAAAGAAAGGAAAGTTGAGTCCTAGATATGTTGGGCCATTCAGGATTCTTGAGAGAATCGGTGAAGTAGCCTATCGGATTGAGCTACCACAACAATATGCTCAAATTCATAATGTTTTTCACGTGTCGATGTTGAGGAAATACATTCCTGACCCATCACACGTCATCTGTTACGAAGATGTAGAGATTCAAGAGGACTTGACCGTAGCCGAAAAGCCTGTTGAGATCGTTGATCATCGAGATCAAGTTTTGCGTACCAAGACCATTCCGTTGGTTAAGGTATGGTGGCAACACCATGGCATTGAAGAATGCACATGGGAGCCAGAGGCCAGCATGAGGGAGAAATACCCTGATCTTTTTGTGGCCTAGTGTTTGTGATTTCGTGGACGAAATCCCTTTTTAGGAGGGTAGGATGTAAGATCCACTATATTTATGAAGGAATTTTATATGATGTATGCTTCAGTGTTGAAAATTTTGTGTTTCTACCCGAGAATTGCTCATAAATTTGGTGTATATTGCTTTCTGAGGTTCTGAATCACATAAATTTGCTTTACGAGGCAATTCAAGGCAAATCACAACGAATTCAACCCCAATATTTTTAGACTTGATTTATACTATACCTAATTAAATCCACCCCGAATTTGGAGCTTAAACGAGAAAAATATTTCGTTATTTCATGGAATTTGGCAAAAAAGGGTATATCGGTAAATACGAGTCACGACGAGAGCGAATTCTGTCAGAATTGAAAACCTAAATAAATAAATTTAAAACTTAGGTTTTAATTTATAAATAGTAAGGGTTGAAATGAAATTATTTAAACTATTGGAACTTAGCTTCCAAATGAAAATTCTACCAAGGTTTTATGAAATATCTAAATTGGAATTTTGTAAAGTTAAAAGAGGCTTTTTCAAAAATCTCCAAAGACTTGATTTGGAATTTGAAAAAGGTTGTTAGCATGGGGCCCATGTGAGCATGAGCTCAGCCCATGCTACCATTCGAAAAAATATATATATATATACGAATTATAAAAAAGGAAGGCATTTAATAAGCATTTTTGAAAAGTTTGAAATTTTTAAAATGGAGTCCCTCTTTTGGAATTTAAGCAAGTGGGTGGCATAGCCCCCATAGGCTGGACACCCCTTAAAGGTGTAGCCCCAGCCACTTAATGCAAAAAAAAAATAAAAATAAAAATAAAAAGCATTTAAAAACTTTGACCCTTGGTCAAAAAGTGGGTCAAAGGGGGGGGCACACTCTCCCTAAATTAGGGAGAGTGGTTAGGAGCTAGGCTCAAGGGTTGTACACCCTTGAGCTAGGTCCATTATTGAAGGGGGGTCAACCCCCTTGGACCTAGCTTAGAAGGGGCTGAGAGAGAGGGAGGGGTGTGTGAGGGGAGAACCCTCCATCTCCTCCTCTCTAATCTCAGCCCTCCATCTCAATAGAGGGCTTATATAGAGGGGGTGAGGAGAGAGAAAGTCATTTTCTCTTCTCCTCCCCCATTTGTCTTCTCCATTTTCTCAAAGAGAGAGAGAGAGAGGTGAGTGAGGCTGTGTGGGGGGCACGTGCAGTGAGCTCCAGCACCACCAACCGGATCCATCTCCGTTCTCGCACCGGAAAAACCCCAAGGTGAAGAGCCTCCACCTTGTATCTTCCCTTTTTCTTTGAAAAATGCATGTAACATTTAGGGTAAGGTTAGTGCGGGTTTTTCCTCTAAGTCATGAAGCTCGTGTGTGTGTTTTAGAAGGGTTGAGACATCACTCTAGCATGCGCACACACACACCGAACGTTTTACGCAAATGGAGTTGTCCTTTGGCAATTCTGAAATTCTGGAACTCCAGAGTTTTCTCTGCTAAAAAGATCGTACCTCACGGGATACTGGTTTAAATGAGGCGATCTTAGACTTTTAGGAAAGAGGAAACAACGTTCTCTAACTTTCAAGTTTATGATTTTTTCTGGTTCGGTCTGCAAATTTCTCCAAAATCCCCATTTTAGCAGACTTCCATGGATTTTCGTCAGTGGTCCAGGAAGTCCCGGATACCGTCCGGTAATCTTGTGCTACCTCTGGACCGATTGCTGGAATTTTGCATTCTTAAACTTTTTGAAAAGGTAAGACAATTATCTACGACTTCGGTGTTGATAATATCCTCTGATTCGTTTTGAAAACCCTTCAAAAAGTCATGTTTTAGCAGACTATCGGGTTTCCATCAATGGTCCAGGAAGCCCCGAACACTGTCCGGTAATCCTGCGCTACCTCCCGGACCGCTGGTCGGATCTTGGTGATCTTGGTTTTTGTGTGAATCTGATGTACAAATCTACAAATTCCGTGTTGACAACCTTCGCTGATTCGGTGCGTAAGGACCCCGGATCTGGACATCCTTGGGGTGTTTTCTGAATAATGTATATAACTATATATATAAAAAAAAATGGCAAATGGACTCGCTGTGTTCCACCCAGACCACTGCAAATCTCGTGTATGGCAGGGTGGTCTGACCCACCTCAGGGTTCAGACCCACCCGTAGGGTCTCCCCCAATCACGTGGGGAAGGGGCGCCCCATGGATTTAGGTAACCAGGTGCACACTGCACCTGAGTCACCTTCTCGTTGGAGTACGCCCCAATAGCCAGCAGGCTGCAGCCTTTCTGCGGGCAGTCCCTAGACTTAGGGAGGCTTCCTCCTAGACCCGGCAGGGTCTGGTCCGACGTGGACCAGACCAGCTGGTCACTGGCCAGCTCACCTTCTAACTACACCTTAGCCGCACCCCATGGTGCAGGCTGCTGCCGCCATGGCAGCCCAGGTCTGACATATGGGTCATACCAGGGGCAGGGGCAGGGGCAGGTCTGGTCCAGCGGACCAGACTTTTTGAAAGACTCTGGTTGGAGCCTCACAGTGGCGTCGGGTGCCAAGCGCGCCCGGGCGACTTAGTCAACCACCATGTGGTTCCGGGTCCTGTTGCACCCACCCTGCAACCTCGTTCGTAGAGCCTAGTGAGACTCATATTGGTGGTTGTAGCAGACCTACGAGTCTGGTACGAAGGCCCAAATCTCCTACCTGTGCGAATTCCACCTCGCCGCCAACTTAAAATGCACAAAAATACGCGTACCAAAGCAAAAAGATGAAAAGCCAAAAATGGAATCTTTGCATCATATGTGAGCTGTCTAAACAACCCCATGTAGTACACTTGGCACCAACGGTGCAAGGTACGGAGCTGCCTATAGGGCCTCGCGGTCTGCCGTTAGCCTTTTTGGCGCTTCGACATGTGTTGTGCTGTTTTACCTTTTGCACATCATGTGGGTGGTCCAGAATGACCACCATAGCCTTCGCTACCCCATCATGGCATTTATTAAAGGGGTATAGTGTGACGAGTGGTATGCTGCCCACGTAGCTTTGCATGATTCCCATGTATTGGGCTTTTCAACATTTTCGGCAGAAAACCATCGTTTTGGCCCTTTGAGTTCCGTGAGTACGACAACACATCATGGATGTACTAACGTAATCCCTGTATGTATGGAATTACGTTAAGAATCCTTTCTCAACACTCGTAGGTGTTGACACCATGATTTTCCCTAAGCGAATGGCCTTGCTACGCGTTTTGAGCCGACATATGACGTCGAAAATAAGTATATTTTGGGAAATTTGTACTTAAAGCTTTAGAAACTTGTTGCCATACATTCATGATGGAATATGTATTTTTGAGCCTCATATCGCTCAAAAATGTGAAAATGTGCCTATTTATAAATATGTGTTGTATCTCTGCTTTCGCTAAAGGCTTGATAATGTGTGGTTTATGCACATGGCACATCATGAGACGTATGTCACTAGTTTTGATTCGTCGAGTACTTCTTGTTTTGGCTCACATTCGTATATCGATGGATATACGACGCACTAGAGGCGTGCTTTGTACTCGACATGATATATACCTGGAAAGAACTGAAAGCACCGTAAAGTATGACACTTTTGACCTGTTCAGGATTTGGGACTCGGTTGGAGTCTTCGGGTAATGTCCCAGGTTCGTGAAAGTGTGCTCACGTATTGTGTCACCCTAGGCATAAAATGAAAATGGTATGGTATCGTCTTCACAGGCGATGTGCTCGTGGTGGTCGTGTGAGGCTGAGCATATGGATGGGCAAGCCAAGTCCTTGTTTGCATACTCTAGGGGGACCATGAGGCACAACTACCTCGAGAGGAGGTATGACTTGAAGTATGAGCCTAAATAAGATAAACCTATTGCGCCCCATTCACAATTTGGTCACCCAAAAAGAGGGTGAATGGTACAACCCCGAGTGACATGTCGTTACTACGACCCATTCTTTTGAGGAGCCGATGCGCCCTCTGACCTCCAGTCACTCGAAGTTAGGGAGGTCGAGGATACCCTCTTCAGGGACCTCTGCTACTACAGTAGCACGGATTGCAATCCTTTGCCCCTGCGAAAGGTTTCTCCTAGTTGCACACTGCTCGCAAGTGGTTTACTCGGTCTGTAGCATCCCCGGTTGTCACATTAGAAATTGAATAACAGACGTCGGGTGCATGTCTCATAGAATACGAGGTTCTTTTGCGTACCCGCAGGAGTAATCAAAAAAACATAATGACTAACCAAACAGACTGACTTACTGTGGGTGTTAGCTTGGTATTGTTCTTACTTTTGTTCGCTATTGTACCTTGTTGCTTAGCTCTCGTGCTGTTGTTAGAGTTGTAGTACTTGTTACTCACGTGTTGTTGCACAGTCTTTTAGCACGAGCACTTACCTGACACTTGCACATATATCTGTCACTTTACCTGTTTCATGATATGTGCCTTTTCCTTGATAAAATGGATATACAATGTTGTGGTTCTTCACCAACTCGCAAGAGTTCTGACCCCATTTTATGGGGATACAGGTGATGAGTAGGCACAGTGGCGGTGCGACGGTGTACGGTTGGAGACTTGATACCCACACTTAGCTGCAGATCTTGGTCCTTGTCTTGTTTTGGGGTTTGAGGGGAGTTTTTCTCTCGTTTTGGGAGAGACTGACTGTATGAGTGTTTTAAGTCTCATTTTGTAAAACTCTGATATTATATGTAATTGGAATGGACATGTGGTTTGTATCTTTTACTGTGGCCCGCTCAGACTTGCGGTCTTTGCTTACCCCTTTGCACTTCCGCTATTTGTTTTAAATTCTTACATCAAAAAAAAAATTGCTCAAAAACCAAAGGTTTTACAAGGTCAGGGTTTGGGGCATCACAGTGTGCCACACCTCACAACTGGTTGCAGAATTGTGAAGCACCGTAGCCCCATGCTGCCAACGCAGTAGGGTTATAGCCTACACCCACACTGGGATGTCCACCAGCAAGGAATGTTCTGTTGTCGACGTCGGTTGCGATGACCTAGTCACGGGCTACAAGGCCAGCCTGCGGCTACTTTGTAGGACGCGACAACCTACCCCGGACTATGACAGTCCGAGTGCCAGGCCGCTAGAACCACCAAAACCAAGTCTGGTCCATGAGGAACCATACCCAGTTGAACACACCCACTCTCTGGTTGGTTCAGACCAAGGGAGGTGAGGTGTGGTTCACGTGGACATCCCTAGACTAGGACAGTCTGGGCGCTCCAACGACTAAACAACCCTCAGCTTGGTCCGGTCCATGAAGGACCAGACCTAGGTGGAACAAGGAGGTTGTGATCATTGCAAAATTTTTCCTCTCGTTCCTCTTCTCCTTTCTCTTCGCTTTTCTAACCTCTATTCTCTTTTTGAAGGGGAATAAAAGATAGAAAAGAAGAAGAGAGAATGAGAAAAAGAAGAAGAGAGAGGAGCTCTTTGTGGGGTCTCATTTGACCTTAATTTGAAAATATTTAGAGAAAATTTTGTGGGAAAACTGGAGAGACGGGATCCGTTCGTCGGTACGAGGTTCGACCGTTCCTGACACCTTTACCAGGGGTAATCGAACCAAGGATCGAATTTATGCCTTTTTGCTTTGCTAGAATACCATCTAAGAATTTATCCTAAGTCTAAATGCACAAAGAATCATGCTTGTGCAATGCAAGGATGTATGCTCTTTTGAAAAAAATGATTTGAAAATCTGAGATTTTTCCAAGTGATTTATGAAGTAAATGTGATGAAGAAATGATTCAAAATGTTTGAATTTAACTTAGAACTTGAGATAGATCAAAAAAGAGATTTTAAGTTCTAAGTCTTTGAAATAATCAGAGTTGGGAGAACAAATCTTGAATTTGAAAAGAATGATTTGAAGTTGAGATGAAGAGGAATGAAGTTTTTAGAGTCAAAAATGAACTCTGGATTTTGAATTTTGAACCTAGAAGAGATTCTGAAATGGAATTGAATTCTAGATTCGAAGTTTGATATCATGATAGAATTTGGACTTGAGAAATCCAAATGGAGTTTAAAATAGATTTAAGAAATCCATATGGGATCTGAAAGTGGATTTGGATTTGAAATCTGGAAATCAAGATAGATTGGGATTTGAAATCTGGAGTTGGATCTGAAGTCTGAGATCCAAAAGGAAGTTGAGTTCTGAAATCTTGATTCCTAAATGGAATTTGGATTTGAAGCCTTAGATCCAAAAGGAAGTTGAGTTCTGAAATCTGGATTCCTAAATGAAATTTGGATCCGAAGTTTGAGATCCAAGATGGAGTTGGAGTCTGGATCCTAAAATGGATTTTTAGATCTGAAGTCTGAGATCCAAGATGGAGTTGGATTCTGGACCCTAAAATGGATTTGGATCCAAGATCTGAGATCCGAAAGTGGAGATTGCATTTGAAAATCTGGATCTAAGTTGGGATTGGGTTCTAACTTTGGATTTTGAAAGTCCAAATGGGACTTTTGAAGATAGGTCTAGATTTTGAAAACCCAGATTGATTTTGAAATTTAGGAGGAATTGAATTTTTGAGATTTTAGAATCAATCTCAAACTTTGATTTTGAATTGAGAAGTATTTTGAAGATAAAGAATAAATTTGAATTTTGGAATCAGAAGGTGAATCAGGAATTTCAAAGTTTAAATTAAACTTTTGAAATTGAATTTTGAATTGGATTTGAATTTGGTTTTGAGTTGGAAATTGAATTTTAACTGTAGAAATGAATTTGAATTTCCAAAGTCAAATTGGATTTTGAATTTAAAGTTAGAATCTGGAGATGGTATTTGAATTTACAAGAGTTGAAAAATTTATTTGAGAAGTGAAGAGGATATTTGAAGGAAATCACTTGGATTTTGGAAAAAAAAGAGAATTTTTTTAAAAACATGATGCAATTCTATCTTAAATGATGAATGAATTTAAAGATTTGAAATTGAATTTGAAAAATCTTATTTCATTCTTTAAGTGAATTAAAATAAAATTGAAAATATAATACATCCCTGACTATGGTCATTGAATGTATTATATAATAATCATATTTAAATTCAGATGAAGAATAAAACACATTTTGGGTGCTTTTATAGAGATTAAAATGAAATTAACTCTCAATATATCCTGACTATGGCGATTGATATATATTTTGAGTTAATTTTAAGTTAAACTCTGATAAAAGAGGAAAATATTTAAAAATATGATGATTTTTAGAAAGAGATCCAGTGTAGATCTAGTGTTGTTCCATAAAAGATGAAAATCCTAAGTTTTGTTCACATCCTGACTATGACCATTGATGTAAATCATCAACTTAGGATTTAATCACCTCCTATTAGAATGGTGCACGTGCCATTCGTGTTCCCATTCATGAATTTTTGTAATAAAAGAGGAAAAATATGAAAACAAACAATTTATGATATCTACCATGCTCATTCATTCTAATCTAATGCCAGAATGTAAATTCTTATTACAATCTAGCTATTACAATTTTTTGGATTGAATTAAAATTCAACTTCCCAAAAATCCCCAGTTAGCATAAGACATACATAGAAAACAATTCACATATATCATGTGGGACTTAAGATATAACTAATGAAATACTCAATCATATATCTTACTTTAATGAAAATTCAATATGAATGACAACTTCTATACTGAAGTCATATATTGAGTGAGCGTTAGCATATACATATGACACACTAAATGTAATATCCTAAAGTAGACTTGTAGGAAGGATATGAATGATATCCTAAGATATTGAAGTGTGTGAATGATATTTTGAATATGATATACCATCTAAATGAACATACAAAGCTTGTGTTTGATGAAAAGATGATACAACTTAGGCTTATACAAGGCTATGACTGATGGAAAGATGTAACATAAGACCTGCTCAAGGGCCGGACTGATGTTAAATAATGCATATGAACCATTATGACATCCCAGAGTGATTCAACAAGAGGCTGTGGAAGTATTGTTACTATGGATGGAGGGATTGGAAGTAGATATGGCAGGTGAGATGGGGTAGCTATGTAGAATATTTGCTGAGGCTGCAGCAGTGTTGCAGCAGATGGTGCCATGAATATACATATCGACAGCAGGTATGTGAGGGTGTTATGAAGTAGAGGTACAAGTACTAAGTGATGGCTGTGGTGAAGCTGGAGGTACACAGGTAGAAACAGAAAATGGGTTACAATGGTGATGAGACTGCAGAGGCTGAATGAAGGTAAAGGGGGCTGGAGCTAAGTGGTGGACTGAAAATGTATAAGAACACTACAATGGTTGTGCAAATGCTATTGTATTAAGGTGTGGTTGAGAGATGACGAGAATACTAAAAGAGGACAGCAATGGTGATCACAAGTGCCGTGGGAGTGTGGATGCCAAATATGAGATGCAAATGTATTAATTGATGCGAATATACAATATGGAAAGAAAAAATGTTGCACTGTGGATGCTATATAATGAACACACAAGTATACAAAAGGATGCCAATGCTAATTTTACTGTGCACCTGATGTGGGTGCTGAGGGTGAAGGGATGGCAGGTTGCAAGTGCCAGGGAAGGCAGCCACAGAGACACCGTAACTGGTGTATGTGCAATGGCATGACTGTGTTGGGGCAGCTATAGGTGATGGAAGAGCTGGAAATGAATGGTAACAGGCAAGTAGCAGGGCAAACACCAATAGCAAGTATGCTTTGTAGTGGTGGTGCGTGCATGCCAGTGCAGGGTGCCTTGGTCTGTTTCATTAACTTGGCCCAATGTTTCACTAGAGAAGACAACCGACTCAATCTAATGGCTATTTGTGCACAATCATGAAGAAGCTTTATATTGACAATAGCTAAGGCATTATTTATGCAGATGTCACAGGGAATTTTAGTAATAGGGTCTAAAATGTCCACTATAGGGACACATTCATGAGTTAAGACCTGCACATCTTGAAGGTTATCCGACCTTCAATATATATACGCCAATCTCAGCAAGATATCCAGCTTGCTTGATTCATCCTCATCAATGGGCAAGCACACATCAATGTCACTTTAAAAAAAAAAAAAAGAGAGATTAGTGTCAGTGCAAGTCCAGACAGCCAAACATGAGAAAATCAAATATTAACAGGCAATTGAAATGATCAAAATCCTGTAATAATAGATGCAAAAGATAGGAAGTAATGATGTTGTGCCCATATAGAAACAGGAGATAACAATATGATTTTGATTCTTATGTACAGAAATGGCTACAGAACAGCCATTTAGATCAGTTGCCAAGGAGCAATGGTTGCTCGGTTTCAAAGAATACAGAGAGTAACATGCTAAATTGTTTTCCTGTGGTAGAGGTGTAAACACCCCAAATTTTCATCCTCATCTAGTGTTTACATTTCATATATCATCGCAATATCATTTCATCCATTTGACATGTCATTTCACTGCATTGCATGGCATTGCATGTCATTACATCTCATTTTCGAGATCCAACACTCTTGTTTTCAAAATATTTAATCCAGATTTGAGTTTTAAAACTTTTTCTTTCAAAATCAATTTCAAAACCTGGGTTTTTAGTCAACATTCTATCATTTTCCAACCCCAGGACCTCATATTTCGAAATATTTTCTCAGAAAACAATTTGGATTCATTTTAACTTCAAATTTCAATCGATTTCAATTCACAGATGAGGCCCATTGAGGTGGTGTTGCTTCTGGATTCTCTTATTCATCAAATTTCTCAAATTTTTGAAAGTTTCAGTCAGATCAGGACTCTGTCCCAGAGTCCTAATCCAGTCAGGAGTCTGTTCGGGGGTCTGTTTTACTCCCATTGTCAGTCTTTTTTCATTGTTTTCAAAATTTAGGTCATTTTACAAAGTCCAGTTAATTCAGGACTCTATTTTAGAGGTCGATCGAGTTAGGAGTCTGACCCTGACTGTGTTCTTTTAACTTATTTCGTTAATTTTTGATAAAATCTTTAAAAAATTCTTCCATTTGAATTCTAAAATCTAAAATCTAAAATCTCAGAATCCTAAAAGTTCAGGACTCTAACCCGGAGTTCCAGTTCGATTTGAACTCTATTTTCAAAAATCTTGAATTTCAACTATTGATTTTAACCTCTTTTCGAAGTTATTTTCAGTGTTTATTTCAAAGTTTTCAAAACCTGATGTAGGCCCACCCAGTTGGCACCATATCCAGAGGTGTTCTGACCGAAATTGGAACCCTATGCCATTTCAAAAATTCTAATTTTAAGATTGCTTTTGAAAATCCTTTTGAAAACTCCTTCAATTTCAAGTTTTAAAATCGTTTTTTGGAAAAACTCAAGTAGGGCCCACTCGAGGTGGCGCCATATTCGAGTAAGTCAGGGTTAGACTAGGGTTAGTCAGTGTCTTGATTAGTGTTAGAGGTTTAGAAGAGTCAAAAGTTGTTTTAAACTCATTTTGAAGTTCGGATTTTAAAACTAGTGTTTTTAAAGGTTTTTAAAAGACTTTTAAAAACCCAAATGTAGAAAATGCCAAGTGGCATCACATTTGGGGGTTTTCTAGGTTTAGCTAGGGGCTAATTAGGAATTAATTAGATTGATTAGGCTAGGGGTAGTTAGGTCATTCCACCCAAAAATCGCCCCCCCCCCCCCCCCCCTTGTTAGAGTCCAAAAAAATTCAAAGTTTCCAATTTTTAAACCTAAAAAATTTCTATAAATAGTCTCCATAGGGGGGGACGATTTTCCATCTCTCTCTCTTTTGATTATTGGAGCTTCTCTCTCCTCTCCAGCCCTTCCTCCATTGCATCAACCCCAAGGTATTATTTTTTTGATATTTTTTAGTTTTATCCAACGCTTTTCCATATTTTAAATCAATTTTAGCCATTGGTGCCTTCTATTGCATGGATTAAACCATGGATTCAACATCAAGAACTCCAAGAACGGTCCAAGAAGATAATTTAACTCTGTTTTTTGTGTTTTACAGGGATTCTAATCCATTAGAATCGATTTTAGCATTAGTTTCTACATTATTAACCAATAAAACATGTGATTTACCCTTTTAATGGGTTAAATCCATGTCTTTAAAGGTAAAATCAAATTCCAGCCATTGATCCCCTAATTTTTATTTATTTCTCTATTTATTCATGCTTATTATACATTTTACACCATAGAAATAATTTTTATTTACTGTTTTATGGTTTATTTTATTGTTTTTCATTAGTTAATGCATGTTTTCTCAAGTTTCTTAGATTTCTGTGTGTTTTTAGTTTAGAACAGCAAAGAACATGTTATTTCGTATTGAATTACTCACTGTAAATTTCTGATTTTTTTATATGTGATACGTGCATGTATAATTGAACTACTATAAAAAAATCAGAGGTTTTGGGATTCGGGAACCCTGTCAGACAAATCAGACATCAAATCGGGTTTTTAAAGCTTTAAAATCGTTGTAAAAATCAAGAAGGTAACTTGCTGTGATGATATTTTTCTCATCCTATATTCGATTTTAGATCTGTAAAATGCCATGGATTCACATTAATTAGATATATCTACTGTGAAATTTTGGGAATTTTTGACCATTGTTTAGTATTTTTCCTCTGTCAGAGATTCTGATTTTCAATTTAAAATTCGTTAGGGTTTACCAAAACCCTAATCAGACTTGTGTTGTTTATAAATCCCAAACCACAGATCCGATTCATGATCTGTAAAAAGTGAGTATTATTATTTTTCTGTCAACTATTCACTGTTAAAATCTCAGATATTTTGAATGAGTGCTTCTATTTATCTTGGAATTTTCAATTGAAAGTATCAGTTAGGACTAAGATTAAAATCAATATATTCAAGTCCGGATTGTCGGATGGGGATCTCTCTGATCCTAAGTGATTTTTCAGATCTGTAAATAGGAAAAGTTCTGTTTTCCTATCTATTTGGTCTCTGTAAAATTTCAAAGATTTTCAAGGAGGTTTGACACCTGGTTCGGGTCTTCGACTGAGACTGGTTGGTGAACTAGGTCAAAAATAGCATATTTTTAGGGTTTAATGCTATTTTTGGATTAATTTAATGCCAAAAAAAATATTTTTATAATTCAAATTTGATATTAGGGTTATAACAAGTGCAGGTACCAATTTTGAGGATTTTTAGAATCTGTTTGATGTTTGAATGGCTTGAATTGCAAAACAGGGCACCCGAAGAATTCCAAAACACTGCAAAAATGTTGTGATATTCTTGGATTTTCGTGCATAAGCATGTATTTTTAGGGTTTAATCATGTTCATAATCATATTAGGATGCTTTAGGTTTAATTTGATGCTTATTTGACTTCATTTAGTGCATAAAACCTAAGTTTTACTCAAAATCTATTTGAGAAAACCCTGATTTCAAGGCCATAGTCTTGCTATCAGGGGTAGTTTGGTCATTTGACCTCAATTTCGAAATTCTAAACCATAATTTCTATATTTTTAATCATGTCACATCATATTTAGTTTAATTTATTCTTATTTGGATTTTAAAACTTGCATTTTACAAAATATCTTTCTGAAAAACACTGATTTCAAGGCCATAGTCTTGCTATCAGGGGTATTTTGGTCATTTTGACCTCAATTTCGAATTTTCAAATCTCATATTTATTATTCATTTAGTTTTATTTCCTATTTTATTAAGTTTATATCAGGGAATCATGGAAAATGGCTTATGTCTAGCAAAATCCAGTAATTTCTAGATATTACTGGATAAATCTAGAAAAGCCAACATATATTCACTAACCAAGCTTTCTAGTTTTGTAGGTACATTGAAGATTTTATTTTTCATGTATTTAAATTTCAATAGTGATGTAATTTGTAATTAAACTTTGGAATACGAATTTAAATTCCTGCATAGATTAGGATTTGCATTGCATATAGTTTTAAGCTTTGATATATAACTGTTATGTTTGTCATTCATGCATATTTTATAAATTCACTATGGTCTACACGAATGGCACGTGCACTAGCTCTTATGGAGTTGACAAACTTGGTGGAATTTGTATTTATGGCCATAGTCAGAATACGAATGATACCTAGATTTGTAATCTTCGTATTAGCCACATTCAGCCTACACTCTTAGGCTAACTTCAAAAATGCACTGCATTTCTCAAAAATACAAAAAGTATTTCTCAATTCCTCAAATCCATATTCATTCATTTCATGCATTTGCCAATTCCAATTCAAATCTCAATTCAAAGAAGTTCATTTTCTCAAAATTTTCTAAGTCATATGGAGAAATCGATTTTCTCATAATATGAAAATCTCAAAGTATGTTTCAAGTGTTTCTCAAGTTCAAAATTCGAAATTTCAAGTTGTACATTCAATTCCAAGTTTGAATTCAAAGAAACCAAGTTTTCTCAGAATCAATTTTCACAAAATCTCAAGATTTCCCCAGAAATCGATTTTTACTTTTCTCAGAAGTACATTTCAAATCCCAATTCACGATTTTCCATGTGATATCTATTCCAAGTACTTCAGTTATTCAAAGCAAACATCATGTTTTCAAATATGCATTTTCAGAAATTCATAGCACATGCCTGATTCTTTGTGCATTTATGAAATAGAATATGATTTAGACAAGTTGAGCAAAGTTAAGCATATAATTGATCCTTGGTTTGATTACCCCTGGTAAAGGCTCCAGGAACGGTTGAACCTCGTACCGACAGGCGAGTCCCATTCTTCGGAATTATCCCGCATTTTAAAACGGAGGCGAGTTATTTTCAAAATATTTTTCAAAGGTCAGTTTGACTTGCAAAAGTAAAAATTTTGCGATGATAACAGGTTTGGCGACCGTGATGGGACCTGTCTTCGCCTGATCAATCTAATGCTCAACTTAGTTCAAGTTGTCAAAATCGTATTCCATGGAATGTCAGCTTTTGATTTATGCTATCATGTGAACCTAGGAGCCTAGACTTGAACCCAGCTGACATGGACTGCATGTAGACTAGGTATGGTTTGGTAGGACCATATTGAGGAGGAAACTTTCATGCTCACATAGACTTAGGTCTAATACAACCCTCCTCAATCTAGGCTTGATTGAAAACAATGTTTGTTTCTTCAAATATTTCAAAATCTCTATCTCTTTAGGACATAGAGCCCTCTGATTTTCTTGCATG
Source organism: Nuphar pumila (assembly GCF_984573655.1). Taxonomy (NCBI): domain Eukaryota; kingdom Viridiplantae; phylum Streptophyta; class Magnoliopsida; order Nymphaeales; family Nymphaeaceae; genus Nuphar; species Nuphar pumila. Next base: position 64,575,600 of record NC_143249.1, read on the forward strand.
TGATCATATTTCAAAAATCACCCTACCTATATTGTCCCGGTCTTCACGTTGCTGGGCTCTCTTCTAGAACCATAGTTCGGGACAGAGCCTCACAACTGGGCCACCTATTTGGGTGAAAACCCCCCTGTCACGTACCAAGGGCCATAGTCCAACGTATATCGGCAGGTGCTCAAGGATGTTGGAAAACTTGAACCTAGAACCGGAGAAATTGATTTTATGCCACGTACATCGAGCCTTGGCTTGAGTATATAGGCATAGCATGATTGGACATAGATGATCTAAACCTTAGAGTTAGGATTAAGGTCCTACAGCTATTTCAAAACTTGTGCATCTAGGGTCAGCTTTTAGGGAATGTTGTATGTGCAGGATGTGTTTAAATGTGTTAAAGTCATTTCCTTTTTATTTTCCATATTTTCCCAATTTTCTAAAATACTGGACGATTTTTCAGAAATCCCCAATCCACTTCCATATACTGTCCATGTTTTAAACCTTGGATGATTTTTCAAATACTTCATTTTCCATTTTATGAAGTATTTCTTCATATTTCATCAAACCCTGGATGATTTTCCAAATTTCCCTTAATTTTCTTCAAAACTCCAGGTTATTTTTCATCCTTTCTTTCTTCTGGATCTCGAATTTCCTGCCTTATTTTTATCCTACCTGCATTTTTCTCAAATTTCTTGTATTTTCCCAAGTCTTACTCCAAATTTCCATGTTTTCCAGTCTGATGGCATCCAGTCAGCTTGATTCAGTCTTTCCCGAGGGTCACATCTCCTACGAGGTGCGACAAAGTCTTCCCGAGCATCGAGTCCTCAGCACCGGATCCTTCATTCCCCGGTGGTATTATTCCTGGCTCAAGAATTTCTCTCGTATGTTTCCGGACCACTTGGACGATTGTGGGTTAGAGCTGGCGTCTGCAGTGGGAAAGCAGACAGTCAATGGCAATTTGATCCATGCACTAGCAGAATGGTGGAATCCGAGCACTTCTACCTTCTGGTTCCCGTGGGGCGAGATGACAGTACTGATAGATGAATTTTCAGAGATTATGGGATTGCCCGAGCCAGCCGATCAGCCTGGAGATCCATTGGAGAAACAATTTTTTATCAATGTCAAGGGTCTGGATCCCCGAGACGCTTTAGCTCGCATGACAGGATGCAAGTCTTGGCCATTAATAGAGGAGGATGGAAACGAATATGTGGACCTGCTCGAAATCTACAGACAGTATGGGACATTTGCAGAAGTCAGCTCGTTGTCTCGAACAGTTCGAGAAAGAATTCAGCATGCGATGGTTCTGTGCACGGTGGGATTAGCTTTCTTTCCCGATGGACGGAATTATATGGATATCAGAATAGTTCACCTCCTAAGGAGATGGGGAAATCGACAGACCAGCCGCCTCTCCATTACCATGGCCGCACTTGCCTTTCTATACCGAGGGTTGACTCGTTTCTCACTCGGAGAATCAATTCTAGTCGAAGGGTGCACCTACGCGTTGCAGTCTTGGTTCCTCCGGCATGTGCCAGCCCGAGCCAGTTCCTTCAGATACAATGGTAAAAAGCTTCTGCCAGTTGCGCGATACCGATTCTTGATCGACAACCTTCAGGAGGAAGAAGTCGTATGGGACTACTTTGATCGTTAGGAATCACCTCCCAGGTACACATATGCTTATGGCAAGCGGTTCAGTCTACTTGGCCCCTTCTTCTGCGCATACTATCATCCAGAGCGGTGTGTCAGGCAGTTCTCTCAGAGGCAGAGGCGCGTAGAGATTCGTCCACTAGCAGGGGTTCTGCCAGAATTCGACCTCGCATCAGATCAGTGGTCCGGAGCATACCATTCTGCCAGACATGGCTGAGATTCCTTTGTCAATCTTACTATTTTTTCTGGCCCTCGATTGTCGTCTGATTATCTGGAGTGGTGGAAAATTGTCTGTCCCCCTCCCCTCTGTCAAGTGTATTATTGATGAAATCATGTTTTTCCCCTCAATAAAATTCCTTTATTCTACATTTCACCTTGGTTTGACGACCTCGCCTAGGTAACAAGGCATATTCCCAGTTGTTTATTTTGCAAAGAATAGCAACGCAATTGTCGTAATTCCAGCGACGACTCAATCCCTAGTAATGGGATATTATTTCAATTGTTTATCAAAATTCTCAATAAATATTTTCCTCCAACCAAATTTCCTTCAAAAGTCTAATCATCAGTTCTACCTTGCAGAGAGCATCAGCAACATCTAAAAGAATACTCGTGATACCCGATGGTTCATACAAGGTCCGGAAAGAAAACCCTATCAGTTGAAGGCATTGCATACTCAGTCGCTTCAGAAAAGGAAATAGACTCACCCCGTGGTCAAGGTCAGCAAGCAGAAGATGACGTAGATCCCCAGATGTACGTCATGTTCAAAAAGATGATGAGTAAGATGCTGGCGGAGCAAGCTGAAGCCAGTACTGAGCAGATTCAGATAAAGCAGAAGGATAAGGGTCGTGCCGCTAAGAATGTGAAAATTATCAAAAAGCAGAGTCGTCATGAGGAAATGTCTGACGAATCAGAATCAGCGGATGATACTGACAAGGAATATGAAACTAAGCAGGAATTCAAAAGGTCGACCCAGGGCCAGGGGTCGGCTTATAAGTCCCGGACTCAGTCTGTTGACGACCCTACTCAGTCACAGCTAAAAGACATGATGAAAATGGTTAAAGATCTGCAGGCCCGCGACAAGGGCAAGAAAGTCTTCACCAGCGAAGACTTCTATGATGGTTTGGATGGGGATGATAATCTGGATAATCTCCCCAGAAAATTTATCAAGTTTGATGGTTCTGGCGACCCTAAGGCTCATCTCGCCATATTTTTCGCTGAGTGATCACGATTCAAGCGTGACAATCGGGCACTCTTTCTTTGCTTCCCTCGCAGTCTGGAGGGAACGACAGCTAAATGGTACTCAGAGCATGTCAATCCAATCGAATTAAAGGAATTTGACAAGGTGGTGAACATATTCATTGAGCGATTCCTCTTTAATGCTGAGGCGCTCCCAACCCTCAGCCATCTCTGTGGCCTGAAGCAGAGAGAGAATGAAAAAGCTAGAGACTTCATCCACCGCTGGAGGTCGGCTTGTAATAAAATGAGAGATCCGATATCAGAGGGGCACGCTTTGTCCCTAATTCTGAGTAATTTCTCGCAGCCGCTGAAAGGGCTCATCTCCACCGCACCGTCCAGAACCTTTATTGAATTAACAAAGCGAGCCGAATGGCTCAAATTGAGCATGGAGAATGGTTTTTACGAAGGCTTTACCTTCACCAAAAACAACAGCCAGAACGAGTCAAAGAAGAAGGCTCACTCCACTAATTTTGTCAATAATAATAAATGGAATCATCGCAAGGGACAGAATGGAGACTTCTGTTATGGAGCAGGAGGTTCAAACAGGAATGATCAGAAGGGGAAGCCGATCCTGCAATTCAGCAAGCCGCTTCAGCTAGAGCAGGGACCGAAACCCTGAGAGAAAGTGAAGCATGAAGGATGGAGCTATGACAGGAAATTCACTCCATTAGATCAATCACTCGAGACTGTGCTCGAGTACATGTTGACCAAGGAGATGGTCAAGTTGCCAAGGCTGGTCGATCCTCCCGTTCCTATGGGAAAATTCAAAGATCAATTCTGCAAATTTCACAGAACAGTGGGGCACAATACCGAGAATTGTTTCGTTCTCAAGAACATAGTTCAAGATCTTATTGACAAAAATCTTCTGATAGAAGGTGCCGAAGACGAGAATATAGACATTTTGAAGGAGCCATTTCCTTGTCATTCTACAGTCGTTTCAACCACAAGAGCATATCAGGCCATGCTCTGAAAATGATATGCAAGCTCAGCATCGGGTCCTGGTATTGCAACAGGCTCAGTCCAAGGCTCAGAAGATGGATCTCATCTCAGCCTTTGGCAAAATGAAAGTATCTGACAAGCCCGCTGGAGTATCTCTTGAGGTAGCCAGAAGAATGCCATGGCTCCCTAAACATTTTCTTAAGCCCGTCCCCGAGAAAAGCAAGACATCTGCGCTAAAGCCAATTACAGCATTATCCAATGTCTAAATTTTTGGACTTAACCCAGGCTTCTGCCAAGCATCAGCAGGTGTTGAACGATCTATTGCAGAAAATCAAGGTGAAGCCAAGCATAACTTCGGAAGACATGGCCCACATAGTCAATCAGACAATGACTAATGCTCCAGTTACTTTCTCCGATGAGGATCTCCCTAAGCCTCATGTGTTCCATAACAACGCCCTGTATGTTGTGGTTCGAACCAGAGGGATGACAGTTCCTCACGTGCTGATAGACGGAGGCAGCAGCCTCAACATATGTCCAGAAATGACCGCCAAAGCTTTGGGCATTAAAGAAGAAGAATATATTCCAGATCCTATCACCATTTATGGGTTCGACAATCATGGCCAAACAGCGAAAGGAAAAATCTTCCTGGAGATCTTTATTGACTACTCGGTCCATTCAATTCTCTTTCATGTGGTCAATGTGCCATCTACCTACAATCTGTTGTTAGGACGACCATGGATCCATAATACAAATGCAGTACCATCTACTCTGCATCAGTGCATCAAGTGGTCAAAAGGTGGTATGATCACGACAGTCTTGGGCGAGGATCCGGAGCAGAGACTGGCACAGCCCATGATTCCCAGACCCTCTTTCACTACTGATATCCCTAGCATTAGAGGGACTGAAGAGGTCAGTTTTGAGGAAGATTCGGGAATAATACAAATGGCAGAGCAATCTGAGCATACGGTGGCTACGACCCGATGGGGAGGCCCACAGTTCTTCAAGATTGGAGGACGAATTAATTACAGCACACTTAAGGGGCATCCTCTATTCTCCCAATTTATGAAGGCTAAAAAGTGATTTGATTTACTAGTAAAGCATGGCTACCAGCCTTTTCAAGGTCTAGGCAAAAATGAAGATGGTCGTCTTGAACCAGTAATTCCTCAGCACTACCCTAAAAAGGCCGGATTAGGCTTTTGTGACAGAAGATCTCAGAAAGGCACTGTTCTCGTCAAGGGAACACATTAAAAGAATCCATCCGTCTTTTCTTTTCTATTCTTTTGTCAGGATGATATCCCATTTCATTTTCATCATTGTCATTTTGATCAATTTTATCTTTCAATAAAGTTGCAAGTTTCCTTTATTTATCTGGGTGCCATTCGTCTCTTTACTTCTCAATATTAAATCTTCACAAAATTGACATTATTTTGCTCCTTTATTTTTCCAATTACTCTCTCAATAAAAGCAATTTATTTCATGATGAGCAATTTCCCTGAATCAATTTACCCTCCAATTTTCAGAATGTCTTCCCGATCTATCAAGAAGCTCGTCCTTAACTCAAACGCCTATTCGAAATCAGCAGTGATTCATCAGGTCAAAATAAGAGCAAAATGCAGTCAGATTACGAAGCAGTCAGAAGAATCTGCAGAGTTTGATTAAGCTCTTCAAGAATTGCCAGAATTTGCATCAGTTCAGAAGCAAGATGAGCCATCATCTTTAGTTCAAGATCCGACTGAAGATATCAATATTGGATCAGAAGATGATCCCAGAATTCTCAAGATTGGCAGTGGTTTGAGTCCGGCAGAGAAAGAAAGGTTCACTAAATTCCTTAAGCAGCACGAGGAAGTATTCGCATGGACTTATGAGGATATGCCAGGCTTAGATCCTAAATTGGTGGAACATCGCCTCGTTCTAAAGCCTGATGCGAAACCAGTTAAGCAGAAGTTAAGAAAAATGGATCCTCGAATCAAGCAACAGGTCAAGGAAGGACTTGAAGACTTGCTTAAAGCAAGATTCATTCGAGTAATAGATTATCCAGACTGGTTAGCAAATATCATTGCAGTTCCCAAGAAAAATGGCAAAGTGCGAATTTGTATTGACTTTCGCGATCTCAATAAAGCTACTCCGAAGGATGATTATCCACTCCCAAATATTGATCTCCTAGTTTATAGCACGGCTGGGCATGCCATGTTCACCTTCATGGACGGATACTCCGGATATAATCAGATCAAGTTGGCCGCTCGTGACCAATCCAAAACATCCTTTACTACCCCATGGGGCACTTTCTGTTATACAGTCATGCCTTTTGGGCTTAAGAATGCTGGGGCAACCTATCAGCGTGTTATGGCTGTTATTTTCCATGATCATATGCACAAAATCATGGATGCATACGTTGATGATATTCTGGTCAAATCTAAAGAAGAAGAAGACCATATCGATGCCCTAAATCAGGTGTTCAAACGGCTCATTCTTTACAAGTTAAGACTCAACCCTCAGAAATGTGTTTTTGGGGTCGAATCTGGCAAGTTGCTAGGCTTCTTGGTAAGCAAAAAGGGAATAGAAATGGATCCCGCTAAAGCAAAGGCCATTATTGACATGCCACCTCCAACTACTCTTAAGGAATTGCGTAGTCTTCAGGGACGTATGCAATCAATTCGGAGATTCATATCCAACCTTGCCATGAGATGTGAACCTTTCAATCATCTACTAAAAAAAGGAGTGAAATTTGAATGGGGACCAGAGTGTCAGCAATCGTTTGAACGTATCAAGAAATATCTTCTTAATCTGCCCGTTCTGAAGCCACCAGAATTGGGAAAGCCTCTTTTGCTATATGTTTCAGTTAACCAAGCCGCTTGTGGCAGATTCTTGGCACAGTATGAGGAAGGCAGTTTGATTGAACATGCCATCTATTATGTAAGCAAGACTTTCATTAATTACGAGAAGAAATATTCTCAGATAGAGAAGACATGCCTAGCACTGGTATGGATGTGTCAGAAGTTGAGACATTACCTGTTAGCATCAGAAGTCAAGATTCTCTCAAAACTTAATCCTCTCAAGTATATTCTCGAACAACTATTTCTCAGTGGACGGATTGTTAAGTGGAAAGTCATGTTAATGCAGTATGATCTGGAGTATGTTTCCCAGCAATCTATCAAAGGCCAAGCAATTGCGAACCAATTGGCAGATTTTCCTTTGGCAGAAGATGTTAAAATCGAGAATAGTTTTCTCGATGAACGGATCTGTAATGTCCAACAATCCCCAGTTTGGAATCTATTCTTCGATGAATCCAAGAACATGGCCGGCATAGGGATCAGAATCTTGCTGATCACACCAGAGAAAGAAATGATCCCCTTTTCTCTGAGACTGGATTTTCAATGTACCCATAATATGGCTGAGTATGAAGCTTTAATACAAGGTATGAGAATTTTGCAAGACTTCAATGTTAAGAGGGTACACGCTTTTGACGATTCATTGCTCGTCGTCAGCCAAGTCAAAGCTGAATGGCAGGTAAAAGATCAGAAGTTGCTTCCTTACCAAAAGATCATTTTAGCCCTCATCAACAATTTCGATGAATTTCAGCTTTTTCATATCAAAAGAGAGTTTAATCAAATAGCTGACGGTTTGGCCAGCTTAGGCTCCATTATGTCTTTCAGAAATGGAGAATCCTGTCGCTCTTTTGAAATCGGTAGACTTGACCAACATGCCTTCGTTCCAGTAATGCAAGTCAACCAGGCGGAACAGAAAAAGAAGCCTTAGTACCAAGATATTAAAAACTTGATTGAAATTGGTGAGCTTCCACCAGAACTATCAAAGAAGGAGCAAAAAACTATTCAGCATATGTCCGCTCGCTATTTTATCCTTGCCAATGTTCTTTATCGTCGTGGGTTCAGTTCTGAGTATTCCAGGTGCTTAGACGAAGAAGAAGCCAAAGAAATCGTGCGAGAAGTGCATGAAGGTATTTACGGTGGTCATGTCGGCTACCAAACCCTTGTTAAACAAATCATCCAAGCAGGATATTACTGGAGGACCATGCAACAAGATTGCTATCGTTTTGTGAAGAAGTGCGTTCAATGTCAGATGCATGCGCCTTCCATTCATGCGCCAGTGACATACTTACAATCTGTCGTCTCGCCATGGCCATTTTCCATGTGGGCTTTCAATGTTGTAGGCCCCATCACTCCTTCAGCTTCCAATGGTCATAAATATTTTCTTGCCGCAACAAAATATTTCACCAAATGGGTTGAAGCCGTCACTCTACGCACAGTAGAAGGTCGACATGTGGTCTTATTCATCCACAAAAATATCTTATGTCGTTTCGGCATACCACATGATATTGTGTTAGATAATGGTAGTCATTTCAAGAATGAGAGAATGAGAACATTCTGCTCAAAGTTCAGAATTCATCATCATTTTTCCGCTCCCTATTACCCTCAAGGGAATGGTCAGGCAGAGGCCACCAACAAAATTTTAATTCGAATCCTGGAGCGAACTTTGGAAACAGGCCGTGATTGGCATGAAAAGATTCATGACGCACTATGGGCATACAAAACCACCATTCGAACTCCAACTAATGCTACTTCGTCAGAACTTGTCTACGGAACCGAAGTAGTACTGCCTCTACATGTTCAAAAACTTGCTCTGAAATTTGCATCACTTCTAGAATTACCTCTTGATCAGTATCAACAACAGCGGCTAGTACAACTTGATTTGCTAGATGAGAAAAGGCTCAGAGCAGCAGAGCACGCTCAGTCATATCGTCAAAGGATAGCCAGACAATATGCAAAATCTGTCATCGAAAGAAAATTTCGAGTCAATGATCTAGTACTCAGATAAACAACTTATCTCAGGCACCGTCCGGGTGGCAAGTGGTCGCCAAATTGGGAGGGTCCTTATGTTGTCAAAGAAGCACTACCTCGCAATTCATATCGGCTCATCAATGCCGACGGAATAGAATTGCCAGATCCCATCAATGCTCGACATTTGAAAAAATTCTATACTTGAATCCTTTCCTATTCTTTGTAATTTTTCCAAATTTCTTTCAATAATAATCAAGTTTTCTTTCCCAGCTATACTGGGGCATTTTTAAAATCTTGTTTTTATCTACAAATACTCTGTATGCAGACAGGATCAAACAAATCTCTCATTTTGCATACATGTGCACCCATTTGCATTGGCATGCATTCATTCGCATTCATCTGCATCGATTTGCATTTGCATCGAATTCCCCATTCAGGATAAGGGATAAATCCTGAGACCTCGGCAAGGCGTTCAAGTCATCGTCAGTTGGTAACCATTTAAAATCCAGTGCTCGTACTGGTAATCTTTCAAAACCCAGTGCTCGTACTGGCAACCATTGAAAATCCAGTGCTCGTACTGGTAATCTTTCAAAACCCAGCACTCGTGCTGGTAATCTTTCAACATCCAGTGCTCGTACTGGTAATCTTTGAAAATCCAGTGCTCGTACTGGTAACCTTCCAAAATCCAGCGCTCGTACTGGTAATCTCCCAAAACCCGGTATTCGTACTGGTAATTTTTCAAAACATAATGCTTGTATTGGCACATTTTCAAAATCCGGTGTTTATACTTGTACACTTTCAAAACCCAGTGCTTGAACTGGTACATTTCCAAAATCCAATGCTCAAACTGATATATTTTCAAAACCCAATGTCCATGTCGACATATTTTCAAAACCCGGTATTCATGCTGGTATTCTTTTAAAATTGAGCACTCGTGATCAGTGTCTCACTGGTCGGTCATGTCAGTCAACCTCTTGGGTTCAGTCTTTGCACTGATCATTCACCAAAATTCAAAATTCCAATTTTCAAATCTTCATGTCAATTTTCAAATTACCAATTTCGGCCCCTGGGCCACCCAATTACCAATTTCGGCCTTCGGGCCATCCAATTTCCAATTTCGACCTTCGGGTCAATCAACATCCAATTTCCAGTCTTAAATTTCAAATTTCATATTTCAAATTCCAAATTGCCAATTTCGACCTTCAGGTCAATCAATTTCCAATTTCCGATTTTCAAATTCCAAATTTCCAATTTCCAAATTTCCAAATTTCAAATTTCAAAATTTCAAAATTTCAATTTCCAAATTCAACCCTTTTGGGTCACCCAATACCAATTTCAAAAATTTCTCTTGCGAGAGACCCTTTTTACAGGGAGAGTTCGAGGGAGCTCGTTCTTTTCGCATGCTATCCAATTCGTTCACTTAGCCCCTTTCAGGGAGAGTTTGAAGGGACTCGTGTCTTTGTGAACCGTTTGCAAAACAAAATTCCAATTTCATACAAGGAACCCTTAGTTCAGGGAGAGCTTCGACGGAAGTTCGCTTTCCTTGTGACCATAATTTCAGACTAGGCCATTTCATCATGAAGGACCCTCTTTTCGGGGAGAGTATGATGGACTCGTTCCTTCATGACCAATTCATTGACCTCACCAATACCAGCCCCCTTTCCATAAGAGAAGCCTAATGTTAGGAAGTTTTGACGGAAGCTTAATTTCTCTTCGAAAGTTCGTTTTGCAAACACCTCCTCTTCAGGGAAGAGAGGAGTAATTCCTAATTTCAAATTCTAAATCGTCTCCTTTGGGGAAAGGAGAAGAGAATTTACATCATGGATGTGTTGCGTTGTGCCTCAAATGCTTGCTTTCACAAGGGATTTCAAGAAAATTTTGCCAATTTGTCATTAAATATTTGTTGATTTCAAAAATTTTTATTGCACAAAAACATTACCTCAGAATACCTTCAGTATTACTTCCGAAAGGACAAAGCTTTCGCGAAAAAGGATTTAAAATTTAGAAACTTTCTATTGGCCGACCAAAAGGATGAAGAATAAATCCTCGATATGGCCAGCAAAGAAAATTCAATGTTGTTGCAAAGCCATAAATGATCGATATTGATCGCAGTCAATGGCACATTTTTAAAGACCTTTCTTGGGAAATAAAGCAGTCGAAATATCCTAGGTGACAAAAAAATCCACTCAATCACCATATCTCCTCAGTCACCTAAGCTACAATTAAATATCTGCAAAAGGGATCTCTCAATTGTCGTCAAGATGAAGGCGAATTAAGCGAGTCGACCCCCGGGGCCAAAGAAGATTTGAATCATCTCCAAGATGACGGAGTTTGTGACGAATCCTTTCAGGGAAAGTTCAGATCACCGTCGAGATGAAGGCGCGTGTGATGAGCCTACCGACAAACCCTAAAGGATATTTAATTTCAGCTATCATCAAGAGACCATCAGCCAATGAGCCAATATCATCAATATAATCCCTGAAAGAGAAGAAGGATCAGAACATCTCTGAGATGAAGGAGTTTGTGACGTACCCTTCCAAAAACAAAATAAAGAGAGAAAAAGCCAGAACATCTCCAAAATGAAGGATGATGTAATTCCCAAAGAAACCCAAGAGAGATCCAATTCTGTCAAAAGGAGTACAGGCAAAAAGACCATTCTGAGAAAAGAATCCCAGGATATTAGACTGCCTAATCTATCAAGAATCTTCTTTAATTTTGTGAAATTCTATTATCAATATTCTTTCACCAATGATTTTCGCAATATCAAGAATACTTTCTTTTCTGTTCATATCAAGGAAATTGATAGCTTCCTTGAAAGAAAGTCAATCGCAAGCATTTTGAATTCAAATCCTGATTCTACGGAGTTAAGCCCAGTTGGAGGTAATACTTCAGGTAGAAAAGAGGTAATATTTTCAAAAAACTATGTGCACCCCTTTTAATCATTTTAAATCAACAATAATTTTCAACATTTTGACAATATTTTCTAGCTATCCTGGCATGAATCGAGAGCTTGAGGTTCATCTTTGGCGCATCCTGACACCATCCCTTTTAGGACTTGATAACGGGAGTTGTCAAGATTCCTTCCCTTCTTTGGTATAATCTGAGCGCCTGGGCTCTCAGATTCGCACACTTCCCTATGTCCCCACTGTCCCACCATAGACAGTCCAATTTCGGCTTGAGGTTAAGCCACCAATTCCAGCAAAAGGCAATTTCAAAAGTTATTTAGTCTCAGCAATGAGGCGCCCAAAATCAAACCCTTTTCAAGCTTTAGGGACCCCAATTCCCTTCCTTTTGCAAAACCCCTATCGGATTCATTGTGCGGAAATCCGAAGGTTCCATCACGGTCTCTTCTTTCGAGGATTCCGTTCATTTTCTGCCTGATCAGGTTAAGGGTACAAACCTGAGCCTCATTTGATGAGGTATTTCATTTTCGCTGCCCGATCAGGTTAAGGGTATAAACCTAAGCCTCATTTGATGAGGTATTTCATTTTCGTTGCCCGATCAGGTTAAGGGTATAAACCTGGGCCTTATTTGATGAGGTATTTCATTTTCCGCCCAATCACGTTAAGGGTATAAACCTGGGCCTCATTTGATAAGGTATTCCATTTCTACCCAATCAGGACAAGGGGATAAACCTGAGCCTCATTTTTAATGAGGTATTCCATTTCTCGTCCCATCCAGGTTAAGGGCAAAACCTGAATCTCACTTCCTTTTGAAATAAAATTTTCTTCTTATTCTCCATTTCATATCTATCACCATCATTTGGATTAATTCTTTCATACTCAGTCAGATTCGTCTAACTAGGGCATTTTTATAGTCTGAATTTGGTGTGTTTTCTTTGCCACTAAGCTCGGCTTTCAACCGGCTTAGTAGCAAAGAGGGGCATCTGTAAACACCCCAAATTTTCATCCTCATCTAGTGTTTACATTTCATATATCATCACAATATCATTTCATCCATTTGACATGTCATTTCACTGCATTGCATGTCATTACATCTCATTTTCGAGATCCAGCATTCTTGTTTTCAAAATATTTAATCCAGATTTGAGTTTTAAAACATTTTCTTTCAAAATCAATTTCAAAACCCGGGTTTTTAGTCAACATTCTATCATTTTCCAACCCCAGGACCTCATATTTCGAAATATTTTCTCAAAAAACAATCTAGATTCATTTTAACTTCAAATTTCAATCGATTTCAATTCACAGATGAGGCCCATTGAGGTGGTGTCACTTCTGGATTCTCTTATTCATCAAATTTCTCAAATTTTTGAAAGTTTCAGTCAGATCAGGACTCTGTTCGGGGGTCTGTTTTACTCCCATTGTCAGTCTTTTTCCACTGTTTTCAAAATTTAGGTCATTTTACAGAGTCCAGTTAATTCAGGACTCTATTTTAGAGGTCGGTTGAGTTAGGAGTTTGACCCTGACTGTGTTCTTTTGACTTATTTCGTCAATTTTTGATAAAATCTTTCGAAAATTCTTCCATTTGAATTCTAAAATCTCATAATCCTAAAAGTTCAGAACTCTAACCTGGAGTTCCAGTTCGATTAGAACTCTATTTTCAAAAATCTTGAATTTCAACTATTGATTTTAACCTCTTTTTGAAGTTATTTTCAGTGTTTATTTCAAAGTTTTCAAAACCTGATGTGGGCCCACCTAGTTGGCACCATATCCAGAGGTGTTCTGACCCAGTTGGAACCCTATGCCATTTCAAAAATTCTAATTTTAAGATTGCTTTTGAAAATCCTTTTGAAAACTCCTTCAATTTCAAGTTTTAAAATCATTTTTTGGAAAAACTCAAGTAGGGCCCACTCGAGGTGGCGCCATATTCGAGTAAGTCAGGGTTAGACTAGGGTTAGTCAGTGTCTTGATTAGTGTTAGAGGTTTAGAAGAGTCAAAAGTTGTTTTAAACTCATTTTGAAGTTCAGATTTTAAAACTAGTGTTTTTAAAGGTTTTTAAAAGACTTTTAAAAACCCAAATGTAGAAAGTGCCAAGTGGCATCACATTTGGGGGTTTTCTAGGTTTAGCTAGGGGCTAATTAGGAATTAATTAGATTGATTAGGCTAGGGGTAGTTAGGTCATTCCACCCAAAAATCGCCCCCCCCCCCTTGTTAGAGTCCAAAAAAATTCAAAGTTTCCAATTTTTAAACCTAAAAAATTTCTATAAATAGTCTCCATAGAGGGGGACGATTTTCCATCTCTCTCTCCTTTGATTATTGGAGCTTCTCTCTCCTCTCCAGCCCTTCCTCCATTGCATCAACCCCAAGGTAATATTGTTTTGATATTTTTTAGTTTTATCCAATGCTTTTCCATATTTTAAATCAATTTTAGCCATTGGTGCCTTCTATTGCATGGATTAAACCATGGATTCAACATCAAGAACTCCAAGAATTGTCCAAGAAGATGATCTAACTTTGTTTTTTGTGTTTTACAGGGATTCTAATCCATTAGAATCGATTTTAGCATTAGTTTCTACATTATTAACCAATAAAACATGTGATTTACCCTTTTAATGGGTTAAATCCATGTCTTTAAAGGTAAAATCAAATTCCAGCCATTCATCCCCTAATTTTATTTATTTCTCTGTTTATTCATGCTTATTATACGTTTTACACCATAGAAATAATTTTTATTTACTGTTTTATGGTTTCTTTTATTATTTTTCATTAGTTAATGCATGTTTTCTCAAGTTTCTTAGATTTCTGTGTGTTTTTAGTTTAGAACAGCAAAGAACATGTTATTTCGTATTGAATTACTCACTCTAAATTTCTGGTTTTTTATATGTGATACGTGCATGTGTAATTGAACTACTGTAAAAAAATCATATGTTTTGGGATTCGAGAACCCTGTCAGAAAAATCAGACATCAAATCGGGTTTTTAAAGCTTTAAAATTGTTGTTAAAATCAATAAGGTAACTTGCTGTGATGATATTTTTCTCATTCTATATCCGATTTTAGATTCGTAAAGTGCCATGGATTTACATTGATTATATCTATCTACCGTGAAATTTTGGGAATTTTTTACCATTGTTTAGTATTTTTCCTATGTCAGAGACTCTGATTTTCAATTTAAAACTCGTTAGGGTTTACCAAAACCCTAATCAGACTTGTGTTGTTTATAAATCCCAAACCACAGATCCGATTCATGATCTGTAAAAAGTGAGTATTATTATTTTTTTGTCAACTATTCACTGTTAAAATCAAAAATATTGTGAATGAGTTCTTCTATTTATCCCGGAATTTTCAATTGAAAGTATCAGTTAGGACTAAGATTAAAATCAATATATTCAAGTCCAGATTGTCGGATGGGGATCTCTCTGATCCTAAGTGATTTTTTAGATCTGTAAAAAGGAAAAGTTATGTTTTCCTGTCTATTTGGTCTCTGTAAAATTTCATAGATTTTCATAGAGGTTTGGCACCTGGTTCGGGTCTTAGACTGAGACTGGTTGGTGAACTAGGTCAAAAATAGCATATTTTTAGGGTTTGATGCTATTTTTGGATTAATTTAATGCCAAAAAAATTATCTTTAAAATTTAAATTTGATATTAGGGTTATAAAAAGTGCAGGTACCAATTTTGAGGATTTTTAGAATCCGTTTGATGTTTGAATGGCTTGAATTGCAAAACAGGGCACCCAAAGAATTTCAAAACATTGCAAAAATCACAAAATTTGTGATATTCTTGGATTTTCATGCATAAGCATGTATTTTTAGGGTTTAATCATGTTCATAATCATATTAGGATGCTTTAGGTTTAATTTGATGCTTATTTGACTTCATTTAGTGCATAAAACCTAAGTTTTACCCAAAATCTATTTCAGAAAACCCTGATTTCAAGGCCATAGTCTTGCTATCAGGGGTAGTTTGGTCATTTGACCTCAATTTCGAAATTCTAAACCATAATTTTCATATTTTTAATCATGTCACATCATATTTAGTTTAATTTATTCTTATTTGGATTTTAAAACTTGCATTTTACAAAATATCTTTCTGAAAAACCTGATTTCAAGGCCATAGTCTTGCTATCAGGGGTATTTTGGTCATTTTGACCCCAATTTCGAATTTTCAAATCTCATATTTATTATTCATTTAGTTTTATTTCTTATTTTATTAAGTTTATATCAGGGAATCATGGAAAATGGCTTATGTCTAGCAAAATCCAGTAATTTCTAGATATTACTGGATAAATCTAGAAAAGCCAACATATATTCACTAACCAAGCTTTCTAGTTTTGCAGGTACATTGAAGATTTTATTTTTCATGTATTTAAATTTCAATAGTGATGTAATTTGTAATTAAACTTTGGAATAAGAATTTAAATTCCTGCATAGATTAGGATTTGCATTGCATATAGTTTTAAGCTTTGATATATAACTGTTATGTTTGTCATTCATGCACATTTTATAAATTCACTATGGTCTACACGAATGGCACGTGCACTAGCTCTTATGGAGTTGACAAACTTGGTGGAATTTGTATTTATGGCCATAGTCAGAATACGAATGATACCTAGATTTGTAATCTTCGTATTAGCCACATTCAGCCTACACTCTTAGGCTAACTTCAAAAAATGCACTGCATTTCTCAAAAATACAAAAAGTATTTCTCAATTCCTCAAATCTATATTCATTCATTTCATGCATTTGCCAATTCCAATTCAAATCTCAATTCAAAGAAGTTCATTTTCTCAAAATTTTCTAAGTCATATGGAGAAATCGATTTTCTCAGAATATGAAAATCTCAAAGTATGTTTCAAGTGTTTCTCAAGTTCAAAATTTGAAATTTCAAGTTGTACATTCAATTCCAAGTTTGAATTCAAATAAACCAAGTTTTCTCAGAATCAATTTTCACAAAATCTCAAGATTTCCCCAGAAATCGATTTTTACTTTTCTCAGAAGTACATTTCAAATCCCAATTCACGATTTTCCATGTGATATCTATTCCAAGTACTTCAGTTATTCAAAGCAAACATCATGTTTTCAAATATGCATTTTCAGAAATTCATAGCACATGCCTGATTCTTTGTGCATTTATGAAATAGAATATGATTTAGACAAGTTAAGCAAAGTTAAGCATATAATTGATCCTTGGTTTGATTACCCCTGGTAAAGGCGCCAGGAACGGTTGAACATCGTACCGACAGGCGAGTCCCATTCTTCGGAATTATCCCGCATTTTAAAACGGAGGCGAGTTATTTTCAAAATCTTTTTCAAAGGTCAGTTTGACTTGCAAAAGTAAAAATTTTGCGATGATAACAAGAGGGCATAAATTTATGTATGGGATGGAGGAGATGACTCCATAACTCTGAACTGGATGCTGAAAATGTGGCTGATGCGAATACGCAGAACCCCGTTCCACATGAATTTATTAACCATCTGTAGTATTATCCTTGCAGTGTAAGTTGCATTGCCACAGGATGCTTAAGATTTATATGGAATTTTCCCCTTTCAAACTAAGAGTGGGTCGATGTCTACTTTATATATGGTGACCACCAAAACCCAAAAGCCAAATGGTTATGTCCGAGATATTCAGCAAAGCACACAACCATTGTTATGAACATATATTATGGTGAATGGAGACACTATGAATATAATTTTGCAGGAAAAATAAAATTTTGCAGGAAGTACCATCTAACGCAACGTGGTAAAGAAACGGTGGGGTACATAATGAAGGCAAAATTGTGGTGAATGTGAACCATATCCAACTCACAGAACGACTAATCTAAGCACACTCTGGAGAGATACATACTGAATTGAAATATTGATCCAGAACTACTAAGGGCCTGGCAACTTATTCCCTCATGCTTAATGGAGGAGTGATCGAATGTACATCAAATGCAGATTAGAAATTAGAATACAAAGGAAAAGATACCACGGTCATAAAATTCGGAAATAGAGTTGGATAAACCAAATGCATAGAATACAACAATCGACCATATCCAAAATGAATTAAACATAAGAGAAGAAAGCAAAACAGAAAGAAATGAAAAAAAAAATGAGGCAATGTGATGAAAATGAAAGAGACACAACGTAATAAATGTATTAAATCAGCTAATAAAATGATGCAAAAATAAAGGGATGCAACTACTATAAAGAGGATGCACAGTGCATTAGATTGAAGAATCTGAAACACAACAACAAATGGGATGGGTCAGATGCATTTGCAGGTAAAACGAGAGATCAATGAAGGATCATTGCAAAAGGGGTCCGATCTAATATTGGATCAGATCGGATTCCACCCTGCTTTAACGGTAAAAGTAAGATACAAATATGAGTAAAAGACTCTGCTGCTGACCCATCGTAATGCAGAGGAGACTCACACGACAAAGGGGACAGATGTAATGGATTGAAAGAGGTTGATAACGGAATGAACTGAGATACTACACGAACCATGAGATATTAATACGATTCATCTGGCAAGTGATATCGATATCAGAAATGAAAACTCCTAGAAAAAGGAAAATGGAAACAATACCTGATGAAGTAAAATACAAGGTCAATTATGCCATGTCTTATAGCCCTGATGATGCCAATCAAAGGCATTGAGGTGATTGCCAAATATATCATCAGCGCTGCTAAAGGCAGGGTGGTGATACAAACATACGTTCAGGGAGCAGGGCCAAACGAGAAAGGAGGAAAATACAAAACAAAAAAGAAAAAGAAAAAAGAAAAAGAAAAAGAAAAAATAAATAAAAAATAAAAATGAAGATGAATTTGGCCTTATCAAAATGAAAATCCGAATGGATACAAATAATCACGATTAGTCTGAAGAGAATGAAACATAAAAATGAGGATCAGGATCCCTATCAATTCTTTGCAGCGAGAACAGGATTCCGTTGTAAACAAGGAATGGAAATAAATCAGAAATTGAAAACAGCCATAAAAAAAAGGAAATGAAACAGTAAACTATGAAGAAAACAGAGAAAACAAAGTGTCGGAACGCGCTCGTTCCTTTTGATTTTGCTTGTCTATAATCCAATTTGTTATATACAAATTGATATTACAGAGAGTGCGTCAATGGGTTCAACAAAAATCAAAGAAAAACAAATCGGAAAGAAAACGGACAAAAGGCGAACGCAACCAAACTATAAAGGAAATGAATGATATGAAGGGAATAGAGGATGGGATGGGGGACTTACCATGACTTGTTGTTATTGCTGGGACTGGAAGCTCCTTTGATGATCAAAGGGGAAATGGATGGAGCTGGGTTTCCTGTAGGGCCAGTTATCCTTCAGTAATGTCGAGAAAATGGGGTATAGAGAAAGTGGAAAGAGAACTGAGGAAGAAAGAGGCGATGGTGTTGATCCATATAATGAAGAGGCAGAAAGTGGATGCGAGAGTGATCGCTGCCCTAGTTTCCCTTTCGCACCTCCTTTTAAAGACGGTGAAAGCGGATGCGAGATTGATCTATGGTTGAGAGTTGGACGAAGGTGGATGGGCGGTGGAGAAGAAGATGAGGCGATCAGAGGGTTGAAGAAGGAAGGAAGGTGATCTGAGGGTTGAAGAAGGGGGATTACAGCGGGAGCGTGCGAGACTGGGCCATTGGCGATGAAGGGCTTAGGGAGGAGATGTCGTTGGTAGATGAGGGGTGAAAGAACTCGATGGGGAAGATGGCTCTGGAAGGGGTGCGATGGGGATTCCAGTGGAGGGGGGGGGGGGGTCTGCGAGAGGGGAGAAGCGGGACGGGCGGTGCAAGTGTGCGACCCGGGACGATGTTAGGAAGGTGAAATGGAGAGAGACCGAGATGAGACAGAGGGAGAGAGGGTGAGACAGAGTGAGAGAGAGAGCGAGACGGCGAGGAAAAGCGAAAAAGAGCGGTACGGAGGGAAAACGAGCGCAACTGCTGCAATTTTTGTGATTTTTCAGAAAGACGGTTCCTCGATTTTCAAAAGAAGATTCAAAAACTTTTCTAAAAGAGTTCTTCGCAATTTCCCTTGTATTTTAAAATTTTTGTTCATTTTCTTCGTATTTTCAAGATTTTTTTGTAATTTTGAATCAAAGCTCTAAAATCTAGGCAAAATGAGGAATTTAAAACTATTTTTATATTTTTGAAGAATATTTACAAAAAGAGGAGTTTTCCTAAGAATTCAAAGCCATTTTCTGAAAATTCTTCAAAGACGGGTTTGGATTCAGAACTTGGGAAGATTTTCGAGTTTTGAATCTCGAATCGAGAAATATAGAGCAGTGAATCCAAATGGATGCCGGATGGGCTCTTCGAGCCATCCAAAAACTATTTCTGGTATTTTTGTAATTTTAATTTGAAAATTGGACAACGAGGTTTAGATTTGGTTCTTGAATTGGATCCAGATTCGAAATTGAGTCAGATGTATAAAAATAAATTTAATTTCAATAAAATCTGAGAAATAACTGGAATTTAGATTTAAAACTGACTCGATTGCTCAGAAAATGGGGCCAGGGGCAAAAGAAAATGTTTAAAACATTTTGAAAAATTTGGGGTGTTCACAGATGCCCCTCTTTGCTACTAAGCCGGTTGAAAGTCAAGCTTAGTGGTAAAGAAACACTCCAAATTTTGAAAAATGTCCTAGTCAGCAGATCTGAGCTGGATGTGGAAGAATTACTTCGAAAATATGGCTTTTCAGGCTTAAAACCTTATCCTGAATGGTTTTGGGGGGACGAAATCCTCGACAATGATATGACTGAATAATAGAAATGAGGAAATCGTGATGCGACTTTGGGTAAAGGTCTCAAAATGGTGGAAAATCAGAATTTTTGATAAATGTCTTATGGGTGAGACAAAATCAACTTTTGGAATGACTCAGGTTTATCCCTTAATCTGGATGAGACGAAGATAAATCAAGATAATTTGGATAGGGAAAGGAATATAAGTGGACCTCGATGGGACATTTTTGAGAGAAATGCCTCGTGAGATGAAACTCAAACATGATCCTTTCCTTGATGAATATATATAGAGCATGGATTCCTTTGTGGGGGGAAACCATTATGGGACCGAGAGGATTACCTCTTCGAAACGAGGCTCAGGTTTAACCCAAACCTGAATGGAAGGTACCTCGTGGAACAAGGTTCAGGCTTAACCCTTAACCTGAAGGGGACGACCCTACGGAATCCTCGAATGAAGAAACTGTGGTGGGACTAGAAAGGATATCTAGTCGAAACGAGACTCAGGTTTAACCCTAACCTGAATGGAAAGATACCTCACGGAGCGAGGTTCAGACTTAACTCTTATCCTGAAAGGGGCGACCATACGGAATCCTTGGATGAAGAAACCATAATGGGACCTTCGGAATTTGGATGAACAAATCCGAAAGGGGTTTTGTGAGAAGAGAAAAACAAGGGATTCCCTAAAGCTTGGAAAATGGATGATCTTGGGTGCCTCATTGCTGAGACTAAATCAGCTTATAAAAACAGATGACCTCTCGTAGAAGGTTTGGGTGATACCTCAAGGAGCGAGGTAACAGGTTTAATCTTCGAGGAGCGAGAAAACTGTGATGGGACCTCTAGACTTTGCACAACAAGTCCAAGAGGGGTTTGCAAAAGGATGAAAGTGGGGGTCCCTAAAGCTTGAAAAGGGGTTGATAAAGGGGGCGCCTCATCGCTGAGATTGAAAATAACTTTTGACAATAACAGACCTTTTGCAGAATGTTCAGGTTTAACCCTTATCCTGAGTGGGAACTGTCTATGGCGAGACAATGGAGAACACGGGAAAGTGTGCAGATCTGAGAGCGCTCAGATCAGACAGAAGGAGAGAACTTTTCAGTCCTAAAGAGGGATGACGCCAGGATACATCGAAAATGAACATCAAGTTCTTACTTCATGTCGGGATAACGAGAAAATATTGCCAATAAGATGTCAAAAATTGTAGTTGATTCAGAATGATTGAATTGTGCATATATGTGTGAAAATATCACCTCTTTCTACCTAGAGTATTAACTCCAATGGGGTTAACTCTGTAGAATCAAGAATCAAATTCAAATTTTGTTGTTGTTGAGTTTCTTCAAGGAAGATATCAATTTCCTCGATTTGAAAGGAGAGGAAATATTCTTAGCTTCCTAAAAGCGATTGAGTGAAAAGATATTGATAAGAGAATTTCACATAGATAAAGATGATTCCTGACAGTTTCGGGCAGTTTGATATCCTGGGGCTTTTCCCATGATGATCTTTTTGCACTCTTTTGAGTCATGGAGCTTTCTTGGGCTTTTACATCATTCTTCATTTTGGAGATGTCCTGACTTTTCTCTCTTTTTTGGAGAAGGGTACGTCACAAACTCCTTCATCTTGGAGATGCTCCGATCCTTCTTTTTTCTTTCTCAAGAATTAGGCTTGATGATATTGGTTCATTGGTCAAAATCTCTGGATGATAGCAGAAATCAAATATCTTTTGGGGTTTTTCGGGAGGTTCATTGCAGTCGCCTTCATCTTGACGGTGCTCTGAACATTCCCTGGAAGGATCTATCACAAACTCTTTCATCTCGGAGATGATCCAAATCTTCATTGGCCCCGGGGGTCTTGCTCGCATATTCGTCTTCATCTTGACGACAATTAAGAGATCCCTTTTGTGGATATTTGATTGCAGCTTAGATGACTGAGGAGATATGGATTGGGTAGGTTCTTTTTACTGCCCAGGATATTTCCACTGCCTTACTGCCAAAAGAATGATTTTTAAGAATGTGTCATAGTTATGATCAATATCAGTTTGCTTATGGCTTTTCAACATCATTGAATTTTCCTTTGTCGATCATATCGAAGATTTTATTTTATCCTCTTGGTTGACCAACAGAAACAACTTGAATTTAGTTCTTATTTCGCAAAAGTCTTGCTCCTTTGAAAATAATACTAAAAGTAGTTTGAGGAAGTTCTTTATGCGATAAAAGTTTTGAGATCAACAATGGTTTTTTATAGCAAATTGGCAAAATATTCTAGAAATCCTTGATGAAAGAAATTACTTGATATTGAATCGACACATCCGTGACAAAATGCTCCTCTCTTTTTTTCCAAAAAGAGAGACTCAGGCTTAGCCCTTACCTGAATGGGAAGTTGGAAATACTCCTCTCTTCCCCAAAGAGGAGGTGTTTACAAAACAGAACTTTCGAAGAGAAATTAAATTTTCGTCAAAACTCCCTATCTCTAGGCTTCTCTTATGAAAAGGTGGCCGAAAAACAAAGTTGAGAAAGTATCATAGAGGAACGAGTCCATCACACTCTCCCTAAAAGAGGGTCCTCTGTGAAGGGGGTGGCCAAAGATGAGAAAAACGGGGACCACAAAAAGAAACGAGCTTCCGTCGAAGCTCTCCCTGGAAAAAGGGTTCTTTTGTGTAAAGTTGGTTATTGTTTTGCAAACAGTTTGCGAAGAAAATGAGTCCCTTCAAACTCTCCCTGGAAGAGGGTTCTTGCAAACGAAAGATGGTTGCATGCGATAGGAACGAGCTCCCTCGAACTCTCCCTGAAGAGGGCCCTTCGCAAGAGAGAAAAAAAAAAGATTGATTTTTGATAGAATAGTAACCCAAAGTTTGAATTTGAGATTTAAAACTTGAATTTATGATGAACGGTTATTACAAAGACTGAACCCGGAGGGCTAACTTGAACAGTCAGCCAGACACTAGCACGAGCACTAGATGTACCAGCACGAGCACTGGATTTGAAGATATATCAGTATAAGCACTGGGTTTTGAAAAACACACCAGCATGAGCACTGGATTTCGAAAAATGCCCCAGTCAGAGCGCTGGGTTTCGAAAATACACACCAGTACGGGCACTGGGTTTTCGAAAGTGCATACTAGTACGAGCACTGTATTTCGAAAAATGCCCCAGTCAGAGCGCTGAGTTTCAAAAATGCACACCAGTACGAGCACGGGGTTTTCGAAAGTGCACACCAGTACGAGCACTGGGTTTCGAAAATGCACACCAGTACGAGCACTGGGTTTTCGAAAGTGCACACCAGTACGAGCACTGGGTTTCGAAAATGCACACCAGTACGAGCACTGGGTTTTCGAAAAGTGCATACCAGTACGAGCACTGGTTTTCGAAAATGCACACCAGTACGAGCACTGGGTTTTCGAAAGTGCACACCAGTACGAGCACTGGGTTTCGAAAATGCACACCAGTATGAGCACTGGATGTCGAAAATGCACACCGGTACGAGCACTAGGTTTTCGAAAGTGCACACCAGTACGAGCACTGGGTTTTGAAAATGCACCAGTACGAGCATTGGTTTTTAAAAAATGCACCAGTACGAGCACTGGTTTCTCAATGGAGAGTTTTAGGAAAAGACTGACACTCGAAGATACTTGAGAATTAAGCGAGAATGATTGTCGGTGCTTCAGGATTATCCCTTATCCTGAAGGGGAAGTTCAGGTTTGTCCCTTAACCTGAAAGGGAAAAGCAAGGAAAACTTTGGTCCAATACGAACATTGGATCAACAAAGGGGAAATTCGAGTCGGAACTCGCAAATCGCGAAAATGGAAGATAAAAGGGGGAAACCTGAGTCAGAACCCGGATCTTCAAGAGAAAATTGAGTGGAAAAACTCAAATTTTCGACGCAACGATTGGTTCCAACACGAGCATTGGATCCAAAAGGAAGTCCGAGTTGGAACCCGAAACTTCAAATGAAAGATAAAAGGGGAAAACCCGAGTCGGAACTCGGATCTTCAAGATAAAAGATAAAAGATAAAAGAGAAAATTGATTTGGAAAACTCTAATTTTCGACGCAACGATTGGTTCCAACACGAACATTGGATCCAAAAGGAAGTCCGAGTCGGAACCCGGAACTTCAAACGAAAGATAAAAGGGGAAAACCAGAGTCGGAACCCGGTTTTTTTGAAGTAAAAGAATGAATGAGAAAAAATGAGTTTTGAGAACTCGAATTTTCACAGAAACGATCAGTTCCAACACGAGCATTGAATCGGATAGGAAGTCTGAGTCGGAACTCGAAATTCCGAAAATAAAATATATATACAAAAGGGAAAACCCGAGTCGGAACTCGGTTTTTCAAAATAAAAGAATGAATGAGAAAATCGAGTTTGAGAACTCGAATTCTTTACGTAACAATTGGTCCAATACGAACATCGGAACCAAAAGGAAGCCCGAGTTAGAACCCAAAACTCCAAAAATAAAAATATATATATGTGAAAAGGGAAAATCCGAGTCGGGACCCGGTTTTTCAAAATAGAGAATAAATGAGAAAATCGAGTTTGAGAAGTCGAATTCTCGACGTAACAATTGGCCCAATGCGAACATCAGAATCAAAAGGAAGCCCGAGTCGGAACCCAAAACTCCAAAAATAAAAATATATATATATATATAAAAAGGGAAAACCCGAGTCGGGACCCGATTTTTCAAAATAGAGAATAAATGAGAAAATCGAGTTTGAGACTTCAAATTCTCGACGTAAAAATTGGCCCAATGCGAACATTGGATCCAAAAGGAAGCCCGAGTTGGAACTCGAAACTCCAGAAACAAGAATATATATATATATATAAAAGGAAAAAAAAAACCAGTCGGAACCCAGATCTTTAAAATAATAAAAATGGAATGAAAAATAAAAACCTGAGTCGGAACTCAGATGGGAAGGAAATAATTCCTACCTGAGAGTCGGATTCTTGAAGGATTGACAAAAGAGCATGAATAGATTCCGACGATTATGAAGAAAAACTTATTCAAGATCCTCGACCCAAGGTGGCCTAAGATTTGAATTTTATTACGATGGTCTCCAAGATTATCCTTTATCTTGATGCGAATTCGACAAAATCAAAGAAGATTGATAAAGGATAAAAAAAATTGATAAAAGAAAAAGAATAAAAAATTAATGATATTGACAACAGAACAAGTATTGGTAGAAATTGGTAGAATTTTGAGGAAAAACAGATAATAAAAGATTTTAGGACAATCCCTTATCCTGAAAGAAAAAGGACCTCGCGGGACGAGGTTTAGGTTTATCCCTTAACCTGAAAGGGGAACAAAATGAAAGAATAAAATTTGGGGGGAAAATAAAGAGGAATTGATAGAAATTTACAAAAAAATACAGAGACATTGATAAAAATTGTTTTGCAAAAAGAATTTCCATAGGTAGCAATATCGCTTCTATGAGGGGTCTCAGGATTATCCCTTATCCTGAATGGGAACACCTCGACCTCAACCTGAGAGGGTAAACGAATAAAAGAATACCTCATTGAAAAGAGGCATTAGGTTTATCCCTTAACCTGAAAGGGTTTGTGAAGATTGATAAAATTTTAGTGAAATCAATAAAAACTTGAAAAAAATTGATAAAATTGATAATAAAATGATGAAAATTCGATTAAATTGAAAAATAAAATGAATGTAATTAATAAGAAAATTAAGATTAACTAAAGAATTAATAAGGTTTTTAGAAAAAGTATTGTCTGATCCTGCCTGCTGTGAACACCCCAAAATTTTCAAAATGTTGTAAATATTCCCCTTTTGCCCCCGAACCCATTTTTTTGAGCAATTGAGTCACTTTTAAATCTAAATTCCAGTTCATTTCTTGAGTTTTACTGAAATTAAATTCATTTTATATGTCCAACTCCATTTCAGATCTGGACCCAGTGTTTAAAATCCAAATCTGAGCTTCGTTACCCAATTTTAAATCAAATTCTCAAAATTATCAAAATAACTTTTTGAAAAGCTCAAACAGCTCGTCCGGTATACGTTTGGGTCCATCGTGTTGTATTCCTCGATCCGAGGTTTAAAACTCAAATGATTTCTCAAAACTTGGGTCCAAAACCCATTCTTCTAAAGAATTTTCCCCAAAATAGCCTGAAATTCTCGGAAAAACCTTCTTTTGTAAATAATTCTCAAAAATACAAAAACAATTAGTTTAAATCCTTGTTTTCTGTAAATTTTAGGGTTTTATTCCAAAAATAATCAAAAAAATGTAGAAAATGAAAATATATATATATATATATATATATATATATATATATATATATATATAGAAAAGAAACAAAAAAATCGATTTTTATGAAAACACCTTTTTAGAAACTAGTTTTGTTAAAAACCACGTTCTTTTGGTGAACACTGTTTTTGAAAATTTTGCAAATTCAGAAGGACCGAAAGTGAAATCTTCTTTTAAACCCTCGTATTAAAAAAGAGAAGCCGCAGAAGAGGGTTTAGGGCACCGCCTCTTACCTGCTGCACCTTCTTCTCACCGAAACCCTCTCCAGAACCTTCCCCTCCTGCCCAACGGCCACCACCTTCTCTCCATTTTCGTCCTCCATCGCCCAGCTATCCTCCCTAAGCCATCCATCTTCAACAACCCATTCCCCTTCCTGAACCTTCGTCCCCCTCCTTAAGAGGGGCACGATGAGAAAACCCAAAAAGTCATCCGTCTTCACCCCTCCTGGTTCACGCACCTCCTGCTTCTTTCTTATACCCCCTGATTCCACCTTCTCGGATCCTTTCTATCTTCCCTTTGGTCTAGCTGACTCAAGGAGACCAATTACAACAAGATCACGTAGAAACCTTCCAGGCCACTCAAGGAACCAAAACTCTCTCTCTGATTTTAGAACCCCTGCGGCTTCAGGTAAGCCATCGCCTCCCCTCTTCTTTTTCGTTCTATGTTTTCTCATTGAAATCCTTTTTTTATCATCAACGCATTATGGAGGGGGTTGGTTTGCCTATAGCAACATCAACCGCCCCCCTCTGTGCAAAATCAATGGAACAAGGGGTTCCCACATGTTGTTATCGGTTTTATGACTCTTTTTATCAAATTTATTCAACTTATATAAGTATAAATTTCTTCAGATTTAATGCTCTTTTGTAATTCACAGCATCATTTTTTTATTTCCTCTTTTGATTCTCTTGTGGATGGTCGGTTATCTGTTTATACTTCAATTTCCTCTTTCACACTTGATCTTTTCTGCTTTAAAAAAGTCCCATTGTCTATTGTATTATTTTTGATACTTTGTGTATGCTAAATCGCTTATATACTTCGTTTCATAAGATTGTTCAGTTCACGATCATCCGATCTATTGGACCTTCATCATACTTCCTGCGAATAATCTTTCATTCTTCTTTTTTTTTTTTCTTGTGTTAATCTCAAATGCATATGTTGATGTTTAACATCGTGATGGTAGCATTGCATAAGTTAGATCGTAACATCATAGGTTATGTGAAAATTATTACAGACTGTATTGCATTTGCTCATGATTACATTCCCCCATTACAATCATTCACTTGATTTAGCATCTACACATTATAACTGGATGCAAGGCATCAGTATTCTTTTCGGAACCAAAGATCGATGAACCAGGTGGTCAGTTCCTATAGCAGCATACAAGAGCGACATTCCTTTTTCTCCTTATCAAGGCATTTGCCATGGTCAGGACCCCTTCAGGATCAGCATCAACAACTTATTTTAACGTCAATTCATTCTGATTACATTCTTGGCATCAGAATTGGGGACAAATGGTTTGGGGCTATAAGTTGCTCACACAGGATCTTGACTCAGTTGTAAGTTCCCCCCCTCTCATGCCAAGTGACAAGCTCCGAGAGAATGTGCTTTCCTGTAGACATAGGCTATCTTGGCAGGAAAGGAGGATAACGTTAATACGAAAGTCTCTTTCATATCTCTAAGTGATGATGTCCCTCATTGGTAAGTCACGGTTATTGTTATATATCTGTGAATGTCCAGATTTATGTTCAGCATTATTCATGCATGGATTTGCCATTTGATCTGTTACTAATCTCAACAATTTCTTGTTCTTTCCAGGGATTCATTGGTAACCCCCAAAGAAACAGGTTTATGTTCCGTTCTCTTATTTTTGAATTCAGATAGGATAGATGTTGTTTGATCTTGATGCATCTTAAGCCATGTATATTCCAAGCCGATTTAACTGTGTCCAATTATGCTCGATATGTTAAATCGAAAACATGAATATAATTTTTGGTGGTAGGTTTCTAGAGGCTGGAGTATGTTTGGTAGCTTTGTCCTACTCTTTGTTTGATAAAACTCAGATATATATCGAATTATTCTTCTGCAACTGATGGAATATTATTTGCATAACAGTGAAAGAGCTTGCCTCAAAGGATTATGTTATGAAGGTAGAATCGGTTCATGTAGTCACAACTATCCCCAAGATAGAGTTTTTAAATCAGATTCCTGAGAAAGTTGGACTCTAGCATAGTTTCAGGCCACACTAGAACAACTGATAGCGTTATCCAGGGGATTATAGAGATCAATTATTATTATTTTTTTTTTTTTTTGTTCTTTTCATTGATATCATTATCTGTTGTATATCTATTCACACTAACCAATATCCATTTCACATCTCTTTACACTATACCCTGCCTTGTTCATCCACTGTTGTCACTAAACTACAGTAACACTTCATTGACATTTCATATCTTCACAGTAGGTAGCTCCTTTCACTAGCTACTTCATTGCATATTATCCTCACCAACTACACTCATGTCAGCGCCATCACCCACCCTGCACCTCTCTATTTGTTATCTCTTTCACCTACTGTAGCCGCTACTAATACCTTACCAAACTCTTTATCTCATTTACATGTCCCCTTTACAACAACACACCTCTCACGGCTACAGTGTTATTTTTGCAGCAGTCTGAGCATAAACATGTTTATTCATAGAACCCTTCACAGCAGCAGTTTTTCTGTAATTTACACTCCTTTCACTATGTTAATTGCCAAAGTAGGGTCATCCTGAATATGACTGCTTCAATTCTTGTTGTGAGCATCCAAGAAGTGGAAAATCCTCAGAATCTGTAAATTTAGAGGCATTCACAAGTAGGGTGAACCCCATGAAAAGACTTCCATATGCAGAGGCAGCGCTGCCCAGCCTTGCAGAGGGCTGTCTGGTTGGAAAGATGAATTGATGTATCTCTAACAAGAATGTCACTTTGATGATATCCTGGGCGCTGATTGCTAACATCAATTACATACATGGCTCTGTTATTGAATATGGCTGATAACCTGATTGTGGAAAGCAGGAGGATCAGTTCTGGTCTTAATGTCTTGCGGTAGTATGACTTGTGCTACAAAGTGTTTGTAAAATTTGGTAAAATTCGCCCCTTTTTCATATATATACATTTTCAGTCAGCCTATGCATATACTAATTCCTTGTGACCTGCATCTTTTATCCTTATAATCATGTATTATGCTGCTACAAAACTTTGTTCATCTCATTGCACACGCGGTTACATATGCATCTTTCATTATACTAGCTACTGTAAAACAATTTGTTACCTCACTCACTGTTTCATGTTATGCATAGTTGCTGCAAAACACACCTGTGTATATACTCCACAATGCTTTAGATTTGTTCATCTTTGGCGTTTTGCACCTGGGCAATAGCACCACTAGTACCACTAGGCACTCCCCATCTGGTAGGTAAGACAATACATTTACATTGATATATCTTCACTATACTCCTACACACATTTTTAGTTCAAAAACTATACTACAAATATTTGTATGTGCTGTGTAGATATGCATGTGATTACAGTCCTATATTCACCTCATTTCATTTTCCTGTAACCTATACTTTCCCTGTACTGCTGAAACACCAGCATAACGAGTCTTCCCTATCTCTCACCATCCATAGTTTTCCTGTCCATTGTTTAATATCCATAACCTCAGCCACATTAGGTACTAACGTCACCTTGTTCCAGCCTCCACACCACTTCAAGCTCACCGAATGCCATGATCATTGTAGCGGTACCCATTTGGTGATTGTACATCATACCTTAGCTGCAAGTATAGGCTACACCAGCACACACTTCTGCACTTCATTCCCTCATCCAGTTGCTAACAACATGCTCATGGCCAGTTCTGCTGGCATTGGTCACTTAACCATGCAACACATTTACTCACTCACCCACTGCCCACCACCTGTGCACTTTCATCTGCCTATACATTTTCCAGTCCAGCTACCTGCAGCTGATGTCTATAGCCTCACTGCTGTACACTACCAATCACCAACACATATCTTACGTGAAAGGTTCATTCTTTTCCCACAGTTGTATGGCCATTTTAATGGTTGTCATTACTTTTTCTGTCTTCCATCTATATATATATATATATATATATATCTATGTATTTATATCCATCATCATATATGCTCTCTTTCTCTCTCTCTCTCTATATATATATATATATAACATCTGTCTATCATATGTCCTGTGCTAACTTTGTTTTGCAGGAAGGTATAAGAAGCTTGAATTTCTCTTTTGGACTAGAAGTTTCTGATATTTGCAATTCAAAGTTGTAATAAATTAGGTATAAATGAGAAAATTTCTAACTTTTAGATAGAATGAATGAGCATTGTAAATATCATAAATCAATTGTTCTCATATCATTTTCATTTTATTTCTCAAAATCTCACAAATGGAAACACGAATGTCACGTGCACCATTTCATAAAGAGGTAATTAATCCTAAGTTGATGATTTACATCAATGGCCACAGTCAGGATGTAAACAAAACTTAGTATTTTTATCTTTTATAAAATAAACACTGGATCCACACTGGACCCTTTTTCAAGATTCATCATATTTTCTTTAAATATTTTTCTCTTTTATCGGAGTCTAATCTAAAATTAATTCAATATATATACCAATGACCATAGTCAGGGTATATTGAGAGTTAATTTCATTTTAAACTCTATAAAAGCACCAAAAAATTATTTTATTCTTCACTTGAATTTAAATATAGATTATTATATAATACATTCAATGACCGTAGTCAGGGATGTATTATATCTTCAATCTCATTTACATTCATTTAAAGAATGAAATATGATTTCCAAATCCAATTTCAAAAATTCTTTAAATTCATTCATCATTTAGGATAGAACTCCATCATATTTTCAAAATTCCTTTTTCAAAACTCCAAGTGATGTTAATATCTTCTTCAATCAATCTTCAATTCATGTAAAATCCAATTCATCTTTTCATTTTAAATTTTATTTCATTTTCAATCTCAAAGTCCAAATTAACTTTGAGATTTCAAACTCATTTTATATTAAAAAATTTCAATTCAAATCAGATTTCAAGAATACAATTTGACTTTGAAATTTCAAACTCATTTTATATTCAAAAATTCCAATTCAAATCAGATTTCAAAAGTTCAATTTGACTTTGAAATTTCAAATTCATTTTATATTCAAAAATTCCAATTCAAAATCAGATTTCAAAGTTCAATTTGACTTTGAAATTCCAAATTCATTTTATATTCAAAACTCCAATCAAAGTTCAATTTAACTTTGAGATTCTTGATTCATTTTTCTAAATTCCAAATTCAAGTCCAATTTGACTTTGAAATTCGTTTATTCTCAAATAATTTTTTTTTTTCAAAATCCAAAGTTAGATCCAAATTACATCTTGGATTCCAGATTTCGGAACCAATTCCCATTTAGGATTCTGGATCCAGAATCCAACTTCACCTTGGATCTCAGACTTTAGATCCAAATCCATTTTAGGATCCAGAATCCAATTTCATCTTGGATCTCAGACTTCAGATCCAAATCCGTTTTAGATCCAGAACCCAATTCTACTTTGAATCTCAGACTTCAAGATCCAAAATTCATTTTTACGATCCAGAACCCAGTTCCACTTTTTGGATCTCAGACTTCATATCCAAAATATATCTTAGGGTCCAGAGTCCAACTCTATCTTAGATTCCAGATCTTGGATCCAATTCTATTCAGGATCCAGAATCCAATTCCATTCCCAATTCTTGATTTTAAAACCAATTCCATTTTCAAATCTCATCTGAACTTCCTAAATCCACTTCTATTTTTTATACCCTTTTGATTTTCTCAAATCCATCCTGATTTTAAATTTTAAATCTAGAATTCAATATCACTTCAAATTTCACCTCTTTCTCTTTAAATCCATGTTTAAATTCAAATTCAAAGTCCATCTCTGACTTTGAAGCTTCATTTTCTTTATCACTCATCTCCCAATCATTCTTTTCAAATTCAAAGATTTATTTTCCCAACTCTGATCATTTTTAAAGACTTAGAACTTCAAAAATATCCTTCCTAAATCTATCTCAAGTTCCAAGTTTGATTTAACCGTTCAGATTAAATCATTTCTTCACTCCATTATCAAGTTCATCCCAAGAACACTTTGAGATTTCCAAAACCATTTTTTTTTGAAAAGAGCATACATCATTGCATTGCACAAGCATGATTCTTTGTGCATTTAGACTTAGAATAAATTTTTAGATAATATTTAGGCAAAGCAAAAGGCATAAATTCGATCCTTGGTTCGATTACCCTTGGTAAAAGCACCAGGAACGGTTGAACCTCGTACCGACGAGCGAATCCCGTCTCTCCATTTTTCCTGCAATATTTTCAAAACGGAGGCGAGTTATTTGCTAAATATTTTCAAATCAAGGTCAAGTGAGACCCTGCGAAAGAGTTCCTCTCTCTTCTTTTCTCTTCTTTTCTCTTCTTTCCTCTTCTCTCTTCTTTTCTCTCTTTTATCTTTCTCCCTTCAGAAAGGAGGAAAATAGAAGTTAGAAAGGAAAAGAGGAAGAAAAGAGAGAAATACCAAGAGAGGAAAAATTTTGCGCTGATCACAGTTTTGGCGACCGAGATGGGACTCGTCTTCGTCCGGTCGAATTTATGCCTTTGCTTTGCTTTAATATTTTCTAAGTTTTTATTCTTCTATGTCAGCTTCATTTTCATGCAAACCTTAGGAGCTTAGACTCTATCCTAAGCTGACATCTTTGCATATAGGATCTAAGTATGGTTTGGTAGGACCATATTTGGGAGATTATTCCATGTTCACATTAGATCTAGGTCTGAAATACAACTCTCCACAATTTTAGGGATTGAATGCGAACATTGTATGCAAGTGTATGCTTCTTTTCATTTAAATTCTATCTCTTTAAGACTTGCATTAGAGCCATCTGATTTCTTGCATAATGAGCATATTTTGAAAACCTCCATACCTATATTGTCCCGGTTTTTACGTTGTTGGGCTGTCTTACTGAACCATAGTTTGGGAGAGAGCCTCACAACTGGACCACTTATTTGGGTTCGCGCCGCCCTACCACGTACCTAAGGGCCATAGTCCGAGGTATATCGGTAGGTGCTCAAGGATGTTGGGAAGCCATTACCTTAGAACCAGAGAGATATTTTATGCCACGTACTTCGAGCTTCGGCTTGAGTATATTGGCATACCTTGATTGGAATCAGATGATTAAAATCTTAGAGTTAGGATTAAGGTCCAATTAGCCATTTCAAATATTGCATATAGAGTCAGCTTTAGAAAATGATGTTTGTACATTTTTGTGATTGTATGATATTTTATATCTTCCTTATATTCTCCAAAACCCTGGGTACATATTATTCAAATTTTCCTCTTTGTTTTTAAAACCCAAGTGCATTTTTCCTTTATTCTTCTGATTTCTTTAAATTCTTTGATCCTGCCTGCAAATTCTTTAAAATTTTTCTTTTATATCCTCTTTCAAATTCTTTTTTATTCCTTACCCTCTTTTGTGATAAAATAAAATTTTTGTCAGGATATGTCCCTTTCAAAATTAAATATTTGTTCATATTTTTATCTTTTTTCACAGAAAAACAATGCGGTTGTCACAAATTTTTGGTGACAACTCGATCCCTCGTAATGGGATATTTTCATTATCAGACTTTGATTTCTTCCTTTATCATAATTTCCTCTAAAAATTTCCTAAATATCCCATTTTTACCTACAGAGAGGATATTGACATTTCATCATAGTTCGGACAAGGACTGAAAAGGAAACAGTGCCACAACAAAGCGATAGTGAAGGAGAGGAAATGAACTCCATCAGGTCATCCAAGCAGCAGGGCCAAGAAGCAGAAAGCAATGTTGATTCAGCTACATACAAGTTGTTTCAGAAGGTGATGGCCAAAATGATGTCTGAACAGGCTGAGGAAAACCCTGAAAAAATATCTTCTAAAAGCAAAGCCAAAGGAAAAGTCAGCGAAAAGCAAGTTCAGTATGACAACACTTCAGAGTCAGCAGAGGAGGACTCAGAGGAAGAGCAGCCGGCATATTTTCACAATCCCTTGTATCGCCCCAAGAAAGTCAATGAGGAGCACGAGTCAGCAAACAAAGCCAAAATTCAGACCCCGGCAAAAGATCTGATGTATGAGCAAATGAGAGAAATGACTCGTGCAATCAAAGACTTACAAACCCAGGACAAAGGCAAAAAGACCTACACTGGTGCAGATTTTTATGACGGCCTAGAAGGAGATGACAATTGAGAAGATCTTCCTCGTAAATTCATAAAGTTTGATGGGACCGGCAACCCCAAGGCTCATCTGGCCACATTTTTTGCCAAATGCAACCAATTCAGAAAGAACAACAGGGCTTTATTCCTATGCTTTACGCGTAGTCTGGAAGGAGTTGCAGTAAGATGGTATGCCGACCACATCAACCCGATTGAATTGCGAGACTTTGAAAAAGTCATCAACTTGTTCATTGAAAGGTTTCTCTTCAATACTGAGGCTCCGTCTACCCTCAACCATCTTTTCAACCTAAAGCAAAATGACAATGAGAGGGCAAAAGATTTCATTCATAGGTGGCGGTCTACCTGTAACAGGATAAAGGATCCGATATCATAGGGGCATGCTCTCTCAATAATTTTGAACAATTTCTCTCAACCTCTGAAGGGTCTGATCTCCACTTCTCCGTCTAAATCCTTCATCAAATTAATCAAGCGAGTTGAATGGCTCGAAATAGGATTAGAGAACGGAACCTATCATAGCATCACCTTGGCAGGAGGCAGTCAGGATGTGAAAAAGAGAACCAACTTCACCTTCTCTACCAGTTCCTCTAACAACAACAATGGCAAAAACAAAAGAGGTGGTAGAAAGAACCATACCAGCATATTGGGCAGAAATGATTGATCCAGTCAAGAGAATGGGACCAGCAGGCAGAATAACATCACTCCCTCGAGCATCCAGTTAGAATCAAAGCCCCAAGGGAAACCAAAGCACGACGGTTGGGGATACGATCGTGAATTTACCCCCTTAGAGCAATCACTTGAGGAAGTTCTTGAGTATATGACAACAAAAGAGATGGTTAAACTCCCCAAGATAGCAGATCCTCCTGTGACTATGGGAAGGTTCAAAGATCAGTTTTGCAAATTCCATTGGGCGATGGGTCATGACACCGAGCACTGCTTTGTTTTCAAAAACATCGTCCAAGACTGCATTGATAAAAAGCTGCTGGTGGAAGATCAAGAAGAAGAGTAGCTACCCGTCCTGGCCTAGCTTCCCGAACCATGCCAGTATTTTCTGCTTCCTCTCTTTTTTTTTAATCACCTAATAGGGACAACTCAGTCCTAGTCTTTTGTGACCTTTGGTCAACAAACTTGTAAATATTTCAGTCGTTGTTATAAATATTTCCTATCAATGAAATGTCAATTTTCTTCATATCTGTTAATATCAAATACTTCTATCCTTCGCCACGATGGGGCATTTATTTTGAAAAATTTGTATTTTTCCTATTCTTTTCAAAATAAGGGACAATCTCAAAACATCATTCATGAAAGAAGTGATATTACCTATGAGGGATTTTTCAAAATCATAAAATCTTGAAAATTTCTGCAAAATCTTCATCATGATCACCAAAAAGTTCAAAAATTTTGGTCAAAACTTTGATTTTCCTTTTCTAGGTTGTAAGCCATTATCTTCAAAGTCAACCCTTATGTTGGTTTTTCTTTCTGTGAACACCCCAAAATTTTCAAAATCTTTTAAATATTCCCTTTTTGCCCATAAATTCATTTTTTTTAGCAAATGAGTCATTTTTAATCTAAATTCCAGTTTATTTCTCAAGTTTTTACTAAAATTAAATTCATGTTTAAATTAATTTTGGATCTAGATCTATTGTCCAGATCCAAATCTGAGTCTCATTGTTCAAATTCTAAATTTAAAATTACAGAAAATACCAAAAATAGTTTTAAATAGCTCGGACAGTCCATCCGACATCCATTTGGATCCATCACGCTGTATTTCCCAATTCGAGTGTCAAAAACTCGAACATTTCCTCAATACTTGGGTCCAAACCCCTTTTTCTGAAGAAATTTCCCCGAAATGGTCTGAAATTTTCAAGAAAATACTTTTGTAAATATTCCTCAGAAAAATACAAAAATTTAGTATTTAAAACTTTGTTTTCTTTTAAAAACCTTAGTTTTCTACTACAAAAATACAAAAAAAAAAATGGAAAAAGCAATATGAAAATCAAACATTGAGGAAAAGCAAATAGTTTTTAAAACTTGAAAATGGAATTTTTGCCAAAAACCTCATTTTGAGCCATTTTACAAAAAACTTAAAAAGAGGGAATCCTTCTTTTGGAAATTTGAGAAAGAGGAAACGGCCATCTCTCGCACGCTCCTCCCTCTCATTCTTACCCTCCATCTTCAACAACTTCTTCATCCCTCAGCCTTCCATCTTCAACCAAAATCCCCTCTCGAAGGCTCTTCTTCAGCTTTAAGAGGAGATCACGCAG
Organism: Nuphar pumila; assembly: GCF_984573655.1. Classification (NCBI taxonomy): domain Eukaryota; kingdom Viridiplantae; phylum Streptophyta; class Magnoliopsida; order Nymphaeales; family Nymphaeaceae; genus Nuphar; species Nuphar pumila. Next base: position 64,612,656 of record NC_143249.1, read on the forward strand.
GGGAAGCAAGGGACCGCTTCTTCACCCCCCACTTCTCCCTTACGATCCGTCTTCTGCCTCTCCACCTTCTTCTCCTTCACGGCCCGTCTCCTACCTCTCCATCGGCATCCATTTTCTTCCTTCATCCACGAAGCACCCGATCTTCTTCTTCATTTCCCCTCCCTCTTTTCTTCTTTCTTATTTTTCCTTGGTATTCTTCCATCTGATTGAGGGGAATCGGCCATTCTGAAGCTCCTGCAATCTATTTCGAAAGTTATCAGCAGAAATCCCGACAGCAGAAGGTAAGTGATTTCTTCCTTTCCAATTCCTACGACTTATCGTATTCTGAAATTTTTCCTCTCTTCATGAGTTTTCTTCCCTTCTTCTTTTACTTAGATTTTCTACAGAAATTTTATATTATCAGATCTTCTGTTTTAGTTTCTGTTTTTCTTTCACGGCATTACGGAGGGGATCGATCTGCATATAGCAGGATCGACCCCCTCCCCCCTTCCTCATTGCTACAGCAAATGGAATCCATCGATTCCAACATTTAATTTCGTTCTCATCCCTGCCCACTATTTTGGTTTAACATTTTTTTTTTAGTATGATTTGGGCATGTCAGTGTCATCTTTTTGTCTATCTGATGTATCATATTAAATGGTGGAAGCTTCATCACGAATTGATTTGCATTCGCTAAGATATCCAAAAAAAAAAAAGAAAAAAAAAAAAGAGAAAGTGAACTTATAGTGGCAGAGAAATTGCTGGAGCCAAAATCTCTTGAATGTAGCTCTGACAGATCCATGGTGAAGGAGGCCCAACTCATAAGTCCCCTGTATTTGTTCCTCAGCAGCTGGTACTAATCATCTGCCTCTTACTCTGCATCGAGTCTGCATTATTTTTTTTTTTTCACTGCAATCGTTAATTTTTATTACCTGTGTGCTTATTTCTCTTCTGTATAATAGTATCCATTCATCCCTTGCATAATTTACATTCCGTTCCCCAGCCAATCTTTTTTATGTCAGTAAGGCTGGGAATTTGTTACTTTGATTGTGCCGGTAGGGCAGCGCATCCAAATGTTTGATGATGATAGATACCTCAAGAAGTTAGGTATTGTTGGGATTGTTAAGGTCTACCCAATCATGATCGTGATTGGATCATAAGTATTGTCGTTAGGTTGGGCTTTTGTTCAATCAGGAAGGGTAGCAGGTTATAACATTCTGTTACAGTTTGCCTTTGTCACTTATTTCTGCTCCCTTCTGATCTCTGGTTTTGATGAAGTTGAGCTCATACCCATCTGAAGGCTGTCGGGTCTGGTGGGGATGAGGTCTGGATGGATCCGACACCTGCATAAAAATTTTTTTTAGGTAGCCACTGGAGGCGTCATTGCAGCATCTGTTCAAAAGAGAATGGACGCTGTTGTCCTAGGCCTTGAGGAAATCTGATTAGCTAGCTCTCTGGTAGCAGAAATTACGTCACTTGTACAAGTAAGCCTAGTTTTGAGCATTGGCAAGGCAGCCGAATGTGGAAATCCTGGAGATAGCTTGATTGGCATTAGCTCAGGCATCACCACTAAAATCCTGAAAACATAGAGGAGCTCGCAGACTTTGATATCGCTCCCTCTCACTCTGGCTCCATTATCTTGCTCAAGATTCGATACATACTGGAGGCTCTCCTGTTAGAAGCCCAGACCATGAGAAAACAACACTTGCAACATTTGGTCTAAACATCAAGACATCGACTTTGCCAAGTAAAATCGAAATGTCTGTTACAATCTGGATTTATTGAAACCAGTTTGTCATCAACACGTCATTACCCATCTCAATATTTGGATCGCTATAGTCATATTTGCAGCATGCTTCATTATAAAACTCACCTTCATATTCATCGCCGCCATTCATGAGTTAATGTGTTTTCAAGTCATTTTTTTTTTGGACTTGGGCGACAATGTATTGTCTCATGAATTCCCCTCCTGGTTTGGATGCCTGATGCAATTAAAGAGTGCCTGCTTTATGCTCAAATCATTTTAATGGTCTAGTTGCTCCCCCGGTGTCTGAGAAAATTATTTTCTGTGCTACAAATCATCCTGATCTCACAGCCTTTCTTACTCCGCCAGCATCAACATTACCTCCTTTACCTTACAGTTTGCACACAATTTATCATCTCTCTTCATTTTTCTCCATTTCGCTGTAGTATATCACCACTACTATATATATGCATACCCTTGTGTAAACACACCAAATTTTTACCTTCACCCAGTGTTTGTCCATCTCATAAGTCATCACAGATCATTGCATGTCATTGCACGCATTCTGCATAGCATTGTATAACATTGCATCTCATTTTCGAGATCCAGCACTCCTATTTCAAAACATTCAATCCAGATTTGAATTTTAAAGCTTTATTTCAAAATCAATTTCAAAACCTGGGTTTTTATTCAATACTCTGTAATTTTCCAACCCCAGGACTTTGTATTTCGAAATATTTTCTCAGAAAACAATCTGGATTCCTTTCAAATTCAAACTTTAATCGATTTCAATTCACATATGAGACCCATTTAGATGGTGTCGCTTCTGAATGCCTCTATTCATCAAATTTCTCAAATTTTTGAAAGTTTCAGTCCGATCAGGACTCTGTCTCAGAGTCCTAATCAAGTCAGGAGTCTGTTTTTAAGTCTGTTTTACTTCCATTTTCAATCTTTTCCGTTTGCTTTCAAAATTTAGGTCATTTTACAGAGTCCAGTTAGTTCAGGACTCTATTTTAGAGTTCGGTCGAGTTAGGAGTCTAACCCTGACTGTGTTTTCTGACTTATTTCATCATTTCTTGATAAAATCTTTTGAAAATTCTTTCATTTGGCTTTTAAAATCTAAAATCTCAGAGTCCTAAGAGTTCAGGACTCTAACCCGGAGTTCCAGTTCGCTTGAGACCCTATTTTCAAAGATCTTGAATTTCAAATACTGATTTTAACCCCTTTTCAAAGCCATTTTCAGTGTTTATTTCAAAAATGTTCAAAATTCGATGTGGGCCCACTCAGTTGGCATCATATCCAGAGGAATTCTAACTCAGTTAGGACCTTATGCCATTTCAAAAATCCTAATTTTAAGTTTACTTTTGAAAATCTTTTGAAAACTCCTTCAATTTCAAGTTTTAAAATCACTTTTTGAAAAACTCAAGTAGGGCCCACTCGGGGTGGCGCCATATTCGAGTAAGTCAGGGCTAGTGTAACGCCCCGGATTTTCAAAACAAAGCTAAGTTAAAATTTTCATGGATTTCTTTTTTTTTTTTCTTTGCAGCGGAACTTAGAAAAGCTTTTAGCAGCGGAATAAGACGATAATGAGTCGTCGGTTTTAGAAAACTCCGAGCACGTTGCAGGTATGTGGCCAAGCAACTCATTGACCACCAAAGTGTTCCATTTTATCGAAAGCACATGTTTATTACAACACTACTGCTTAGAAAAGCAGTGAAGGTTCAATAAAAAGGAAGCAGTACAACTCTGTCTAGAGAAACCCTGGAACTTGATGCCGCCTTGCTCCGCATATCGCCACGCAGGTTCAACACCTGAAATCCCCATTAAACGGGGTCAGAACCACTGATGGTCTGGTAAGTAGGCAAACACCTATCTATTCAACTCAAGTAAATGCATAGACCACTCAGGGTCGCAGTTCGTAATACGACGCTCAAGCCTCCATGACTTAGCGTATATCACACAAGCCTCATTAGGGCTATGAGTTGAACATCCACGCAAGTCGTCATGACTTCGCATAAGCCTCTTCAGGGCTGTGAGTTAGAATAACCTCTCAAGTCTCTACGACTTAGCCTTGACTTCCTTAGAGTCACGAATGGATGTCTAGCTCAAGCCTTTATGCTTGGCACATCCGTATCCTACGAATCTAAGGACAGCTCTCTGAGCTTCACTTAGTCGTACGAATATCAATGGGGTTCTTTCCCAATCGGTCCAGTAGTATACCAACTATGACACCTTCACAAAGGTTATGCAGGACTGACTCAACAACGTCATCCACTCATACATTCAAAATAGCGTTGTACTTAAGCTAATGCTTTGTTTCGATAATTGCACCTCCCCCTGGGCTTAGGGGACTCATATCTGGGCGACAACGCGACGATCTAGGGGTTGATTATTCTATGTATTTTAGATACCCCAGAGGCCTGTTGACCCCATCCCCCTAGTAGGACGGTACAGCATACCGGAAGAGATCCTTACTAGGTATCCGAATGCATTCTGCTACTGCAGTAGTTGGGTTCAATCCTTAGATATTTAAGGATAACCACGACCTCCATACCTCTGAGTGACGAAGGCCATCAATGAACTCTATCAGGTTCGGGTGAAATATATGTCACTCAAGGTTGCGCCATCACCGTCTTCCTCGGTGAGAAATTCTGAAAGGGGCCTGCCGGTCTTACAATTACTTGACGAACATTGCATGCCTATAGGGCAGCCTTTGAGAAGTATGTACCCGACCCCAATCAACCACACGGCTTTCACCGTGGAACAAAGGTTTTTATTCATATGCATGCTTAACTCTGCTCTCGGCACTTCGGCCTTGACAAGCACTTCACCTCTTTCGGTGGAAACAACACACTCCGGCTCAGCGGCCCTTACGAGTCTGGCTGTCTGATAATTCTTAATGAGCATGCACATGACTCGATCTCTACGGATCGGCTACTCGGCGTATTTTTACGCAACGAGCTCAGGACCTTGTCAAGGCGCTACCACTACTTTGGCGCAACGGCTCTTACAAGTATGATGCCCTTGCAGGTGTCAGGGAGACGAGTCATTCTGACATCGTTCCCACAAAGGACATCATTGTGCCACTTAACTGGTTTTGGCAGCTCTTCTGCCAACCATTCTGTCAACACCTTCTCTGCTCTACCGGCAGTGGTGCGACGAACCCTTCTACATCGTAGAAGGCGTTCCATAACTGGGTAGCACTTCTGCTACGTTCTTTCTGAGCCATTCTTAGCTCCTTGAGGAATTTCAGCAGCACTTCCTCTCTTTTACGGAGAAAGCGTGCGTTTCTTTTATCCGTTTCAGCGGCATCTCCCCTCTTTGGTGGGAAGTCGCTACGCTTAACTCGGGAAATGGATGCGCACTGTTGTGCGTACTTTGCATCCATCAAGGTTGCAGGAACCTTGGGCCATAGCCAGGCCATACGTAATTGATTTAGTCTTTACGTAAAGAGCATTTTGCCAAAACGCGAAGCCTTTCCAATAGGGGCTTCATTCGTCAAGCAGAATCTTGTACGAGGAGCGGTAAGGGAATCGCATGGGCGATTTTGGAGTTGATCTCCGTTTGAACGCTCACTTACGCGCCATATATGTAATATAAGCAGAAGCCTGTGCTTTATACAGCGGCGGCGTAAAGGAAATGCATATACTATTGTTCAGGGTGTGTAACTGAACGAAATATTCTACATATATAACAAAACAGGAGCCTTGGCATCGTTCGACGCGACGGCGTAAGTAAATACATTGCAGAAAGCAGGAGCCTTGGCATCGTTCGACGCGACGGCGTAAGTAAATGCATAATCGGAAGTGCAGTAATCGAAAGTACAGAAAGCAGGGAGCCTTGGCATCATACGACGCGACGACAAAGGTAAATTACATGGCCTGTGCGATATAAGACGCGTCGGCAGTATCAGCAGATATACACCTAGATCTGTATCCAACGATAGTTACGAGGCGAGCGAGTGAACACCGAAGTGTCCTAGAGGGCTCAACCAAGAACTAGGGTGAGATACTATTTTGAAGAACGCATATACTGCGTATTCGAACATATATATCCGACGATAGTTACGAGGCGAGTGCGTGAACACCGAAGTGTCCTAGAGGGCTCAACCAAGAACTAAAGCAAGATACTACTTCAGAAAGTATATGCTATATACAAACAATCAAATACTTGAGAGAGATGGTTTAACGAAGCGAACTTACTTCAATTTGAGGAAGAAATGACTCCGATTGCTTCAAACGCTTCGAACGAGGCTCGACTTCGAAAAAGGATCAACTTCGAACTTCGGACGAAAAAGGACTTGGACTTTGACTTTGAACCAAACCAGGTTCAAGTCAAGTCAACTGGGTTCAGACTTAGGTCAAGTAGGTTCAGACCTAGGTCAGGTGGGTTAGGACCAGGTCAGGCAGGCTCAGACCAGGTCAAGCAGGCTCAGGCTAAGTCAGGCAGGCTCAGACTAGGTCAGGTGGGCTCAGGTGGGCTAGGCTAGGTAGGGGAGGTTTGGAAAAGGAGGAGAGAGAGAGGGGTTGGCGATTTTCTAAAGGAGGGGGGGGTCCTCTATTTATAGGTTCTGAAACTTGGGCCCCAAGTTTCAGAATCCCCTCTTTACCCTTGGGCTTTTCTGAGAATCCCTTCCATGGAAGGTGCTGGAAGGAGCTGGAAGGCTCTGGAAGGTGCTGGAAGGTGCTGGAATATTCTAGAATCTTCTAGAATATTTTCTGAGAAATATTTCTGTGGGTCCCACCCATATTTCTGTGGGTCCCGCAAGAATTTCGGGTTTTCGGCGATTTTTTTCCGAAAAATTCTGAGTACGCCATTATCTTCGTATTGATGTCACTAAGAAAGTTGGCTCGTAGGAATCCTTTGATTTTGTTCAGATAGGAAGTTATGGCTTCCAGAGTGTTTGAGCATATATTCGCGATTCGACGAATATCCTAAGTGTAACTGGCTCGCAGGAATTGATTCGTTTCGCATTCTGAGAAAAATGCCATTTTTACCAGTAAATGCCTCATGAATTTTATTCAGATATTTTCTGAAAAATTGTGGGTCTTACAGCTAGACTAGGGTTAGTTGATGTCTTGGTTAGTGTTAGAGGTTTAGAAGAGTCAAAACCATTTTGAAAACTCATTTTGAAAATTAGTTTTTAAAACTAGTGTTTTTAAATGTTTTTAAAGGTGTTTTAAAAACCCAAATGTGAAAGATGCCAAGTGGCATCACATTTGGGGGTTTTCTAGGTTTAGTTAGGGGCTAATTAGGGATTAATTAGAGTCCCACCTAGGTTAGAAAACCACAAAAAATCGTTGCCTTTAGTGGATTTATTAGAAAGAGTCCTAAAAAAATGAAAAACCTCTTAATTAACCCTAATTAAGTGACTTTTTGAAAAACTATAAAAAGGGACCTAAGGGGGGCCAAAAGGAGGGATCTTTTCTCTCAAATTTTCATGGCCTCTCTCTCCTCTCCAGCACCTCCATCTTCCTCCATTGCAGCTGCAATCACCAAGGTAATATTTTTAATATTTTTTAGTTTTATTTAATACTTTTTCATGTTTTAAATCAATTTTAGCCATTGGTGTCATCCCCTTCATGGATTAAACCATGGATTCAACCTCAAGAACCATCAAGAATCAGCAAGAACGATCCAAGAAGATGATCTAACCCTGTTTTGGATGATTTACAGAGATTTTAATCCATTAGAATTGATTTTAATATGATTTTTTACATTATTAACCAATAAAATATATGATTTACCCTTTTTAATGGGTTAAATCTATGTTTTAAAGGTGATATCAAATTCCAGCCATTGATTCCCTGTTTTTAATTTATTTTCATGGTTTATTCATGTTTGTTTTACGTTCTACAGCATAAAAATAATTTTTATTTACTGTTTTATGGTTTATTTTATTTATTTACATTAGTTAATGCATGGTTTGTCAAGTTTCTTAAATTTCTGTGTGTTTTAGGTTTAGAACAGTAAAGATAATGTTATTTCGGATTGAAGTTCTCATTGTTTAGTTCTGATTTTTTTATATGTGGTGCATGCATGAGTTATTGAGTTACTGTAGAAAAATCAGAGGTTTTGGATCTCGAGAACCCTGTCAAAAAAATCAGACATCAAATCGGTTTTTTAAAGCTTTAAAATCGTGGTTAAAATCAAGAAGGTAACTTGCTGTTATGATATTTCTCTCATCTTATATCCGATTTTAGATCTGTAAAGTGCTATGGATTTACATTGAGTAGATCTGTCTGCTGTGAAATTTTAGGATTTTTTTATCACAGTTTAGTATTTTTCCCTTTTCAGAGAATCTGTTTTTAAATTTAAAGCTCGTTAGGGTTTAGCAAAACCCTAATCAGACTTGTGTTAGTCATAAATCTCAAACCACAGATCCGATTTTAGATCTGTAAAAAGTGAGTATTGTTATTTTTCTGTCTACTGTTCACCACTAAAATTTAAGAGATTTTTGTTTAGAATTGCTATTTATGTCTGTATTTTCAATCTGGAGTAGCCGTTTTAATCCCTGTTAAGAGTGATATATTTTAGCTCAGATTGTCGGAAGGTTTCTCCCTAACCGGAGATGATTTTTATGATCTGTAAATTGGAAAATCTCTGTTTTTCTTTCTAGTTAGTCTCTGTAAAATTCCATAAATTTCCATGGAGATTTGACCCCTGGTTCAGGTCTTGGACTGAGACTGGTTGGTGAATTAGGTCAAAAATAGCATATTTTAGGGTTTAATGCAATTTTCGGATTAATTTAATGTCAAAAAATTATTTTTATAATTCCAATTCGACATTAGGGTTATAACAAGTGCAGGTACCAATTTTTATGTATTTTGAAATCCATTTGATGGCTGAATTAAGCAAATTGCAAAACTGGGTTCCTGAAAGATCCAAAAACACTGCTAAAATCACAGTTTTTGTGATATTATTGGATTTTCGTGCATAAGCATATATTTTTAGGGTTTTATTATGTTCATAATAATGTTAGGATGCTTTAGGTTTAACTTTGTGCTCATTTGATTTCATTTAGTGCATAAAACCTAAATTTTTACCAAAATCTCTTTCTAAAAACCCTGATTTCAAGGCCATAGTCTTGCTATCAGGGGCAATTTGGTCATTTGACCTAAATTTCGAAATCCCTAACTCTAATTTCATATTTTTAATCATGTCATAGCATATTTGGTTTGAGTTTATTTCATTTAAACTTCAAAACTTGCATTTTATCAAAATATCTTTCTAAAAACCCTAATTTCAAGGCCATAGTCTTGTTATTAGGGGTATTTTGGTCATTTGGACCCCAATTTCGAAATTTCATATTTTATCTTCTTTATTTATTCAATTTTATTTCATACTTTATCATTTTGATTTAAGGGAATCATGGCAAAAAGGCTTATATCTAGCAAAATCCCACAATTTCCTGATATTGTTGGATAAATCTAGAAAAGCCAACATATTTTCATTAACCAAGTTTTCTAGTTTTGCAGGTACATTGAAGACTTTATTTTTCATGTATTTAAATTTCAATAGTGATGTAAACTAAATTAAATTTTGGAATAAGAATTTACATTTCCTGCTTAGCTTAGGTTGCATTGCATATAGTTTATTTTTTTTATAATTTTAATGTGTGATGGATGATGATTCATGCATATTTTTACAAATTCACCATGGTCTACACGAATGACACATGCACTAGCTTCTATGAAGTTTATAAACTTGGTGGAATTTGTATTTATGGCCATAGTCAGAATACGAATGATACTTAGATTTATGATCTTTACATTAGCCACATTCAGCCCACACTCTTAGGCTAACTTCAAAATGCACTGCATTTCTCAAACATACAAAACGTATTTCTCAATTCCTCAAAATCATATTCATTCATTTCATGCATTTGCCAATTCCAATTCAAAATTTCAATTCAAAGAGGTTCATTTTCTCAAAATCTCCCAAGTCTTATAGCAAAATCGATTTTCCCCAAAGCATTGAATTTCAAAGAATATTTCAAGTATTTCCCAAGTTCCAAATTCAAATTTTCTAAGTTAGAATTTCAATTTCCAAGTTTGAATTAAGAGAAACCAAGTCTCTCAGAATCGATTTTCACCAAATGTCAAGGATTCCTCAAAATCGATTTTTATTTCTTTCAGAAGTATATTTAAAATCCCAATTCATGATTTTCCAAGATCTACATTTCAATCATTCAAAGCAAACATCATGTTTTCAAATGTGCATTTTTCTGAAAATTCATAGCACAGGCCTGATTCTATGTGCATTTAGAAATTAGAATATGATTTAGACAAGTTGAATAGAGTAGAGCATAAGATTGATCCTTGGTTCAATTACCCCTGTTAAAGGTGGTAGGAACGGTTGAACCTCGTACCGACAGGCGAGTCCCATTCTACGGAATTTTCCCGCATTTTAAAAACGGAGGCGAGTTATTTTCAAAAACTATTTCAAAGGTCAGTTTGATTTGCAAAGGTTAAAAATTTTGCGATGATAACAGGTTTGGCGACCGAGATGGGACCTGTCTTTGCCTGATCAATCTAATGCTCTGCTTAGTTCAAATTGTCAAAATCGTGTTCCATGGAATGTCAGCTTTTTACTTTTGATATCATGTGAACCTAGGAGCCTAGACCTGAACCCAGCTGACATGGAATGCATATAGACTAGGTATGGTTTGGTAGGACCATATTGAGGAGAATTATTCATGCTCACATAGACTTAGGTCTAATACAACACTCCTCAATTTAGGAATTGTATGAAAACAATGTTTGCTTCTTCAAATATTTCAAAATTCTATCTCTTTAGGACTTAGAGCCTTCTGTTTGATTGCATGTGCTCATGTTTTTCAAAAACCACCCCACCTATATTGTCCCGGTCTTCACGTTGCTGGGCTCTCTTCCAGAACCATAGTTCGGGACAGAGCCTCACAACTGGGCCACTTATTTGGGTGAAAACCCCCCTGCCACGTACCAAGGGCCATAGTCCAACGTATATCGGCAGGTGCTCAAGGATGTTGAAAAACTTGAACCTAGAACCGGAGAAATTGATTTTATGCCACGTACATCGAGCCTTGGCTTGAGTATATAGGCATAACTGGATTCGATACAGATGATCTGAACCTTAGAGTTAGGATTAAGGTCCCACAGCCATTTCAAAATTTGTGCATCTAGAGTCAGCTTTTAGGGAATGCTGTATGTGCATACTTGTTTGTGCATAATGTGATTGAATATGTTATAGTCATATTTTCTAAAAATACTGGACGATTTTTCAAAATTCCCCAGTTCATGTCCATGTACTGTCTATGTTTTAAATCCTGGACGATTTTCAAAACACTTCATTTTATAAAGTACTTCCTTATATTTCATTAAACCCTGGACGATTTTCATAAAATTCCTCCATTTTCTTCAAAACTCCGGGTGATTTCCCATCTTTCCTGTCTTCTGGATCTCGAATTTCCTGCTTTATTTTTATCCTACCTGCATTTTTCTCAAAATTCCTGTATTTTTCTCAAATCTTATTCCAATTTCCATGTCTTCCAGTCCGATGGCATCCAGTCAGCTTGATTCAGTCTTCCCTGACGGTCACATCTCCTACGAGGTGCGACAACGTCTTCTCGAACATCGAGTCCTCAACACCGGATCCTTCTTTCCCCGGTGGTATTATTCATGGTTCAAGAACTTCTCTCGTATGTTTCCGGACCATCTGGACGAGTGTGGATTAGAACTGGCGTCCGCAGTGGGAAAACAGACAGTCAACGGCAACTTGATCCATGCACTAGCAGAACGGTGGAATCCGAGCACTTCTACCTTCTGGTTCCCGTGGGGCGAGATGACAGTGCTGATGGATGAATTTTCAGAGATCATGGGATTGCCCGAGCCAGCCGGTCAGCCTGGAGATCCATTGGAGAAACAGTTTCTGATTAATGTTAAGGGTCTGGACCCTAAGGATGCCTTAGCTCGCATAACAGGACGCAAGTCTTGGCCATTGATAGAGGAGGATGGAAACGAATAGGTGGATCTGCACGAAATCTACCGACAGTATGGGACATTCGTAGAAGTCAGCTCGTTGTCCAGGACAGCTCGAGAAAGAATTCAGCATGCGATGGTTCTGTGCATGGTGGGATTAGCTTTCTTTCCCGATGGACGGAATTACATGGATATCAGAATAGTTCAGCTTCTAAGGAGATGGGGAAGTCGACAGACCAGCCGCCTCTCGATAGCCATGGCCGCACTCGCCTTTTTATACCGAGGGTTGACCCATTTCGCACTCGGAGAATCAATTCTAGTCGAAGGGTGCACTTATGCATTGCAATCCTGGTTCCTCCGGCATGTGCCAACCCGAGCCAGTTCCTTCAGATACAATGGTAAAAAGCTTCTGCCAGTTGCGCGATACCAATTCTTGATCGACAACCTTCAGGAGGAAGAAGTCGTATGGGACTACTTTGATCGTCAGGAATCACCTCCCAAATATACTTACGCTTACGGCAAGCGGTTCAGACTACTTGGCCCATTTTTCTGCGCATACTATCATCCAGAGCGGTGTGTCAGGCAGTTCTCTCAGAGGCAGAAGCACGTAGAGATTCGTCCACTAGCAGGGGTTCTGCCAGAATTCGATCTCACATCAGATCAGTGGTCCGGAGCATATCATTCTGCTAGACATGGCTGAGATTCTTTTGTCACTCTCACTATTTTTCCTGGTCCTCGAGTGTCCTCTGATTATCAGGAGTGGTGGAAAATTGTCTGTCCCCCTCCCCTTTGTCAAGTGTATTATTAAAATTATATTCTCAATAAAAATCCTTTAATCTTCAGTTCATCTTGGTTTGACGACCTCGCCTAGGTAACAAGGCATATTTTCAGTTGTTTATTTTGCAAAGAATAGCAGTGCAATTGTCGTAACTCCAGCGACGACTCAATCCCTAGTAATGGGATATTATTTCAATTGTCTACCAAAATTCTTAACAAATATTTTCCTCCAACCAAATTTCCTTCAAAAGCCTAATCATCAGTTCTACCTTGCAAAGAGCATCAACAACATTCAGGAGAATATTTGTGATACTCGATGGTTTATACAAGATCCGGAAACAAAACCTCATCAATCGAAGGTGTGGCATACTCGATCGCTTCAGAAGAGGAAATGGACTCACCTCGATCAGCTAGAAGTCAGGGTCAGCAAGCAAAGGATGATGTTGATCCCCAGATATATGCTATGTTCAAAGAGATGATGACCAAAATGTCGACAGAACAAGCTGAAGCTAGTACAGAAAAGATCCAGGTCAAGCAGAGGGCAAAAGGCCGGTCAGCCAAGAAAGTTTTAAAACTATCCAAGAAATATATCCAACACAAGGATACATCTGATGAGTCAGAATCAGTAGGCGGCACTGATAAAGAGTATGAAGTCTGGCAAGCACTTCAAAGATCTCCTCATAGGCAAGGGGCAACCTATAAATTGAAAAATCAAGCAATGGATGATCCGGTTCAAACACAGCTGAAGGAAATGACAAAAAGGATTAAAGATTTGCAGGCTCGCGACAAGGGCAAGAAGGTCTTCACGAGCAAAGATTTCTACAAGAGCATCACTCCCGTCAGGAATGATCAAGATTCAAAAAAGACAAATTCTGTCAAGGCCCACCGCGAGGGGTGAAAAAATAACAAAGGCAATCATACAAGTCAGAAAGAGAAATCTTTAAAGCAGAGTGAAAAATTGAGTCAACAGAAAGAGAAGAAAAAGCATGACGGTTGGGGTTACGATCGCGAATTCACTCCTCTAGATCAGCCCCTCGAAGAGGTCCTTGAATACATGCTGAGCAAAGGAATGGTTAAGCTTCCAAGAATTGCTAATCCTCTGGTCGCCCTAGGGAAATGGAAAGACCGCTTCTGCAAATTCCACCAAACAACGGGGCACGATATTGAACATTGTTTCGTCTTTAAGAATATCATCCAAGATCATATCGACAAGAATCTCTTCATTGAAAATGAGAAAGAGTACTGGTCAACTGTCTTATCCAAGTCTCAGCAAAAATCAAGTACTCGACAAGAGATGCAGCGTGATGATCCAAACCAGGACCACAAGATGGCCCCGTTAGATCAAATATTCGAGAGTTTCTTGGAATACATGCACACAAAAGATACAGTCGGGTCTCTGAAGGCTCACTCCACATTTTCTACCAATTCCACCAGAAGTAGCAATGGACAAAACAAAAGAGGAGGTAGAAAAAATCATACTGGAGGCTCAGGAAATCCAAACTCAGAGAGAAATGACCTCGCAAGTCGGAAGGATAAAATGGACAAGCGAGATGACAAGTCTTCCTCAAGTGTCCAATTCGAATTAAAATTCCAAGGAAAACCAAAGCATGATGGTTGGGGATACGATCGCAATTTTACTCCCTTAGAACAGCCACTGGAGCAAGTTCTGGAATACATGATAGCCAAAGGGAAGGTTAGACTCCCCAAGATAGCAAATCCTCCTGTGACCATGGGAAAGTTTAAAGATCAGTTCTGCAAATTTCATCGGGCAATGGGTCACGATACTGAGCATTGTTTTGTCCTTAAAAATATTATACAAGACGTCATTGACAAGAATATTCTCGTTGGAGATGAAAAGGAGGACCATTCATCCTGATCATGTTTCTCCCCAATCATTCAAAAAATTGATAACACTAGCACTTTCCTAATTTCTCATCTTGCTTTTATTATTTCAAAGGGATGATGTAATCTCGTCTGTCTTTCCTCTATTTGTTACCTTTCCTTCAATACATCAATAAAGTTGTCAGTTTTTCTCGCAAACTCGGTGCCATTTTTTTTTATTCTCCTCGGCAAAATGTTCTCTTATGAGGAATGACCTCTTCAGAGTCTCTTCTGAATCAATCAAAAGCCAATTGTCGTGTCACCTTCAGAGAGCACTCCTCAAACATCAATCATTTATCCTTTTGTTCAAATTCTTCTTTCCCAGTTACACTGGGCATTTTCAAAATTTTCATTTTATCTTCAAAACTTTCTGTATGCAGGCAGGATAAACAAATCTCTCATTTCACGCACTTGTGCACGCATGTGCACCCATTTACATTCATGTGCATTTGCATACATTCATTCGCATTCATCTGCATCAATTTGCATTTGCATCGATTACCCATTCAGGATAAGGGATAAATCCTGAGACCCCGACAGTTGTCCGAGTCGTCGTGAGGGTGAAGACTGAAAATTTTCCATCAAATCCAGATTTCACTGGTCGAACTTCTTAAATCCAGTTTTCGCTTGTCGAACTTTCTAAATCCAGTTTTCACTGGTCGAACTTCTTAAATTCAGTTTTCACTGGTCGAACTTCCTGAATCCAGTTTTCACTGGTCGAACTTCTTGAATCCAGTTTTCGCTGGTCGAACTTCTTAAATCCAGTTTTCACTGATCGAACTTCCTGAATCCAGTTTTCACTGGTCGAACTTCCTGAATCCGGTTTTTACTGGTCGAACTTCCTAAATCCGGTTTTTACTGGTCGAACTTCTTGAATCCAGTTTTCGCTGGTCGAACTTCTTAAATCCAGTTTTCACTGGTCGAACTTCCTGAATCCAGTTTTCACTGGTCGAACTTCCTGAATCTATTTTTACTGGCCGAACTTTCTAAATTCAGTATTCACTGGTCAGACTTTTTCAAAGCCCAGCGTTCGTGCGGGTACTTTTTTTTAAATCCAGTGCTCGTACTGGTAACCTTCCAAAATCCAGCGCTCGTACTGGTAACCTTTTAAAACCCAGTGCCCGTACTGGTAATCTTTTAAAACCCAGTGCTCGTACTGGTAATCTTTTAAAACCCAGTGCTCGTACTGGTAACCTTTTAAAACCCAGTGCCCGTACTGGTAATCTTTTAAAACCCAGTGCTCATACTGGTAATCTTTTAAAACCCAGTGCTCGTACTGGTAACCTGTTAAAACCCAGTGCTCGTACTGGTAACCTTTTAAAACCCAATGCTCATATTGGTACTCTTCCAAAATCTGATGCTCGTACTAGTTGAACTAGTCCCAAATATCATCTTTATACTTATCAACTTTTCTTTCTTTTAAATGTCTTGAATTGGTCTAGAAGAGTCGAGTTCCGATTCGAATCTTCTTCCAAATCCAATTCAGAATTGGTCTAGAAAATCCAAGTTCCGACTTGAATTTTCTTACAAATCCAATTCGTATAATTTTCTTTCCTCTAGATTCTAGAATTGGTCTAGAAGAGTCGAGTTCCGATTCGAATCTTCTTCCAAATCCAATTCAGAATTGGTCTAGAAAATCCAAGTTCCGACTTGAATTTTCTTACAAATCCAATTCGTATAATTTTCTTTCCTCTAGATTCTAGAATTGGTCTAGAAGAGTCGAGTTTCGATTCGAATCTTCTTCCAAATCCAATTCAGAATTGGTCTAGAAAATCCAAGTCCCGACTTGAATTTTCTTACAAATCCAATTTGTATAATTTTCTTTCCTCTAGATTCTAGAATTGTTCTAGAAGAGTCGAGTTCCGATTCGAATCTTCTTCCAAATCCAATTCAGAATTGGTCTAGAAAATCCAAGTCCCGACTTGAATTTTCTTACAAATCCAATTCGTATAATTTTCTTTCCTCTAGATTCTAGAATTGGTCTAGAAGAGTCGAGTTCTGATTCAAATCTTCTTCCAAATCCAATTCAGAATTGGTCTAGAAAATCAAAGTTCCGACTTGAATTTTCTTTCAAATCCATTTCGCTTGGTTTTCCTTTAAAAGTTCGAACTTCTACTTAAACTTTCCTGCAAATTTGGCAATTGGTCTAGAAGATCCGAGTTCCGACTCGAATTGTCTTTCAAAATCCAATTCATCTAGTTTTCCTTGAAGAGTTGAATTCCGATTCGAATCTTCCCTCAAAAACCCAGTTTAGCACCTGGTCCATTCAAAGCTCACAAGTTGGAATCATTCCTTCTTAAGCTATGATCCTTAAGTTGAATTCCTATGGAATTGATAGTTCGTAGGTCGAACCCTTGCGAAACCAATGCCGTTCTAAATTAAACCAATGTCGTTCGTAGGCTGAATACCTATCGAACCCATGTCGTTCCTAGTGAACCAATGTCGTTCTAAATTGAACCAATGTCGTTCTTAGGCTGAATCCCTATTGAACCCATGTCGTTCCCAGTAAACCAATGCCATTCTCAATTGAACCAATGTCGTTCTTAGGCTGAATCCCTATTGAACCCATGTCGTTCCCAGTGAACCAATGTCGTTCTCAATTGAACTAATGTCGTTCTTAGGCTGAATCCCTATGGAACCCAGGTCGTTCTCAGTGAACCAATGCCATTCTCAATTGAACCAATGTCGTTCTTAGGCTGAATTCCTACAGAACCCATGTCGTTCCCAGTGAACCAATGTCGTTCTTAGGCTGAATCCCTATTGAACCCATGTCGTTCCCAGTGAACCAATGTCGTTCTTAATTGAACCAATGTCGTTCTTAGGCTGAATCCCTATTGAGCCCATGTCGTTCCCAGTGAACCAATGTCGTTCTTAATTGAACCAATGTCGTTCTTAGGCTGAATCCCTATTGAACCCATGTCGTTCCCAGTGAACCAATGTCGTTCTCAATTGAACCAATGTCGTTCTTAGGCTGAATCCCTATTGAACCCATGTCGTTCCCAGTAAACCAATGCCATTCTCAATTGAACCAATGTCGTTCTTAGGCTAAATCCCTATTGAACCCATGTCGTTCCCAGTGAACCAATGCCGTTCTCAATTGAACCAATGTCGTTCTTAGGCTGAATCCCTATTGAACCCATGTTGTTCCCAGTGAACCAATGTCATTCTCAATTGAACCAGTGTCATTCTTAGGATGAATCCCTACAGAACCCATGTCGCTTCCAGTAGACCAAATCACAATTTTGATCTCCAGGTCATCCAATATCCTATTTCCAATTTCTGAGTCTCTCCTTTGGGGAAAGGAGAGGAGAATCTAGCCACGGATGTGTCATTTAGATCTCAAGTGATTTCTTTCACCAAGGATTCCAAGAATATTTTGCCAATTTGCCATAAAAAAAAAAAAAAATAGTTGTTGATTCCAAAATCTTTATCGCATAAAATTGTACCTCAGAATACCTTTAGTATTACTTCCGAAGTGACAAAGCTTTTGCGAAAAAGGATTCAAAATTCAAAATCTTTCTATTGGCCAACCAAAAGGATGAAGAATAAATCCGCGATATGGCCAGCAAAGAAAATTCAATGTTGTTGCAAAGCCATGAATGATTGATATTGATCGCAGTCAATGGCACATTTTTAAAGACCATTCTTGAAAAATAAAGCAGTCGAAATATCCTGGGTGATACAGAAAAATCCACTCAATCTCCATATCTCCTCAATCACCTAAGCTGCAATTAAATATCTGCAAAAGGGATCTCTCAACTGTCGTCAAGATGAAGGCGAATTAGACGAGTCGACCCCCGGGGCCAAAGAAGATTTGGATCATCTCCAAGATGACGGAGTTTGTAACGGATCCTTCCAGGGAAAGTTCAGATCACCGTCGAGATGAAGGCGAGTGTGATGAACCTACCGACAAACCCTAAAAGATATTTAATTTCTGCTATCATCAAGAGATTCCCAACCAATGAGCCAATAACCGTCAATATAATCCCTGAGAGAAAAGAAGGATCGGAACATCTCTGAGATGAAGGAGTTTGTGACGTACCCTTCCAAAAAAAATAAAGAGAGAAAAGCCAGGACATCTCCAAAATGAAGGATGATGTAATTCCCAAAAAATCCAAGAGAGCTCCAATTCTGTCAAAAAGAGAGTGCAAAAAGATCATCATGAGAAGAGAATCCCAGGATATCAGACTGCCGAATCTATCAAGAATCTTCTTTAATTTTGTGAAATTCTTTTATCAATATCCTTTCGCTAATAGCTCTCGCAATATCAAGAATACATTCTTTTCCGTCCATATCAAGAAAATTGATAGCCTCCTTGAAGGAAAGTCAATTGCAAGTAATTTGAATTCGAATCTTGATTCTACGGAGTTAAGCCCAGTCGGAGGTAATACTTTAGGTAGAAAAGAGGGAATATTTTTCATATATATATGTGCTTATCATTCTTGAATTAACTACAATTTTTTTATCTTATTGGCAATCTTTTTAAGTTATCCTGACATGAAATGAGAACTTGATGTTTATTTTGATGTATCCAGGCGTTGTTGTTATCCCTTTTAGGATCGGATGATGGGAGTTGTCCAAGATCCTTCCCTTCTTGTTTTGATCTGAGTGTCTGGGCTCTCAGATTCGCACACTTCCCTGTTCTCCCCACTGTCCCACCATAGACAGTTCCCGTTCAGGTTAAGGGATAAACCTGAATTTTCCGCAAAAGGTCATCTATCTTAAAAGCCATTCAGTCTTAGCAATGAGACGTCCAAGATCAATCCATTTTCAAGCTTTAGGGAACCCCCTTTCTTCCTTTTGCAAACCCCTCTCGGATTTATTGTGCAGAATTCGAAGGTCCCATCATGGTTTCTTCATTCGAGGACTCCGTATATTGTCCCCTTTCAGGTTAAGGGTTAAGCCTGAGCCTCGTTTTTCCACGAGGTATCGTCCCCTTTCAGGTTAAGGGTTAAGCCTGAGCCTCGTTTTTCCACGAGGTATCGTCCCCTTTCAGGTTAAGGGTTAAGTCTGAGCCTCGTTTTTCCACGAGGTATCGTCCCCTTTCAGGTTAAGGGTTAAGCCTGAGCCTCGTTTTTCCACGAGGTATCGTCCCCTTTCAGGTTAAGGGTTAAGCCTGAGCCTCGTTTTTCCACGAGGTATCGTCCCCTTTCAGGTTGAGGGTTAAGCCTGAGCCTCGTTTTTCCACGAGGTATTGTCCCCTTTCAGGTTAAGGGTTAAGCCTGAGCCTCGTTTTTCCATGAGGTATCGTCCCCTTTCAGGTTAAGGGTTAAGCCTGAGCTTCGTTCCATATGAGGTATTTCCTGTCCCATCCAGGTTAAGGGCAAAACCTGAATCTCACTTCTTTTTGAAGTAAAATTTTCTCCTTATTCTTCATTTCATATCTATCATCATCCTTTGAACTAATTCTTTCATACCCAGTCAGATTCATCTAACTGGGGCATTTTTATAGTCCAAATTTGGTATGTTTTCTTTGCCACTAAGCTCGGCTTTCAACCGGCTTAGCAGCAAAGAGGGGCATCTGTAAACACACCAAATTTTTACCTTCACCCAGTGTTTGTCCATCTCATAAGTCATCACAGATCATTGCATGTCATTGCACGCATTCTGCATAGCATTGTATAACATTGCATCTCATTTTCGAGATCCAGCACTCCTCCTATTTCAAAACATTCAATCCAGATTTGAATTTTAAAGCTTTATTTCAAAATCAATTTCAAAACCTGGGTTTTTATTCAATACTCTGTAATTTTCCAACCCCAGGACTTTGTATTTCGAAATATTTTCTCAGAAAACAATCTGGATTCCTTTCAAATTCAAACTTTAATCGATTTCAATTCACATATGAGACCCATTTAGATGGTGTCGCTTCTGAATGCCTCTATTCATCAAATTTCTCAAATTTTTGAAAGTTTCAGTCCGATCAGGACTCTGTCTCAGAGTCCTAATCAAGTCAGGAGTCTGTTTTTAAGTCTGTTTTACTTCCATTTTCAATCTTTTCCGTTTGCTTTCAAAATTTAGGTCATTTTACAGAGTCCAGTTAGTTCAGGACTCTATTTTAGAGTTCGGTCGAGTTAGGAGTCTAACCCTGACTGTGTTTTCTGACTTATTTCATCATTTCTTGATAAAATCTTTTGAAAATTCTTTCATTTGGCTTTTAAAATCTAAAATCTCAGAGTCCTAAGAGTTCAGGACTCTAACCCGGAGTTCCAGTTCGCTTGAGACCCTATTTTCAAAGATCTTGAATTTCAAATACTGATTTTAACCCCTTTTCAAAGCCATATTCAGTGTTTATTTCAAAAATGTTCAAAATTCGATGTGGGCCCACTCAGTTGGCATCATATCCAGAGGAATTCTAACTCAGTTAGGACCTTATGCCATTTCAAAAATCCTAATTTTAAGTTTACTTTTGAAAATCTTTTGAAAGCTCCTTCAATTTCAAGTTTTAAAATCACTTTTTGAAAAACTCAAGTAGGGCCCACTCGGGGTGGCGCCATATTCGAGTAAGTCAGGGCTAGACTAGGGTTAGTTGATGTCTTGGTTAGTGTTAGAGGTTTAGAAGAGTCAAAACCATTTTGAAAACTCATTTTGAAAATTAGTTTTTAAAACTAGTGTTTTTAAATGTTTTTAAAGGTGTTTTAAAAACCCAAATGTGAAAGATGCCAAGTGGCATCACATTTGGGGGTTTTCTAGGTTTAGTTAGGGGCTAATTAGGGATTAATTAGAGTCCCACCTAGGTTAGAAAACCACAAAAAATCGTTGCCTTTAGTGGATTTATTAGAAAGAGTCCTAAAAACATGAAAAACCTCTTAATTAACCCTAATTAAGTGACTTTTTGAAAAACTATAAAAAGGGACCTAAGGGGGGCCAAAAGGAGGGCTCTTTTCTCTCAAATTTTCGTGGCCTCTCTCTCCTCTCCAGCACCTCCATCTTCCTCCATTGCAGCTTCAAGCACCAAGGTAATATTTTTAATATTTTTTAGTTTTATTTAATACTTTTTCATGTTTTAAATCAATTTTAGCCATTGGTGTCATCCCCTTCATGGATTAAACCATGGATTCAACCTCAAGAACCATCAAGAATCAGCAAGAACGATCCAAGAAGGTGATCTAACCCTGTTTTGGATGATTTACAGAGATTTTAATCCATTAGAATTGATTTTAATATGATTCTTTACATTATTAACCAATAAAATATATGATTTACCCTTTTTAATGAGTTAAATCTATGTTTTAAAGGTGATATCAAATTCCAGCCATTGATTCCCTGTTTTTAATTTATTTTCATGGTTTATTCATGTTTGTTTTACGTTCTACAGCATAAAAATAATTTTTATTTACTGTTTTATGGTTTATTTTATTTATTTACATTAGTTAATGCATGGTTTGTCAAGTTTCTTAAATTTCTGTGTGTTTTAGGTTTAGAACAGTAAAGATAATGTTATTTCGGATTGAAGTTCTCATTGTTTAGTTCTGATTTTTTTATATGTGGTGCATGCATGAGTTATTAAGTTACTGTAGAAAAAACAGAGGTTTTGGATCTCGGGAACATTGTCAAAAAAATCAGACATCAAATCGGTTTTTTAAAGCTTTAAAATCGTGGTTAAAATCAAGAAGGTAACTTGTGTTATGATATTTCTCTCATCTTATATCCGATTTTAGATCTGTAAAGTGCTATGGATTTACATTGAGTAGATCTGTCTGCTGTGAAATTTTAGGATTTTTTGATCACTGTTTAGTATTTTTCCCTTTTCAGAGAATCTGTTTTTAAATTTAAAGCTCGTTAGGGTTTACCAAAACCCTAATCAGACTTGTGTTAGTCATAAATCCCAAACCACAGATCCGATTTTAGATCTGTAAAAACTGAGTATTGTTATTTTTCTGTCTACTGTTCACCACTAAAATTTAAGAGATTTTTGTTTAGAATTGCTATTTATGTCTGTATTTTCAATCTGGAATAGTCGTTTTAATCCCTGTTAAGAGTGATATATTTTAGCTCAGATTGCCGGAAGGGTTTCTCCCTAACCGGAGATGATTTTTACGATCTGTAAATTGGGAAATCTCTATTTTTCTTTCTAGTTAGTCTCTGTAAAATTCCATAAATTTCCATGGAGATTTGACCCCTGGTTCAGGTCTTGGACTGAGACTGGTTGGTGAATTAGGTAAAAAATAGCATATTTTTAGGGTTTAATGCAATTTTCGGATTAATTTAATGTCAAAAAATTATTTTTATAATTCCAATTCGACATTAGGGTTATAACAAGTGCAGGTACCAATTTTTATGGATTTTGGAATCCATTTGATGGCTGAATTAAGCAAATTGCAAAACCGGGTTCCTGAAAGATCCAAAAACACTGCTAAAATCATAGTTTTTGTGATATTATTGGATTTTTGTGCATAAGCATATATTTTTAGGGTTTTATTATGTTAATAATCATGTTAGGATGCTTTAGGTTTAACTTTGTGCTCATTTGATTTCATTTAGTGCATAAAACCTAAGTTTTTACCAAAATCTCTTTCTAAAAACCCTGATTTCAAGGCCATAGTCTTGCTATCAGGGGCAATTTGGTCATTTGACCTAAATTTCGAAATCCCTAACTCTAATTTCATATTTTTAATCATGTCATAGCATATTTGGTTTGAGTTTATTTCATTTAAACTTCAAAACTTGCATTTTATCAAAATATCTTTCTAAAAACCCTAATTTCAAGGCCATAGTCTTGTTATTAAGGGTATTTTGGTCATTTGGACCCCAATTTCGAAATTTCATATTTTATCTTCTTTATTTATTCAATTTTTTTTCATACTTTATCATTTTGATTTAAGGGAATCATGGCAAAAAGGCTTATATCTAGCAAAATCCCACAATTTCCTTATATTGTTGGATAAATCTAGAAAAGCCAACATATTTTCATTAACCAAGTTTTCTAGTTTTGCAGGTACATTGAAGACTTTATTTTTCATGTATTTAAATTTCAATAGTGATGTAAACTAAATTAAATTTTGGAATAAGAATTTACATTTCCTGCTTAGCTTAGGTTGCATTGCATATTGTTTATTTTTTTATAATTTTAATGTGTGATGGATGATGATTCATGCATATTTTTACAAATTCACCATGGTCTACACGAATGACACATGCACTAGCTTCTATGAAGTTTATAAACTTGGTGGAATTTGTATTTATGGCCATAGTCAGAATACGAATGATACTTAGATTTATGATCTTTACATTAGCCACATTCAGCCTACACTCTTAGGCTAACTTCAAAATGCACTGCATTTCTCAAAAATACAAAACGTATTTCTCAATTCCCCAAAATCATATTCATTCATTTCATGCATTTGCCAATTCCAATTCAAAATTTCAATTCAAAGAGGTTCATTTTCTCAAAATCTCCCAAGTCTTATAGCAAAATCGATTTTCCCAAAAGCATTGAATTTCAAAGAATATTTCAAGTATTTCCCAAGTTCCAAATTCAAATTTTCTAAGTTAGAATTTCAATTTCCAAGTTTGAATTCAGAGAAACCAAGTCTCTCAGAATCGATTTTCACCAAATGTCAAGGATTCCTCAAAATCGATTTTTATTTCTTTCAGAAGTATATTTAAAATCCCAATTCACGATTTTCCAAGATCTACATTTCAATCATTCAAAGCGAACATCATGTTTTCAAATGTGCATTTTTCTGAAAATTCATAGCACAGGCCTGATTCTATGTGCATTTAGAAATTAGAATATGATTTAGACAAGTTGAATAGAGTAGAGCATAAGATTGATCCTTGGTTCAATTACCCCTGTTAAAGCTGGCAGGAACGGTTGAACCTCGTACCGACAGGCGAGTCCCATTCTACGGAATTTTCCCGCATTTTAAAAACGGAGGCGAGTTATTTTCAAAAACTATTTCAAAGGTCAGTTTGATTTGCAAAGGTTAAAAATTTTGCGATGATAACACCTTGGCACCCTGTTACATCATTTCCTAGCATCTTCCTCCTGTCATCTATCAACTCCTTCTACAACTAGCACCATCACTTCATCTTTTTTTTTTTTACTACATGTGCACATCACCATTTTCCTACCCTTTCACCATGTTTACATTGTCATCACCAGTTACTGTTGTAGTCCTTCCAACCCATTCACCTACCATCCAATAGCCTCCAGCAGCTCCTCTACACAGTGTTATCTATCATCTTGCATGCCACCATTCCATCAGCCAATTTAGTGGTCATCAGCTAGCATAGTGTTTATACATTATGATCACCCTTAGCACCAACTTCTGACAAACAAATCCCAAAAGCCACAGCCTCACACAACCATTATCTTCAAATACCTATATAATATATACCTCTCTGTATCATCCACCATCTTCTATTATCCTGTGGCATCCTGCATTTCTCCACTATATTACGCAGGTATACTTAATTCATGCACCTGTCATCATTTTATCTCCCTATATGTCCTGCTGCCAACTCATGTACAGTGCCTAGCTGCCCCTTTTAAATGCATCTCCATTTCACTATTGGAACAAGTACCTCATGTCTACAGTACACTCATTATCATAACCTTTACCACCATCTCCTCACCATCTACTTGTTACACTGTTACCATGGCATCAACATACATCTATGCCTTGTAATTACACATCTTGCACCTTGTCCATGGCATCTCATCCCTAGATATATGTATGGCCTTGGGTAGATAAATATAGACTTTCATTTAGTCTAAGGCATTGTATATACCTTTCCCATATAGGATTTTCATTAGCCTTAGGCAGATAAATACCTCTTTTTCATTTAGCTTAAGGCATTGCCTATGCCTTTTTCATATAAATCTCCATCATATTCACATGCATATTTTCCCCTTAATGTAAGGCTTTCCATATGAATTTTAGATCTAAATATGAGAATAACATTTTGTATATATATATCCTCCATTAGAATAGGCATAAGCATATGCATCTGCATTTTCAATACAATATCTTTCATTTCCTTCTATATTTACATAGTGCTAACTAAGTGTTTTGCAGGAAATACATGAAAATAGCTATCCTCTTGGAGATTCTTTCAATTTTTAATCAGATTCAAGTTGTAATAGCTAGATTTGAATAAGAAATTTACATTTCCTGCTTTAGGTAGAATGAATGAGCATTGTAAATATCATGAATTACTTGTTTTTCATGCATTTTTACCTTTATTTCTCAAATTTACAAATGGTGAAACACGAATGGCACGTGCACCATTTCGTAAGAGGTAAATTAATCCTAAGTTGATGATCCATATCAATGGCCATAGTCAGGGTGTGGACAAAACTTAGTATTTTTATCTTTTACGAAATAACATTGGATCTACACTGGATCCATTTTCAAAATTCATCATATTTTACTAAAATATTTTCTTCTCTTATCAGAATTTAACTTAAAATTAACTCAAAATATATACCAATGGCCATAGTCAGGGTATATTGGGGGTTAATTTCATTTTAAATTCTATAAAAGCACAAAAAAGGTATTTTATCCTTTATTTGAATTTAGATATGACTATTATATTCAATGACCATAGTCAGGAGTGTATTATATCATTAGTCTTGCTTAAATTCATTTAAAGAATGAAATATTATTTTCAAATCCAATTTCAAACTTATTCAAATTCATTCATCATATAAGATAGAATTGCATCATATTTTCAAAATTTCCTTTTCAAAATTCCAAGTGATCCTTCTTCTTCATTTCTCAGATCAAATCTTATTCAAATCCAATTCTATCTCATTTCAAGATTCAAAAATTCAATTTCAAAATCCAATTTGACTTTGACATTCCAAAATCATTTCATATTCAAACTCCAAAATTCCAAATTCAATTCAAAGATTCAATTTCAAAGTTCAAACTTTGAAGTTATCTTCTGATTCAAAATCAAGTTTTCTTTAAGTTTTAAATTAGAGTTGAGATTGACTCTGAATCTCAAAATCCAAACCTTCCTAAGTTCAATCTGGGTTTTCAAAACCCAGATCCATCTTTAAAAGTCCTATTTGGACCTTTCAAAACCCAAAACCAAAAGTTAGATCCTAATCTTAGATCCAGATTTCCAAGTATAAATCCCATTCTATTTCGGATGTCAGATTCAGATCCAATTCCACTTTAGGGTTCAGAATCCAAACTTCACTTTCGGATCTCAGACGTCAGATCCAAATCCATTCTTAGGATCCAGAACCCAATTCTACATTTGGATCTTAGACTTCAGATCCACTCCATTTTAGGATCCAGAACCCAATTCTACATTTGGATCTCAGACTTCAGATCCAAAATCCATCTTAAGATCCAGAGTCCAACTCCACATCGGATCTCAAACTTCAAGATCCAAATCCATTTTAGGATCCAGAACTCAACTTCCACTTTAGATCTTAGACTTCAGATCCAATTCCATTTTAGGATCCAGAATCCAATTTCACTTTGGATCTCGGATTCCAAAATCTAAATCTATTTTTAAAATCCAACTCCATTCCCAATTCTAGATTTCAAATCCAAGTCCATTTCCAGATCTCATTTTAACTCTCTAAATCCATTTCTATATTTTTAAATACCATTTGATTTTCTCAGATCCATTCTAAGATTCAAATTCAATATCACCTCAAAATTTCATCTTCTTCTCCTAAATCCATGATTAAATTCAAAGTCCATTTCCGACTTTGAAACTTCATTTCCTTTCATTTCAAGGCTTCAAATCATTTCTTTCTCAAAATCAAGATTTATTCTTCCAATTTTGATTTCCTTCAAAAAAACTTAGAACTTCTCTGATCTATCTCAAATTCTAAGTTAGATTCAATTATTTCTTCACTCCTTACCAAGTTCATCTCAGAATACTTGGAAATTTTCAAAATATCTTTTAAAAAGAGCATACATTCTTGCATTGCACAAGCATGATTCTTTGTGCATTTAGATCTTTTGGGATAAATTCTTAGATTATATTTAGGCAAAGCAAAAGGCATAGATTCGATCCTTGGTTCGATTACCCCTGGTAAAGGCGCCAGGAACGGTCGAACCTCGTACCGACGAGCGAATCCCGTCTCTCCATTTTCCCGCAAATAAATTTCAAAACGGAGGCGAGTTAAATTTCTAAATATTTTCAAATCAAGGTCAAGTGAGACCTCGCAAAAGAGTTCCTCTTCTCTTCTTTTCTTTCTTTTCTCTTCTCTCTTCTTTTCTTTCCTTTATTTTTCTCCCTTCAAAAAGGAGGAAAATAGAGGTTGGAAAAGGAAAAGAGCAGAAAGAGAATATTACGAGAGAGAAAAATTTTTGCGATGATCACAGTTTTGGCGACCGAGATGGGACCCGTCTTCGTCCGGTTGGATTTATGTCTTTGCTTTGCTTTAATATTTTCTAAAGTCTTTATTCTTCTATGTCAGCTACATTTCCATGCAAACCTTAGGAACCTAGACTATGTCCTAAGCTGACATTATTTGCATATAGGATCTAAGTATGGTTTGGTAGGACCATATTGAGGAGATTATTCCATGTTCACATTAGACTTAGGTCTTAAATACAACTCTCCTTAATTTTAGGGATTGAATGCAAAACAATGTATGCAAGTTTATGCTTCTCTTTATTTAAATCTATCTCTTTAGGACTTGCATTAGAGCCTTCTGATTTTATTGCATGTTGATCATATTTTGAAAACATCTCTACCTATATTGTCCCGATCTTCACGTTGCTGGGCTGTCTCACTGAACCATAGTTCGGGAGAGAGCCTCACAACTAGACCACTTATTTGGGCTCGCGCCCCCCTACCACGTACCTAAGGGCCATAGTCCGAGGTATATCGGTAGGTGCTCAAGGATGTTGGAAAGCCTTTACCTTAGAACCGAAGAGATACCTTTTATGCCACGTACTTCGAGCTTCGGCTTGAGTATATCGGCGTACCTTGATTGGAATCAGATAATCTAAATCTTAAAGTTAGGATTAAGGTCCTATCAGCCATTTCAAAATTTGCATATAGAGTCAGCTTTAGGGAGTGCTGTTTGTGCATCCTTGCTTGTATGTCTGTGATTGAATGATATTACATATATATATCTCTTCCTTATATTTTCCAAAACCCTGGGTATATATTATTCAAAATTTTCCTTTTGTTTTTAAAAAACCCAGGTGTATTTTTCTTTCTCTTCTCCTTCTAAATTCCTTCAAAATTCTTCTGATCCTGCCTGCAAGTTCTTCAAATTTTTACCATTTATTCTCAAAATTCCACTTTTCCTCTTATTTTTCTTCTGATTTTATATTCTTGTTTATATTTTCATAAAAATCTCTTTCTGTCAAGAGATATCCTTTTCAAAATAATATTTTCTTTTCAGTTGGTTACTCTCCCTCGTAGAGTAAAAAGCGCTATTGTCACAAATTTTGTGGCGACTCGATCCCTAGTAGTGGGATAAAAATTTTAGATTTCAACCTAAATCCTTCCTCTTGTCAAAAAGGTTTCTTTTGGTCTAAAAACCTCCAATTTCTTCTGCAGAAAGCACTGATATTCAAAAATGGTTCAGACAAGAGCCGGAAAAGAAACAGTTCCTCAACTCAGCGACAGTGAGGCGGAAGAGATGAGCTCTCCTAAATCAGTCAGAGGACAGGGTCAGAACAAGAAAGATGACATCGACCCCGCTATGTATGATATGTTCCAAAAGATGATGGCGAGGATGATGTCGGAACAAGCCGAGGCCAAGCTGAAAGAGGCAGTTCCTAAAAGCAAGCTGAGGAAGAAGCCTATAAAAAAGCAAGTCAGAATCATCAGGAAGAAGGTACAACTAGACACCACTTCTAAGGAATCAGAGTCAGTCGAGGAAGAATCAGAAGAAGAAGAGCAGATTGTCTACAAACAGAATCCTCCAAGGAAGCCCGTAAAAACAGCTGCAGAAGAGCCCGAATCCGTCAACAAGCCTAAGTCTGGGGCTCCAGCAGAGGACCTGATGAGCAAGCAGATGAAGGAGATGAATCGAGCAATTAAAGACATTCAAGCCAAGGGTAAGGGCAAGCAGACCTACACTGGCGAAGATTTTTACGATGGTCTAGATGGGGATGATAATCTGGAGAACCTTCCTCGTAAATTTCTCAAGTTTGATGGAACTGGCAACCCTAAAGCCCACTTAGCCACATTTTATGCAGAGTGCAGCCGTTTCAGAAAAGACAACAGGGCTCTGTTCATCTGTTTTCCCCGCAGTCTAGAGGGCGTAGCAGCCAGATGGTATGCTGACCATGTAAATCCTATCGAACTACGAGAGTTCGATAAAGTAGTAAATCTGTTCATCGAGCGCTTCTTATTCAACACTGAAGCCTCACCTACATTAAATCATCTTTACAACCTAAAGCAAGGAGAGACTGAAAGAGCAGGAGATTTCATTCATAGGTGGAGAAGCACCTGTAATAAGATGAAGGTACCCATTCCAGAGGAGCACGCATTGCAGGTGATCCTCAACAATTTCTCTCAGCCCATAAGGAGCCTCATCGCCACTTCCCCAGCGAAATCCTTCATCAAGTTGATTGAGCGAGCTGAATGGCTCGAAGCAGGGATAGAAAGTGGGCTTTACGAGGGCATGCCTCTGGCAAAAAATATCCAAGACCAGAAGAAGAAGGCGCAGTTCGCTCATTCAGTTGATGCCTCCTGCAATAATCTTGGCAGCAGCAGCAAAGGAAACAAGAACAACAGCGGCAGTGGCCCGAGGGTAGAGGGGCAGAAGGAAAGATCTTACAAGAACAATGACAAACCACTTCTGACTGGCATCCAACAGAAAGGGGATCTTCAAGAGAAGCCCAAGTACATCAAGTGGGAGAAGGATCGAGTCTTCACTCCTTTAGATCAAACTATGGAAGCAATTCTGGATTACCTGTTAAAACATGGGATGATCAAACTCCCCAAAATCGCAGATCCTCCCGTAATCTTGGGAAAGTTCAAGGACCAATTCTGCAAGTACCACAAGGCAACGGGGCACGACACAGAACACTGTTTTGTCCTCAAACACATGATACAAGACTGCATCGACAGAAGTGAGCTGATCGAGGACGACGAAGAAAACAGCCAGCAGTCCTGACAGAACCATTCCCGGACCACTCGAAGAATTGATAATACCAAAGTTTTTGCTTTCGTCTCTTTTTGCAGTCGTCTTGTAGGGGCTAGTCAGCCCAGTCTTTTATGAATCTTTTCTTTCAATAGTTCTTGTAAATATTCAGTCTTGTTATCAAACCTTTGCTTATCAATAAAATGTCAATTTCCTTTATATCTTTTATATCCAATACTTCTTTTTCTTTTGCCATACTGGGGCATTTAAATTCCTGTTCTTTTTGCGGGACAATCCTGACATCATTCACGAGAGAAATGATATTACCTATGAGGGCTTTTCAAAAATCATGAAATTTCAAAAAGTCTTCGTCATGACCAAAGAATTCAAATATTCTTTGGTCTAACCTTCGTCAAAAATCAACCCTCGTGTTGATCATATTTTCAAAAAAAAAATAAAAATTAAAAAATAAAGTGTTCAAACCATTGCATTAAAATTTCAAAACGCGTATTGATCCTATCTTACAAAAGATCGGTTTCAAAATGTTATATTCAAAAGATCAACCTTCGTGTTGGTCTTATCTTCCGAAATGGATTTTCAAACCTTTATATTCAAAGATCAATCCTTGTGTTGGTCTTATCTTCCAAAACTGATTTCAAATCTTTATATTCAAAGATCAACCCTTGTGTTGGTCTAAATCTTTCAAAATGAGTTTCGAATCATTCAAAAGTCAATCCTTGTATTGATTTTAAAAAATCATTATATTCAAAGATCAACCCCTGTGTTGGTCTTATCTTCCAAGATTGGTTTCTAAAACATTATATTCAAAGATCAACCCTTGTATTGATCTTATTATCAATTTCGAACTGTCATTTTTAGAAATCTGATCCAGTGTTGATCTTCTTCTTCAAAAATAGGTTTTCCAAACCATTGCCTTCAAAATTTGACCCTTATGATGATCTCTCATGGTTGATTTAAAGGATCAGATCTCGCGCTGATCGTTCTTCTTGTGGTGGATTTTTCTTCCCCCAAAATGATTTCTCACTTATCTTTTAATTAAACATTTTTTAGGATCCCATATGCAGGCAGGATCAGAAAAACTCCTTTTCCTCAAATCTTATAAAATTTTCAGTTAATTTTTGGTGTCTTTGTCTGTTTCATTCATTTTATTCATATTTTATCAAGTTTACATCAATTTTATCAAGTTTTATCAAGTTTATCAATATTTCCTCAATTCTGTTAAAAATTTTATCAATTCTTTTTCCCTTTCAGGTTAAGGGATAAACCTGGTGCCTCTTTCCCATGAGGTAT
The DNA here is from genome assembly GCF_984573655.1 of Nuphar pumila. Classification (NCBI taxonomy): domain Eukaryota; kingdom Viridiplantae; phylum Streptophyta; class Magnoliopsida; order Nymphaeales; family Nymphaeaceae; genus Nuphar; species Nuphar pumila. The sequence goes on from NC_143249.1 coordinate 64,644,334, forward strand.
TTTCTAAAATCTTGTTCCCCTCAGGTTAAGGGATAAACCTGACCCTCGTTGGCCGAGGTGTTTCCCGCTCAGGTTAAGGGAAAATCCTGAAACCCCTCGTTGTCCGAGGTGTTCCCATTCAGGATAAGGGAAAATCCTGAGACCCCTCGTAGGAGCAATAACGCTACCTATGAGGATTCTTTTGTAAATACAAGTTTGGCCAATCTTTATTGATTTTCTAGATTTATATCAATTTTCCTTCATTTTTCTTAAATTCTATTCTTTTTCCCATTCAGGATAAGGGATAATCCTGAGACCCCTCGTAGGAGCAATAACGCTACCTATGAGGATTCTTTTGTAAATACAAGTTTCGTAAAGCTTCATTTGATTTTCTAAATTTATATCAATTTTTCCTTCATTTAAATTCCTTAAATTCTTTTTCCATTCAGGATAAGGGATAATCCTGAGACCTCTCGTAGGGGCAACAATGCTACCTATGAGAATTCTTTTTGCAAATACAAGTTTTATCGATCTTTATTGATTTCTAAAATTATATCAATTTCTCTTTAAATTCTATTTTTTTTTCCATTCAGGATAAGGGATAATCTTGAGATCACTCATAGGGGCAACCATGCTACCTGTGAGAATTCTTTTTACAAAAATAAATCAATTTCCTCAAATATTCTACATTTTTTTAAAAGTTCTATATCCTTCTGTCTTCTCAAAGTTTATTCTTTCTATATTCCCCGTTCAGAATAAAGGGTTTAAATCTTGAAAATTCGACCGCATACCTGGTCCATCTAAATCATAGATCATAAATTCTAAATCTTGTCATATCCCTTCTAAATTCAAGTCTCAGGTTATCTCTTCATAAAGTCTTCTATTTCCCCTTCAGGATAAGGGATAATCCTGAAACCCCGACAATCATTCCTGCTTCAAATCTCTAAATATCTTAAAAATGCCGATTTCCTTCCCGACTTTCGGTCGAAAAACCCCATCCTCACACAGGGTTACCTCTCAAAATCTTCAAAATCTAAATATCAAGTCCATTCACAAAACTCAGTCCTCGTACTGGTTGCCTTCAAAAGTTTCGAACTTAAATCAGGTCATTAAATGAAATGTCCCAGCTACTTCGCTGGTCGTTAAATGATTAAATGAAATGTCCCAGCTACTTCGTTGGTCGTTAAATGATTAAATGAAATGTCCCAGCTACTTCGCTGGTCGTTAAATGATTAAATGAAATGTCCCAGCTACTTCGCTGGTCGTTAAATGATTAAATGAAAAGTCCCAGCTACTTCGCTAGTCGTTAAATGATTAAATGAAATGTCCCAGCTACTTCGCTGGTCGTTAAATGATTAAATGAAATGTCCCAGCTACTTCGCTGGTCGTTAAATGATTAAATGAAATGTCCCAGCTACTTCGCTGGTCGTTAAATGATTAAATGAAATGTCCTAGCTACTTCGCTGGTCGCTAAATGAAATGTCCCAGCTACTTCGCTGGTCGGTAAATGAAAGGTCCCAGTTTTTACTGGTCGTTAAATGAAAGGTCCCAGCTACTTCGCTGGTCGCTAAATGAAAGGTCCCGGTTTTTACTAGTCATTAAATGAAAGGTCCCAGTTTTCGCTGGTCATTAAATGAAAGGTTCCAGCTCCTTCGCTGGTCGTTAAATGAAAGGTCCCAGTTTTTACTGGTCATTAAATGAAAGGTTCCAGCTACTTCGCTGGTCGTTAAATAAAAGATCCCAGTTTACTAGTCAGAGTGACCAAAATCATAAATTGCAACTAAAGGTCGTATCAAAATCTATATTGAGTGATTATTTCACAAAGAATTCATGAAAAATTTGCCAATTTGCTAAAAGTATTTGTTGATTCCAATATTCTTAAATGCACAAAAGAATCATCTCCAATTACCTTTAGTATTCTTTCCAAAAGGGTGAAACTTTTTGCGAAAAAGAGGTAAAATTCAAATCTTTTCCATGTTGATCAACCAAAAGGATGAGAGAAATATCCTCGGTATGATTGGCCAAAGAAATATTCAATGACGTTGAAAAGCCAGAAACGAATTGATATTGATCATAGCTATGGCGCGTGTTTAAAGACGATTTTCTGGCAATTAGGCAGTGGAAATATCCTGAGCGATAAAAGAATCCCCTCATTCATGTCTCTTCATCCACTTAGAGCTGCAATCAAATATCTGCAAAAGGGATCTCTCAATTGTCGTCAAGATGAAGGCGAATAGGCGAGCAGACCCCCGGGGCCAAAGAAGATTTGGATCATCTACCGAGATGAAGGAGTTTGTGAAGGATCCTTCCAGGGAAAGTTCAGATCACCGTCGAGATGAAGGCGAGTGTGATGGACCTACCGATAAACCCTAAATGATATTTGATTTCAGCTATCATCTAAAGACCTTTGAGCCAATACCATCATATATAATCCCTGAGATAAAAGAAGGATCGAAGCATCTCCAAGATGAAGGAGTTTGTGACGTACCCTTCCCTGAAAAAGAGAGAAAAGTTAGGACACATCCAAATGAAGGATGATGTAAAAGCCCAAAAAAGTTCAATGACTAAAAAAGAGTGCAAGAAAGATTATCATGAGAAAACACTCAGATATCAAAAACTGCCTAAATTGCCAGAAGTCGTCTTTTTCCATGCAAAATTCTTTTATCAATATCTTTTCACTATTTGCTTTTATGAAATTGAGAATATTTCTTCTCTTCTCATACCAAGGAAATGGATAGCTTCCTTGAAGAAAGTCATCAGCGCTAAAAACTTTGAATTTGACTCTTAAAACCAAGAAGTTAACCTCGTTGGAGGAAATACTCTAGGTAAAAGAGGGAATATCTTTGCACACATGTGCACATTTTCAAGCATTGAAGTCAACTATAAATTTATCTTGTTGGCAAAATTTTCTAGATATTCTAAGAATGAAATAAATATTCAATATTTATTTTGGTGCAACCCAGCGTTGCTTATATCTTCCAGAAGAGTTACCCCATTCAGTTGAAGTATCTCTGCTGTCCCATCACGGTTTTGAGAAATCCGTATGGTTGTTTCCCACTCAGGTTAAGGGTCAAAACCTGTACTCTCTGCGAGAGGTCATTAAATTCAAAAGCTGATTTAGTCTCAGCAATGAGACGTCCAAGTTCATCCCTTTTTCAAAGCTTTAGGGAACCCCATTTCCTTCCTCCTTTCGCAAACCCCTTTTCGGATTTGTTCGTCCAAACTCCGAAGGTCCCATCATGGTCTCGTCACTCGAGGATTCCGTATGGTCATCCCTTTCAGGTTAAGGGTTAATCCTGAACCTCGCCCCTCGAGGTATTTTCCTTTTTCAGGTTTGGGTTTAAACTTGAGTCTCGTTTCGACGAGGTGTTTTTCCTCCAGTCCCATCATGGTTCTTCCAATCAAGGAATCTATGCTTCGTATATCCATCCAGGACAAGATCCTACTTAAGCTTCATCTCACAAGGCATTTTCGCAAAAATGTCCCATCAAGGTCCTCGCATATTCCTTTCCCCATTCAGGTTATCTTGAGATATCTTCGACCCATCCAGGTTAAGGGCTAAACCTGAGTCATTCCAAGAGTTGATCTTGTCTCGCCCTTGAGACTTGATCAAAATTCTTATCTTTTATCATTTCGAGACCTTCACCCAAAGTCCCATCACGATTTCCTCATTTCTATCTATTCAGTCATATCATTTTCGACGATTTCGTCTTCCCCCAAGCCATTTAGGACAAGGCTTTGAGCCTGAAAAGCCATAATTCTTCTACACCCAGTTCAGGTCTGCTGACTGGGGCATTTTTTTCAAAATTTTGAGTGTTATCTTTGCCACTAAGCTCGGCTTTCAACCGGCTTAGTAGCAAAGAGGGGCATCTGTGAACACCCCAAATTTTTCAAAATCTTTTAAATATTCCCTTTTTGCCCCTAAATTCATTTTTTTTAGCAAATGAGTCATTTTTAATCTAAATTCCAGTTTATTTCTCAAGTTTTTACTGAAATTAAATTCATGTTTAAATTGATTTTGGATCTGGATCTATTGTCCAGATTCAAATCTGAGTCTCATTGTTCAAATTCTAAATTTAAAATTATAGAAAATACCAAAAATAGTTTTAAATAGCTCGGACAGTCCATCCGACATCCATTTGGATCCATCACGCTGTATTTCTCAATTCGAGTGTCAAAAACTCGAACATTTCCTCAATACTTGGGTCCAAACCCCTTTTTCTAAAGAAATTTCCCCGAAATGGTTTGAAATTTTCAAGAAAATACTTTTGTAAATATTCCTCAGAAAAATACAAAAATTTAGTATTTAAAACTTTGTTTTCTTTTAAAAACCTTAGTTTTCTACTACAAAAATACAAAAAAAAAATGGAAAAAGCAATATGAAAATCAAACATTGAGGAAAAGCAAATAGTTTTTAAAACTTGAAAATGGAATTTTTGCCAAAAACCTCATTTTGAGCCATTTTACAAAAAACTTAAAAAGAGGGAATCCTTCTTTTGGAAATTTGAGAAAGAGGAAACGGCCATCTCTCGCACGCTCCTCCCTCTCATTCTTACCCTCCATCTTCAACAACTTCTTCATACCTCAGCCTTCCATCTTCAACCAAAATCCCCTCTCGAAGGCTCTTCTTCAGCTTTAAGAGGAGATCACGCAGGGGAAGCAAGGGACCGCTTCTTCACCCCCCACTTCTCCCTTACGATCCGTCTTCTGCCTCTCCACCTTCTTCTCCTTCACGGCCCGTCTCCTACCTCTCCACCTTCTTCTCCTTCACGGCCCGTCTCCTACCTCTCCATCGACATCCATTTTCTTCCTTCATCCACGAAGCACCCGATCTTCTTCTTCATTTCCCCTCCCTCTTTTCTTCTTTCTTATTTTTCCTTGGTATTCTTCCATCTGATTGAGGGGAATCGGCCATTCTGAAGCTCCTGCAATCTATTTCGAAAGTTATCAGCAGAAATCCCGACAGCAGAAGGTAAGTGATTTCTTCCTTTCCAATTCCTACAACTTATCGTATTCTGAAATTTTTCCTCTCATGAGTTTTCTTCCCTTCTTCTTTTACTTAGATTTTCTACAGAAATTTTATATTATCAGTTCTTCTGTTTTAGTTTCTATTTTTCTTTCACGGCATTATGGAGGGGATCGATCTACATATAGCAGGATCGACCCCCTCCCCCCTTCCTCATTGCTACAGCAAATGGAATCCATCGATTCCAACATTTAATTTCGTTCTCATCCCTGCCCACTATTTTGGTTTAACATTTTTTTTTTAGTATGATTTGGGCATGTCAGTGTCATCTTTTTGTCTATCTGATGTATCATATTAAATGGTGGAAGCTTCATCACGAATTGATTTGCATTCGCTAAGATATCCAAGAAAAAAAAAAAAAAAAAAGAGAAAGTGAACTTATAGTGGCAGAGAAATTGCTGGAGCCAAAATCTCTTGAATGTAGCTCTGACAGATCCATGGTGAAGGAGGCCCAACTCATAAGTCCCCTGTATTTGTTCCTCAGCAGCTGGTACTAATCGTCTGCATCCAGTCTGCATTATTTTTTATTTTATTTTTTTTCACTGCAATCGTTAATTTTTATTACCTGTGTGCTTATTTCTCTTCTGTATAATAGTATCCATTCATCCCTTGCATAATTTACATTCTGTTCCCCAGCCAATCTTTTTTATGTCAGTAAGGCTGGGAATTTGTTACTTTGATTGTGTCGGTAGGGCAGTGCATCCAAATGTTTGATGATGATAGATACCTCGAGAAGTTAGGTATTGTTGGGATTGTTAAGGTCTACCCAATCATGATCGTGATTGGATCATAAGTATTGTCGTTAGGTTGGGCTTTTGTTCAATCAGGAAGGGTAGCAGGTTATAACATTCTGTTATAGTTTGCCTTTGTCACTTATTTCTGCTCCCTTCTGATCTCTGGTTTTGATGAAGTTGAGCTCATACCCATCTGAAGGCTGTCGGGTCTGGTGGGGATGAGGTCGGGATGGATCCGACACCTGCATAAAATTTTTTTTTAGGTAGCCACTGGAGGCGTCATTGCAGCATCTGTTCAAAAGAGAATGGACGCTGCTGTCCTAGGCTTTGAGGAAATCTGATTAGCTCGCTCTCTGGTAGCAGAAATTACGTCACTTGTACAGGTAAGCCTAGTTTTGAGCATTGGCAAGGCAGCCGAATGTGGAAATCCTGGAGATAGCTTGATTGGCATTAGCTCAGGCATCACCACTAAAATCCTGAAAACATAGAGGAGCTCGCAGACTTTGATATCGCTCCCTCTCACTTTGGCTCCATTATCTTGCTCAAGATTCGATACATACTGGAGGCTCTCCTGTTAGAAGCCCAGACCATGAGAAAACAACACCTGCAACATTTGGTCTAAACATCAAGACATCGACTTTGCCAAGTAAAATCGAAATGTCTGTTACAATCTGGATTTATTGAAACCAGTTTGTCATCAACACGTCATTACCCATCTCAATATTTGGATCACTATAGTCATATTTGCAGCATGCTTCATTATAAAACTCACCTTCACATTCATCGCCGCCATTCATGAGTTAATGTGTTTTCAAGTCATTTTTTTTTGGACTTGGGCGACAATGTATTGTCTGATGAATTCCCCTCCTGGTTTGGATTCCTAATGCAATTAAAGAGTGCCTGCTTTATGCTCAAATCATTTTAATGGTCTAGTTGCTCCCCGGTGTCTGAGAAAATTATTCTCTGTGCTACAAATCATCCTGATCTCACAGCCTTTCTTACTCCGCCAGCATCAACATTACCTCCTTCACCTTACAGCCTGCACACAATTTATCATCTCTCTTCATTTTTCTCCATTTCGCTGTAGTATATCACCACTACTATATATATGCATACCCTTGGCACCCTGTTACATCATTTCCCAGCATCTTCCTCCTGTCATCTATCAACTCCTTCTACAACTAGCACCATCACTTCATCTTTTTTTTTTTACTACATGTGCACATCACCATTTTCCTACCCTTTCACCATGTTTACATTGTCATCACCAGTTACTGCTGTAGTCCTTCCAACCCATTCACCTACCATCCAATAGCCTCCAGCAGCTCCTGTACACAGTGTTATCTATCATCTTGCATGCCACCATTCCATCAGCCAATTTAGTGGTCATCAACTAGCATAGTGTTTATACATTATGATCACCCTTAGCACCAACTTCTGACAAACAAATCCCAAAAGCCACAGCCTCACACAACCATTATCTTCAAATACCTATATAATATATACCTCTCTGTATCATCCACCATCTTCTATTATCCTGTGGCATCCTGCATTTCTCCACTATATTACGCAGGTATACTTAATTCATGCACCTGTCATCATTTTATCTCCCTATATGTCCTGCTGCCAACTCATGTACAGTGCCTAGCTGCCCCTTTCAAATGCATCTCCATTTCACTATTGGAACAAGTACCTCATGTCTACAGTACACTCATTATCATAACCTTTACCACCATCTACTTGTTACACTGTTACCATGGCATCAACATACATCTATGCCTTGTAATTACACATCTTGCACCTTGTCCATGGCATCTCATCCCTAGATATATGTATGGCCTTGGGTAGATAAATATAGACTTTCATTTAGTCTAAGGCATTGTATATACCTTTCCCATATAGGATTTTCATTAGCCTTAGGCAGATAAATACCTCTTTTTCATTTAGCTTAAGGCATTGCCTATGCCTTTTTCATATAAATCTCTATCATATTCACATGCATATTTTCCCCTTAATGTAAGGCTTTCCATATGAATTTTAGATCTAAATATGAGAATAACATTTTGTATATATATATCCTCCATTAGAATAGGCATAAGCATATGCATCTGCCTTTTCAATACAATATCTTTCATTTCCTTCTATATTTACATAGTGCTAACTAAGTGTTTTGCAGGAAATACATGAAAATAGCTATCCTCTTGGAGATTCTTTCAATTTTTAATCAGATTCAAGTTGTAATAGCTAGATTTGAATAAGAAATTTACATTTCCTGCTTTAGGTAGAATGAATGAGCATTGTAAATATCATGAATTACTTGTTTTTCATGCATTTTTACCTTTATTTCTCAAATTTACAAATGGTGAAACACGAATGGCACGTGCACCATTTCGTAAGAGGTAAATTAATCCTAAGTTGATGATCCATATCAATGGCCATAGTCAGGGTGTGGACAAAACTTAGTATTTTTATCTTTTACGAAATAACATTGGATCTACACTGGATCCATTTTCAAAATTCATCATATTTTACTAAAATATTTTCTTCTCTTATCAGAATTTAACTTAAAATTAACTCAAAATATATACCAATGGCCATAGTCAGGGTATATTGGGGGTTAATTTCATTTTAAATTCTATAAAAGCACAAAAAAGGTATTTTATCCTTTATTTGAATTTAGATATGACTATTATATTCAATGACCATAGTCAGGAGTGTATTATATCATTAGTCTTGCTTAAATTCATTTAAAGAATGAAATATTATTTTCAAATCCAATTTCAAACTTATTCAAATTCATTCATCATATAAGATAGAATTGCATCATATTTTCAAAATTTCCTTTTCAAAATTCCAAGTGATCCTTCTTCTTCATTTCTCAGATCAAATCTTATTCAAATCCAATTCTATCTCATTTCAAGATTCAAAAATTCAATTTCAAAATCCAATTTGACTTTGACATTCCAAAATCATTTCATATTCAAACTCCAAAATTCCAAATTCAATTCAAAGATTCAATTTCAAAGTTCAAACTTTGAAGTTATCTTCTGATTCAAAATCAAGTTTTCTTCAAGTTTTAAATTAGAGTTGAGATTGACTCTGAATCTCAAAATCCAAACCTTCCTAAGTTCAATCTGGGTTTTCAAAACCCAGATCCATCTTTAAAAGTCCTATTTGGACCTTTCAAAACCCAAAACCAAAAGTTAGATCCTAATCTTAGATCCAGATTTCCAAGTATAAATCCCATTCTATTTCGGATGTCAGATTCAGATCCAATTCCACTTTAGGGTTCAGAATCCAAACTTCACTTTCGGATCTCAGACGTCAGATCCAAATCCATTCTTAGGATCCAGAACCCAATTCTACATTTGGATCTTAGACTTCAGATCCACTCCATTTTAGGATCCAGAACCCAATTCTACATTTGGATCTCAGACTTCAGATCCAAAATCCATCTTAGGATCCAGAGTCCAACTCCACATCGGATCTCAAACTTCAAGATCCAAATCCATTTTAGGATCCAGAACTCAACTTCCACTTTGGATCTTAGACTTCAGATCCAATTCCATTTTAGGATCCAGAATCCAATTTCACTTTGGATCTCGGATTCCAAAATCTAAATCTATTTTTAAAATCCAACTCCATTCCCAATTCTAGATTTCAAATCCAAGTCCATTTCCAGATCTCATTTTAACTCTCTAAATCCATTTCTATATTTTTAAATACCATTTGATTTTCTCAGATCCATTCTAAGATTCAAATTCAATATCACCTCAAAATTTCATCTTCTTCTCCTAAATCCATGATTAAATTCAAAGTCCATTTCCGACTTTGAAACTTCATTTCCTTTCATTTCAAGGCTTCAAATCATTTCTTTCTCAAAATCAAGATTTATTCTTCCAATTTTGATTTCCTTCAAAAAAACTTAGAACTTCTCTGATCTATCTCAAATTCTAAGTTAGATTCAATCATTTCTTCACTCCTTACCAAGTTCATCTCAGAATACTTGGAAATTTTCAAAATATCTTTTAAAAAGAGCATACATTCTTGCATTGCACAAGCATGATTCTTTGTGCATTTAGATCTTTTGGGATAAATTCTTAGATTATATTTAGGCAAAGCAAAAGGCATAGATTCGATCCTTGGTTCGATTACCCCTGGTAAAGGCGCCAGGAACGGTTGAACCTCGTACCGACGAGCGAATCCCGTCTCTCCATTTTCCCGCAAATAAATTTCAAAACGGAGGCGAGTTAAATTTCTAAATATTTTCAAATCAAGGTCAAGTGAGACCTCGCAAAAGAGTTCCTCTTCTCTTCTTTTCTTTCTTTTCTCTTTTCTCTTCTTTTCTTTCCTTTATTTTTCTCCCTTCAAAAAGGAGGAAAATAGAGGTTGGAAAAGGAAAAGAGAAGGAAGAAAGAGAATATTACGAGAGAGGAAAAATTTTGCGATGATCACACTTTCCAAAATGGGTTTTTAAATCATTATCTTCAAAATTAACCCTCATGATGATCTCTCATGATGATTCTCCTTTTTAAGGATCAGCTCTCGCACTAATCATCCTTCTTACAGTTGATTTTCTTCTCAAAATGATTTCTCAATTGTTCTTTTAAAACACTTTCCTTTTAATTTAAAGATCCCACATGCAGGCATAATCAAATAAATTTTCTTTTCTTGTCTCAATTTTTATCAATCTTTGTCAATTTTTCACCTTTTACTAAATTTCATTAGTTTTATTGATTTTTCATCAATTTTATTTTGGTTAAATTCTATTATTTCACATACCCTTTCAGGTTAAGGGATAAACCTGATGCCTCTTTCCCATGAGGTATTTTCTTTTTCCTTCTTATTCCCCCTCAGGTTAAGGGATAAACCTGAGCCTTGTTGTCCGAGGTCTTCCCATTCAGGATAAGGGATAATCCTGAAACCCCTCTTAGGAACAATAATGCTACCTATGAGAATTCTTTTGCAAATACCAGTTTTATCAATCTTTATTGATTTTCTAGATTTATATCAATTTCCCTTCATTAAATTTTTTTAAACTCTATTCTTTTTCTGTAAGACCTGTAATTTTTCAGAAAATATCTGAATAAAATTCATGAGGCATTTACCGGTAAAAATAACATTTCTTCTCAGAATGCGAAACGAATCAATTCCTGCGAGCCAGTTATACTTAGGATATTCGTCGAATTGCGAATATATGCTCAAACACTCTGGAAGCCATAACTTTCTAACTAAACGAAATCAATAGATTCGTACGAGCCAACTTTCTTAGTTACGTCAATACGAAGAAAATGGCGTACTCAGAATTTTTCGGAAAAAATCGCCGGAAACCTGAAATTCTTGCGGGACCCACAGAAATATTCCTCAGAAAATATCTTGTGGGACCCACAAAATATCCTATGGAAATATCTTGTGGGCCCCACCTCAAAAGGAACCTCCAGGAATTTAAAAGAAGCCAAGGGGTAAAAGGGGCATGGGAAAACCCAAGAGGAGGTGGGCTTGGGCTATAAATAGCCCTCCCCACTCTCTCTCTTCTCATAATTTCGACCCCCCCTCTCTCTCTTGCCTTCTCTCTCTCTCCTAAACCTCCCCTACCTAGCCTAGCCCACCTGAGCCCACCTGACCTGGTCTGAGCCTGCCTGACTTAGCCTGAGCCTGCCTGACCTGGTCCTAACCCACCTGACCTGGGTCTGAACCCACTTGACCTGGTCCAAACCCAGTTGACTTGACTTGAACCTAGTTGGGTTTAAAGTCAAAGTCAAAGTCCTTTTTGGTCCAGATTCCGGTTTGGGTTTCTGAACCCAGACTTAGCCTACTTGAGTTGAGTTCGAACCTGCTGAACCCAGTTGACTTGGTTCGAACCCTGTTTGGTTCAAACCACTTAGGTTGAGTAGCTTGACATGCTCTACCTCTTTCTCAACTAAGTCAGCTTCATCTGACTTAGTCTGACCTCTCGAAGGAAGGCTCGAAGCCAAAGTAGCAACCCGGAGCCGTTTCTTCCACGATTTGAAGTAAGTTCGCTTCGTTGATCCATCTCTCTCAAGTATTTGATTGTTTGTATATAGAATATACTTTCTGAAGTAGTATCTTGCTTTAGTTCTTGATTGAGCCCTTTTTGGACACTTCGGTGTTCACCCGCTCGTCTCGTAACTATCGTCGGATATATCTATGTTCAAACACGCAGTATATGCGTTTTTAAAATGGTATCTCGCCCTAGTTCTTGGTTGAGCCCTTTAGAACACTTCGGTGTTCACCCGCTCGCCTCGTAACTATCGTTGGATACGGATCTAGGTGTATATCTGCTGATTCTACCGACACGTCCTATATCGCACAGGCTATGTAATTTACCTTTGCCGTCGCGTCGTATGATGCCAAGGCTCCCTGTTTTCTGCAGTTCCGATTACTGCACTTCCGATTATGTATTTACTTACGCCGTCGCGTCGAACGATGCCAAGGCTCCTGCTTTCTGCAATGTATTTACTTACGCCGTCGCGTCGAACGATGCCAAGGCTTCTGCTTTGTTATATATGTAGAATATTTCGTTCAGTTACACACCCTGAACAATAGTATATGCATTTCTTTACGCCGCCGCTGTATAAAGCACAGGCTTCTGCTTATACTACATATATAGCGCGTAAATGAGTGTTCAAACGGAGATCAAACTCCAAATCGCCCATGCGATTCCTTGACCGCTCCTCGTTCAAGATTCTGCTTGACGAATGAAGCCCCTATTGGAAAGGCTTCGCTTTTTGGCAAAATGCTCTTTACGTAAAGACTAAGTCAAATACGTATGGCCTGGCTATGGCCCAGGGTTCCTACAACCTTGATGGATGCAAAGTACGCACAACGGTGCGCATCCATTTCCCGAATTAAGCGTGGCGATTTCCTACCAAAGAGGGGAGATGCCGCTGAAATGGATAAAAGAAACGCACGCTTTCTCCGTAAAAGAGAGGAAGTGCTGCTGAAATTTCTGAAGAAGCTAAGAATAGCTCAGAAAGAACGTAGCAGGATACTCTGACATATAGCAGAGTGCTACCCAGTTCATGGTTTGCCCCTACAACGTAGAAGGGTTCGTCGCACCACTGCCGGTAGAGCAGGGGAGGTGCTGACGAAATGGTCGGCAGAAGAGCTGCCGGAACCAATGGAACGGCATAATGATGTCCGTTGATGGAACGATGCCAGATCGGCTCGTATCCTTGTGCCTGCAAGGGCACCTTGCTCGTAAGGGCCGCTGAGCCGGAGTAGAGGTTGCGCCTTGGCTAGGTTTGGACTCGTTGCGTAAAAATACGCCGAGTAGCCGATCTATTTAGATCGAGTCATATGCATGCTCATTGAGAACGGTTACACAACCAGACTCGTAAGGGCCGAAGAGCCAGAGTGTGTTGTTTTCACCCAAAGAGGTGTGATGCTCGTGGTGGCCGAAGTGCCAAAGAGCGGTGTTCTACATGCATATGAATAAGACTTAAGGTCGCACATACCCCGCGGTTGAAGATCGTGTTAGGGGTACCCCCTCAGTAATGACTGTGTTGGGGCTTCAGAAATTATGCTCACTGTGGAATGACAGTGATGGTACAGCCTTGAGTGACATGTATTTTACTTTGGACCTGATAGAGTCCACGATGGCCTCAGTCACTCATGGGTTTTGGGGTCGTGGTTATCCTTAAGATCTAAGGATTGAATCCAACTACTGCAAGTAGAGGATGCATCTGAATATGGGCCTAGTAGGGTTCTCCCAGTTGAAACACACTGCCCTACTATGGATAGGGTCAACAGGCCTCTGGGGTATCTAAAATACATAGAATAATCAACCCCCAGAACGTCGTGTTGATGCCCGGACAATAGCTCTACCTGCGTACCAAAGGCGGGAGCAGTTAATTATCAAACAATGCATTAGTTCTAGGTACAACGATGCTTTGAATGTATGAGTGGATGACGTGTTGAGTCAGTCCTGCATAACCTTTGTGAAGGTGTCATGTTCGGTATACTACTGGACCGACTAGGCAAAGACCCGTGTTGTATCCGCACGACTAAGCGAAGCTCGAGGAGTTGTCCTTAGATGCGTGGGATATGGATGTGCCAAGTATGAAGACTTGAGCTAGACATCACTTTGAGACCCGGAAGAGGTCATGGCTAAGTCGTGGAGACTTAAGCGGCTATTCAAATCACAGCCCTGAAATGGCTTGCTCTAAGTCATGAGGACTCGAGCGGATGTTCAACTCATAGCCCTACGGAGGCTCTCGCGATATACGCTAAGTCTTGGAGGCTTGAGCGTCGTTATTGCGCATTGCGACCCTGAGTGGTCATTATCGTACTTGAGTTGAATGGATGTATGACTGCATGCTTACCAGACCATCAGTGGTTCTGACCCCGTTTTATGGGGATTTCAGGTGTTGAACCTGCGTGGCGGTATGCGGAGCAAGGCGGCATCGAGTTCCAGGGTTTCTCTAGACAGAGTTGTACTGCTTCCTTTTATTGAACCTACACTGCTTTCCTAAGCAGTAGTGTTGTAATAAACATATGTTTTCGATAAAATGGAACACTTTGGTGGTCAATGAGTTGCTTGGCCACATACCTGCAACGTGCTCAGAGTTTTCTAAAACTGACGACTCATTATCGTCTGATTCCGCTGCTAAAAGCTTTTGTAAGTTCCGCTGCAAAGAAAAAAAAAAGAAATTCATAAAAATTTTAACTTAGCTTTGTTTTGGAAATCCGGGGCGTTACAGAATTGGTATCAAAGCATGAGTCTGAGAAACCTGGTTCAAGATCCGTCCTGGTCCCGATATCGCACTGTAAGTATATGTTTTTATACTTTTGTTCTGATCTGGGTGCATCTTTGTATAGATGGCAACTCATGACTCGCGTGGATACTGCTATCGCTGCAAGGTCATGCACGATGAGTGGATATGCCCGTATGAAGTCCAAGACTGCCAATACTGTGGCGAAGATGGGCATTCCGCCAACGAATGCCAAAGGAAATATACCGCCGATATGGGTCGGCGGGCTTCAAAGGGTCTCAGGGATGAGACTTCGCATGTCAGTGGACCGCATCACTCTAGTGTTGGGAGCAACCATACCCCAACATCTTTTAATGAATTACCAAGGCTGGGGGATTTTGATTTGAACTTCCCTGCGGAGGTCTATCACTCGCCAAGCTACCATCCGGCATCACATATGCCGAGCTTAAATGGTAGGAACAAAAGAGGGGATTTTTTCTGTTCGCCGATCATTATTCCAGACTCCCAGAGTCTTGATCTTGCTGACTGGGAAAGTGGACTGGAGTCCCTCATATATCCCCAATATTCGCTTGCTAGTGCGGAAGTGCCGCCCAAGCCAAAGCTAGTAGTGCCTGCTCCAAGGTCATGTGGCAATAGATGGACCTTTTGGAGTTCGTCATCATCAAAGAAATCCGAGTCTTAAAGAGACTGGTGATGCTTTGGAGTCAGTAGACTCATGTATATAGTTTCTCAACGCCTAAAGTCTGCCAGTGCGGCATGACGTTTTGTTTAAGGCGATGCTTGTGTAAATGTGATGTATATTAAGTAAATAAAGCTTTTACTTCCATATATACATTAAGAAACTAAAAACAAGTGCTTGTGTGTGCATAGATAAATGGCTCCTACGACGAGGAGAACCATACCAAGCGAGGAGTCCCATACGCAGGGATTCCTGTTGGAGACACTCAACAACCTGGTTACAGCCATCCGTGAAATGAGGCCAGAACCAGTCGCACCACGAAACGAGCACCTGGGAGGAGTGACTTATGAGAAGTTCCTCAAGCTTGACCCGCCAGTTTTCATTGGCAGAGCCGATCCTGAGCTCGCGGAGAGTTGGATCGAAGAGACAGAACGTGCCTTCTTAGTACTGGGAGTACCAGAGGAAAAGAAGACTAACTTTGGCACGTATCGGTTGAAAGACAATGCACGGAAGTGGTGGGATACCACTAAACTTATCCAGTTCTCACAAGTCGAAGTCATTCCTTGGACTGACTTTCGGAGGACTTTTATGGATAACTACTTCCCGTTGCATTCCAGAAACAAGAAAAAGATGGAGTTTCTGGAGTTGGAACAGAGCGGTATGAGTCTAATGGACTATACCACCAAATTTCAGAATCTAGAGTGCTACTGCTCTCGATTGTTCGAAACAGACCAAGAAAGGGCCGACAAATATGTGAATGGTCTGCGCGAAGGGCTGCGATCTCGAGTGATAACAAGCATGCCTTCGACTTTTCAGGCTGCGGTAGCAGCAGCTTCAAAAATCCAAGAGGACTGGGCACGATCTAAAGTGATCGTAGCAAAGAAGCCCATAGTGAATGGTGGGAATCGTAAAAGGACGTTCCCAAGTGGCCAGGGTTCACGACAACCCTTTCAAAAGAAGAAGTTCCAAGGAGGGAACAACACTCAGCAAGTCGTGAGGCCAAGATAGAACCCAACTCCGAATGGTCAGCAGTCCAACTTCAGCTGCCCAAGGTGTCGTATGAACCACCCTGGAAAGCCATGTCCTCGTGACATTGGTGGGTGCTTATATTGTGGCAAGATGGGCCACTTTATAAGGGATTGCACCAAGAAGGCTGCAGATGAACAGAGGAGTAATGCCGGATCTGCCGGACCCTCTCGACCAGCGCCACAACGTTCTCAGTTTCAACGACCTCCACCTAGAATAGAACAAAGGCCTGCTGCAGGTCGTGTATATGCTGTAACGACTGAACAAGTCGAAAATGGTGACCTGATTGAAGGCACCGTACCTGTTAATGGACATGCAGCTTACGTCTTGTTTGATTGTGGTGCTACTCATACGTTTATCTCTGACGATTTCACTGAACAACTCCACGCTTCGGTGCAACCGATTGATAAAATGATCGAAGTGTATAACCCGTTGGGTTCACGCACCAAATGTATCCGGTGTGTGAAAAATTTGGATATTGAGATAGCAGGGCAACACTTGCCTACTGACGCCATCCTGATCGATATGATACAGTACGATGTCATTCTGGAAATGAATTGGTTGGCTCAGAATAATGCCAAGATTCTGTGCCGCGAGGGCAGAGTGATTCTATCTCGACCCGGATTGCCTAAGATGGAATACCGGTTATCCAAACTTATTCCACAAAAAAGACTCATATCAGCACTTAAGGTACAAAAATACCTTAGGAAGGGTTGTGTGGCCTTCTTGTTGAGTCGCTCGGTAGAAAAATCCAACGACCAACCCCTTGAGAGTTTGGAAGTGGTACGGGAGTTTCCCAATGTATTTCCTGAGGAATTGCCAGGACTTCCGCCACTTCGTGAGGTTGAATTTGGAATTCAATCCTTACCTGGAACAATGCCGATATCCAAAGCCCCGTATCGAATGGCGCCAGCTGAACTCAGTGAGTTGAAGTGTCAGTTGGAAGAACTGATGGAACAAGGGTTCATCCGACCGAGTGTGTCACCGTGGGGAGCCCCAGTGTTGTTTGTAAAGAAGAAGGATGGATCCCTTCGGTTATGCATCAATTATCGGATGCTTAACCAGGCAACTGTTAAAAATAAGTACCCGTTGCCTCGGATTGAGGACTTATTCGATCAGCTCAGAACAGCGAGGGTGTTCTCCAAGATCGACCTCAGGTCTGGGTACCATCAGCTCAGAGTAAAGGAAGAGGATATACCTAAGACTGCCTTCAGAACGAGATATGGCCATTATGAGTTCGTAGTAATGCCCTTCGGACTCACTAATGCGCCTGCTGCCTTTATGGATCTAATGAACCGGATATTCAGACCATATTTGGATAGCTTGGTCATCGTCTTTATTGATGACATTCTCGTATATTCTGAGAACAAGGAACAACACATGGAGCACTTGAAAATCGTCTTGAAAACCCTTCAAGATAACCAACTCTATGCTAAGTTTTCAAAATGTGAATTCTAGCTAGATAAAGTGATGTTCCTTGGTCATGTGATCTCAAAAGATGGAATCGCAGTGGATCCTGCGAAGGTGGAAGCTGTGATGGACTGGAAGCAGCCAGAAAATATTACTGAGGTCCGTAGCTTCCTTGGACTTGCCGGATATTATCGGAAGTTCATACAGGACTTCTCCCGAATCGCAGTACCGATGACGAAATTACTGAAAAAGGGAGTCAAGTTTGAATGGACTGACCAGTGTAAGGAGTGCTTTGAGGTTCTCAAACAGAGGCTTACCACTGCCCCTGTCCTTACCTTACCTTCTGGTCAGGGAGGCTTCGTTGCTTATACCGATGCCTCGGGAACAGGTCTGGGTTGTGTGTTGATGCAGCATGGCAAAGTAATCGCCTATGCATCACGACAGTTGAGAGTCCATGAGAAAAACTATCCAACCCACGACTTGGAGCTTGCCGCGGTAGTGTTCGCACTTAAAATCTGGCGACACTACCTATATGGAGAGAAATTTGAGGTCATGTCGGACCATAAAAGCCTAAAATACCTCTTTTCTCAAAAAGAACTCAATATGCGGCAACGGCGATGGCTGGAATTCCTCAAAGACTATGAATTCACGCTTTCCTATCACCCTGGAAAGGCGAATGTTGTAGCAGATGCCCTTAGTCGCAAGACTGTTGGCACTCTGGCCAGCCTAACCGGACAATGGAAGTTGATGGAGGATTTCGTCAACTGGAAGCCATTTTTGGTTGATTCTGGCAGAATCCAAATGTCATGTTTGACGATCCACATTGAGTTCCTCGATCGCATCGTAGCCGAACAGTTCAAGGATCCCCAGTACTTGGAATTGAAAGCTCGTGCTGAAAAAGATGATACTTTCTTCCATTTGAAAGAAGATGGAGGAATATGGATGGAAGAAAGGATTTGGGTTCCAAATAACCCTGAGCTAAGACAGGAAGTACTCCAGGAGGCTCATAATAGCAAGTACACCATTCACCCTGGAGGTACGAAGATGTTCCGAGATTTACAGAGAAAGTACTGGTGGAGGGGTATGAAACGTGATGTTGCTACGTTTGTCTCGAAGTGTTTGATCTGCCAGCAAGTTAAGATCGAACATCAGCGCCCTGGTGGAAAGATGCAACGGATCGAGATTCCAGAATGGAAATGGGAAGGCATTACGATGGATTTCATCGTTGGATTGCCTCGATCCAAGAGACAACACGATTCGATATGGGTGATCGTGGACAGACTCACCAAGTTTGCTCACTTCCTGCCAATCAACACTCGATACTCAACTGAACGATTGGCGGAGATCTACATTCGGGAAATCGTTAGACTCCATGGAGTGCCGATTTCGATCATATCCGATCGTGACCCGAAGTTCACCTCTCACTTTTGGGAGCAGCTTCAGAGAGCCCTGGGGACGAAACTCAAGTTCAGTACAGCATTCCATCCCCAAACAGATGGGCAATCAGAATGAACCATACAGACTCTTGAAGATATGCTAAGAGCCTGTATGCTGGAATGGAAAGGTGATTGGGATTCCCACCTAGCGTTGGCTGAATTTGCTTATAATAATAGCCACCACGCTAGCATTGGGATGGCACCGTATGAAGCCTTGTATGGACGACCCTGTAGATCACCAATCCATTGGGGTGAAGTGGGTGAGCGAACCTTGGACTCGCCCATTGTGTTGCAGCATTATACTGAGCAAGTCCACATGATCAGAAAGAAGCTACTGACTGCTCAGAGTCGACAGAAGAGCTACGCCAATCAGCGGCGTAGGGAACTCACTTTTGCGGTTGGAGATAAGGTTTTTATCAAGGTCTCTCCAACCAAGAGTATGTTTCGTTTTGGAAAGAAGGGGAAGCTCAGCCCCAGATTCGTTGGTCCCTTCGAAGTTTTGAGCCGGATCGGAGAGACTGCCTACCGAGTAGCATTGCCACCACAATACGCGCAAATACATGATGTATTTCACGTATCAATGCTTAGAAAGTACGTTCATGATCCTTCTCACGTCATTCAACATGAAGACATTGACATCCGAGAAGATATGACGGTAGAAGAAAGGCCAGTGGAGATCATGGACCGACGGGAGCAAGTGCTAAGAACGAAGGTCATTCCACTTGTTAAAGTGAGGTGGCAGCATCATGGAATCGATGATTGCACTTGGGAGCCCGAATCGGATATGCGGGATAAATATCCTGAACTCTTCACCTTGTACTCTTAGCTGAATTTCGCGGACGAAATTCCTTTAAGGGGGTAATGATGTAAGACCCGTAATTTTTCAGAAAATATCTGAATAAAATTCATGAGGCATTTACCGGTAAAAATAGCATTTCTTCTCAGAATGCGAAACGAATCAATTCCTGCGAGCCAGTTATACTTAGGATATTCGTCGAATTGCGAATATATGCTCAAACACTCTGGAAGCCATAACTTCCTAACTAAACGAAATCAATAGATTCGTACGAGCCAACTTTCTTAGTTACGTCAATACGAAGAAAATGGCGTACTCAGAATTTTTCGGAAAAAATCGCCGGAAACCCGAAATTCTTGCGGGACCCACAGAAATATTCCTCAGAAAATATCTTGTGGGACCCACAAAATATCCTATGGAAATATCTTGTGGGCCCCACCTCAAAAGGAACCTCCAGGAATTTAAAAGAAGCCAAGGGGTAAAAGGGGCATGGGAAAACCCAAGAGGAGGTGGGCTTGGGCTATAAACAGCCCTCCCCACTCTCTCTCTTCTCATAATTTCGACCCCCCCTCTCTCTCTTGCCTTCTCTCTCTCTCCTAAACCTCCCCTACCTAGCCTAGCCCACCTGAGCCCACCTGACCTGGTCTGAGCCTGCCTGACTTAGCCTGAGCCTGCCTGACCTGGTCCTAACCCACCTGACCTGGGTCTGAACCCACTTGACCTGGTCCAAACCCAGTTGACTTGACTTGAACCTAGTTGGGTTTAAAGTCAAAGTCAAAGTCAAAGTCCTTTTTGGTCCAGATTCCGGTTTGGGTTTCTGAACCCAGACTTAGCCTACTTGAGCTGAGTTCGAACCTGCTGAACCCAGTTGACTTGGATCGAACCCTGTTTGGTTCAAACCACTTAGGTTGAGTAGCTTGACCTGCTCTACCTCTTTCTCAACTAAGTCAGCTTCATCTGACTTAGTCTGACCTCTCGAAGGAAGGCTTGAAGCCAAAGAAGCAACCGGGAGCCGTTTCTTCCACGATTTGAAGTAAGTTCGCTTCGTTGATTCATCTCTCTCAAGTATTTGATTGTTTGTATATAGAATATACTTTCTGAAGTAGTATCTTGCTTTAGTTCTTGATTGAGCCCTTTTTGGACACTTCGGTGTTCACCCGCTCGTCTCGTAACTATCGTCGGATATATCTATGTTCAAACACGCAGTATATGCGTTTTTAAAATGGTATCTCGCCCTAGTTCTTGGTTGAGCCCTTTAGAACACTTCGGTGTTCACCCGCTCGCCTCGTAACTATCGTTGGATACGGATCTAGGTGTATATCTGCTGATTCTGCCGACGCGTCCTATATCGCACAGGCTATGTAATTTACCTTTGCCGTCGCGTCGTATGATGCCAAGGCTCCCTGTTTTCTGCACTTCCGATTACTGCACTTCCGATTATGCATTTACTTACGCCGTCGCGTCGAACGATGCCAAGGCTCCTGCTTTCTGCAATGTATTTACTTACGCCGTCGCGTCGAACGATGCCAAGGCTTCTGCTTTGTTATATATGTAGAATATTTCGTTCAGTTACACACCCTGAACAATAGTATATGCATTTCTTTACGCCGCCGCTGTATAAAGCACAGGCTTCTGCTTATACTACATATATAGCGCGTAAATGAGCGTTCAAACGGAGATCAAACTCCAAATCGCCCATGCGATTCCTTGACCGCTCCTCGTTCAAGATTCTGCTTGACGAATGAAGCCCCTATTGGAAAGGCTTCGCTTTTTGGCAAAATGCTCTTTACGTAAAGACTAAGTCAAATACGTATGGCCTGGCTATGGCCCAGGGTTCCTGCAACCTTGATGGATGCAAAGTACGCACAACGGTGCGCATCCATTTCCCGAATTAAGCGTGGCGATTTCCTACCAAAGAGGGGAGATGCCGCTGAAATGGATAAAAGAAACGCACGCTTTCTCCGTAAAAGAGAGGAAGTGCTGCTGAAATTTCTGAAGAAGCTAAGAATAGCTCAGAAAGAACGTAGCAGGATACTCTGACATATAGCAGAGTGCTACCCAGTTCATGGTTTGCCCCTACAACGTAGAAGGGTTCGTCGCACCACTGCCGGTAGAGCAGGGGAGGTGCTGACGAAATGGTCGGCAGAAGAGCTGCCGGAACCAATGGAACGGCATAATGATGTCCGTTGATGGAACGATGCCAGATCGGCTCGTATCCTTGTGCCTGCAAGGGCACCTTGCTCGTAAGGGCCGCTGAGCCGGAGTAGAGGTTGCGCCTTGTCTAGGTTTGGACTCGTTGCGTAAAAATACGCCGAGTAGCCGATCTATTTAGATCGAGTCATATGCATGCTCATTGAGAACGGTTACACAACCAGACTCGTAAGGGCCGAAGAGCCAGAGTGTGTTGTTTCCACCCAAAGAGGTGTGATGCTCGTGGTGGCCGAAGTGCCAAAAAGCGGTGTTCTGCATGCATATGAATAAGACTTAAGGTCGCACATACCCCGCGGTTGAAGATCGTGTTAGGGGTAACCCCTGAGTGGTCATTATCGTACTTGAGTTGAATGGATGTATGACTGCATGCTTACCAGACCATCAGTGGTTCTGACCCCGTTTTATGGGGATTTCAGGTGTTGAACCTGCGTGGCGATATGCGGAGCAAGGCGGCATCGAGTTCCAGGGTTTCTCTAGACAGAGTTGTACTGCTTCCTTTTATTGAACCTACACTGCTTTCCTAAGCAGTAGTGTTGTAATAAACATATGTTTTCGATAAAATGGAACACTTTGGTGGTCAATGAGTTGCTTGGCCACATACCTGCAACGTACTCAGAGTTTTCTAAAACTGACGACTCATTATCGTCTGATTCCGCTGCTAAAAGCTTTTGTAAGTTCCGCTGCAAAGAAAAAAAAAAGAAATTCATGAAAATTTTAACTTAGCTTTGTTTTGGAAATCCGGGGCGTTACATTTTCCCATCCAGGATAAGGGATAATCCTGAGACCCCTCACAGAAGCAACAAGGCTATCTGTGAGCATTCTTTTCAAAAACAAAGTTTTCATAAATTTATTCAATTTTTCCTCACTTTTATAAATCTTATTCTTTTCCCCTTTCAAGTTAAGGGATAAACCTGAACCTCGACATTCGAGGTATTCTTTCTCAGGATAAGGGATAATCCTGAGATCGCTCATAGGAGCAACAAATGCTACTTGTGAGAATTCTTTTACAAAGTAAATAAATTTCCTCAAAACTTTCTTCATTTTTATCAATATTTCCTCAAATTCTATTTCCTTTTATCTTCTCAAAATTTTATTTCTTTCTTTTCCCCTTTCAGGATAAGGAGTTAATCCTGAAAATCGGACCACATACAGCTAACTGTGCTGGTCCATCTAAATCATAAATCATAAACCTCATCATATCCCTTCTAAATTCAAGTCTCAGGTTATAAATTATTTTTCCCTTTCAGGATAAGGGATAAACCTGAATCATTGTTTATCATAAATTCTCATCAAGTGTCTATCAATTTAGTCAAATGTCGCTTTATCAAGCCTTCGGGCTACAACTTCATCAATCTATTATTTTCAAGCCTTCGGGTTACAATCTCATCAAATATCCATCATTCTCAAAACCTTCGGGTCACAACTCTATCAACGCCAATCATTTTACCACAAAATCCTGCTTTCGAGCTGGTGCTTCCATCAAATCCTGCTTTCGAGCTGGTCGGGCAAACAAAATCTTGCTTTCGAGTTGGTCAGTCAATCAAATCCTGCTTTCGAGCTGGTCGGTTGTGATCATCGCAAAAAAATTTTCTCTCGTAATATTCTCTCTCTTCCTTCTATTTTCCTTTTCTAACCTCTATTTTCCTCTTTTTTGAAGGGAGGATATAGAAGAAAGAAAAGAAGAGAGAAGAGAAGAGAAAAGAATAGAGAAGAGAAGAGAAAAGAATAGAGAGAAGAGGAATTCTTTTGCGGGGTCTCACTTGACCTTAATTTGAAAAGATTTGAAATGACTCGCCTCCGTTTTGAAAATATTTGCAGGAAAACTGGGAGACGGGATTCGCTCGTCGGTACGAGGTTCGATCATTCCAGGTGCCTTTACCAGGGGTAATCAAACCAAGGGTCGAATTCATGCCTTTTGCTTTGCTAAGAATTTATTCTAAGTCTAGATGCACAAAGAATCATGCTTGTGCAATACAAGGATATATGCTTTTTTTGAAAATGTTTCGAAATTTTCCAAGTATTTCTGAGATGAATCTGATGATAGAGTGAAGAAATGGTTTTTAACTCAGAACTTAAGATTTAAAGTTTCTAAGTTGTTGGAATAATCAGAGCTTGGGAAAATAAATCTGACTTTTGAAAGAAAGGATCTTGAAATTGAGGTAAAAGGAGAAGAAAGAAAACTTCAAAGTCATAAATGGACTTTGAATCAGAATAAAAATGGAATTGAATTCTAACTTCGAATTTTGAAGTCAGAGTGAAATGTGGGAAATCTAAATAGAATTGAGAAGTAAGATTAATTTGAAAGCTTGGAATTTCAAGGTGGAATTTGAATCCAAAGTCTGGATTCTAAATAGATTTCAAAGTTGAATTTTGGATTGAGAACCTGGAAATAGGAATTGGGTTTGAAATCTGAGATGAAAATGGAATTGGATTTAAGAATTTAAATCAAGATGGAATTTGGATCTGAAATTTTGAATGGAATTGGATCTAAAATTTGGAATCCAAGATGGAATTTTGGATCTGAAATCTGAGATCCAAGATTGGATTCTGGATCCTAAAATAGATTTTGGATCTGAAGTCTGAGATCCAAGGTGAAATTGGATTCTGGATCTTAGAATGGAATTGGATCTAAAGTCTGAGATCCAAAGTAAAAGTTGGATTCTGGGTCCTAAAATGGAATTGGATTTGAAGTCTGAGATCTAAAGTAGAATCGGGTTCTGGATCCTAGAATGAAATTGGATCTGAAGTTTGAGATCCAAGGTGAAGTTGGATTTATACTTGGAAATCTGGATCCAAGTTGAGATTAAGATCTAACCATGGATTTTGGAATTGATTTGAGGATGAATTTCAAAGTCAAATGGGATTTTGAAAGACTTTGAATTTTGGATTTTTAGAAAATGAATCAAGAATTTCAAAGTTAAATTGAACTTTGAATTTTGATTTTTTGATATAAAAACGAATTTTGGAGTTTTCAAAGTCAATTTGGACTTTGAAATCTGTTTTGAATTGAATATAAAAAATGAATTTGGAATTTCAAAGTCAAATTGAATTTTGAAATCTAATTTGAATTGGAGTTTTTGAATATAAGATGAATTTTGGAATTTCAAAGTCAAATTGAACTTTGAAACCTGATTTGATTTTGAATATAAAATGTATTTTGAAGTCTCAAAGTTAAATTGAACTTTTGAGATTGAAAATGAAAAAATGAAAGAATGAATTGGATTTTATAAGAATTGAGGATTGATTGAAGGAGATATTAACATCACTTGGAGTTTTTGAAAAAGAAATTTCAAAAATATGATGCGGTTCTATCCTAAATGATGAATGAATCTGAAGAGTTTTGAAATTGGATTTAAAAATCATATTTCATTCCTCAAATGAATTTAAATAAGATTAATGATATAATATATCCTGACTATGGTCATTGAATGTATTATATAATAGTCATATCTAAATTCAAATGAACAATAAAATACCTTTTTGGTGCTTTTATAGAATTTAAAATGAAATTAACTCTCAATATACCCTGACTATGGCCATTGGTATATATATTGAATTAATTTTAGATTAAATTCTGATAAAAGAGAAAAATATTTAAAGAAAATATGATGATTTTTGAAAAGAGGGATCCAGTGTGGATCCGGTGTTATTTCATAAAAGATAAAAATACTAAGTCTTGTTTACATCCCGGCTATGGCCGTTGATGTAAATCATCAACTTAGGATTAACTTACCTCTTACGAAATGGTGCACGTGCCATTCGTGTTTCACCATTGTGAGAATTTGAGAAGAAAGAAAGAAAAAAAAAAATGCATGAAAAACAAGTAATTCATGATATTTACAATGCTCATTCATTCTATCTAAAACAGGAAGTGTAAATTCTCATTAAAATCTTAACTATTACAATACATGAAATTGAATTTAAGAGCAGAAGAGTTTCAAATTAGAAATGAGCATTTCTATGCATTTACTGCAAAAGAAGGACATGGTTAGCATATAATCAATAACATAAAATAAAAACTCCTAATAGATGTATGAGAGACATATGGGAAAGTGGATATGATGCCTTAAACTTGATTTAAAAAATGATTAAAAATATATGTACAAAGTCTTGACTTTGTGGGAGAGCACAAGCCAGAGTGTATTTTTATGCACTAAATGATGATGGGCTCGCTGATAATCAAATGTATGAAAAAAATATCAGACTGAATGCAGGAGATGGCTAATAGTTGACAGGCATATGCTGTGCCTAATGCTGGAACTAGACATGCATACATATTATAATAGTAATGCTGATGAGGGCTGAAGATGATTCCCTATGTGTGTACAGGATGTACTATGATAAAGTTTACTGAAGATGACCAGCTATGAGATAGAGGCATAATGAAGGGTAAGCTGGCAAATCCTTAGAATCATCGTGGGACTCATGCAGCAGTTGACAGATGGTGATATCGCTGTAATTGCAGCAATACTGGGTATAATGCATGTGCAGGGAATGTGTGTGCTGTCTATGAAGTTATAGCATGTGAGACCGCCATTACTCGCTACTTACCTGAGTCAGCCGCTGTTGCAATGGATGATATGCGACTTCCCTCTGATGCAATCAGAATCAGCAAGGAACCGGCTTGAAATTTCATTAGCTTCACATCTCTCTAAATATGATCAACATTTGATCGGCTAGCTCCATAGAAATTGGACATGTGTAAGCATGCCAATGCTAGCAAGAAAAAGTGCCGCAAATAGGTTACAAATGGGTTCCACCTGACCTAGTGTATGCCGAGCAAAATCAGTGGTTGATATCATAACACCAGCAACAAATGACCCCAACCCAAGACTGGGGCCAAGTTTATCATTGCACCAAACTAATAATAAGCAAAAAGTCACAGAAGCTAGCTGATAAAGCTCATTTGTCTGGGAGGACAACTGGCTCATCAACTTCAAGAAACGGGGAACAAATGACCAACACAATATGGATGCAGCAGTCAGGAACATGGACAGCACAAGCAACAATTTTGCTATGGATACAATACCTTAAATAAGGCCACCATTGCCACCTAAAACTGGAAGCAAAGCAAATAACAGACCAACAACGCAATTTCTGGAAAATAAGTGTTCCGATTGTGACCTGGCCATGAACAACATTGGTACTATTACGCTCCACCAAAAACTTGAGCACCACAGCTGTTGATGACATGACAGAAAAGCACCAACAAATATGCCCTCTGGCAACTTCGCACTTTAGGAGATTGAAGCTGGATGACACTCAGACAGTCTAGTATCTTTGCTGATCCACCCATCTATACAAGGCTTCTGAGCACCTTGAAGACAAGGCTGCAAGCTCTTCAAACATCATTTATGCGGGTGAAAGAATAAGAGTCATGGTTCTACAACCATGATCAAGGTGAATTGACACCATTTTCCAATTTTGGCATCATTTTGCACGTGTTAATTACTTGTGAGTTTCCTCCTGAGTTACATAACAGTATACAAGCCTTCAGGAAACATTAGCATATGACCCAGTAATCCTCTTGAAATGACTCTTTCCCCCACATTTTTAGATGAAACTAATGCTGCTGGAATCTTCAAAAGTGAACACTGGATGCTCTGAGCGAGTCATTGAGATCTTGGATTCCAGAATGGCATGTCATAATCCCACTGTAAATCTCTCAGCCAGGCCAAAGCTAGGCCATAATTTTCAGTAAGAAAAAGAATGGGAGTGGCTGGAATGTTATCAGGAAGATGCTGGTGCATCAAATGGAAATGAAAGTGTGGATGCGAGTGAAGGCTGTGTTAATGAAATATGTATTATACTGAAACGTCACTGAATATTACTAAAAAAAAAATGATATACGCTGAGTGCTTTATGGTGACAGGGTGATGATAGAGGTGATGCTATAGGTAAATGGCATTGTACAAGGAAACGAGGGAAGATATATAATGAAATGAAACCAAGAATCTAATTATAAAACAACTCTTTAAAGGTGTTAGTAACACAAAATATGCAGAAAACACTAGTAACATCATGAAACTTGATGAAATGCAATGAAGAAAAACATACTAAATCAAAAAGAAGGAAGAAAAGAGAGAAAGAAAATCAAACCTGCAACAACAAAATCAATTGGATATTCATGAGAAGTTCTTAATATTGATATTTTGATAAAGAAAGTGTCTCACCCATACCTGTTCTTTGACATTGAATCAATCAGAAATTTTCAACGAAGATGGGATGAGAGCCCCAAACATTTCAGATCCCTCAACCGATCCGGGAGTTCACAGGGTAATATTAAATCTGATGATGACATGAGGTCTGTGTTGGCACGCTTCAAAGAAATTCATTCTTCTACTAAAAGAAGTAAAATCCCTCTGCTTGTTGTAAAATGCGCATGGGGCAAATCAGTTTTGATCCACTGTGGCTTGCAGCATAGTTGCATTGAACATTGTCAAGGGATGGCCATATAGGTATCTTTCAGCCTGGTTTTGCTGCAATCTGCAACTGTCTCCTTTGAAAATGGGTTAGATCAAGCAGAGTGGAGATTTAAATATTCTGGATATTCTATAAAACACATAAAGCCTATGACATTTCTCTACAGTACAATTTTAACCTGTAATGGTCTATAGAAAACTCAAACCTGATATAAAAACAGTAATTCAGCAATGAAGCTCAGATATATTAAACTTAGAAACTTATTATTCATGACAAGTGAATATTGTAAAAATCCTTGATTGAGATTTTAACAATAGTTCTCATATGATCGGTTAGTCTGTTTTATCACAGACCTTTACAAAATGAAACTCATGCTAATGGGTCAATTTGATAGCCAATTATGATAACCATTGCCAGGTACTATTGACCATAACTCGCAGATGGAGTTAATTAACAGATAACATTGGTGGCTCGGTGAGGTCGCCGAAATGAGCGCCCATGCAAGCATCCATTCAATACACAAATTACAAAGTGAGGGGCACGGTCAAAGAGAATATACAATGTAAATTACCTGATGAATTAATAAACTAAGTAATAGGTTGAAATGCACAATGCAGGATATGAAATGCAAAAAATGTGAGGATGTAGCAGGCGCATAAGTGCTGTGCAGCAGCTGTTAATGAAGGATTATGAAATATTGCTACAATAGGGTAGCAACAAGGTGAGAGGTACACCTGACTTATGAAATTCGCCCAGCAAATGAATAAACTCAGCCTCACATGTGAAAAATCCAAGCAGGTAGCAGAAAAACACGGCTTCAGTTGTTCCTCTGCACTAATTTGAAGGTACTTCATTAATTTTCCCATGCCTAGGGAACTTCTGCATACAGTGAGGGCACCTTCCACCAATACCGAGACCAATTTATCATCCATTTCAGCAAGAAACATGATATCAGTTGAAGACCTTTATGTTCTTCCATGTTCTGGGAAATCCTGCTCTCTTGACTACCAATGCTAAGACCAGAGTTAATGGGCAACAAATCACGTCATTCTCCAAATTGTTTGGGTCATCCTCCAAAGGCACGAACATCTCATTTTATTTGAGAGCCAAGGTTATTTGGTCAACCATTGTTTCTGGGTTCACATCAGAATTACAGAAGGATACGCAGGATGCGTGACACATGAGATTAGTGGGTTATTAA
The DNA here is from genome assembly GCF_984573655.1 of Nuphar pumila. Taxonomy (NCBI): domain Eukaryota; kingdom Viridiplantae; phylum Streptophyta; class Magnoliopsida; order Nymphaeales; family Nymphaeaceae; genus Nuphar; species Nuphar pumila. Next base: position 64,673,990 of record NC_143249.1, read on the forward strand.
CCGTGAGAGATTCAGATATGTGGGTGATCAGAACAAACACGGCATATGACAATTGATGGATGGTCAAAATATGGATTAATTATTAAAATGGAATAGAAAACAGGATATAAAAAAAAAAGAAAAAAAATGGCGATAACCTCTTCAGACTACCCATTATAAAAGAAACATAACTTCAGGCAACACAAATTACTAAAGATAGACTAACAATCTCAAATCACAGTTTACAGGAAGTTAACCTTAGGAAATACAGATCACTTGAATGAATTGAACCGTAAATCGCAAAAAAAAAAAAAAATGTAATGGGCATGGCAGAGAGCAATGGCTGGAATATGAAACATATCAAAAAAAAAAAAACACGGATATGAGGAACTACAAACAGAATATTGCACTTGAAATAATGTAAATAAACTTCTACCCTTATGTAAACTATTGAGAAGATTTGACAAAGTAATTCATGGAGCAGAAAAGTAAGTATGGGAATTAGGAAATTCCGTTGTTATAGCACTTAGTGGATCGATCCTGCTACAAGCAGGTCGATCCCACTAAAGGTGCATTAAAAGAAAGAGAAAAGAGACGAAGAAGGACCAAATCAAAGAAAAATAATAACATAAAGAGGTATTTTACAGAAAATCAGGAATGGAGGAGGAATTCTTGCCTTTTTTTTTTTGCAGGGGTTTTGAAGGAGGGGAGCTCGGCCGTAGGATTCCCTTCAAGAAAAATGAAGAAGAAGGCGCGATGGGAATCTTGTAGTCGACTTCCTTGCTTTTGGCAAGGTATTGGAAGAGGGAGCTGGGGCTCCTTCGGTAGAGCCAGAAGGGAAGCCTGTTGGCTTCTCTTGTTTGCAGGATTTTCAGAGCTTGAAGAAGGAGATCGAAGAAGAAGAAGGAAGGAAAAAGCGAGAAGAAGAAGGATGATGCGTGAAGAAAAGGGGTGCGGGGGTGAGAAGCGGTAACGGATGTCTGAAGGAGGAAGGAGAAGGTGCGGGGGTGGAAACGGATGATCGAGAGAAGGGAGAAGAAGCGTGGAAGGGTAGAAGATGGATGAAGGGGAGCGTTGAAGGAAGGAGAGAGCGATGGTGGGGTGAGAGGCGATGATCCAAAGGGGTTCCCTGCGTGCCCTTTTAAGGAGGAGGAAGAAAGCTCGGGAAGAAGGGCCGTTGAGCATCGATGGCGGAGGAAGAAGGGTTCGAAGATGGAGGGTTCAAGCTGAAAACCGAGGTGGATGGGCGAAAATGGAGAGAGAATTGGGAGGGAATTAGAGAGAGAGAGAGGCGTCGTCCTCACTCTCCTTCCTCTTGCGAAGGGTTTTCTCAAAACCCTAAAAAGCCTTTCGACCCCCTCTTCAAAAAAAATTATTTATAAAAAAAAAGGCTCCTTTAAAAGTTTTCCATAAAAAGTGTTTTTAAAATGATTTTTTTAGCAAAATTAAAAAAAGTTTAAACTCATTCGTTTTTCTCTAATTTTTTTTTTTGTTTTTGCGTTATCTTTCAATTTTTTTGTATTTGTAGAATAAAATCCTAAAATTTGTGAGAAAACAAAGATTAAAACTATTTTTTTTTTGTGTTTTTGCAAAAATATTTACAAAAGGGAATTTTTCTAAGAATTTAAAAGCTATTTTGAGAAAATTTCTTCAGAAATGGGTTTGGATCCGGATTTTGAGGAAATATGGATTTAAAATACTGGATTCGGATCCGGAATTGAATTTGAATATATCAATATGGAATTTAATTTAGAAAATCTGAAGAATGACTAAAATTTAGCTTTGACATTGCTTTGATTTTCTCAGAAAACAGGGTTAGGGGCAAAAAGGGTCATTTTTACAAAACTTTGAAAAATTTGGGGTGTTCACATCGGTCAATCAAATCCTGCTTTCGAGCTGGTTGGTCAATCAAAATCCAGCTTTTCGAGCTGGTCGGTCAATCCAAATCCTGCTTTCGAGCTGGTCGGTCAATCAAAATCCTGCTTTCGAGCTGGTCGGTCAATCAAATCCTGCTTTCGAGCTGGTCGGTCAATCAAAATCCTGCTTTCGAGCTGGTCGGTCAATCAAATCCTGCTTTCGAGCTGGTCGGTCAATCAAATCCTGCTTTCGAACTGGTCGGTCAATCAAAATCCTGCTTTTCGAGCTGGTCGGTCAATCCAAATCCTGCTTTCGAGCTGGTCGGTCAATCAAAATCCTGCTTTCGAGCTGGTCGGTCAATCAAAATCCTGCTTTCGAGCAGGTCGGTCAATCAAATCCTGCTTTCGAGCTGGTCGGTCAATCAAATCCTGCTTTCGAGCTGGTCGGGCAAACAAAATCCTGCTTTCGACCTAGTCGGTCAATCAAATCCTGCTTTCGAGCTGGTCGGTCAATCAAATCCTGCTTTCGAGCTGGTCGGTCAATCAAATCCTACTTTCGAGCTGGTCGGTCAATCCAAATCCTGATTTCGAGCTAGTCGGTCAATCAAAATCCTGCTTTTGAGCTGGTCGGTCAATCTAAATCCTACTTTCGAGCTGGTCGGTCAATCAAATCCTACTTTCGAGCTGGTCGGTCAATCAAAATCCTGCTTTCGAGCTGGTACTTCTATCCAAAAATCCTGCTTTCAAGCTGGTGCTTCCATAAAATCCTGCTTTCGAGCTGGTATTTTCAAAAATCCTGCTTTCGAGCTGGTCGGTCAAAACAAAAATCTAAATATTCCTTCCCAAGTTTCAACTCGAGGTCCTATCAAAATCTATATTGAGTGATTATTTCACAAAGGATGCTCGAAAACTTTGCCAATTTGCTAAAACTATTTATTGATTCAAATATTCTTACTGCACAAAAGAATCACCTCAGATTATCTCTAGTATTCTCTCCAAAAAGGTGAAACTTTTTGCGAAAAAAAGGTAAAATTCAAAAACTTTTTCTGTTGATCAACCAAAAGGATGTAAGAAATACCCTCGGTATGATTAGCGACAGAGATATTCAAATGATGTTGAAAAGTCAGAAGCAAAGTGATATTGATCATGGCTATGGCACATGTTTAAAGACAACTTCCTGGCAATCAGACAGTGGAAATATCCTGAGCTATAAAAGAATCCACTCAATCCATATCTCCTCAGTCATTTGAGCTGCAATCAAAATATTCGCAAAAGGGATCTGTCAATAGTCGTCAAGATGAAGATGAATATGCGAGTAAGATCTCCGGGGCCAAAGAAGGTTTGGATCATCTCTGAGATGAAGGAGTTTGTGAAGGATCCTTCCAGGGAAAGTTTAGATCACCGTCGAGATGAAGACAAGTGTGATGAACCTACCGACAAACCCTAAAAGATATTTTGATTTCTGCTATCATCTAAAGACCTTTCGAGCCAATATCATCAATAGAATTCCTGAGATAAATGAAGGATCGGAACATCTCCAAGATGAAGGAGTTTGTAACGTACCCTTCCCCGAAAAAGAGAGAAAAGTCAGGACACATCCAAATAAAGGATGATGTAAAAGCCCGAAAAAGCCCAATGACTTAAAAAGAGTGCAAAAGATCATCAAGAATACTCAGATATCAAACTGCCAAAATTGCCAAAAGTCATCCTTTCTCATGCAAAATTCTTTTATCAATATCTTTTCACTACTTGCTTTTATGAGATTAAGAATATTTCTTCTCTTCTCATATCAGGGAAATGGATAGCTTCCTTAAAGAGAAATCATCAGTGCTAAAATTTTGAATTTGACTCTTAAAACTGAGAAGTTAACCTCGTTGGGGGAAATACTCTAGGTAAAAGAGGAAACGTCTTTTGCACATACGTGCACATTTTCAAGCATTGTAGTCAACTATAAATTTATCTTATTGGCAAAATTTTCTAGATATTCTAAGAATGAAATAAATATTCAATATCCATTTTGATGCAACCTAGCGTTGTTTATATCTTCCAGAAGAGTTGCCTCATTCAGTTGAAGTATCTCTCCTGTCCCATCACGGTTTCTTCATTCGAGAAATCTGTATGGTTGTACCCACTCAGGTTAAGGGTCAAACCTGTACTTTCTGCGAGAGGTCATTATCTTCAAAAGCTTATTTAGTCTCAACAATGAGACGTCCAAGATCATCCCTTTTTCAAGCTTTAGAGAACCCTATCTTCCTCCTTTTGCAAACCCCTTTCGGATTTGTTCGTCCAAATTCCGAAAGTCCCATCACGATTTCTTCATCCAAGGATTCCGTATGGTCGTCCCCTTCAGGATAAGGGTTAAGCCTGAACTTCATTCCACGAGGTATCTTCCGTTCAGGTTTGGGTTAAACCTGAACCTCGTTTTAACGAGGTGTTTCCTTCCAGTCCCATCACAGTTCTTCCCATCGAGGGATCCATGCTTTGTATATCCATCCAAGATAGGATCCTACTTGAATTTCATCTCACGAGGCATTTTCTCTCAAAATGTCCCATCGAGGTCTGCCTATATTACTTTCCCCATCCAAATCTTCTCGATCTATCTTCATCCCATCAAGGTTAAGGGCTAAACCTGAGTCATTCCAAAAGGCTGATCTTGTCTCACCCATAAGACTTGATCAAAATGCTTATCTTTCATCATTTCGGGATCGTCATCCAAAGTCCCATCATGATTTCCTCATTTTTATTATTCAGTCATATCATTGTCGAGGATTTCATCCCCCCAATACCATTCAGGATAAGGTTATATGCCTGAAAAGCCATGTTCAAAATAATTCTTCCACACCCAGCTCAGATCTACTGACTGGGGCATTTTTTCAAAATTTGGAGTGTTTCTTTGCCACTAAGCTCGGCTTTCAACCGGCTTAGTAGCAAAGAGGGGCATCTGTGAACACCCCAAATTTTTTAAAATATTGTAAATATTCCCTTTTTGCCCCCGACCCCATTTTTTTAAGCAATTGAGTCACTTTTAAATCTAAATTCCAGTTCATTTCTCGAGTTTTACTGAAATTAAATTTATTTTATATGTCTAACTCAATTTCAGATCTGGACCCAGTGTTTAAAATCCAAATATGAGCTTCGTTACCCAATTTTAAATCAAATTCTCAAAATTCTCAAAATAACTTTTTGAAAAGCTCAGACAGCTCGTCTGGTATCCGTTTGGGTCCATCGTGTTGTATTTTTTGATCCGAGGTTTAAAGCTCGAATGATTTCTTAAAACTTGGGTCCAAAACCCATTCTTCTAAAGAATTTTCCCTAAAATAGCCTGAAATTCTCGAAAAAACCTTCTTTTGTAAATATTTCTCAAAAATACAAAAAAAAATAGTTTAAATCCTTGTTTTCCGTAAATTTTAGGGTTTTATTCCAAAAATAATCAAAAAAATGTAGAAAATGAAAAGATATATATATATATATGTATATATATATATAGAAAAGAAACAAAAAATTCGGTTTTTGTGAAAGCACCTTTTTAGAAACTAGTTTTGTTAAAAACCACGTTTTTTTGGTGAACACTGTTTTTGAAAATTTTGCAAATTCAGAAGGACCGAAAGTGAAATCTTCTTTTAAACCCTCGTATTAAAAAAGAGAAGCCGCAGAAGAGGGTTTAGGGCACCGCCTCTTACCTACCACACCTTCTTCTCACCGAAACCCTCTCTAGAACCTTCCCCTCCTGCCCAACGGCCTCCACCTTCTCTCCATTTTCGTCCTCCATCGCCCAGCTATCCTCCCTAAGCCATCCATCTTCAACAACCCATTCCCCTTCCCAAACCTTCGTCCCCCTCCTTAAGAGGTGCACGATAAGAAAACCCAAACAGTCATCCGTCTTCACCCCTCCTGGTTCACGCACCTCCTGCTTCTTTCTTATACCCCCTGCTTCCTCCTTCTCGGATCCTTTCTATCTTCCCTTTGGTCTAGCTGACTCAAGGAGACCAATTACAGCAAGATCACGTAGAAACCTTCCAGGCCACTCAAGGAACCGCAACTCTCTCTCTGATTTTAGAACCCCTGCGGCTTCAGGTAAGCCATCGCCTCCCCTCTTCTTTTTCGTTCTATGTTTTCTCATTGAAATCTTTTTTTTATCATCAACGCATTATGGAGGGGGTTGGTTTGCCTATAGCAACATCAACCCCCCCCCCCCCCCCCCCCTCTATGCAAAATCAATGGAACAAGGGGTTCCCACATGTTGTTATCGGTTTTATGATTCTTCTTATCAAATTTATTCAACTTATATAAGTATAAATTTCTTCAGATTTAATGCTCTTTTGTAATTTGCAGCATCATTTTTTTTATTTCCTCTTTTGATTCTCTTGTGAATGGTCGGTTATCTGTATATGCTTCAATTTCCTGTTTCACACTCGATCTTTCCTGCTTCAAAAAAGTCCCATTGTATGTTGTATTATTTTTTATACTTTGTGTATGCTAAATTGCTTATATACTTCGTTTCATAAGATTGTTCAGTTCACGATCATCCGATCTATTGGACTTTCATCATATACTTCCTGCGAATAATCTTTCATTCTTCTTTTTTTTTTTCTTGTGTTAATCTCAAATGCATATGTTGATGTTTAACATCGTGATGGTAGCATTGCATAAGTTAGATCGTAACATCATAGGTTATGTGAAAACTATTACAGACTGTATTGCATTTGCTCATGATTACATTCCCCCATTACAATCATTCACTTGATTTAGCATCTACACATTATAACTGGATGCAAGGCATCAGTATTCTTTTCGGAACCAAAGATCGATGAACCAGGTGGTCAATTCCTATAGCAGCATACAAGAACGACATTCCTTTTTCTCCTTATCAAGGCATTTGCCATGGTCAGGACCCCTTCAGGATCAGCATCAACAACTTATTTTAACGTCAATTCATTCTGATTACATTCTTGGCATCAGAATTGGGGACAAATAGTTTGGGGCTATAAGTTGCTCACACAGGATCTTGACTCAACTGTAAGTTCCCCCCCTCTCATGCCAAGTGACAAGCTCCGGGAGAATGTGCTTTCCTGTAGACATAGGCTATCTTGGCAGGAAAGGAGGATAACCTTAATATGAAAGTCTCTTTCATATCTGTAAGTGATGATGTCCCTCATTGGTAAGTCACAGTTATTGTTATATATGTGTGAATGTCCAGATTTATGTTAAGCATTATTCATGCATGGATTTGCCATTTGATCTGTTACTAATCTCAACAATTTCTTGTTCTTTCCAGGGATTCATTGGTAACCCCCAAAGAAACAGGTTTATGTTTCGTTCTCTTATTTTTGAATTCAGATAGGATAGATGTTGTTTGATCTTGATGCATCTTAAGCCGTGTATATTCCAAGCTGATTTAACTGTGTCCAATTATGCTCGATATGTTAAATCGAAAACATGAATATAATTTTTGGTGGTAGGTTTCTAGAGGCTGGAGTATGTTTGGTAGCTTTGTCCTTCTCTTTGTTTGATAAAACTCAGATATATATCGAATTATTCTTCTGCTACTGATGGAATATTATTTGCATAACAGTGAAAGAGCTTGCCTCAAAGGATTATGTTATGAAGGCAGATTCGGTTTATGTAGTCACAACTAGCCCCAAGATAGAGTTTTTAAATCAGATTCCTGAGAAAGTTGGACTCTAGCATAGTTTCAGGCCACACTGGAACAACTGATAGCGCTGTCCAGGGGGTTATAAAGATCGATTATTATTATTATTTTTTTTTTATTTTTTGTTCTTTTCGTTGATATCATTACCTGTTGTATATCTATTCACACTAACCAATATCCATTTCACATCTCTTTACACTATACCCTGCCTTGTTCATCCACTGCTGTCACTAAACTGCAGTAACACTTCATTGACATTTCATATCTTCACAGTAGGTAGCTCCTTTCACTAGCTACTTCATTGCATATTATCCTCACCTGCTGTAGCCGCTACTAATACCTTACCAAACTCTTTATCTCATTTATATGTCCCCTTTACAACAACACACCTCTCACGGCTACAGTGTTGTTTTTGCAGCAGTCTGAGCATAAACATGTTTATTCATAGAACCCTTCACAGCAACAGATTTTCTGTAATTTACACTCCTTTCACTGTGTTAATTGCCAAAGCAGGGTCATCCTGAATATGACTGCTTCAATTCTTGTTGTGAGCATACAAGAAGTGGAATATCCTCAGAATCTGTAAATTTAGAGGCATTCACAGGTAGGGTGAACCCCATGAAAAGACTTCCATATGTAGAGGCAGCGCTGCCCAGCCTTGCAGAGGACTGTCCGGCAGGAAAGATGAATCAATGTATCTCTGACAAGAATTCCACTTTGATGATATCCTGGGCGTTGATTGCTAACATCAATTACATACATGGCTCTGTTATTGAATATGGCTGATAACCTGATTGTGGAAAGCAGGAGGGTCAGTTCTGGTCTTAATGTCTTGTGGTAGTATGACTTATGCTACAAAGTGTTTGTAAAATTTGGTAAAATTCACCCCTTTTTCATATATATACATTTTCAGTCAGCCTGTGCATATACTAATTCCCTGTGTCCTGCATCTTTTATCCTTATAATCATGTATTATGCTGCTACAAAGCTTTGTTCATCTCATTGCACACCCGGCTACATATGCATCTTTCATTATACTAGCTACTGTAAAACAATTTGTTACCTCACTCACTGTTTCATGTTATGCATAGTTGCTGCAAAACACACTTGTGTATATACTCCACAATGCTTTAGATTTGTTCATCTTTGGCGTTTTGCACCTGGGCAATAGCACCACTAGTACCACTAGGCACTCCCCATCAGGTAGGTAAGACAATACATTTACATTGATATATCTTCACTATACTCCTACACACATTTTTAGTTCAAAAACTATACTACAAATATTTGTATGTGTTGTGTAGATATGCATGTGATTACAGTCTTATATTCACCTCATTTCATTTTCCTGTAACCTATACTTTCCCTGTACTGCTGAAACACCAGCATAACGAGTCTTCCCTATCTCTCACCAGCCATAGTTTCCCTGTCCATTGTTTAATATCCATAACCTCAGCCACATTAGGTACTAACGTCACCTTGTTCCAGCCTCCACACCGCTTCAAGCTCACCGAATGCCATGATCATTGTAGTGGTACCCATTTGGTGACTGTACATCATACCTTAGCTGCAAGTATAGGCTACACCAGCACACGCTGCTGCACTTCATTCCCTCATCCAGTTGCTAACAGCATGCTCATGGCCAGTTCTGCTGGCATTGGTCACTTAACCATGCAACACATTTACTCACTCACCCACTGCCCACCACCTGGCACTTTCATCTGCCTATACATTTTCCAGTCCAGCTACCTGCAGCTGATGTCTATAGCCTCACTGTTGTACACTACCAATCACCAACACATATCTTACGTGAAAGGCTCATTCTTTTCCCACAGTTGTATGGCCATTTTAATGGTTGTCATTACTTTCTCTGTCTTCCATCTATATATATATAAATATCTATGTATTTATATCCATCATCATATATGCTCTCTTTCTCTCTCTCTCTCTCTCTCTCTCTCTCTCTATATATATATATATATATATATATATATATATATATATATATATGTGTGTGTGTGTGTGTGTGTGTGTGTACACATATATATAAATATATGTATATATATCTATATATATATATAGGTACATTGCCTGCATAAATGTATATTGGTTCCTAATATAACATCCGTTTGTCATATGTCCTGTGCTAACTTTGTTTTGCAGGAAGGTATAAGACGCTTGAATTTCTCTTTTGGACTAGAAGTTTCTGATATTTGCAATTCAAAGTTGTAGTAAATTAGGTATAAATGAGAAATTTTCCAGCTTTTAGATAGAATGAATGAGCATTGTAAATATCATAAATCAATTGTTCTCATATCATTTTCATTTTATTTCTCAAAATCTCACAAATGGAAACATGAATGGCACGTGCACCATTTCATAAAGAGGTAATTAATCCTAAGTTGATGATTTACATCAATGGCCATAGTTAGGATGTAAACAAAACTTAGTATTTTTATCTTTTATAAAATAAACACTGGATCCACACTTGACCCTTTTTCAAGATTCATCATATTTTCTTTAAATATTTTTCCTCTTTTATCAGAGACTAATCTAAAATTAATTCAATATATATACCAATGGCCATAGTCAGGGTATATTGAGAGTTAATTTCATTTTAAACTCTATAAAAGCACCAAAAATGTATTTTATTCTTCACTTGAATTTAAATATAGATTATTATATAATACAATCAATGACCATAGTCAGGGATGTATTATTTCTTCAATCTCATTTACATTCATTTAAAGAATAAAATATGATTTCCAAATCCAATTTCAAAAATTCTTTAAATTCATTCATCATTTAGGATAGAACTGCATCATATTTTCAAAATTCCTTTTTCAAAATTCCAAGTGATGTTAATATCTTCTTCAATCAATCTTCAATTCTTGTAAAATCCAATTCATCTTTTCATTTTCAATTTTATTTCATTTTCAATCTCAAAGTCCAAATTAACTTTGAGATTTCAAACTCATTTTATATTCAAAATTTTCAATTCAAATCAGATTTCAAAAATACAATTTGACTTTGAAATTTCAAACTCATTTTATATTCAAAAATTCCAATTCAAATCAGATTTCAAAAGTTCAATTTGACTTTGAAATTTCAAATTCATTTTATATTAAAAAATTCCAATTCAAAATCAGATTTTAAAGTTCAATTTGACTTTGAAATTTCAAATTCATTTTATATTCAAAACTCCAATCAAAGTTCAATTTAACTTTGAGATTCTTGATTCATTTTTCTAAATTCCAAATTCAAGCTCCAAATTCAAGTCCAATTTGACTTTGAAATTCGTTTATTCTCAAATAATTTTTTTTTTTCAAAATCCAAAGTTAGATCCAAATTACATCTTGGATTCTAGATTTCGGAACCAATTCTGATTTAGGATTCTGGATCCAGAATCCAACTTCACCTTGGATCTCAGACTTTAGATCTAAATCCATTTTAGGATCTAGAATCCAATTTCATCTTGAATCTCAGACTTCAGATCCAAATTCGTTTTAGATCCAGAACCCAATTTTACTTTGGATCTCAGACTTCAAGATTCAAAATCCATTTTTAGGATCCAGAACCTAGTTTCACTTTTTGGATCTCAGACTTCATATCCAAAATCCATCTTAGGGTCCAGAGTCCAACTCTATCTTAGATTCCAGATCTTGGATCCAATTCTATTCAGGATCCAGAATCCAATTCTATTCCCAATTCTAGATTTCAAAACCAATTCCATTTTCAGATCTCATCTAAACTTCCTAAATCCACTTCTATTTTTTATACCCTTTTGATTTTCTCAAATCCATCCTGATTTCAAATTTTAAATCTAGAATTCAATATCACTTCAAATTTCACCTCTTTCTCTTTAAATCCATGTTTAAATTCAAATTCAAAGTCCATCTCTGACTTTGAAGCTTCATTTTCTTTATCACTCATCTGCCAATCATTCTTTTCAAATTCGAAGATTTATTTTCCCAACTCTGATCATTTTCAAAGACTTAGAACTTCAAAAATATCCTTCCTAAATCTGTCTCAAGTTCCAAGTTAGATTCAACCGTTCAGATTAAATCATTTCTTCACTCCATTATCAAGTTCATCCCAAGAACACTTTGAGATTTCCAAAACCATTTTTTTTGAAAAGAGCATACATCCTTGCATTGCACAAGCATGATTCTTTGTGCATTTAGACTTAGAATAAATTTTTAGATAATATTTAGGCAAAGCAAAAGGCATAAATTCGATCCTTGGTTCGATTACCCCTGGTAAAAGCGCCAGGAACGGTCGAACCTCGTACCGACGAGCGAATCCCGTCTCTCCATTTTCCCGCAATATTTTCAAAACAGAGGCGAGTTATTTGCTAAATATTTTCAAATCAAGGTCAAGTGAGACCCTGCGAAAGAGTTCCTCTCTCTTCTTTTCTCTTCTTTCCTCTTCTCTCTTCTTTTCTCTCTTTTATCTTTCTCCCTTCAGAAAGGAGGAAAATAGAAGTTAGAAAGGAAAAGAGGAGGAAGAGAGAGAAATACCAAGAGAGGAAAAATTTTGCGATGATCACACCTGCATATAATGAAGGAAGACAAGTATAGATCAAAATAAAATGCTCCAGTATCAGAGAGAAGAATATGAGAATTCAATGGAAGATTATTGCTTTATTGAGAAAGACTTTTGAAGAGTACAAAAGGCTAGGATGAACAATTTAAGTGTAAAAATCTCTTCAAATGTAGAGCATTGATAGGATCTGGCAGTTCCACCGCGTCTGCATTGATTAGTCGATAGGAATTGTGAGGCAGTGCTTCCTTAACCACATAAAGGCATTCCCAATTGGGTGACCACTTGCCCCGTGGTCGATGCTTGAGATGAGCTGTCGATCTGAGCACAAGATCATTAACTCATAATCTTCTTTCAATCACTGACTTGGCATAGTGCCGAGCTACCCTCTGACGATAGGCTTGAGCATGTTCTGATGCCTTGAGTCTTTTCTCGTCTAGCAGATCTAGCTGTACCAACCTCTGCTGCTGATACTGATCAAGCGGGAGTTCAATGAGCGATGCAAACTTGAGTGCGGGCTTCTGAACGTGAAGAGGTAATACTACCTCGGTCCCATAGATGAGCTCTGAGGGAGTAATGTTGGTTGGGGTCCGAATGGTAATTCGGTATGCCCAGAGTGCATCGTGCATCTTCTCGTGCCAATCACGGCCTGTCTCCACAGTTCTCTCTAGAATGCAGATCAAAATCTTGTTGGTGGCCTTTGCCTGGCCATTCCCTTGAGGATAATAAGGAGTTGAGAAGTGATGATGAATCCTGAACTTCAAGCAGAAGGTCTTCGTCCTCTCATTCTTGAAGTGACTGCCATTGTCTGACACAATATCATGTGGGACGCCGAAGCGGCAAAGAAGATTTTTATGAACAAAAGAAACCACATGTCGGTCTTCTACCGTTTGCAGAGTCACGACTTTGACCCATTTGTTGAAGTATTCCATAGCTGCGAGAAAGTATCAGTGGCCATTAGATGCAGAAGGAGTGATCAGACCTACCACGTCGAAGGTCCACATCGAAAAAAGGCCAAGGAGAAACCACGGATTGTAAGTATGCGCCTGGCGCATGAATGGAAGGTGCATGCATTTGGCATTTGATGCACTTCCTCACAAATTGATGGCAATCCTGCTACATGGTTTTCTAATAATATCCTGCCCGGATAATCTGCTTGACGAGCGTTTGGTAGCTGACGTGACCACCACAAATTTCCTCGTGTTCCTCTCGGACAACTTCCATGGCTTCATCTTTGTCTAAGCATCTGACATACTCAGAACTAAACCCACGACGATAGAGAGTATTGGCAAGGATGAAATAACGGGCCGACATGCGTTGGATCGCACGTTACTCCTTTTTTGGCATTTTCGATGGAAATTCACCGGTTTCGATAAAGTTTTTGATGTCTTGATACCAAGGCATCTCTTTCTGAGTGGCTTGGTTTACTTGCTCAGCCGGAATGTAGGCAGGTTGATCAAGTCTGCCGATCTCGAAGGAACGACAGGATTCACTATGATTCTAGCAATCCTGAAAGCGCAAAGAAGGTTTTTGAGAAAAAGGTAAAATGTTCGAAAATAGCCTTTTGTACAGAAACAGAGAATGACAACATAGACAAAGATATAAGCAAAGAATTTGTGTATGCCAAGACATGAATAGGAAATCAAAATTTCATTGATTGAGAGCCTTTGATATTTACAGATGAAGAAAGGGGGAAAACTGGGGTGGATTTTGCCCCTACAAGATGACATAAAGAAAGAAAGCATAAAACACTGACATTGTCTTCTTTACTGAGCTCCCTTGATGAAGGCAGTGCGCTTGCCGGATGACTGACCTTAAAAACCCAAGCCCGTGCCCTCAATGTGCCGAGCAGGGATGATTGGCTCTATCATACTGTCCTCATTTTTAGCCAGGCCCCTGAAGGGCTGGTAGCCATGCTTTATCAGTAGATCAAATCCCTTCTTGGTTTTTGAGAATTGAGGAAAAAGAGGATGATCTTTAAAGGAAGTGGAATCAAGGCGCCCACCTTGTTTGAAAAAACGAGGTCCCTGCCACTGTACCACTGCGGTGACATTCTCTGTTGGCTGGATTTCTTTCAGATTGAGCATATCCAGGCTTTCACTAAGATTAATCTCATCGACCTCCCGAATGCTTGGGATATCGGCAGTGAAAGTAGGATGAGGAATCATCGGCTGCGGGAGTCTCTCTTCAGGATCCTCTCCTAGAACTGCAGTAATCATGCCCCCTTTCGACCGTTTGATGCACTGATGTAGGGTTGAAGGAACGACATTGGCATTGTGGATCCAAGTGCATCCCAGAAGAAGGTTGTACGTAGGTGGCACATTCACTACGTGAAAAAGCATGGTATACAACGAATAGTTGATAAAAATTTTGAGAAAAATCTTCCCCTTGGTTGTCTGCCCGTGGTTGTCAAAACCATAGATCGTGATCGGATCCGGGGTATACTCTTCTTCTTTTAGGCCCAAGGCCTTGGCTGTCATCTCGGGACAGATATTGAGGTTGTTGCCTCCATCAACAAGCACATGAGGGACTGTCATGCCCCTGGTCTGCACCACTATGTATAAGGCATTGTTGTGAAATGAATGAGGCTTTAGCAGATCCTCATCAGAAAATGTTATTGGTGCATTCATCATAACTTGATTGACGATCTGAGCCATATCCTGCGAAGTCGTGCTAGGTTTGACCTTGATCTTTCTTAGCAGATCTTCTAGCACTTGCTGGTGTTCAGGCGAAGCGTGGGTCAGATCCAGGATAGAGATGTTTGATAGAGCAGTAGTTGGCTTCAGTACTGACCCTGAAGTCTCCCCTTTCTTCGAAGCTGCCTTGACGAAGCGCTTCGAAATCCTGGGGCTTGGCTTGGCCGTTTCTGCCGTCACCTTTGCTGGCTCTTTTGCTGACTTCTTGTTGCTGACAAATGAAGCAATATCCACCCTCTTGGCGGAAGACTGTGCTTGACGTATGACTAGGACCTGATGTTGATCCTGAATGTCATGGTTAGAACATGGCCGAATGCTGTTCTGGAGAAAGACTGCCTTTTCTGAAATCACTGAAGCTGAATGTTTAGGAAAGGGCTTGGACAAAATTTCGGGTTATTGCTCATCCTCATCCTCGATCAACAAATTCTTGTTGATGCAGTCTTGGATGATGTTCTTGAGGATAAAATAGTGTTCCGTGTCATATCCAACAGTCCGGTGAAACTTGCAAAATTTATCAGTCCACTTACCCATAGCAACTGGCGGATCTGCCACCTTAAGGAGTTTGATCATTCCTTTCGACATCATATATTCCAGGAAGTCTTCGCGAGACTACTCCAGGGCGGTGAATTCCCGATCATAACTCCATCCCTCATGCTTTGGCTTTTCTTGTTGTTTGGCTTCCGGGTGTGGCGCTGACTGGATGGGCTGTGGCTTAACAAATTTTCCTTTCTGGGCTGCAGAGTTCGATCTTTCGGCCCTGGAGTGTCCTGAATTCTTGTTGCGATTCTTCTTGTTCTTCTTGCTGCCAAAACTATTGCTATGGTCTGAGAAATCCGTAGAATAAGCAATGTGTGCTTTCTTCTTCTGCTAAGGATTCCCTCGGATGAAAGGGTAACCCTCATATAGGCCATTGTCCAATCCTGTTTCGAGCCACTCGGCTCTCTCAATCAGCTTGATAAATGATTTTGCTGGAGACGTAGAAATGAGATTCCTCAGAGGCTGAGCGAAGTTGTTCAAAATAATTTGTAGGGCATGCTCCTCTGGGATGGGAACCTTCATTTTGTTACAGGTGCTCCTCCACCTGTGGATAAATTCGCCAACTCTCTCGTTCTCATTCTGCTTGAGATTGTATAGATGGTTGAGAGTTGGTGAGGCCTCAATGTTGAACATGAAGCGCTCAATGAAAAGGTTCACGACTTTATCGAACTCTTGTAGTTCGATAGGGTTGATGTGGTCTGTATACCACCTGACTGTTGTTCCTTCTAGGCTGCGAGGAAAACAAATAAATAATGCCCTGTTTTCTTTCCTGAAACGGATGCACTCAGCATAAAACGTGGCCAAATGGGCCTTGGGATTGCTTGTTCCATCAAACTTGAGGAATTTTCGAGGGAGATTTTCCAGATGGTCATCCCCGTCTAGGGCGTTGTAGAAGTCTTCACCAGTGTAGGTCTGCTTGCCCTTGCTTTTGGCCTGGATGTCCTTAATTGCCTGAGTCATTTCTCTCATTTGCTCATACATCAGATCCTCAACTGGAATAGGCTTGTTCACATGTTCAGGCTCTTCGGTGATCTTCATAAACAGCTGCGGAGGATTCTGATTGTAGACAAACTGCTCTTCTTCTTCTGATTCTTCCTCAGCTGAATCTGATTCCTTAGAAGTGGTGTCAGGCTGGACCTTTTTTCTGACAATCCTGACTGACTTTCTCACAGCTTTCTTCTTTGGTTTGCTCTTTGGAACGACCTTCTTCAGACTAGCCTCAGCTTGCTCTGACATCATTCTGGCCATCATTTTCTGAAATATACTGTACATAGCAGGATTGATATCATTGCCTTTGCTCTGACTCTGCCCTCTGACTGACTTGGGGGAGTCCATTGCTTCAATCTCGCTGTCACTGTACTGAGGGACAGTCTCTTTTCCAGCTCTGGTCTGAACCATTCTGACAATGCCAATGATTTCTGCAGAATAAGGAAATGGTTAGAGAGCGAAGAACTTTTGGAAAACACAACTTTTAAGAAAAGATGGAAATGGAGGAATTGATAGACAATTAAACAGGTTATCCCATCACCAGAAATCGGGTCACCACAAAACTTGTGATAATTGCGTTACCACTTTGTGATAACGGAAAATGTGCCCTGTTACCTAGGTGAGGTCGTCCATCATGATAAGAGATATTTGAAGAAGAATAGAAGAAAATGTTCCATCACTAGGGATGAGGTTGTCACGAGAATCATGACCATTTATGCTATAAAACAAGATAAAAGAATAAAATTTGGCCAAAAAAGCTTTAGAACAAAAGTTGATCTTTATTGATAATAATTTCAAAGACAAAGAGGAGGTGGGCAGACAATTTGCCACCATTCTTGATATGCAGTAGATACATTGGGTCCAGGAAATACAGACAAAGGAATGAAGGAATCTCAAGTGTATATGGTTACATGGTATGCCCCATACCACTGATCCGACTGCAGATCGAATTCTGGCATGTGGCCTTTCGGGAAGCGAGTGTTGACACGAACCTGCCGCTGCGAGAACTGTCTGAGACACCTCTCTGGCTGATAGTCGACACAGAAGAAAAAACCAAACAATCTGTAACGCTTGCTACGAGCATAAGTGTAGCGAGGAACTGACTCTTGTCTGTCAAAATAATCCCAAAGGATTTCCTCCTGATGCAGACCTCCAATCGAAGCTCGATACTGAATGGCAGACTTCTACTTCTTGTTGTTGAACCTGAAGGAACTGACTTTTGACGGCACATATCGCAGGAACCAAGACTGCAAGGCATAAGTGCAGCCTTCCACCACAATGGTCTCTCCAAGGGCAAAACGAGCTAAGCCTCTGTAGAGAAAGGCTAGAGCTGCCATGAAAACTGAAAGTTGATGGGTCTGCTTGCTTCCCCATCTTCGAAAGAGTTGAGCAACTCTGACATCGATGAAATTCTGATTGTCCTGAAGGAATGCTAATTCTGACTGTCATGGCATGCTGGATTCTTTCTTTCACTACTCGGGACAAGGTGTCAACTTCCTCGTAAGCTCCATACTTGCGATAGAGTCCGAACAGATTGATGAACTGACTTCTGTTGATCTCGGTGAGAGGCCAAGATCTGCTCCCTGTTGCCCTGGATAATGCTTCTCAAACATCTATCCCCTTGACATTGATCAGGAACTGCTGCTCGACGGAATCATCTGGCTGACCAGCTGGCTCTAGCAATCCCATGATGTCACTGAATTCGTCCATTAGCAGAGTCATCTCTCCCCATGGAAACCAGAATGTGCAGGTACGTGGATTCCACCATTCTGCCATAGCCTGAATAAGACTATCGTTGATGGTTCGCTTGCCAATTGCCAATGCCATCTCCAATCCATAGTCATCCAAATGGTCTGGGAACATACGCGAGAATGTAACAAACCAAGAATAATACCACCGAGGGAAGAAAAAATGAGACTAGATAACCCGATGATCCGGGGTTCCATCCCTTATTTGATAGAAGACATGATCTCTGGAAAAGATAGTATCAAGGGAATTGGATGTCATTGGAATGATACTGAGTCAAAGAAGAACGAGGACAATTAGATAGGATACAGGACTTATGGATAGACTCTTGATGAAAAGAGGATAAACACAAATCCTGAAAATTTTTAAAAGATCAAGAGAATTTGAAAAAAGGGATTTCCATGGTTTTTAAAGAAAATTTGACACAAAAGAGAAAAGAAATGTAGGAAAAAGAAAAATATACACCTGGGGTTTTTGAAAATAAGGGAAAATTTTGAATAATATACCCAGGGTTTTGAAAAAGATTTAATATATATAAAAGAATACAGGGAAACATCGCATAATCAAAAGCTGCACAAACAAGGATGCGCACACAACACCCCCTAAAGGCTGACTCTAAATGCAATATTTGAAATGGCTTGTAGGACCTTAATCCTAACTTTATGGTTCAGATCATCTGATTCCAATCAAGGTATGCCAATATCCTCAAGCCGAAGCTCGAAGTACGTGGCATAGAAATAATTCTCCGGTTCTAAGGTAATGGCTTCCCAACATCCTTGAGCGCCTACCGATATACCTCGGACTATGGCCCTTAGGTACATGGTAGGGGGGCACGAACCCAAATAAGTGGTCCAGTTGTGAGGCTTTTTCCCGCACTATGGTTTAATGAGATAGCCCAGCAACGTGAAGACCGGAACACTATAGGTAGGGATGTTTTCAAAAACATGTTCAGTATGCAGATAAAACCAGAAAGCTCTAATGCAAGTCCTAAAGAGATAGATTTAAATGAAAAGAAGCATACACTTGCATACATTGTTTGCATTCAATCCCTAGAATTGAGGAGAGTTGTATTTCAGACCTAAGTCTAATGTGAACATGGAATAATCTCCTCAATATGGTCCTACCAAACCATACTTAAATCCTATATGCAATGATGTCAGCTTAGGACTGAGTCTAGGCTCCTAAGGTTTGCATGGAAATGAAGCTGACATATGTAGAATAAAGACTTCGATAATATCAAAGCAAAGCAAAGGCATAGATTCAACCGGACGGAGATGGGTCCCATCACGGTCGCCAAATCTGTGATCATCGCAAAATTTTTGCTCTCGTTCCTCTTCTCCTTTCTCTTCGCCTTTCTAACCTCTATTCCCTTTTTGAAGGGGAATAAAAGATAGAAAAGAAGAAGAGAGAATGAGAAAAGGAAGAAGAGAGGGAGCTCTTTTACGGGGTCTCACTTGACCTTAATTTGAAAATATTTAGAGAAATTACTCGCCTCCGTTTTAAAAAAATTGCGGAAAAACTGGAGATAGGGGATTCGTTCGTCGGTACGAGGTTCGACCGTTCCTGGCGCCTTTACCAGGAGTAATCGAACCAAGGATCGAATTTATGCCTTTTGCTTT
This sequence comes from Nuphar pumila, assembly GCF_984573655.1. NCBI lineage: Eukaryota > Viridiplantae > Streptophyta > Magnoliopsida > Nymphaeales > Nymphaeaceae > Nuphar > Nuphar pumila. Next base: position 64,693,602 of record NC_143249.1, read on the forward strand.
GCTAGAATACCATCTAAGAATTTATCCTAAGTCTAAATGCACAAAGAATCATGCTTGTGCAATACAAGGATGTATGCTCTTTTGAAAAGAATGATTTGGAAATATGAGATTTTTCCAAGTGATTTATGAAGTAAATGTGATGAAGAAATGATTCAAAATGTTTGAATTTAACTTAGAACTTGAGATAGATCAAAAAAGAGATTTGAAGTTCTAAGTCTTTGAAATAATCAGAGTTGGGAGAACAAATCTTGAATTTGAAAAGAATGATTTGAAGTTGAGATGAAGAGGAATGAAGTTTTTAGAGTCAGAAATGAACTCTGGATTTTGAATTTTGAACCTGGATGAGATTCTGAAATGGAATTGAATTCTAGATTCGAAGTTTGATATCAGGATAGAATTTGAACTTATCCGAATGGGAGTTTAAAATAGATTTAAGAAATCCAGATGGGATCTGAAAGTGAATTTGGATTTAAAATCTGGAAATCAAGATAGATTGGGATTTGAAATCTGGAGTTGGATCTGAAGTCTGAGATCCAAAAGGAAGTTGAGTTCTGAAATCTGGATTCCTAAATGGAATTTGGATCCGAAGCTTGAGATCCAAAAGGAAGTTGAGTTCTGAAATCTAGATTCCTAAATGGAATTTGGATCCGAAGTCTGAGATCCAAGATAGAATTGGATTCTGGATCCTAAAATGGATTTTTAGATCTGAAGTCTGAGATCCAAGATGGAGTTGGATTCTGGACCCTATAATGGATTTGGATCCAAGATTTGAGATGTGAAAGTGGAGATTGCATTTAGAAATCGGGATCTAAGTTGGGATTGGGTTCTAACTTTGGATTTTGAAAGTCCAAATGGGACTTTTGAAGTAGGGTCTAGATTTTGAAAACCCAGATTCATTTTGAAATTTAGGAGAAATTGAATTTTTGAGATTTCAGAATCAATCTCAAACTTTGATTTTGAATTGAGAAGTATTTTGAAGATAAAGAATAAATTTGAATTTTGGAATCAGAAGGTGAATCAGGAATTTCAAAGTTTAAATTAAACTTTTGAAATTGAATTTTGAATTGGATTTGAATTTGGTTTTGAGTTGGAAATTGAATTTTAACTATAGAAATGAATTTGAATTTCCAGAGTCAAATTGGATTTTGAATTTAAAGTTAGAATCTAGAGATGGTATTTGAATTTACAAGAGTTGAAAAATTGATTTGAGAAGTGAAGAGGATATTTGAAGGAAATCACTTGGATTTTGAAAAAAAAGAAGAAGAATTTTTTGAAAAACATGATGCAATTCTATCTTAAATGATGAATGAATTTAAAGATTTGAAATTGAATTTGAAAAATCTTATTTCATTCTTTAAGTGAATTAAAATAAGATTGAAGATATGATACATCCCTGACTATGGTCATTGAATATATTATATAATAATCATATTTAAATTCAGATGAAGAATAAAACACATTTGGGTGCTTTTATAGAGTTTAAAATAAAATTAACTTTCAATATATCCTAACTATGGCCATTGATATATATTTTGAGTTAATTTTAAGTTAAACTCTGATAAAAGAGGAAAATATTTAAAAATATGATGATTTTTAGAAAGAGATCCAGTGTAGATCTAGTGTTGTTCCATAAAAGATGAAAATCCTAAGTTTTGTTCACATCCTGACTATGGCCATTGATGTAAATCATCAACTTAGGATTTAATCACCTCTTATTAGAATGGTGCACGTGCCATTCGTGTTTCCATTCGTGAATTTTTGTAATAAAAGAGGAAAAATATGAAAACAAGCAATTTGTGATATCTACCATGCTCATTCATTCTAATCTAATGCCAGAATGTAAATTCTTATTACAATCTAGCTATTACAAATTTTTGGATTGAATTGAAATTCAACTTCCCAAAAAAAAAAAAAAATCACCAAACTCCTGAAAAAATCCCCAGTTAGCATAAGACATACATAGAAAACAATTCACATATATCATGTAGGACTTAAGATATAACTAATGAAATACTCAATCATATATCTTACTTTAATGAAAATGCAATATGAATGAAAACTTCTATACTGAAGTCATATATTGAGTGAGCGTTAGCATATATATATCACACACTAAATGTAATATCCTAAAGTAGACTTGTAGGAAGGATATGAATGATATCCTAAGATATTGAAGCGTGTGAATGACATTTTGAATATGATATACCATCTAAATGAACATACGAATCTTGTGTTTGACGAAAAGATGATACAACTTAGGCTTATACAAGGCTATGACTGATGGAAAGATGTAACATAAGACCTTCTCAAGGGCCGGACTGATGTTAAATAATGCATATGAACCATTATGACAGCCCAGAGTGATTCAACAAGAGGTTGTGGAAGTATTGTTACTATGGATGGAGGGATTGGAAGTAGATATGGCAGGTGAGATGGGGTAGCTATGTAGAATATTTACTGAGGCTGCAGCAGTGTTGCAGCAGGTGGTGCCGTGAATATACATATCGACAGCAGGTATGTGAGGGTGTTATTAAGTAGAGGTACAAGTACTAAGTGATGGCTGTGGTGAAGCTGGAGGTACACAGGTAGAAACAGAAAATGGGTTACAGTGGTGATGAGACTGCAGGGGCTGGATGAAGGTAAAGGGGGCTGGAGCTAAGTGGTGGACTGAAAATGTATAAGAACACTACAGTGGCTGTGCAAATGCTACGGTATTAAGGTGTGGTTGAGAGACGACGAGAATACTAAAAGAGGACAGCAATGGTGATCACAAGTGCCGTGGGAGTGTGGATGCCAAATATGAGATGTAAATGTATTAATTGATGCAAATATACAATATGGAAAGAAAAAATGTTGCACTGTGGATGCTATATAATGAACACACATGTATACAAAAGGATGCCAATGCTAATTTTACTGTGCACTTGATGTGGGTGCTGAGGGTGAAGGGATGGCAGGTTGCAAGTGCCAGGGAAGGCAGCCACAGAGACACCGTAACTGGTGTATGTGCAATGGCATGACTGTGTTGGGGCAGCTATAGGTGATGGAAGAGCTGGAAATGAATGGTAACAGGTGTGATCATCGCAAAAATTTTCCTCTTTCGTTGTTTCTCTCTCTTCCTACTCTTTTCCTTTTCCAACCTCTATTTTCCTCCTTTTTGAAGGGAGAAAGATAAAAGAAAGAAAAGAGAGAAGAGAAAGAGAAGAGAGGAATTCTTTTGCGCGGTCTCACTTGACCTTGATTTGAAAACTATTTAGAAATTTAACTCGCCTCCGTTTTGAAAATTTGCGGGAAAGATGGAGAGACGGGATTCGCTCGTCGGTACGAGGTTCGACCGTTCCTGGCGCCTTTACCAGGGGTAATCGAACCAAGGATCAAATCTATGCTTTTTGCTTTGCCTAAATATAATCTAAGAATTTATTCTAACTCTAAATGCACAAAGAATCATACTTGTGCAATGCAAAGATGTATGCTCTTTAGAAAAGAATGTTTTGGAAATTTCCAAGTATTCTGAGATGAACTTGATAAGGGAGTGAAGAAATGTTTGAATCTAACTTAGAACTTGAGATAGATCAGAGAAGTTCTAAGTATTTTGAAGTAAATAAGAGTTGGAAGAATAAATCTAGATTTTGAGAAAGAATGATTTGAAGCTTTGAAATGAAAGAAAATGAAATTTCGAAGTCAGAAATGGACTTTGAATTTAATCATGGATTTAGGAGAAGAAGATGAAATTTTGAAGTGATATTGAATTCGAAATTTTGAATTTGAAGTCAAGATGGGTATGAGGAAATCAAATGGTATTTAAGAATAGAAATGGATTTAAGAGATTCGGATTAGGTCCAAAATGGATTTAGAATCTAAAAATGGAATTGGATTCCGGATCCTAAACAGAAAGGGATCCGAGATTTGGAATCCCAGATGGACTTGGGTTCTGGATCCTAAAATGGAGTGGATCTGAAGTCTAAGATCCAAAGTAGAGTTGAACTCTGAATCCTAAGATGGATTTGGATCTGAAGTCTGAGATCCAAGGTGAAATTGATTCTGGATCCTATAAGAAAATTGGATCTGAAGTCTAAGATCCAAACAATGGAATTGGGTCCTGGACCCTAGAATGGAATTTGGATCTGAAATCTAAGATCCAAGGTGAAATTGGAGTTTGGATCCTAAAGAGGAATTGGATCTGAAGTCTAAGATCCAAAGTGAGTGTTGAATCCTGGATCCTAAAAATGGATTTAGAGTTAAATTCAGAAGATGAATCAAGAACTTTTAAATTAAACTTAAAAAAAAATAAAATAAAATAAAATAAAATTTTGAATATACAAACAAATTTCAAAGCCAAATTAGACCTTGAATTTTTGAATTTGGAATTTAGAAGATGAATCAAGAGTCTCAAAGTTAAATAGAACTTTGAGTTTGATTTTTAAATATAAAATGAATTTGGAATTTCAAAGTCAATTTGAACTTTGAAATCTGATTTGAATTTGAATATAAAAATGACTTTGAAATCTCAAAGTTAAATTGAACTTTGAGATTGAAAATGAAATTGAATTTGAAAATGAAATTGAATTTGAAAACGAAAGGATGAATTGGATTTTATAAGAATTGAAGATAGATTGAGGAAGATATTTACATCACTTGGAGTTTTGGAAAAGGAATTTTTGAAGACATGATGCAGTTCTATCCTAGATGATGAATGAATTTGAATTTTTGAAATTTGGATTTTGAAAAGCTATCTCATTCTTTGGATGAATTAAAATAAGATTGAAAATATAATACATCCTTGACTATGGTCATTGAATGTATTATATAATAATCTATATTTAAATTCAAGAGAAGAATATATTTGATGCTTTTATAGAATTTAAAATGAAATGAACTCTCAATATACCCTGACTATGGCCATTGGTATATATTTTTAAGTTAATTTTAAGTTAAATTCTAATAGAAGGAGAAAATATTTAAGGAAAATATGATGAATTTTTGAAAAACGGATCCAGTGTGGATCTAGTGTTTATTTCGTAAAAGATAAAAATACTAAGTTTTGTCCACACCCTGACTATGGCCATTGGTGTGGATCATCAACTTAGTATCAATTACCTCTTACGAAATGGTGCACGTGCCATTCGTGTTCCCATTTGTGAGAATAAAGGTAGAAAGAATGCATAAAAATGAGCAATTCATAATGCTCATCCATTCTATCTAAAACAGAAAAATGTAAATCCTCATTTATACCTAGCTATTACAATCCGAACTGATATGAAAATAATAAATTCCTAAGGAAACCAATATTTCTTACACATTCCCTGCAGAAATAGAATTAGCATAAGGCAAAGCATAAAGTATGAAAAGGAAAGCTGAGGGTTTGTTTTGGAACTAGAATGCATGCTATATATAGTGATAATATATATGTAATATGCAAGGGATATGAGATAAAATGTCGAATGAGATGCTATGCACATGCGAAAGAGGTATACTTAGACTAACTAAAAGGGTGTGTTCACATAGCCTAAATGATGTGCTTGGGTCGAGAAAGAAAAAAAAAATGTTTGTGGAAAACCTAAGCTATAATGAAGATATGATATCTAAGTTGATGGATAGAGTGCATGTATATTAGTCTAGGAATGCTTATGTTGAATGGGGAGTGTATGCTGGTTGTGAAAAAGATGAAATGATATTTCAGCAGGGTGCTGCTATAACAGTGCAGTGATTATGCAAGTGTGTGGGAGGTTTTGAATGTGTGTAGTTGGAGAAAATGAGGGAACATTTAGACTTAGTGGAAAGGAGCAAGTAGCTGAGTAAAAATGCAACAACATAGTTGGTTTGTGAAGACAGTGCAAGGGATGCAAGTATAAATTCTAACATACAAGTTGCAAAGCATGGCATAGACCCTTATGAACAGTTTGATAAGCAAATGTAAAATATGAAGTGATGCTTACAGAATTATAGAACATATATAAATCCGATTCAATATACAGAATAAGAAATCAGAGTAAATCATGCAGAAATGGCCTGAATGATATATTGGGATTGATGATTCTGTTAAAAAAAACTTCACCGAGCAGTCACCATAATTATGCCAGATGGTTTTCCCAAGAAGATTTCTACCATAACAGTTGCCACTCTCCTAATATCTCTTGTCAGGGTCATGTCTTTGCTAGCATGATGCTTGGTTACTTCTCATCAGCAATTGCTAAAGATGGATCAGATAGTCCCTTTTATCGTTGTTTTTTTTTTTAGCAAAGGCACTTGCCTAAGCAATGATTGGACCATTCAGAGGATTTTGATCCCATTGGTCAAATGATCAGGAATCACAGGTTGTCCCTATATGTGTGCCACTAGGATATCAAAATACACCGTTGATGGGTCAAAATGAATATCACAAGCAAAGGCACCTTCTGTACCACCTCAAATTCCGCAATAAATTCTACAGTAATGTACTCATGTCCTCGAGTTTTCCTAACGGTTCTGGCACACTCAAAGATGTGGAACAACAGCAGCACAGGTGACTAAATGTAAACTTCAGATGGTATATTCTGGTGCGGAGTGTCTGGTAAGTGAGTGTCGTGTAATAGCAGGTAAAGGAGATGGCAGAAAAAAAAAAAATTTGTGCATAGCATGTGATACTGATCCAGCATTTCCCGTAATTCCAGTAACATCCCAGTCATTCACCAGACGCGAGTTATTTGCAGAAATGTCCAAACAATAAAATGAAGAGGAAAAAAAAAATGTGTGTCAGGAAAGATACTGAATCCATCACAACCAACAATGTTATGGATGCAGGACCACTAAAAAATGGACCCTAAGACCACAAAAGGCAGACTATAACGACTTTCACTGAATGACATTTATGAGATAGCAAAATAAAAGTGAACTATTTATTGCTGGAAAAGAAGAAAAGAAGAAATAAACCAAAGGGAAAAACCATATTCATAAGAGGCACAACGCCTAGAAATATGAGGATCACCTTTCAGATACATACAACAACTGCGTGCGAAAATGATTTAATCATAAACATACGATTAGCAGGTCACAGACTGCAACGAGCCGGCTAAGGTAACTACAATCATCTAATGATACCTAGTTTAGACAATTTTGCAAATTGAGTTCTCATGATCCAAACAGAGGATAGGAAATGAGCTACCATTGAAGCAAGACTACTAACAGGTAAATAAAAGGGAAAGGAAAACAAAACTATCATCCAGTTTATCTTACAATTGGATGTGGAAAAGTTCTCCGCAGTTCTGGATGATATCGCTCAGCAATACGGCGAAGGAGGAGATCAAAAGCCAAATCTTATCAGTGTTGCTCCTGCCTTTCTAAAAATAACGCGCCATTAACTTCATATGGTGGTTGAGTTTTGATCTTCGCAGTGGTATTACACCCAGAGCCAAGGAGCGCTTCAGAAGTTAAACAATCAGGCGTGTCACCAACTGAACACCTTTGCCACCTACCCTTCCTTTACTGCTGCCTAAACCAAAGGCTTTCTGTAGCCTATTCACGGAGTCACAAAATGAGATCACGCAAATCCATCGAGAACCCACAAATCTAATTTCAAGTTTAGATGCTAAACACTTTCATCTATGGATTTTTAAAACACATTGTGAGAGTAATGATATCGATCCTTGAGAAGGGAAAAATATTTTCAGTCCAGGATCAGGTTACCATTTATACAGGTTAAACATGGACCCATCGCTGCAACTATTTTCATCATTTGAGAACAGAGTCAACATATCCCAGCAGTTCTGAATTGTCGAAATTGCAGGTAGTAATGCGCGGAGATGCTTGTTTTGCAGGAATCATTTTTTTTTTTTTAGGCATTGGCGCTAACAGGCTCCAGAATCGACATCCAAAGAGGCGGTGTGATTGCATCTTTACAAGAATGTACACATGGTAAAACACAAACAGATTTCAGCTGATTTTGAATGTCTTTGTGACAAACAATCCGAGTGGATAACAGACAGAACAAAACGAAAAGGATCATGTCCTAGTAAGAAAACTATAATAAACAGGGTATATAAGCAAAATCTACTGATAAAACATGTTGTAGCAATGGATCAAAAATGACTATAGGCAATGAAAAAGAACCTATGGTGAGTGGTTCGTTCACCTGTGTGATTTTTTTTATTCCCAAGCTGCATTAACCAAAACAGGAAGTTGATTGCTTACATGCTGTTGAAGATACGTTAATGATAAAACAAGACATAGAAACAATCAAATGCTATTAATGAGAGGCTGAAGGTAAAATAACCTAGAATATATGAGTGATAGTAACACTTAATCAAAATGCATAGTATATTATATTGAGATGATTCAAAATACAAAACACAAACCTGTCCAACAAGGGCAAGAAATCGAACGTTATGACAGAAACCCCATATGAAACCCAATCTTCAAAAAGAAAAATGACGGCAAGGTTAGCATGACGGCTGGACTGGGATTCGAACGAATCCTATTGGATTATTAAAATCCGATATCCGTAGCCCAACCAGAACAGAAATGTGATATAAACAAAACTAAAGCGCGAAAAGAAAAGAAGAAGAAAGAGAAAAAAAAAAAAAAAGGGGGAAATGAACCAAGATTGGAAGATCTTAATCTGAAACAATACAAATAGAAATCCACTCCTGTATAATATTAAGGAAAAACCAGATGAAGTAAATTATATAAAAAAAAAAATGAAAAACGATTGTCGGGTTTTAATGGGTCCCGTTGCTGTGGCACGAGAGGGGTTGAGATTGTTCATGAACAATCCAACGCTACCCATAGTGCATGAATGGGGCCAAGACAGAAAATAATTGAAAGGAAATAAAAGACCATAAAGGGAAGCATGGGTGCCTACCGTGGGTTGATCGAGATTTTTTGGAAGGGTGATAATCTGAATGGAGTCCGAACGATGTATGGTTGATTCCTTTACAATCCTTCCTTTTTAAACCCGGTTCACAACAATTGCTGCAAATCTTGATTTCCGAAACCGGCTGCTGAAGGGGATTCGATCTTCAACCGCTTAAGGTGGATGTCTCAGCGCGCTTGGGGATGAAAAAGAAAAAAAAAAATGGGGCAGAGAGCCTTGTAGATGACGAAGAGGATGAAGGTAAAGGGGGAAGAGATGGGTGATGATCGATGGTGGAGATGCGATTTTGTGGCCAATGATGGATGTTGTCCCCAGTAAGGTAGATAATGTCCCTCTCCTTTAGGGGTGTTCCTTTTAAAGATGTGCAGGAAGCTTCGAGAGGGGAGGTGGTTGAAGATCAGGGGTCGACCCTTTTGGAAGGATCGAGAAGAAGCTTCTGTTAGAGATGAAGGGTAGATGGTTGCTCGTCGAGGGAAGAAGAAGAGGATCGGAGGGCAGAGATGGAGGCAGTGATGGATGTCGCACATGGGGCTGGCGGGGGAAGCTTCGTGAAGGTGGGGGAAGTTGAAGATGATGTTGGCGATCAAGGGTTGCCCTGAAGCAGAAGGGGGATGAGCGGTTAATGGAAACGGGGCGTGCGAAGCCGTTGCAGATGAAGGGTGAAATGGAGGCCATGGGGGGCTTCGAGAGGGGGTTTCGCACATGGGGCTGGCGGCTGAGGGAGGAAGGCGAGTTAGGGTTTCAAAACCCTAACTCGACCCTTAAACATTGAAAATCAGTTTTTCCGAAAAGGGGCCTCCTTTTCAGGTTTTTCTAAAAAGGTGGTTAAGGGTGAGTTTTCCGGCAAAATCTTCAAAAACCACGTAGTCTTTCCTAATTTCTTTGTTTGTTTTTTTTTTCATGAGTTTTCCATTTTTTAGTTTTTATTTTTGTATTTTTGGAACAAAATCTAAGTTTGAAAACAAAGATAAAACACTAAGTTTTTTTGTATTTTTCTGAGAAATATTTACAAAAGTATTTTTCTGAGAATTTCAGACCATTTCGGGGAAATTTCTTCAGAAGAATGGGTTTGGACCTAGGTTTTGAGGAAATGTTCGAGTTTTGATACTCGAATCGAGAAATACAATGCAATGGATCCAAACGGATATCGGACGAACTGTTTGAGCTTTTCTAGAAGTTATTTTTGGAGATTTTGAGAATTTGATTTAAAATTGGATAATGAAGCTCAGATTTGGATTTTGATGTAGATCCGGATCCGAAATCGAGTCAGATATGTAAAATGAATTTAATTTCAACAAAATTTGAGAAACAAAATGAAATTTAGATTTAAAACCGACTCAATTACCCAAAAAAAAAATGGGGGAAAAGGGCAAAAAAAGGAGATATTTACAACATTTTGAAAAATTTGGGGTGTTCATAGATGCCCCTCTTTGCTACTAAGCCGGTTGAAAGCCGAGCTTAGTGGCAAAGAAACACTCCAAATTTTGAAAAATGCCCCAGTCAGCCGAATTGAACTGGGTGTGGAAGAATTTATTTTGAAAACACGACTTTTCAAGCTTAAAACCTTATCCTGAATGGTCCTGGGGGGATGAAATCCTCGACAATGATACGACTGAATGATAGAAATGAGGAAATCGTGATGGGACTTTGGGTGAAAATCCCAGGGATGGTGAAAGATAAGAATTTTGATCAAGTTTCATGGGTGAGACAAGATCAGCCTTTGGAATGACTCAGGTTTAGCCCTTAACCTGGATGGGACGAAGATAGATAAAGATAATTTGGATGGGGAAAGGAAACATAAACGGACCTCGATGGGACATTTTGAGAGAAATGCCTCATGAGATGAAACTCAAGGACGATCCTTTCCTGGATGGATGTACAAAGAGCACGGATTCCTTTGTGGGGAAAACCATGATGGGATGGGAAGGATTACCTCGTCTAAACGAGGCTCCGGTTTTACCCAAACCTGAAAGGAAGGTACCTCGTGAAGTGAGGTTCAGGCTTCACCCTTATCCTGAGAGGGACGACCATACAGAATCTTCGAGTGAAGAAACCGTGATGGGACAACAAATGCATCGCCGAAGCGAGATTCAGGTTTTACCCTTGACCTGAGTGGGAGACGATGCGGAATCTTCGAATGAAGAAACCGCGATGGGACTAGAAAGGACATTTAGTCGGAAAATGGGACTCAGGTTTAACCCTAACCTGAACGGAAGATACCTCATGGAACGAGGTTCAGGCTTAACCCTTAACCTGAAAGGGACGACCATATGGAATCTTTGAATGAAGAAACCATGATGGGACCTTCAGAATTTGGACGAACAAATCCGAAAGGGGTTTGCGAGAAGAGAAAAACAAGGGATTCCCTAAAGCTTGGAAAGGGGATGATCCGGGGCGTCTCATTGCTGAGACTAAATTAGCTTTCTAAAAACAGACGACCTCTCGCAGAAGGTTTTGGTTTGTACCTCGAGGAGCGAGGTAACAGGTTTAATCCTTAGCCTGAATGGATACAAAATCCTCGAGGAGCGAGGAAAACTGCGATGAGCCTCTAGACTTTGCACAACAAGTCCATGAGGGGTTTTGCAAAAGGATGACAATGGGGGTCCCTAAAGCTTGAAAGAGGGTCGTTCTTGGGCGCCTCATCGCTGAGACTGAAAATAGCTTTTGACAATAACAGATCTTTTGCAAAAAGTTCAGGTTTAACCCTTATCCTGAGCGGGGACTGTCTATGGTGGGACAGTGGGGAACACAGGGAAGTGTGCAGATCCGAGAGCGCTCAGATCAGACGGAAGGAAAGGACTTTTCAGTCCTGAGGGATGACGTCAGGATACGCCAAAACGAACATCAAGTTCACACTTCTTTTTGGGACAATGAGAAAATATTGCCAATAAGATGTCAAAATTGTAGTTGATTCAGCATGATTGAATTGTGTATGAAAAATATCACCTCTTTCTACCTAGAGTATTAGCTCCCATTGGGCTAACTTTGTAAAATCAAGAGTCAAATTCAAATTTTGTTGTTGTTGAGCTTCTTTGAGGAAGATATCAATTTCCTTGATATGAAAAGAGAGGAAACATTCTCAGCTTCATAAAAACAATTGAATGAAGAGATATTGATAAAGAATTTCACATAGATAAAGATGATTCTTGACAGTTTTGGGCAGTTTGATATCCTAGGCATTTCCCATGATGATCTTTTTGCACTCTTTTGAATCATGGATCTTTCTTGGGTTCTTTTACATCATCCTTCATTTTGGAGATGTCCTGACTTTTCTCTCTTTTTCAGGGAAGGGTACGTCACAAAACTCCTTCATCTTGGAGATGCTCCGATCCTTCTTTTTATTTCTCAGGAATTATGCTTGATGATATAGGTTTACTGGGTTGAAATCTCTGGATGATAGCAGAAATCAAATATCTTTTAGGGTTTGTCGGTAGGTTCATCGCATCCGCCTTCATCTTGACGGTGATCCGAACTTTCCCTCGAAGGATCCGTCGCAAACTCCGTCATCTTGGAGATGTTTCAAATCTTCTTTGGCCCCGGGGGTCTACTCGCTTAATTCGCCTTCATCTTGACGACAATTGAGAGATCCCTTTTGCGGATATTTGATTGCAGCTTAGGTGACTGAGGATATATGGATTGGGTAGGTTCTTTTTTACTGCCCAGGATATTTCCACTGTCTTACTGCCAAAAAAAAAATGATCTTTAGGAATGTGCCACGGCTACGATCAATATCAGTTCACTTATGGCTTTTCAACATCATTGAATTTTCCTTTACTGGTCATATCGAAGATTTTTCTTCATCCTTTCGGTTGACCAACAGAATAAGCTTGAATTTAGTTCTCATTTCGCAAAAGTCTTGCTCTTTTGGAAATAATACTAAAGGTAGTTTGAGACAATTCTTTATGTGATGAAAGCTTTGAGATCAACAATGACTTTTGATAGCGAATTGGCAAAAGTATTCTATAAATCCCTGATGAAAGAAATCGCTCGATATCGAATCGACATGTCCGTGACAAAATTCTCCTTTCTTTTTCCCCAAAAAGAGAGACTCAGGCTTAAGCCCTTACCTGAATGGGAAGTTGGAAATACTCCTCTCTTCCCCAAAGAGGAGGTGTTTGCAAAACGGAACTTTCGAAGAGAAATTAAGTTTTCGTCAAAAATCCCTATCTCTAGGCTTCTCTTATGGAAAGGCGAACGAAAAACAAAGCTGAGAAAGTATCGCAGAGGAACGAGTCCATCACACTCTCCCTAGAAGAGGGTCCTCTGTGAAGGGGTTTGGCCAAAGATGATAAAAACAGAGGTCACAAAAGAAACGAGCTTCCGTCGAAGCTCTCCCTGGAAAAAGGGTTCTCTTGTGTAAAGTTGGTTGTTGTTTTGCAAACGGTTCGCAAAGAAAGCGAGTCCCTTCAAACTCTCCCTGGAAAAGGGTTCTTGCGAACGGAAAATGGTTGCATGCGAAAGGAACGAGCTCCCTCGAACTCTCCCTGAAGAGGGTCCTTCGCAAGAAAAGATTGATTTTTGATAAAATGATAACCCGAAGGTTGAAATTGAGAATTTAAGACTTGAGTTGTTGTTTGGTTAGTACAAAGACTGAACCTGGAGGGCTAACTGATCAGTCAGCCAAACACTAGCGTGAGCGCTAGATGTTCCAGTACGAGCGCTGGATTTTCGAAAAATGCCCCAGTACGAGCGCTGGGTTTTTGAAAAATGCACACCAGTACGAGCACTCGATTTTTGAAATGTATACCAGTACGAGCACTGGGTTTTCGAAATGCACACCAGTACGAGCACTGGGTTTTCGAAATGAGGATTTGAAAAATGAGACCGACATTCGAAGATATTTGAGAATCAAGAGAGAATGATTGCCGGTGTTTCAGGATTATCCCTTATCCTGAAGGGGAAGTTCAAGGGGAACTCCGCTCCACAAGTGCGCATCAAATTGGCAAGGAGATTCAAGTCAGGATTTTGAGAAAAATGAAGATGTACAAAGGTGAAAATCCAAGTCGGGACTCAGTTTTTTAATTATAAGAAAATGGGTGAGAACATGAGCTTGAAAAACTCGAATTCTCCACACGACAATTCATCCAATACGAACATTGGATTCAAAAGGAAGTTCAAGTCGGAACTTGAGACTTCAAAAAAAGTAATAATATAAAAAAGGAAAATCCGAGTCGGAACCCGGTTTTTAAATGAGTGAGAATTGAGTTTGGAAAAACTCGAATTCTCAAAACAATGATTTGTCCAACACGAGCATTGGATTCAAAAGGAAGTTCAAGTCGGAACTTGAGACTTCAAGAATAAGAATATGCAAAAAGGAAAATCCGAGTCGGAACCCGGTTTTTAAATACAAGAGAGAAAGTGAGAATCGGGTTCGAAAACTCGAATTCTCAAAACAATGAATTGTCCAACACGAGCATTGGATTCAAAAGGAAGTTCAAGTCGGAACTTGAGACTTCAAAAATAAGAATATACAAAAAGGAAAATCCGAGTCGGAACCCGGTTTTTAAATACAAAAAAAAAAGTGAGAATCGGGTTTGAAAACTCGAATTTTCAAAACAATGAATTGTCCAACACGAGCATTGGATTCAAAAGGAAGTTCAAGTAGGAACTTGAGACTTCAAAAAAATATATGAAAGGAAAAAACCCGAGTTGGAACCCGGATTCTTTAAAATAATGATAAAATGGAAGAACCCGAGCTTTTGAAAAAGGAATCTTCAAGGGTACGATCGGTTCTAACACGAGCGTTGAATCCGATAGGAAGTCCGAGTCGGAACTCGAAACTTCAAACGATATATAAAAAGGAAAAGAACTCGAGTCAGAACCCGGATCTTGAAAACAAAAATGAAAACAAAAACAAAACGAAAAACCTGAGTCGGAACTCAGACAAGAAGGAAATAATTACTACCCAAGAGTCGGATCGAAAGGATTGATAAAGGCATGAATAGATTCCAACGAATATGAAGATTTATTCAAGATTCTTGACCCAAGATGGTCTGAACCTTGAATTATTTATGATGACTTCAAGATCTTCCTTGATATGAACGGAAGAATTTATGGGAAATAATTCTAGTCTATCCCTTAACCTGAAAGGGATGTACCTCGAAGAACGAGGTTCAGGTTTATCCCTTAACTTGAAAGGGGAAGGAACAAATGACAAATAGATTTTGAAGAATAAAGAAGAATTTAACAAAGAATCAACAAAATTGATAATATTTAAAAATTGATAGAAAATTGAGAAAGAAATTGATGAGGAAAGACTTCAGGATTATCCTTTATCCTGAAGGAAGAAGGAAAATAAAAGAATGGGGAAGAATTTAAGGAAATTTATTCAAAATTTATTTTGAAAAAGAATTCTCCCGTGTAGCATTGATGCTCCTATGAGGGATTTCAGGATTACCCCTTATCCTGAATGGGAATAAGAATAGAATTTAAGGAAAATTTAAATGAAGAGAAATTGATATAAATTTTAGAAAATCAAATGAAGGTTGATAGAACTCGTTATTTACAAAAGAATCCTCATAGGTAGCACTATCGCTCCTGCGAGGAGTTTCAAGATTCTCCCTTATCCTGAATGGGAATACCTCGGACAACGAGGGTCAGGTTCATCCCTTAACCTGAAAGGGCCAAAAAAAGAAGATTTAGAAAAATACCTCATGGGAAAGAGGTATCAGGTTTATCCCTTAACCTGAAAGGGGTTTAAAAATAAGAGAATAAATTTTAGTAAAATTGATAAGACTTAATGAAACTAAAACAATTGATAAAATTGACAATAAATTGATAAAATTTGATTAGATAAAACGAAACAAATGCAATCTTAATAACGACAACCAAGTTATCAAAGAGTTGGTAAAAGGATTTGTCTGATCCTGCCTGCATTTATGATGATGGAAAATAAGTATGGATTAAAATAAAATGCCCCAGTATCAGGGGGAAGAAGGTGAGAATTTAACAGAAGAATATTGCTTTATTGAAAAGACTTTTGAGGAGTACAAAAGGCTATGATGAACAATTTAAGTGTAAAATTTCTTCAGATGTAAAGCATTAATGGGATCGGGCAGTTCCACTCCATCTGCGTTGATCAGACGGTAGGATATGCGGGGCAGCGCCTCTTTAACCACATAAGGGCCCTCCCAATTGGGTGACCACTTGCCCTTCGGACGATGCTTGAGATGAGCTGTTGATCTGAGCACAAGATCATTGACTCGAAATCTTCTCTCAATGACTGATTTGGCGTAGTGCCGAGCTATCCTCTGACGATAGGCCTGAGCGTGCTCTGCTGCCTTGAGTCTTTTCTCGTCTAATAGATCAAGCTGTACCAATCTCTGCTGCTGATACTGATCAAGCGGAAGTTCAATGAGCGACGCAAACTTGAGTGCGGGCTTCTGAACGTGGAGAGGTAACACTACCTCCATCCCATAAACAAGCTCTGAAGGCGTAGCATTGGTTGGGGTCCGAATGGTGGTTCGGTACGCCCAAAGTGCATCGTGCATCTTCTCATGCCAATCGCGACCTGTTTTCACTGTTCTTTCCAGAATGCGGATCAAAATCTTGTTGGTAGCCTCAGCCTGGCCATTCCCTTGGGGATAGTAAGGGGCTGAAAAGTGGTGATGAATCCCGAACTTCGAGCAGAAGGACTTCATCTTCTCATTCTTGAAATGGCTGCCATTATCTGACACAATATCATGTGGGACGCCGAAGCGACAGAGAAGACTTTTATGAATAAATGAAACCACATGCCGGCCTTCTACTGTTCGTAGAGTTACAACCTCGACCCATTTGGTGAAGTATTCTGTAGCTGCAAGGAAGTATTTGTGGCCATTAGATGCAGAAGGAGTGATCGGACCCACCACGTCGAAGGCCCACATCGAGAAGGGCCAAGGAGAGACTACGGATTGCAAGTATGCTGCTGGCGCATGAATGGAAGGCGTGTGCATCTGACATTTGACGCACTTCCTTACAAATCGATGGCAATCTTGCTGCATGGTTTTCCAGTAATATCCCGCACGGATAATTTGCTTGATGAGTGTTTGATAGCCGACGTGGCCACCACAAATTCCTTCGTGTGCCTCTTGGACAACTTCCATGGCTTCATCCTTATCTAGACATCTAGCATACTCAGAACTGAACCCACGACGGTAGAGAGTATTGGCAAGGATGAAATAGCGGACTGAATTGCGTTGAATTGCACGTTGCTCCCTTCTTGGCATGTTTGGTGGGAATTCACCAGTTTCGATAAAGCTTTTGATGTCTTGATACCAAGGCTTTTCCCTCTGAGCGGCCTGGTTCACTTGCTCAATTGGAATATAGGCAGGTTGATCAAGTCTGCCGATCTCGAAGGAACAACAGGATTCACTGTCTTTAAAAGACAAAATAGAGCCTAAGCAGGCTAGGCTGTCTGCTATGTGATTGTATTCCCTCTTGATATGATTGAGCTAAAATTCTTCAAAGTCACCTATGAGAGCCGAGGCAATCTTCTGATAAGGGATTAACTTTGAATCCTTGACTTGCCATTCAACATTAACTTGGCTGATAACAAGTAATGAGTCGCCGAAGGCGTGTACTCTCTTGACATCAAAGCTTTGCAAAATTTTGAGGCCTTGTATTAGAGCTTCATACTCGGCCATGTTGTGAGTACATTGGAAATTGAGCTTGAGGGAATAAGGGAGCATCTCCTTTTCAGGAGTGATCAATAAGATCCCAATCCCTATACCACACATATTTCTGGCTCCATCAAAGAATAGAGTCCAAACTGGAGATTCCTGAATACTGCAAATTCGATCATCAGGAAAATCATCTTCTGCCTTGATTTCTTCTGTCAACGGGAAGTCTGCCAACTGATCTGCGATGGACTGACCTTTGACTGACTTCTGAGAAACATATTCCAAGTCATACTGCATCAGGAGGACTTGTCATTTCGCAATTCGTCCAGTAAGGAAAGGCTGCTCAAGGATGTACTTGAGAGGATTGAGCCTGGACAAAATTTTGATTTCTGATGCCAGGAGATAATGTCTCAGCTTCTGACACATCCACACTAAGGCTAGACATGTCTTTTCCATCTGAGAATATCTCTTCTCGTAATCGATGAAAGTCTTGCTGACGTAGTAGATGGCATGCTCAATCCGGCTGCCTTCCTCATACTGCGCAAGAAATCCGCCACAAGCATTGTGGTTGACAGAAATATACAAGAGCAGCGGCTTTCCGAGTTCTGGTGGCTTCAGAACTGGTGGATTAAGAAGATACTGCTTGATGCACTCAAATGAGAGCTGACATTCTGGTCCCCACTCGAATTTCACTTCTTTTCTTAATAAGTGATTGAAAGGTTCGCATCTCATGGCTAAATTGGAGATGAAGCGCCGGATAGACTGAATGCGACCCTGAAGGCTTCGCAGCTCTTTAAGGTTAGTAGGAGCCGGCATATCAATGATTGCTTTCGCTTTGGCTGGATCCACCTCTATGCCTTTCTTGCTGATCATGTAGACAAGTAGCTTGCCTGACTCTACCCCGAAGACACATTTCTGCGGATTGAGTCGTAATTTGTAGAGGATAAGTCTTTCAAAGACTTGGCCGAGAGCATCGAGATGATCCTCTCCTTCTTTAGATTTGACCAGGATGTCATCCACGTAGGCATCCATGTTCTTGTGCATCTGATCATGAAAGATCACTGCCATAGCCCTCTGATAGGTTGCCCCGGCATTCTTGAGTCCAAACGGCATGACTGTATAGCAAAAGGTACCCCAAGGCGTGATAAAGGAAGTTTTGGATTGGTCACGAGTGGCCAACTTGATCTGATTATAGCCTGAGTATCCATCCATAAAGGAGAACATGGCATGGCCCGCCGTGCTATCGATCAGAAGATCGATGTTGGGGAGTGGATAATCATCTTTCGGGGTTGCTTTGTTCAGATCTCTGAAATCGATGCAGATTCGGACTTTGCCATTCTATTTGGGGACTGCCACAATGTTCGCCAACCAATCTGGGTATTCAATGGTCCGAATGAATCCTGCCTTTAACAATTCTTCAAGTCCTTCTTTGACTTGCGGTGCCACTCGAGGATCCATTCTTCTGAGTTTCTGTTTGATTGGCTTGCAGTCTGGTTTCAACACAAGGCGATGCTCGACTAACTTGGAGTCTAAACCTGGCATATCTTCATAAGTCCAAGCGAAGACTTCCTGATGCTGTTTGAGGAAGTAGATGAGCTTTTCCTTCTCATCTAAACTTAGACTGGAACCAATTTTGAGGATTCTTGGATCATCTTCTGAACCAATATTGACATCCTCTGTTGGATCTTGAACCAACGGTGATGGTTCATCCTGCTTCTGAATGCGGGCAAATTCTGGCAAATCTTGAATTGTCGAATCGAATTCTGCTAACTCTTCAATCTGCTCTGTCATTTTGCTGACTTCTGCCCCTGCTTTCGCTTTGCATGCTTTGGCTGGTTTATTTTGGAAAAGGTTGGTATTGATGACGAGCTTTTTGAACGATTTAGGAGCCATGATCCTAGCAATCTGGAAGCGAAAAAGAAGGCCTTTGAGAAAAATGTTCGAAAAGTAGCCTTTTGTACAGAAACAGAGAATGACAACATAGATAAGGATATAAGCAGAGAATTTGTGTACACCAAAATAAACAGAGCAAACAAACTTTTCATTGATTAAGTAAAGTTTGATATTTACAAGCGATTGTTTGAGAAAAAGAAAGAAACTGGGGCGAATCTTGCCCTTACAAGATGACAGAAAGGAAAGAGAACAGAAAATACTGGCATTGTCTTCATCACTGAGCTCCCTTGATGAAGATGGTCTTTCTGCCTGATGACTGACCTGTGAAACCCAAGCCTGTGCCGGTGACATGCTGAGCAGGGATGATCGGCTCCAAGATGCCGTCTTCATTTCTGCCCAGGCCCCTGAAGGGCTGATACCCGTGCTTCATTAGGAGATCAAATCCTTTCCTTGATTTTGAGAATCGAGGAAACAGAGGGTGATCTTTAAATGAGGTGCAATTGAGGCGTCCTCCTAGCTTGAAGAAGCGAGGTCCCTGCCACTGAACAACTGCGGCAACATTTTCTGTTGGCTGGACTTCTTTCAAATTTAGCATATCCAGACTTTCACTCAGATCAATCTCTTCGGCTTCCCGGATGCTCGGGATGTCGGCAGTGAAAGTGGGACGGGGAATCATCGGCTGCGGGAGTCGTTCTTCCGGATCCTCTCCTAGGACCGTAGTGATCATGCCCCCCTTCGACCATTTTATACACTGGTGCAGGGTTGATGGGACCGCATTGGCATTGTGGATCCAAATGCGCCCGAAGAGCAGATTGTACGTAGGTGTCACATTTACTACATGAAATAAGACCGTATGCACCGAATAGTTGATAAAAATTTCGAGAAATATCTTCCCCTTGGCTGTCTGTCCATGGTTATCAAAACCGTAGATCGTGATCGGATCCGGGGTGTATTCGTCTTCTTTTAATCCCAAAGCTTTGGCTGTCATCTCTGGACAGATATTTAGGCTGCTGCCCCCGTCGACTAGTACGTGAGGGACTGTCATGCCCCTGGTCCGCACTACTATGTATAGGGCGTTGTTATGAAACGAATGAGGCTTTGGCAAATCCTCATTAGAAAAGGTGATTGGTGCATTCGTCATGGCCTGATTGACGATCTGAGCCATATCTTGCGGAGTCGTGCTAGGCTTGACTTTGATCTTTCTGAGAAGATCTTCTAGCACTTGCTGGTGCTCAGATGAAGCGTGAGTCAGGTCCAAGATAGAGATGTTGGATAATGCAGTAATTGGCTTCTGAACTGACCCTGAAGCTTCTTCTTTCTTCGAAACTGCCTTGATAAAGCGCTTCGGGATCCTGGGGATCACCTTGGTAATTTCCGTCGTTGCCTTTGTTGGTTTGCTGGAAAATATGGTGATATCCGCCCTCTTGATGGAAGACTGTGCCTGGCGAAGGACGAGGACCTGATGTTGATCCTGAATGTCCTGCCTGGAACATGGTTGGATACTGCCTTGCAGAGAGAATGCTTGCTCTGTAATGACCGAAGCTGAATGTTTAGGGAATGGTTTGGACAGGATTTCTGGTTGCTGCTCATCCTCATCCTCAATCAGCATATTCTTGTCAATACAATCCTGAATGATGTTCTTGAGGACAGAGCAATGCTCGGTGTCATGTCCCACAGTCCGGTGAAACTTGCAGAACTTGTCAGTCCATTTACCCATAACGACGGGAGGGTTCGCCACCTTGGGGAGCTTAATCATTCCTTTTGTCATCATATATTCTAAGATGTCTTCGCGGGACTGTTCTAAAGCTGAGAATTCTCGATCATAACTCCAACCTTCGTGCTTCGGCTTTTCCGGCTGCTTTGCTTCTGGCTGGGGCACTTGTTGGACGGGCTGTGGCTTAACAAATTTTCCCTTCTGGGCTACAGAGTTTGCTCTCTCGGCCCTGGGATGCCCTGAGTTCTTGCTGCGATTCTTCTTGCTTTTCTTTTTGCCAGAGCTACTGTTGTTGTCGGGAAAATCCGTGGAATAAGCAACATGAGCCTTTTTCTTCTGCTTAGGGTTTCCTCGGACGAAAGGGTAACCCTCATACAAGCCATTATCCAGGCCGGTCTCGAGCCACTCGGCTCTCTCAATCAGTTTGATGAATGACTTAGCGGGCGATGTGGAAATGAGGTTCCTTAGAGGCTGAGCGAAATTATTCAGAATAATCTGCAGGGCATGCTCCTCTGGGATGGGGACCTTCATTCTGTTACAGGTGCTTCTCCACCTGTGGATGAATTCACTGGCTTTCTCATTCTCCATCTGTTTTAAATTGTACAGATGATTGAGGGTTGGTGAGGCTTCGACATTGAACATGAAGCGTTCAATGAATAGGTTCACGACTTTATCGAACTCTCTTAGTTCGATAGGATTAATGTGGTCTGCGTACCACCTGGCCGCTACCCCTTCAAGGCTGCGAGGAAAGCAGATGAATAACGCCCGATTGTCTTTCCTGAAACGGCCGCATTCGGCATAAAAGGTGGCCAAATGGGCCTTGGGGTTGCTGGTTCCATCAAATTTAAGGAACTTCCGAGGGAGGTTCTCAAGATTGTCATCTCCGTCCAGGCCATGGTAAAAATCTTCACCGGAGTAGGTCTGTTTGCCCTTGCTTTTGGCCTGAATATCCTTGATAGCCTGATTCATTTCTTTCATCTGCTCTTGCATCGGATCATTAACCGGAACGGGCTTGTTGATTGATTCGGGCTCTGCAGCGGTCTTTGCAAACTGCGGTGGAGGATTCTGATGATAAACATATTGCTCTTCCACTTCCAATTCTTCAGCTGATTCTGTTTCTTCAGAAGTGGTGTCGGGCTATACTTTCTTTCTAACAATCCTGACTGGTTTCTTTACAGCCTTCTTCTTTGGCTTGCTTTTTGGAGCAACTTCTTTCTGACTGGCCTCCGCTTGTTCTGACATCATTTTGGTCATCATTCTTTTGAACATGTTATACATGGCAGGATCTATATCATCTGCTTGATTCTGTCCCCTGACTGATTTGGGGGAATCCATCCCTTCGGCCTCGCTGTCGCTGTGTTGAGGAGCTGTTTCTTTTCCTGCTCTTGTTACAACCATTTTGTCAATGCCAGTGATTTCCTGTGAAGGTGAAAGGAATGATTAGGGTTCGGAGGAAATTTTTTGGAAATGTGATTTCTTTTTAGGAAAAGACATGAGGGAAGGGATTGACAAATTTTTGCAATGATTGCGTCATCCTTTTATGGTGACAAAATGCGCCTTATGACCTAGGCGAGGTCGTCTGTCATGATGAGGGATAAAAGAATAGACAAAATGGGTCTCATCACTGGGGATGAATCCGTAACTATATGAAACAAAATAAGATTTGGCCATAAAAGCTTTTAATCAGGACAAAAGCTTGCATTTTCATTGATGACAAAATTTAAATACAAAGAGAAGGTGGGCAGACAGTTTGCCACCATTTTCGATACTCTGATGATACATTAGGTCCAGGAAATATAGACAAAGGAATAAAGGAGTCCCAAGTGTATTTGGCGACGTGGTATGCTCCAGACCACTGATCTGACCGTAGATTGAACTCTGGCATGCGGCCTGTCGGGAAGCGAGTGTTGGCACGAGCCTGCCGCTGCGAAAAATGTCTGAGACATCTCTCTGGCTGATAGTCTGTAAACACCCCTAATTTTCCTCCTCATTCAGTATTCATCCATTTCATGTGTCATTGCTTATCATTGCATGAATTCAGCATATCATTTCATTGCATTGCATAGCATTGCATGTCATTACATCTCATTTTTGAGATCCAGCACTCCTGTTTTCAAAATATTCAATCCAGATTTGAGTTTTCAAACTTTTTCTTTCAAAAATCAATTTCAAAACCTGGGTTTTTACTCAACATTCTGTCATTTTCCAACCCCAGGACTTTATATTTTGAAATATTTTCTCAGAAAACAATCTGGATTCATTTCAAACTCAATTTCAATTGATTTCAATTCTCAGATGAGACCCATTTAGGTGGTGTCGCTTCTGGATTCCCTTACTTGTCAAAAATCTCCAAAAATTTTAGAGTCCTAGTTGGACAGGACTCTTTTTCCAGAATCCTAGTTGGATCAAAACTCTAATTTTCACTACCTTTTTACCTGTTTTTGAGAAGAACCTTTCAAAATCTTCTGTTTTGGCCAAAATGTTAGAGTCTGAGTTGAATCAGGACTCTTCTTCAAGAGTCCAGTCCGATCAGGACTCTTCTTCAGAGTTTCAATTGGATTGGGACTCTAATCTTTTACAACTATTTTATCCATTTTCAATCAAATCTTTCAAAATCTTTCAAAATGAGTCAGAAACTCAGATTTTCAGTCAAAGCAGGACTCTGTTTGAAGAGTTCTAGTTGGATCAGGACTCTGATCCTGATTTCAATTTTGAGATAAATCTTTCAATCTACCAAAACTATTACACTTTATCAAAGAATTTCAAAATTCTGAGATTTTATCTCAGAGTCCTGATCAAATTAGGACTCTACCCCAGAGTCCTGATCGAAGTAGGATTCTATCCAAAATTGATTTTTTTACCTCATTTTCACTGGTTTTCAAAAGATTTGCTTAAAATTCATCATTTGCCTACCAGAAAAACCAAAATTCTTAGAATTCTGATCAAAATCAGGACTCTTTCTCAGAGTCCTAATCAGATCAGGACTCTGAATCGAAACTTCAATTTCATCCTGTTTTCACTTGTTTTTCAAAATCCTCTCATTTGATTTCTCAGAAAATCCAAAAATCTGAGAGTCCTAGTTCAATCAAGACTCTGTCCTCAGAGTCTCAGTTGAATCAGAACTCTATTTTATTTCAATATTCGTTATTGTTTTCACTATTTTGACAAGTTCTTTCATTTGTTTTTTAGAAAAAAATCAAAAAAATCTAGAGTTTCAGTCCAATCAAGACTCTGTCCCAGAGTTCTAATCCTGTCAGGAGTCTGTTTTTACTTCCATTTTTATTTATTTCCATTTGTTTTCAAAAATTAGGTCATTTTGCAGAGTCCAGTTGATTCAGGACTCTATTTTAGAGTTCGGTCGAGTTAGGAGTCTAACCCTGACTGTGTTTTCTGACTTATTTCATCAAATTTTGATAAAATCTTTCGAAAATTCTTCCATTTGAATTCTAAAAATCTAAAATCTCAGAGTCCTAAGAGTTTAGGACTCTAACTCGGAGTTCCAGTTCGATTAGAACTCTATTTTTAAAAATCTTGAATTTCAATTATTAATTTTAACCCCTTTTCAAAGCTGTTTTCAGTGTTTATTTCAAAATTCTTCAAAACTTGATGTGGGCCCACTCAGTTAGAACCATATCCATAGGAATTATGACCCAGTTAGAACCCTATGCCATTTCAAAAACTTAACTTTAAGATTACTTTTGAAAATTCTTTTGAAAACTCCTTCAATTTTAAGTTTTAAAATCGTTTTTTTTGAAAAACTCAAGTAGGGCCCACTCGAGGTGGCGCCATATTCGAGTAAGTCAGGGCTAGACTAGGGTTAGTCGGTATCTTGGTTAGTGTTAGAGGTTTAGAAAAGTCAAAACCATTTTGAAAACTCATTTTGAAAATTAGTTTTTAAAACTAGTGTTTTTAAATGTTTTTAAAGGTGTTTTAAAAACCCAAATGTAAAAGATGCCAAGTGGCATCCCATTTGGGGGTTTTCTAGGTTTAGTTAGGGGCTAATTAGGGATTAATTAGAGTCCCACCTAGGCTATAATTCTCCAAAAAATCGTTGCTTTTAGTGGATTTATTAGAAAGAGTCCTAAAAAAATGAAAAACCTCTTAATTAACCCTAATTAAGTGACTTTTTGAAAAACTATAAAAGGGGACCTAAAGGGGGCCAAAAGGGGGGCTCTTTTCTCTCAAATTTTCGTGGCCTCTCTCTCCTCTCCAGCACCTCCACCTTCCTCCATTGCAGCTGCAAGCACCAAGGTAATATTTTTAATATTTTTTAGTTTTATTTAATACTTTTTCATGTTTTAAATCAATTTTAGCCATTGGTGTCATCCCCTTCATGGATTAAACCATAGATTCAACTTCAAGAACCTCAAGAACGGTTCAAGAAAGTGATCTAACTCTATTTCATGGTGTTTACAGGGATTCTAATCCATTAGAATCAATTTTAACATGGGTCTTTACATTATTAACCAATAAAACATGTGATTTACCCATTTAATGGGTTAAATCCATGCTTTTAAAGGTAACATCAAATTCCAGCCATTGATTCCCTAAGTTTTATTTATTTATCTGTTTATTCATGTTTATTTTACATTTTCCAGCATAGAAATAATTTTTATTTGCTGTTTTATGGTTTGTTTTATTGTTTTTCATTAATTAATGCATATTTTCTCAAGTTTCTTAGATTTCTGTGTGTTTTTAATTTAGAATAGAAAAGAGCATGCTGTTTCGGATTGAAATACTTGCTGTTTATTTATGATTTTTTTATATGTGATGCATGCATATGTGATTGAACTACTGTAAAAAAAATCAGAGATTTTGGACTTCGGGAACCCTGTCAAAAAAATCAGAAATCAGGTCGGGTTTTTAAAACTTTAAAATCGGTGTTAAAATCAGGAGGATGACTTAATATGTTTTCCAGTCTGATGGCATCCAGTCAGCTTGATTCAGTCTTCCCTGAGGGTCACATCTCCTACGAGGTGCGACAAAGTCTTCCTGAACATCGAGTCCTCAGCACCGGATCCTTCTTTCCCCGGTGGTACTATTTATGGTTCAAGAATTTCTCTCGTATGTTTCCGGACCACTTGGACGATTGTGGGTTAGAATTGGCATCCGCAGTGGGAAAGCAGACAGTTAACGGCAATTTGATCCATGCACTAGCAGAGCGGTGGAATCCGAGCACTTCTACCTTCTGGTTCCCGTGGGGCGAGATGACAGTGCTGATAGATGAATTTTCAGAGATTATGGGATTACCCGAGCCAGGCGGTCAGCTTGGAGATCCATTGGAGAAACAGTTTCTGATTAATGTTAAGGGTCGGGACCCTAAGGATGCCTTAGCTCACATGACAGGACGTAAGTCGTGGCCCTTGATCGAGGAGGATGGAAATGAATATGTGGACCTGCTCGAAATCTACAAACAGTATGGGACATTCGTAGAAGTCAGCCCGTTGTCCAGGACAGCTCGAGAAAGAATTCAGCATGCGATGGTTCTGTGCACGGTGGGATTGGCTTTCTTTTCCGACGGACGAAATTACATAGATATCAAGATAGTTCAGCTTCTAAGGAGATGGGGAAGTCGACAGACCAGCCGCCTCTCGATAGCCATGGCCGCACTCGCCTTTCTATACCGAGGGTTGACCCGTTTCACACTCGGAGAGTTGATCCTAGTCGAAGGGTGCACCTATGCCGTGCAGTCTTGGTTCCTCCGACATGTGCCAGTCCGAGCCAGTTCATTCAGATACAATGGAAAAAAGCTTTTGCCAGTTGCGCGATACCGGTTCTTGATCGACAACCTTCAGGATGAAGAAGTCGTATGGGACTACTTTGATCGTCAGGAATCACCTCCCAGATATACTTATGCATATGGCAAGCGATTCAGGCTACTTGGCCCATTCTTTTGCGCATACTATCATCCAGAACGGTGTGTCAGGCAGTTCTCTCAGAGGCAGAAGCGCGTCGAGATTCGTCCACTAGCAGGGGTTCTGCCAGAATTCGACCTCGCATCAGATCAATGGTCCGGAGCATACCATTCTGCCAGACATGGCTGGGATTCCTTCGTCAATCTTACTATTTTTTCTGGCCCTCGAGTGTCATCTGATTATCCGGAGTGGTGGAAAATTGTTTGTCCCCCTCCCCTCTGTCAAGTATATTATTGATAAAATCATGTTTTTCTCCTCAATAAAATTCTTTTATTCTACATTTCACCTTGGTTTGATGACCTCGCCTAGGTAACAAGGCATATTCTCAGTTGTTTATTTTGCAAAGGAATGACAACACAATTGTCGTAATCCCAGCAACGACTCATTCTTTAGTAATGAGATACTCTTTCAATTGTCTACCAAAATTCTCAGTGAATATCTTCCTCCAACCAAATTTTCTTCAAAAGCCTAATCATCAATTCTACCTTGCAGAGAGCATCAACAACATTTAGGAGAACATTTGTGATACTCGATGGTTTATACAAGATCCGAAAAGAAAACCACATCAGTTGAAGGCATCACGTACTCAGTCGCTTCAGAAGAGGAAATGGACTCACCCCGATCAGTCAGAAGTCAGGGTCAGCAAGCAGAGGATGATGTTGATCCCCAGATCTATGTTGTGTTCAAAGAGATGATGACCAAAATGTTGACAGAACAAGCTGAAGCTAGTACAAAAAAGATCCAGGTCAAGCAGAGGGCAAAAGGCCGGTCAACCAAGAAAGTTTTAAAACTATCCAAGAAACATATCCAACACGAGGATACATCTGATGAATCAGAATCAATAGTTGGCACTGATGAAGAGTATGAAGTCTGGCAAGCATTTTAAAGATCCCCTCATAGGCAAGGGACAACCTATAAATGGAAAAATCAAGCAATGGACGATCCGGTCCAAATACAACTGAAGGAAATGGCAAAGAAGATTAAAGATTTGCAAGCCCGCGACAAGGGCAAGAAGGTCTTCACGAGCAAAGATTTCTACAAGAGCATCACTCCCGTCAGGAATAATCAAGATTCAAAAAAGACAAATTTTGTCAAGGCCCACCGCGAGGGGTGCAAGGATAGCAAAGAAAATCATACAAGTCAGAAAGAGAAATCTTTAAAGCAGAGTGGAAAGAAAAGATAAAGCGGGACGGCTGGGATTGCGATCGCCAATTTACTCCTCTCGAGCAGTCTCTTGATGAAATCCTTGAATATATGTTGGCCAAGGAATTGGTAAAGCTTCCAAGAGTCTCAAATCCTCCCACAGTCATGGGAGGATTCACAGATCAGTTCTGCAAATTTCATCGAGCAATGGGTCACGATACCGAGCATTGTTTTGTCCTTAAAAATATTGTCCAAGACAGCATTGACAAGAATCTCCTCACTGAAGATAAAAAGGAGGACCAATCCTCCTGATCATCCTCAATCATTCAAAAATTGACAACACTAGGACTCTCCCAATTTTCCATCTTGCTTTAAAGGGATGATGAAATCCCGTTTGTCTCTCCTCTATTTGTTACCTTTCCTTCAATACATCAATTAAGTTGTCAATTTTTCTCGCAAGATGTTCTTTTATGAGGAATGACCTCTTCTGAGTCTCTTCTTAATCAATTAAAAGCCAGTTGCCGTGTCACCTTCAGAGAGCACTCTTCGAACATCAATCATTTATCCTTTTGTTCAAATTCGTCTTTCTCAGTTACACTGGGGCATTTTTTTTTTTTAAATTTTCATTTTATCTACAAATACCCTATATGCAGGCAGGATCAAACAAATCTCTCATTTTGCACGCATGTGCACCCATTTACATTCATTTGCATTTGCATGCATTCATCTGCATCGATTTGCATTTGCATCGAATTACCCATTCAGGATAAGGGATAAATCCTGAGACCCCGACAGTTGTCCAAGTTGTCGTAAGGGTGAAGACTGAAAATTTTCCATCAAAATCAATTAGTAATTCTTCAGAATCCAGTGTTCGTGCTGGTAATTTTTCAAAAATCCAGTGCTCGTACTGGTAACCTTTCAAAATCCAGTGCTCGTACTGGTACTCTTCCAAAATCTGATGCTTGTGCTAGTTGAACTAGTCCCAAATGTCATCTTTATACTTATCAACTTTTCTTTCCTTTCAATGTCTTGAATTGGTCTAGAAGAGTCGAGTTCCGATTCGAATCTTCTTCCAATTCCAATTCAGAATTGGTCTAGAAAATTCAAGTTCCGACTTGAATTTTCTTACAAATCCAATTCGTATAATTTTCTTTCCGCTAGATTCTAGAATTGGTCTAGAAGAGTCGAGTTCCGATTCGAATCTTCTTCCAAATCCAATTCAGGATTGGTCTAGAAAATTAGAGTTCCGACTCGAATTTTCTTTCAAATCCAATTCGCCTAGCTTTCCTTTACAAGTTTGAACTTCTACTCAAACTATCCTGCGAGTTGGTCTAGAAGATCCGAGTTCCGACTCGAATTGTCTTTCAAAATCCAATTCATCTAGTTTTCCTTGAAGAGTTGAATTCCGATTCAAATCTTCCCTCAAAAACCCAGTTTAGCACCTGGTCCATTCAAAGCTCACAAGTTGGAATCATTCCTTCTTAAGCTATGATCCTTAGGTTGAATTCCTATGGAATTGATAGTTCGTAGGTCGAACCCCTGCAGAACCAATGTCGTTCTTAGGCTGAATCCCTATAGAACCCATGTCATTCTCAGTAAACCAATTCACAATTTCGACCTTCGGGTTAATCAATTTCCAATTTCCAATTATCAATTTCCAAATTTCCAATTTCCAATTTCCAATTTCCAATTTCCAATTTCCAATTTCCAATTTCCAATTTCCAATTTCCAATTTCCAATTTCCAATTTCCAATTTCCAATTTCCAATTTCCAATTTCCAATTTCCAATTTCAAATATCAAATTTCAAAATTCCAATTTCCAAAATTTGACCCTTTTGAGTCACCCAATACCCAATTCCAATAATTTTTTCTTGCGAGAGACCCTTTTGTATAGGGAGAGTTCGAGGGAGCTCGTTCTTTTCGCATGCTATCCAATTCGTTCACTTAGCCCCTTTTCAGGGAGAGTTTGAAGGGACTCGTGTCTTTGTGAACCGTTTGCAAAACAAAATTTCAATTTCATACAAGGAACCCTTAGTTCAGGGAGAGCTTCGACGGAAGTTCGCTTTCCTTGTGCCCATAATTTCAGACTAGGTCATTTCATCATGAAGGACCCTCTTTTCAGGGAGAGTGTGATGAACTCGTTCCTTCGTGACCAATTTACCAACCTCACCAATTCCGGCCCCATTTCCATAAGAGAAGCCTAATGTTAGGAAGTTTTGACGAAAGCTTAATTTCTCTTCGAAAGTTCGTTTTGCAAACACCTCCTCTTCAGGGAAGAGATGAGTAATTTCTAATTCCAATTTCTGAATCTTCTCCTTTGGGAAAAGGAGAAGAGAATTGTTGTCATGGATGTGTTGCGTTGTGCTTCAAATGCTCGCTTTCACAAAAGGATTTCAAGAAAATTTTGCCAATTTGTCATCGAATATTTGTTGATTTCAAAAATCTTTATTGCACAAAATTATTACCTCAGAATACCTTCAGTATTACTTCCGAAAGGACAAAGCTCTCGCGAAAAAGGATTCAAAATTCAAAATCTTTCTATTGGCCAACCAAAAGAATGAAGAATAAATCCCCGATATGGTCAGCAAAGAATACTCAAGGTTGTTGCAAAGCCATGAGTGATTGATATTAATCGCAGTCAATGGCACATTTTTAAAGACCATTCTTGAAAATAAAGCAGTCGAAATATCCTAGGTGATAAAGAAAAATCCACTCAATCTCCATATCTCCTCCATCACCCAAGCTGCAATTAAATATCTGCAAAAGGGATCTCTCAATTGTCGTCAAGATGAAGGCGAATTAAGCGAGTCGACCCCCGGGGCCAAAGAAGATTTGGATCATCTCCAAGATGACGGAGTTTGTGACGGATCCTTCCAGGGAAAGTTCAGATCACCGTCGAGATGAAGGCGAGTGTGATGAGCCTACCGACAAACCCTAAAGGATATTTAATTCCCGCTATCATCAAGAGATTCCCAACCAATGAGCCAATAATCGTCAATATAATCCCTGAGAGAAAAAGAAGGATCGAAACATCTCTGAGATGAAGGAGTTTGTGACGTACCCTTCCAAAAAAAAAAGAGAGAGAGAAGTCAGGACATCTCCAAAATGAAGGATGATGTAATTCCCGAAAAATCCAAGAGAGCTCCAATTCTGTTAAAAAAGAGTGCAGAAAGATCATCATGAGAAAAGAATCCCAGGATATCAGACTGCCGGATCTACCAAGAATCTTCTTTAATTTTGTGAAATTCTTTTATCAATATTCTTTCACCAATAGCTCTCGTAATATCAAGAATACTTTCTTTCCCGTCCATATCAAGGAAATTGATAGCTTCCTTGAAAGAAAGCCAATCACAAGCAATTTGAATTCGAATCTTGATTCTACGGAGTTAAGCCCAGTCGGAGGTAATACTTCAGGTAGAAAAGAGGGAATACTTTCAAAACAATGTGCATCATTTTCAATTATTTTGAATCAACAATAATTTTCCACATTTTGACAATATTTTCTAGCTATCCTGGCGTGAGGCGAGAGCTTGAGGTTCATCTTTGGCGCATCCTGACATCAGTTGTTATCCCTTTTAGGACTTGATTATGGAAGTTTTCAAGATTTCTTCCCTTCTTTGGTATAATCTGAGCGCACGGGCTCTCAGATTCACACACTTCCCTGTGTCCCCACTGTCCCACCATAGACAGTCCAATTTTGGCTTGAGATTAAGCCACCAATTCCAGCAAAAGGCAATTTCAAAAGCTATTTAGTCTCAGCAATGAGACGCCCAAAATCAAACCCTTTTCAAGCTTTAGGGACCCCAATTTCCTTCCTTTTGCAAAACCCCTATCGGATTCATTGTGCGGAAATCCGAAGGTTCCATCACGGTCTGTTCTTTCGAGGATTCCGTTCATTTTTTGCCCGATCAGGTTAAGGGTACAAACCTGAGCCTCCTTTGATGAGGTATTTCATTGCCCGATCAGGTTAAGGGTATAAACCTGAGCCTCCTTTGATGAGGTATTTCATTTTCCGCCCAATCAGGATAAGGGTATAAACCTGGGCCTCATGTGATGAGGTATTCCATGTTCCTCCCGATCAGGTTAAGGGTATAAACCTGAGCCTCCTTTGATGAGGTATTCCATTTTCCACCCAATCAGGTCAAGGGTACAAACCTGAGCCTCCTTTGATGAGGTATTTCATTTTCTGCCCAATCAGGTTAAGGGTATAAACCTGGGCCTCCTTTGATGAGGTATTCCATTTTCTGCCCAATCAGGTTAAGGGTATAAACCTGGGCCTCCTTTGATGAGGTATTCCATTTTCCACCCAATCAGGTTAAGGGTATAAACCTGAGCCTCCTTTGATGAGGTATTCCATTTTCCACCCAATCAGGACAAGGGTACAAACCTGAGCCTCCTTTGATGAGGTATTTGTTATCGTCGCAAAATTTTACTTTTTTGCGAGTCAAACTGACCTTTGAAAAAGATTTTGAAAATAACTCGCCTCCATTTTTAAAATGCGGGAAAATTCCGAAGAATGGGACTCGCCTGTCGGTACGGGGTTCAACCGTTCCTGCCACCTTTAACAGGGGTAATTGAACCAAGGATCAATCTTATGCTCTACTCTATTCAACTTGTCTAAATCATATTCTAATTTCTAAATGCACATAGAATCAGGCATGTGCTATGAATTTTCAGAAAATGCACATTTTGAAAACATGATGTTTGCTTTGAAATATTTAGAAAATGTAAATCTTGGAAAATCGTGAATTGGGATTTGAAATGTACTTCTGAGAGAAATAAAAATCGATTTTGAGGAATCCTTGACATTTGGTGAAAATCGATTCTGAGAAACTTGGTTTCTCTGAATTCAAACTTGGAAATTGAAATTCTAACTTGGAAAATTTGAATTTGGAACTTGGGAAATACTTGAAATATCATTGGCAAATCCATATTCTTTTGAATAAGACTTAGAAAAAATTCTAACTTCAAACTTTGAAATTGACTGCATAACTTTGGAAAATTGAGGTTTTGAACTTGAGAAACACTTGAAATATTCTTTGAAATTCAATGCTTTTGGGAAAATCGATTTTGCTATAAGACTTGGGAGATTTTGAGAAAATGAACTTCTTTGAATTGAGATTTGAATTGGAATTGGCAAATGCATGAAATGAATGAATATGGATTTGAGGAATTGAGAAATACTTTTTGTATTTTTGAGAAATGCAGTGCATTTTTGAAGTTAGCCTAAGAGTGTAGGCTGAATGTGGCTAATGTGAAGATCATAAATCTAAGTATCATTCGTATTCTGACTATGGCCATAAATACAAATTCCACCAAGTTTATAAACTTCATAGAAGCTAGTGCATGTGCCATTCGTGTAGACCATGGTGAGTTTGAATATGCATGAATCATCATCCATCACACATTAACATTATTTTAAAAAAAATAAACTATATGCAATGCAACCTAAGCTAAACAGAAAATGTAAATTCTTATTCCAAAGTTTAATTACAAATTACATCACTATTGAAATTTAAATACATGAAAAATAAAGTCTTCAATGTACCTGCAAAACTAGAAAACTTGGTTAATGAAAATATGTTGGCTTTTCTAGATTTATCCAGTAATATCTAGAAATTACTGGATTTTGCTAGATATAAGCCTTTTCCTTGATTCCGTTAAATAAAAATGATAAAGTATGAAATAAAATGGAATAAATAAGGAAGATAAGATATGAAATTTCGAAATTGGGGTCCAAATGACCAAAATACCCCTAATAACAAGACTATGGCCTTGAAATTAGGGTTTTTTAGAAAGATATTTGGATAACATGCAAGTTTTGAAATTTGAATGGAATAAGCTAAGCTAAATATGATGTGACATGATTAAAAATATGAAAATTAGGGTTAGGGATTTCGAAATTGAGGTCAAATAACCAAATTGCCCCTGATAGCAAGACTATGGCCTTGAAATCAGGGTTTTCTCAAATAGATTTTGGTAACAACTTGGGTTTTATGCACTAAATGAAGTCAAATAAGCATAAAATTAAACCTAAAGCAACCTAATATGATTATGAACATGATTAAACCCTAAAAATATATGCTTATGCACGAAAATCCAATAATATCACAAAAACTGTGATTTTAGCAGTGTTTTTGGATCTTTCAGGAACCCGGTTTTGCAATTTGCTTAATTCAGCCATCAATTAGATTCCAAAAATCCTCAAAATTGGTACCTGCACTTATTATAACCCTAATTTTGAGTTAGAATTATAAAAATATTTTTTTGACATTAAATTAACCCGAAAATTGCATCAAACCCTAAAAATATGCTATTTTTGACCTAATTCACCAACCAGTTTCAATCCAAGACCTAAACCAGGGGTCAAATATCCATGTAAATTTATGAAATTTTACAGAGACTAAGTAAGAAGAAAAACAGAGATTTTCCAATTTACAGATCGGAAAAAGCATCTCCGGTTAGGGAGAAACCCTTCCGGCAATCTGAGCTAAAATATATCACTTTTAACAGGGATTAAAACGGCTACTTCAGATTGAAAATACAGACATAAATAGAAATCCTAAACAAAAATCTCTGAAATTTTAGTGGTGAATAGTAAACAGAAAAATAACAATACTCACTTTTTACAGATCATGAATCGGATCTGTGGTTTGGGATTTATGACTAACACAAGTCTGATTAGGGTTTTGGTAAACCCTAACGAGTTTTAAATTTAAAAATAGATTCTATGAAAGAGGAAAAATACTAAACAGCAATAAAAAATTCCCAAAATTTCACAGTAGATATATCAAATCAATATGAATCCATGGCACTTTACGGATCTCAAATCGGATATCGGATGAGAAAAATATCATCATATCAAGTCACCCTCCTGATTTTAACACCGATTTTAAAGTTTTAAACACCCGACCTGATATCTGATTTTTTTTGACAGGGTTCCCGAAATCCAAAATCTCTGATTTTTTTACAGTAGTTCAACCACATATGCATGCATCACATATAAAAAAATCAGAAATAAACAACAAGGATTTAAATCCGAAACAGCATGCTTTTTTCTGTTCTAAACTAAAAAAACACACAGAAATCTAAGAAACTTGAGAAAATATGCATTAACTAATGAAAACAATAAAATAAACCATAAAACAGTAAATAAAAATTATTTCTATGCTATAGAACGTAAAATAAACATGAATAAATAAATAAATAAATAAAATACAGGGAATCCATGGCTGAAATTTGCTTTCACCTTTGAAATCATGGATTTAACCCATTTAACGGGTAAATCTCATGTTTCGTTGGTTAAGAACATGAAAAACGTACCTCTCATCAATTCTAATGGATTAGAATCCTTGAAATCACCCTCAAACTGAGTTAGATCATCTTCTTGGGTCGATTTTTGGGTTCTTGGATGAAATCCATGGTTAAATCCATGAACACAAGAGTTTCCATGGTGAAATCTATTGAAAAATCATAAAAACTTATAAAAAAATAATAATAAAATATTAAATAAACTCACCTTGGGGCTGCAGCTTCAATGGAGGAAGGTAGAGGTGCTGGAGAGGAGAGAGAGGCCACGAAAATTTTAGAGAAAAAGAGCCTCTCTTGGCCCCCCTTTAGGTCCCTTTTTATAGTTTTTCAAAAAGTCACTTAATTAGGGTTAATTAAGAGGTTTTTCATTTTTTTAGGACTCTTTTTAATAAATCCACTAAAGGCAACGATTTTTTGCAGAATTATAGCCTAGGTGGGACTCTAATTAATCCCTAATTAACCCCTAATTAAACCCTAGAAAGTCCAAATGTGATGCCACTTGGCATCTTCCACATTTGGTTTTTTAAAAACCTTTAAAAACATTTAAAAACACTAGTTTTAAAAACTAAACTTCAAAATGAGTTTTCAAAATGGTTTTGACTCTTCTAAACTTCTAACACTAACCAAGACACTAACTAACCCTAGTCTAGCCCTGACTAACTCGAATATGGCGCCACCCCGAGTGGGCCCTACTTGAGTTTTTCAAAAAGCGATTTTAAAACTTAAAATTGAAGGAGTTTTCAAAAGATTTTCAAAAGATTTTCAAAAGTAAACTTAAAATTAGAATTTTTGAAATGGCATAGGGTTCTAACCTAGTCAGAACTCCTCTGGATATGGTGCCAACTGAGTGGGCCCACATCGAGTTTTGAAGAATTTTGAAATAAACACTGAAAATGGCTTTGAAAAGGGGTTAAAATCGATATTTGAACTTCAAGATCTTTGAAAATAGGGTCTCAAGCGAACTGAAACTCCGAATTAGAGTCCTGAACTCTTAGGACTCTGTGATTTTGGTTTTTAAAAGCCAAATAAAGAAATTTTTGAAAAGATTTCATCGAAAATGGTGAAACAAGTCAGAAAATACAGTCAGGGTTAGACTCCTAACTCGATCAGAACTCTAAATTAGAGTCCTGGATTAACTGGACTCTACAAAATGACCTAAATTTTGAAAATAAATGGAAATAAATAAAAAATGGAATAAAAGCAGACTTCAAAACAGGCTCCTGACTGGACTGGGACTCTGGGACAGAGTCCTGATCGGACTGAAACTCTAGATTTTTTGGTATTTTCTGAAAAACAAATGAAAGAACTTGTCAAAACAGTGAAAACAATAAGAAATATTGAAATAAAACAAAGCTCTGATTCAACTGAGACTCTGGGGACAGAGTCCTAATTAAACTAGGACTCTCCAATTTTTGGATTTTCTGAGAAATCAAATGAGAAGATTTTGAAAAACAAGTGAAAACATGATGAAATTGAAGTTTTGGTTCAGAGTCCTGATCTAATTAGGACCCTGAGAAAGAGTCCTGATTCAATCAGAACTCTAAGAATTTTGGCTTTCTGATAAGCAAATGATGAAATTTGGGCAAAGCTTTTGAAAACCAGTGAAAATGAAGTGAGAAAATCAATTTTGGATAGAGTCCTACTTCGATCAGGACTCTGGGGTAGAGTCCTGATTTGATCAGGACTCTGAGATAAAATCTCAGAATTTTGAAATTCTTTGATAAAAGTGTAATAGTTTTGGTAGATTGAAAGATTTTTGAAAGATTTATCTCAAAATTGAAATCAAGATCAGAGTCCTGATCCAACTAGAACTCTTCAAACAGAGTCCTGCTTTGACTGAAAATCTGAGTTTCTGACTCATTTTGAAAGATTTTGAAAGATTTGATTGAAAATGGATAAAATAGTTGTAAAAGATTAGAGTCCCAATCCAATTGAAACTCTGAAGAAGAGTCCTGATCGGACTGGACTCTTGAAGAAGAGTCCTGATCCAACTCAGACTCTAACATTTTGGCCAAAACAGAAGATTTTGAAAGGTTCTTCTCAAAAACAGGTAAAAAGGTAGTGAAAATTAGAGTTTTGATCCGACTAGGATTCTGGAAAAAGAGTCCTGATCCAACTAGGACTCTAAAATTTTTGGAGATTTTTGACAAGTAAAGGAATCCAGAAGCGACACCACCTAAATGGGTCTCATCTGAGAATTGAAATCAATTAAAATTGAGTTTGAAATGAATCCAGATTGTTTTCTGAGAAAATATTTCAAAATATAAAGTCCTGGGGTTGAAAAATGACGGAATGTTGAGTAAAAACCCAGGTTTTGAAATTGATTTTTGAAAGAAAAAGTTTTAAAACTCAAATCTGGATTAAATATTTTGAAAACGAGAGTGCTGGATCTCGAAAATGAGATGTAATGACATGCAATGCCATGCAATGCAGTGAAATGACATGTCAAATGGATGCAATGATATGCAATGATCTGTAATAACATATGAAATGGACAAACACTAGATGAGGGTGAAAATTTGGGGTGTTTACAGATGCCCCTCTTTGCTGCTAAGCCGGTTAGAAGCCGAGCTTAGTGGCAAAGAAAACATACCAAATTTGAACCATAAAAATGCCCCAGTTAGATAAATCTGACTGGGTATGAAAGAATTAATTCAAATGATGATGGTAGTTATAAAATGGAGAATTTTATTTCAAAAGAAGTGAGATTCAGGTTTTGCCCTTAACCTGATTGGGAAATGAAATACCTCATCACGTGAGGCTCAGGTTTGTACCCTTAACCTGATTGGGCAGTGAATGAACGGAATCCTCGAAAGAAGAGACCATGATGGAACCTTCGGATTTTGCACAATAAATCCGACAGGGGTTTTGCAAAAGGATGGAATTGGGGTCCCTAAAGTTTGAAAAGGGATTTGATTTTGGGCACCTCATTGCTGAGACTAAGTAACTTTTGAAATTGCCTTTTGCTGAAATTGGTGGCTTAACCTCAAGCCGAAATTGGACTGTCTATGGTGGGACAGTGGGGACACAGGGAAGTGTGCGAATCTGAGAGCCCGTGCGCTCAGATTATACCAAAGAAGGGAAGGAATCTTGAAAACTCCCGTAATCAAGTCCTAAAAGGGATAACAACTGATGTCAGGATGCGCCAAAGATGAACCTCAAGCTCTCGCTTCACATCAGGATAGCTAGAAAATATTGTCAAAATGTTGAAAATTATTGTTGATTCAAAATAATTGAAAGTGATGCACATTGTTTTGAAAGTATTCCCTCTTTTCTACCTAAAGTATTACCTCCAACTGGGCTTAACTCCGTAGAATCAAAATTCGAATTCAAATTGCTTACGATTGACTTTCTTTCAAGGAAGCTATCAATTTCCTTGATATGGACGGAAAAGAAAGTATTCTTGATATTGCGAGAGCTGTTAGTGAAAGAATATTGATAAAAGAATTTCACAAAATTAAAGAAGATTCTTGATAGATTTGGTAGTCTGATATCCTGGGATTCTTTTCTCATGATGATCTTTCTGCACTTTTTTTTTTTTAGCAGATTGGAGCTCTCTTGGAATTTTCGGGAATTACATCATCCTTCATTTTGGAGATGTCCTGACTTTTCTCTCTCTCTTTTTTTTTTTGGAAGGGTACATCACAAACTCCTTCATCTCAGAGATGTTCCGATCCTTCTTTTCTTTCAGGGATTATATTGACAGTTATTGGCTCTTTGGTTGGGAATCTCTTGATGATAGCAGGAATTAAATATCCTTTAGGGTTTGTCGGTAGGCTCATCACACTCGCCTTCATCTCGACGGTGATCTGAACTTTCCCTGGAAGGATCCGTCACAAACTCCGTCATCTTGGAGATGATCCAAATCTTCTTTGGCCCCGGGGGTCGACTCGCTTAATTCGCCTTCATCTTGACGACAATTGAGAGATCCCTTTTGCAGATATTTAATTGCAGCTTGGGTGATTGAGGAGATATGGAGATTGAGTGGATTTTTCTGTATTACTCAAGATATTTCGACTGCTTATTTTTCAAGAATGATCTTTAAAAATATACCATTGACTGCGATCAATATCAATCACTTCTGGCTTTGCAACAACATTGAATTTTCTTTGCTGGCCATATCGCGGATTTATTCTTCATCCTCTTGGTTGGCCAATAGAAAGATTTTGAATTTTGAATCCTTCTTCGCGAAAGCTTTGTCCTTTCGGAAGTAATACTGGAGGTATTCTGATATAATAATTTTGTGCAATAAAGATTTTTGAAATCAACAAATATTCGACGACAAATTGGCAAAATTTTCTTGAAATCCTTTTGTGAAAGCGAGCATTTGAAGTACAACGCAACACATCCATGACAGAAATTCTCTTCTCCTTTCCCCAAAGGAGAAGATTCAGAAATTGGAATTGGGAATTACTCCTCTCTTCCCTGAAGAGGAGGTGTTTGCAAAACGAACTTTCGAAGAGAAATTAAGCTTTCGTCAAAACTTCCTAACATTAGGCTTCTCTTATGAAAAGGGGGCCGAAATTGGTGAGGTTGGTAAATTGGTCATGAAGGAACGAGTTCATCACACTCTCCTTGAAAAGAGGGTCCTTCATGATGAAATGGCCTAGTCTGAAATTATGGGGCCACAAGGAAAGCAAGTCTCCGTCGAGTCTCTCCCTATAAAAAAGGGTTCCTTGTGTGAAATTTGGAATTTTGTTTTGCAAACGGTTCACAAAGACACGAGTCCCTTCAAACTCTCCCTGAAAAGGGGCTAAGTGAACGAATTGGATAGCATGTGAAAAGAGTGAGCTCCCTCGAACTCTTCCTATAAAAAGGGTCTCTCGCAAGAGAAAATTTTTTGGAATTGGGTATTGGGTGACCAAAAGGTCGAAATTTGGAATTTTGAATTTTAAATTTTTGAAATTGGAATTTTGCTATTTGAAATTAGAAATTGGAAGTTTGGAATTTGATATTCGGAAGTTGGAAACTAGAAATTGGGAATTTTGGAATTTGGAAATTGATATTTGGAAATTGGAAATTTGGGAATTGATTGGCTAAAAAAACCGAAATTGTGAATTGGTTTACTGAGAATGACATGGGTTCTGTAGGGATTCGACCTACAAACTATCTATTCCATAGGGATTTAACCTAAGGATCATAGTTTAAGAAGGAATGATTCCAACTTGTGAGCTTTGATAGGACTAGGTGCTAAACTGGGTTTTTGAGGGAAGATTCGAATCAGAATTCAACTCTTCAAGGAAAACTAGATGAATTGGGTTTTGAAAGAGAATTCGAGTCGGAACTCGAATCTTCTAGACCAGTTCTGAATTGGTTTTAGAAGAAGATTCAAGTCGGGACTCGGATCTTCTAGACCAACTCTGAAGGAAAGGAAAACTCGGATCGGAACCCGAATCTTTGAAGGAAAACTAGATCCATCGTGGAAGGAGAAGAAATTCGAGTCAGAACTCGAATCCTGAAGGAAAGGTAGATCAATTTGGAAGGAGAAGAAATTCGAGTCGGAACCCGAATCCCAAAGGAAAACTGGATCAACTAGGAGGAAAGAAGATTTGAGTCGGAACTCGAATCTCGAAGGAAAACTAAACCGATTAGAAGGAAAGGAAATTCGAGTTGGAACTCGAATTCGGGAGGAAAACTAGATTAACTAGAAGGAAAGAAGATTCGAGTCGAAACTCGAATCCCGAAGGAAAACTAGATCGGTTGGAAGGAAAGGAAATTCGAGTCGGAACTCGAATTCCGGAGGAAAACTAGGTTAACCAAAAGGAAAGAGGATTCGAGTCGGAACTCGAATTTCGGAGGAAAACTAGGTTAACCAAAAGGAAAGAGGATTCGAGTCGGAACTCGAATCCCGCAGGAAAACTTAAACCGGTGTGGAAGGAAAGGAAATTCGAGTCGGAACTCGAATCTCAAAGGAAAACTAGGTTAACCAGAAGGAAAGAAGATTCGAGTCGGAACTCGAATCCCAAAGGCAAACTTAAACCGGTGTGGAAGGAAAGGAAATTCGAGTCGGAACTCGAATCTCAAAGGAAAACTAGGTTAACCAGAAGGAAAGAAGATTCGAGTCGGAACTCGAATCCCAAAGGCAAACTTAAACCGGTGTGGAAGGAAAGGAAATTCGAGTCGGAACTCAAATCTCAAAGGAAAACTAGGTTAACCAGAAGGAAAGAAGATTCGAGTCGGAACTCGAATCCCAAAGGCAAACTTAAACCGGTGTGGAAGGAAAGGAAATTCGAGTCGGAACTCGAATCTCAAAGGAAAACTAAACCGGTTAGAATGGAAAAGAAATTCGAGTCGGAACTCGAATTCCTGACGGAAAACTAGAAAATTCGAGTTGGAACTCGAATCCCAAAGGAAAACTAAATTAGTGGACACTGAATTTTAAAGTATACCAGTGCAAACACCGGATTTTGAAAATGTGCCAATACAAGCGTTATGTTTTGAAAAATTACCAGTACGAATACCGGGTTTTGGAAGATTACCATTACGAGCGCTGGATTCTGGGAGGTTACCAGTACGAGCGCTGGATTTTAAATGGTTACCAGTACGAGCACTGGGTTTTGGAAATTTACCAGCACGAACACTGGATTTTTGAAAAATTACCAGCACAACACTGGATTCTGAAGAATTACTAATTGATTTTGATGGAAAATTTTCAGTCTCACCCTCACGATGACTTGGACAACTGTCGGGGTCTCAGGATTTATCCCTTATCCTGAATGGGTAATTCGATGCAAATGCAAATGAATGTAAATGGGTGCACATGCGTGCAAAATGAGAGATTTGTTTGATCCTGCCTGCATACAGAAAGTTTTGAAGATAAAATGAAAATTTAAAAATGCCCCAGTGTAACTGGGAAAGAAGAATTTGAATAAAAAGATAAATGATTGATGTTCGAAGAGCGCTCTCCGAAGGTGACACGGCAACTGGCTTTTGATTGATTCAGAAGAGGCTCGGAAGAGGTTATTTCTCATAATGGCGCCGAGCTTGCGAGAAAAATTGACAACTTTATTGATGTATTAAAGGAAAGGTAACAAATAAGGGAAAGACAGACGGGATTACATTATCCCTTTGAAATAATAAAAGCAAGATGAGAAATTGGGAAAGCACTAGTGTTATCCACTTTTGAATGATTGGGGAGAAACATGATCAAGATGAATGGTCCTCCTTTTCATCTCCAACGAGGAGATTCTTGTCAATGCCGTCTTGAACAATATTTTTAAGGACAAAACAATGCTCGGTATCGTGACCCACTGCCCGATGAAATTCGCAGAACTGATCTTTAAACCTTCCCATGGCTGTTGCGGGATCAGCTACTTTAGGTAAACGGATCATATCTTTTGCGAGCATGTATTTCAGAACATTCTCTAGTGTCTGATCTAGAGGGGTGAACTTTCGATCCGTATTCCAATCCTTGTGCTTTGGCTTTTCTTGATCTTTCCCTTTATGCTGAGGACTAGATTGGAGAGGCTTATCATTGTTGGAGAACTTTCCTTTTTGGCCCTTGGATCCCTCTGAAGGATGATCATAATCTTTCTCGTTGCTTTTGCTATCATTGGCAGAGAGAGTGAAATGAGACTTCAGAGATCCAACTGTATCTTTTGTAAGCATGTATTTCAGAAAAGTATCAAATATTTGATCCAATGGGGCTATCTTGCGATCCTGGTTTGGATCATCACACTGCACCTCTTGTCGAGTGTTTGATTTCTGCTGAGACTTGGATAAGATAGTCGATTGGTATTCTTTCTTATTCTCAACGAAGAAATTCTTGTCGATATGATCTTGGACAATGTTCTTGAAGACGAAACAATGGTCGGTATCATGTCCTACTGCCCTATGAAATTTACAGAATTGATCCCTGAATTTTCCCATGACTGTGGGAGGATTTGCGACTCTCGGGAGTTTTACCAATTCCTTGGCCAACATATATTCAAGGATTTCGTCAAGAGGCTGCTCGAGCGGAGTAAACTGGCGATTGCAATCCCAACCGTCCCGCTTTATCTTTTCTTTCTGCTGACTCAATTTTCCACTCTGCTTTAAGGATTTCTCTTTCTGACTTGTGTGATTGCCTTTGTTATCCTTGCACCCCTCGTGGTGCGCCTTGACAGAATTTGTTTTTTTTTAATCTTGATTATTCCTGACGGGAGTGATGCTCTTGTAGAAATCTTTGCCCGTGAAGACCTTCTTGCCCTTGTCGCGGGCTTCCAAATCTTTAATCTTCTTTGCCATTTCCTTCAGTTGTATTTGGATTGGATCATCCATTGCTTGATTTTTCAATTTATAGGCTGTCCCTTGTCTATGAGGGGATCTTTGAAATGCTTGCTGAACTTCATACTCTTCATCGGTGTTACCTACCGATCCTGATTCATCCGATGTATCTTCCTGTTGGATATGTTTCTTGGATAGCTTCAGAACTTTCTTGACTGCCTGGTCTTTTGCCTTCTGCTTAACCCGAGTCTCTTCTATACTAGTTTCAGTTTGTTCTGCCAGCATTTTGGTCATCATTTCTTTGAACATAGCATATATCTGGGGATCAACATCATCCTTTACTTGCTGACCCTGACTTCTAGCTGATCGAGGTGAGTTCATTTCCTCTTCCGAAGCGGCTGAATATGCGACGCCTTCAACTGATAGGGTTTTCTTTCCGGACCTTGTATGAACCATCGGGTATCACAAATGTTCTCTTGAATATTGCTGATGCTCTCTGCAAGGTAGGATTGATGGTTAGGTTTATGAAGGAAGTTTGGTTGGAGGAAAATATTTATTGAGAATTTTGGTAGACAATTGAAATAATATCCCATTACTAGGGATTGAGTCGTCGCTGGAGTTACGACAATTGTGCTGCTATTCTTTGCAAAATAAACAACTGGAAATATGCCTTGTTACCTAGGCGAGGTCGTCAAACCAAAGTGAAATGTAAAATAAAGGAATTTTATTGAGGGGAAAAACATGATTTTATCAATAATACACTTGACAGAGGGGAGGGGGACAAACAATTTTCCACCACTCCGAATAATCAGAAGATACACGAGGACCAGGAAAAAATA
The DNA here is from genome assembly GCF_984573655.1 of Nuphar pumila. Lineage (NCBI taxonomy): Eukaryota > Viridiplantae > Streptophyta > Magnoliopsida > Nymphaeales > Nymphaeaceae > Nuphar > Nuphar pumila. The sequence continues at coordinate 64,738,070 of NC_143249.1, forward strand.
GTAAGACTGACAAAGGAATCCCAGCCATGTCTGGCAGAATGGTATGCTCCGGACCACTGATCTGATGAGAGGTCGAATTCTGGCAGAACCCCGGATAGTGGACGAATCTCTACGCGCTTCTGCCTCTGAGAGAACTGCCTGACGCACCGCTCTGGATGATAGTATGCGCAGAAGAACGGGCCAAGTAGTCTGAACCGCTTGCCGTAAGCGTAAGTATATCTGCGAGGTGATTCCTGACGATCAAAGTAATCCCATACGACTTCTTCCTCCTGAAGGTTGTCGATCAGGAACCGGTATCGCGCAACTGGAAGAAGCTTCTCTCCATTGTATCTGAATGAACTGGCTCGGACTGGCACATGCCAGAGGAACCAAGACTGCAAGGCATAGGTGTATTTTTCGACTAGGATCGACTCTCCGAGTGTGAAACGGGTCAACCCTCGGTATGGAAAGGCGAGTGCGACCATGGCTATCGAGAGGCGGCTGGTCTGTCGACTCCCCCACCTTCGCAGAAGTTGAACTATCCTGATATCCATGTAATTTTGTCCATCGGGAAAGAAAGCCAATCCCACCGTGCACAGAACCATCGCATGCTGAATTCTTTCTCGAGCTGTCCTGGACAACAAGCTGACTTCTACGAATATCCCATGCTGTCTGTAGATTTTGAGTAGGTCCACGTATTCATTTCCATCTTCTTCAATCAAAGGCCAAGACTTGCGCCCTGTCATGCGAGCTAAAGCATCTTTAGGGTCCAGACCCTCGACATTAATCAAAAACTGTTTCTCCAATGGATCTCCAGGCTGACCGGCTGGCTCGGGCAATCCCATGATTTTTGAAAATTCATCCATCAGCAACGTCATTTCTCCCCACGGGAACCAGAAGGTAGAAGTGCTCAGATTCCACCATTTTGCTAGTGCATGGATCAAGTTGCCGTTGACTATCTGCTTTCTCACTGCGGACGCCAGTTCTAACCCACAATCGTCCAAGTGGTCCGAAAACATACGAGAGAAATTCTTGAACCATAAATAGTACCACCGGGGAAAGAAGGATCCGGTGCTGAGGACTCGATGTTCGGGAAGACTTTGTCGCACCTCGTAGGAGATGTGACCCTCAGGGAAGACTGAATCAAGCTGACTGGATGCCATCAGATTGGAAAACATGAAAAATTGGAATAAGACTTTGGAAAATACAGGAAATTTGAGGAAAATGCAGGCAGGATAAAAATAAAGTAGGAATTCGAGATCCAGAAGAAAGGAAAGATGGGAAATCACCTGGAGTTTTGAAGGAAATTAAGGGAAATTTGGAAAATCGTCCAGGGTTTGATGAAATATGAAGAAATAAATGGAAAATGAAGTATTTGGAAAATCATCCAAGGTTTAAAACATGGACAGTACATGGACATAGATTGGGGAATTTTGAGAAAATCGTCCAGTATTTTTAAAAAATTAGGGAAAATATGGAAAAGGAAATAACACATTCAATCACATTCTGCATAAACAAGTATGCACATACAGCATTCCCTAAAAGCTGACTCTAGATGCATAAATTTTGAAATAGTTGTAGGACCTTAATCCTAACTCTAAGGTTCAGATCAACTGTATCCAATCCAGTTATGCCTATATACTCGAGCCAAGGCTCGATGTACGTGGCATAAAATCAATTCCTCCGGTTCTAGGTTCAAGTTTTCCAACATCCTTGAGCACCTGCCGATATACGTTGGACTATGGCCCTTGGTACGTGGCAGGGGGGTTTTCACCCAAATAGGTGGCCCAGTTGTGAGGCTCTGTCCCGAACTATGGTTCTGGAAGAGAGCCCAGCAACGTGAAGACCGAGACAATATAGGTGGGGTGATTTTTTAAAACATGAGCACATGCAAGCAAATAGAAGGCTCTAAGTCCTAAAGAGATAGATTTTTGAAATATTTGAAGAAGCAAGCATTGTTTTCATACAATTCCTAAATTGAGGAGTGTTGTATTAGACCTAAGTCTATGTGAGCATGAATAATTCTCCTCAATATGGTCCTACCAAACCATACCTAGTCTATATGCATTCCATGTCAGCTGGGTTCAAGTCTAGGCTCCTAGGTTCACATGATATCATAAAGTAAAAGCTGACATTCCATGGAACACGATTTTGACAATTTGAAATAAGTTTAGCACACAATTGATCAGGCGAAGACAGGTCCCATCACGGTCGCCAAACCTGTTATCATCGCAAAATTTTACTTTTTTGCGAGTCAAACTGACCTTTGAAAAAGATTTTGAAAATAACTCGCCTCCATTTTTAAAATGCGGGAAAATTCCGAAGAATGGGACTCGCCTGTCGGTACGGGGTTCAACCGTTCCTGCCACCTCTAACAGGGGTAATTGAACCAAGGATCAATCTTATGCTCTACTCTATTCAACTTGTCTAAATCATATTCTAATTTCTAAATGCACATAGAATCAGGCATGTGCTATGAATTTTCAGAAAATGCACATTTTGAAAACATGAAGTTTGCTTTGAAATATTTAGAAAATGTAAATCTTGGAAAATCGTGATTTGGGATTTGAAATGTACTTCTGAGAGAAATAAAAATCGATTTTGAGGAATCCTTGACATTTGGTGAAAATCGATTCTGAGAAACTTGGTTTCTCTGAATTCAAACTTGGAAATTGAAATTCTAACTTGGAAAATTTGAATTTGGAACTTGGGAAATACTTGAAATATCATTGGCAAATCCATATCCTTTTGAATAAGACTTAGAAAAAATTCTAACTTCAAACTTTGAAATTGACTGCATAACTTTGGAAAATTGAGTTTTTGAACTTGAGAAACACTTGAAATATTCTTTGAAATTCAATGCTTTTGGGAAAATCGATTTTGCTATCAGACTTGGGAGATTTTGAGAAAATGAACTTCTTTGAATTGAGATTTGAATTGGAATTGGCAAATGCATGAAATGAATGAATATGGATTTGAGGAATTGAGAAATACTTTTTGTATTTTTGAGAAATGCAGTGCATTTTTGAAGTTAGCCTAAGAGTGTAGGCTGAATGTGGCTAATGTGAAGATCATAAATCTAAGTATCATTCGTATTCTGACTATGGCCATAAATACAAATTCCACCAAGTTTATAAACTTCATAGAAGCTAGTGCATGTGCCATTCGTGTAGACCATGGTGAGTTTGAATATGCATGAATCATCATCCATCACACATTAACATTATTTTAAAAAAAATAAACTATATGCAATGCAACCTAAGCTAAACAGGAAATGTAAATTCTTATTCCAAAGTTTAATTACAAATTACATCACTATTGAAATTTAAATACATGAAAAATAAAGTCTTCAATGTACCTGCAAAACTAGAAAACTTGGTTAATGAAAATATGTTGGCTTTTCTAGATTTATCTAGTAATATCTAGAAATTACTGGATTTTGCTAGATATAAGCCTTTTCCTTGATTCCCTTAAATAAAAATGATAAAGTATGAAATAAAATGGAATAAATAAGGAAGATAAGATATGAAATTTCGAAATTGGGGTCCAAATGACCAAAATACCCCTAATAACAAGACTATGGCCTTGAAATTAGGGTTTTTTAGAAAGATATTTGGATAAAATGCAAGTTTTGAAATTTGAATGGAATAAGCTAAGCTAAATATGATGTGACATGATTAAAAATATGAAAATTAGGGTTAGGGACTTCGAAATTGAGGTCAAATGACTAAATTGCCCCTGATAGCAAGACTATGGCCTTGAAATCAGGGTTTTCTGAAATAGATTTTGGTAACAACTTGGGTTTTATGCACTAAATGAAGTCAAATAAGCATAAAATTAAACCTAAAGCATCCTAATATGATTATGAACATGATTAAACCCTAAAAATATATGCTTATGCACGAAAATCCAATAATATCACAAAAACTGTGATTTTAGCAGTGTTTTTGGATCTTTCAGGAACCCGGTTTTGCAATTTGCTTAATTCAGCCATCAATCAGATTCCAAAAATCCTCAAAATTGGTACCTGCACTTGTTATAACCCTAATTTTGAATTAGAATTATAAAAATATTTTTTTGACATTAAATTAACCCGAAAATTGCATCAAACCCTAAAAATATGCTATTTTTGACCTAATTCACCAACCAGTTTCAATCCAAGACCTAAACCAGGGGTTAAATCTCCATGGAAATTTATGAAATTTTACAGAGACTAACTAAGAAGAAAAACAGAGATTTTCCAATTTACAGATCGGAAAAAGCATCTCCGGTTAGGGAGAAACCCTTCCGGCAATCTGAGCTAAAATATATCACTTTTAACAGGGATTAAAACGGCTACTTCAGATTTAAAATACAGACATAAATAGAAATCCTAAACAAAAATCTCTGAAATTTTAGTGGTGAATAGTAAACAGAAAAATAACAATACTCACTTTTTACAGATCATGAATCGGATCTGTGGTTTGGGATTTATGACTAACACAAGTCGGATTAGGGTTTTGGTAAACCCTAACGAGTTTTAAATTTAAAAATAGATTCTATGAAAGAGGAAAAATACTAAACAGCAATAAAAAATTCCCAAAATTTCACAGTAGATATATCAAATCAATATGAATCCATGGCACTTTACGGATCTCAAATCGGATATCGGATGAGAAAAATATCATCATATCAAGTCACCCTCCTGATTTTAACACCGATTTTAAAGTTTTAAAAACCCGACCTGATATCTGATTTTTTTTGACAGGGTTCCCGAAATCCAAAATCTCTGATTTTTTTACAGTAGTTCAACCACATATGCATGCATCACATATAAAAAAATCAGAAATAAACAACAAGGATTTAAATCCGAAACAGCATGCTTTTTTCTGTTCTAAACTAAAAAAACACACAGAAATCTAAGAAACTTGAGAAAATATGCATTAACTAATGAAAACAATAAAATAAACCATAAAACAGTAAATAAAAATTATTTCTATGCTATAGAACGTAAAATAAACATGAATAAATAAATAAATAAATAAAATACAGGGAATCCATGGCTGAAATTTGCTTTCACCTTTGAAATCATGGATTTAACCCATTTAACGGGTAAATCTCATGTTTCGTTGGTTAAGAACATGAAAAACGTACCTCTCATCAATTCTAATGGATTAGAATCCTTGAAATCACCCTCAAACTGAGTTAGATCATCTTCTTGGGTCGATTTTTGGGTTCTTGGATGAAATCCATGGTTAAATCCATGAACATAAGAGTTTCCATGGTGAAATCTATTGAAAAATCATAAAAACTTATAAAAAAATAATAATAAAATATTAAATAAACTCACCTTGGGGCTGCAGCTTCAATGGAGGAAGGTAGAGGTGCTGGAGAGGAGAGAGAGGCCACGAAAATTTTAGAGAAAAAGAGCCTCTCTTGGCCCCCCTTTAGGTCCCTTTTTATAGTTTTTCAAAAAGTCACTTAATTAGGGTTAATTAAGAGGTTTTTCATTTTTTTAGGACTCTTTTTAATAAATCCACTAAAGGCAACGATTTTTTGCAGAATTATAGCCTAGGTGGGACTCTAATTAATCCCTAATTAACCCCTAATTAAACCCTAGAAAGTCCAAATGTGATGCCACTTGGCATCTTCCACATTTGGTTTTTTAAAAACCTTTAAAAACATTTAAAAACACTAGTTTTAAAAACTAAACTTCAAAATGAGTTTTCAAAATGGTTTTGACTCTTCTAAACTTCTAACACTAACCAAGACACTAACTAACCCTAGTCTAGCCCTGACTTACTCGAATATGGCGCCACCCCGAGTGGGCCCTACTTGAGTTTTTCAAAAAGCGATTTTAAAACTTAAAATTGAAGGAGTTTTCAAAAGATTTTCAAAAGTAAACTTAAAATTAGAATTTTTGAAATGGCATAGGGTTCTAACCTAGTCAGAACTCCTCTGGATATGGTTCCAACTGAGTGGGCCCACATCGAGTTTTGAAGAATTTTGAAATAAACACTGAAAATGGCTTTGAAAAGGGGTTAAAATCGATATTTGAACTTCAAGATCTTTGAAAATAGGGTCTCAAGCGAACTGGAACTCCGAATTAGAGTCATGAACTCATAGGACTCTGTGATTTTGGTTTTTAAAAGCCAAATAAAGAAATTTTTGAAAAGATTTCATCGAAAATGGTGAAACAAGTCAGAAAATACAGTCAGGGTTAGACTCCTAACTCGATCAGAACTCTAAATTAGAGTCCTGGATTAACTGGACTCTACAAAATAACCTAAATTTTGAAAATAAATGGAAATAAATAAAAAATGGAATAAAAGCAGACTTCAAAACAGGCTCCTGACTGGACTGGGACTCTGGGACAGAGTCCTGATCGGACTGAAACTCTAGATTTTTTGGTATTTTCTGAAAAACAAATGAAAGAACTTGTCAAAACAGTGAAAACAATAAGAAATATAGAAATAAAACAGAGCTCTGATTCAACTGAGACTCTGGGGACAGAGTCCTAATTAAACTAGGACTCTCCAATTTTTGGATTTTCTGAGAAATCAAATGAGAAGATTTTGAAAAACAAGTGAAAATATGATGAAATTGAAGTTTTGGTTCAGAGTCCTGATCTAATTAGGACCCTGAGAAAGAGTCCTGATTCGATCAGAACTCTAAGAATTTTGGCTTTCTGATAAGCAAATGATGAAATTTGGGCAAAGCTTTTGAAAACCAGTGAAAATGAAGTGAGAAAATCAATTTTGGATAGAGTCCTACTTCGATCAGGACTCTGGGGTAGAGTCCTGATTTGATCAGGACTCTGAGATAAAATCTCAGAATTTTGAAATTCTTTGATAAAAGTGTAATAGTTTTGGTAGATTGAAATATTTTTGAAAGATTTATCTCAAAATTGAAATCAAGATCAGAGTCCTGATCCAACTAGAACTCTTCAAACAGAGTCCTGCTTTGACTGAAAATCTGAGTTTCTGACTCATTTTGAAAGATTTTGAAAGATTTGATTGAAAATGGATAAAATAGTTGTAAAAGATTAGAGTCCCAATCCAATTGAAACTCTGAAGAAGAGTCCTGATCGGACTGGACTCTTGAAGAAGAGTCCTGATCCAACTCAGACTCTAACATTTTGGCCAAAACAGAAGATTTTGAAAGGTTCTTCTCAAAAACAGGTAAAAAGGTAGTGAAAATTAGAGTTTTGATCCGACTAGGATTCTGGAAAAAGAGTCCTGATCCAACTAGGACTCTAAAATTTTTGGAGATTTTTGACAAGTAAAGGAATCCAGAAGCGACACCACCTAAATGGGTCTCATCTGAGAATTGAAATCAATTAAAATTGAGTTTGAAATGAATCCAGATTGTTTTCTGAGAAAATATTTCAAAATATAAAGTCCTGGGGTTGAAAAATGACGGAATGTTGAGTAAAAACCCAGGTTTTGAAATTGATTTTTGAAAGAAAAAGTTTTAAAACTCAAATCTGGATTAAATATTTTGAAAACGAGAGTGCTGGATCTCGAAAATGAGATGTAATGCCATGCAATGCAGTGAAATGACATGTCAAATGGATGCAATGATATGCAATGATCTGTAATAACATATGAAATGGACAAACACTGGATGAGGGTGAAAATTTGGGGTGTTTACAGTATTCCATTTTCAACCCGGTCAGGTTAAGGGTTAAGCCTGAGCTTCGTTCCATACGAGGTATTTTCCGTCCCATCCAGGTTAAGGGTAAAACCTGAATCTTACTTTCTTTTGAAATAAAATTTTATCCTTATTCTCCATTTCATATCTACCATCATCACTTGGATTAATTCTTTCATACCCAGTCAGATTCATCTAACTGGGGCATTTTTATAATCCAAATTTGGTGTGTTTTCTTTGCCACTAAGCTCGGCTTTCAACCGGCTTAGTAGCAAAGAGGAGCATCTGTAAACACCCCAAATTTTCCTCCTCATTTAGTATTCATCCATTTCATGTGTCATTGCTTATCATTGCATGAATTCAGCATATCATTTCATTGCATTGCATAGCATTGCATGTCATTACATCTCATTTTTGAGATCCAGCACTCCTGTTTTCAAAATATTCAATCCAGATTTGAGTTTTAAAACTTTTTCTTTCAAAAATCAATTTCAAAACCTGGGTTTTTACTCAACATTCTGTCATTTTCCAACCCCAGGACTTTATATTTTGAAATATTTTCTCAGAAAACAATCTGGATTCATTTCAAACTCAATTTCAATTGATTTCAATTCTCAGATGAGACCCATTTAGGTGGTGTCGCTTCTGGATTCCCTTGTCAAAAATCTCCAAAAATTTTAGAGTCCTAGTTGGACAGGACTCTTTTTCCAGAATCCTAGTTGGATCAAAACTCTAATTTTCACTACCTTTTTACCTGTTTTTGAGAAGAACCTTTCAAAATCTTCTGTTTTGGCCAAAATGTTAGAGTCTGAGTTGGATCAGGACTCTTCTTCAAGAGTCCAGTCCGATCAGGACTCTTCTTCAGAGTTTCAATTGGATTGGGACTCTAATCTTTTACAACTATTTTATCCATTTTCAATCAAATCTTTCAAAATCTTTCAAAATGAGTCAGAAACTCAGATTTTCAGTCAAAGCAGGACTCTGTTTGAAGAGTTCTAGTTGGATCAGGACTCTGATCCTGATTTCAATTTTGAGATAAATCTTTCAGAAATCTTTCAATCTACCAAAACTATTACACTTTTATCAAAGAATTTCAAAATTCTGAGATTTTATCTCAGAGTCCTGATCAAATCAGGACTCTACCCCAGAGTCCTGATCGAAGTAGGATTCTATCCAAAATTGATTTTTTTACCTCATTTTCACTGGTTTTCAAAAGATTTGCTTAAAATTCATCATTTGCCTACCAGAAAAACCAAAATTCTTAGAGTTCTGATCAAAATCAGGACTCTTTCTCAGAGTCCTAATCAGATCAGGACTCTGAATCGAAACTTCAATTTCATCCTGTTTTCACTTGTTTTTCAAAATCCTCTCATTTGATTTCTCAGAAAATCCAAAAATCTGAGAGTCCTAGTTCAATCAAGACTCTGTCCTCAGAGTCTCAGTTGAATCAGAACTCTGTTTTATTTCAATATTCGTTATTGTTTTCACTGTTTTGACAAGTTCTTTCATTTGTTTTTTAGAAAAAAACCAAAAAAATCTAGAGTTTCAGTCCGATCAGGACTCTGTTCCAGAGTTCTAATCCTGTCAGGAGTTTGTTTTTACTTCTATTTTTATTTATTTCCATTTGTTTTAAAAAATTAGGTCATTTTGCAGAGTCCAGTTGATTCAGGACTCTATTTTAGAGTTCGGTCGAGTTAGGAGTCTAACCCTGACTGTGTTTTCTGACTTATTTCATCAAATTTTGATAAAATCTTTCGAAAATTCTTCCATTTGAATTCTAAAAATCTAAAATCTCAGAGTCCTAAGAGTTCAGGACTCTAACCCGGAGTTCCAGTTCGATTAGAACTCTATTTTTAAAAATCTTGAATTTCAATTATTAATTTTAACCCCTTTTCAAAGCTGTTTTCAGTGTTTATTTCAAAATTCTTCAAAACTCGATGTGGGCCCACTCAGTTGGAACCATATCCATAGGAATTATGACCCAGTTAGAACCCTATGCCATTGCAAAAACTTAACTTTAAGATTACTTTTGAAAATTCTTTTGAAAACTCCTTCAATTTTAAGTTTTAAAATCGTTTTTTTTGAAAAACTCAAGTAGGGCCCACTCGAGGTGGCGCCATATTCGAGTAAGTCAGGGCTAGACTAGGGTTAGTCGGTATCTTGGTTAGTGTTAGAAGTTTAGAAAAGTCAAAACCATTTTGAAAACTCATTTTGAAAATTAGTTTTTAAAACTAGTGTTTTTAAATGTTTTTAAAGGTGTTTTAAAAACCCAAATGTGAAAGATGCCAAGTGGCATCACATTTGGGGGTTTTCTAGGTTTAGTTAGGGGCTAATTAGGGATTAATTAGAGTCTCACCTAGGCTATAATTCTCCAAAAAATCATTGCTTTTAGTGGATTTATTAGAAAGAGTCCTAAAAAAATGAAAAACCTCTTAATTAACCCTAATTAAGTGACTTTTTGAAAAACTATAAAAGGGGACCTAAAGGGGGCCAAAAGGGGGGCTCTTTTCTCTCAAATTTTCGTGGCCTCTCTCTCCTCTCCAGCACCTCCACCTTCCTCCATTGCAGCTGCAAGCACCAAGGTAATATTTTTAATATTTTTTAGTTTTATTTAATACTTTTTCATGTTTTAAATCAATTTTAGCCATTGGTGTCATCCCCTTCATGGATTAAACCATGGATTCAACTTCAAGAACCTCAAGAACGGTTCAAGAAAGTGATCTAACTCTATTTCATGGTGTTTACAGGGATTCTAATCCATTAGAATCAATTTTAACATGGGTCTTTACATTATTAACCAATAAAACATGTGATTTACCCATTTAATGGGTTAAATCCATGCTTTTAAAGGTAACATCAAATTCCAGCCATTGATTCCCTAAGTTTTATTTATTTATCTATTTATTCATGTTTATTTTACATTTTACAGCATATAAATAATTTTTATTTGCTGTTTTATGGTTTGTTTTATTGTTTTTCATTAATTAATGCATATTTTCTCAAGTTTCTTAGATTTCTGTGTGTTTTTAATTTAGAATAGAAAAGAGCATGCTGTTTGGGATTGAAATACTTGTTGTTTATTTATGATTTTTTTATATGTGATGCATGCATATGTGATTGAACTACTGTAAAAAAATCAGAGATTTTGAACTTCGGGAACTCTGTCAAAAAAATCAGAAATCAGGTCGGATTTTTAAAACTTTAAAATCGGTGTTAAAATCAGGAGGATGACTTAATATGATGATATTTTTCTCATCCGATATCCAATTTGAGATCCGTAAAGTGACATGGATTCATATTGATTATATATATCTACTGTGAAATTTTGAGATTTTTTTATTTCTGTTTGATATTTTTCCTCTGACAAAAAGTCTGATTTTCAATTTAAAACTCGTTAGGGTTTACCAAAACCCTAATCAGACTTGTGTTAGTCATAAATCCCAAACCACAGATCCGATTCATGATCTGTAAAACGTGAGTATTGTTATTTGTCTGTCTACTGTTTACTGATAAAATATTAGATATTTTAGATCAGTATTTCTATTTATCCCGAAATTATCAATTAAAAGTATCTGTTTTAACCCCTGTTAGATTTGTTATATTTTAGTTCAGATTGCCGGAAGGGTTTCTCCCTAACCGGAGATGCTTTTTCCGATCTGTAAATTGAGAAATATCTGTTTTTATTCCTAGTTTGTCTCTGTAAAATTTCATAGATTTTCATTAAAGATTGACCCCTAATTCAGGTCTAACTCTGAAACTGGTTGGTGAACTAGGTCAAAAATAGCATATTTTTAGGGTTTGATGCAATTTTCGGGTTACTTTAATGTCAAAAAAATATTTTTATAATTCTAATTCAAAATTAGGGTTATAAAAAGTGTAGGTACCAAATTTTATGAATTTTGGAATCTGATTGATGGCTGAATTAAGCAAATTGCAAAACAGGGTTCCTGAAAGATCCAAAAACACTGCCAAAATCACAGTTTTTGTGATATTCTTGGATTTTCGTGCATAAGCATATATTTTTAGGGTTTTATCATGTTCATAATCATATTAGGATGCTTTAGGTTTAATTTGATGATTATTTGACTTCATTTAGTGCATAAAACCTAAGTTTTACCCAAAATCTCTTTCAGAAAACCCTGATTTCAAGGCCATAGTCTTGCTATCAAGGGCAATTTGGTCATTTGACCTAAATTTCGAAATCCCTAACCCTAATTTTCATATTTTTAATCATGTCATATCATATTTAGTTTGATTTATCTTCATTTGAATTTCAAAACTTGCATTTTATAAAATATCTTTCTGAAAACCCTAATTTCAAGGCCATAGTCTTGTTATTAGGGGTATTTTGGTCATTTTGACCCCAATTTTGAAATTTCATATCTTATCTTCCTTATTTATTCAATTTTATTTCATACTTTATCATTTTGATTTAATGGAATCATGGCAAAAAGGCTTATATCTAGCAAAATCCAGCAATTTCCTGATATTGCTGGATAAATCTAGAAAAGCCAACATATTTTCATTAACCAAGTTTTCTAGTTTTGCAGGTACATTGAAGACTTTATTTTTCATGTATTTAAATTTCAATAGTGATGTAAACTAAATTAAACTTTGGAATAAGAATTTACATTTCCTGCTTAGCTTAGGCAGCATTGCATATAGTTTATTTTTTTTTAAATAATGTTAATGTATGATGGATGATGATTCATGCATATTCAAACTCACTATGGTCTACACAAATGGCACATACACTAGCTTTTATGAAGTTTATAAACTTGATGGAATTCATATTTATGGCCATAGTCAGAATATGAGGGATATCCAGATTTATGATCTTCACATTAGCCACATTCAGCCTACACTCTTAGGCTAACTTCAAAAATGCACTGCATTTCTCAAAAATACAAAGAGTTTTTCCCAATTCCTCAAAATCATATTCATTCATTTCATGAATTTTCCAATTCCAATTCCAATTCAAATTCCAAGTCAAAGGAATCAAATCTTTCAAAATTTCCTAAGTCTTATTCAAAATCGATTTTCTCAAAATATTGATTTGCCAATGATATTTCAAGTATTTCCCAAGTTCCAAATTCGATTTTCTAAGTTAGATTTTCAATCTCAAAGTTTGAATTCAAAGAAATCGAGTTTTTCAAAGTTTTTTTATATTTCTCAAAATCGATTTTCACAAAATCCTTATATTTCTTCAGAAATCGATTTTCACTTTCTCAAATGCAGCATCTCAAAAATAGTTCACAATTTTCAAAGAGTTTATTTTCTAAGAATCTTCCAAATATTTTCCAATCTTTGAAGCAAACATCATGTTTTTAAATATGCATTTTCAGAAATTCATAGCACATGCCTGATTCTTTGTGCATTTAGGAATTAGAATATGGTTTAGACAAGTTGAACAAAGCAAAGCATTTGATTGATCCTTGGTTCAATTACCCCTGGTAAAGGCGCCAGGAACGGTTGAACCTCGTACCGACAGGCAAGTCCCATTCTTCGGAATAATCCCGCATTTTAAAAACGGAGGCGAGTTATTTTCAAAATCTTTTTCAAAGGTCAGTTTGAATCGCAAAAAGTAAAAATTTTGCGATGATAACATAGTCGACGCAGAAGAAAGGGCCGAGCAGTTTGTAGCATTTGTCACGAGCATAGGTGTAGCGAGGAATGGTCTCTCTTCTGTCGAAGAAGTCCCAAATGATTTCCTCCTGGTGCAGCTTTTCGATCAAAGTTCGGCACTGAATGGCTGACTTCGGCTGTTTGTTGCTGAATCTGAAAGAACTGGCTTTTGACGGCACATGTCGCAGGAACCACGACTATAAGGCATACGTGCATCCTTCTACCAAAATGGTCTCTCCGAGAGCAAATCGAGCCAAACCTCTATAGAGAAAAGCTAGAGCTGCCATGGATACTGAAAGCTGACGGGTCTGCTTGCTTCCCCATCTTCGAAAGAGTTGGGCGACTCTTATATCGATGAAATTCTGACCATCCTGAAAGAATGCTAATCCTACTGTGCATAGGGCCATGGCATGTTGGATTCTTTCTTTTGCTGCTCGAGATAAGGTATCGACTTCTTCGTAGGCCCCATATTTGTTGTAGAGTTTGAATAGATCGATGAACTGACTTCCGCTGATCTCTGTGAGAGGCCAAGATCTGCTCCCTGTGACTCTGGCCAATGCTTCTCGAACATCTATCCCTTTGACATTGATCAAGAATTGTTGCTCGACCGGATCATCTGGCTGACCAGCTGGTTATGGCAATCCGATGATATCACTAAACTCATCCATTAGCAAAGTCATCTCTCCCCATGGAAACCAAAACATGCAGGCACGTGGATTCCATCGCTCTGCTATAGCTTGAATCAGACTGCCATTGATGGTTTGCTTGCCTACTGCCGATGCCATTTCCAATCCACAGTCATCCAAGTGGTCTGGGAACATACGCGAGAAGGCGGTGAACCAAGAATAGTACCACCGAGGGAAGAAGGTACGAGACTGGATGACCCGATGATCTGGGGTTCCATCCCTTATTTGATAGAAGACATGATCCCAAGGAAAGATAGCATCGGGAGATTCGGATGCCATCAATCAGATAGAGTGCAGGACTTACGAACAGATTTTTATGATGAAAAAAAAAAGGATAGACACAACTCCTGGAGACTCGGAAGAAGAGATTTCCAGGGTTTTCAAAGAAAATTTAATACAAAAAAAAAGAAAAGAATGGTGGTAAAAGAGGAAATATACACCTGGGGTTTCTTGAAAAATAAGGGAAGTTTTGAATAATACACCCAGGATTTTGAGAAAAAGGTTTGATATATAGGAGAATATAAAGAAACATCGCACAATTAGAGCTGCACAAACAAAGATGCGCACATAGCACTCCCTAAGGCTGACTCTAAATGCAATTTTTGAAATGGCTCGTAGGACCTTAATCCTAACTCTAAGATTTAGATCATCTGATTCCAATCAAGGTACGTCGATATACTCAAGACGAAGCTCGAAGTACGTGGCATATAAGATATCTCTTTGGTTCTAAGGTAATGGCTTCCCAACATCCTTGAGCACCTACCGATATACCTCGGACTATGGCCCTTAGGTACGTGGTAGGGGGGCGCGAACCTAAATAAGTGGCCCAGTTGTGGGGCTCTCTCCCAAACTATGGTTCAGTGAGACAGCCCAGCAACGTGAAGACCGGGACAATATAGGTAGGGATGTTTTCAAAAACATGTTCAACATGCAATAAATCTAGAAGGCTCTAATGCAAGTCTTAAAGAGATAGAATGTAAATGAATAGAAGCATACACTTGCATACATTGTTTGCATTCAATCCCTAAAATTGAGGAGAGTTGTATTTAAGACCTAAGTCTAATGTGAACATGGATAATCTCCTCAATATGGTCCTACCAAACCATACTTAGATCCTATATACAATGATGTCAGCTTTAGGACAAAATCTAGGCTCCTAAGGTTTGCATGAAAATGTAGCTGACATATGTTAGAATAAAGACTTAGATTATATAAAGGCAAAGCAAAGGCATAAATCCAACCGGACGAAGACGGGTCCCATCACGGTCGCCAAAACTGTGATCATCGCAAAAATTTTCCTCTTTCGTTGTTTCTCTCTCTTCCTACTCTTTTCCTTTTCCAACCTCTATTTTCCTCCTTTTTGAAGGGAGAAAGATAAAAGAAAGAAAAGAGAGAAGAGAAAAAGAAGAGAAAGAGAAGAGAGGAATTCTTTTGCGCGGTCTCACTTGACCTTGATTTGAAAAATATTTAGAAATTTAACTCGCCTCCGTTTTAAAAATTTGCGGGAAAGATGGAAAGACGGGATTTGCTCGTCGGTATGAGGTTCGACCGTTCCTGGCGCCTTTACCAGGGGTAATCGAACCAAGGATCAAATCTATGCTTTTTGCTTTGCCTAAATATAATCTAAGAATTTATTCTAACTCTAAATGCACAAAGAATCATACTTGTGCAATGCAAAGATGTATGCTTTTTAGAAAAGAATGTTTTGGAAATTTCCAAGTATTCTGAGATGAACTTGATAAGGGAGTGAAGAAATGTTTGAATCTAACTTAGAACTTGAGATAGATCAGAGAAGTTCTAAGTATTTTGAAGTAAATCAGAGTTGGAAGAATAAATCTAGATTTTGAGAAAGAATGATTTGAAGCTTTGAAATGAAAGAAAATGAAATTTCGAAGTCAGAAATGGACTTTGAATTTAATCATGGATTTAGGAGAAGAAGATGAAATTTTGAAGTGATATTGAATTCGAAATTTTGAATTTGAAGTCAAGATGGGTATGAGGAAATCAAATGGTATTTAAGAATAGAAATGGATTTAAGAGATTCGGATTAGGTCCAAAATGGATTTAGAATCTAAAAATGGAATTGGATTCCGGATCCTAAACAGAAAGGGATCCGAGATTTGGAATCCCAGATGGACTTGGGTTCTGGATCCTAAAATGGAGTGGATCTGAAGTCTAAGATCCAAAGTAGAGTTGAACTCTGAATCCTAAGATGGATTTGGATCTGAAGTCTGAGATCCAAGGTGAAATTGATTCTGGATCCTATAAGAAAATTGGATCTGAAGTCTGAGATCCAAACAATGGAATTGGGTCCTGGACCCTAGAATGGAATTTGGATCTGAAATCTAAGATCCAAGGTGAAATTGGAGTTTGGATCCTAAAGAGGAATTGGATCTGAAGTCTAAGATCCAAAGTGCGTGTTGAATCCTGGATCCTAAAAATGGATCTGGAGTTAAATTCAGAAGATGAATCAAGAACTTTTAAATTGAACTTAAAAAAAATAAAATAAAATAAAATAAAATTTTGAATATACAAACAAATTTCAAAGCCAAATTAGACCTTGAATTTTTGAATTTGGAATTTAGAAGATGAATCAAGAGTCTCAAAGTTAAATAGAACTTTGAGTTTGATTTTTGAATATAAAATGAATTTGGAATTTCAAAGTCAATTTGAACTTTGAAATCTGATTTGAATTTGAATATAAAAATGACTTTGAAATCTCAAAGTTAAATTGAACTTTGAGATTGAAAATGAAATTGAATTTGAAAATGAAATTGAATTTGAAAACGAAAGGATGAATTGGATTTTATAAGAATTGAAGATAGATTGAGGAAGATATTTACATCACTTGGAGTTTTGGAAAAGGAATTTTTGAAGACATGATGCAGTTCTATCCTAGATGATGAATGAATTTGAATTTTTGAAATTTGGATTTTGAAAAGCTATCTCATTCTTTGGATGAATTAAAATAAGATTGAAAATATAATACATCCTTGACTATGGTCATTGAATGTATTATATAATAATCTATATTTAAATTCAAGAGAAGAATATATTTGATGCTTTTATAGAATTTAAAATGAAATGAACTCTCAATATACCCTGACTATGGCCATTGGTATATATTTTTAAGTTAATTTTAAGTTAAATTCTAATAGAAGGAGAAAATATTTAAGGAAAATATGATGAATTTTTGAAAAACGGATCCAGTGTGGATCTAGTGTTTATTTCGTAAAAGATAAAAATACTAAGTTTTGTCCACACCCTGACTATGGCCATTGGTGTGGATCATCAACTTAGTATCAATTACCTCTTACAAAATGGTGCACGTGCCATTCGTGTTCCCATTTGTGAGAATAAAGGTAGAAATAATGCATAAAAATGAGCAATTCATAATGCTCATCCATTCTATCTAAAACAGAAAAATGTAAATCCTCATTTATACCTAGCTATTACAATCCGAACTGATATGAAAATAATAAATTCCTAAGGAAACCAATATTTCTTACACATTCCCTGCAGAAATAGAATTAGCATAAGGCAAAGCATAAAGTATGAAAAGGAAAGCTGAGGGTTTGTTTTAGAACTAGAATGCATGCTATATATAGTGATAATATATATGTAATATGCAAGGGATATGAGATAAAATGTCGAATGAGATGCTATGCACATGCGAAAGAGGTATACTTAGACTAACTAAAAGGGTGTGTTCACATAGCCTAAATGATGTGCTTGGGTCGAGAAAGAAAAAAAAAATGTTTGTGGAAAACCTAAGCTATAATGAAGATATGATATCTAAGTTGATGGATAGAGTGCATGTATATTAGTCTAGGAATGCTTATGTTGAATGGGGAGTGTATGCTGGTTGTGAAAAAGATGAAATGATATTTCAGCAGGGTGCTGCTATAACAGTGCAGTGATTATGCAAGTGTGTGGGAGGTTTTGAATGTGTGTAGTTGGAGAAAATGAGGGAACAGTTAGACTTAGTGGAAAGGAGCAAGTAGCTGAGTAAAAATGCAACAACATAGTTGGTTTGTGAAGACAGTGCAGGGGATGCAAGTATAAATTCTAACATACAAGTTGCAAAGCATGGCATAGACCCTTATGAACAGTTTGATAAGCAAATGTAAAATATGAAGTGATGCTTACAGAATTATAGAACATATATAAATCCGATTCAATATACAGAATAAGAAATCAGAGTAAATCATGTAGAAATGGCCTGAATGATATATTGGGATTGATGATTCTGTTAAAAAAAACTTCACCGAGCAGTCACCATAATTATGCAAGATGGTTTTCCCAAGAAGATTTCTACCATAACAGTTGCCACTCTCCTAATATCTCTTGTCAGGGTCATGTCTTTGCTAGCATGATGCTTGGTTACTTCTCATCAGCAATTGCTAAAGATGGATCAGATAGTCCCTTTTATCGTTGTTTTTTTTTTTAGCAAAGGCACTTGCCTAAGCAATGATTGGACCATTCAGAGGATTTTGATCCCATTGGTCAAATGATCAGGAATCACAGGTTGTCCCTATATGTGTGCCACTAGGATATCAAAATACACCGTTGATGGGTCAAAATGAATATCACAAACAAAGGCACCTTCTGTACCACCTCAAATTCCGCAATAAATTCTACAGTAATGTACTCATGTCCTCGAGTTTTCCTAACGGTTCTGGCACACTCAAAGATGTGGAACAACAGCAGCACAGGTGACTAAATGTAAACTTCAGATGGCATATTCTGGTGCGGAGTGTCTGGTAAGTGAGTGTCGTGTAATAGCAGGTAAAGGAGATGGCAGGAAAAAAAAAAAAAAATTGTGCATAGCATGTGATACTGATCCAGCATTTCCCGTAATTCCAGTAACATCCCAGTCATTCACCAGACGCGAGTTATTTGCAGAAATGTCCAAACAACAAAATGAAGAGGAAAAAAAAAATGTGTGTCAGGAAAGATACTGAATCCATCACAGCCAACAATGTTATGGATGCAGGACCACTGAAAAATGGACCCTAAGACCACAAAAGGCAGACTATAACGACTTTCACTGAATGACATTTATGAGATAGCAAAATAAAAGTGAACTATTTATTGCTGGAAAAGAAGAAAAGAAGAAATAAACCAAAGGGAAAAACCATATTCATAAGAGGCACAACGCCTAGAAATATGAGGATCACCTTTCAGATACATACAACAACTGCGTGCGAAAATGATTTAATCATAAACATACGATTAGCAAGTCACAGACTGCAACGAGCCGGCTAAGGTAACTACAATCATCTAGTGATACCTAGTTTAGACAATTTTGCAAATTGAGTTCTCATGATCCAAACAGAGGATAGGAAATGAGCTACCATTGAAGCAAGACTACTAACAGGTAAATAAAAGGGAAAGGAAAACAAAACTATCATCCAATTTATCTTACAATTGGATGTGGAAAAGTTCTCCGCAGTTATGGATGATATCGCTCAGCAATACGGCGAAGGAGGAGATCAAAAGCCAAATCTTATCAGTGTTGCTCCTGCCTTTCTAAAAATAACGTGCCATTAACTTCATATGGTGGTTGAGTTTTGATCTTCGCAGTGGTATTACACCCAGAGCCAAGGAGTGCTTCAGAAGTTAAACAATCAGGCGTGTCACCAACTGAACACCTCCGCCACCTACCCTTCCTTTACTGCTGCCTAAACCAAAGGCTTTCTGTAGCCTATTCACGGAGTCACAAAATGAGATCACGCAAATCCATCGAGAACCCACAAATCTAATTTCAAGTTTAGATGCTAAACACTTTCATCTATGGATTTTTAAAACACATTGTGAGAGTAATGATATCGATCCTTGAGAAGGGAAAAATATTTTCAGTCCAGGATCAGGTTACCATTTATACAGGTTAAACATGGACCCATCGCTGCAACTAGTTTCATCATTTGAGAACAGAGTCAACATTTCCCAGTAGTTCTGAATTGTCGAAATTGCAGGTAGTAATGCGCGGAGATGCTTGTTTTGCAGGAATCATTTTTTTTTTTTTAGGCATTGGCGCTAACAGGCTCCAGAATCGACATCCAAAGGGGCGGTGTGATTGCATCTTTACAAGAATGTACACATGGTAAAACACAAACAGATTCCAGCTGATTTTGAATGTCTTTGTGACAAACAATCCGAGTGGATAACAGACAGAACAAAACGAAAAGGATCATGTCCTAGTAAGAAAACTATAATAAACAGGGTATATAAGCAAAATCTACTGATAAAACATGTTGTAGCAATGGATCAAAAATGACTATAGGCAATGAAAAAGAACCTATGGTGAGTGGTTCGTTCACCTATGTGATTTTTTTTTATTCCCGAGCTGCATTAACCAAAACAGGAAGTTGATTGCTTACATGCTGTTGAAGATACGTTAATGATAAAACAAGACATAGAAACAATCAAATGCTATTAATGAGAGGCTGAAGGTAAAATAACCTAGAATATATGAGTGATAGTAACACTTAATCAAAATGCATAGTATATTATATTGAGATGATTCAAAATACAGAACACAAACCTGTCCAACAAGGGCAAGAAATCGAACGTTATGACAGAAACCCCATATGAAACCCAATCTTCAAAAAGAAAAATGACGGCAAAGTTAGCATGAAGGCTGGACTGGGATTCGAACGAATCCTATTGGATTATTAAAATCCGATATCCGGAGCCCAACCAGAACAGAAATGTGATATAAACAAAACTAAAGCGCGAAAAGAAAAGAAGAAGAAAGAGAAAAAAAAAAAGGGGGAAATGAACCAAGATTGGAAGATCTTAATCTGAAACAACACAAATAGAAATCCACTCCTGTGTAATATTAAGGAAAAACCAGATTAAGTAAATTATATAAAAAAAAAAAAATGAAAAACGATTGTCGGGTTTTAATGGGTCCCGTTGCTGTGGCACGAGAGGGGTTGAGATTGTTCATGAACAATCCAACGCTACCCATAGTGAATGAATGGGGCCAAGACAGAAAATAATTGAAAGGAAATAAAAGACCATAAAGGGAAGCATGGGTGCCTACCGTGGGTTGATCGAGATTTTTTGGAAGGGTGATAATCTGAATGGAGTCCGAACGATGTATGGTTGATTCCTTTACAATCCTTCCTTTTTAAACCCGGTTCACAACAATTGCTGCAAATCTTGATTTCCGAAACCGGCTGCTGAAGGGGATTCGATCTTCAACCGCTTAAGGTGGATGTCTCAGCGCGCTTGGGGATGAAAAAAAGAAAAAAAAAAAATGGGGCAGAGAGCCTTGTAGATGATGAAGAGGATGAAGGTAAAGGGGGAAGAGATGGGTGATGATCGATGGTGGAGATGCGATTTTGTGGCCAATGATGGATGTTGTCCCCAGTAAGGTAGATAATGTCCCTCTCCTTTAGGGGTGTCCGAGTGTTCCTTTTAAAGATGTGCAGGAAGCTTCGAGAGGGGAGGCGGTTGAAGATCAGGGGTCGACCCTTTTGGAAGGATCGAGAAGAAGCTTCTGTTAGAGATGAAGGGTAGATGGTTGCTCGTCGAGGGAAGAAGAAGAGGATCGGAGGGCAGAGATGGAGGCTGTGATGGATGTCGCACATGGGGCTGGCGGGGGAAGCTTCGTGAAGGTGGGGGAAGTTGAAGATGATGTTGGCGATCAAGGGTTGCCCTGAAGCAGAAGGGGGATGAGCGGTTAATGGAAACGGGGCGTGCAAAGCCGTTGCAGATGAAGGGTGAAATGGAGGCCATGGGGGGGGCTTCGAGAGGGGGTTTCGCACATGGGGCTGGCGGCTGAGGGAGGAAGGCGAGTTAGGGTTTTCCGAAAAGGGGCCTCCTTTTCAGGTTTTTCTAAAAAGGTGGTTAAGGGTGAGTTTTCCGGCAAAATCTTCAAAAACCACGTAGTCTTTCCTAATTTCTTTGGGTTTTTTTTTTTGCATGAGTTTTCCATTTTTTTATTTTTATTTTATATTTTTGGAACAAAATCTAAGTTTGAAAACAAAGATAAAACACTAATTTTTTTGTATTTTTCTGAGAAATATTTACAAAAGTATTTTTCTGAGAATTTCAGACCATTTCGGGGAAATTTCTTCAGAAGAATGGGTTTGGACCCAGGTTTTGAGGAAATGTTCGAGTTTTGATACTCGAATCGAGAAATACAATGCAATGGATCCAAACGGATATCGGACGAATTGTTTGAGCTTTTCTAGAAGTTATTTTTGGAGATTTTGAGAATTTGATTTAAAATTGGATAATGAAGCTCAGATTTGGATTTTGATGTAGATCCGGATCCGAAATCGAGTCAGATATGTAAAATGAATTTAATTTCAACAAAATTTGAGAAATAAAATGAAATTTAGATTTAAAACCGACTCAATTACCCAAAAAAAAAATTGGGGGAAAAGGGCAAAAAAAGGAGATATTTACAACATTTTGAAAAATTTGGGGTGTTCACAACAGGCAAGTAGCAGGGCAAACACCAATAGCAAGTATGCTTTGTAGTGGTGGTGCGTGCATGCCGGTGCAGGGTGCCTCAGTCTGTTTCATTAACTTGGCCCAATGTTTCACTAGAGAAGCCAACTGACTCAGTCTAATGGCTATTTGTGCACAATCATGAAGAAGCTTTATATTGACAATAGCTAAGGCATTATTTATGCAGATGTCACAGGGAATTTTAGTAATAGGGTCTAAAATGTCCACTATAGGGGCACATGCATGAGTTAAGACCTGCACATCTTGAAGGTTATCCGACCTTCAATATATATACGCCAATCTCAGCAAGATATCCAACTTGCTTGATTCATCCTCATCAATGGGCAAGCACACATCAATGTCACTTTAAAAAAAAAAGAGATTAGTGTCAGTGCAAGTCCAGACAGCCACACATGAGAAAATCAAATATTGACAGGCAATTGAAATGATCAAAATCCTGTAATAATAGATGCAAAAGATAGGAAGTAATGATGTTGTGCCCATATAGAAACAGGAGATAACAATATGATTTTGATTCTTATGTACAGAAATGGCTACAGAACAGCCATTTAGATCAATTGCCAAGGAGCAATGGTTGCTCGGTTTCAAAGAATACAGAGCGTAACATGCTAAATTGTTTTCCTGTGGTAGAGGGCATAAATTTATGTACGGGGTGGAGGAGATGACTCCATAACTCTGAACTGGATGTTGAAGATGTGGCTAATGCGAATACGCAGAGCCCCATTCCACAGGAATTTATTAACCATTTGTAGTATTATCCTTGCAGTGTAAGTTGCATTGCCACAGGATGGTTAAGATTTATATGGAATTTTCCCCTTTCAAACTAAGAGTGGGTCGATGTCTACTTTATATATAGTGACCACCAAAACCCAAAAGCTGTAAAAAAAAAAAAATGTTTTGGTTCGGGCAGGATCCGGACCCGACCCAGACCACCGCCTCTCGCTGTCTTTTAAGACAGCGAGGCAAGCGGGAGGAGGGTTACGAAACCCCCTCACCGTCTCCCGCCCTCTCGTCTCTTCCCGACTCCCTCTCTCGCTTATCCACCGCCAGTGATGCCGGCGACTCTCGACAGCCGCCACCACCAACATCGGTGACCCCTCTTTTCTCTCCGGCGAGCTTCCCCCGAAAACCACCTGGTACGCCACTGCTTCCCCTTTTCCCTCTCAGTTTCTTCTCTCTCTCTCCCTCACTTCTCTGTGTGGCCACGGGAGGGGACAAACCCCCTCCCCGTGCCCCCTTTTAGTAGGGGTGGAGCATGACACCCCCCTCTTTGCGTCTGTTACGGTAGGGGAGGGGCCGAGCCCCTCCTCCCTGTTCTCTGCTACGGCAGGGGAGGGGCCGAGCACAGGACAATTGAATTAAGTTCAATTAACTAAAAAGGGACCATTAAATAAATATATATATATAAAAATATATATATTTATACTAGTACGCATTTAACTCAAGGATGCTGTTTTGCGATCCTTGCCCTTTACCTCTTGTCAGTCTTTACTTGCAGTCGCGCATCGCATCGAGGTTACGCGTTGCACTCCTGCTTACAACTTTTACTTGCCATCGCGCCTTGCGCCTAGACTCTTGTTATTGCAGATGACGTGCAGGTTCTTGCTCTTTGCGGATGCCTTAAAGACATCCTCGTGGAGGATGCAAGAGGCATTTACCACTCTCCCTCTTGCGACAAGAGTTTTGTCGGGAGCGAGCGAACTTCTTAGCGGGTGTTCTGTTGAGAAACCCGTATCCCGTCTATCGAGGCCGGTATCGAGTCATGCGAGACATGTAGATACCCCGATAGTGGATGTGATTCGAGATAATCACATGCATAATGTTGGCACAAGGTACTGCTGTTTCAAAGGATAAAGTAAAGTAGATAAACTTTACATCTTTGTGAAACACTCCTGTTGAAGCTTCTGTTGAGGAACTATACCCCCCTTCATCCTAGAGTACTTGTAGTCGTGCACAACATGTCTAGTACTGCGATGATCGGATGAGACGGTCGTGCGACCTCGATCAGTGCTAAATGCACAATGCTGTAATCACATAAATGGCCTCACATTCGCCTTCACAGGCAAGATGCTCGAGTGGTTTAAAGACCACAGCATAGAATGGGTCGTTAGTTAAGCAACCCCTAACGTACCTATTCGCTTCTATGTGTCTGTCAAGGGAGAGGACAGAGCGGTACAAACTCCAATGGACAGGTTGTTAACAACCACCCTACGGGCAACGATCCGGCTTCCCCAGTCATTAGAGTTAGGGGAAAGGGGCTACAATAGTTAGCTCAACACTTCTGCAGAAGTTGGATGCATCCGTGGCACTGCCTCCTTTGGGGAATCCTCTCTCGGCTAAAGCCGTCCCTTTGGAGCAGACTCAACTAGCTATTCGGGTTATTGAAAATACATAGAATAACAGACGCCCGAACTAGTTTCAGTTGTTTCTATATTTTGCCTGCGCGTACCCGCAGGTTAGTAATTATCGAAACATAAGGTCTGTCTACACTGGTCGTAGGGTCGTTTGATTCGCTTGCACTACTGATTCGCTTGCACTACTGACTCGCTTGCACTACTGATTCGCTTGCACTACTGACTCGCTTGCACTACTGATTCGCTTGCACTACTGATTTGCTTGCACTACTGACTCGCTTGCACTACTGATTCACTTGCACTACTGACTCGTTTGCACTACTTATGCGTTTGCACTAGTTACCTGTGTGCATTGCTTACCTGTTTAACTGCATATCTGCTTTAAACTGTGTAACCTACTGAATTAAATCTACATCAGTGTTGTGAGAGGCGTACGCCTCAGTACCTGAGGCGTACGCCTTAGAGGCGA
This sequence comes from Nuphar pumila, assembly GCF_984573655.1. NCBI lineage: Eukaryota > Viridiplantae > Streptophyta > Magnoliopsida > Nymphaeales > Nymphaeaceae > Nuphar > Nuphar pumila. The sequence goes on from NC_143249.1 coordinate 64,763,305, forward strand.
AGCGAAAAAAAAAAATACTGAAGCGCTAGACGAGGCGTTTGTGGGTTCGAAGCGCACGCTTCACATGAGTGAAGCGTGTGCCTCGCTTCGAGTCCCGCTTCGGTTATAAGGCTTACGCCTCATGTAAAACCCCAAAAAATTGAAATAGGATAGGTTTTCTCTCTTTCTTTTAATGTTTTAAACCTTCATCCCCTCCCCCCCCGCCGCATCCCCTCATTTCCCTTTTCGTGCGCCTCTCACGACACTGTTCGTGCCTCCCCCAACCCTCTGTAAAAATCGCACAGGGGAGGGAGGGCTTTGTCAGCCTGCACCTGCCTCCTCTCCTCTCCTCTCCTCGTCTATCGCAGCCTCGCTCCCAGCGCCGACTACCTTGCATCCACGCCTCTCAGGGGAGCCGACGCTGCCTCCTTCCTCGTGTGAGTAATACAATGATTGTTTTCCAGGGGGATAGTTTTGCATCTGCACGACTGTGTTTGACTATGCAAGTGTTTCTGTCGGTGTCATTGTTACCTTTTCTTTTAATAGGTCTAAATTTCTTCCATCTTTCAGTGATGTAGGAATGAATATCATACTGTCATAATTTTATCTCTGAGATGGCCTAAATGTTTACTGTAATATTTCCATGTGGGGATGAATTGATCTTTGACTTCATCCAAGTTTTCATTAGAATGATGCTTCTTTTCTCTTCTAGGCAAGCATTACAATTTTGCGCAAACAATGTTCACATCTTTTTTGTGTTTTAAAAAGTATGCCTTTTTTTCGTTGCAAAACCACACCTGAGATCAAAGTCCCGGTTGTGTTAGTCTTAGCCTGCTGTACCTACTTTCGCCATCACAATGGTGTAAAACTCTGTGGGCGGCCCCCTCTACCCTCAAGAAGCCTCAGATTTGAAAGATGAATTGCTGAAATCAAATTTTCCATTTGATCTTTACTGTCTATTCATAGTTCATATTTTTGCCATCACCTTTTATAAGATAGATCATCTATGGTATTACATAGAGTGAACTTCATATGGTACAAATCCTTGAGAAGCTTGAGAGTTAGGGTAATGGCCATTGCACGTAGTCAAAAGAATGCTTAAAATGAACTGAGAGAAAATATGTTTAGTAAACAGGTAGAGAAATATTTTGTAAAAAACAGAGTTAATGAGAAGCGTCATAGTAAAGTCAGAAGCATGCTTAGGAAGTGGAAAACGCCTTGCTTTCAGAACAATTTGAAGATGCAAGGTTGTTTTACTGGAAGCATGATTCAAAGAAATGAAAAGAGTGATCCTTTAAAAAATAGGAAGTGTGATTCTCCAATCTTGAAAATTGCGGTTAGCTTTTGAATTGGAAAATGATCGTCCTGTATGACAAAAATGATGCCTTTTCAAAAATGCTACACAATTTACCAAATCTGTCAAATGCACAATTTTGTGGGTTTTTATTTTTTTATGACCCTTTTACCCTTCTCATGTGCCAACCAGACAAATTTCGCAACCTCAATGCGAATTTCTCTAGTTGACTATGCTATCCTGATTGTCACGAGTGTCACAAGACCGAAATTCTACCCTCAGGATATTGGTGCGCTGGCCTGCACCTATCATAGTCTTATGTTGCTCCCTGCTACGCATAACATGGACTTTTGTTGCTTTACTTGATTATTAAGTTGACTTAAAAACTTTTGTTGCTTTACTTGATTATTAAGTTGACTTAAATATATGTTTTCTTGATTATGGATTGTACTGTTTTAAAAAAAATCTAAATTTGTGCAGGTGTTTGTTTATCTTAAAAAAAATGAAGAGGACAGATCCAGCTTGGAAGCATTGTTTTGAAGAAGATTTGAATGATAAGGAAAAAAGAGGAAATTTGGTATGTATGTATTGTAAGGTAGTTTATAAAGGTGGTGTAGCAAGAATAAAAGAGCATCTAGCTGGAAGTCACAAGGGTGCTAAACCATGTGATCATGCACCAAATGAGGTGACACAATTTTTTGCAAAATACTTGCAAAAGAAGAAAGAAGAAAGAAGAAAGAAGAAAAACAACAAGAAAAAAATATATTACAAAGTGGTATGAATGAAAGCTTTACTCAAGGACTGATGAGTGGTGAACTTTCTTCTCCAACTACTAGTAGAGTTGGAAGTTCACAAACAAGAGGCCCTATGGATCAATTTGTGAGTTCAGAAGCTCGTCAGACAACGATAAATAATGCATTTAAAAGAGAAGAAAGAAAGGAAGTATGTTACGCTATTGGGCGATTCTTTTTTGCAAATGCGTTATCATTTAATTTGTGCAATAGTCGATATTTTGAATCCATGTGTGAAGCTATTGCTAATTATGGTCGAGGATTTAAACCACCAAGTTATCATGAGATGAGAACTTGGATTTTAAAAGATGAAGTGGATAAAACTCAAATTATGTTGGAGGACTACAAAAAGACATGGGCAAGAACTGGTTGTACTATAATGGCAGATGGTTGGACGGATGGTAAAAGTAGAAATTTGATTAATTTTCTTGTGAACAATCCTTCAGGTACAGTCTTTTTGAAGTCTTGTGATATTAGTGGAATAAGAAAGACAGCTGATAATTTGGTAAAGTTATTTAGTGAAGTTATTAAAGACGTCGGAGAACACAATGTAGTACAAGTAGTTACAGATAATGCAGCAAATTACAAGGCTGCAGGTTTGAAGTTAAAAGATATTGAAGCTTTTCAACATATTTTTTGGACACCTTGTGCAGCACATTGTATAGATTTGATACTTGAAGACATTGGCAAGATACATTTGCATAAACGAGTATTGGAAAAAGCAAAGATTGTAACTACATTTATATATGGACATGCATGGATTTTAAATTTGATGAGAAAATATACAAATGGTAAAGAGCTCTTACGGCCAGCTATTACTCGTTTTGCAACTTCTTATCTTACTCTTCAAAGTATTGGTGTAAACAAAAATGCATTAAAGAATATGTTCTTATCTCCAGAATTTCAAGATAGTGAGTATTATATCAAAAATCCAAAAGGTAAAGAAGTAACATACATTGTCACTGAAGATAGAAATTTTTGGAAAGCAATTGTTTATATCATTAAAGTCACATTACCTTTAGTGAAAGTATTGAGAAGGGTTGATTCAGATGATAAATCAGTTATGGGATTTTTGTTTAATGATATGAGAAAGGCAAAGGAAGAAATAGCTCATAATGTAGGCAATGATAAGAGCAACTATATAGACATTTGGGATATTATTGACAAGAGGTGGGATAATCAAATGCATCACTGCTTACATTCTGCAGGGTATTTTCTAAACCCACACTTTCATTATGATGATGATTGTGTAAAAGATAAAAAAGTTAAAATTGGGTTTATGGAATGTTTAGAAAAGATGGTGCCCAATATAGAAGAACGTTGTGAGATTTTGATTCAGCTTGATACATATGAAAATGCGATTGGTTTGTTTGGTAGACCAGAGGCAATTGGCACAAGAAAGAGAAAAAATCCAGGTATGTATTTTTCTTTATATTGTCTTAATTTCAATTCTAATTGATCTAATATTTTTCTTACTAACATTCTTTTTTATTTTATTTTCTCAGCTGATTGGTGGAATACATTTGGTGATGAAACAAAAGAATTGAAAAACTTTGCAATGCGAGTGTTGAATCTCACATGCAGTGCATCAGGATGTGAGCGTAATTGGAGCACTTTTTCTTTGGTAAATATAGATATTTTCATATTATTGATTGTTCATTGTTGCATAATATATTGCAAATTTGTAATTATATAAAATTTTAATTTATAGGTACATACAAAAAGGCGAAATCGCCTTGAGCAAGAAAAACTCAATGCTTTGGTGTTTATCATGTACAATATGAAATTGAAAGAAAGAGATATAAGAAGGAAGACAGTTGAGGATCCTTTGTGTCTTGAAAATATTGATTCTGATAATGAGTGGATTATAGAAAAAGAAGATCCAGTTCTGCCACAAGATGCATTAGAAGATTCTTGGTTGGATCCAGCTTTTAATTTGGATGATATATATGTTACTTCTTTTGATACTTCACCAAGCTCAACTAAGAAACGTAAAAACGATCCATCTTCAAACAAGATGCATGCTAATAAAGGTATGTCTTGTATTTTATAAATCTTATACTTTTTTAAATTTAATTATTAATTTTGTTAATATTTTGGAATGAAGGTAAAAGAAAACATGTAGAAGATTCAGAAAATGAGAGAGCGAATAATGAAGAAATTGAAGATGAAGAAGAAACTATCCCATATATGGATGATTCAAATGAAGATGAGCTATCTAGTCCTATTGAAGACAATTTTGTTGAAAATATTTGATATTGTTTAAGGCTTATGACAATTTTGTTGAAAATTTTTGTGCATAGAAGGTATTTCTAGAACATGTAATTTGGAGATGGCCCCACATGTATTCAATATGTTTTCATGATTGTAGATATAACTGGTTTTATCTTGCACTATTAGTCTAACTTAATCTTGAGGATGGTGCTTTAATCTTGAAAATGGATAGGTTACACGACAATCATGGGTTTTACTTTTATACAGATTTTGTTTCTCGTATCTTAATGATAATTTTCTAATGAGTTCTGGTTGCAGATGAGATTACATATTTTAACAGTATTGTGCCTTTGTAATTGTCCACTCTTAGACTTGTTTTGTACTTTTGCACTTTGTTCTTGTAATTCCGCATACTTCATTTCAAAGGTTGCAGTGGCAGCAAGAGACAAATTAAGAGGTGGCTGGTAATGATGGTGGTGGTGGTGATGGTGGCAGCTGAAAAGGAAAAGAAAAGATGAGAGGTGGCTGGTAATGTTCTTTGTGTGTTTTTTGTTGGGCATTGATGAATTCACTTTGGTTTTAGTAAGGGAGGCTGTTGCTGAATCTTTGTGTTTTGCTGAGCAATTAGCAAGGTCTTGTTTATGTTTTATCGGATTCTACATTTGATTGACATTTTCTTCTTCTTTTCATTTGGATTTTTTTCATTTGGTATCTGTCATTTGGCATTTGACAGAATCTGGTTTTCTTGATGGTCTTCTCTAGATGTTGCATTATTTTTTTCTTTTTCGGATGTATGATAAACGGAAATGTGTCTATTGGGTATGAAAATGGTGTTGCTGGTCTATGTTACGCAAGCATATTCTGGTGGGATGCTACAATTTTTAGTTTATGGAGTTTTCAAGGCTTTAGGTTTCCTGTTTCCACTGCATTCCTATATTTGTATCAGCCTATTTTTGTGCTTCTTCAACATTTTGATATTCTGTTGGTAGGCTTCTTTTGTTTAACATGTTTGTACAGGAAGAACTTTCTCTCACTTTATTTATTTGTACCTTTTATAATCACTGTACAAGTCTGGTGGTAATTTCAGCTACATGTGTGACTTTCTACATGAAAGAAGATATCTGGTGTATTGGATTCTTTGGTCCCCACTAGTGTGTCAAATATGAAGGCGTTGCTAGTTGGACTATCTGAGTTCAATTTTAAGCTCAAGGGAAGTTTCCATTGCTCATCAATATTACGATGAGTTTGATTACTGTTTAAATGCCTACATCATTTGTATTTATCTGCCCTATGGGACCTTGAATTCTTGAAAATACTTTAGGTGATCCCAATCTTTTGTCACCGTAGACAGTAGATACATGTACGGTAAACTATTGAATTCCTCTTTTTTTTTCCTTGGGACAGAAGCAAGAATAAATGAAATATCCGGGCATTCCAGCTTCCTGACTTGCTATGTGCAGTAATTTTCATCAAGTTAAATAGAAGTATAACATTGCTATAATGCCAAGTGCATTACCAATCTTAATTTACTTCTCATTTGTAAATTAATTAGATCGTCTTTAGCATGCCCAGTGAGCTCACATGTGATGGCCAGGTCTCATGGATCTCACTTTTCTAATCTCATCAGGCCTCTCACATGCACTGCACTAGCCCTTATCTGACCAAAACATACCACCTAGACATCCTCTTTCTGCAGCATGAAATCCAAACTTGGTGCCTATATCACAAAGATACTGGTGGGATTGTAGATGGAGTTACATATATGGATACGTCAGCTATGGCATGAGTCACACCCTCCTCACCTTCACTTTGGGATGTAGACAAATTTGTGTTTGCTTCTCTCTCTCTGTGTTACAACTATTATGTATACTCATTTTGTAATTGTATGCATAACTCATTTTCACTTCTTATTTCATTATTTTATTAATATTATAGATTTTATTATTCTGATCATGAAGCTTACGCTTCAACGCCTCGAGGCTTACGCCTCGCTTCATAACATGCTCAACGCCTCGCTTCGCCTCATCGCATTTAACAACCTTGATCTACATAATTCAGTTCCTTGTAGTCTCTCTTGTGTACCTACTAGTTTTTCGCGAAACTAACCCATTCTATGGGTACAGGTGATGATTAGGTACACAGGCGATGGTGCGATGGCAAGATGGCTTCAAGACGCTCTTCTTCCTGCTCTTAGCTCGCGTCCTGTTGTTTGGGGTTTTGTAACGGATTTTCCTTGGGATATCCGAATTTTGTACTATTTGGAGAACTTCTTAAATGAAAGTGGCTTTTCCAAGTGTTTGCAAGTAGCATGGGTTGCGCGTTTTGGTTCTTTTAGCTAACGCGCCCAAAGTTGTCAGCTTGCCTTTCTGAACTTAGCAAAAGTATATCCTTCCGCTGATTTCGTAAAACATCTCTGAGATGAAGAGATTCCTTTTTAGTCTCTTGTCCGTTTTTCTGAAAGGTTTACAAGTTTGAAATTTTGGGGTGTTACAACTTGGTATCAGAGCTAAGGGAAGCAAGGATTCTTGACCATTGAGCATCCGCATCGCGCTGTGAGTATACTTTTCCTCTTGCTTAGTAGGTGCACGTTGCCTTGTTAAGTTAAGTGGCTTGACACGTTTTGCTTCTGTACCAGCATTGCTGGGGTTACATAAACTACTCATGTTAAACATGAATAGTACTTATATTTTCGCTTGTTTTGAGCTTCCTAAAATTTCTAATTATTGGTATTCCTTGTTTACTCCAAGGATGGCAAGGAACTCGAACGAAGGGTCTGTTGACAAATGGTCAGATCAACGGGGATTCGTGATGGATTCCCTAGGTTCCCTGGCAGCGGCTATGCGAGACCAGATTCGTTCCCAAAGGGAACCAGCGCCCGTTCCTGAGCCGATCCCGCATACCGCAGTGACGTATGAGAAATTTCTGAAGCTTGACCCCCCGACCTTCGACGGCAAGCCTGACCCAGACATGGCCGATAACTGGGTGAAGGAGGTGGAACGAGTGTTCGAGGTCTTGTCAGTGCCCGATGACAAGAAGACACTATTCGGGACCTTCAGGCTGAAGGGGAATGCCCGCAGTTGGTGGGACATGTCCCGGGGTGTGCAGTTTTCGGGAATTTCACCCATTCCTTGGGAAGCTTTCAGAAAGGCTTTCTTGGAGAACTACTTCCCGCCTCACGCAAGGGAGAAGAAGAAGGTGGAGTTCTTGGAGCTCTGCCAGGGCAATTCGAGTTTGACGGATTACATCGCCAAATTCCAGAGTTTGGAACCCTACTGCCCCAACCTATTCGCGGATGATCGCGAGCGAGCAGGAAAGTTTGTTTGGGGGCTGAAGGAGGGACTCATGCATCGGGTCCTAACGAGCATGTCCTCGACTTTCTCTGCAGCAGTTGCTGCCGCCATCGTTCTGAGTGAAGCCTGGGAGCGCACTAAGAGTACTCAGAGCAAGAGGCCACCCGCTACGGGTGGTGAGCCGAAGACACCTTCCGGCGACCCAGGCAAACGACCGTTCCTTCCTGTAAAGAGCGAAGGAGGAAGGAAGCGATATCCTCCTTCGAAGCGTCAGCGGCCACAGGGCAACCCTCCAGCCGGGCAGCAGGCTGGCAACGTATGCCCCAGATGCAGGCAATCTCACATTGGGCAGGCGTGCCCGTACGACACAGGCGGATGCCTGTATTGTGGCAAGATGGGCCACTATGCCCGTGATTGTCGCAAAAAAGGCGGCTGATGATTCCAGGCAGACTAGCGGAGCACCTTTGCTCCCTCGGCCACCACAACCGCAGCAGCAGTATCAGACGCCACAACCGCAGGCGAGCGGTCAAAGGAGGGCGCCAGGACGTGTCTACTCAGCCAAGGCCGAGCAGTTGACCAAGGGCGACCTAGTGCAAGGTACCCTTTTTGTCGGTAACCAAGCGGCTTTTGTGCTTTTTGATTGTGGTGCCACACACTCTTTTATTTCGGTAAATTTTGCCGAGTTTTTGCACATACCTGTAAAACCCTTGCATAATACCCTTGAAATGTATAACCCGATGGGGAAAAACACCATTTGTGCGGCCTACGTACCAGAGTTGGACGTAGTCTTGGCAGATCGACATTTACCGGCTTGTGCTATCCTGCTAGTGATGACGGAATTTGACGTCATCCTAGGCATGGATTGGCTGCACAAGTATCATGCCAAGATTTTCTGCCGAGATAGCAGGATTGTTTTATCTCCACCAGGATTGCCCAAGATAGAATTTAAGATTGTGAAACCCGTTCCGGCGAGCAAGTTGATTTCGTCGCTGAAGGCGCAGAGCTACCTGAGGAAGGGATGCACTGCCTTTTTGGTTAGTGTCATCCAGTCTGAGCCGACGCGAGTCCCGATGGGAGACTTGGAGATTGTTCGAGATTTTCCAGACGTCTTCCCGAAGGAACTGCCAGGCCTTCCTCCACCTCGCGAGGTGCAGTTCAGCATCGAGTTGCTGTCGGGTACTACGCCAATTTCTAAGACTCCATATCGGATGGCGCCAACCGAGCTCGGAGAGCTCAAGAAGCAGTTGCAGGAGTTGATGGATCAGGGATTCATTCGCCCCAGTGTCTCGCCTTGGAGAGCTCCTGTCTTGTTCGTGAAAAAGAAGGACGGATCATTGCAGTTGTGCATTGATTATCGGATGCTTAACCAGGCGACAATAAAGAATAAGTACCTGTTGCCATGCATCGAGGATCTGTTCGATCAGTTGCAGAGGGCCAAGATCTTCTCAAAGATCGACCTTAGATCTGGGTACCATCAACTCAGAATTAAGGGAGATGATATCTCCAAGACGGCCTTCCGGACCAGGTATGGGCATTACGAATTTACGGTCATGCCCTTCGGACTCACTAACGCTTCTGCAGCGTTCATGGATCTCATGAATAGGGTGTTCAAACCCTTCTTGGACACCTTCGTGATCGTGTTCATCGACGACATCTTGGTGTATTCAGATAGCTGGGAGCAACATCGTGAGCACTTGAGAGTTATTCTCGAAACCTTGCGAAAGGAGCGGTTGTTCGCTAAGTACTCTAAGTGCGAGTTTTGGCTCGAGGAGATCATGTTTTTGGGACATGTCATCTCCAAGGAAGGTGTGTCCGTGGATCCAGCGAAAGTCGAGGCTGTACTCAGTTGGCAGCAACCGAGGAATGTTCGTGACATTCGGAGTTGTCTTGGATTAGCTGGGTATTACCGAAGATTTATCCAGGACTTTTCTAAGATCTCTCTACCCTTGACGCAGCTCCTGAAGAAAGAAGCTAAGTTCGTGTGGGACGACATGTGCGAGAGCAGTTTTCAGATGTTGAAGGAACGTCTTACGACTGCTCCTATTTTGGCCTTACCTTCGGGTCAAGGCGGCTTCGTGATTTACACTGATGCTTCCGGGACAGGTTTGGGTTGCGTCTTAATGCAGAATGATAGAGTGATCGCCTATGCATCGCGCCAACTTAAAATACATGAGAAGAATTATCCGACTCATGATTTGGATTTAGCAGCGGTGGTCTTCGCATTGAAGATATGGCAGCACTATTTGTATGGGGAGCAGTTTGAGGCTTTTACAGATCATAAGAGCCTAAAATATTTGTTCTCGCAGAAAGAGCTGAATATGAGGCAGCGACGTTGGCTAGAATTCCTCAAGGATTACGACTTTACCTTGTCCTACCACCCAGGAAAAGCGAACATTGTGGCCGACGCTCTGAGCCGCAAGTCTCCCAGCGTTTCTGTTAATTTGTTATTTGCGGGGTGGAAGCTGATCGAGGATCTGATATCGTGGGAACCGTTTGCGGTCACTCCGGTTTTGATCAGTCTTTCCATCATGGTAGCTCAACCTAAGCTGTTGTCAAAGATCTTTGTCAGTTAGAAGATCGATGCGCAGTACGAAAAGCTGAAGGCTCTAGCGCAGCAGGCCGATACCCCCTTTCGATTGAGTGAGGAAGGAGGTGTATGGCGTAAGGATCGTCTCTGGGTGCCAGAAGACCCTATTTTGAGAGATGAGATTCTCGCTGAGGCCCACAAGTCCAAGTACACGATTCACCCGGGCGGCATAAAGATGTACAAAGATTTGCAGCACAGATATTGGTGGAGTGGAATGAAGCGGGACGTAGCCGAGTGCGTTTCAAAGTGCTTGACTTGCCAACAGGTTAAGATCGAGCACCAGCGACCAGGCGGAGTGATACAGCAGATGGTGATTCCACAATGTAAGTGGGACGACATCACGATGGACTTCATCGTCGGTTTGCCGAGGACGCGGAGGAAACACGATGCGATTTGGGTGATCGTGGACCGACTCACTAAATCGGCGCATTTCCTCCCTATACGGCTCGGTCAGTCACTGGACAGCTTGGCAGACCTTTATTTCAGGGAGATTGTGAGATTGTACGGTGTTCCTGTGTCAATCATCTCCGATCGTGACCCGAGATTCACCTCCAGGTTTTGGGGGCAGTTGCAGTTGGCTTTGGGCACAAAGCTAAAATTTAGCACCGCCTTCCACCCTCAGACCGACAGACAATCTGAACGGACGATTCAGACTTTGGAAGACATGCTGCGAGCGTGCATGTTAGATTGGAAGGGAGAATGGGACTCTCATACAGGGTTGGCGGAATTCGCGTACAATAATAGTTATCATGCAAGTATCGGTATGGCCCCATACGAAGCCTTGTACGGGAAGCCTTGTCGATCACCTGTTTACTGGGATGAGGTTGGTGAACGGATGCTAGATTCACCTATAGTGCTACAGCACTATACTCAGCAAGTGCAGATGATCAGGGAACGTCTGCGTACCGTGCAAAGTCGGCAGAAGTGTTACGCCGATCGTCGACGTAGGGAGCTCGTGTTCTCAACGGGAGATATGGTTTTTGTTAAGGTCTCTCCTACAAAGAGCGTTTTCCTGTTCGGGAAGAAGGGAAAACTGAGTCCGCGATTCGTCGGACCTTTTGAGATCCTGGATCGGATCGGCGAGGCAGCTTACCGCGTTGCGCTGCCTCCTTAGTACGCTCAGATCCACAACGTCTTTCACGTATCTATACTGAGAAGATACGTTCACGACCCATCGCACATCATTCATTATGATGATGTGGATATCCAAAAAGACTTGACGTTCGAGGAAAGACCAGTGGCAATCATTGATCGTCGAGACCAAGTGCTCAGATCGAAGACGATTTCTCTTGTAAAAGTACGTTGGCAACACCATAGAATTAATGAATGTACATGGGAGCCTGAGTCTGATGTCAGGGATAAATACCCTGACTTGTATTTTGACCAATTTATGCAATAAAAATTTTGCGGACGAAATTATTTTAAGGAGGGTAGGATATAAAAAAAAAAAAAATTTGTTTTGGTTCGGGCTGGATCCGGACCCGACCTAGACCACCGCCTCTCGCTGTCTTTTAAGACAGTGAGGCAGGCGGGAGGAGGGTTACGAAACCCCCTCACCGCCTCTCGCCCTCTCGTCTCTTCCCGACTCCCTCTCTCGCTCATCCACCGCCAGCGACGCCGGCGACTCTCGACAGCCGCCGCCACCGACATCGGCGACCCCTCTTTTCTCTCCGGCGAGCTTCCCCCGAAAACCACCTGGTACGCCACTGCTTCCCCTTTTCCCTCTCAGTTTCTTCTCTCTCTCTCTCTCACTTCTCTGTGTGGCCACGGGAGGGGACAAACCCCCTCCCTGTGCCCCCTTTTAGCAGGGGTGGAGCATGACACCCCCCCTCTTTGCGTCTGTTACGGTAGGGGAGGGGCCGAGCCCCTCCTCCCTGTTCTCTGCTACGGCAGGGGATGGGCCGAGCCCCTCCTCCCTACCCCCTTCTTGATATGCCAGTAGGGGCCGATGGCCCCTGCCTTTTTTATTGTGCTAGCAGGGGCCGATGGCCCCTGCCTTTTTGATATGCCAGCAGGGGCCGATGGCCCCTGCCTTTTTGATATGCCAGCAGGGGCCGATGGCCCCTGCCTTTTAGTTGTGCTAGCAGGGGCCGATGGCCCCTGCCTTTCTGTTGTGCCAACAGGGGCCGATGGCCCCTGCCTTTTTTGTTTGCTAGCAGGGGCCATTGTCCCCTGCCTTTATGTTTGCCAGCAGGGGCCGATGGCCCCCTGCCCTTTTCGCGCGGGCCTATACCCTTGGCCAACAGGCTCAGGAAATCTTTGGAAGCTACATCGTGATCGGGATAGATCATTACAATTGTTGGTCTCCAACGAGGAATTTCTAGTAAACGTGAGTCATCTGCTCGCACTGACTACATCCCCCTTTAGGCGGCAAGGCTCATTTGGCCCTGCTTTATCCTTTTTTTTCGAGTCATCTGGGACGGCTGGCCCCAACCCTATGTATCGGAGAAGTCGAGTCTTTGCCTTGCTTTTGCTTTTGTCTGGGTTTGCATGTTAATATCGCATATTTGCAGCTACGACGGATCCCACTCGCGCTCCGCGACCCGAGCCGTCAATCGTGTACGTCCGCAGACGTCAGCAAGCTCGTAACCCTCCAAGGTAGGGGAAGATTGCACAGAAGACTTGGACAATTGAATTAAGTTCAATTAACTAAAAAGGGACCATTAAATAAATATATATATAGAAATATATATATTTATACTAGTACGCATTTAACTCAAGGACGCTGTTTCGCGATCCTTGCCCTTTACCTCCTGTCAGTCTTTACTTGCCGTCGCGCATCGCGTCGAGGTTACGCGTTGCACTCCTGCTTACAACTTTTACTTGCCGTCGCGCCTTGCGCCTAGACTCTTGCTATTGCAGATGACGTGCAGGTTCTTGCTCTTTGCGGATGCCTTAAAGGCATCCTCGTGGAGGATGCAAGAGGCATTTACCACTCTCCCTCTTGCGACAAGAGTTTTGTCGGGAGCGAGCGAACTTCTTAGCGGGTGTTCTGTTGAGAAACCCATATCCCGTCTATTGAGGCCGGTATCGAGTCATGCGAGACATGTAGATACCCCGATAGCGGATGTGATTCGAGATAATCACATGCATAATGTTGGCACAAGGTACTGTTGTTTCAAAGGATAAAGTAAAGTAGATAAACTTTACATCTTTGTGAAACACTCCTGTTGAAGCTTCTGTTGAGGAACTATACCCCCCTTCATCCTAGAGTACTTGTAGTCGTGCACGACACGTCTAGTACTGCGATGATCGGATGAGACGGTCGTGCGACCACGATTAGTGCTAAATGCATAATGCTGTAATCACATAAATGACCTCACATTCGCCTTCACAGGCAAGATGCTCGAGTGGTTTAAAGACCACAGCATAAAATGGGTCGTTAGTTAAGCAACCCCTAATGTACCTATTCGCTTCTATGTGTCTGTCAAGGGAGAGGACAGAGCGGTACAAACTCCAATGGACAGGTTGTTAACAACCACCCTACGGGCAACGATCCGGCTTCCCCAGTCATTGGAGTTAGGGGAAAGGGGCTACAATAGTTAGCTCAACACTTCTGCAGAAGTTGGATGCATCCGTGGCACTGCCTCCTTTGGGGAATCCTCTCTCGGCTAAAGCCGTCCCTTTGGAGCGGACTCAACTAGCTATTCGGGTTATTGAAAATACATAGAATAACAGACGCCCGAACTAGTTTCAGTTGTTTCTATATTTTGCCTGCGCGTACCCGCGGGTTAGTAATTATTGAAACATAAGGTCTGTCTACATTGGTCGTAGGGTCGTTTGATTCGCTTGCACTACTGATTCGCTTGCACTACTGATTCGCTTGCACTACTGACTCGCTTGCACTACTGATTCACTTGCACTACTGACCCGCTTGCACTACTGATTCACTTGCACTACTGACTCGTTTACACTACTTATGCGTTTGCACTAGTTACCTGTGTGTATTGCTTACCTGTTTAACTGCATATCTGCTTTAAACTGTGTAACTGTGATCATCGCAAAATTTTTCCTCTTCTTGTATCTTTCTCTCTCTTCCTTCTCTTTTCCTTTTCTAACCTCTATTCTCCTCCTTTTGAAGGGAGTAAAATAAAAAGATAGAAAGAAAGAGAGAAGAGAAAAGAAAGAAAGAGAGAGAGAAGAGGAATTATTTCGCGCGGTCTCACTTGACCTTGATTTGAAAAATATTTAGAAAATTACTCGCCTCCGTTTTGAAAATTATTGTGGGAAAATGGAGAGACGGGATTCGCTCGTCGGTACGAGGTTCGACCGTTCCTGGCGCCTTTACCAGGGGTAATCGAACCAAGGATCGAATCTATGCCTTTTGCTTTGCCTAAATATAATCTAAGAATTTATTCTAATTCTAAATGCACAAAGAATCATACTTGTGCAATGCAAGGATGTATGCTCTTTTGAAAATTGATTTGGAAATTTCCAAGTATTCTGAGATGAACTTGGGAAGAAAGTGAAGAAATGATTGAATCTAACTTAGAACTTGGGATAGATCAGAGAAGTTCTAAGTTCTTGAAGTAAAATCAGATTAGAAGAATGAATCTTGAGAATGATTTGAAGTTTTGAAATGAAAGGAAATAAAGCTTAAATATCATAAATGGACTTTGAATTTGAATTTGAATTTAGGAAAGGAAATGAATACTTGGGATGAAATTGAATTTGAAGTTTGAATTTTAGGAGGGATCTGAGATGATCAAATGGTATTTAAGAATAGAAATGAATTTAAGAGATTCAGATTAGATCCGAAAAAAAAAATGGAACTGAAATCTAGAATTGGAATTGGATTCTGGATCCTAAACAGAATGAAATCCGAGACTTGGGTTCTAGATCATAAAATGGAGTGGATCTGAAGTCTGAGATCCAAATGTAGAATTGGACTCTGGATCCTAAGATGGATTTGGATCTGAAGTCTGAGATCCAAAGTGAAGTTGGATTCTGGATCCTAAGATGGATTTGGATCTAAAAGCCTGAGATCCCAAGTAAAATTGGATTCTGGATCCTAATTGGGAATTGGATCTGAAGTCTGAGATCCAAAAGTGAAATTGGATTCTGGATCCTAAAGAGAAATTGGATCTAGAGTCTAAGATCCAAAAGTGGGATTGGACTCTGGATCCTAAAGAGGAATTGGATCCGAAGTCTGAGATCCAATATGAGTGTTGAATCCTGGATCCTAAAATGGATTTGGAGTTAAATTCAGAAGAGGAATCAAAAATTTCTAAGTCTGATTTGAATTTGGGAAAAGGAATTTTAGACATTGAATTTTGAATATACAGATGAATCCCAAAGTCGATTTAGACCTAGGATTTGAAGCTTGAAATGAATCAAGAATCTCGAAGTTAAATTTGAACTTTGAGTTTGATTGGAACTTTTTGAAAATGAATTTCAAAGTAAATTTGGACTTTGAAAATGAATTTGAATTGGAAATTTTGAATATAAAATGAAATTGAAATCTCAAAGTTGAATTGGACTCTGAGGAAAATGAAATAGAATTGAATAGGATTGAAGATTGATTGAAGAAAGATATTTATATCACTTGGAGGTTTTGAAAAGGGAATTTTGAAAATATGATGTAGTTCTATCCTAAATGATGAATGAATTTGAAGAATTTTGAAATTGGATTTTGAAAAGCTATTCCATTCTCTAAATGAATTCAAAATAAGATTGAAGATATAATACATCGTTGACTATGGTTATTGAATGTATTATATAATAATCTATATTTGAATTCAAGAGAAGAATAAAATATATTTGGTGCTTTTATAGAACTTAAAATGAAATTAACTCTCAATATACCCTCACTATGGCCATTGGTATATATTTTGAATTAATTTTAAGTTAAATTCTGGTAAAAGAAGAAAATATCTAAGGAAAATATGATGAATTTTGAAAACGGATCTAGTGTGGATCCAGTGTTACTTCGTAAAAGATAAGAATCCTAAGTCTTGTCCGCATCCTGACTATGGCCATTTTCGTGGATCATCAATTTAGGATTGATTTACCTCTTAAGAAATGGTGTACGTGCCATTCGTGCTTTTACCATTGTGAGACTTTGAGAAACAAAGGAAAAAAATGTATGAAGAACAAGTAATTCATGATAAATGCTCATTCATTCTATCTAAAGTTTGAAATGTAAATTCTCATTATATCTAGCTATTACAATACATGAAATCAGATATACAACTTCCTAATAATGATATTTTCCCTATTTCCTGCAAAACACTTGGTTAATGGAAAAAAATAAGGGGAGATTTGTACATATTAAGTGGATTGTCAAAAGATGTTAAAAGAGGACATACTGAAAATAAATGAAGCAAATTAATGCACAGGTAATGCTTTCACACTGTTCACTTAGGACCGAATGACAGATCAAACCTTTGGTGCTCGGTAGATCTTACAAACTCTATGTCTCAGCTAATGTCTTGAAATAATTTCTGATAAATCTTTAGTAATGCACACTGGTTCTAAAGGGCTAGACCCTCCAGCTAAAAAAAAAAATTAGGCTGATCCTGTGTTATTGAGGCAAGTGGCGGAAGGAGATTACAACACTGTTTTACATTGCTGAGTGCTGCCGGTGACAGAAGAAGCACAACAATGCTTCTAACTGACGTAGATTAAGGTAGGCTACAACCGGGCCTTGCTCTGTTGTGAGCATAGGTGGGGGGGTGGCTAGAGAGTGTGATAGCCAAAGTAGTAGTTGCATGAACACTATCCAGATATCTTTGGAAATGGAGCCGGTTTGAGGATGATATTGTTTGAGCTTCAATAACCTCTGAATTATGTATCAAAGGGTTTTGAGCCTTAGACAATGACGACATCTAGTCACTTAGGGATTCACAGCTAAACTTTCGGACGACATCAAAAGAATAATCATAGTATGAGACCCCTGAACGTCAATGAGCCGATAGGGTGACTAGTGGATGGAATCCGATCCTGGAAATGGTAATTTGCTGGCTCTGTGGATATCCTAATTATCCATACTAATATTCATGATTTCTATCATCAACACATAAGCTTTCAAAGGCTGGCAACACCTTAACACATATCAATATGACTCTAAGCATGGACCGTTTGGCCAATATTGACATCCTATTGTGGGTATTTTCAGTAATGCAGGGTCACTGTTTTGTATGCTAATACAGACCATACTAACCCACCGACCATTTTAAACAAACAAAATATATTACCTGATTTAGCCCCAGAGAAATTTATTAACTAAAATTATTTGGGAATTTAAAGGATAACATCCGATCCTGACTTGATATTCCAAAATCCCCAAAACATCAAACTGATAATGTGACTATTAGTAAGACTGGCATTTGCCAAAATGATGGCCATTCATTAGAACCTAAATAACATTCAGATATCTCCATGTTTTCATTCAGATACGTGGAATGTTAATTCAATTTGCAAGACCGGCGATACTTTGACAGACCATAATTATCTTAAACTTCAACAGACGATACCTTAATAAATCATTTCAAATCTCAATAGGCCATGTTTCAACCAATAAATATACGACTAGATTTTCAGGTATTAGCCACTTACCTGAAAAAGGTGGATGCCGATGATCGGAATCCCTCGAGCAGCTAGACAGCTTACTGAGAGGGCGCCGGGTATGACAGTGCGACTGTCCCTGCAAAAGAAAACTGAAGACGTATCAGTTTTTGAATCGAAGCTTACAGTTACCAATTACTGATACTGAGTCGGCTGTTGCTGTAATTGGCTGACAGCAAAAGTATGTCGAGATGACTGCCTGCTGCGGAATTTAAGTGAACTGGACTCCGCTGAGTGTGTCAGTCTTGCTGGAAGGCAGTATATCCCAACTCAAGATCATACTTACAACAGGAACTCCTGCATTGAGGTATCGCCGAATCCTTGGTTGATCTAGCTCGGACAGCGAGATACTCCTTCCCTAGTGATTTTGGACCCTTAATCGAATCGAAGCTGAGACCATACCATTCCCGGAAAAACCTGATGTCTGGATCACCCTGTCAATACCTACTGGCAATCTTGAAAAAGTATACATGTAATGGTGGCAAGTTTCAAACAACACTGACTTTTAGAAGTTTCATATCATGAATGGCAAACAAGGTGTACCCCATAGCCTAAGTCACGATGGTGAGGACTTTCACCAACATTCCCCTGTCCGAACGCCCTTGATGGCCTTCCTTCTCAGTCCTCGAAATACCATGGGGTGAATCGATGCCAATGAAGCATCGATCCATTCATCCAGGAATCATATGAAGACGTTACCAGATCTTCGCAAGAAACTACATGCCATATGCGATGTGCAACTGAATTTAAACCATATGTATAAGTGCCGAAAACATATGTAAAACTTAAGATCAAATTTAACAAAATAAGATCTAGGTATATTGTATGGATGGCTAAAACTAAAGTGTGCAGATGTTATAACAAACAGTGAATTTAAAGATGAAATCATCTTACAAAAGCAAGTGCAAATGCAGGCACATAGCTGAAATCCTCTGACATGTATGAAGATGAACATGACACTCCAACAAGGAGCATGTTATGACTAGTTTTGTAACCAGATCATTATTGAACAGAAGAGGCCGATGAAGGATCTTGGAATGAACATGATAGAGCGTAAACACTTAGATCATATCACTTATCATAGGAATACAATGTTGAGGACTAATGAATGAAGGCGATAAAAAAAAAAAAAAAATGTAGAATAAATGCAAAGAATGACATTAAGATCTAAAACTCAGGTGGATCAACGATGCCATTGTGAGGCATCGTCGATCCTCAGTAATAGGATCAACACTGGTTATCAAAGGAGATTTTCCAGAATACACAAAAGGAATTATTGAAAATCTAAGAGAGGGAATATAAAGTGCGAAACAGAAAATATCTAAAGAAAAGCTTGAATCAGTTTAATCAAATAGGGGATCGTCTTGCAACGCATGGTGAAACTGTAGAAATGGAAACTCCTGAGTTAACGGATATAAGAAAACCCATGTAGCCAACCGAAGGGCCGAAGTTTTTATGGCAAAACACAAGCCGATATCGCTTATGGGCGGATCGACACTGCGTATGTTGCTATAATAGAAAAGGAATAGCAAATGAGAAAGAGGGTTTAGATAAAAAAAAAAAGGGGGTAGATTCACAAAAAGAACATAACGGTAGAGGGAAGTGATGATTTACCTTAGTTTGCAGAGATTCTGAAGATCGGAAAAGGATAAAAGTGCTTATGGGGGGTGCTTTCGACCTTCGGTTATTCGGCAGGAAGAACCGACCCGAGGCAAGACTGGAAACCGACGATTCTGGAGGGGGGGTTCGGCCGGCGAGAAGTGATTGCTCAAAACCCTTGCAGGGGTAACCGACTTCCTTCAGCTTGCTGAAGGAGCTTCAGAGAGTGATTAGTAAACTCGATGATGAGGGTTCCGGGGGTCCTCCCTCTTTTTTTTTTTTTCTTTTTTTTTTCCCTTCCCTGCTCTTATCGTTCACCCTATGCCCCTTTTATAAAAGGGTCGGAAGGGTCTGGAAGAGGAGAGTCTGTTTTGCATCGATGGCTTGAGGCGAATCCAGACGATCAAAGGGTTGGTGGATGATCTGCCAGGCCGTTGGTGATGGAAGGTAGAGGATGAGGAAAGCGGTTCTGCCAAGAGAGATCAAGGGAGGCCTGTAAACACCCCAAATTTTCACTCACCTCCCCGACAGTCCACTGAGCTTCATCATCCAGCCTCTGGAATCGCTGGAGGGCAAAATGGTCATTTTCTGAGCCCGGACCTTGCAAAAGTCCAAATTTCATCTGAAACTCTCAAAATTTCTCTAATTTTAACTCAGATGTTCAAAATTTTATTCCTGACAGAAGACAGGAATCTTCAAGTCTTGGTTCAAGATTCTATTGCATAAGACATGGCATTGCATATCATTGCATGAGCACCTCATATCACTGCACTGCACAGCATGTCATTTCGAGGTCCAGAACTCTTGATTTCAAAATTTTCAATCCAGATTAGAATTTTAACTCTTTTCAAAAGTGATTTCAAAACCCTGGGTCTTCAAAATTATCAATTCTTCCCATTTTACCCCCAGGACTCTGAATTTCAAAATATTTTCTCAGGAAAACGATCTGGATAGTTTTCAATATGGATTTCAGCCACTTCACCTCAGATTTTGCCCTTTTTGACAATTTCAAATATCTTCCATTGCCCTACAGGGGCCAACTCTTTCCAAAAATTCCTGTTTTACCAATTAGTCCAGATTTTATGAAAATTCCAAAAAGAAATTGTTGTCTTGTCCTTATTTCAATAAAGAAGCAATGTGGGACCCACACTGAGGTGGTGTCACACAAGCTTTTCTTTTGAAAATTTGAATTTTGAAAAACCCAAAAATATAGGAGCCTTGTCCCCTGGATTGGTGCCACTTGTCCTTTCTCTCTCCTCCCATTTACATGCCATGTGTCAGCATAGGGTTCACCTAGAGTTGGTGCCACATTTCACCTTCCCTCTTCTGCCACGTGTCAGTGTGGGGCTACCTTCAGAAGCCGCCACATGTCATCCCATGTGTCAGTATCCATCCTGCGCCATGTGTCATTTCAAAGACTACCAGGAGATGCCAAGTGTCATAGGTTGTCCTGTCTAGAAAAAGTGGAGTTTGTCTCCTCTGAGGTGGCGCCACTTGAAGTGTGTCTCCTGCAGGGGAGACGTGTCAACCCCTCCTTCCTTCTAGAAAAGTAGCCTGACACATGTCCTCTCCCTATTTTTTTCAGAAAAGTAGGAAACATGTGTCACTCCTAAATTCCTACAGAAAAGGTAGGCTTGTCTCCTCTGAGGTGGCGCCATCTGGAGTGTCTCCTGCAGAGGACACATGGCAAGCTCTCATTTCCTCAGAAAAAGCAAGTGCCATGTGTCATTTTCTGCTTTCTTCAGAAAAGCTAGAATTTAAACATTCAAATCTCCTCATAGGTGGCGCAGATCCTGAACTCCTACCTTTTTCATCTTGTCTGAGATGGCGCCACATGGCTTGGCCCTCCTTCTCTCCCCTCTGCCACGTGTCATCTTCTGCTTCTTTCAGAAAAAGCAGGTGACACATGTCTCCTTCTAACTCTTTCAGAAAAAGCAGAGGACACATGTCTCCCTCCTATTTTTCTCAGAAAAGTAGATGACACATGTCATCTCCAGCTTCCTTTAGAAAAAGTAGAAGACACATGTCACTCTCTGCTTTTCTCAGAAAAAGCAAGTGACACATGTCACCCTCTGCTCTTCTCAGAAAAAGCAAGTGACACATGTCACTTTCTGCCTCCTTCAGAGAAAGCTAGAATTCAAATGTTCAAACTCCAGGCTGAGGTGGCGAAAATCCTGAACTTCACCTTTTCTATTTTGTGTGAGATGGTGCCATGTGTCCCTTTCCCTCCTTTTCCTCCCTCTTGCCACATGGCATTGTAGGAGCCACCCTGAGGTGGCGCCACATGTCCATCCTCCATTCCTCTAGGGCCAACCTCCATTTGAAATTCGAATTCTCTTCTGAGGTGGCGCCATTTGAGAAGGCCTCTCCAGACAGCTGACACTTGTCTGCCACATGTCCAGACCTCCCTGCATCAGAAAAAGTAGAAAAATCCCCCCTATGAGGTGGCGCATTTTGCTTCCTCCATTCATGTTCTCCTGCCACATGGCATCGTAGGAGCCACTCTGAGGAAATGCCACATGTCAGCCTCTCCTTTCCTGCAAAAAAGTAGAATTTGAATTCCTCTGAGGTGGCACAGTCTGCTTCCTCCACTCCTGTCCTTCGGACACATGTCAAGAGCCTCCAGAGGTGGCGCCACATGGCATGCTCCTATTGTTTCCAGCTTTACACCTCAAATCTCCTTTTGAGGTGGCGCCAATCCAGAGCCCCACTTGGCTTCCTCTCTTTTCTTTAATATATTTTTTTTTAAAAATAGCCCCATGAGGTGGCGCCACCTGAGGGCTCCCTGCAAAAGCCAAATTCGAATTTCAAACCCCCAGATAGCACCCCCTGAGATGGCGCCACATGGAGGGCTCAGATTGAGCCTGTTTAAAATTCAAATTTTTCAGAAAAATCTATAAAAACAAGGCTCCATGCCCAGCCTAGGGGGACCATCTTTTGGAAACTCTTGTGAACTTGGAAATTCAACCTAGCCTTCTTGAAAATCCGATTTTGAACTTTGGAAATCGTGCCCCCTTTGGCTCATTGAAGAAAGGTGGAGTAGAGCTCGTGCTGTGGCGAATTCGATTCCAACAGAGGTCGATTTTTGTGAACCATCCGAAGCTTGGAGCGAAGGACGAAGGAAGCTCGTGATATCTGCCCATTTCAAGAGCTCCTACGCTGCGTAACGAAACAAGGTGCACTTCTTTTCCCCTTGATGTGATTCTATAATCCGAATCGGGAGTCGTTTGAAGAAAAAGCTCATCCGAGGGATGGATTGAGCTATTCTCGTAAAACGACGTATATAAAAATGTTTCATTATGCTTCCTTGATGATTTTAACATTCATATAGTTAGCTAGGTTTAATTTGCATTTTATTTCATTCATTTAGTACATTTCATGAATTAATTAGGATTAATTTAGCCTTTATTTCAATTCTGCTTATTTTCAGTAGGTCTCTGTTTTTGTCAGTCAGTCCACACGTCATTTCATGCATTTGTTTTTTATTAAAAATCCCAAAAAAATCACGGAATGCGCCCTTATGTGTCCCTAAAATTTTGCCAAAAATTCGAAGTCATTTGAATTTGTTTACTGCGGTAAACATTCAAAATGGCAAGTCGGGTTTTTTTACCCGGGATACGTTTTGAAAATCATTTTCCGACTTGTAAAATCGAGATATCCCTCATGGGAGATCCGATTTCCGATCCAAAAGATGTTTTGAACTCGGGAAAATGTCTAGTTTTTAATATGATTTTATCAGATTTTTCTGATTTTTTTTTAAATCTGAAACAAATCCGAGATGTCGGTACACGTGTCAGAGCCTAATTTGGGCCTCTGAGATCTTGGATCGACTTAGGGCTATGGTTTCTCTTTGTGTGTTGCTCCAAATCCGAAACTGTAAAAAGTGAAAGTGGTGTCCGAGATGTCCTCTGTTTGAATCTGAAAGCCTGTAATTTTTAGAACAGTGTTGACCCCTGCTTCGGATTTTTTTTGTCAGCCCCTTGTTTTGCTACATTTGTCTGTTCTGTTAGTTTAGGCAGAAATAGTTATATTTTTATTTGTGTTTCCGTTGATCAAATGCCGAAGTCATAAACATGAAAGTTGTTCATGTAGGTGTCGTGCATAACTCTGATTAATTTCATAAATTTTCATAGCCGTTTTGTATTTGTTTAGCATTTTACATCAGATTAGTATGATTTTTACCTCTGTCAGAACTAAATCCCTGTTATTGAACTCACCATGGCTCAAATCCCGAGGCTGTAAAAACCAAAAATGTTCCATTTCGGGTCTTTTAGCAGTCTGAAAAATATCAGAAGTTTCCATGGTGTAAATCTTGCATTATCATATTAGGCATTGCATTTGGTTCGGATCCATAGGCAAAATCCATCATTTTAGGACTTTCCTTGAATTTTAGCATTTAAATCATATCATTTCGTGATTTTTAGCATTCTAGGTTGTTTATCAGAGTGTTTAGATGCTTCATACCGAATTTGGTGCAATTTGGAATCCATTTGAGGTTCGGATCATCCATAATACCAAAACAGGGTCCCGCAGGACCCAGATCCAAGCGAAAAACAAGCGAAATTCGTTATTTTGAGTAAATTGCAAAATGCCAAATTCTGATTTTACAATCCTAATATGTTTAGCAGCATGTCATACTACATTTCATCATCATTGAATTCAATTTGAATTTCGAAATCCCAATTTTATTAAGTTTTCCTTCAAAAAACCCTGATTTTAAAGGTGTAACTTTAATTTTAGGGGTATTTTGGTCATTTTGACCCCAATTCCGAATTTCAAACTGTTTTCCACTGAATTTCTTGCATTTTCATCATTTCAAATATCAAGGAAGCATGAGAATAGGGTTTATATCCAATTAAGTCCAATAATTTCATAATATTATTGGAAAATCTTAGAAAAACCCACATATTTGAGCTAACTTTATTTCAAGCTTGGCAGGGACATTCCAAAGAAGGAGCTGAAGTCTGCAAATTTCTTTTATTTCCTTTATTTAGTGATGTAATAATGTAAATTTTGGAATAAGAGATTTAATTTCCTGCTTAGACTAGGATGCATATCATATAGTTTGATTTTATGCAATATCCTGATTATATGATTCATGCATTTTATTTCAAAAGCACTATGGATGTTCACGAATGGCACGTGCACCAACTCTTAGGGAGTTGACGGACTCGGTGGGATCCATATTTACGGCCCTAGTCGGAATATGGACGAGACCCAGATCCGTAATCTTTCTACTAGTCACATTGAGCCTACACTCTTAGGCTATCTTGAAAATGCACATCATATTTCCAAAGTTTTCAAAATCATGTGCATCAAATCAACTAAGTTCTGAACATATTCATGGCCACAGTCAGAATATGTGAAGGATTTATTTGGACTTAATGCACATTTTCCAACCAATCTCTTAGAAAATCTTTTCAAAGTGCATTCATTCACTCATGACATTTGCATCATAGAATCACTGATTTTCTCAAGATTTTCTCAAGAAAACTTCATTCTCAAGAAATCGATTTCTCAAGAAACTCTAAGGATTTTTCGAAATCGGTTTTCCAAAGACAAGTTTTTCCACAGTTTTCCCAGGAAAATGATATTTTCTTAAGATATTCAAAAGAGTTTTCCAATCTTTCTTCAAGATCCAAAATCGATTTCCAAGTATTTCAAAAGGTAAAATTCCCAGGATTTCGATTCCCCAAGTTTTGAATTTCCTTCTCCAATGAGTTTTCCTATAAATCTTCCATCATTTTCCTAAGAAAACTCTCAAAGTCCAAGTTTTCCTAAGAAGTGCTTCCCTTTTCAAAAAGTCCATCTTTTCTCAAGAATCACTTCCATTTTCCCAAGATTTTCAACTATTCCTGATTTTCTCACATCTTTATAAACTTTCTCATGTTTTCAAAAAAAACCCTTTTTATCTGAGTTTCCTGAGAAATTGACCTCTTTCCTGAGAGATTCTTTCCAACTCCAAATGTTTTCTAAGCATACATCATGTTTTCCAACTTGCATTTTCCAAAATCTCATAGCACATGCCTGAATTCTTTGTGCATTTAGGATAGAACATAACTTCGATAATTTAACTAAGTCAAGCATAGTTTTGGTCCTTGGTTCGATTACCCCTGTTAAAGGCGGCAGGAACGGTCGAACCTCGTACCGACAGGTCGAGTCCCATCCCATGGATTTTCCCGCAATTTTCAAAAACGGAGGCGAGTATTTCAAAACAATTTCCAAAATCCGGTCAAAGTTTGAAGCGCGAAAGCGTTTCTCTCTTTTTCTCTTCCACAAGGAAGGGAAGACGGGGGAAAAATTTCGCGACGAGAACAGGTTTGGCGACCGTGATGGGACCTGTCCTTGTCTGACCTAAATTATGCTTGACTTAGTTCAATTATCAAAATTATGTTCATAAAATGTCAGCTCTTTTACTTTCAATATCATGTGAGCCTAGGAGCCTAGATTCTGACCTAGCTGACATTGATTGCATATAGCTTAGGCATGGTTTGGTAGGA
Source organism: Nuphar pumila (assembly GCF_984573655.1). Taxonomy (NCBI): domain Eukaryota; kingdom Viridiplantae; phylum Streptophyta; class Magnoliopsida; order Nymphaeales; family Nymphaeaceae; genus Nuphar; species Nuphar pumila. The sequence continues at coordinate 64,789,125 of NC_143249.1, forward strand.
CCATATTGAGGAGATATTTTCATGCTCACATAGACTTAGGTCTAAACACAACCCTCATCAATTTAGGATCTGAATGCAAACAATGTATGCTTCTTCAAAATTTTCAAAATCTATCTCTCTAGGACTTAGAGCCCTCTATTTCTTGCATGTGATCATTTTTTAAAACCCTCAATTACCTATCATTACCCGGTCTTCACGTTGCTAGGCTCTCTTCCAGAACCATAGTTCGGGACAGAGCCTCACAACTGGGCCAACTATTTGGGTTAATACCCCCTACCACGTACCGCGGGCCACAGTCCGAAGTATATCGGTAGGCGCTCAAGGATGTTGGAAAACATTACCTTAGAACCGGAGTTGAAATTCTATGCCACGTACCTCGGATTTTGATTCGGGTATATCGGCATAACTGGATTGGACAAAGATGATCTGAACCTAGAGTTAGGATTAAGGTCCTACAGCTGTTTTCAAATCGATGCATTTAGAGTCAGCCTTTTAGGGAGTGCTGAATGTGCATAAATGTTTGTGCAGGATGTGATTGTATGTATGATTTTCTCAATTCTTTATATTTCCCAATGTTTTTCAACTCATTAGGTCTTTTTCCAAATATCCTTATTTTCCACGAGATCTTTTCTCAAACCCTGGATAATTTTCTCAAATATCCAATTTCTTTCAAAACTCCAGGCGATTTTACATTCTACCTTTCTACTGGATCTCGAATTTTTAGCTGCATTTTTATCCTGCCTGCAAAATTTTTCAAAATTTCTCATATTTTCCTAAGTCTCATTCTGAGTCTTTCTCTGTTTTCAGTTCGATGGCATCCAGTCAAGTCGATCCTATCTTTCCTGAAGGTCACATCTCCTTCGAGGTGCGACAAGGTCGTCCTGAACATCGAGCCCTTAGCACCGGAACTTTCATTCCCCGGTGGTATTATTCCTGGCTAAAGAGCTTTTCTCGAATGTTCCCGGACCATTTGAGCGAGTGCGGATTAGAGCTGGCATCAGCAGTCGGAAAGCAGACCATCAATGGCAACCTGATCCATGCAATGGCAGAGCGATGGAATCCTCGAACGTGTACCTTCTGGTTCCCATGGGGAGAAATGACTGTTTTAATAGATGAATTTTCAGAAATCATGGGGTTGCCAGAACCAGCTGGTCGACCAAGCGACCCATTAGAGCATCAATTCCTTATCAATGTCAAGGGTTTGGACCCCCGAGACTCCTTAGCTCGTATGACAGGCCGCCGATCTTGGCCTCTGATCCAGTTAGAAGGAGATGAATATGTTGACCTACTTGAATTGTACCGCCAGTACGGGACCTTCGTCGAAGTCAGCTCACTTTCAAGAACAGCCAAAGAAAAGATTCAGAATGCAATGGTTCTATGCACTGTAGGACTGTCCCTTTTCCCAGATGGACAGAACTACATGGACATCAGGATAATCCAGCTTATGAGAAGATGGGGAAGTCGGCAAACCAATCGCCTCTCCATAGCCATGGCAGCGCTCGCCTTCCTTTATCGAGGTCTGACTCGATTCTCACTTGGAGAATCCATTTTAGTTGAAGGATGCATCTACGCACTTCAGTCCTGGTTTTTCCAGCACGTTCCAGCCCGAGCAAGCTCTTTCAGATACAATGGTCAAGAACTCCTTCCAGTGGCGCAGTACCGGTCTATGATCAACAACATTCAAGAGGATGACGTTGTTTGGGACTATTTTGATCGGCAAATATCTCCTCTCAGATATACGTACGCTTATGACAAGCGGTTCAAGTTGCTGGAACCATTCTTCTGCACTTACTACCAACCAGAGAGATGCGTTCGACAGTTCTCCCAGAGGCAGCAGTACGTCGAAGCCCGACTGTTATCAGAAGTTATGGCAGAATTTGAGCTCACTTCCGCACAATGGTCCGGAGCATATCACTCTGCCCGCTACGGCTGGGATTCCTTTGTCTCTCTTAAAATCTTTCCAGGTCCTAGAGTGTCTGCCGACTATCGTGAATGGTGGCAAATTGTTTGTCCCCCACCTCTTTGTCAAGATCAATAAAATCTTATTCTTCTCATTTTAATAAAATTCTCTCTTTCCATTGTGGTTTGACGACCTCGCCTAGGTAACAAGGCACATTTTCGTTGTTTATTTCTTTTGCAGAAGGAATGACAACACAATTGTCGTGATTCCCACGACGACTCAGTCCCTAGTAATGGGACATCTTTTCCAAATTGTCTACCATATTTTCAGCAAATATTTCTTCCAAAAGCTAATTCCCTCATAATCTAATCAGGACTTTGCCCTGCAGAGAGCATCCATATCATTTGATGGTTGAGACAAGATCAGGCAAAAGAACCACAGCATCCCAGTACTCGTCAGCCTCGGAAGAAGAGATGAGTTCCCCTCGATCTGAGAAGAGTCGAGAGCAGCAGCAAGAAGACGATGGCATAGACCCTCAAATGTATGCCATGTTCAGAAAAATGATGAACAAAATGATGAGTGAGCAGCCCGGGACCAGCTCAGAAAGGAACCCATTCAGAGAAAAGTTCCATGGTCACAGGGGTAAGAAGGCTCCCAAGAAGCAGATCCAGCCAGAAGATATTTCAGATGAATCAGATTCCACTGAAGATACAGATGAAGAATATGAGGTGCCTCCGGCATTTCAGAAGCGTGGCCAAAGTAAAAGTCGCAGATCCAAGAGCAGAGATAAAGAAGAGCCTTTACAAGCGCAATTTAAAGAAATGGCCCGAATTGTCAAAGATCTGCAAGCCCGCGACAAGGGCAAGAAAGTCTTCACCAGTGAGGACTTCTATGACGGCTTAGAAGGGGATGACGATCTGGAGAATCTCCCTCGTAAATTCATCAAGTTCGATGGTTCTGGCGACCCAAAAGCTCATCTCGCCACCTTCTTCGCAGAATGCTCGAGGTTCAGAAGGGATAACCGAGCATTGTTTCTATGCTTCCCCCGCAGCTTGGAAGGAGTTGCCGCCAAATGGTATGCTGAGCATATCAACCCCATCGAGCTCAAGGAGTTCGATAAAGTTGTAAATCTCTTTATTGAACGCTTCTTGTTCAACACAGAAGCGCTGCCTACATTAAGTCATCTCTGCAATTTGAGACAGAACGAGAATGAAAAAGCACGGGACTTCATTCACAGATGGAGATCAGCCTGTAACAAGATGAGAGATCCTATCTCGGAAAGGCATGCATTGTCCTTAATCCTCAACAATTTCTCGCAGCCGTTAAGAGGATTAATTTCCACAGCGCCGTCCAGGACCTTCATTGAGCTGACTGAACGAGCCGAATGGCTCGAGCTGAGTGTGGAAAATGGAGTCTATGAAGGCTTCACTTTTTCCAAGAACAACTCCCATGGTGAGCAGAAGAAGAAAGCTCACTTCACTTATTCTACCAACAACAACAGCAAAGGCCGTAATCAGCACAAAGGGCAGAAGAAAGATTACTGCTACAGCTCAGGCAGTTCGAACAACAAAGATCAGAAAGCAAAGCCTGCTCCTCAGTACAGCAAGCCTCCTCAGCAGGATCAAGGGCCGAAGCTGCGCGAGAAAACCAAACATGAAGGATGGAGCTATGACAGAAAGTTTACTCCCCTTGACCAATCGCTCGAGGACGTGCTCGAGTACATGCTATCAAAAGAGATGGTCAAATTGCCCAGATTGGCCGATCCTCCTGTGCCCATGGGGAAATGGAAAGATCAGTTCTGCAAGTTCCACAGGACAGTGGGACACAATACCGAGAACTGCTTTGTTCTCAAAAACATCGTGCAAGATCTCATTGAAAAGAATCTATTGGTAGAAGGAGAAGAAGAAGAGAAAATGGACATTCTCAACCGCCCCTTCCCTTCGCATACCACAGCAGTAGTGTCTGCACAACCATTTCTACCGCATGAACATATCAAGCCATGTTCTGCGCAAGATCTCCAAGTTCAACATCAGGTGACGGTGCTACGACAAGCAGCTCCAGATTCTAAGAAGATGGACTTAATTTCAGCATTCGGTAAAATGAAAGTTGCGGAAGCACCTGTGAAGTCAATTCCCAAATCAAAAGGAACTCCTGACTTCTTCAAGCAAATCGTTAGACCAAGGCCAGAGAAGTCAAGTCAGAAGCCTCTGACTGCTTTATCCAATGTCTCCATCCTTGACTTGGCCAAGAATTCTAGCAAGCACCAGCAAGTACTGGATGATTTACTCAGGAAAATCAAAGTTAAGCCCAGTACCACTCCTGAAGACATGGCACAGATTGTGAACTCCGCCATGACCAATGCACCAATCACCTTCTCGGATGAGGACCTTCCAAAGCCTCATTCCTTTCACAATAATGCTCTTTATATTGTCGTTCGAGTCAGAGGAATGACGGTACCGCATGTGCTGGTCGATGGAGGCAGTAGCCTCAACATATGTCCTGAAATGACCGCAAAGGCATTAGGGATCAAGGATGAAGAATACATTCCAGATCCCATCACTATCTATGGGTTTGACAATCATGGTCAAACGGCCAAGGGCAAGATATTCTTGGAGGTGTTTATCAACTATTCGGTGCACTCTGTCCTTTTTCATGTGGTTAACGTACCACCAACCTACAACTTGCTGCTCGGAAGGACATGGATTCACAATGCTAATGCAGTGCCTTCTACCCTCCATCAATGTGTGAAATGGTCAAAGGGTGGAATGATAACCACAATACTGGGAGAAGACCCAGAAGAAAGGCTCCCGCAGCCCATGATTCCTCGGCCATCATTCAATGCAGACATTCCCAGCATTAGGGAAAGTGAAGAGATCAATCTCGAGGAGAATCGAGAAATACTTCAGGCACCATCAGAGCCATCTCTGCACACAGTAGCCACGACACAGTGGAAAGGTCCTCAATTCTTCAAGGTTGGAGGTCGAATCGACTACAGCACCATTAAGGATCATCCCTTGTTTCCTCAATTCATGAAGTCAAGAAAGGGATTTGATTTACTCCTGAAGCATGGCTATCAACCCTTCAAGGGACTCGGCAAGAATGAAGATGGCCGCATCGAGCCAATGATTCAGAAACATCGTCCCCACAGAGCAGGACTGGGGTTCTCCGGAGGAAGCTCATCAAGGAAGACTGTTTTTGTCAAAGGGGCACAATGAAGACCATTTGTTATTTCCTTTCTATTCTTTTCCAAATAAATGTCTCATTTTACCAATGTCATTGATCCATTCAATCAATAAAATTCCAAGCTTCTTTGTCTATCCGGATGCCATCTACTCCCTTTTTGTCTGTCTCATCATTTTATCATTCAATGCCATTTTATGTATGGTTCTCTTCAAATGATTGCTTGTCTTACTATAGGCCAATTTGTCTGAACCAAAATTTCTTCTCCAAAATTTTAGAATGACTTCTCGGACAATCAAGAAGCTCGTTCTCAATCCCAAGGCCTCTCAAAAGTCGACAGCAATTCACAGGATCAAAGCAAGCACCGGAAATGACAAGAGTGCAAAGCAGTCTGATGATTGTGCGGAATATGGCCAGTCTCTTCAGGAATTACCGGAGTTCGCCGCAGTTCAGAAGCAGGACGAACCATCTCCTCTAGTACAAGATCCAACTGAAGGCGTCAATATCGGTTCAGAGGAAGATCCAAAAATTCTCCAGATCGGAACCAGTCTAAGTCCAGAAGAAAAGAAAAGGCTTATAGATTTTCTCAAGCGGCATGAAGAAGTGTTCGCATGGACGTATGAAGACATGCCGGGCTTAGACCCCAAATTGGTCGAGCACCGTCTTGTCTTAAAGCCGGATGCTAAGCCAGTCAAGCAGAAGCTGAGAAAAATGGATCCCAGAATAGAACAACAAGTCAAAGAAGGACTTGAAGATCTGTTCAAAGCAGGATTTATCCGAGCTATTGACTACCCGGATTGGTTAGCCAATATCGTCGTTGTCCCAAAGAAAAGTGGCAAAGTGAGGATCTGCATAGACTTCAGAGACCTCAACAAGGCAACTCCGAAGGATGACTATCCACTTCCAAGCATCGATCTTCTAGTCGATAGCACGGCAGGACACGCCATGTTTTCTTTCATGGACGGATATTCCGGCTACAATCAGATTAAGTTGGCCGCCCGCGACCAATCAAAAACTTCCTTTACTACGCCTTGGGGCACTTTCTGCTACACGGTTATGCCTTTTGGGCTCAAGAATGCTGGAGCAACATATCAACGGGCAATGGCTGTTATCTTTCACGATTAAATGCGCAAAATCATGGATGCGTATGTTGATGATATTCTCATGAAATCTAAAGAGGGAGAAGATCACCTCGAAGCACTTGATCAAGTCTTTAAAAGACTTATTCTTTACAAGTTAAGGCTTAACCCGCAAAAGTGTGTCTTTGGAGTCGAATCAGGTAAACTGTTGGGTTTTCTGGTCAGCAAAAGGGGAATTGAAGTTGACCCAGCCAAAGCAAAGGCTATCATTGATATGCCTCCCCCGAAGAATCTCAAAGAACTGCGTAGCCTTCAAGGACGTATGCAGTCAATCCGGCGATTCATTTCCAATTTGGCAATGAGATGCGAGCCTTTCAACCACTTGCTCAGAAAAGGAGTGAAGTTCGAATGGGGACCAGAGTGTCAGCAATCGTTCGATCGGATCAAGAAGTATCTTCTTAATCCTCCCATCGTGAAGCCGCCAGAATTGGGAAAGCCTCTTTTGTTATACATCTCAGTCAATCAAGTCGCATGCGGTGGATTCTTGGCGCAATACAAAGAAGGCAGCCTGATAGAGCACGCCATCTATTACGTGAGCAAGACTTTCATAGATTATGAAAAGAGATACTCTCAAATAGAGAAGACCTGCCTAGCTCTGGTATGGATGTGTCAGAAGCTAAGACACTACCTGCTAGCATCAGAAGTCAAAATCTTGTCTAAACTCAACCCTCTCAAGTATATCTTAGAGCAACCTTTCCTCAGCGGACGAGTCGCAAAATGGCAAGTCTTACTGATGCAGTATGACTTAGAATACGTCTCGCAACAATCAATCAAAGGCCAAGCAATTGCAGATCAATTGGCAGATTTTCCTCTGACCGAAGAAGTGAAAGCCGAAGATGACTTCCCTGATGAGCAAATTTGCAACATCCAGCATTCTCCAGTCTGGAATTTATTTTTCGATGGTTCTAAGAACATGGCCGGAATAGGCATCGGAATCTTACTAATCACTCCTGAGAAGGAGATGATTCCATTTTCTCTCAAGCTCGACTTTCAATGCACTCACAATATGGCTGAATATGAAGCCCTGATTCAAGGTCTAAGGATTCTATTAGACTTTAATGTCAAGAAAGTACATGCCCACGGTGACTCATTACTTGTTGTCAATCAAGTTCGAGCCGAATGGCAGGTCAAAGATCAGAAGCTATTTCCCTATCAGAAAATTGTTTCAGCTCTTATCAGCGAGTTTGAAGAATTCCAGCTCTTCCATATCAAGAGAGATTTTAATCAAGTGGCTGATAGCCTAGCCAGCTTAGGCTCCATTATGGCATTCAAGAATGGAGAATCTTGTCGCTCTTTTGAAATTGGCAGACTTGACCAACCTGCCTTCATTCCAGCGGAACAGGTAAACCAGGCTGAGCAAAGGAAAAAGCCCTGGTATTACAACATCAAAACTTTCATAGAAACTGGCGAATTTTCTCCAGAACTCTTAAAGAAAGAGCAACGAGCAATCCAGCGTATGTCTACTCGATACTTCATTTTGGCCAATGTCCTCTATCGTCGTGGATTCAGTTCAGAGTATTCCAGATGTTTAGATGAAGACGAAGCCAAAGAAGTCGTGCGAGAAGCACATGAAGGCATTTGTGGTGGTCACGTTGGCTACCAAACCCTTGTCAAGCAAATCATAAGAGCAGGGTACTATTGGAAGACTATGCAACAAGACTGTTATCATTATGTGAAGAAGTGTGTGCAATGTCAAATACATGCACCTCCTATCCATGCTCCGGCAACTTATTTACAGTCTGTTGTCTCTCCATGGCCATTCTCCATGTGGGCCTTCGATGTCGTAGGTCCCATCACTCCTTCAGCTTCAAATGGCCACAAATATTTCTTTGCCGCAACAGAATACTTCACCAAGTGGGTAGAAGCCATCAGTCTCCGCACAGTAGAAGGCCGACACGTGGTCTCTTTTATTCACAAGAACATCCTTTGCCGTTTCGGCGTCCCGCATGACATTGTGTCAGACAATGGCAGTCATTTCAAGAATGAAAAGATGAAGACATTCTGCTCAAAATTCAAGATCTATCACCATTTTTCCGCTCCATATTATCCTCAAGGGAATGGTCAGGCAGAGGCCACCAACAAGATTTTAATTCGTATTTTGGAGCGAACTGTGGAAACAGGCCGTGACTGGCATGAGAAGATCCACGATGCACTGTGGGCCTATCGGACCACCATTCGTACACCAACGAATGCTACCCCATCAGAACTGGTTTATGGAACAGAGGTAGTATTGCCGCTACATGTTCAGAAGCCCGCTCTGAAATTTGCTTCACTTCTGCAATTACCTCTTGATCAATACCAGCAGCAGCGACTAGTGCAGCTAGACTTACTCGACGAGAGAAGACTAAAAGCAGCAGAGCATGCTCAATCCTATCGCCAGAGAGTAGCCAGGCAATATGCGAAGTCTATCATCGAAAGAAGATTCAAAGTCAATGATTTAGTACTTCGATCCACAGCTTATCTCAAGCATCGTCCTGGCGGCAAATGGTCGCCAAATTGGGAAGGTCCCTATGTTGTCAAAGAAGCATTACCCCGCAACTCATATCGGCTCATCAATGCCGATGGAGTAGAATTGCCAGATCCTATCAATGCTCGACACTTGAAAAAGTTTTATACTTGAAACATTTATTCTCCTCTTGTAATCCTTCCTGTTTCCTTCAAATAATGATCCAACTTTCTTTCCCAGTTATACTGGGGCATTTTAAAATTTTGTTCTATATGCAGGCAGGATAAACAAATTCCTCATTTCATGCACATGTGCATTCATATGCATCAACTCATATTCATTTGCATTCAATTGCATTAATAACAATCCGGTCGGTATTGGGGATTTCAACAAACAGTCCCATCACAATTCCTAATGATTCAAAGATCATCGCCAATACTGAACCAAAACCCAGCGCTTGAACTGGTATTATTTCAAAATCCAGTATTCAAGCTGGCACATTTTCAACTTTTAGAAAAACCGAGTTCCGACTCGGGTTTTTATTCAAATCATTTTCCTTTGTTGATCCGGGTTCCGACTCGTGATCTCTCTACTTTATTCGAGCCTTGACTCGAACTCTTCATTTTCCTTTGTTGATCCGAGTTCCGACTCGTGATCTCTCTACCTTATTCGAGCCTTGACTCGAACTCTTCATTTTCCTTTGTTGATCCGAGTTCCGACTCGTGATCTCTCTACTTTATTCGAGCCTTGACTCGAACAAATCATTTTCCTTTGTTGATCCGGGTTCCGACTCGTGATCTCTCTACTTTATTCGAGCCTTGACTCGAACTCTTCATTTTCCTTTGTTGATCCGGGTTCCGACTCGTGATCTCTCTACTTTACTCGAGCCTTGACTCGAACAAATCATTTTCCTTTGTTGATCCGGGTTCCGACTCGAGATCTTTTCGAGCTTGTCATTCTCTTTCGTTGATCCGGGTTCCGACTCGTGATCTCATTACCTTACTCGAACCCTGAATCGAGTTCTTCATTTTCTTTTGTTGATCCGGGTTCCGACTCGTGATCTCTCTACTTTACTCGAACCCTGAATCGAACTCTTCATTTTCCTTTGTTGATCCGGGTTCCGACTCGTGATCTCTCTACTTTACTCGAGCCTTGACTCGAACAAATCATTTTCCTTTGTTGATCCGGGTTCCGACTCGAGATCTTTTCGAGCTTGTCATTCTCTTTTGTTGATCCGGGTTCCGACTCGTGATCTCATTACCTTACTCGAACCCTGAATCGAGTTCTTCATTTTCTTTTGTTGATCCGGGTTCCGACTCGAGATCTCTTTATCTTATCCAAGCTCTAATTCGAGTCCTTCATTTTCCTTTGTTGATCCGGGTTCCGACTCGTGATCTCATTATCTTATTTGAGCTCTGATTCGAGCCTTCCATTTTCCTCTATTGATTCGGGTTCCGACTCGTGATCTCTATATTTTATTCGAGCTCTGACTCGAACTCATCATTCTCTTTTATTGATCCAAGTCATTTCAATCATCAGGGTCTGTCAATTGCTCAAATTTGATATTTTGCTCTCCAAATTCCAATTTAAATCTTCAAATCAGGCAATTCTCCAATTTCGACCTCTGGGTCACCCAATTTTCAATTCTCAATTTCAATTACCAATCTCAATTTCGACCTTTGGGTCAATCAATTTCCAAATTCTCGACCTTCGGGTCAATCAATTTCCAATTCTCGACCTGCGGGTCAACCAATTTCCAATTTTGACCTTTTTGGTCAAATCAATTTCCAAATTTCGACCTTCGGGTCACCCAATTTCGACCTTTTGGTCAATCAATTCTCAATTTTGACCTTTTTGGTCAAATCAATTCTCAATTTCGACCATCAGGTCATCCAATTTCGACCTTCGGGTCATTCAATTTTCAGCAACCAATTTTCCAATTTTCAATTTCGACCTTTGGGTCAATCAATCTCAATATCCAATTTCGATCATTTTCTCTTGCGAGAGACCCTTTTTAGGGAGAGTTCGAGGGAGCTCGTTCTTTTCGCATGCTATCCAATTCGTTCACTTAGCCCCTTTTAGGGAGAGTTTGAAGGGACTCGCGTCTTTGTGAACCGTTTGCAAAACAATTTCCAATTTCACACGAGGAACCCTTTCAAAGGGAGAGGCTCGACGGAGACTCGTTTTCTTGTAACCCCCCAATTTCATACTAGGCCATTTTTCGTCATGAAAGACCCTCTTTGCAGGGAGAGTGTGATGGACTCGTTCCTTTCATGACCCAATTTTCAGACCTCACTATTATCGGCCCCCTTTCCATAAGAGAAGCCTAATATTAGGGAGCTTTGACGAAAGCTTAATTTCTCTTCGAAAGTTCGTTTTGCAAACACCTCCTCTTTAGGGAAGAGAGGAGTATTTCCCATTTCCCATTCAGGTAAGGGCTAAGCCTGAGTCTCTCTTTTTGGGGAAAAAGAGAGGAGAATTTTCGTCACGGATGCGTTGAGCCGGATTTCAAATACTCACTTTCACTAAGGATTTCAAGAAAATTTTGTCAATTTGTCAAATTATTTGCTGATTTCAGAATCTTTATTGCACTAGTCAGTTTACCCTCAGCATCACTTCCAAAAGAGCGAAGCTTTTGCGAAAAGGGATTCAAAATTCAAATTCTTTCTATTGGCCAACCAAAAGGATGAAGGATAAAACCTCGATATGGCCAGAAAAGAAGATTCAAGGTTATTGAAAAGCCGTAGATGATCGATATTGATCGCAGTCAATGGCGCATCGTTAAAGGCTATTCTTGTAAGGACGAGACAGTGGAAATATCCTGAGTGCTAGAAAAGAGAGAATTCACCCAAACCCTGTCTCCTCAGAATCACCTAAGCTGCAATTAAATATCCGCAAAAGGGATCTCTCACCTGTCGTCAAGATGAAGGCGAATTAGGCGAGTAGACCCCCGGGGCCAAAGAAGATTCAAAACATCTCCAAGATGACGGAGTTTGTGACGGATCCTTCCAGGGAAAGTCCAAAGCACTGTCGAGATGAAGGCAGATGCGATGAACCTCTCGACAATCCCTAAAAGATATTTAATTTCAGCTATCGCCCAAAGATCTCCAAACCCATCGTCCAAGAAGGATCGAAACATCTCCAAGTTGAAGGAGTTTGTGACGTACCCTTCCCAAAAGAGAGAAAGAGAGGAAAAAGAAAGAGAGAAAAAGTCAGAACATCTCCAAAATAAAGGAGAATGTAGCAAAAACCCAGAGAGCCAAAAGAGTGCAGAAAGATTGTCAAGAGAGAAGCTCCCAGGATATCAAACTGCCAAATTTATCAAGAATCCTATTTAACTTTGTGAAATTCTATTATCAATATTCTTTCATCAATTGCTTTCATAATATCAAATTCTCTTTCCTGCTCATATCAAGGAAATTGATAACTTCCTTGAAAAAGGTCAATTGCAAGCAATTTGGATATCCAATCTCGATTCCACGAAGTGAACCTTGTTTGGAGATAATGCTTTGGGTAGAAAAGAAAGAATATCTTTGCAAAAATGTGCAACATTTTCAAATATTTAGAATCAACAGCAAAATTTCCAACATTTTGACAATATTTTCTAGCTATCCTGACATGAAGTGAGAGCTTGATGTCCGTTTTTGATGCATCCTGACACCAATTTAAATCCCTCCTAAGGACTTGATTCCTTCCCTTCTTTGAGAGCATGAACTCTCAAATTTGCACACTTCCCTGTGTCCCCACTGTCCCACCATAGACAGTCCCATTTCGGTTCGAGGTCGAACCACCAATCATTTCCCGCAAAAGGCAATTTCAAAAGCTGATTTTAGTCTCAGCAATGAGACGCCCAAAACCAATCCCTTTTCAAGCTTTAGGGACCCCATTTTCCTTCCTTTTGCAAAAAACCCTGTCGGATTTACTGTGCAAAATCCGAAGGTTCCATCATGGTCTCTTCCTTCGAGGATTCCATCCATTTTCCGCCCAATCAGGATAAGGGTACAAACCTGAGCCTCGATCAAAGAGGTATTCCATTTCAACACCCGATCAGGATAAGGGTACAAACCTGAGCCTCGATCAAAGAGGTATTCCATTTTCCACCCGATCAGGATAAGGGTACAAACCTGAGCCTCAATCAAAGAGGTATTTCATCTTCCACCCGATCAGGATAAGGGTACAAACCTGAGCCTCGATCAAAGAGGTATTCCATTTTCCGCCCGATCAGGATAAGGGTACAAACCTGAGCCTCAATCAAAGAGGTATTTCATCTTCCGCCCAATCAGGATAAGGGTATAAACCTGAGCCTCCTTTGATGAGGTATTCCATTTTCCGCCCGATCAGGATAAGGGTACAAACCTGAGCCTCGATCAAAGAGGTATTTCATTTTCCGCCCGATCAGGATAAGGGTACAAACCTGAGCCTCAATCAAAGAGGTATTTCATCTTCCGCCCGATCAGGATAAGGGTACAAACCTGAGCCTCGATCAAAGAGGTATTCCATTTTTCACCCGATCAGGATAAGGGTACAAACCTGAGCCTCCGTCGATGAGGTATTTCATTTTCCGCCCGATCAGGATAAGGGTACAAACCTAAACCTCGATCAAAGAGGTATTCCATTTTCCGCCCGATCAGGATAAGGGTACAAACCTGAGCCTCAATCAAAGAGGTATTTCATCTTCCACCCGATCAGGATAAGGGTACAAACCTGAGCCTCAATCAAAGAGGTATTTCATTTTCCGCCCGATCAGGATAAGGGTACAAACCTGAGCCTCAATCAAAGAGGTATTTCATCTTCCGCCCGATCAGGATAAGGGTACAAACCTGGGCCTCAATCAAAGAGGTATTTCATTTTCCGCCCGATCAGGATAAGGGTACAAACCTGAGCCTCAATCAAAGAGGTATTCCATTTTCCGCCCGATCAGGATAAGGGTACAAACCTGAGCCTCACTCAAAGAGGTATTTCATTTTCCGCCCGATCAGGATAAGGGTACAAACCTGAGCCTCAATCAAAGAGGTAATTCATTTTCCGCCCGATCAGGATAAGGGTACAAATCTGAGCCTCCTTTGAAGAGGTATTTCATTTTCCGCCCGATCAGGATAAGGGTACAAACCTGAGCCTCGATCAAAGCGGTATTCCATTTTCCGCCCGATCAGGATAAGGGTACAAACCTGAGCCTCAATCAAAGAGGTATTTCATCTTCCGCCCGATCAGGTTAAGGGTACAAACCTGAGTCTCATTTCGATGAGATATTCCATTCCCCAATAAGGTCAAGGGTCAAAACCTGGGCTTCGTTCCATGCGAGGTATTTCTGTCCCATCAGGTTAAGGGTCAAACCTGAGCTTCGTTCCATGCGAGGTATTTCTGTCCCATCCAGGTTAAGGGCATAAACCTGAACTTCACTCTCATAGAGTGAATCTTTTCTCTCCATTCTTCGCTTCATATCTACCATCTTCCTCGGGCTAATTTCTTCACACTCAGTCAGATCCTTCTAACTGGGGCATTATTTTTATGTATAGCCCAAATTTGGTGTGTTTTTCTTTGCCACTAAGCTCGGCCATGAGCCGGCTTAGTAGCAAAGAGGGGCATCTGTAAACACCCCAAATTTTCACTCACCTCCCCGACAGTCCACCGAGCATCATCATCCAGCCTCTGGAATCGCTGGAGGGCAAAATGGTCATTTTCTGAGCCCGGACCTTGCAAAAGTCCAAATTTCATCTGAAACTCTCAAAATTTTTCTAATTTTAACTCAGATGTTCAAAATTTTATTCCTGACAGAAGACAGGAATCTTCAAGTCTTGGTTCAAGATTCTATTGCATAAGACATGGCATTGCATATCATTGCATGAGCACCTCATATCACTGCACTGCACAGCATGTCATTTCGAGGTCCAGAACTCTTGATTTCAAAATTTTCAATCCAGATTAGAATTTTAACTCTTTTCAAAAGTGATTTCAAAACCCTGGGTCTTCAAAATTATCAATTCTTCCCATTTTACCCCCAGGACTCTGAATTTCAAAATATTTTCTCAGGAAAACGATCTGGATAGTTTTCAATATGGATTTCAGCCACTTCACCTCAGATTTTGCCCTTTTTGACAATTTCAAATATCTTCCATTGCCCTACAGGGGCCAACTCTTTCCAAAAATTCCTGTTTTACCAATTAGTCCAGATTTTATGAAAATTCCAAAAAGAAATTGTTGTCTTGTCCTTATTTCAATAAAGAAGCAATGTGGGACCCACACTGAGGTGGTGTCACACAAGCTTTTCTTTTGAAAATTTGAATTTTGAAAAACCCAAAAATATAGGAGCCTTGTCCCCTGGATTGGTGCCACTTGTCCTTTCTCTCTCCTCCCATTTACATGCCATGTGTCAGCATAGGGTTCACCTAGAGTTGGTGCCACATTTCACCTTCCCTCTTCTGCCACGTGTCAGTGTGGGGCTACCTTCAGAAGCCGCCACATGTCATCCCATGTGTCAGTATCCATCCTGCGCCATGTGTCATTTCAAAGACTACCAGGAGATGCCAAGTGTCATAGGTTGTCCTGTCTAGAAAAAGTGGAGTTTGTCTCCTCTGAGGTGGCGCCACTTGAAGTGTGTCTCCTGCAGGGGAGACGTGTCAACCCCTCCTTCCTTCTAGAAAAGTAGCCTGACACATGTCCTCTCCCTATTTTTTTCAGAAAAGTAGGAAACATGTGTCACTCCTAAATTCCTACAGAAAAGGTAGGCTTGTCTCCTCTGAGGTGGCGCCATCTGGAGTGTCTCCTGCAGAGGACACATGGCAAGCTCTCATTTCCTCAGAAAAAGCAAGTGCCATGTGTCATTTTCTGCTTTCTTCAGAAAAGCTAGAATTTAAACATTCAAATCTCCTCATAGGTGGCGCAGATCCTGAACTCCTACCTTTTTCATCTTGTCTGAGATGGCGCCACATGGCTTGGCCCTCCTTCTCTCCCCTCTGCCACGTGTCATCTTCTGCTTCTTTCAGAAAAAGCAGGTGACACATGTCTCCTTCTAACTCTTTCAGAAAAAGCAGAGGACACATGTCTCCCTCCTATTTTTCTCAGAAAAGTAGATGACACATGTCATCTCCAGCTTCCTTTAGAAAAAGTAGAAGACACATGTCACTCTCTGCTTTTCTCAGAAAAAGCAAGTGACACATGTCACCCTCTGCTCTTCTCAGAAAAAGCAAGTGACACATGTCACTTTCTGCCTCCTTCAGAGAAAGCTAGAATTCAAATGTTCAAACTCCAGGCTGAGGTGGCGAAAATCCTGAACTTCACCTTTTCTATTTTGTGTGAGATGGTGCCATGTGTCCCTTTCCCTCCTTTTCCTCCCTCTTGCCACATGGCATTGTAGGAGCCACCCTGAGGTGGCGCCACATGTCCATCCTCCATTCCTCTAGGGCCAACCTCCATTTGAAATTCGAATTCTCTTCTAAGGTGGCGCCATTTGAGAAGGCCTCTCCAGACAGCTGACACTTGTCTGCCACATGTCCAGACCTCCCTGCATCAGAAAAAGTAGAAAAATCCCCCCTATGAGGTGGCGCATTTTGCTTCCTCCATTCATGTTCTCCTGCCACATGGCATCGTAGGAGCCACTCTGAGGAAATGCCACATGTCAGCCTCTCCTTTCCTGCAAAAAAGTAGAATTTGAATTCCTCTGAGGTGGCACAGTCTGCTTCCTCCACTCCTGTCCTTCGGACACATGTCAAGAGCCTCCAGAGGTGGCGCCACATGGCATGCTCCTATTGTTTCCAGCTTTACACCTCACATCTCCTTTTGAGGTGGCGCCAATCCAGAGCCCCACTTGGCTTCCTCTCTTTTCTTTAATATATTTTTTTATAAAAATAGCCCCATGAGGTGGCGCCACCTGAGGGCTCCCTGCAAAAGCCAAATTCGAATTTCAAACCCCCAGATAGCACCCCCTGAGATGGCGCCACATGGAGGGCTCAGATTGAGCCTGTTTAAAATTCAAATTTTTCAGAAAAATCTATAAAAACAAGGCTCCATGCCCAGCCTAGGGGGACCATCTTTTGAGAACTCTTGTGAACTTAGAAATTCAACCTAGCCTTCCTGAAAATCCGATTTTGAACTTTGGAAATCGTGCCCCCTTTGGCTCATTGAAGAAAGGTGGAGTAGAGCTCGTGCTGTGGCGAATTCGATTCCAACAGAGGTCGATTTTTGTGAACCATCCGAAGCTTGGAGCGAAGGACGAAGGAAGCTCGTGATAGCTGCCCATTTCAAGAGCTCCTACGCTGCGTAACGAAACAAGGTGCACTTCTTTTCCCCTTGATGTGATTCTATAATCCGAATCGGGAGTCGTTTGAAGAAAAAGCTCATCCGAGGGATGGATTGAGCTATTCTCGTAAAATGACGTATATAAAAATGTTTCATTATGCTTCCTTGATGATTTTAACATTCATATAGTTAGCTAGGTTTAATTTGCATTTTATTTCATTCATTTAGTACATTTCATGAATTAATTAGGATTAATTTAGCCTTTATTTCAATTCTGCTTATTTTCAGTAGGTCTCTGTTTTTGTCAGTCAGTCCACACGTCATTTCATGCATTTGTTTTTTATTAAAAATCCCAAAAAAATCACGGAATGCGCCCTTATGTGTCCCTGAAATTTTGCCAAAAATTCGAAGGCATTTGAATTTGTTTACTGCGGTAAACATTCAAAATGGCAAGTCGGGTTTTTTTACCCGGGATACGTTTTGAAAATCATTTTCCGACTTGTAAAATCGAGATATCCTTCATGGGAGATCCGATTTACGATCCAAAAGATGTTTTGAACTCGGGAAAATGTCTAGTTTTTAATATGATTTTATCAGATTTTTCTGATTTTTTTTAATATCTGACAAAAATCCGAGATGTCGGTACACGTGTCAGAGCCTAATTTGGGCCTCTGAGATCTTGGATCGACTTAGGGCTATGGTTTCTCTTTGTGTGTTGCTCCAAATCCGAAACTGTAAAAAGTGAAAGTGGTGTCCGAGATGTCCTTTGTTTGAATATGAAAGCCTGTACTTTTTAGAACAGTGTTGACCCCTGCTTCGGATTTTTTTTGTCAGCCCCTTGTTTTGCTACATTTGTCTGTTCTGTTAGTTTAGGCAGAAATAGTTATATTTTTATTTGTATTTCCGTTGATCAAATGCCGCAGTCATAAACATGAAAGTTGTTCATGTAGGTGTCGTGCATAACTCTGATTAATTTCATAAATTTTCATGGCCGTTTTGTATTTGTTTAGCATTTTACATCAGATTAGTGTGATTTTTACCTCTGTCAGAACTAAATCCCTGTTATTGAACTCACCATGGCTCAAATCCCGAGGCTGTAAAAACCAGAAATGTTCCATTTCGGGTCTTTTAGCAGTCTGAAAAATATCAGAAGTTTCCATGGTGTAAATCTTGCATTATCATATTAGGCATTGCATTTGGTTCGGATCCATAGGCAAAATCCATCATTTTAGGACTTTCCTTGAATTTTAGCATTTAAATCATATCATTTCATGATTTTTAGCATTCTAGGTTGTTTATCAGAGTGTTTAGATGCTTCATACCGAATTTGGTGCAATTTGGAATCCATTTGAGGTTCGGATCATCCATAATACCAAAACAGGGTCCCGCAGGACCCAGATCCAAGCGAAAAACAAGCGAAATTCGTTATTTTGAGTAAATTGCAAAATGCCAAATTCTGATTTTACAATCCTAATGTGTTTAGCAGCATGTCATACTACATTTCATCATCATTGAATTCAATTTGAATTTCGAAATCCCAATTTTATTAAGTTTTCCTTCAAAAAACCCTGATTTTAAAGGTGTAACTTTAATTTTAGGGGTATTTTGGTCATTTTGACCCCAATTCCGAATTTCAAACTGTTTTCCACTGAATTTCTTGCATTTTCATCATTTCAAATATCAAGGAAGCATGAGAATAGGGTTTATATCCAATTAAGTCCAATAATTTCATAATATTATTGGAAAATCTTAGAAAAACCCACATATTTGAGCTAACTTTATTTCAAGCTTGGCAGGGACATTCCAAAGAAGGAGCTGAAGTCTGCAAATTTCTTTTATTTCCTTTATTTAGTGATGTAATAATGTAAATTTTGGAATAAGAGATTTAATTTCCTGCTTAGACTAGGATGCATATCATATAGTTTGATTTTATGCAATATCCTGATTATATGATTCATGCATTTTATTTCAAAAGCACTATGGATGTTCACGAATGGCACGTGCACCAACTCTTAGGGAGTTGACGGACTCGGTGGGATCCATATTTACGGCCCTAGTCGGAATATGGACGAGACCCAGATCCGTAATCTTTCTACTAGTCACATTGAGCCTACACTCTTAGGCTATCTTGAAAATGCACATCATATTTCCAAAGTTTTCAAAATCATGTGCATCAAATCAACTAAGTTCTGAACATATTCATGGCCACAGTCAGAATATGTGAAGGATTTATTTGGACTTAATGCACATTTTCCAACCAATCTCTTAGAAAATCTTTTCAAAGTGCATTCATTCACTCATGACATTTGCATCATAGAATCACTGATTTTCTCAAGATTTTCTCAAGAAAACTTCATTCTCAAGAAATCGATTTCTCAAGAAACTCTAAGGATTTTTCGAAATCGGTTTTCCAAAGACAAGTTTTTCCACAGTTTTCCCAGGAAAATGATATTTTCTTAAGATATTCAAAAGAGTTTTCCAATCTTTCTTCAAGATCCAAAATCGATTTCCAAGTATTTCAAAAGGTAAAATTCCCAGGATTTCGATTCCCCAAGTTTTGAATTTCCTTCTCCAATGAGTTTTCCTATAAATCTTCCATCATTTTCCTAAGAAAACTCTCAAAGTCCAAGTTTTCCTAAGAAGTGCTTCCCTTTTCAAAAAGTCCATCTTTTCTCAAGAATCACTTCCATTTTCCCAAGATTTTCAACTATTCCTGATTTTCTCACATCTTTATAAACTTTCTCATGTTTTCAAAAAAAACCCTTTTTATCTGAGTTTCCTGAGAAATTGACCTCTTTCCTGAGAGATTCTTTCCAACTCCAAATGTTTTCTAAGCATACATCATGTTTTCCAACTTGCATTTTCCAAAATCTCATAGCACATGCCTGAATTCTTTGTGCATTTAGGATAGAACATAACTTCGATAATTTAACTAAGTCAAGCATAGTTTTGGTCCTTGGTTCGATTACCCCTGTTAAAGGCGGCAGGAACGGTCGAACCTCGTACCGACAGGTCGAGTCCCATCCCATGGATTTTCCCGCAATTTTCAAAAACGGAAGCGAGTATTTCAAAACAATTTCCAAAATCCGGTCAAAGTTTGAAGCGCGAAAGCGTTTCTCTCTTTTTCTCTTCCACAAGGAAGGGAAGACGGGGGAAAAATTTCGCGACGAAAACAAGGCCATGGGGGGAGCTCGGACGAGAGCGGCTGAAGGAGAGAAACAAACTTTTAGAAAGACTTCAGAAAACCCTAACTCGACTATTAGTTTTGCATTTTCCAAAAGAGGTCTTCTTATGAAAAGATTTTCAAAGAACGGGTTTCTAAAAATCATTTTACAATTTTCTTCATTTTTTGATTTTTTTTTTCTTTGTTTCGAGTATTTTTATTTTTTTGTATTTTGGGAAATACAAAATTCTAAAATGTAAGGTAAAACAAGGATTTAAACTAATTCTTTTGTATTTTTGAGAAATATTTACAAAAAGAAGGTTTTCAAGGCTATTTTGAGGAAATTTCTTTAGAAAATGGGTTTGGACCCAGGTTTTGAGGAAATGTTCGAGTTTTAAACCTCGAATTGAGAAATACAACTCGATGGATCCAAACGGATACCGGACGAAGTGTCTGAGCTTTTCAAAAGATTATTTTGGTAATTTTGAGAATTTTAATTTAAAATTGGATAATGAAGCTCAGATTTGGATTTTGATAATGGATCCGGATCCAAAATTGAGTCAAATATGGAAAATGAATTTAATTTCAACCAAATTTTGAGAAACAAAAGGGGATTTAGATTTAAAACTGACTCAATTACCCAGAAAATGGGGACAAAGGGCAGAAAGGGGATATTCACAGATGCCCCTCTTTGCTACTAAGCCGGTTGAAAGCCGAGCTTAGTGGCAAAGAAAACACTCCAAATTTTGAAAAATGCCCCAGTCAGCTGATCCGAGCTGGATGTGGAAGATTATTTTGAAAATACGGCTCTTTGGGCTTGAAACCTTATCCTAAATGGTCCAGGGGGGATGAAATCCTCGACAACGATACGACTAAATGATAGAAATGAGGAAATCGTGATGAGACTTTGGGTGAAAATCCCAGGGATGGTGAAAGATAAGAATTTTGATCAAGTTTCATGGGTGAGATAAGATCAGTCCCTTTAGAATGACTTAGGTTTAGCCCTTAACCTGGATGGGACGAATATAGATCAAGACAATTTGGATGGGGGAAAGGAAATATAAACGGACCTCGATGGGACATTTTGAGAGAAATGCCTTGTGAGATGAAATTTAAAACATGATCCTTTCCTGGATGGATGTACAGAACATGGATTCCTTTGTGGGAAAAACTATGATGGGACGGGAAGAATTACCTCGTCTAAGCGAGGCTCAGGTTTAACCCAAACCTGAAAGGAAGGTAACTCGCGGAGCGAGGTTCAGGCTTCACCCTTATCCTGAGAGGGACGACCATACAGAATCTTTGAGTGAAGAAACCGTGATGGGACAACAAATGCATCGCCGAAGCGAGATTCAGGTTTAACCCTTGACCTGAGTGGGAGATGATGCGGAATCTTCGAATGGAGAAACCGTGATGGGACTAGAAAGGATATCTAGTCGGAAATGGGACTCAGATTTAACCCTAACCTGAACGGAAGGTACCTCGTGGGGCGAGGTTCAGGCTTAACCCTTAACCAGAAAGGGACGATGATACGGAATCCTCGGATGAAGAAACCATGATGGGGTCTTCGGAATTTGGACGAACAAATCCAGAAGGGGTTTGCAAGAAGAGAAAAACAAGGGATTCCCTAAAGCTTGGAAAGGGGATGATCTTGGGCGCCTCATTGCTGAGACTAAAATCAGCTTTCAAAAAAAACAGACGACCTCTCGCAGAAGGTTTGGGTTTGTACCTCGAGGAGCGAGGTAACAGGTTTAATCCTTAGCCTGAATGGATACAGGATTCTCGAGGAGCGAGAAAAACTGTGATGAGCCTCTAGACTTTGCACAACAAATCCAAGAGGGGTTTTTGCAAAAGGATAGAAACGGGGGTCCCTAAAGCTTGAAAAGGGGTTGTTCTTGGGCGCCTCATTGCTGAGACTGAAAATAGCTTTTGACAATAACAGATCTTTTGCAAAAAGTTCAGGTTTAACCCTTATCCTGAGCGGATACTGTCTATGGTGGGACAGTGGGGAGCACAGGGAAGTGTGCAAATCTGAGAGCGCTCAGATCAGACGGAAGGAAAGGACTTTTCAATCCTAAGGAGGGATGACGTCAGGATACGTCAAAACGATCTTCAAGTTCACCCTTCATGTTGGGATAATCAGAAAATATTGCCAATAAGATGTCAAAAGTTGTAGTTGATTCAGAATGATTGAATTGTGCTCATGTGTGAAAATATCACCTCTTTCTAACTAGAGTATTAGCTTCAATAGGGCTAACTCTGTAGAATTTGAGAACTAAAATTCGAATTTGTTGCTGTTGAGTTTCTTCAAGGGAGATATCAATTTCCTTGACATGAAAAGAGAGGAAACATTCTAAGCTTCATAAAAGCAATTAAGTGAAAAGACATTGATAAAGAATTTCACATAGATAAAGATGATTCTTGACAGTTTCGGGCAGTTTGATATCCTGGGCATTTCCCATGATGATCTGTTTGCACTCTTTTTTGAACTATGGAGCTTTCTGGGTCCTTTCACATCATCCTTTATTTTGGAGATGTCTTGACTTTTCTCTCTTTTTCGAGGAAGGGTACGTCACAAACTCCTTCATCTTGGAGATGCTCCGATCCTTCTTTTTCTTTCTCCGGGATTATGACATTGGTTCTTGGGTTGAAATCTCTAAATAGTAGCAAAAATCAAATATCTTTTAGGGTTTGTCGGTAGGTTCATCGCATCCGCCTTCATCTCGACGGTGATCCGAACATTCCCTGGAAAGATCCGTCACAAACTCCGTCATCTTGGAGATATTTCAAATCTTCTTTCGCCCCGGGGGTCCACTCGCTTAATTCGCCTTCATCTTGACGACAATTGAGAGATCCCTTTTGCGGATATTTGATTGCAGCTTAGCTTGGATGACTGAGGATATATGGATTGGGTAGGTTCTTTTTACTGCCCAGGATATTTCCACTATCTTACCGCCGAAAGAATAATCTTCAAGAATGCGCCACAGCTATGATCAATATCAGCTCACTTACGGCTTTTCAACATCATTGAATTTTCCTTTGCCGATCATATCAAAGATTTTTCTTCAACCTCTTGGTTGACCAACAGAAAAAGCTTGAATTTAGCTCTTATTTCGCCAGAGTCTTGCTCTTTTGAAAATGATACTGAAGGTAGTTTGAGATAATTCTTTATATGATAAAAAAATTTGAGATCAACAATGACTTGATAACAAATTGGCAAAATATTCTTAAAATCCTTTGATGAAAGAGATCGCTTGATATCGAATCGACACGTCCGTGACAAAATTCTCCTCTCTTTTTCCCCAAAAAAAGAGAGACTCAGGCTTAAGCCCTTACCTGAATGGGAAGTTGGAAATACTCCTCTCTTCCCCAAAGAGGAGGTGTTTGCAAAATGGAACTTTCAAAGAGAAATTAAGTTTTCGTCAAAACTCCCTATCTCTAGGCTTCTCTTATGGAAAGGCGGCCAAAAAACAAAGTTGAGAAAGTATCACAGAGGAACGAGTCCATCACACTCTCCCTAGAAGAGGGTCCTCTGTGAAGGGGTTGGCCAAAGATGAGAAAAATGGGGGCCACAAAAAGAAACGAGCTTCCGTCGAAGCTCTCCCTAAAAAAAAAGGGTTCTTTTGTGTAAAGTTGGTTGTTGTTTTGCAAACTGTTCGCGAAGAAAATGAGTCCCTTCAAACTCTCCCTGGCAGAGGGTTCTTGCGAACAAAAGATGGTTGCGTGCGAAAGGAACGAGCTCCCTCGAACTCTCCTTAAAGAGGGTCCTTCGCAAGAAAAGGTTGATTTTTGATGAAATGATAACCCGAAGGTCGAAATTGAGAATTTATAGCTTGAAATGATGATGCTTGGTTAGCACAAAGACTGAACCTGGAGGGCCAACTGATTAGTCAGCCAAACACTAGCGCAAGCGCCAGATGCACCAGCACGAGTGCTGGATTTCGAAAAATGCCCCAGTACGAGCGCTGGGTTTTTTTTGAAAAATGCACATCAGTACGAGCACTGGGTCTTCGAAAATGCATACCTAGTATGAGCACTGGGTTTTTCAGAAGGAGGATTTGAAAAATGAGACCGACATTCGAAGATATTTGAGAATTGAACGAGAATGATTGTCGGTGTTTCAGGATTATCCCTTATCCTGAAGGGGAAATGATGAGTGAAAACTAGGATTCACAATAACTTGTCCAATACGAGCATTGGATTCAAAAGGAAGTTCAAGTCGGAACTTGAAACTTCAAAAAAATGAGAATATGCAAAAAAAAAAAAAAGGAAAATCTGAGTCGGAACCCAGTTTTTAAATATGAGAAAATGAATGAGAATTGAGTTCGAAAAACTCGCATTCCCAAAGCAGTGAATTGTCCAACACGAGCATTGGATTCAAAGGGGAGTTCAAGTCGGAACTTGAAACTTCAGAAATGAGAATATATATAAAAGAAGGAAAATCCGAGTTGGAACCCAGTTTTTAATACAAGAAAGAAAGTGAGAATCGAGTTTGAAAACTCGAATTCTCAAAACAAAGAATTGTCCAACACGAGCGTTGGATTCAAAAGGAAGTTCAAGTCGGAACTTGAGACTTCAGAAATGAGAATATATATAAAAGAAGGAAAATCCGAGTCGGAACCCGGTTTTTAATACAAGAAAGAAAGTGAGAATCGAGTTCGAAAACTCAAATTCTCAAAACAAAGAATTGTCCAACACGAGCGTTGGATTCAAAAGGAAGTTCAAGTCGGAACTTGAGACTTCAAAAATAAGAATATACAAAAGGAAAGTCCGAGTCGGAACCCAGTTTTTTTAAATATAAGAAAGAAAGTGAGAATCGGGTTCGAAAACTCGAATTCTCAAAACAAAGAATTGTCCAACACGAGCGTTGGATTCAAAAGGAAGTTCAAGTCGGAACTTAAGACTTCAAAAATAAGAATATACAAAAGGAAAATCCGAGTCGGAACCCGGTTGAGAAGGAGATAATTCTTACCCAAGAGTCGGATTTTAGAAGAATTGACAGAATGCACGAATAAGTTCCGACGATTACAAAGATTTATTCAAGATTCTTGACCCAAGATGGTCTGAATTTTGATGACTTCAGGATTTTCCCTTATCCTGGAGGAGAATGAATAAAAGATTAATATGAATTGAAGAGTTTATGGGAAGTAATTCAGGTTTTAACCCTTAACCTGAAAGGGATGCAAAATAAAAGATCGATAAAATTTAAAAGTTTGATAAAAACTTGATGAAAACTTGACAAAATGATAAAATGGATAACAAATCGATGAAGATTCAATTAAATCAGAAAATGAAATGGATGTAATTTAAAAATAGATCAACTGAAAGATTGACAAGTTTTTCAGAAAGAGAGTTCGTCTAATCCTGCCTGCATATGACGAAGGAAGATATATATAGATCAAAAATAAAAATGCCCCAGTATCAGGGAGAAGACATGAGAATTTAATAGAAAAATCGCCGCTTTATTGAGAGTGATTCTTTTGAAGAGTACAAAAGGCTAGGAATTTAAGTGTAAAATCTCTTCAAATGTAAAGCATTAATAGGACCTGGCAATTCCGCTCCATCTGCATTGATCAGACGATAGGAATTACGGGGCAATGCTTCCTTAACCACATAAGGGCCTTCCCAATTGGGTGACCACTTGCCCTTCGGCCGATGCTTGAGATGAGCTGTCGATCTGAGCACAAGATCATTAACTCGAAATCTCTCTCGATGACTGACTTGGCGTAGTGTCTAGCTATCCTCTGACGATAGGCTTGAGCGTGCTCTGCTGCCTTGAGTCTTTTCTCGTCTAGTAGATCAAGCTGTACCAATCTCTGCTGCTGATACTGATCAAGCGGAAGTTCGACGAGTGACGCAAACTTGAGTGCGGGCTTCTGAACATGTAGAGGTAACACCACCTCCGTCCCATAAACAAGCTCTGAAGGCGTAGCATTGGTTGGGGTCCGAATGGTGGTTCGGTACGCCCAAAGTGCGTCGTGCATCTTCTCGTGCCAATCACGGCCTGTTTTCACTGTTCTTTCCAGAATGCGGATCAAAATCTTGTTGGTGGCCTCTGCCTGGCCGTTCCCTTGGGGATAGTAAGGAGCTGAGAAGTGGTGGTGAATCCCAAACTTCGAGCAGAAGGTCTTCATCTTCTCATTTTTGAAATGGCTGCCATTATCTGACACAATATCATGTGGGACGCCGAAGCGACAGAGAAGATTTTTATGAATAAATGAAACCACATGTCGGCCTTCTACTGTTCGCAGAGTGACAACTTCGACCCATTTGGTGAAGTATTTTGTAGCTGCGAGGAAGTATCTGTGACCATTAGAAGCTGAAGGAGTGATCGGACCAACCACGTCGAAGGCCCACATCGAAAAGGGCCAAGGGGAGACCACGGATTGCAAGTATGCCGCTGGCGCATGAATGAAAGGCGCGTGCATCTGACACTTGACGCATTTCCTTACAAATTGATGGCAATCTTGCTGCATGGTTTTCCAATAATATCTTGCACGGATAATCTGCTTGACGAGTGTTTGGTAGCCGACGTGGCCACCACAAATTCCTTCGTGTGCCTCTTGGATAACTTTCACGGCTTCGTCTTTGTCTAAGCATCTGGCATACTCAGAACTGAACCCACGACGGTATAGAGTATTGGCAAGGATAAAATAGCGGACTGACATGCGTTGAATCGCATGTTGCTCCTTTCTTGGCATTTCTGCTGGAAACTCACTTGTTTCAATAAAGTTTTTGATGTCTTGATACCAAGGCTTTTCCTTCTGAGCGGCCTGATTTACTTGCTCAATTGGAATGTAGGCAGGTTGGTCAAGTCTGCCGATCTCGAAGGAACGACAGGATTCACTGTCTTTAAAAGACAAAATAGATCCTAAGCAGGCTAAACCATCGGCTATGTGATTGTATTCCCTCTTGACATGATTGAGCTGAAATTCTTCAAAGTTGCCTATGAGAGCTAAGGCAATCTTCTGATAAGGGATTAACTTTGAATCCTTGACTTGCCATTCAGCATTAACTTGGCTGATAACAAGTAATGAGTCGCCGAAGGCGTGTACTCTCTTGACATCAAAGTCGTGCAAAATTTTGAGGCCTTGTATTAGAGCTTCATACTCAGTCATGTTGTGAGTGCATTGAAAGTCGAGTTTGAGGGAATAAGGGAGCATCTCCTTTTCAGGAGTGATTAACAAGATCCCAATCCCTATACCAGACATGTTTCTGGCTCCATCAAAGAATAGAGTCCAAATTGGGGATTCCTGAACACTGCAGATGCGGTCGTCAGGGAAATCATCTTCCGCTTTGATTTCTTCTGTTAACGGGAAATCTGCCAACTGATCTGCGATAGACTGACCCTTGACTGACTTCTGAGAAACGTACTCCAAATCATACTGCATCAGGAGGACTTGCCATTTCGCAATCCGTCCTGTAAGGAACGGCTGCTCAAGGATGTACTTGAGAGGATTGAGCCTTGACAAAATTTTGATTTCTGATGCCATTAGATAATGTCTCAGCTTCTGACACATCCATACTAAGGCTAGACATGTCTTTTCCATCTGAGAATATCTCTTCTCGTAATCGATGAAAGTCTTGCTGATGTAGTAGATGGCATGCTCTATCCGGCTGCCTTCCTCATACTGCGCAAGAAATCCGCCACAAGCATTGTGGTTGACAGAAATATATAAGAGCAACGGCTTTCCAAGTTCGGGTGGCTTCAGAACAGGTGGATTGAGAAGATATTGCTTGATGCGCTCAAATGAGAGCTGGCACTCTGATCCCCATTCAAATTTCACTTCTTTTCTTAATAAGTGATTGAAGGGCTCGCATCTCATGGCCAAATTGGAGATAAAACGCCGAATTGACTGAATACGACTTTGAAGGCTTCTTAATTCTTTGAGGTTGGTGGGAGGCGGCATATCAATGATCGCCTTTGCCTTGGCAGGATCCACTTCTATGCCTTTCTTGCTGATCATGTAGCCAAGCAGTTTGCCTGACTCTACCCCGAAGACACATTTCTGCGGATTGAGTCTCAACTTGTAGAGAATAAGTCTTTCGAAGACTTGGCCGAGAGCATCAAGATGATCCTCTCCTTCTTTGGACTTAACCAGGATGTCATCTACATAGGCATCCATGTTCTTGTGCATCTGGTCATGAAAGATAACGGCCATAGCTCTCTGATAGGTTGCTCCGGCATTCTTGAGTCCAAATGGCATGACTGTATAGCAAAAGGTACCCCAAGGCGTGGTGAAGGAAGTTTTGGATTGGTCACGAGCGGCCAATTTGATTGTAGCCTGAGTATCCATCCATGAAGGAGAACATGGCATGGCCTGCCGTGCTATCGATCAGAAGATCGATGTTGGGGAGTGGATAATCATCCTTTGGGGTGGCTTTGTTCAGATCTCTGAAATCAATACAAATTCGGACTTTGCCATTCTTTTTGGGGACTGCCACAATGTTCGCCAACCAATCTGGGTATTTGATGGTCCGAATGAACCCTGCTTTTAATAACTCTTCAAGTCCTTCTTTAACTTGTGGTGCCACTCGATGATCCATTTTTCTGAGTTTCTGCTTGATTGGTTTGCAATCCGGCTTCAACATAAGGCGATGCTCGACTAACTTGGAGTCTAAACCTGGCATATCTTCATAAGTCCAAGCGAAGACTTCCTGATGCTGTTTGAGGAAGTAGACGAGCCTTTCCTTCTCATCTAAACTTAGACTGGAACCAATTTTGAGGATTCTTGGATCATCTTCTGAACCAATATTGACATCCTCTGTTGGATCTTGAACTAACAGCGATGGTTCATCCTGCTTCTGAATGCTGGCAAATTCTGGCAAATCTTGAATCGTCGAGTCGAATTCTGCCGACTCTTCAATCTGTTCTGTCATTTTGCTGACTTCTGCCCCTGCCTTCGCTTTGCATGCTCTGGCTGGTTTATTTTGAAAAAGGTTGGTATTGATAACGAGCTTTTTGAATGATTTAGGAGCCATGATCCTGGCAATCCTGAAAGTGAAAAAGGAGGCTTTTGAGAAAAAGGTAAAATGTTCGAAAAATAGCCTTTTGTGCAGAGACAGAGAATGACAACATAGATAAGGATATAAGCAGAGAATTTGTGCACACCAAAATGAACAGAGCAAACAAACTTTTCATTGATTGAGTAAACTTTGATATTTACAAGTAGTTGTTTTGAAAAAGAGAAAGAAACTGGGGTGGATCTTGCCCTTACAAGATGACGAAAAGAAAAGAGAACAGAAAACACTGGCATTGTCTTCATTACTGAGCTCCTTTGACGAAGATGGTCTTTCTGCCTGATGACTGACCTGTGAAACCCAAGCCTGTGCCGGTGACATGCTGAACAGGGATGATCGGCTCCAGGATGCTGCCTTCATCTTTGCCCAGGCCCCGGAAGGGCTGATACCCGTGCTTCATTAGGAGGTCAAATCCTTTCCTTGATTTGGAGAATCGAGGAAAAAGCGGGTGATCTTTGAATGAAGTATAATTGAGGCGTCCTCCTAGCTTGAAGAAGCGAGGTCCCTGCCACTGAACAACTGCAGTGACATTTTTTGTAGGCTGGATTTCTTTCAAATTTAGCATATCCAGACTTTCACTCAGATCAATTTCTTCGGCTTCCCGGATGCTCGGGATGTCGGCAGTGAAAGTGGGACGGGGAATCATCGGCTGCGGGAGTCGTTCTTCAGGATCCTCTCCCAGGACCGTGGTGATCATGCCTCCCTTCGACCATTTGATACACTAGTGCAGGGTTGATGGGACCGCATTGGCATTGTGAATCCAAGTGCGTCCGAGGAGCAGATTGTATGTAGGTGGCACATTCACTACATGAAACAGGACCGTATGTACCGAATAGTTGATGAAAATTTCGAGGAATATCTTCCCCTTGGCTGTCTGCCCATGGTTATCAAAACCGTAGATAGTGATCGGATCTGGGGTGTATTCCTCTTCTTTTAGGCCCAATGCCTTGGCCGTCATCTCTGGACAGATATTGAGGCTGCTGCCCCCGTCAACGAGCACATGAGGGACCGTCATGCCCCTGGTCCGCACTACTATGTAAAGTGCGTTGTTATGAAAAGAATGAGGTTTTGGCAGATCCTCATCCGAAAAGGTGATTGGTGCATTCGTCATAGCCTGATTGACGATCTGAGCCATATCTTGCGGGGTCGTGCTAGGCTTGACTTTGATCTTTCTAAGAAGATCTTCTAGTACTTGCTGGTGCTCAGATGAAGCGTGGGTCAGGTCCAAAATAGAGATGTTGGATAGTGCAGTAATCGGCTTCTGAATTGACCCTGAAGCCTCTTCTTTCTTCGAAGCTGCCTTGATAAAGCGCTTTGGGATCCTGGGAACTAGCTTGGCAGTTCCTGCTACTGCCTTTGTTAGTTTGTTGTAAGATGGGATGACATCCGCCCTCTTGACGGACGACTGTGCCTGGCGAAGGACTAGGACCTGATGTTGATCTTGAATGTCCTGCATAGAACACGGTTGAATACTGCCTTGCAGAGAGAACGCTTCTTCTGTGATGACTGAAGTTGAATGTTTAGGAAAAGGTTTGGACAAGACTTCTGGCTGCTGCTCATCCTCGTCCTCAATCAGCATATTCTTGTCAATACAATCCTGAATGATGTTCTTGAGGACAAAGTAGTGTTCGGTGTCATGTCCGACAGTCCGATGGAAGTTGCAGAATTTATCAGTCCATTTACCCATAGCGACAGGAGGATCCGCCACCTTGGGAAGTTTGATCATTCCTTTTGACATCATATATTCTAAGATGTCTTCGCGGGACTGTTCTAAAGCTGAGAACTCCCGATCATAACTCCAACCTTCGTGCTTCGGCTTTTCTGGCTGCTTCGCTTCTGGCTGGGGCATTGGTTGGACGGGCTTAACAAATTTTCCCTTCTGGGCTGCCGAGTTTGTCCTTTCGGCACTGGGATGCCCTGAGTTCTTGCTGCGATTCTTCCTGCTTATCTTTTTGCCAGAGCTACTGCTGTTGTCGGGAAAATCCGTGGAATAAGCAACATGAGCCTTCTTCTTCTGCTCAGGGTTTCCTCGGACGAAAGGGTAACCCTCATACAGGCCATTATCCAGGCCGGTCTCGAGCCACTCGGCTCTCTCAATCAGTTTGATGAATGACTTAGCACGCGATGTAGAAATGAGGTTCCTCAAAGGCTGAGCGAAATTATTCAGGATAATCTGCAGGGCGTGCTCCTCCGGGATGGGAACCTTCATTCTGTTACAGGTGCTTCTCCACCTGTGGATGAATTCACTGGCTTTCTCATTCTCCATCTGTTTTAAATTATACAGATGATTGAGGGTTGGTGAGGCTTCAACATTGAACATGAAGCGCTCTATGAACAAATTCACAACTTTATTGAACTCTCTTAGTTCGATAGGATTAATGTGGTCTGCATACCACCTGGCTGCTACCCCTTCAAGGCTGCGAGGAAAGCATATGAATAACGCCCGATTATCTTTTCTGAAGCGGCCGCATTCGGCATAAAAGGTGGCCAAATGAGCCTTGGGGTTGCTGGTTCCATCGATATTAAGGAACTTCCGAGGGAGATTCTCGAGATTGTCATCCCCGTCCAAGCCATGGTAAAAATCTTCACCGGAGTAGGTTTGTTTGCCCTTGCTTTTGGCCTGAATATCCTTGATAGCCCGATTCATTTCTTTCATCTGTTCTTGCATTGGGTCATTAACTGGAACAGGCTTATTGATTGATTCGGGTTCCGCAGCGGTCTTTACAAACTGCGGCGGAGGATTCTGATGATAAACAAACTGCTCTTCCTTTTCTGACTCCTCAACTGATTCTGTTTCTTCAGAAGTGGTGTCAGGCTGGACCTTCTTTTTGACAATCCTGACTGGCCTTTTCACAGCCATCTTCTTTGGCTTGCTTTTTGAAATAGCTTCTTTCTGACTGACCTCGGCCTGCTCGGACATCATTTTAGTCATCATTCTTTTGAACAGATTATACATGGCAGGATCTATATCATCTGCTTGATTCTGATTCTGTCCCCTGACTGATTTGGGAGAATCCATCCCTTCGGCCTCACTGTCGCTGTGTCGAGGGACTGTTTCTTTTCCTGCCCTTGTTACAACCATTTTGCCAATGCCAGTGATTTCTGAAGAAGAAAAAGGAAAGGTTAGGGTTTGAAGGGAATTTTTTTTTTTTTTTTTTTTTTGAAAATGCGATTTTTTTTAGGAAAAAGACATGAAGGAAGGAATTGATAGACATTTTAGGTAAGTTATCCCATCACCAGGGATTGGGTCATCACAAATTCTTTGCAATGATTGTGTCACCTTTTGTGGCAACAAAATGCGCCTTATGATCATGACGAGAGATAATCGAAGAAGGAATATATAGAAATGGGTCTCGTCACTGGGGATGAAACAATAAGATTTGGCCCTAAAAAGCTTTTTATCAGAACAAAAGTTTGCATTTTCATTAATGACAAAATTTAAATACAAAGAGAAGGCGGGCAGACAGTTTGCCACCATTCTCGATACTCTGATGATACATTAGGACCAGGGAATATAGACAAAGGAATAAAGGAGTCCCAAGTGTATTTGGCGACGTGGTATGCTCCAGACCACTGATCCGACCGTAGATCGAACTCTGGCATGTGGCCTGTCGGGAAGCGGGTACTGACATGAATCTGCCGCTACGAGAACTGTCGAAGACACCTCTCTGGCTGATAGTCTACGCAGAAGAAAGGGCCGAGCAGTTTGTAGTGCTTGTCACGAGCATAGGTGTAGCGAGGAATGATCTCTCTTCTGTCGAAGAAGTCCCAAACGATTTCCTCCTGATGCAGTTTCTCGATCAAAGCTCGGCACTGAATGGCTGATTTCGGCTGCTTGCTGCTGAATCTGAAAGAACTGGCTTTTGTTGGTACATGTTGCAGGAACCATGATTGCAAGGCATACGTGCATCCTTCCACCAGAATGGTCTCTCTGAGGGCGAAACGAGCCAAACCTCTATAGAGAAAAGCTAGAGCTGCCATGGATACTGAAAGCTGATGGGTCTGTTTGCTTCCCCATCTTCGAAAAAGTTGGGCGACTCTGATATCGATGAAATTCTGACCATCCTGAAAGAATGCCAGCCCCACTGTGCATAGGTCCATGGCATGTTGGATTCTTTCTTTCGCTGCTCGAGATAAGGTATCGACTTCTTCGTAGGCCCCATATTTGTTGTAGAGTTCGAATAGATCGATGAACTGACTTCCACTGATCTCTGTGAGAGGCCAAGATCTGCTCCCTGTGACTCTGGCCAATGCTTCTCGAACATCTATCCCTTTGACATTGATCAAGAATTGTTGCTCGACCGGATCATCTGGCTGACCAGCTGGTTCTGGCAATCCCATGATATCATTGAACTCATCCATTAGCATAGTCATCTTTCCCCATGGAAACCAAAACGTGCAGGTACGCGGATTCCACTGCTCTGCCATAGCTTGAATTAGACTGTCGTTGATGGTTCGCTTGCCAACTGCCGATGCCATCTCTAATCCACAGTCATCCAAATGGTCTGGGAACATACGCGAGAAGGCGGTGAACCAAGAATAGTACCACCGAGGGAAGAAGGTACGAGACTGGATGACCCGATGATCTAGAGTTCCATCCCTTATTTGATAGTAGACATGATCCTTGGGAAAGATAGCATCGAGAGATTCAGATGCCATCGGACTGATACTGAAGCAAGAGAGGAAAAGAATCAGATAGAATGCAGGACTTACGGATAGACTTTTGATGAAAAGAGGGATAATTTTGTAAAAAGATCAAGGGATTTTGAAGAAAAGAATTTCCAGGGTTTTTAAAGAAAGATTGACACAAAAGAGAACAGAACGTAGGTAAAGGAGAAATATACACCCGAGGTTTTTGAAAAATAGAGGAAGTTTTGAACAATACACCCAGGGTTTTGAAAGAGGTTTTATATATATAGGAGAACACAAAGAAAACATTGCATAATCATAACTGCACAAACAAGGATGCGCACGTAGCACTCCCTAAAGGCGAACTCTAAATGCAATATTTGAAATGGCTTGTAGGACCTTAAGCCTAACTCTATGGTTCAGATCATCTGATTCCAATCAAGGTATGCCGATATACTCAAGCTGAAGCTCGAAGTACGTGGCATATAAGATATTTCTCCGGTTCTAAGGTAAGGGCTTCCCAACATCCTTGAGCACCTACCGATATACCTCGGACTATGGCCCTTAGGTACGTGGTAGGGGGGTGCGAACCCAAATAAGTGGTCCAGTTGTGAGGCTCTCTCCCGAACTATGGTTCAGTGAGACAGCCCAGCAACGTGAAGACCGGGACAATATAGGTAGGGATGTTTTCAAAATATGATCAACATGCAAATAAAATCAGAAGGCTCTAATGCAAGTCCTAAAGAGATAGATTTTAAATAAAAAGAAGCATACACTTGCATACATTGTTTGCATTCAATCCCTAAAATTGAGGAGAGTTGTATTTAAGACCTAAGTCTAATGTGAACATGGATATAATCTCCTCAATATGGTCCTATCAAACCATACTTAGATCCTATATGCAATGATGTCAGCTTTAGGACAGAGTCTAGGCTCCTAAGGTTTGCATGAAAAATGAAGCTGACATATGTTAGAATATAGACTTAGATCGTATAAAAGCAAAGCAAAGGCATAGATTCAACCGGACGAAGACGAGTCCCATCACGGTCGCCAAACCTGAGATCATCGCAAAATTTTTCTGCTTCTTGTATCTTTCTCTCTCTTCCTTCTCTTTTCCTTTTCTAACCTCTATTCTCCTCCTTTTGAAGGGAGTAAAATAAAAAGATAGAAAGAAAGAGAGAAGAGAAAAGAAAGAAAGAGAGAGAGAAGAGGAATTATTTCGCGCGGTCTCACTTGACCTTGATTTGAAAAATATTTAGAAAATTACTCGCCTCTGTTTTGAAAATTATTGCGGGAAAATGGAGAGACGGGATTCGCTCGTCGGTACGAGGTTCGACCGTTCCTGGCGCCTTTACCAGGGGTAATCGAACCAAGGATCGAATCTATGCCTTTTGCTTTGCCTAAATATAATCTAAGAATTTATTCTAATTCTAAATGCACAAAGAATCATACTTGTGCAATGCAAGGATGTATGCTCTTTTGAAAATTGATTTGGAAATTTCCAAGTATTCTGAGATGAACTTGGGAAGGAAGTGAAGAAATGATTGAATCTAACTTAGAACTTGGGATAGATCAGAGAAGTTCTAAGTTCTTGAAGTAAAATCAGATTAGAAGAATGAATCTTGAGAATGATTTGAAGTTTTGAAATGAAAGGAAATAAAGCTTAAATATCATAAATGGACTTTGAATTTGAATTTGAATTTAGGAAAGGAAATGAATACTTGGGATGGAATTGAATTTGAAGTTTGAATTTTAGGAGGGATCTGAGATGATCAAATGGTATTTAAGAATAGAAATGAATTTAAGAGATTCAGATTAGATCCGAAAAAAAAAATGGAACTGAAATCTAGAATTGGAATTGGATTCTGGATCCTAAACAGAATGAAATCCGAGACTTGGGTTCTAGATCATAAAATGGAGTGGATCTGAAGTCTGAGATCCAAATGTAGAATTGGACTCTGGATCCTAAGATGGATTTGGATCTGAAGTCTGAGATCCAAAGTGAAGTTGGATTCTGGATCCTAAGATGGATTTGGATCTAAAAGCCTGAGATCCCAAGTAAAATTGGATTCTGGATCCTAATTGGGAATTGGATCTGAAGTCTGAGATCCAAAAGTGAAATTGGATTCTGGATCCTAAAGAGAAATTGGATCTAGAGTCTAAGATCCAAAAGTGGGATTGGACTCTGGATCCTAAAGAGGAATTGGATCCGAAGTCTGAGATCCAATATGAGTGTTGAATCCTGGATCCTAAAATGGATTTGGAGTTAAATTCAGAAGAGGAATCAAAAATTTCTAAGTCTGATTTGAATTTGGGAAAAGGAATTTTAGACATTGAATTTTGAATATACAGATGAATCCCAAAGTCGATTTAGACCTAGGATTTGAAGCTTGAAATGAATCAAGAATCTCGAAGTTAAATTTGAACTTTGAGTTTGATTGGAACTTTTTGAAAATGAATTTCAAAGTAAATTTGGACTTTGAAAATGAATTTGAATTGGAAATTTTGAATATAAAATGAAATTGAAATCTCAAAGTTGAATTGGACTCTGAGGAAAATGAAATAGAATTGAATAGGATTGAAGATTGATTGAAGAAAGATATTTATATCACTTGGAGGTTTTGAAAAGGGAATTTTGAAAATATGATGTAGTTCTATCCTAAATGATGAATGAATTTGAAGAATTTTGAAATTGGATTTTGAAAAGCTATTCCATTCTCTAAATGAATTCAAAATAAGATTGAAGATATAATACATCCTTGACTATGGTTATTGAATGTATTATATAATAATCTATATTTGAATTCAAGAGAAGAATAAAATATATTTGGTGCTTTTATAGAACTTAAAATGAAATTAACTCTCAATATACCCTGACTATGGCCATTGGTATATATTTTGAATTAATTTTAAGTTAAATTCTGGTAAAAGAAGAAAATATCTAAGGAAAATATGATGAATTTTGAAAACGGATCTAGTGTGGATCCAGTGTTACTTCGTAAAAGATAAGAATCCTAAGTCTTGTCCGCATCCTGACTATGGCCATTGACGTGGATCATCAATTTAGGATTGATTTACCTCTTAAGAAATGGTGTACGTGCCATTCGTGCTTTTACCATTGTGAGACTTTGAGAAACAAAGGAAAAAAATGTATGAAGAACAAGTAATTCATGATAAATGCTCATTCATTCTATCTAAAGTTTGAAATGTAAATTCTCATTATATCTAGCTATTACAATACATGAAATCAGATATACAACTTCCTAATAATGATATTTTCCCTATTTCCTGCAAAACACTTGGTTAATGGAAAAAAATAAGGGGAGATTTGTACATATTAAGTGGATTGTCAAAAGATGTTAAAAGAGGACATACTGAAAATAAATGAAGCAAATTAATGCACAGGTAATGCTTTCACACTGTTCACTTAGGACCGAATGACAGATCAAACCTTTGGTGCTCAGTAGATCTTACAAACTCTATGTCTCAGCTAATGTCTTGAAATAATTTCTGATAAATCTTTAGTAATGCACATTGGTTCTAAAGGGCTAGACCCTCCAGCTAAAAAAAAAATTAGGCTGATCCTGTGTTATTGAGGCAAGTGGCGCAAGGAGATTACAACACTGTTTTACATTGCTGAGTGCTGCCGGTGATAGAAGAAGCACAACAATGCTTCTAACTGACGTAGATTAAGGTAGGCTACAACCGGGCCTTGCTCTGTTGTGAGCATAGGTGGGGGGGTGGCTAGAGAGTGTGACAACCAAAGTAGTAGTTGCATGAACACTATCCAGATATCTTTGGAAATGGAGCCGGTTTGAGGATGATATTGTTTGAGCTTCAATAACCTCTGAATTATGTATCAAAGGGTTTTGAGCCTTAGACAATGACGGCATCTAGTCACTTAGGGATTCACAGCTAAACTTTCGGACGACATCAAAAGAATAATCATAGTATGAGACCCCTGAACGTCAATGAGCCGATAGGGTGACTAGTGGATGGAATCCGATCCTGGAAATGGTAATTTGCTGGCTCTGTGGATATCCTAATTATCCATACTAATATTCATGATTTCTATCATCAACACATAAGCTTTCAAAGGCTGGCAACACCTTAACACATATCAATATGACTGCTAAGCATGGACCGTTTGGCCAATATTGACATCCTATTGTGGGTATTTTCAGTAATGCAGAGTCACTGTTTTGTATGCTAATACAGACCATACTAACCCACCGACCATTTTAAACAAACAAAATATATTACCTGATTTAGCCCCAGAGAAATTTATTAACTAAAATTATTTGGGAATTTAAAGGATAACATCCGATCCTGACTTGATATTCCAAAATCCCCAAAACATCAAACTGATAATGTGACTATTAGTAAGACTGGCATTTGCCAAAATGATGGCCATTCATTAGAACCTAAATAACATTCAGATATCTCCATGTTTTCATTCAGATACGTGGAATGTTAATTCAATTTGCAAGACCAGCGATACTTTGACAGACCATAATTATCTTAAACTTCAACAGACGATACCTTAATAAATCATTTCAAATCTCAATAGGCCATGTTTCAACCAATAAATATACGACTAGATTTTCAGGTATTAGCCACTTACCTGAAAAAGGTGGATGCCGATGATCGGAATCCCTCGAGCAGCTAGACAGCTTACTGAGAGGGCGCCGGGTATGACAGTGCGACTGTCCCTGCAAAAGAAAACTGAAGACGTATCAGTTTTTGAATCGGAGCTTACAATTACCAATTACTGATTCTGAGTCAGCTGTTGCTGTAATTGGCTGACAGCAAAAGTATGTCGAGATGACTGCCTGCTGCGGAATTTAAGTGAACTGGACTCCGCTGAGTGTGTCAGTCTTGCTGGAAGGCAGTATATCCCAACTCAAGATCATACTTACAACAGGAACTCCTGCATTGAGGTATCGCCGAATCCTTGGTTGATCTAGCTCGAACAGCGAAATACTCCTTCCCTAGTGATTTTGGACCCTTAATCGAATCAAAGCTGAGACCATACCATTCCCGGAAAAACCTGATGTCTGGATCACCCTGTCAATACCTACTGGCAATCTTGAAAAAGTATACATGTAATGGTGGCAAGTTTCAAACAACACTGACTTTTAGAGGTTTCATATCATGAATGGCAAACAAGGTGTACCCCATAGCCTAAGTCACGATGGTGAGGACTTTCACCAACATTCCCCTGTCCGAACGCCCTTGATGGCCTTCCTTCTCAGTCCTCGAAATACCATGGGGTGAATCGATGCCAATGAAGCATCGATCCATTCATCCAGGAATCATATGAAGACGTTACCAGATCTTCGCAAGAAACTACATGCCATATGCGATGTGCAACTGAATTTAAACCATATGTATAAGTGCCGAAAACATATGTAAAACTTAAGATCAAATTTAACAAAATAAGATCTAGGTATATTGTATGGATGGCTAAAACTAAAGTGTGCAGATGTTATAACAAACATTGAATTTAAAGATGAAATCATCTTACAAAATCAAGTGCAAATGTAGGCACATAGCTGAAATCCTCTGACATGTATGAAGATGAACATGACACTCCAACAAGGAGCATGTTATGACTAGTTTTGTAACCAGATCATTATTGAACAGAAGAGGCCGATGAAGGATCTTGGAATGAACATGATAGAGCGTAAACACTTAGATCATATCACTTATCATAGGAATACAATGTTGAGGACTAATGAATGAAGGCGATCAAAAAAAAAAAATGTAGAATAAATGCAAAGAATGACATTAAGATCTAAAACTCAGGTGGATCAACGATGCCATTGTGAGGCATCGTCGATCCTCAGTAATAGGATCAACGCTGGTTATCAGAGGGGATTTTCCAGAATACACAAAAGGAATTATTGAAAATCTAAGAGAGGGAATATAAAGTGCGAAACAGAAAATATCTAAAGAAAAGCTTGAATCAGTTTAATCAAATAGGGGATCGTCTTGCAACGCATGGTGAAACTGTAGAAATGGAAACTCCTGAGTTAACGGATATAAGAAAACCCATGTAGCCAACCGAAGGGCCAAAGTTTTTATGGCAAAACACAAGCCGATATCGCTTATGGGCGGATCGACACTGCGTATGTTGCTATAATAGAAAAGGAATAGCAAATGAGAAAGAGGGTTTAGATAAAAAAAAAAGGGGGTAGATTCACAAAAAGAACATAACGGTAGAGGGAAGTGATGATTTACCTTAGTTTGCAAAGATTCTGAAGATCGGAAAAGGATAAAAGTGCTTCTGGGGGGTGCTTTCGACCTTCGGTTATTCGGCAGGAAGAACCGACCCGAGGCAAGACTGGAAACCGACGATTCTGGAGGGGGGGTTCGGCCGGCGAGAAGTGATTGCTCAAAACCCTTGCAGGGGTAACCGACTTCCTTCAGCTTGCTGAAGGAGCTTCAGAGAGTGATTAGTAAACTCGATGATGAGGGTTCCGGGGGTCCTCCCTCTTTTTTTTTTTTCTTTTTTTTTTCCCTTCCCTGCTCTTATCGTTCACCCTATGCCCCTTTTATAAAAGGGTCGGAAGGGTCTGGAAGAGGAGAGGCCGTTTTGCATCGATGGCTTGAGGCGAATCCAGACGATCAAAGGGTTGGTGGATGATCTGCCAGGCCGTTGGTGATGGAAGGTAGAGGATGAGGAAAGCGGTTCCGCCAAGAGGGATCAAGGGAGGCCATGGGGGGAGCTCGGACGAGAGCGGCTGAAGGAGAGAAACAAACTTTTAGAAAGACTTCAGAAAACCCTAACTCGACTATTAGTTTTGCATTTTCCAAAAGAGGTCTTCTTATGAAAAGATTTTCAAAGAACGGGTTTCTAAAAATCATTTTACAATTTTCTTCATTTTTTTTTTTTTGTTGTTTTTTTTTTTTCTTTGTTTCGAGTATTTTTATTTTTTTGTATTTTGGGAAATACAAAATTCTAAAATGTAAGGTAAAACAAGGATTTAAACTAATTCTTTTGTATTTTTGAGAAATATTTACAAAAAGAAGGTTTTCAAGGCTATTTTGAGGAAATTTCGTTAGAAAATGGGTTTGGACCCAGGTTTTGAGGAAATGTTCGAGTTTTAAACCTCGAATCGAGAAATACAACTCGATGGATCCAAACGGATACCGGACGAAGTGTCTGAGCTTTTCAAAAGATTATTTTGGTAATTTTGAGAATTTTAATTTAAAATTGGATAATGAAGCTCAGATTTGGATTTTGATAATGGATCCGGATCCGAAATTGAGTCAAATATGGAAAATGAATTTAATTTCAACCAAATTTTGAGAAACAAAAGGGGATTTAGATTTAAAACTGACTCAATTACCCAGAAAATGGGGACAAAGGGCAGAAAGGGAATATTTACAACATTTTGAAAAATTTGGGGTGTTCACAGTAACCTACTGAATTAAATCTACATAATTCAGTTTCTTGTAGTCTCTCTTGTGTACCTACTAGTTTTTCGCGAAACTAACCCATTCTATGGGTACAGGTGATGATTAGGTACACCACAGGCGATGGTGCGATGGCAAGATGGCTTCAAGACGCTCTTCTTCCTGCTCTTAGCTCGCGTCCTGTTGTTTGGGGTTTTGTAACGGATTTTCCTTGGGATATCCGAATTTTGTACTATTTGGAGAACTTCTTAAATGAAAGTGGCTTTTCCAAGTGTTTGCAAGTAGCATGGGTTGTGCGTTTTGGTTCTTTTAGCTAACGCGCCCAAAGTTGTCAGCTTGCCTTTCTGAACTTAGCAAAAGTATAGTCTTCCGCTGATTTTGTAAAACATCTCTGAGATGAAGAGATTCCTTTTTAGTCTCTTGTCCGTTTTTCTGAAAGGTTTGCAAGTTTGAAATTTTGGGGTGTTACAAAAGCCAAATGGTTATGTCCCAGATATTCAGCAAAGCACACAACCATTGTTATGAACATATATTATGGTGAATGGCAACACTATGAATATAATTTTGCAGGAAGTACCATCTAACGCAACGTGGTAAAGAAACAGTGGGGTACATAATGAAGGTAAAATTGTGGTGAATGTGAACCATATCCAACTCACAGAACTACTAATCTAAGCACACTCTGGAGAGATATATACTGAATTGAAATATTGATCCAGAACTACTAAGGGCCTGGCAACTTATTCCCTCATGCTTAATGGAGGAGTGATCGAATGTACATCAAATGCAGATTAGAAATTAGAATACAGAGGAAAAGATACCACAATCATAAAATTCGGAAATAGAGTTGGATAAGCCAAATGCAGAGAATACAACAATCGACCATATCCAAAATGAATTAAACATAAGAGAAGAAAGCAAAACAGAAAGAAATGAAAAAAAAAATGAGGCAATGTGATGAAAATGAAAGAGACACAGCGTAATAAATGTATTAAATCAGCTAATAAAATGATGCAGAAATAAAGGGATGCAAGCTGCAGCAGGCCCAGGACTGGGGGTGTTGCTGTAGCTCGGCTACGGACAGGGAAAAGGGAAGGGGAAGGGTGACTCGGGCTGACCATCACTCGGTCGGCCTGGGTTACGGCTGTAGCGCATGCAGCTACCACAAACAGGGCTATGGCAACCC
The DNA here is from genome assembly GCF_984573655.1 of Nuphar pumila. Classification (NCBI taxonomy): domain Eukaryota; kingdom Viridiplantae; phylum Streptophyta; class Magnoliopsida; order Nymphaeales; family Nymphaeaceae; genus Nuphar; species Nuphar pumila. The sequence continues at coordinate 64,831,446 of NC_143249.1, forward strand.
GAATTGGAGAAAAAAGGATGGTGACTGAGTTGACTACGAGTGAGCCCAGTGTAAACACCCCAAATTTTCACTCACCTCCTCGACATTTTGTTATCATCGCAAAATTTTTACTTTTTTGCGATTCAAACTGACCTTTGAAAAAGATTTTGAAAATAACTCGCCTCCATTTTTAAAATGCGGGATTATTCCGAAGAATGGGACTCGCCTGTCGGTACGAGGTTCAACCGTTCCTGCCACCTTTAACAGGGGTAATTGAACCAAGGATCAATCTTATGCTCTACTCTATTCAACTTGTCTAAATCATATTCTAATTTCTAAATGCACATAGAATCAGGCATGTGCTATGAATTTTCAGAAAATGCACATTTTGAAAACATGATGTTTGCTTTGAAATATTTAGAAAATGTAAATCTTGGAAAATCGTGAATTGGGATTTGAAATGTACTTCTGAGAGAAATAAAAATCGATTTTGAGGAATCCTTGACATTTGGTGAAAATCGATTCTGAGAAACTTGGTTTCTCTGAATTCAAACTTTGAACTTGAAAATATAACTTGAAATTTTGAATTTTGAACTTGAGAAATACTTGAAACATACTTTGAGATTTTCATATTCTGAGAAAATCGATTTCTCCATATGACTTAGAAAATTTTGAGAAAATAAAATTCTTTGAATTCAAACTTTGAAATTGAAATTCTAACTTAGAAAATTTGAATTTGGAACTTGGGAAATACTTGAAATATTCTTTGGAATTCAATGCTTTTGGGAAAATCGATTTTGCTATAAGACTTAGGAAATTTTGAAAAAATGAACTTCTTTGAATTGAGATTGGAATTGGCAAATGCATGAAATGAATGAATATGGATTTAAGGAATTGAGAAATACTTTTTGTATTTTTTGAGAAATGCAGTGCATTTTGAAGTTAGCCTAAGAGTGTAGGCTGAATGTGGCTAATGTGAAGATCATAAATCTAAGTATCATTCGTATTCTGACTATGGCCATAAATACAAATTCCACCAAGTTTATAAACTTCATAGAAGCTAGTGCATGTGCCATTCGTGTAGACCATGGTGAGTTTTAATATGCATGAATCATCATCCATCACACATTAACATTATTTTAAAAAAAATAAACTATATGCAATGCAACCTAAGCTAAACAGGAAATGTAAATTCTTATTCCAAAGTTTAATTTAATTTACATCACTATTGAAATTTAAATACATAAAAAATAAAGTCTTCAATGTACCTGCAAAACTAGAAAACTTTGTTAGTGATGATATGTTGGCTTTTCTAGATTTATCCAGCAATATCAGGAAATTGCTGAATTTTGCTAGATATAAGCCTTTTTGCCATGATTCCCTTAAATCAAAATAATAAAGTATGAAATAAAATTGAATAAATAAGGAAGATAAGATATGAAAATTCGAAATTGGGGTCAAAATGACCAAAATACCCCTAATAACAAGACTATGGCCTTGAAATTAGGGTTTTTAGAAAGATATTTTGATAAAATGCAAGTTTTGAAGTTCAAATGAAAATAAATCAAACTAAATATGCTATGACATGATTAAAAATATGAAAATTAGGGTTAGGGATTTCGAAATTTAGGTCAAATGACCAAATTGCCCCCAATAGCAAGACTATGGCCTTGAAATCAGGGTTTTTAGAAATAGATTTTTGGTAAAAATTTGGGTTTTATGCACTAAATGAAATCAAATGAGCACAAAATTAAACCTAAAGCATCCTAATATGATTATGAACATGATTAAACCCTAAAAATATATGCTTATGCACGAAAATCCAATAATATCACAAAAACTGTGATTTTAGCAGTGTTTTTGGATCTTTCAGGAACCCGGTTTTGCAATTTGCTCAATTCAACCATCAAATGGATTCCAAAATCCATAAAAATTGGTATCTGCACTTTTCATAACCCTAATGTCGAATTGGAATTATAAAAATAATTTTTTGACATTAAATTAATCCGAAAATTGCATTAAACCCTAAAATATGCTATTTTTGACCTAATTCACCAACCAGTCTCAATCCAAGACCTGAACCAGGGGTCAAATCTCCATGGAAATTTATGAAATTTTACATAGACTAACTAAGAAGAAAAACAGAGATTTCCCAATTTACAGATCGGAAAAATCATCTCCGGTTAGGGAGAAACCCTTCCGGCAATCTGAGCTAAAACATATCACTTTTAACAGGGATTAAAACTGCTATTTCAGATTAAAAATACAGACATAAATAGCAATCCCAAACAAAAATCTCTGAAATTTTAGTGGTGAACAGTAGACAGAAAAATAACAATACTCACTTTTTACATATCTAAAATCGGATTTGTGGTTTGGGATTTATGACTAACACAAGTCTGATTAGGGTTTTGGTAAACCCTAACGAGTTTTAAAATTAAAAACAGATTCTCTAAAAGGGGAAAAATACTAAACAGTGATCAAAAAATCCTAAAATTTCACATAAGACAGATCTATTAAATGTAAATCCATATCACTTTACAGATCTAAAATCGGATATAAGATGAGAGAAATATCATCACAGCAAGTTACCTTCTTGATTTTAACCACGATTTTAAAGCTTTAAAAACCCGATTTGATGTCTGATTTTTTTGACAGGGTTTCCGAGATCCAAAACCTCTGATTTTTCTACAGTAACTCAATAACTCATGCATGCATCACATATAAAAAAATCAGAAATAAACAATGAGTTCTTCAATCCGAAATAACATCATCTTTACTGTTCTAAACCTAGAACACACAGAAATTTAAGAAACTTGAAAAACCATGCATTAACTAATGTAAATAAATAAAATAAACCATAAAACAGTAAATAAAAATTATTTCTATGCTATAGAACGTAAAACAAACATGAATAAACCATGAAAATAAATTAAAAACAGGGAATCAATGGCTGGAATTTGATATCACCTTTAAAACATAGATTTAACCCATTAAAAAGGGTAAATCATATATTTTATTGGTTAATAATGCAAAGAATCATGTTAAAATCAATTCTAATAGATTAAAATCCCTGTAAATCACATAAAACAGGGTTAGATCACCTTCTTGGATTGTTCTTGCTGATTCTTGATGGTTCTTGAGGTGAAACCATGGTTGAATCCATGAAATAGGAGGTATTAATGGCTAAAATTGATTTAAAACTATTAAAAACATGAAATAAAAGCTAAAAATTAAACAAAATAATTACCTTGAGGTGGCTGCAATGGAGGAAGGGCTGGAGAGGAGAGAGAAGCTCCAAGAATCCCAAGGAGATCAAGTTGGAAAAATCGACCCCCCTTATGCCTCTTTTTATAATAAAAAATTAGGTTAAAAATTAAAAGAAATTGAAATTTTTTTGGACTCTCTAAGGGGGGGGGCGATTTTTGGGTGGAAAGACCTAACTACCCCTAGCCTACATTATCTAAACTAATGCCTAATTAACCCCTAGACTTTCCTAAAAAATCCCCAAATGTAATGCCACTTGGCATTTTCTACATTTGGCTTTTTAAAACACCTTTAAAAACCTTTAAAAACACTAGTTTTAAAAACTAACTTTCAAAAATGAGTTTTTCAAAATGGTTTTGACTCTTCTAAACTTCTAACACTAACCAAGACACTAACTAACCCTAGTCTAGCCCTGACTTACTCGAATATGGCGCCACCCCGAGTGGGCCCTACTTGAGTTTTTCAAAAAGCGATTTTAAAACTTGAAATTGAAGGAGTTTTCAAAAGATTTTCAAAAGTAAATTTTGAAATTAGAATTTTTGAAATGGCATAGGGTTATAACTGGGTTAGAACTCCTCTGGACATGGTGCCAATTGAGTGGGCCCACATCGAGTTTTGAAGAATTTTGAAATAAACACTGAAAATGGCTTTGAAAAGGGGTTAAAATTAATAATTGAAATTCAAGATTTTTAAAAATAGAGTTCTAATCGAACTGGAACTCCGGGTTAGAGTCCTGAACTCTTAGGACTCTGAGATTTTAGATTTTTAGAATTCAAATGGAAGAATTTTCGAAAGATTTTATCAAAATTTGATGAAATAAGTCAAAAAACACAGTCAAGGTTAGACTCCTAACTCGACCGAACTCTAAAATAGAGTCCTGAATCAACTGGACTCTGCAAAATGACCTAATTTTTGAAAACAAATGGAAATAAATAAAAATGAAAGTAAAAACAGACTCCTGACTGGATTAGAACTCTGGGACAGAGTCCTGATCGGACTGAAACTCTAGATTTTTTGGTATTTTCTGAAAAACAAATGAAAGAACTTGTCAAAACAGTGAAAACAATAAGAAATATTGAAATAAAAGAGAGCTCTGATTCAACTAAGACTCTGGGGACAGAGTCCTAATTAAACTAGGACTCTCCAATTTTTGGATTTTCTGAGAAATCAAATGAGAAGATTTTGAAAAACAAGTGAAAACATGATGAAATTGAAGTTTTGGTTCAGAGTCCTGATCTAATTAGGACCCTGAGAAAGAGTCCTGATTCGATCAGAACTCTAAGAATTTTGGCTTTCTGATAAGCAAAATGATGAAATTTGGGCAAAGCTTTTGAAAACCAGTGAAAATGAAGTGAGAAAATCAATTTTGGATAGAGTCCTACTTCGATCAGGACTCTGGGGTAGAGTCCTGATTTGATCAGGACTCTGAGATAAAATCTCAGAATTTTGAAATTCTTTGATAAAAGTGTAATAGTTTTGGTAGATTGAAAGATTTCTGAAAGATTTATCTCAAAATTGAAATCAGGATCAGAGTCCTGATCCAACTAGGACTCTCTGAACAGAGTCTTGTGTTGACTGAATATCTGAGTTTCTGACTCATTTTGAAAGATTTTGAAAGATTTGATTGAAAATGGATAAAAATAGTTGTAAAAGATTAGAGTCCCAATCCAATTGAAACTCTGAAGAAGAGTCCTGATCCGACTGGACTCTTGAAGAAGAGTCCTGATCCAACTAGGACTCTGAAATTCTGGCCAAAACAGAAGATTTTGAAAGGTTCTTCTCAAAAACAGGTAAAAAGGTAGTGAAAATTAGAGTTTTGATCCGACTAGGATTCTGGAAAAAGAATCCTGATCCAACTAGGACTCTAAAATTTTTGAGATTTTTGATAAATGAAGGAATCCAGAAGCGACACCACCTAAATGGGTCTCATCTGAGAATTGAAATCAATTGAAATTGAGTTTGAAATGAATCCAGATCATTTTCTAAGAAAGTATTTCAAAATATAAGGTCCCGAGGGTTGGAAAATGACAGAATGTTGAATAAAAACCCAAGTTTTAAAATTGTTTTTGAAAGAAAAGTTTTAAAACTCAAATCTGAATTGAATGTTTTGAAAACAAGAGTGTTGGATCTCGAAAATGAGATGGGATGACATGCAATGCGATGAAATGATATGCAAAAATACATGCAATGATATGCAATGACACATGAAATGTAAGTACTTGATGAGGGTGAAAATTTGGGGTGTTTACACATTTTCACCCAACACCATTATTCATCCCCGAGATCGCTCGAGGGCAAAATGGTCATTTTCTGAGTCTGGAACTTGCAAAAGTCCAAATTTCATCTACAACTCTCAAAATTTCTTTATTTCAGCTCAGGTGTTCAAAGTTTCATTCCTGACAAGAGACTGGAATCTACAAATCCTGGTTTAAGATTGCTTTTCATAAGACATGTCTTTGCATATCATTGCATGAGCATTTCATATCACTACACTGCATAGCATGTCATTTCGAGGTCCAGAACTCTCGATTTCAAAATCCTCAATCCAGATTCGAGTTTTAACTCTTTTTAAAATTGATTTCAAAACCCTCAGTCTTCAAAATTGCCAATTCTTCCCATTTTACCCCCAGGACTCTGAATTACAAAAGTTTTCTCAAGAAAACAATCTGGATAGTTTTGATATTGATTTTTAAAGTTTCGTTAGTTGGAAAGAAGGGGATGCAACTTTAAATTTAGAAGACTTTATTTCAAACTTTTGCAAAAGGGCTCTAAATTTCTGTATAAAATCTCTGCATCTTTTTATTTTGCCCTGAAGGACCATTTTTCTTCTAAGTTTTGAAATCAAGCCAATTTTTACTTCATATTTTCTAAACTAGCCTACTATTATAAAAATCCCAAAAAAATAATTTATTTATTTTGAATTTGCTTTCATTCCAAATAAATGACACGGGACCCACCTGTGAACACCCCAAATTTTTCAAAGATTTGTAAAAATGGCCTTTTTTTGCTCCTGACCCCGTTTTCTGAGAAAACCAAAGCTAAATTTCAGTCATTCTTCAGATTTTCTGGATTGAATTCCATATTGATATACTCAAACTCGATTCCAGATCCGGACCCATTGTTCAAAATCTAAATCTGAGCTTCGTTATCCAAATTTTCAAAATAAAATTTCAAAATACCAAAAATAACCTTTTGAAAGGCTCAGGCAGTCCGTCCGGTATCCGTTTGGGTCCATCATGTTATATTCCTCGATTCGAGATTTAAAACTCGAATATTTTCTCAAAACTTGGGTCCAAACCCTTTTTCTGAAGAAATCAAACCCAAATTTCTCAGAAAACCCTTCTCTTTGTAAATATTTCTGAAAAATTATAAAATGACTTTTAAATCCCTTATTTTTCTTAGTTTCATAACTTTATATACTAAAATGAAGAAAAAGAACAAAAAGAAAATCAAAAGGAAGAGAAAAATACGAAAAAATTAGAAGTAAGCCTTTTTATAAAAATCATTTCTTATAAAAAACTCCGTTTAGCAAATTTTTCTTAAAAGACCCCCTTTTTGAAAATCTCATAAAATGAAAAACCCGATGACCCCCTTTACAAACCCTTTAGGGTTTTGAAAGCCCTGGGAAAAGAGGTCAGTCGGCTGGCGCCTCCCCCCCTTTCTCTCTTTTTCTCTCTCGAAAGCTCTCTCATCTCCTCCTTCCTGCACCCGAATCACACATTGCGGAACCACCCATCGTGGAACCACCCATCGCGGAACCACCCGCCTTCTCCTACCTCTCCCGTCGATCTCTAACCGAATCCCTCCCGAAGCTTCTTCTTCCTCTTTAAAAGAGGCACGAAGGGGAAGGGTTCAAGGACCGTTTCTCACCCCTGCACCCTTCTTCATGATCATCCTCTTCCTTCCTCCTTCAAAATAACCTGCGAAGCCGCGGTAAGTATCCTCCCTTCCTTTCTGTTTTCCAATTGTTCTCATGTTTCCCTTATTTCGAGCCCTCCTAAATACACCATTAATGGTGTTGAGTTGCCTATAGCAACCTCAACACCTCCTGGTGTGATATTAACCGAATGATGCATGCCGACCTTGCTTTTCATTGTAAATTTTCTCGATTTTTATTCCAGTCCCCTGTTTCATTTTAGTTTTTGTTTTTATTCTCGATTGTTTACTTGTGTTCCAATTTCTAATTTCTCTCTTGCATCATTGTCGTTTCTTTCGATATTTGATTTCACGCCTCTAGTATAATCCACCATTATCTTGCTCTTTCTCTGCATTATTCCTTTTCTGTTGTTTTCCGATTTTTGGGATACCACTGACGCACTCTCCATGATTCTGATTTGCATATAGCAAATTCAGTCTATGGAAATGCAATAGCAATGGAATCACCGATTCCAATATCGTTTGTTTTCTTTTCTCAAAAAAAAAATTTCTTTATGCTTAGGCAAGATTTGAATGTTAATATGTCCAGTCTCGTTTCTGGTTTTCATGTCTTATTTCCCCCTTCCTATCCTTTTTTTTTTATTATTATTTACCCCTGATGTTCATATCAGATTATTTATTCTACGTTTGATTTCTAGTTTCAGTGTTATTCTGTGTTATTTGAAATTTTGTGTTATTTGCATCAATGACCTTCTGTGTATGGACGTCTGTATGTCATCCCCATTTCTGATCCTCTGCATATCGCTAAGCCCCAATGTCGTCTGCTTCAACGTTCGAGTCCGAGTTGGGGTAGCATCCTGCACATGATCTGGAACATTGTGTTGCCCTGTCCACTCCCAAATCGAGATCTGGCTGAATGGATTTGCTGGATACAATTTTTTTTTTTTTTTAATTCCCTGCGGACCTGAGCAGCAGAAATCAATCCATCATTACGAAATTCTAAATCCGATACTTGGGGTTGATCTGTTAGTTAAGTATATTGAATTTGAAGGATCGATGAATTTAAGATTTTCATCACTATAGGGAGTTGTTATATCGTTAAGGATGCTATCAATTTTTGCAATACATCATCCACAATCTGGGTGATATCCTCTTACCACCTACAATACAGTAGCCTTGTGGGTTGTTGTAATCCATCGTGCTCTTCAGGATCCTCAAATTCCACCTGAGGGTTTGCAACAGTTCCCCATTGAGGCATTCGACCTGACATACGGATATCCTATGTGCTGGAATGCTTCTGGCTTACGTGAGGTCCTTCTCAAAAAAAAAGGGGGTCGGAAGAAAGCAAGGCACATAAAAAAAAAAGGTATCTCTTCTGATCTGCTGAGTCATCTTTTATGCAAGAGGCATCTGTTAAAACTTTGTTTTGCTGGATATGAGTATTCAAGTAGATTCCCAACCTAATAAAATCTCTTGTTATGAATTGAAGGGACTTTACTTTCTCATTTTATTCTGCAAATCATTACATTTATCATCCATTATCATAGAAAAGGTCACCTAGTTGTGTGGACTCATCGTGTACTGTCAGTTTTTCAACTTGCAAAATCTAAAAAAAAAAAAAGGTTATACATGAACTATGTCTTTTCCTGTATATAATACTTATCTATCATGAAGGTGATTATCCCAGCGAAGAAGGGATTTCCAGAACCATAATGAAATTTGCAAAATTTGTGCATTTTGTGATGATTCTAAGGGAGGAGCAGCTAACGAGTTGAGCTGATTGACTGATTTTAACTGTTTGGTTTCACAGAACATGCTAGCTGTTTCTCTGACCAACTTGCAATTTTGCCCACCTCGTATGGTACTAACTGGTACAGTATGAGAATATCTGCCTGTGCTATTTATTTTACCAAAAGAGATTGAAATGACACAAATTCAGTTAGAAAGAACTGTGTTTCTCATTGTAGAAGGTGTTGTAAAGTTCCTCAAAAGTATCTCTTATGATGGAGAAGTTGGTGATCTCCTCTCCAAATAACTGTAGTGTTAAAATAAACTAACTCTGATCCGCTGGTGCCTCATTCAGTCATACTCTTGTGCATTTAAACCTGTCTCTCCATATGACTGAATGTTGGTTGCATTGATATGTTCTTTTCAAAGTTGGGGCAGCTGTTGCTCATCTCATTTTGTTCATGCTAGTTGTTGCTGTGCATTTTTTTTTTCATGCTTTCATATCCGGCCTTCTGTGAGGTGAACCTCAATATTCAAGGTCAGGCTTTTACCAATATTTGATATGTATTGTTCAATAGTTTAATGAAATCATCATAGAATTTTGTACTCGAAAGTGCAGTTATATTGCAGAACAGGGTGGTTGATGCCTCCCCTTTGAAAAGGTCTCTTTCATGCAGAAGTTATTGTAGGTGAACATTGGTCTAGCTATGTAAGTTACAGTTTGTTTGGGTCGGGTATGTGTTATTGTGTTTATCCACCTTCATAATGTTGTTCAGAAACTAGCGGGAGAGGGCAACAAACTTCGTTTGCAGCTCTAAAAATATGGGTGAAAGGGTTTCCACTACTTGTCACAATTTCATGTTTTTCGGTTGTATATACTTTTTTTCCTTGTTATGTTTATGAGTCTGTTGCGTGTGAATAGTCAGTGGCGTCTTTTCATAGATCTGCTAGACATTAGATAATCATCCCTTCGTTTAAATTCGTTGGCACTTACAAACAAATCATCTTCTTAATGAAATCATTCTACCATGATCATCCTTCTTTTCCTCTATGGCAGTTCAATAATGAACTACCATAGTTGTTACATTCATTTTTTTTTTACAGTGGTTCCCAATAAACCATTGTATCTTCTTTTCCTCTATGGTAGTTCAACAATGAACTACCATAGTTGCTGCACTTTTTCTTTTTACAGTGGTTCACAATGAACCATTGTATCTTCTTTCCCTCCATGGTAGTTCAACAATGAACTACCATAGTTGCTGCATTTTTTTTATGGTGGTTCCCAATGAACCATATCTCTTCTTTTCTGTGGAGGATTATCAATAATTACCATATTTCATGATGATTCACCTTGGACCATCCGGGCTCCTACATCACTCCATATGTGCATCCACCAGAATTATTAATTTTTCAAGACCATCTATCTAAATTTATTCATGGACCGTTTATAGTAGCATCACTGCAGGTGACTGGCAATGGCTGTTCAGTGGATGAACAATTCACCACGGACCTAAACCCTTCCCCGGTTGTTTTCTCTGATAAAATGCTACCCGGCATCTCTAGGTAGGTTGCCCTTATTAATTTGTTGGGCAGTGGTCAGAATAGAAGCTGTGTAAATATTTTGAGCAGTTTTTGTATAAATTCACAACAGAAGGTGTTGTTATGACACAGATGTCCATTACATCCATTCACCCTTTTATTACTATAGACCCATGCTTTACAAACACTTGACATAGTGTTTTTCTCTTGTTGTCACACTATGCCATTGCGGCTATGGCTGGTGGAGCTGGGTTTGACATGAACTTGGCTTCTCCACAGCAGTCTTCCCTGCATGTACCTTTACATACAACAGTTCTTGGCACTGCTGTAACCTTTCATAGATTTACAGCAGTGCCAATGCACTGCTGTCAATATTTTCCCCTGTATCCATAGCAGTGCCTGGCACTGTTGTGCAGCAGTGCCAAGGCACTGCTGTAGTTTGTCTTTCAAGACCCCATAATAAATATCCAACATTATTACCATTCCCGGTTTGTCATCCACCCTGAGCCTAATCTCATTCCTATGTACCTGTTTGCAGCCAACCAGCCAATGTTTGGTTAGATTTAAGTCAATATAAAACAGTGAAAAGAAAACCCTGGTTGTTTACAATTTAAAATCCCTTAAGGGATAGCCATCTCTCCCGTTCTTTACAACATCTTCAAGCATTCCCATTTTATGTATATCAATCCCTTGTATATGTCTTATATATGTACATACATATATATATATATCTATACATATGGATATACATATATATATATATGCACGTATATATGTGTGTATATAGGCATGTAATGTCATTCTTCATCTTTTCCATCATTTATATCTTGGCACATGAGCATTTCATCATTAAAATCTATATGATATGGGTAATTTCTCTTCTTTTTTCATACTAACCAAGTGTTTTGCAAGAAATATGTGGAAAATGTCATTATTTGGGATTTGTATTTTCAATTTTATGTGTTGTAATAGTTAGATCTTGAATGAGAATTTGCATTTCCTGTTTTAGATAGAACGAATGAGCATTGTAAATAACATAAATTGTTTATTTTCATGCTTTTTACCTTTATTTCTCAAATTCTCAAAATGGTGAAACACGAATGGCACGTGCACCATTTCGTAAGAGGTAATTAATCCTAAGTTGATGATTTACATCAATGGCCATAGTCAGGATGTAAACAAAACTTAGGATTCTTATCTTTTATAAAATAACACTGGATCCACACTGGATCATTTTTCAAAAATCATCATATTTTCTTTAAATATTTTTCTCTTTTATCAGAATTTAATCTAAAATTAATTCAATATATATAACATGGCCATAGTCAGGGTATATTGAGAGTTAATTTCATTTTAAATTCTATAAAAACACCAAAAGGTATTTTATTCTTCATTTGAATTTAGATAGGATCATTATATAATACATTCAATGACCATAGTCAGGAGTGTATTATATCATTAATCTTATTTACATTCATTTAAAGAATGAAATATGATTTTCAAATTCCGATTTCAAAGTTATTTAAATTCATGCATCATTTAGGATAGAATTGCATCATGTTTTCAAAATTCTCCTTTAAAAACCCAAGTAATTGTGAATATCTTTTCTTCAATTTCTATTTAAAATTCATCAATTTTATCTCATCTTCAAAGTCCAAAATTTGACTTTGAAATCAAGTTCAAAGTTCCATTTAACGTAGAAATTCTTGATTTATTTTTTAAATTCCAAAATCAAGTTTCAAATTCAAAGTCCAATTTGACTTTGAAATTCATTCAAAGTTCAAATTTTCAAATCAATTTTGAAATTCCAAATCCAAAGTTAGATCCAAATTACATCTGGGATTCCAGATTTCGGATCTAATTATCATTTGGGATTCTAGATCCAGAATCCAACTCCACCTTGGATCTTAGACTCCAGATCTAATTCCGTTTAGGATCCAGAACCCAATTTCAGCTTGGATCTCAGATTTCAGATCCACATCCATTTTAGGATCCAGAATCCAATTCCATATTGGATCTCAGACTTCATATCCAAATTCGATTTTAGGATCCAGAATCCAATTCCATATTGGATCTCAAACTTCAGATCCAAATTCTATTTAGGATCCAAAATCTGATTCCCTCTTGGATCTCAAATTTCATATCCAAATTCCATTCCAAAATTCGGATTCAATTCCACCTTAGATCTCAGACTTCAGATCCAAACTCCATTTCAAAAACCCAGATCCAATTCCCATTTAGGATTCTAAACCCAGAATTAAATTTTGAATCTCAACTCTATTTAGAACCCAGACTTTGGATTCAAATTCCATCTTGAATTCCAGATTTCAAATCAACTTCTATTCTCAATTCTTAAATTCACATCCATTTCATCCCATATTTCAAAATCCAAGTCCTGATTCCTAAAAATTCCAAAAAACCAATTCTATTTCTCAATTCTATTTTTCTCAAATCTTATTCTGATTTCAAAAGCTTCAAAGTTATAATTCCATTTCAAACATTCATCCAGGTTCAAAATTCTAAATTCAAAATCCATTTATGACTTTGAATTTTCCTTTCTTCTCCTTTTATCTTAACTTCAAAATCATTCTTTTCGAAGTCCATATTTATTTTCCCAAACTCTGATTATTTCAAAAACTTAGAACTTTAAATCTTAAGTTCTAAGTTAGAAACCATTTCTTCACTCTATTTTCAGATTCATCTCAGAAATACTTGGAAATTTCCAAATCATTTTCAGAAAGAGCATCACACTCAAATTCCAAGGCATTTCCCTTATTTTCATGTGGGGTTCACCCCGAGGTTTTACAAATTTATAATTCTTTTCTTTAATTTTTGTTTTTTTTTTGTAAAATAATAAAGTGAGCCCACACATGGGTGGCGCCCCACTAGAGCTCCCTGCAGAAAAAAAAAACAAACAAAAATAAATTTTATTTCAAAAAAGATTTTAAATCTGGCTGAGGTGGCCTTTCCCTAAAACCTCCCATTTATTTCGTTTCACTATTTATTATTTTTTTTATAAGAGCAACCTTAGATGGCGCCACAACCAAGCCTTCCTAAAATGTTCATTTTACCTAAACTTTAGGTAAATGAACCAAAAATTTTAAAAGTCATAAGAATCCTCCCCCTCTAAAAACGGCGGATTTTCAAAATCAATCAAGTTTCAGTTTCAAGATTTTTCAAAAACTATAATGGAACCGCAAAGGGAAAGCCCTGATCTTTTGATGGAAAGGGGCTCAAAATCTTTAAAAAAGGGACATTTTAAGGGAAAAGGGATCCCTGGCCGATTGATTTTTTTCCTTTTTGTTCTTATCGTAGGTACCCTCTTCTGGGCGGTGGAGTCTTTCCCCTCTGGGATTCCGTCTCTTCCATCCAGATTGCAAAAACTCCTCTTGGTTGGCCGTGGGATAGAGACCTGCTTCCTGTTTCCTTCAACCAGTTCAGAAGAGGATTGGCCCCTTTCTTGCTGGTGACATGGGATCTACAAGTCCAATAGAAGAGGATCGCCCCCTTTTTTTGCTGGTTACTGGTTCGTTTGGTGCAGGGGATCCACAAGGTAATATGAGGTTGCGTTCTGTTATCTCTTTGTTCAGTTTCATTAAATCAAGCATTGTTGTAATCTGTTAGCTGGAATCAATATAAGATGAAGGTCCATCTATGGTTTCGTTTCAGCATAATCGAGGAGTTTGAAATGGATAGTTGGTAGGATTTCACAATCAGGCTAAACAGATGAGACGATTCATCCTTTTCATGGATCAAACCTCTCATCTCAGTAGCCTATATACATTCAGCCACCGTCTTTCATCAGAAGCTTTCAAAAAGGATAGCAGGAAGAATGTGGTGATGTTTTATCATCTATCGTTGGAGGTTCAATTCACCCCTTTGTGGAAGGAGATCCTTCATCCTTTGCCAAACCAGGACTCCTGTCTGTGTCATTCCATATTGTCCATCACTGATTTTGTCTATGTGTTTGAAGGTGTGACAACAAGAAATATCGATTTACCAATGTTGCAATCTCTGTAAAATGCAGTAAATAAGACTTCCTTTGAGTCTTTATTCATATGTAACATCTCTGGCATCTTGATTTTTTTTTTCTTTGACCTTGTTGTTTTCATGCATTTTACCTTATTTTTCTACATGCTTTCTGTTCGATATTGGCATAACCCAACCCCTCTGCATTTAACGCCTATCAATAGTCCCTGTTTTGGTAACCACCTATTTTAATTTCCAGTATGTAACTGGTGTATCATAACAGCCCATTTGCATCATCATATTTCTGTTTATGCTTTCTCCACCTTTTCTGCAATAGGTTTGTATTAATCACACCTTATGTTGCAGCTGTTGCATTTCCACTGTATTATATTAGCATTGCCATATGTTATTTCTGTATGTTCGGCATTTGTAATTTATATATATGTGCATTTTCATATGACCCTTGTGCCTGTCTTCATCCCACTGCATATATTACTTCCCATTTTTGTGCATATAAAATCTATGTTTCATATTTGCCTGTCACATCTGTGTTAGTTTACCATCCAAGTTCTGCAAAATTTTCTGCATTGTTCTGCATACATTCTGCATACATTCTGCATTGATTCATTGCAATTTCTGATTTACAATCCTTCTCTTCTATCATAAGGTCTAAAGTGCTTTTAGTAGAATACCTGTTGTAGGTTTCTCTGCAAGTGTCTCGTTAATATTTGTCGAAAGTTCCTTACAAATGTACTTCGTTAAACGTTTGCTAGAAATTTTTTTACAAAATACATTTTTTTGCTACGAATCATCTCTCCTCCCACAGCATAGTGTCTGATTTCCATTGGCCTATTATAAATACACTACTGGACATTCCAACAGTATATCATTTTCTAATGATTTGCTGGATACTTGTCAGCATATTGCCATCCTCCAACCCCTCTTTACCATCTCATAGCCATTGTCCACATATCACTTCCCCTGTAAGCCATCTACCTTGTTGTCCAGACTTCTGCATATTGACCACCCCAGCATATCTTCTGTAATTTCACTCATTATACATTATACACTCTGTCATCACATATAAGCCTGCACAAATCACTTCTTCACAAGCATATTGGTTCCTGTAAATTCACATTACCTTTCATTATAACTTACACATTCAGTTCTAGAGTTGTACATCCTTATTCCACTACACTCACACATTGTCATCTTGCACTAATGCTCCTTTGCAGCCACCCTTCCCCTGTACACTTTAGCCGCAGCTTATTCATTGACATAGCTATGTAGTTTCAGCATAGATTTTCTGTTGGCCTTTTTGCACAGTAATCTGTGTTAGGTATGGTCAATTCCTGAAGAGGTCTCTCATATAGATATCCATTACACCCTAGTAATTGGTGGCATTTTCCTTCACAATTTAGTTATACTCACTGTTACATTCACGTAGTCATTTATGTATTCCACTGCCCATTTGCATATTTCTAAATATATGTAGTCTTGTTTACATTTATCCATTATCTATGGAAAGTCAATTATTATGCATATTTTCCCATCATAAACCTATATATATATATATATATATATATATATGGATCTCCACATATACGTTTTTTTTATGCATAAGCATTTAGGTAGATACCTTTTTCCTATAAATATACCTCCATTATCACAACTCATTTAGCATAAATCTCAGTATTTAGATAAATATACATGTATTTCTCATTTAAGTTTAAATGTGGTGCCTAGATATTATCATATGCCTTCCAGTCATGTTTAGCCATTATACTGTATATTCCCATTGTATTTCAAACATAATTACTTATGTATCGTCATTTGCAAATCACTCTCTTTTGTATACCGTATTTCTCATACTAATTCATTTTGCAGGGGAATCCTGGAAGATATGGCTTATTTTGGCGCTATCATTTATTTATTTATTTTGTGTCATCTATGTAACAATAAAATGTAAATTTGGAATAATATTTACTTTTACTGCTTAGATTAGGATGCATATCATATAGTTTGATTTCTGTAATTTCCTGACTATGTGGTTCATGCATTGCATTTCAAAATCACTATGGATGTACACGAATGGCACGTGCACCAACTCTTAGGGAGTTGATGAACTCGGTGGAGTCCACATTTACGGCCCTAGTCGGAATATGGACGAGACCCAGATTCAGCATCTTTCTACTAGTCACACCGAGCCTACACTCTTAGGCTATCTTCTAAAATTCACTGCATGTCTTTGATTTTTACAAAATATTTTAAAATTATCTAAGTAGATTACAAGCATATTTGCGGCCATAGTCGGAATATGTGGTGATATTACTTTAGTTTAATTCTAAAATTGCATATTTTCCTAAAAAGATGTTTTCACAAAAGGACATTCATCCATTCAAGTCATTTGCATCATGAAATCACCTGCATTTCTCAAACCTTTTCTCAAGAAAATTGCATCACAAGGAAATCTATTCCTCAAGAAGCTCTGAAAATTTTCAAAGTTGGATTTCCCAAATTAAGTTTTTCCAAAATTTTCCCTAGAAAATGTTCTTTTCTTAAGATTATTTTCAAAAGGAGTTTCTCATCATTCTCAAGAATCAAAATTGATTTTCAAAAACTTCAAGGCCGAGATTCTCAAGATTTGAGTTTCCTGAATTTTGATATTCCTTCTCCAAAGAGTTTTCCAATAAATTTCAATCATTTTTCAAAGAAAATTTTCAAAGTCAAAGTTTTCCTGACAAATATTTTCCTTTTCAAATGTTCATCTTTTCTCAAGAATTCTTTCCATTTTCTCAGGATTTTCATCCATTCATGATTTTCCCAAATCTTTATAAACTTTCTTGTGATTTCAAATCTTTTCATCAGAGTTTCCTGAGAGACTGATTCTCATCTTTTTCCTGAGAAATATTTTCCAACTCTAGAATGTTGTCCAAGCATGCATCATATTTTCCAACTTGTATTTTACAAAATTTCATAGCACATGCCTGAATTCTCTGTGCATCTAGGATAGAACACGATTTTGATAATGTAGCTAAGTCAAGCACACATTTGGTCTTTGGTTCGATTGCCCCTGTTAAAGGTGACAGGAACGGTCGAACCTCGTACCGACAGGTCGAGCCCCATCCTATGGATTTTCTCGCTATTTTCAAAACAGAGGCGAGTATTTTAAAACAATTTTCAAAACTCTGGTCAAGTTTGACTCGCGGAAACATTTTCCCCTCTCTCCCGCAGGGAAGGGAAGATAAATTTTTGCGACAATAACAGGTTTGGCGACCGTGATGGGTCCTATCCTTGTCTGATCAAAAGTGTGTTTGACTTAGTTCAATCATCAAAACCGTGTTCACAAAATGTCAGCTCTTTACTTTTTGATTTCATGCGAACCTAGGAGCCTAGATTCTGACCTAGCTGACATTGATTGCATATAGACTAGGCATCGTTTGGTAGGACTATATTGAGGAGATATTTTCATGTTCACATAGACTTAGGTCTAAATACAACTCTCCTTAATGTAGGATCTGAATATAAACAATGTATGCTTCTTCAAAAGTTTTCAAAAATCTATCTCTCTAAGACTTAGAGCCCTCTATTTCTTGCATGTGATCATTTTTTTCAAACCTCCCTTACCTATCTTTACCCGGTCTTCACGTTGCTGGGCTCTTTTCCAGATTCCTAGTTCGGGACAGAGCCTCACAACTGGGCCACTTATTTGGGTTAACGCCCCCCTACCACGTACCGCGGGCCACAGTCCGAAGTATATCGGTAGACGCTCAAGAATGTTGGAAAACCTTACCTTAGAACCGAAGTTGAGATTATATGCCACATACCTCGAATTTCAGTTCGGGTATATCGGCATAACTGGATTGGACAAAGATGATATAAACCTAGAGTTAGGATTAGGGCCCTACAACTGTTTTTAAAATGATGCATCTTAGAGTCAGCCTTTTAGGGAATGTTGTATGTGCATAAATGTTTGTGCAGGATGTGACTGTTTGTATTTTACCTTTATTCCTCTTATATTTTCCCCAAAATATTTTTTTCAAATATCCATATTCTCATCTTTTTCTTTTATTTTCTCAAACCCTAGATGATTTTCCCAAATATCCAATTTCTTTTAAAACTCTAGGTGATTTTCCATTCTATTGTTCTACTGGATCTCGAACTTCCAGCTGCATTTTATATCATGCCTGCAATTTTCAAAATTTCCTATATTTTCCTAAGTCTGATTCTGAGTCTTTCTCTGTTTTCAGTCCGATGGCATCTAGTCAAATTGATCCTATTTTCCCTGAAGGTCACATCTATCCTACGAGGTGCGACAAGGTCGTCCTGAACATCGAGCCCTTAGCACCAGAACTTTCATTCCCCGGTGGTATTATTCATGGCTCAAAAGCTTTTCTCGTATGTTCCCGGACCATTTGAGCGAGTGCGGATTAGAATTGGCATCAGCAGTCGGAAAGCAAACTATCAATGGCAACCTGATCCACGCAATGGCAGAGCGATGGAATCTACGAACATGCACTTTCTGGTTCCCGTGGAGAGAGATGACCATTATAATGGATGAATTTTCAGAGATTATGGGGTTACTAGAACCAGCCGGTCAGCCAGGAGATCCGTTAGAGCATTAGTTTCTGATCAATGTTAAGGGTTTCGACCCACGAGATTCCTTAGCTCGCATGACAGGCCGCCGATCTTGGCCCCTGATTCAGTTGGACAGAAATGAATATGTCAATCTGCTTGAGTTATACCATCAATATGGGACCTTCATCGAAGTCAGCTCGTTATCAAGGACAGCTAGAAAAAGGATTCAGAATGCAATGGTTCTATGCACTGTAGGATTAGCCCTTTTCCCAGACAGACAAAACTACATGGATATCAGAATAATCCAGCTCATAAGAAGACGGGGAAGTCGACAGACCAACCGCCTCTCCATAGCTATGGCAGCACTCACTTTCCTGTATCAGGGTTTGACTCGTTTCTCACTTGGAGAATCCATCTTAGTTGAAGGATGCATTTACGCACTTCAATCTTGGTTCTTCCAACACATTCCAGCCTGAGCAAATTCTTTCAGATACAATGGTCAAGAACTTCTTCCAGTGGGGTAGTACCGGTCCATGATTGACAACATTCAAGAAGATAACATAGTCTGGGACTATCTTGATCAACAATTGTCTCCTCCCAGATATACATATGCTTATGGCAAGCGGTTCAAATTGTTGGGACCATTCTTCTGCACTTACTACCAACCGGAGCGATGTGTTCGCAGTTCTCTCAGAGACAGCAGTACGTCAAAGCCCGACTACTATCAGGAGCTATGGCAGAATTCGATCTCACTTTCGCACAATGGTCTGGAGCATATCATTCTGCCCGCTATGGCTAGGATTCCTTTGTTTCTCTCAAATTCTTTCCTTGTCCTAAAGTGTCTGCCGACTATCATGAATGATGGCAAATTGTTTGTCCTTGTGAACACCCTAAATTTTTCAAAAGATTTATAAAATGACCCTTTTGCCCCTGACTCCATCTTCTGAGAAATCAAAGCAAATTCTTCAGACTTTCTGGATTAAAAACCATATTGATCCATTCAAAATCGTTTTCAGGATCAAATCCAATACTTTAAATCCATATTTCCTCAAAACCCGGATCCTGACCCATTTCTGAAGAAATTTTCTCAGAACGGTTTCTAAAATTCTCAGAAAAATTCCCTTTTGTAAATATTTTACAAAAACAAAAAAAAAAAAAATATATATATATATATATATATATAGTTTTTCTCGTAAAGCTTTAGGATTTTATTCCAAAAATACAAAAAAAAAATATAGAAAAATAACATAAAAAATCAAAAATTGAGAAAAGCTATGCAAAAAAATGAATGACTTTGAGCTTCTTAAAATTGTTTTTTGCTAAAAACCTCGTTTTGGAAAACCATTTTATAAAAATTCCTTTTTTAAGGGGGACCTCCTTTTTGAAATAGAGAGGATTTGCAACGGTTTCAGGCTCGCTGCCTCTCTCTGTCGTCTGATTCTCAACAGCCTCCCCTCTCCTCAGCCTTCGATCCCCAACAAACTTCCTTCCCGAACCCTCCATTTCCCTTTAAGAAGAGGCCCTCAAGTTTCTTCAGGGGGGATCCCCATTTTATCTTTCATTTGAGATCGGTCTCCTGCAACTCCGCTGCCATCCTTCTTCTACCTCCCTAGTAGCATCCATTGCAGACCCGGCGAGCAATTATCAATTCATCCATTGGCCGATTTCATCCATTATCAACCTCTTTTCCCCACTCTTTCCCTCTGTTCCAAACCGGGAAATCCTTGCGAGCCAGAATAATCAGAGAGCTCCCCCCTTTTGATCGCACCAAAGGAGCATCACTTTCTTTTTCTTCAGAACCTCTGCAAATCGGCATTACTGGAGCTTCTCTAGGTCGATTCTGGACTTCCTCAGGGTTCTCACGAAATCAGAGATCTATCCCTATCCGCGGCAAGAGGCCTCCAGGATAGAACCAGAGCCTCATTTCTCTCTTTCGCAAATCTCTGCTAAAAAAAAAACGAGGAAGTAAGTCTCTT
Organism: Nuphar pumila; assembly: GCF_984573655.1. Taxonomy (NCBI): domain Eukaryota; kingdom Viridiplantae; phylum Streptophyta; class Magnoliopsida; order Nymphaeales; family Nymphaeaceae; genus Nuphar; species Nuphar pumila. Next base: position 64,852,358 of record NC_143249.1, read on the forward strand.
CAAGGCCCCTCTCTATCATTTTCATCTTAGTTTTCTTCTTAGTCACTTGCTCCGCTTGACGCACCATGGTAATGTCTGAGTTGCCTCTAGCAACCTTGACATATACCTGTGCAAAAGAGAAGGGATGGGATTAATCCCACATCCGTTTACGTTTCTGCATTTTTTTTCTTATGCTTTAGGTTGATTTTGCTGTTTTAACCCTAAGATGCACTGCTTTCCTTTTCCTGATTCATCGGTGATCGGTCGGATGCTGGTCCACCATCGGATAAAAGGTCAATTTAGATCAGGCGATATTTGAAAGAATCAGTAGTTCAGATTTAATCAAATCAGATCCCCATAATCTGTTATCGGTGCCCATTCTTGTCTACATTTTGTTTTTCTTCTTTTTTTTTTTATTATCCGGGGGAAGTCGTCGCCTAGGTATTTCATTTGAATAATTTTACAGGTTTGATCATTCATTGCGTTCACCTTTATTGATGTGTTTAGATTACTGTCATGTTGAATCTCTCATATTACCTGTGTGCAACATATATGAAACGTATTTTTCTTCCACTGTTATAATCTGCGGTTGCATAATTGTCCCCGATTGCAGTGATTCAGAATCTACTGTTTCTGTTAAAAGGAATTGGAGATCCGATTCACTGAAGAGTACTTGTTTATAAGCATTTCCTCTACATAGTCCTGTTTTGAAATAAGCTGTGTCCATTTTATTCATCGTGTACAAACACTCAATCTCATCTACAATAACATGTCATATGTTTTGTTTTGTTCACCCTTTGGTTGTTTAGTTTTCAGGTCTCACTTACATTGAGTTTAGCTTTACTGAAAATGAATCACGTTTTGTTTGTTTATAATAGCTTGTTTTTCTTTTACTGCCAGTCTACCATGCATCAGCAATATTAACCCATTAATTGCACCTTGGTATCTCATTCTGAGTTTCCACTTTATATCCATCATTGATTCTACGTTGTTGATTCCTTTTCTTGTAATTTTTTAAAGAATCGGCCCAGCAGCACTTACCTAAACTTCATAACATCTGAGTTGGAATCAAATGCTGATACAAAGTTCTTTAAATTTGCGTTATTAGATTGGAACTCCAAGATTGGATTCCACGCTAATGATGAAAATAGGCAAGGTAATGCAGCTTCAAAAGGGAAGTACATAACAAGAAGCATTTGTTGAATGCCTCTGATATTTGCTGACAGAGGATTTGATTTTCTTTCTTCCTCCTGGAAAATACTTTTAATCTTCAGGTACAAGAAAATCTTGCAGAACATCAGAGTCTTGGGGAGGAGAAAAGCAACAAACCATGGGACGCCCCTCCAATCGATCAGCGATCCAGGATTCAGATGGCTTTTAAAACTCAGTTTCTCTCTTATGATTGCTATAAGAACATTGAGGGCTTAAATCTTCCTTTACTAATTTTTTTTTTGTTTAATAAAGCATAAGTTTTCAGAATCGGTGACTGCAGAAACATTACCATCACTCCACGTATCTTCCTGCCACTATTGGTTCCTCCATCCCTCGTCACCTCATTAAACCCACCTGGTGTCCAGCACAAGCTCCTAAATACATATCTCAGAGCTCCAGCTCTAAGCAACCCTCCCTGTCCTCTTGGTAGGCATACTGGGAGATTTCTAAGCAAGAGCTGGATATAATATTTGGCATTTGTTGGGCCACCGAATGAGTTGAAGGACTGGTATTTTCTTTCTAACCAAAAACTGAAATTTAGGTTTGGTTTGCTGAATCTGTAATCATCAGTCCTTCTGTTCTAGAATAATGTCTTCATCAATATGGCCTTGTAAGTAGTTTTTATTAGCAAGGGTCATCAGTCAATATCTTATAGTTGTGCACAGTGTAGTGGTATTGACAGTTGTGCATAAAATCAGGATCAATGGTGGATGCTTGCACCTGATTCTCACCTCACTACCACTCTTTGATCACTACAGCATACCCAGTATGAGTTTAGCAGCTAAGTTCACTGTCGAGGATTTGCCATCAGGCCCTACATGGCATAAACATTGTTAATGTAGTGGATACATGCCTTTGGCACTACATGTTTCATCCTGCCTACAAATTCCTTTTTCCACTGCTATAACCCCTTCACACCAAGTGTCCACTTCCAGCTGTTGTGATTTTCATAGCATCATGCATTCTTCAAACCACTTCCTGTATAGTATACCTTCACAGCACCACTGTTGCGGCTTCTTCTACTGTCTTCACTTCATCAACACCCAGCTACATCCCTGCAAATAGCATCTTCACATCCATTTTTCCCAGCACGTTCATTACCTGCAAGTATCACCTCCCCTGTTTAATACCTGATTCTCATACTGAACCAGCCAAGGAAGCTGATCAATAGTGCCAGAAATGGGTCAACATCGGGTACAAGTACCTGCGAAAGAAAGCACCAGTCCCCCAAAGGAAAATGTATTGTAGTTTCTCTGCCCTCTCCAACATGGGTATGTTAATCTCATCTCATGATGTGGTACAGACCAGCAGCATAACAAAGGCCTCAGTTATTGATCCTAATCCAATTTTCATACCATCTTCCATGTATTCTATGCTTACAGCAGCATATGTATACAACATCTGCACATTATTTTCTTCTTCTCTTTCGGCACTCGTATCACACACTTTCACTATGATTCACTTTCAGCACCCTTATCCATCTACACTGAGTATATGTTATATATATATATATATATACACGTATGTATGTATATATACATATATATATGTATGTGTACTCATATGTATATAAGTATTTATAAGCTCTCATGTGCACATATATATATATATATAAGTATGCATGTCATTCTTCATCTCTTTTATGATATATGTGGTTTTCCTTCTCTTTTCATTACTAACCAAGTTGTTTTACAGGAAGTATGTGGATAAAGTTATCATCTGAAGTTGTAAAATTAATTTCACATGTTGTAATAGCTAGATTTGAATGAGAATTTACATTTTCTGCTTTAGGTAGAATGAATGAGCATCATAGAATACCATGAATTGTTTATTCCATGCATTTTTCCTTTATTTCTCAAAATCCCCACAATGGTGAAACACGAATGGCACGTGCACCATTTCGTAAGAGGTAAGTTAATTCTAAGTTGACGATTTACATCAACGGCCATAGTCGGGGTGTGAACAAAACTTAGAATTCTTATCTTTTACGAAATAACATTGGATCCACACTGGATCCACTTTTCAAAATCCATCATATTTTCTCAAAATATTTTCTTTCTTTTATCAGAATTTAACTTAGGATTAACTCAAAATATATACCAATGGCCATAGTCAGGGTATATTGAGGGTTAATTCCATTTTAAATTCTATAAAAGCACTAAAATGTGTTTTATTCTTCTTTTGAATTTAAATATAGATTATCATATAATGCATTCAATGACCATAGTCAAGGATGTATTATATTTTCAATCTTATTTTAATTCATTTAAAGAATGAAATAGCTCTTCAAAATTCCAATTTCAAAATTATTCAAATTCATTCACCATATAGGATAGAATTTCATCATATTTTCAAAACTTCATTTTTAAAATTCCAAGTGATTCTTCTTCTTAAATCAAATCTCATCCAAATCCAATTCTATCTCATTTCAAAGATTCAAAATTCAATTTCAAAGTCCAATTTGACTTTGAAATTATCTTACATTCAAACTTCAAATTTCCAACTCAATTCAAAATTCAGTTTCAAAGTTCAAATTAACTTTGAAGCTATCTTTTGATTTAAAAATCAAGTTCACCTCCTTTATCTTCAATCAAGGTTTGGATTTGAATCTCAAAACTTAAACTTTGGGTTCCTAAAAACCCAAACCCATTTTTAAAAGGTCCTATTTGGACTTTTTATAACCCAAATCCAAAATCCAATCCTAGTCTCAACTTGGATCCAGATTTCCAAGCATAAACTCCATTCCACTTTGGATCTCCAGTTACAGATCCAGAATTCCATTTAGGATCCAGATCCTCATTCCATTTTTGGATCTCCAATTACAGACCTAAAATCTGTTTTAGGATCCAGATCCTCATTCTACCATTGGATCTCAGATTCGGATCCAAATTTCAATTCTTAGGATCCAGAACCCAATTCTATGTTGGATCTTAGACTTCAGATCCAAATCCATTCTAGGATCCAAATCCCAATTTTACTTTGGGTCTCAGACTTCAGAGCCAACTCCATCTTCCAACCCTATCTTGGATCTCAGATTTTAGATCTAAATACCTTCTTGAATTCCAAATCTTGAATCCAATTCCATTCAAAATCCCAAATCCAAATTTCACTTTAATTCCAACTCTTAAAATCAATTCCATTTCATTCCAGATTTCAAACCAAATTCTCATTTCAGACCCTAAATTCAAAGCTCAAACTTTAAACTCTATTCAGAATCTAGATCTTAGATTCGGATTTCATCTTGAAATTCCAAACCAATTCCATTTCCCAAAATTTTTCAGATTTCCCAATTCTATCTTTTCCTTCTAATTCAATTCCATTTTTCATTTCTATTTTGATTCAAAGTCCATTTATAACTTTGAAAATTTCCTTTCTTCTCTTTTTATCTCAAAACTTTAAAATCACTTTCCAAAATCCAGATTTATTTTCTCGAGCTCTTGATTATTCTAAAAACTTAGAACTTTAATCTTAAGTTCTAAGTTAAAAATCATTTCTTCACTTTATCAGATTCATCTCAGAAACACTTGGGAATTCTTCAAAATATTTTCAGAAAGAGCATACATCTTTGCATATTGCACAAGCATGATTAATTGTGCATTTAGATGTAGAATAAATTCTTAAATAAATTCTTAGCAAAACAAAAAGGCATGAATTCGACCCTTGGTTCGATTACCCCTGGTAAAGGCGCCAGGAACGGTCGAACCTCGTACCGACGAGTGGATCCCGTCTCCCAGTTTTCCCGCAAATATTTCAAAAACGGAGGCGAGTTATTTCAAATATTTTCTAAATTAAGGTCAAGTGAGACCCGCAAAAGAGTTCCTCTTTTCTCTCTCTTCTCTTCTTTCTTTTCTCTTCTCTCTTCTTTTCTGTCTTTTATTTTTCTCCCTTCAAAAAGGAGGAAATAAGGGATTAGAAAGGAAAAGAGAAGGAAGAGAGAGAACATTACGAGGGAAAAAATTTTGCGATGATCACAGTCCTCCACCTCTCTATCAAGATCAATAAAATCATATTTTATTTTAATAAAATTTTCTCTCTTTCTATTGTGGTTTGACAACGTCACCTAGGTAACAAGGCACATTTTTTGTTGTTTATTTCTCTTTCAAAGAATAACAACACAATTGTCGTGATTCCCGCGATGACTTAATCCCTAGTAATGGGATATCTTTTTTAAATTGTCTACCATATTTCCAACAAATATTTCTTCCAAAAACCAATTCCTTCATAATCTAATCAAGTCATTGCCCTATAGAGAGCATCCACAGCATTTGATGGTTCGAACAAGATTAAGAAGAAAAACATCACCTCAGTACTCCTCAGCCTCAGAAGGAGAAATGGATTCTCCCAGATCCGTTAGAAGTCAAGGTCAACAACCAAAAGATGATGGCATAGATCCGCAGATGTATGCTATGTTCCAGAAAATGATGAGTGAACAGGCCGGGACCAGTTCAGAGAAGAATCCATTTAGGCAGAAGTTCCACAGTCACAAGGATAAGAAATCAATAAAGACTTCCAAGAAGCATGTTCAGCTAGAGGAAATTTCAGATGAAATAGAATCAGCGAAAGACACCGATGAAGAATATGAGGTGCCTCCAACATTTCAGAAATATGGCCGGGAACAAAGGAGGAGCCACAAACTGAAAAGTCAGGTCGCAGAAGATCCCCTGCAAGCACAATTCAAGAAAATGGCCAGAGTTGTTAAAGATCTGTAAGCCCGCGATAAGGGCAAGAAAGTCTTCACCAACAAAGACTTCTATGATGGCTTAGAAAGGGATGATGATCTCAAAAACCTTCCCCGAAAATTCATCAAGTTCGATGGTTCTGGCGACCCCAAAGCTCATATCGCCACGTTCTTCGCAGAGTGCTCAAGATTCAAGAGAGACAACAGAGCACTATTTCTATGTTTCCCCCACAGCTTGGAAGGAGTTGCAGCCAAATGGTATGCTGAGCATATCAATCCCATCGAGCTCAAGGAGTTTGATAAAGTGGTGAATTTGTTTATTGAACGCTTCCTGTTCAACACGGAAGCACTCCCGACATTAAGTCATCTCTGCAATCTAAGGCAGAATGAGAACGAAAAGGCAAGGGATTTCATTCATAGATGGAGGTCAGCCTACAACAAAATGAGAGATACTATATCAGAAAGACATGCTTTATCGCTGATCCTCAACAACTTTTCGCAACCTTTGAGAGGATTAATCTCCACCACACCATCCCGGACTTTCATTGAGCTGACTGAACGAACCGAATGGCTCGAGCTAAGCGTGGAGAATGGAGTCTATGAAGGCTTCACATTTTCCAAGAATAACCCCCAAGTTGAACAGAAGAAGATAACTCACTTCACCTACTTTGCTAACAACAACAGCAACAACAATCGTCATAAAGGGCAGAAGAAGGATTACTGCTATGACACAAGCAATGCCAACAACAAAAGTGATCAGAAAGGAAAGCCTGCTCCTTAATACAACAAGCCCCTTCAGCAAGATCAAGGGCCAAAACTGCGTGAAAAGACTAAGCATGAAGGATGGAGCTACGACAGAAAATTCACTCCCCTCGATCAATCACTCAAAGATGTGCTCGAGTATATGCTGTCGAAGGAAATGATCAAGTTTTTAAGACTGGTCGATCCCCCTATGCCCATGGGGAAGTGGAAAGACCAATTCTGCAAGTTTCACAGGACAGTGGGACACAACATTGAGAACTGTTTCGTTCTCAAGAACATTATGCAGGACTACATTGATAAGAATCTTTTAGTGAAAGGAGATGAAGAAGAAAAAATAGACATTCTCAACCAACCATTTCCTCCGCACACTACGGCAGTAATCACTGAACAATAATTCCAGCCTCAAGAGCACATCAAACCATGTTCCTTTCAAGATCTCCAAGTTCAGCATCAGGTGTTAGTGCTGCGATAAGTGGCACCAGCCACTAAGAAGATGGACATAATTTCAGCATTTGGCAAGCTGAAAGTATCTGAGGAACCTATAAAGTCATCCCTCAAGAAATTAAGAGGAATTCCTGAATTCCTTAATCAGTTCATCAAGCCTATGCCGAAAAAGGAAATTCAAAAACCACTAACTGCTTTGTCCAATGTTTCAATTTTGGACTTAGCCAAGAGTTCTTGCAAACATCAACAAGTACTGGATGATTTACTTAGAAAAATCAAAGTCAAACCCAGTACCACGTCTGAAGACATGGCTCAAATTGTGAATTCAGCCATGACAAATGCGCCAATCACCTTCTCGGATGAGGACCTTCCAAAGCCTCACTCTTTTCTTAATAATGCTCTGTACATTGTCGTTCGAGTAAGAGGAATGACAATACCCCATGTATTGGTCAATGGAGGCAGTAGCCTCAATATATGTCCTGAAATGACAACGAAGACACTAGGCATCAAGGAGGAAGAATACATTCAAGATCCTATCACCATATATGGATTTCACAACCATGGTCAAACGGCTAAAGGCAAGATATTTCTGAAAGTGTTTATCAATTATTCAGTACATTCCGTCCTCTTTCATGTAGTCAATGTACCACCCACCTACAATCTATTGCTTGAGAGAACATGGATCCACAATGCAAATAAGGTACCTTTCACCCTCCATCAATGTGTAAAATGGTCTGAAGGTGGAATGATTACAACAGTACTGGGAGAAGACCCAGAAGAAAGGCTCTCGCAGCCCATGATGCCTCAACCGTCATTCACAACAGATATCCCTAACATCAGGGAAAGAGAAGAAATCAGTCTCGGAGAAAGTTTGGAAATACTCCAGACATTAGAATCATCTCTGCACACTATAGCCATGACCCGATGGAGAGGTCCTAAATTCTTTAAGATTGGAGGACGGATCAACTACAGCGCTCTCAAAGATTATCCGTTGTTTCCGCAATTCATGAAAGCAAGGAAGGGATTTGATTTACTTCTGAAGCATGGGTATCAACCCTTAAAAGGATTGGGCAAAAATGAAGTCGGTCGCATCGAGCCAATGATTCAAAAGCATCGTCCCCACAGAGCAGGACTAGGATTCTTCGGCGAAGGCTCACAAAAGAAGACTGTTTTTGTTAAAGGGGCACATTGAGAAATCATTGATGCACTTCCTTTCTATTCCTTTCAAAATAAATGTCTCAATGTCTTTGATCAAGTCAAATCAATAAAATGTCAAGTTTTTTTGTCTATCTGGATGCCATCTGTTTCCTTTCTCTCTATCTCCTAACCCTATAATTCCAATATCATTTTATGCATAGTTATTTTCAAATATTGTTTGTCTTATGATAGGCGATTTTATCTGAATCAAATTTCTCATTCAAAATTTTAGAATGTCTCCTCGAGCAATCAAGAAGCTCGTTCTCAATCCAAAAGCTTTCCAGAAATCGACAGTGATTCACTGAATCAAAGAAAGCACAGAGGATGGCAAGGTTGCAAAGCAGTCAGATGACTATGCAAAATTTGATCAGTCTCTTCAGGAATTACCAAAGTTCGCCTCAGCCCAGAAGCAGGATGAACCATCAGCTATAGTCCAAGACCCGACTGAAGATGTCAATATAGGTTCAAAAGACAATCCCAAAATTCTCAAGATCGAAACCAGTTTGAGCCCGGAAGAAAAGGAAAGGCTCACTAATTTTCTCAAGCAACATGAAGAAGTGTTCGCATGGACATATGAAGATATGCTGGGCTTAAACCTTAAATTAGTCGAACACCGCCTCGTTTTGAAGCTAGATGCTAAGCCAGTTAAGCAGAAGTTAAGGAAAATGGATCCCATAATAGAACAACAAGTCAAAGAAGGACTTGCTCAAAGCAGGATTCATTCGAACTATTGACTACTTAGATTGGTTAGCCAATATTGTCATTGTTCCAAAGAAAAATGGCAAAGTGAAGATTTGCATAGACTTTAGAGACCTCAATAAAGCGACTCCGAAAGATGACTATTCACTTCCAAGCATTGATCTTCTGATCGATAGCACAACAGGACATGCCATGTTCTCTTTTATGGATGGATATTCCGGCTATAATCAGATTAAGTTGGACGCCCGCGATCAATCAAAAACTTCCTTTACTACGCCTTGGGGCACCTTTTGTTACACTGTCATGCCTTTCGGGCTTAAGAACGCTGGAGCAACATATCAACGTGCGATGGCTGTCATTTTTCACGATTAGAGGCGCAAAATCATGGATGCATATGTTGATGATATCCTCGTGAAATCCAAAGAGGAAGAAGATCACCTCGAAGCCCTTGATCAAGTTTTTAAGCGACTCATTCTTTATAAGTTAAGACTTAACCCTCAAAAGTATGTTTTTGGAGTCGAATCGGGCAAACTGTTGGGTTTTCTTGTCAGCAAAAAGGGAATTGAAGTTGATCCAGCCAAAGCAAAGGCTATCATTGATATGCCACCCCCGACAAATCTCAAAGAATTGCGTAGCCTTCAGGGACACATGCAATCAATTCGGTGATTTATTTCCAATTTAGCAATGAGATGCGAGCCTTTCAATCATTTACTCAGAAAATGAGTGAAGTTCAAATGGGGACCAGAATGTCAGCAATCGTTTGATCGAATCAAGAAATATCTCTTTAATCCTCCCATTCTGAAACCGCCGGAATTAGGAAAACTTCTTTTGCTATATATCTCAGTCAATCAAGTCGCATGTGGCGGATTCTTGGCACAATACAAAGAAGGCATCTTGATAGAGCACGTCATTTATTATGTGAGAAAGACTTTCATAGACTATGAAAAGAAATACTCTCAAATAGAGAAAACCTGCCTAGCCTTGGTATGGATGTGTCAGAAGCTAAGACACTACCTGCTGGCATCTGAAGTCAAAATCTTGTCTAAACTCAATCCTCTCAAATACATTTTAGAGCAACCTTTTCTCAGTGGACGAGTTGCTAAATGGAAAGTCTTATTGATGCAGTATGACTTAGAATATGTCTCACAACAATCAATCAAAGGTTAAGCAAATGTCGATCAATTGGCAGATTTTCCTATGGCAGAAGAAGTGAAAGCCGAAAATGAATTCTTTGATGAGCAAATATGCAATATCCAGCAATCTCTAGTCTGGAATTTATTTTTCGACGGTTCCAAGAATATGGCTGGAATAGGCATTGGGATCTTATTAATCACTCCTGAGAAGGAGATGATTCTATTTTCTCTCAAGTTAGATTTTCAATGCACCCACAATATGGTTGAGTATGAAGCCCTGATTCAAGGTCTAAATATTCTACTAGACTTCAATGTCAAGAGAGTGCATGCTTACGGTGACTCATTACTCATTATCAATCAAGTCCGAGCCGAATGGCAAGTGAAAGATCAGAAGCTACTTCCTTATCAGAAAATCGTTTTAGCTCTTGTCAGCAAGTTTGAAGAATTTCAGCTCTTCCATATCAAGAGAGACTTTAATCAAGTGGCTGATAGCTTAGCCAGCCTAGGCTCCATTATGGCATTCAAAAATGGTGAATCTTGTCGTTCTTTCAAAATAGGCAGACTTGACCAACCTGCCTTCATTCCAACGGAACAAGTAAATCAGGTTGAGCAAAAGAAGAAACCTTGGTATTACAATATCAAGACTTTCATAGAAACTGGTGAATTTCCTCCAGAACTCTCAAAGAAAGAGCAGTGAGCAATTCAGTGCATGTCTACTCAATATTTCATTCTGGCCAATGTCCTTTATCGTCGCGGATTCAGTTCTGAGTATTCCAAATGCTTAGACGAAGACAAAGCCAAAGAAATCGTACGAGAAGCACATGAAGGCATTTGCAGTGGCCACGTCGGCTTGTAAACACCCCAAATTTTCACCCTCATCCAGTACTTACATTTCATGTGTCATTGCATATCATTGCATGCATTCGGCATACCATTTCATTGCACAGCATAGCATTGCATGTCATTACATCTCATCTTCGAGATCCAACACTCCTGTTTTCAAAATATTCAATCCAGATTTGAGTTTTAAAACTTTTCTTTCAAAAATCAATTTTAAAACCTGGGTTTTTAATCAACATTGTGTCATTTGCCAACCCCCAAGACCTTATATTTTGAAATACTTTCTTAGAAAACAATCTGGATTCATTTCAAACTCAATTTCAATTGATTTCAATTCTCAGATGAGACCCATTTAGGTGGTGTCGCTTCTGAATTCCTTTACTTGTCAAAAATCTTCAAAAATTTCAGAGTCCTAGTTGGATCAGGACTCTTTTTCCAGAATCCTAGTCGGATCAAAACTCTAATTTTCACTACCTTTTTACCTGTTTTTGAGAAGAACCTTTCAAAATCTTCTGTTTTGGCCAAAATGTTAGAGTCCTAGTTGGATCAGGACTCTTTTTCAAGAGTCCAGTCGGATCAGGACTCTTCTTCAGAGTTTCAATTGGATTGGGACTCTAATCTTTTACAAGTATTTTTATCCATTTTCAATCAAATCTTTCAAAATCTTTCAAAATGAGTCAAAAATTCAGAGTTCTAGTTGAACCAGGACTCTGTTTGAAGAGTTTTAGTTGGATCAGGACTCTGATCCTGATTTCAATTTTGAAAGAATCTTTTAAAAATCTTTCCATCTATCAAAATTGTTATACTTTTATCAAAGAATTTTAAAATTCTTAGGTTTTATCCCAAAGTCCTGATCAAATAAGGACTCTACCCCAGAGTCCTGATCGAAGTAGGACTCTATCCAAAATTGATTTTCTCACTTCATTTTCACTGGCTTTCAAAAGCTTTGCTTAAAATTCATCATTTTCTTATCAGAAAACCAAAATTCTTAGATTTTTGATCGAATCAGAACTCTTTCTCAGGGTCCTAATTAGATCAGGACTCTGAACCAAAAACTTCAATTTCATCCTGTTTTCACTTGTTTTTCAAAATCCTCTCATTTGATTTCTCAGAAAATCCAAAAATTGGAGAGTCCTAGTTCAATTAGGACTCTGTCCCCAGAGTCTTAGTTGAATCAGAACTCTGTTTTATTTCAATATTCGTTATTATTTTCACTGTTTTGACAAGTTCTTTCATTTGTTTTTCAGAAAATACCAAAAAATCTAGAGTTTCAGTCCGATCAGGACTCTGTCCCAGAGTCCTAGTCCAGTCAGGAGTCTGTTTTGAAGTTTGTTTTTACTCTGTTTTTTTATTTATTTCCATTTGTTTTCAAAAATTAGGTCATTTGTAGAGTCCAGTTAATCCAGGACTCTATTTCAGAGTTCTGATTGAGTTAGGAGTCTAACCCTGATAGTATTTTCTGACTTATTTCACCATTTTCTGATGAATTCTTTTAAAAATTCCTTCATTTGGATTTTAAAATCCAAAATCTCAGAGTCCTAAAAGTTCAGGACTCTAACCCTGAGTTCTAGTTCGCTTAGAACTCTATTTTCAAAACTTTGAATTTCAACTGTTGATTTTAACCCCTTTTCAAAGGTATTTTCAGTGTTTATTTCAAAATTTGCAAAACTCGATGTGGGCCCACTCAGTTGGTACCATATCCAGAGGAGTCCTGACCCAGTTAGGACCCTATGCCATTTCAAAAATTTTAATTTCAAAGTTTACTTTTGAAAATCTTTTGAAAACTTTTTCAATTTCAAGTTTTAAAATCGCTTTTTGAAAAAAAAACTCAAGTAGGGCCCACTCGAGGTGGCGCCATATTCGAGTAAGTCAGGGCTAGACTAGGGTTAGTCGGTATCTTGGTTAGTGTTAGAGGTTTATAAAAGTCAAAACCATTTTGAAAACTCATTTTGAAAATTAGTTTTTAAAACTAGTGTTTTTAAATGTTTTTAAAAGTGTTTTAAAAACCCAAATGTGAAAGATGCCAAGTGGCATCACATTTGGGGGTTTTCTAGGTTTAGTTAGGGGCTAATTAGGGATTAATTAGAGTCCCACCTAGGCTATAATTCTCCAAAAAATCGTTGCCTTTAGTGGATTTATTAGAAAGAGTCCTAAAAAAATGAAAAACCTCTTAATTAACCCTAATTAAGTGACTTTTTGAAAAACTATAAAAAGGGACCTAAGGGGGGCCAAAAGGGGGGCTCTTTTCTCTCAAATTTTCGTGGCCTCTCTCTCCTCTCCAGCACCTCCACCTTCCTCCATTGCAGCTGCAGCCCCAAGGTGAGTTATTTAATATTATTTTATTATTTTTTATTAGTTTTTTATGATTTTTCAATAGATTTCACCATGGAAACTCTTGTGTTCATGGATTTAACCATGGATTTCATCCAAGAACCCCAAAATCAATTCAAGAAGATGATCTAACTCTATTCCATGCTATTTTTCATGATTCTAATCCATTAGAATCGTTTATTACATTATTTTTTATATTATTAACCGATAAAATATGTGATTTACCCTTTTAATGGGTTAAATCCATGCTTTTAAAGGTAACATCAAATTCCAGCCATTGATTCCCTGTATTTTATTTATTTATCTATTTATTCATGTTTATTTTACATTTTTCAGCATAAAAATAATTTTTATTTACTGTTTTATGGTTTATTTTATTGTTTTTCATTAGTTAATACATATATTCTCAAGTTTCTTAGATTTCTGTGTGTTTTTAGTTTAGAACAGAAAAGAGCATGCTGTTTCGGATTTAAATCTTTGTTGTTTATTTATGATTTTTTTATATGTGATGCATGCATATATGATTGAACTACTATAAAAAATCAGAGGTTTTTGGATTCGGTAACCCTGTCAAAAAAATCAGACATCAGGTCGGGTTTTTAAAACTTTAAAATCGGTGTTAAAATCAGGAGGGTGACTTGCTGTGATGATATTTTTCTCATACGATATCCGATTTGAAATCCGTAAAGTGCCATGGATTCATATTGATTATATCTATCTACTGTGAAATTTTGAGATTTTTTATCTCTGTTTGGTATTTTTCCTCTGACAGAAAGTCTGATTTTCAATTTAAAACTCGTTAGGGTTTACCAAAACCCTAATCAGACTTGTGTTGTTTATAAATCCCAAACCACAGATCCGATTCATGATCTTTAAAAAATGCGTATTGTTATTTTTCTGTTTACTGTTCATTGATAAAATATCAAATATTTTAGATCAGTATTTCTATTTATCCCGAAATTATCAATTGAAAGTATCTGTTTTGACCCCTGTTAGGTTTGTTAGATTTTAGTTCAGATTGCCGAAAGGGTTTCTCCCTAACTGGAGATGCTTTTTCCAATCTGTAAATTGGGAAATCTCTGTTTTTCTTCATAGTTTGTCTCTGTAAAATTTCAGAAATTTTCATGAAAGAGTGATCCCTGATTCGGGTCTAACTCTGAAACTGGTTGGTGAATTAGGTCAAACATAGCATATTTTTAGGGTTTGATGCAATTTTCGGGTTAATTTAATGTCAAAAAAAATATTTTTATAATTCTAATTCAAAATTAGGGTTATAACAAGTGTAGGTACCAAATTTGATGAATTTTGGAATCTGATTGATGGCTGAATTAAGCAAATTGCAAAACAGGGTTCCTGAAAGATCCAAAAACACTGCCAAAATCACAGTTTTTGTGATATTCTTGGATTTTCGTGCATAAGCATATATTTTTAGGGTTTTATCATGTTCATAATCATATTAGGATGCTTTAGGTTTAATTTGATGATTATTTGACTTCATTTAGTGCATAAAACCTAAGTTTTACCAAAATCTATTTTAAAAAACCTTGATTTCAAGGCCATAGTCTTGCTATCAGGGGTAATTTGGTCATTTGACCTCAATTTCGAAATCCCTAACCCTAGTTTTCACATTTTTAAGCATGTCACATCATATTTAGTTTGATTTATCTTTATTTGAATTTCAAAACTTGCATTTTACAAAATATCTTTCTGAAAACCCTGATTTCAAGGCCATAGTCTTGTTATTAGGGGTATTTTGGTCATTTTAACCCCAATTTCGAAATTTCATATCTTATCTTCTTTATTTATTCAATTTTATTTCATACTTTATCATTTTGATTTAAGGGAATCATGAAAAAGGCTTATATCTAGTAAAATCCAGCAATTTCTAGATATTACTGGATAAATCTAGAAAAGCCAACATATTTTCATTAACCAAGTTTTCTAGTTTTGCAGGTACATTGAAGACTTTATTTTTCATGTATTTAAATTTCAATAGTGATGTAATTTGTAATTAAACTTTGGAATAAGAATTTACATTTTCTGCTTAGCTTAGGTTGCATTGCATATAGTTTATTTTTATAATTTTAATGTGTGATGGATGATGATTCATGCATATTTTTACAAATTCACCATGGTCTACACGAATGGCACATACACTAGCTTCTATGAAGTTTATAAACTTGGTGGAATTTGTATTTATGGCCATAGTCAGAATACGAATGATACTCAGATTTATAATCTTCACATTAGCCACATTCAGCCTACACTCTTAGGCTAACTTCAAAAATGCACTGCATTTCTCAAAAATACAAAAAGTATTTCTTAATTCCTCAAATCCATATTCATTCATTTCATGCATTTTCCAATTCCAATTCAAATCTCAATTCAAAGAAATCATTTTCTCAAAATTTCCTAAGTCTTATTCAAAAATCGATTTTCCTAAAATATGGATTTGCCAATGATATTTCAAGTATTTCCCAAGTTCCAAATTCGATTTTCTAAGTTAGATTTTCAATTTCAAAGTTTGAATTCAAAGAAATCGAGTTTTTCAAAGTTATTTCACATTTCTCAAAATCGATTTTCACAAAATCCTTATATTTCTTCCGAAATCGATTTTCACTTTCTAAGATACAATATCTCAACCATGATTCATGATTTTCCAAGTGTTATCTTTTCCAAAATTTTCCAAATATTTTCCAATCTTTTAAGCAAACATCATGTTTTTAAATATGCATTTTCAGAAATTCATAGCACATGCCTGATTCTTTGTGCATTTAGGAATTAGAATATGGTTTAGACAAGTTGAACAAAGCAAAGCATTTGATTGATCCTTGGTTCAATTACCCCTGGTAAAGGTGCCAGGAACGGTTGAACCTCGTACCGACAGGCGAGTCCCATTCTTCAGAATAATCCCGCATTTTAAAAATGGAGGCGAGTTATTTTCAAAATCTTTTTCAAAGGTCAGTTTGAATCGCAAAAAGTAAAAATTTTGCGATAATAACAGGTTTGGCGACCGAGATGGGACCTGTCTTCGCCTGATCAATTGTGTGCTTAACTTAGTTCAAATTGTCAAAATCGTATTCCATGGAATGTCAGCTTTTATTTAATGATATCATGTGAACCTAGAAGCCTACGACTTGAACCCAGCTGACATGGATTGCATGTAGACTAGGTATGGTTTGGTAGGACCATATTGAGGAGAAAATTTTCATGCTCACATAGACTTAGGTCTAATACAACCCTCCTCAATCTATGTTTGATTGAAAACAATGTTTGCTTCTTCAAATTTTTCAAAATTCTATCTCTTTAGGACTTAGAGCCTTCTGATTTTCTTGCATGTGATCATATTTTCAAAAAAATCACCCTACCTATATTGTCCCAGTCTTCACGTTGCTGGGCTCTCTTCCAGAACCATAGTTCGGGACAGAGCCTCACAACTGGGCCACCTATTTGGGTGAAAACCCCCCTGCCACGTACCAAAGGGCCATAGTCCAACGTATATCGGCAGGTGCTCAAGGATGTTGGAAAACTTGAACCTAGAACCGGAGAAATTGATTTTATGCCACGTACATCGAGCCTCGGCTTGAGTATATAGGCATAGCATGATTGGACAGAGATGATTTGAACCTTAGAGTTAGGATTAAGGTCCTACAGCCATTTCAAAATTTATGCATCTAGAGTCAGCTTTTAGGGAATGCTGTATGTGCATACTTGTTTGTGCAGGATGTGATTAAATGTGTTGTAGTCATTTCTTTTTATTTCCCATATTTTCCCAATTTTCTAAAAATACTGAACGATTTTTCCAAAAATCCCCAATCCATGTCCATATACTGTCCATGTTTTAAACCTTGGACAATTTTTCAAATACTTCATTTTCCATTTTATGAAGTATTTCTTCATATTTCATAAAACCCTGGATGATTTTCCAAATTTCCCTTAATTTCCTTCAAAACTCCAGGTTATTTTTCATCCTTTCTTTCTTCTGGATCTCGAATTTCCTGCCTTATTTTCATCCTGCCTGCATTTTTCTCAAATTTCCTGTATTTTCCCAAGTCTTACTCCAAATTTCCATGTTTTCCAGTCCGATGGCATCCAGTCAGCTTGATTCAGTCTTTCCCGAGGGTCACATCTCCTACGAGGTGCGATAAAGTCTTCCCGAGCATCGAGTCCTCAACACCGGATCCTTCATTCCCCGGTAGTATTATTCATGGCTCAAGAACTTCTCTCGTATGTTTTCGGACCATCTGGACAATTGTGGGTTAGAACTGGCGTCCGTAGTGGGAAAGCAGACAGTCAACGGCAATTTGATCCATGCACTAGCAGAACGGTGGAATCCGAGCACTTCTACCTTCTGGTTCCCGTGGGGCGAGATGACAGTACTGATAGATGAATTTTCAGAGATTATGGGATTGCCCGAGCCAGCCGGTCAGCCTGGAGATCCATTAGAGAAACAATTTTTGATCAATGTCAAGGGTCTGGATCCCCGAGACGCTGTAGCTTGCATGACAGGACGCAAGTCTTGGCCATTGATAGAGGAGGATGGAAACGAATATGTGGACCTACTCGAAATCTATACACAGTATGGGACATTTGCAGAAGTCAGCTCGTTATCTCGAACAGCTCGAGAAAGAATTCAGCATGCGATGGTTCTGTGCACGGTGGGATTAGCTTTCTTTCCCGACAGACGGAATTATATGGATATCAGAATAGTTCAGCTCCTAAGGAGATAGGGAAGTCGACAGACCAGCCGCCTCTCCATTGCCATGGTCACACTCGCCTTTCTATACCGAGGGTTGACTCGTTTCGCACTCGGAGAATCAATTCTAGTCGAAGGGTGCACCTACGCGTTGCAGTCTTGGTTCCTCCGGCATGTGCCAGCCTGAGCCAGTTCCTTCAGATACAATGGTAAAAAGAGCTTTTGCCAGTTGCGCGATACCGGTTCTTGATCGACAACCTTCAGGAGGAAGAAGTCGTATGGGATTACTTTGATCGTCAGGAATCACCTCCCAGATATACCTACGCTTATGGCAAGCGGTTCAGGCTACTTGGCCCGTTCTTCTGCGCATACTATCATCCAGAGCGGTGCGTCAGGCAGTTCTCTCAGAGGCAGAAGCGCGTAGAGATTCGTCCACTAGCAGAGGTTCTGCCAGAATTCGACCTCGCATCAGATCAATGGTCCGGAGCATACCATTCTGCCAGACATGGCTGGGATTCCTTTGTCAATCTTACTATTTTTCCTGGTCCTCGTGTGTCTTCTGATTATCCGAAGTGGTGAAAAATTGTCTGCCCCCTCCCCTCTGTCAAGTGTATTATTAAAATCATATTTTCGATAAAGTTCCTTTAATCTTCATTTCACTTTGGTTTGACGACCTCGCCTAGGTAACAAGGCATATTCTCAGTTGTTTATTTTGCAAAGAATAGCAGCGCAATTGTCGTAAACTCCAACGACGACTCAATCCCTAGTAATGGGATATTATTTCAATTGTCTACCAAAATTCTCAACAAATATTCTTCTCCAACCAAATTTCCTTCAAAAGCCTAACCATCAGTTCTACCTTGCAGAGAGCATCAACATCTAAAAGAATACTCGTGATACTCGATGGTTCATACAAGGTCTGGAAAGAAAACCTCATCAGTTGAAGGCGTTGCACACTCAGTCGCTTCAGAAGAGGAAATGGACTCACCCCGATCAGTCAGAAGTCAAGGTCAACAAGCAGAGGATGATATCGATCCCCAAATGTATGTTATGCTCAAAGAAATGATGACCAAGATGCTGGCAGAACAAACTGAAACTAGTACAGAAAAGATTCAGGTCAGGCAGAGGGCAAAATGTCAGGCAGTCAAGAAAGTTCTGAAGCTATCCAAGAAACATATCCAACAGGAAGATATATCTGATGAATCAGGATCAGTAGGTGGCACCGATGAAGGGTATGAAGTTCAGCAAGCACCTCAAAGATCCTCTCATAGACAAGGGACAGCCTATAAATTGAAAGATCAAGTAATGGATGATCCAGTCCAAATACAAATGAAGAAAATGGCAAAGAAGATTAAAGATTAGGAAGCCCGCGATAAGGGCAAGAAGGTCTTCACGAGCAAAGACCTCTACAAGAGCATCACCCCCCGTCAGGAATAATCAAGATTCAAAAAAGAAGACGAATCCCGCCTTCTTTGTCAATGCCAACCGCGATGGGTGCAAAGATAACAAAGGCAATCATACAAGTCAGAAAGAGAAATCTTTTAAGTAGAGTGGAAAATCGAATCAATAGAAAGAAAAGATAAAGTGGGACGGTTGGGATTGCGATCGCCAGTTTACTCCTCTCGAGCAGTCTCTCGATGAAATCCTTGAATATATATTAGCCGAGGAATTGGTAAAGCTTTCAAGAGTCACAAATCCTCCTACAATCATGGGAAGATTCACAGACCAGTTCTGCAAATTCCATAGGGCGGTAGGGCATGATACCGACCACTGTTTCGTCTTCAAGAACATTGTCCAAGATTATATCGACAAGAATTTCTTTGTTAAGGGTGAGAAAGAATACCAGTCGACTGTCTTTGCTAAGTCTCAACAGAAATCAAGCACTCGGCAAAAGGTACAACATGATGATCGAAATCAGGACCGCAAGATGGACCCTTTGGATCAAATATTTGAAAGCTTTTTGGAATACATGCTCGCAAAAGATACAGTAAGATCTCTGAAGGCTCATTTCACTCTTTCTGCCAATGATAGCAAAAGCAATAAGAAGAATCATGATCACTATTCAGAGGGATCCAAGGGCCAAAAAGGAAAGTTCTCCAACAATGATAGGCCTCTTCAATCTAGTCCTCAGCATAAAGAGAAAGATCAAGAAAAGCCAAAGCGCAAGGATTGGAGTACGGATCGAAAGTTCACCCCTTTGGACCAGACACTAGAGAGTGTTTTGGAATACATGCTCGCGAAAGATATGATCCGTTTACCTAAAGCAGCTGATCCCGCAACAATCATGGGCAGATTCAAAGGAAAATTCTGCAAGTTTCATCGGGCCATGGGGCATGATACCGAGTACTGCTTCGTTCTCAGGAATATTATTCAAGACTATATCGATAAAAATATCCTTATGGAAGGCAAAGAAGAAGATAAAGCAGCCAGCTCATCAGCACCCTAAGAGCGACAAGGCCATCACTCTTTCATTCTTGCATTTTGCTTTCGTCATTTTATATGGATGGCATGGTCTCATCTCTTTCATCAATAAAATTATCAATCTTCCTCATAGTTTGGCATCATCTTTTGTATTTCTCCTTCTTTACAAAATGTCTTTTTATAAGGAGTAACCTCTTTCAGAGTGTCTCCCGAATTCATCAAGAAGCACATCGTCAATTTTTCCACTGTTATCTTCAGAGAACATTCCTCAAATATCAATTATTTATCCTTTCATCCAATATCTTACTCTCCCATTACACTGGGGCATTATTTTAAAAAAAATTGTCTTCAAAACATCCTGTATGCAGGCAGGATCAAACAAATCTCTCATTTTGCATACATATGCACCCATTTACATTCATTTGCATTTGCATGCATTCATTTGCATTTTTTTTGATACATCAACTTGCATCAATCCAATACCCATTTAGGATAAGGGATGAATTCTGAGACTCGTGGCATTTGTCTAGGTCAGCATGAGGGTGAAGATTGAAAATCTCACATTGCAGTCATCAAGCGCTTTCTAAACACCAACCTTTTTCAAGTTCGGGCCGAGTTTTTATCAAAACCATTTTTTCCAGTCAACCTTCGGGTGAAGCCTACTTCCTAAATCCGGTTTTTACTGGTCGAACTTCCTAAATCCAGTTTTTACTGGTCGAACTTCTTAAATCCGGTTTTCACTGGTCGAACTTCCTAAATCCGGTTTTTACTGGTCGAACTTCCTAAATCCGGTTTTTATTGGTCGAACTTCCTAAATCCGGTTTTTACTGGTCGAACTTCCTAAATCCAGTTTTCACTGGTCGAACTTCCTAAATCCGGTTTTTACTGGTCGAACTTCTTGAATCCAGTTTTTACTGGTCGAACTTTCTAAATCCGGTTTTTACTGGTCGAACTTCCTAAATCCGGTTTTTACTCGTCGAACTTCTTGAATCCAGTTTTTACTGGTCGAACTTTCTAAATCCGGTTTTTACTGGTCGAACTTCCTAAATCCAGTTTTCACTGGTCGAACTTCCTAAATCTGGTTTTTACAGGTCGAACTTCCTAAATCCAGTTTTCACTGGTCGAACTTCTTAAATCCGGTTTTTACTGGTCGAACTTCCTAAATCCGGTTTTTACTGGTCGAACTTTCTAAATCCGGTTTTTACTGGTTGAACTTCCTAAATCCGGTTTTTACTGGTCGAACTTCTTGAATCCAGTTTTCGCTGGTTCAACTTCCTGAATCCAGTTTTCACTGGTCGAACTTCCTGAATCTGGTTTTTACTGGTCGAACCCTCTAAATTCAGTATTCACTCATCAGACTTTTTCAAAGCCCAGTGCTCGTACTGGCAACCATTTAAAATCCAGTGCTCGTACTGGTAATCTTTCAAAAACCAGCGCTCGTACTGGTAATATTTTAAAACCCAGTGCTCGTACTGGTAATCTTTTAAAACCCAGTGCTCGTTCTGGTAATCTTTTAAAACCCAGTGCTCGTTCTGGTAATCCTGCAAAACCCAGTGCTCCTACTAGTAATCTTTTAAAACCCAGTGCTCCTACTGGTAATCTTTTAAAACCCAGTGCTCGTACTGGTAATCTTTTAAAACCCAGTGCTCGTACTGGTAATCTTTTAAAACCTATTGTTCGTACTGGTAATCTTTTAAAACCCAGTGCTCGTACTGGTAATCTTTTAAAACCCAGTGCTCGTACTGGTAATCCTGCAAAACCTAGTGCTCGTACTGGTAATCTTTTAAAACTCAGTGCTCGTACTGGTAATCTTTTAAAATCCAGTGCTCGTATTGGTAATCTTTTAAAACCCAGTGCTCGTACTGGTAACCTTTTAAAACCCAGTGCTCGTACTGGTAACCTTTTAAAACCCAGTGCTCGTACTGGTAACCTTTTAAAACCCAGTGCTCGTATTGGTACTCTTCCAAAATCTAATGCTCGTACTAGTTGAACTAGTCCCAAATGTCATCTTTATACTTATCAACTTTTCTTTCCTTTCAATGTCTTGAATTGGTCTAGAAGAGTCGAGTTCCGATTCAAATCTTCTTCCAAATCCAATTCAGAATTGGTCTAGAAAATCCAAGTTCCGACTTGAATTTTCTTACAAATCCAATTCGTATAATTTCTTTCCTCAAGATTTTAGAATTGGTCTAGAAGAGTCGAGTTCTGATTCGAATCTTCTTCCAAATCCAATTCAGAATTGGTCTAGAAAATCCAAGTTCCGACTTGAATTTTCTTACAAATCCAATTCGTATATTTTCTTTCCTCCAGATTTTAGAATTGGTCTAGAAGAATCGAGTTCCGATTCGAATCTTCTTCCAAATCCAATTCAGAATTGGTCTAGAAAATCCAAGTTCCGACTTGAATTTTCTTACAAATCCAATTCGTATAATTTTCTTTCCTCCAGATTCTAGAATTGGTCTAGAAGAGTCGAGTTCCGATTCGAATCTTCTTCCAAATCCAATTCAGAATTGGTCTAGAAAATCCAAGTCCCGACTTGAATTTTCTTACAAATCCAATTCGTATAATTTTCTTTCCTCTAGATTCTAGAATTGGTCTAGAAGAGTCGAGTTCCGAGTCGAATCTTCTTCCAAATCCAATTCAGAATTGGTCTAGAAAATCCAAGTTCCGACTTGAATTTTCTTACAAATCCAATTCGTATAATTTTCTTTCCTCTAGATTCTAGAATTGGTCTAGAAGAGTCGAGTTCCGATTCGAATCTTCTTCCAAATCCAATTCAGGATTGGTCTAGAAAATCAGAGTTCTGACTCGAATTTTCTTTCAAATCCAATTCGCCTAGCTTTCCTTTACAAGTTTGAACTTCTACTCAAACTATCATGCGAGTTGGTCTAGAAGATCCGAGTTCCGACTCGAATTGTCTTTCAAAATCCAATTCATCTAGTTTTCCTTGAAGAGTTGAATTCCAATTCGAATCTTCCCTCAAAAACACAGTTTAGCACCTGGTCCATTCAAAGCTCACAAGTTGGAATCATTCCTTCTTAAGCTATGATCCTTAGGTTGAATTCCTATGGAATTGATAGTTCGTAGGTCGAACCCCTGCGGAACCAATGTCGTTCTCAAGTGAACCAATGCCGTTCTCAATGGAACCAATGTCGTTCTTAGGCTGAATCCCTATTGAACCCATGTTGTTCCCAGTGAACCAATGTTGTTCTTAATTGAACCAATGTCGTTCTCAATCGAACCAATGTCGTTCTCAATTGAACCAATGTCGTTCTTAGGCTGAATCCCTATAGAACCCATGTCATTCTCAGTAAATCAATTCACAATTTCGACCTTCGGGTCAATCAATTTCCAATTTTCAATTATCAATTTCCAAATTTCCAATTTTCAATTATCAATTTCCAAATTTCCAATTTCCAATTATCAATTTCCAATGTCTAATTTCCAATTTCCAATTTCCAATTTCCAATTTCCAATTTCCAATTTCCAATTTCCAATTTCCAATTTCCAATTTCCAATTTCCAATTTCCAATTTCAAATATCAAATTTCAAAATTCCAATTTCCAAAATTTGACCCTTTTGAGTCACCCAATACCCAATTTCAATTATTTTCTCTTGCGAGAGACCCTTTTTGTAGGGAGAGTTCGAGGGAGCTCGCTCTTTTCGCATGCTATCCAATTCGTTCACTTAGCCCCTTTTCAGGGAGAGTTTGAAGGGACTCGTGTCTATGTGAACCGTTTGCAAAATAAAATTCCAAATTTCACACAAGGAACCCTTTTTATAGGGAGAGACTCGACGGAGACTTGCCTTCCTTGTGGCCCCATAATTTCAGACTAGGCCATTTCATCATGAAGGACTCTCTTTTCAGGGAGAGTGTGATGAACTCGTTCCTTCATGACCAATTTACCAACCTCACCAATTCCGGCCCCCTTTCCATAAGAGAAGCCTAATGTTAGGAAGTTTTGACGAAAGCTTAATTTCTCTTAGAAAGTTCGTTTTGCAAACACCTCCTCTTCAGGGAAGAGAGGAGTAATTCCTAATTCCAATTTTTGAATCTTCTCCTTTGGGGAAAGGAGAAGAGAATTGTTGTCATGGATGTGTTGCGTTGTGCTTCAAATGCTCGCTTTCACAAAAGGATTTCAAGAAAATTTTGCCAATTTGTCATTAAATATTTGTTGATTTCAAAAATCTTTATTGCACAAAATTATTACTTCAGAATACCTCCACTATTACTTCCGAAAGGGCAATGCTTTCACGGAAAAGGATTCAAAGTTCAAAATCTTTTTATTGGCCAACCAAAAGGATGAAGAATAAATCCGCGATATGGCCAGCAAAGAGAATTCAATGTTGTTGCAAAGCCATGAGTGATTGATATTGATCGCAGTCAATGGCACATTTTTAGAGACCATTCTTGAAAAATAAAGCAGTCGAAATATCCTGGGTGATACAGAAAAATTCACTCAATTTCCATATCTCCTCAATCACCTAAGCTGCAATTAAATATCTGCAAAAGGGATCTCTCAATTGTCGTCAAGATGAAGGCGAATTAAGCGAGTCGACCCCCGGGGCCAAAGAAGATTTGGATCATCTCCAAGATGACGGAGTTTGTGACGGATCCTTCCAGAGAAAGTTCAGATCACCGTCGAGATGAAGGCGAGTGTGATGAGCCTACCGACAAACCCTAAAAGATATTTAATTCCAGCTATCATCAAGAGATTTCCTACCAAAGAGCCAATAATCATCATGATAATCCCTGAGAGAAAAGAAGGATCGGAACATCTCTGAGATGAAGGAGTTTGTGACGTACCCTTCCCAAAAAAAAAAATGAGAGAGACAAGTCAGGACATCTCCAAAATGAAGGATGATGTAATTCCCGAAAAATCCAAGAGAGCTCCAATCTGCTAAAAAAAAGAGTGCAGAAGATCATCATGAGAAAAGAATCCCAGGATATCACACTGCCAAATCTATCAAGAATCTTCTTTAATTTTGTGAAATTCTTTTATCAATATTCTTTCACCAATAGCTCTCGCAATATCAAGAATACTTTCTTTCCCGTCTATATCAAGGAAATTGATAGCTTCCTTGAAAGAAAGCCAATCACAAGCAATTTGAATTCGAATCTTGATTCTACGGAGTTAAGCCCAGTCGGAGGTAATACTTCAGGTAGAAAAGAGGGAATACTTTCAAAACAATGTGCATCATTTTCAATTATTTTGAATCAACAACAATTTTGAACATTTTGACAATATTTTCTAGCTATCCTGGCATGAAGCGAGAGCTTGAGGTTCATCTTTGACGCATCCTGACACCATCCCTTTTAGGACTTGATTACGGGAGTTTTTAAGATTCCTTCCCTTCTTTGGTATAATCTGAGCGCACGGGCTCTCAGATTCGCACACTTCCCTGTGTCCCCACTGTCCCACCATAGACAGTCCAATTTCGGCTTGAGGTTAAGCCACCAATTTCAGCAAAAGGCAATTTCAAAAGCTATTTAGTCTCAGCAATGAGACGCACAAAATCAAACCATTTTCAAGCTTTAGGGACCCCAATTTCCTTCCTTTTGCAAAACCCCTATCGGATTCATTATGCAGAAATCCGAAGGTTCCATCACGGTCTCTTCTTTCGAGGATTCCGTCCATTTTCTGCCCAATTAGGTTAAGGGTATAAACCTGAGCCTCCTTTGATGAGGTATTCCATTTTCTGCCCAATCAGGTTAAGGGTATAAACCTGAGCCTCCTTTGATGAGGTATTTCATTTTCTGCCCAATCAGGTTAAGGGTATAAACCTGAGCCTTCTTTGATGAGGTATTCCATTTTCTGCCCAATCAGGTTAAGGGTATAAACCTGAGCCTCCTTTGATGAGGTATTCCATTTTTCTGCCCAATCAGCTTAAGGGTATAAACCTGAGCCTCCTTTGATGAGGTATTCTATTTTTCTGCCCAATCAGGTTAAGGGTATAAACCTGAGCCTCCTTTGACGAGGTATTCCATTTTCTGCCCAATCAGGTTAAGGGTATAAACCTGGGCCTCCTTTGATGAGGTATTTCATTTTCCACCCAATCAGGTTAAGGGTACAAACCTGAGCCTCCTTCGATGAGGTATTTCATTTCCCAATCAGGTCAAGGGTCAAAACCTGAGCCTCATTCTGATGAGGTATTTCATTTGTCGTCCCATCCAGGTTAAGGGCTAAGCCTGAGCCTCATTTCGATGAGGTGAATCTTCTTCTTTATTCTTTATGCTATATCTACCACCATCATTTAAACCAATTTTTCATACTCAGTCAAATTCATCTAACTGGGGCATGTTTATAGTCTGAATTTGGTGTGTTTTTCTTTGCCACTAAGCTCGGCTTACAACCGGCTTAGTAGCAAAGAGGGGCATCTGTAAACACCCCAAATTTTCACCCTCATCCAGTACTTACATTTCATGTGTCATTGCATATCATTGCATGCATTCGGCATACCATTTCATTGCACAGCATAGCATTGCATGTCATTACATCTCATCTTCGAGATCTAACACTCCTGTTTTCAAAATATTCAATCCAGATTTGAGTTTTAAAACTTTTCTTTCAAAAAACAATTTTAAAACCTGGGTTTTTAATCAACATTGTGTCATTTGCCAACCCCCAGGACCTTATATTTTGAAATACTTTCTTAGAAAACAATCTGGATTCATTTCAAACTCTATTTCAATTGATTTCAATTCGCAGATGAGACCCATTTAGGTGGTGTCGCTTCTGGATTCCTTTACTTGTCAAAAATCTTCAAAAATTTCAGAGTCCTAGTTGGATCAGGACTCTTTTTCCAGAATCCTAGTCGGATCAAAACTCTAATTTTCACTACCTTTTTACATGTTTTTGAGAAGAACCTTTCAAAATCTTTTGTTTTGGCCAAAATGTTAGAGTCCTAGTTGGATCAGGACTCTTTTTCAAGAGTCCAGTCGGATCAGGACTCTTCTTCAGAGTTTCAATTGGATTGGGACTCTAATCTTTTACAAGTATTTTTATCCATTTCTAATCAAATCTTTTAAAATATTTCAAAATGAGTCAAAAATTCAGAGTTCTAGTTGAACCAGGACTCTGTTTGAAGAGTTTTAGTTGGATCAGGACTCTGATCCTGATTTCAATTTTGAAAGAATCTTTTAAAAATCTTTCCATCTATCAAAATTGTTATACTTTTATCAAAGAATTTTAAAATTCTTAGGTTTTATCCCAAAGTCCTGATCAAATAAGGACTCTACCCCAGAGTCCTGATCGAAGTAGGACTCTATCCAAAATTGATTTGCTCACTTCATTTTCACTGGCTTTCAAAAGCTTTGCTTAAAATTCATCATTTTCTTATCAGAAAACCAAAATTCTTAGATTTTTTATCGAATCAGAACTCTTTCTCAGGGTCCTAATTAGATCAGGACTCTGAACCAAAAACTTCAATTTCATCCTGTTTTCACTTGTTTTTCAAAATCCTCTCATTTGATTTCTCAGACAATCCAAAAATTGGAGAGTCCTAGTTCAATTAAGACTCTGTCCCCAGAGTCTTAGTTGAATCAGAACTCTGTTTTATTTCAATATTCGTTATTGTTTTCACTGTTTTGACAAGTTCTTTCATTTGTTTTTCAGAAAATACCAAAAAATCTAGAGTTTCAGTCCGATCAGGACTCTGTCCCAGAGTCCTAGTCCAGTCAGGAGTCTGTTTTGAAGTTTGTTTTTACTCCGTTTTTTTATTTATTTCCATTTGTTTTCAAAAATTAGGTCATTTTGTAGAGTCCAGTTAATCCAGGACTCTATTTCAGAGGTCTGATTGAGTTAGGAGTCTAACCCTGACAGTATTTTCTGACTTATTTCACCATTTTCTGATGAATTCTTTTAAAAATTCCTTCATTTGGCTTTTAAAATCCAAAATCTGAGAGTCCTAAGAGTTCAGGACTCTAACCCTGAGTTCTTGTTCGCTTAGAACTCTATTTTCAAAACTTTGAATTTCAACTGTTGATTTTAACCCCTTTTCAAAGGTATTTTCAGTGTTTATTTCAAAATTTGCAAAACTCGATGTGGGCCCACTCAGTTGGTACCATATCCAGAGGAGTCCTGACCCAGTTAGGACCCTATGCCATTTCAAAAATTTTAATTTCAAAGTTTACTTTTGAAAATCTTTTGAAAACTTTTTCAATTTCAAGTTTTAAAATCGCTTTTTGAAAAAAAAACTCAAGTAGGGCCCACTCGAGGTGGCGCCATATTCGAGTAAGTCAGGGCTAGACTAGGGTTAGTCGGTATCTTGGTTAGTGTTAGAGGTTTAGAAAAGTCAAAACCATTTTGAAAACTCATTTTGAAAATTAGTTTTTAAAAATAGTGTTTTTAAATGTTTTTAAAAGTGTTTTAAAAACCCAAATGTGAAAGATGCCAAGTGGCATCACATTTGGGGGTTTTCTAGGTTTAGTTAGGGGCTAATTAGGGATTAATTAGAGTCCCACCTAGGCTATAATTCTCCAAAAGATCGTTGCCTTTAGTGGATTTATTAGAAAGAGTCCTAAAAAAATGAAAAACCTCTTAATTAACCCTAATTAAGTGACTTTTTGAAAAACTATAAAAAGGAACCTAAGGGGGGCCAAAAGGGGGGCTCTTTTCTCTCAAATTTTCGTGGCCTCTCTCACCTCTCCAGCACCTCCACCTTCCTCCATTGCATCTGCAGCCCCAAGGTGAGTTATTTAATATTATTTTATTATTTTTTATTAGTTTTTTATGATTTTTCAATAGATTTCACCATGGAAACTCTTGTGTTCATGGATTTAACCATGGATTTCATCCAAGAACCCCAAAATCAATTCAAGAAGATGATCTAACTCTATTCCATGCTGTTTTTCATGATTCTAATCCATTAGAATCGTTTATTACATTATTTTTTATATTATTAACCGATAAAACATGTGATTTACCCTTTTAATGGGTTAAATCCATGCTTTTAAAGGTAACATCAAATTCCAGCCATTGATTCCATGTATTTTATTTATTTATCTGTTTATTCATGTTTATTTTACATTTTCCAGCATAGAAATAATTTTTATTTACTGTTTTATGGTTTATTTTATTGTTTTTCATTAGTTAATGCATATGTTCTCAAGTTTCTTAGATTTCTGTGTGTTTTTAGTTTAGAACAGAAAAGAGCATGCTGTTTCGGATTTAAATCCTTGTTGTTTATTTATGATTTTTTTATATGTGATGCATGCGTATATGATTGAACTACTACAAAAAAATCAGAGGTTTTTGGATTCGGGAACCCTGTCAAAAAAATCAGACATCAGGTCGGGTTTTTAAAACTTTAAAATCGGTGTTAAAATCAGGAGGGTGACTTGCTGTGATGATATTTTTCTCATCCGATATCTGATTTGAAATCTGTAAAGTGCCATGGATTCATATTGATTATATCTATCTACTGTGAAATTTTGAGATTTTTTTATCTCTGTTTGGTATTTTGCCTCTGACAGAAAGTCTGATTTTCAATTTAAAACTCGTTAGGGTTTACCAAAACTTTAATCAGACTTGTGTTGTTTATAAATCCCAAACCACAGATCCGATTCATGATCTGTAAAAAGTGAGTATTGTTATTTTTCTGTTTACTGTTCATTGATAAAATATCAAATATTTTAGATCAGTATTTCTATTTATCCCGAAATTATCAATTGAAAGTATCTGTTTTGACCCCTGTTAGGTTTGTTAGATTTTAGTTCAGATTGCCGGAAGGGTTTCTCCCTAACTGGAGATGCTTTTTCCGATCTGTAAATTGGGAAATCTCTGTCTTTCTTCATAGTTTGTCTCTGTAAAATTTCAGACATTTTTATAAAAGAGTGATCCCTGATTCGGGTCTAACTCTGAAACTGGTTGGTGAATTAGGTCAAACATAGCATATTTTTAGGGTTTGATGCAATTTTCGGGTTAATTTAATGTCAAAAAAATATTTTTATAATTCTAATTCAAAATTAGGGTTATAACAAGTGTAGGTACCAAATTTGATGAATTTTGGAATCTGATTGATGGCTGAATTAAGCAAATTGCAAAACAGGGTTCCTGAAAGATCCAAAAACACTGCCAAAATCACAGTTTTTGTGATATTCTTGGATTTTCGTGCATAAGCATATATTTTTAGGGTTTTATCATGTTCATAATCATATTAGGATGCTTTAGGTTTTATTTGATGATTATTTGACTTCATTTAGTGCATAAAAGCTAAGTTTTACCAAAATCTATTTTAAAAAACCCTGATTTCAAGGCCATAGTCTTGCTATCAGGGGTAATTTGGTCATTTGACCTCAATTTCGAAATCCCTAACCCTAGTTTTCACATTTTTAAGCATGTCACATCATATTTAGTTTGATTTATCTTTATTTGAATTTCAAAACTTGCATTTTACAAAATATCTTTCTGAAAACCCTGATTTCAAGGCCATAGTCTTGTTATTAGGGGTATTTTGGTCATTTTAACCCCAATTTCGAAATTTCATATCTTATCTTCTTTATTTATTCTATTTTATTTCATACTTTATCATTTTGATTTAAGGGAATCATGAAAAAGGCTTATATCTAGTAAAATCCAGCAATTTCTAGATATTACTGAATAAATCTAGAAAAGCCAACATATTTTCATTAACCAAGTTTTCTAGTTTTGCAGGTACATTGAAGACTTTATTTTTCATGTATTTAAATTTCAATAGTGATGTAATTTGTAATTAAACTTTGGAATAAGAATTTACATTTTCTGCTTAGCTTAGGTTGCATTACATATAGTTTATTTTTATAATTTTAATGTGTGATGGATGATGATTCATGCATATTTTTACAAATTCACCATGGTCTACACGAATGGCACATACACTAGCTTCTATGAAGTTTATAAACTTGGTGGAATTTGTATTTATGGCCATAGTCAGAATACGAATGATACTCAGATTTATAATCTTCACATTAGCCACATTCAGCCTACACTCTTAGGCTAACTTCAAAAATGCACTGCATTTCTCAAAAATACAAAAAGTATTTCTCAATTCCTCAAATCCATATTCATTCATTTCATGCATTTGCCAATTCCAATTCAAATCTCAATTCAAAGAAATCATTTTCTCAAAATTTCCTAAGTCTTATTCAAAAATCGATTTTCCTAAAATATGGATTTGCCAATGATATTTCAAGTATTTCCCAAGTTCCAAATTCGATTTTCTAAGTTAGATTTTCAATTTCAAAGTTTGAATTCAAAGAAATCGAGTTTTTCAGAGTTATTTCACATTTCTCAAAATCGATTTTCACAAAATCCTTATATTTCTTCAGAAATCGATTTTCACTTTCTCAGATACAATATCTCAACCATGATTCATGATTTTCCAAGTGTTATCTTTTCCAAAATTTTCCAAATATTTTCCAATCTTTTAAGCAAACATCATGTTTTTAAATATGCATTTTTAGAAATTCATAGCACATGCCTGATTCTTTGTGCATTTAGGAATTAGAATATGGTTTAGACAAGTTGAACAAAGCAAAGCCTTTGATTGATCGTTGGTTCAATTACCCCTGGTAAAGGCGCCAGGAACGGTTGAACCTTGTACCGACAGGCGAGTCCCATTCTTCAGAATAATCCCGCATTTTAAAAACGGAGGCGAGTTATTTTCAAAATCTTTTTCAAAGGTCAGTTTGAATCACAAAAAGTAAAAATTTTGCAATGATAACACGGCTACCAAACCCTTGTCAAGCAGATCATCAGAGCAGGTTACTATTAGAAGACTATGCAGCAAGATTGTTACCATTTTGTGAAGAAATGTATCCAATGTCAGATACATGCACCCTCTATTCATGCTCCAGCTACATATTTGCAATCTGTTGTTTCTCCGTGGCCATTCTCTATGTGGGCCTTTGATGTCGTAGGTCCCATCACTCCTTCTGCTTCAAATGGCCACAAATATTTTCTTGCCGCAACAGAATATTTCACTAAGTGGGTAGAAGCTATCACTCTTCGCATAGTAGAAGGCTGACACGTGGTCTCTTTTATTCACAAGAGCATCCTTTGCCGTTTCGGCATCCCACATGACATCGTGTCAGATAATGGTAGTCATTTCAAGAATGAAAGAATGAAGACATTCTACTCAAAGTTCAAAATTCATCATCATTTTTCCGCTCCCTACTATCCTCAAGGGAATGGTCAGGCAGAAGCTACCAACAAGATTTTAATTTGTATCTTAGAGCGAACTGTGAAAATAGGTCGTGATTGATATGAGAAGATCCACGATGCACTATGGGCATACCGGACCACCATTCGCACTCCAACAAATGCTACTCCATCAGAACTGGTCTACGGAATAGAAGTAGTATTACCTCTGCATGTTTAGAAGTCCGCTTTGAAATTTGCATCACTTCTAGAATTACCTCTCGATTAATTCCAACAGCAACAATTGATACAGCTAGACTTGCTCGACGAGAGAAGGCTAAAAGCAGCAGAACATGCTCAATCCTATCGCCAGAGAATAGCTAGGCAGTACGCGAAATCTATCATCGAAAGGAGATTCAAAGTCAATGATTTAGTACTTCGATCCACAACTTATCTCAAGCATCATCCCGGTGGCAAATGGTCGCCAAATTGGGAAGGTCCCTATGTAGTCAAAGAAGTGTTACCCCGTAACTCATATCGGCTCATCAATGCCGATGGGGTAGAATTACTAGATCCCATTAATGCTCGACACTTGAAAAAGTTCTATACTTGAAACAATTATTCTTCCTTTGTAATCTTCCTATTCTCTTCAATAATGATCAAACTTTCTTTTCCCAGTTACACTGGGGCATTTTAAAATTTTTGTTCTATATGCAGGCAGGATAAACAAATTTCTCATTTTACACACTTGTGCATTCATGTGCATCAATTTGCATTCATTTGCATCCAACTACATTAACATCAATTTGGTCAGTATTGGGATTTCAACAAACGGTCCCATCACAATTCCTAATTGTTATTCAGAATTGAAAAACAATCATTAAAACTGAACCAAAATCCAGTGCTCGAACTTGTATTATTTTAAAAAAACCAGTGCTCGAACTAGTACATTTCAAAATCCAACTTTCAAGTTGATCTATATTTTCCTTTGAAAAATCGAGTTCCGATTCAGGTTTTCTCTCAAAATTATTTTTCCTTTGAAAAACTGAGTTCCGACTCGGGTTTTTCTTCAAATTATTTTTCCTTTGAAAAACCAAGTTCTGACTCGGGTTTTCCTTCAAATTATTTTTCCTTTGAAAAATCGGGTTCCGACTCAGGTTTTCTGTCAAAATTATTTTTCCTTCAAAGATCTAAGTTCCGACTCGGGTTTTCCTTCAAATTATTTCTCCTTTGTTGATCCGGGTTCCGACTTGTGATCTCTCTACTTTGTTCAAGCTCTGACCCGAGCTCTTCATTCTCCTTTGTTGATCCGGGTTCCGACTCATGATCTCTTTACTTTATTCGAGCTCTAACTCGAGCTCTTTATTCTCCTTCATTGATTCAAGTCACTTCGATCTTCAGGGTCAGTCAATTTCTTAAATTTGACCTTTTGTCCAACAATTTTCAATTTAAATCTTCGGATCATTTAATTCTTCAATTTCGACCATCGGGTCATTCAATTTTCAATTTCGACCTCCAGGTCACCCAATTTCCAATTTTTTAAATTCAATTTCCAATTTCGACCTTTGGGACACTCAATTTTGACCGTTAGGTCATCCAATTTCAAACCTTCTGGTTACCAATTCTATCCAATCATTTTCGACCTGCGGGTCACCTTTGCCAATCATGGTCGTATTCATTATGCCTATTGGCCCAATATCCAAATTCCAATCACTTTCTCTTGCGAGAGACCCTTTTTATAGGGAGAGTTCGAGGGAGCTTGTTCTTTTCGCATGCTATCCAATTTGTTCACTTATCCCCTTTTCAGGAAGAGTTTGAAGGGACTCGCGTCTTTGTGAACTGTTTGCAAAACAATTTCCAATTTTACACAAGGAACCCTTTTAAAGGGAGAGTCTCGTGAAGTTCATCTTTATACAAATCTGTCAGGGGGATCTGCAATCTGATTTCATCATGCCCCACCACTGATCCAACTTGGTCAATTAGTTTTACATGGTGGGAGGTCCAGATGGTGAAACTATGTTCAACATAATTGATCGAGCTTTAGGTTCCACCATTGCCTACATTGACTATATTGTCTTTTCTTTGAGCCATTTTTTTTTTACTTATCAAGGATGTGTTTGTGGTTTCTAAAGACTTGATCCATCCTCAGTATCACTCTTGATTTGTTCCTGTATGCTTACCTTCTTGCCTTGATTTACTTACTATCTTTGCCTTTGATTAGTTTCATTGCCTGATATATGTCTCACTAACTGTTGATCTTTTGTTTTTTATTTCATTTACATATATCTCCTCCCACTTAGTATTTACACCCATGATATAGCACCCATCAGTTTCACCTGTTGCCCAGCAGTTGATTTCTATCTATGATTTTTACTGCATGTTGTACATACCCTGTATATTATAACTATCAGAATGAGTGTTTGAAAATTTTGATGATCTGAAGATCTAATGAGTAAAGTGCAGGGTCATATCTAAATAATTTTGGTTCATTTCATCATTGAGATCATGCGAAATCATTGAATGTTACTGCTAAATTTCAATAGTTATTAGATGTTACTGATCATCTGAATCGATATCTGGCAATGTTTAAAAGAGAAAAGGGGGGGTCTTGATAGGCAATCATGATCCAGCTTCAATCAGAAAACCAAACTATTACAGTTTTCAGAAATTTTCAATGATTATTCTTTTTAGTGATGTGATTGTTTCTGAATTTCATTAAAGTGCGTGGCCTTCTTGAGATAAGTTTGATAATTGGTCTACAGTGGGGCACATTTCGTATTCATCAGTAATCGCTAATGGGGACAACTATATCTGGGCTATGCAGCAGATTAGTGTCGCACTCTTGGTTTGATATCACTGGCTATACTCCTAACAACCAGCTCCACATTTTTTTTTTGACCACAGCGCACCTTCACACTAACAAAACTCACCTATTAATACCATTGGAGTCCCTCTTGTCAGATTAATTTCTGATTAAATGAATGGCCATTCATTACAGGTTATCAGTAACCTACGAATAAGTATCAGTCTACAGCAGGTTTGTTTTCATCAGACCATTACATATTTCCATATTATCCATTTAACTCCATTTGAGACTAGCAACATTGCACGGTATTTTTATTTCATCGTACTATGTTATATATGCAATCCATCATGAATCATGTTGATAAAATGCCTTGTTTGTCCTGGTGCATCATTTTTTAGATAAATATGCCTGAGAAACTTAGAAAGTGACCACTGAGTGTTATTGATTAAATTAAAATCTTCATCACTGAGTTCCTGCAAATAGCTAGTTTTCAACCAAACCTTATTGATTGATTGGGATTTTCTTACATCGGTATTCATTCAGCATTCACCATGTGTGGCTGCATCATCTCTTAACTTAAACCATACTGAACCGAATTCCAGGTCAGATTTACATACAATATAATTTCATCACACCTATGAGCTGATCATAATTTCACAATTGCATTCCATCACCAATCGCTGTTGTAGGGAAGTTTACTGAGATTCATACCTGGGATTAGCCGAGCCCAAAATTACAACATTCTTGTGTTGTTAGTTGAGTCAGACTCTATTGACTCAAGTGTATTCGTAACTGACAGTGCGCGGGTATTGTGCAAATCATTATCAGTATATGGATCTATACAAGCCGCTGGTCAGACTTGAGGGTCATTGACCGCATGCGATAAGTGGGTTAAACAGCGGGTTAGTGTGGGCTATGTTATGGTGTCATCGGTTAACCTATACATGAATGGTTAACGTTAGCATTTGGTCAGTATATGTGACTGACAGTCCAGAGTTAGCAGTAGGAGATTCAATAGTGTGTGCATCATAAAAGCAGTTTGGTGTATAGAAAAACAATACATCGTTGGGTTATATCATTGCATCAGTGGGACAAGTTAGCAGTCAGTCTTAGTATCTTTTGGAGTCAGGTGTGTCAAGAAGATGGGTGTTAGCAGCAAAAGGATTAGGAAATGTATGGAAGGTATCACTTCTCTGCTCAGCTCAGAAATTGTAAACCCTGATCTCAGAACTGTAATGGATAGATTATAAATGAGAAGTTTCCATTCCCTGCACTAGATTAGAATGAATGAGCATATATATTGTAGAAATGCTTGTTTTCATATCATTTTTTTTTTTTGCAAAATTTCACAAATGGGAACACGAATGGCACATGCATCATTTTATAAAAGGTGATTAAATCCTAAGTTGATGATTTGCACCAATGGCCATAGTCAGGGTGTGAACAAAGCTTATGATTTTCATCTTTTATAAAATAGCACTGGATCCACACTCGATCCTTCTAAAAAATCATCATATTTTCAAATATTTTCTTTCTTTATTAGAGTTTAAATTAAAATTAACTCAAGATATATATCAATGGCCATAGTCAGGATATATTGAGAGTTAATTTCATTTCAAACTCTATAAAGGCACCAAAATATATTTTATTCTTCACTTGAATTTAAATATGATTATTATATAATACATTTTATGACCATAGTCAGAAATGTATTCTATCTTCAATCTTATTTCAATTCATTTAAAGAATGAAATATGGTTTTCAAAAACCCAATTTCAAATTCTTTTAATTCATTCATCATGTATGATAGAATTACATCATATTTTCAAAACTCTTTTCAGATTATTTCAAAATCCAAGTGATTTTGAGATAATTCTTCAAGCATCTTCTTTACTTCTCAAATCAATCTTCAATTCTTATAAATTCCAAATTCTTCTTTCTATTCTCAAATTCTATCTTATTTCAAAAATTCAAACCTCAATTTCAAAGTTCAATTTGACTTTGAAATTTCAAATTCATTTCTAAATTCAAACTTCAATTTCCAATTCAAATCAAATTTCAAAGTTCAATTCAACTTTGGAATTCCAAATTCATTTTCAGGATTCAATTTCAAAATTCAATTTAACATTTCAAATCAAAGTTCAATTTCTGATTCATCTTCTAATTTCAAATTCAAAACTTTAAAATTAAGTTTGTCCTTTATCTTCAAAGTGCCATCTAAAGATTGAGTCTTGATCCTCAATTCAAAATCAAGGTTTGAGATTGATTTTGAATCTCAAAAAATTGATTTTTCTCTAAAGTTTAAAAACCTACTTTTAAATTCAAATCTGGATTTCTAAAATCCAGATCCATCAATAAGTCCCATTTGGATTTTCAAAATCCAAATCCATCTTGGATTCTAGATTTAGAACCCAATTCCACTTTGGATTCAGATTTTCAAAAACCAATCTCATCTTAGATTCCAGATTGCAAAATCCAATTCATATTGGATTTCAGATTTAAAATCCAATTCCATCTTAGATTCCAGATTTCGGATTCAACTCCATTTTGGATTCCAGACTTCAGA
This sequence comes from Nuphar pumila, assembly GCF_984573655.1. NCBI lineage: Eukaryota > Viridiplantae > Streptophyta > Magnoliopsida > Nymphaeales > Nymphaeaceae > Nuphar > Nuphar pumila. The sequence goes on from NC_143249.1 coordinate 64,890,241, forward strand.
TCCAATTCTATTTTTAGGATCCATAATCCAATTCTATCTTGGATCTCAGATTTCAGATCCAAAATCCATCTTAGGGTCCAGAGTCCAACTCTATTTTTGATCTCAGACTTCAGATTCACTCCATTCTAGGATCCAGAACCCAATTCTACTTTGGATCTTAGACTTCAGATCCAAAATCCATCTTAGGATCCAGAATTCAATTCCATTTCATTTCCAGATTTCAAATCTAAATCCACTTATAGATCATATCTGGATTTCCTAAATTCATTTCTATACCATTTGGATTTCTCAGATCCATTCCAAGTTCAAACTTCAAGTTCAATTTCATCTCAAGTATTCATTTTCAAAGTCTAAGTTCAACTTCAAAGTCCATTGCTGACTTTGAAGCCTCATTTCCTCTTGTTATCATACTGCAAATCATTCTCTTTCCCAACATCAAGATTTATTCTTCCAACTCTGATTACTTCAAAGACTTAGAACTTCTCTGATCTATCTCAAGTTTTAAGTTAGATTTAATCACTTCTTCACTCCCTATTCAAGTTTATCTCAGAATACTTGGAAATTTTCAAAACACCTTTCAAAAAGAGCACACATCCTTGCATTGCACAAGTATGATTCTTTGTGGATTTAGATCTTTTAGGATGAATTCTTAGATGATATTTAGGCAAAGCAAAAGGCATAAATTCGACCCTTGGTTCGATTACCCCTGGTAAAGGCGCCAGGAACGGTCGAACCTCGTACCGACGAGCGAATCCCGTCTCTCCATTTTCCCGCAAACATTTTTTCAAAACGGAGGCGAGTTATTTGCTAAATATTTTCAAATCAAGGTCAAGTGAAAACCCGCAAAAGAGTTCCTCTTCTCTTTTTTTCTTTCTTTTCTTTTCTCTTCTCTCTTTCTTTTCTTTCTTCTATTTTTCTCCCTTCAAAAAGGAGGAAAATAGAGGTTAGAAAAGGAAAAGAGAAGGAAGAGAGAGAAACCACATGAGAGGAAAAATTTTGCGATGATCACAGTGTGTTCATCTGGGTTTGGTCCCTCATGGACCAGACCTGGTTTCGGTGGTTCTAGCACCCTGGCACCCGAACTGTCACAGTTCAGAGCAGGTTGTCAAGGCCTGCAAGGCAGCCGCGAGCTAGACTTATAGCCCATGACCTGGTCGTCGCAGCCGACGTCGACAGCAGGACATTCCCTGCTGCTAGATGTCCCAGTGTGGGTGCAGGCTAAAGCCCTACTACGTTGGTGGCATGGGGCTGCGGTGCTTCGCAGTCCCGCGGCCAATTGTGAGGCGCAACCCAAGGCAGCGAGTTGCAGGCTGCCTTGGCACCTTTTCCCCTGCACATGTGCCTTAAGTTCCATGTGTGTGTTGCAACTGAATGTTGCCCCTATTTCCAGAATTCTTGAGCTAAGGCGTGGCGTCTTCATAATTTCCTTTTTGCGCACGAGAATAGTAAGCAAAGCCGTGTGAGTTCTAAGCGCCCATCGAGGCATAATTTTCGCTTATAAGATGTATGGCTTTTGGCAAATTGGTTGTGAAATGTCACACGCCTGCGTGTGTGTGTGTATATATATATATATATATATATATATATATATATATATATATATATATATATATATATATATTTTCTCACATTTCTATTGCATAAAGCATCACACATCACTCGTAGATAATGGCACGTGCATGGAAATGTTTCCTTAAATTGCTTTAGTGTCATAATTTTGATAATTTATGGAATTACATACTTGACTCATGTATCGAATGTGGTTGCCAAAAGACAACCCCTCACTTGCACATATTCGCACGTTTCAATGTCGATTGTATGTAATATGAGTAATTGCCACTGTTTACATTTTGATATATGTGCAAGAATAGAGAAAATATGTTGTATGCCTTCACACTTGCACTTTGGCACACCGTGACACTAAATTAGACTGTCGTTCACTTACATCGAGTGTCGTATTGGTTTTTGTGTGCTATCATGTTCATAGACTGTGTTACACCTTGGCACATCATGTTACATGACATAATTTGCTTATCGAAGGATATCATCAAGTGTTGTACTTAGCTCATGCGTGTTATCTATGTTCATTATTTGATTTCACCTCTTGGCACCACACTGAATCATGTCGCACACTACGCACTTGATGTGTCCCGACAAAGGTTTGGGATCGAACACCACATTAGGGTATTGGCACATTTTCCAGTTGATATTATTGAACTTCACATAAGTTGCGTTGGGCGATGGTCCCACGTTTGTGAGTGAACTCACATGTTGTAAAACCCTTAAAAAAATGGTGTTATATCGCCTTCCCAGCCGATGTGCTCTTCTTAGCCGTGTGAGGCTGAAGCATGTGAATGGGTGGGCAAAGACCTCGATAGTGTGGCCCTATGGGGAACACGACGCAAGTGTGGCTAAATACATTGGAAGGAGGTGTGTCAGACTAACCAACTTAAGAAAGATAAATCGCCCGGTTACCCATTCACAAGATGGTTCACCTTGGAGAGGGTGGATGGTAAAAACCTCGAGTGACAGGTCATTACTACGACATATTATAAGGAGCAAAGACATCATTTTAGCCTCCAGTCACTCAGAGTTAGGGAGGTTGAGGTTATCTATTGAGGTGCCTCAACTACTGTAGTAGTGTGGATTGCAATCCTTTACCTATGCGTGATTTTCTCTCGGCCACGGGCCACCCACATGAGGTTTACTCGGTCTGTAGCTTCCCCGATTACCACTTTAGAAATTGAATAACAGACGCCGGGTGAAGGTCTCACAGAATGCGAGGATCCTTCGCATACCCGAACGAGTAAGCAAGAAGAACATAATCACTAACCAATCACATGCTGACCTTGCCTTGTTAGATGTTTTTGCTTTGTACCTTAGACCTGTATAATGTGTTTTGTCCTTGTGCTTTTCCTCATTGTACATACTGTAGTTGCCTTACTTTGGGTACATGTTTCTAACAAGTCTCATCATGATGCACATAGCTTTGTATTGCTACTTTTGCTAGTCATCGTACTTGCCGCACGATGCACATATATGCTCACATGCACATATACTTTGGTTGTATGTTTCTAATAGTTCCATCATGTTAGCCATGGTTCTGTTACCTACTTTTGATTTGTGTTATAGATACTATCATGTTCATGCTTTCCTGAAAATGATATATTATGAATGATTTATCTCACCAACTCACAAGAGTACTGACCCCATTTTATGGGGATGCAGGTGATGATTAGATTAACTGCGATGTCACGACTGCATGACTGGAGGCTTGGGACCCATACTTGGATATCGTGGTCTTGGTGTTTTTTGGCTTTGAGGGGATTTTCTCCATTTTTTGGGAGACTTGTATTCTTGATGTAATTACAGTCTCATTTTATAAAGGACTATGATATAGTGACTTTTATAATTATTCATCTGTAACTCATCCATACCTGCAACCATTGTTTCCCATTGTTTTCCTTTACTTATTCAAAACCTTTCAAAAAAAATTAACTCTAGAAATCTAAGGTTTTTCCTTGGTTGGGGTTTGGGGCGTTACAATTGTTGGTATCGGAGCAGTGTTCTAAGTGTGGTCCAAGACTTCAGCGTGCATTGTCCATCGCATGGTAAGTATGCTTAACTTAGAAAATGTTGTTATTTGTTGTTGATCGCTGCTTTATTTAGTCCTGCATGCATATATAGATATATGTTTGTTAGATGTCATCGAAAACGAGACATGAAAGGATTCTTGGAGCTTTGCACAATTTGGTTTGAGGCATAGAGGCCCTGGACCAGGCAACTCAGACAATTATGCGAGGCGCTCGGGTGATTGCAAATCTAACACCTCCATGTGCAAGATGCCAGTTGGATCACGCGAGGCAAATCTGTCCCCGTGAAATGAGCGATTGCCCTTACTGTGGTCTCAGAGGGCATATCGAGGTTGAGTGCCAGATCAAATTATGCGATGAAATCTGGAAGGGTAATGCTGAAACAGTAGAAGACATAGCATCGGAGACTAATCTAGTACCGCTAGAGGTCGACAGCCAAGAGGGAGATTTGCGCCTTTCACCAAATTCTCCACAGTACTCGCCAACATTCTACTCTTACTCTATTTCTCCTCAGTACATGCTATCTCTTCCTCTATCTCCAGAGCGAAAAGAAGTTCCTGACGTAGGACCTAAGATAGCTTGGCGTACTCCACTGAATTCCCCTGAGTACACACCATCTTCTACTTATCTGAAGCGGAGACGGGTGGGAACCAGAATGATTACCAAGACTGTTACACCAGTAGGAAATGAAGATGATAGTTTGATTGTGAACATTTTGTGGAAACACTGAGTTAGTGTTTTGTTTTTGTTTTCTAACGTAGTTGGGTATGTTTTGTAACCCTGTCTTAGCGAAAGAGTATTTTGGGTCTTAAATGTGATGAAAAAGGCATGAATCTTTTGCTTATGAATATAATTGGTGCTTTTGGAAGTTGTACTTTCACTTATATGAGCTTTTTCTTGTTCAAGATGTCATGGTGAGGTCGATGTGATGACCTGATGGAGTCTCTCAACAACCTTACTAAGGTTGTCAACCATCACACAGAGACGATGCGTATCATGGGTGATCATCTACAACAGGCCACTCAGGGATGCGAAGCACTTACTCAGACTCCAACTACCATAGTACCATACAAGCAGTTCATGAGCATGAACCCAATGTCTTTCGATGGGAAATCAACTCCTAAAGCAGCAGAAGATTGGGTTCAAGAAATCAAACGAATATTTCGAGTTCTATAAGTTAGTGATGATTGGAAAGTGGATTGTGGAACCTATCGACTCTGTAAGGATCTGAAAAGGTGGTGGGAAACTACCTTAGAAGTCAAATTTTCAAACAAAGTATTCTATGTCGCATACTTCCCATTGCATGAGCAAAGACAGAAGATGCAAGAGTTCCTTGATCTTCAGCAAGGGAGCTCTACACTAGCGAAATACGTTACAAAGTTCATAAGTCTGGAACGCTACTGTCCTAACGTTTATGTTACCGAGAAGGATCGAGCAATAAAGATTGCTCGCGGTTTGAAGCTTGCACACAAAAGTTTACACTCGTGACCCTATGACACTAGATGAGGCTTTGGAGATGGCCACTCTTTTGGAGCAGGATTGGTCTGAATCCCAGAAGATGCAACAGTTCAAAAAAAACCAGCAGTCAAGCCAAAAGAGTTGGCCTAAGAAGAGACAATTTCAGAAGAACCTTGGTGGAAGGAAGTTTTGTAACGCCCCGGATTTCCAAAACAAAGCTAAGTTGAAATTTTCATGAATTTCTTTTTTTCTTCTTTGCAGCGGAACTTAGAAAAGCTTTTAGCAGCGAAATTAGAGGATAATGAGTCGTCAGTTTTAGAAAACCCCGAGCACATTACAGGCATGTGGCCAAGCAACTCATTGACCACCAAAGTGTTTCATTTTATCGAAACCCACATGTTTATTACAACATCACTGCTTGAAAAAGCAATATAGTTCAATAAAAGGAAGCAGTACAACTCTGTCTAGAGAAACCCTAGAACTCGATGCCGCCTTGCTTCGCATATCGCCACGCAGGTCTAACACCTGAAATCCCCATTAAACGAGGTCAGAACCACTAATGGTCTAGTAATCAACTCAAGTAAAAGAGTTGACCACTCAGGGCCGCAGTTCGCAATAACGATGCTCAAGTCTCCACAACTTAGCATATATCGCAGGAGCCTCCTCAGGGCTATGAGTTGAACATCTGCTCGAGTCTTCATGACTTAGCGCAAGCCTCTTCAGAGCTGCAATTTGGATAACCGCTCAAGTCTCCACAACTTAGCCTTGACCCCTTTCGGGTCTCAAAAGGATGTCTAGCTCAAGTCTTCATACTTGGCACATCCGTATCCCACGTATCTAAGGCCCGCTCCTCGAGCTTTGCTTAGACGTGCAAATACAACACGGGTCTTTACCCAGTCGATCTAGTCGTATACCGATCATGACACCTTCACAAAGGTTATGCAGGACTGACTCAACAACGTCCATACACTTATATATTCAAGCATCGCTGAACCTAGAGCTAATGCATTGTTTCGGTATTTAACCTCTTCCACCCTTGGTACGCAGGCGAAGCAATTGTCTGGGCATCAACTCGACGTTCTGGGAGTTGATTATTCTATGTATTTTAGATACCCAAGAGGCCTATTGACCCTATCCATAGTAGGACAATGTGTTTCAACTGGAAGAACCCTACTAGGCCCATATTCGGATGCATCCTCTACTTGCAGTAGTTGGGTTCAATCCTTAGATCTTAAGGATAACCACGACCCCAAAACCCATGAGTCACTGAGGCCATCATGGACTCTATCAGGTCCAAAGTTTAATACATATCACTCAAGGCTGTACCATCACTGTCATTCCACAGTGAGCATAATTCCTGAAGGGGTCTGCCAGTCTTACAATTACTTGGACAGATATTGCATGCCATTTAGGCAGCTCGTGCCTGAGCACTACGGGAGTATGTACCCGACCCCATTCAGTATGCCCCAAGCACGTCCATCAATCGAGGGGGATACCCCTAACACGATTTTCAACCGCGGGGTATATGCGACCTTAAGTCTTATTCATATCCATCCTGAACATCGCTCTCGGCACTGCGGCTATCACGAGCATCACACCTCTTCTGGGTGGAAACAACACACTCTGGCTCTTCAGCCCTTACGAGTCTAGTTGTATAACTGTTCTTAATGAGCATGCATATGACTCGATCTAAATAGATCGACCGCTCGACGTATTTTTATGCAACGAGTCTATACCTTGTCAAGGCGCAACCTCTACTCTGGCTCAGCGGCCCTTACGAGTAAGGTGCCCTTACAAGCATTTGGGAGATAAGCCATTTTGGCATCATTCCAACAATGGACATCATTATGTCGTTCAACCGGTTTCGGCAGTTCTTTTGCCAACCATTTCGTCATCACCTCCCCTGCTCTATCGGCAGTGGTGCAACGATCCTTTCTACGTTGTAGAAAGCATCCATGAACTGGGTAGCACTCCGCTATATGATAGAGTATCCTGCTACGTTCTTTCTAAGCTACTTATAGCTTCTTTAAAAATTTCTACAGCACTTCCTCTCTTTGACAGAGAAAGCGTGCGTTTCTTTTTATCCATTTCAGTGACATCTCCCCTCTTTGGCGAGAAATCGCTATGCTTAACTTGAGAAATGGATGTGCACCGTTGTGCGTACCTTGCATCCATCAAGGTTGTTGGGAACCCTGGGCCATAGCTAGGCCATATATAAATGACTTAGTCTTTACATAAAGAGCAGTTTTGCCAAAAAGCAAAGCCTTTCCAATAAGGGCTTCATTCGTCAAGCAGAATCTTGAACGAGGAGTGGTAAGGGAATCACATTGGCGATTTGGAGTTGATCTCCATTTGAACGCTCATTTACGTGCATATGTAATATAAGCAGAAGACTATGCTTTATATGGCGGTGGCGTAAAGGAAATGCATATACTATTGTTTGGGGTGTTTAACCGAACAAAATATTCTACATATATATTTGCAGAAAGCAGGAGCCTTGGCATCATTCAACGCGACAACGTAAGTAAATGCATAATCGGAAGTGCATTAATCAGAAATTGCAGAAAGTAGGGAGCCTTGGCATCATACAACGCGATGACAAAGGTAAATTACAAAGCCTTGGTGATATAAGACACGATGGCAGTCACCAGACGATATACACCAAGATTCATATCCAATAATAGTTATGAGGTGAGTGAGTGAACACCGAAGTGTCCTAGAGGGCTCAATTAGAAACTAAGGTGAGATACCATTTTTATGAACACATATACTGCGTATTCGAACATATATATCAAATGATAGTTACGAGGCAAGTGAGTGAACACCGAAGTGTCCTAGAAGGCTTAACCAAGAACTAGGATCAGATACTACTTCAGAAAGTATATGCTATATACAAACAAGCAAACACTTGAGAGAGATGGATCAACGAAGCGAACTTACTTCAAACCGTGGAAGAAATGCCTCTGGTTGCTTTGAATGCTTCAAACGAGCTTCAATCCTTCCTTCGAGAGGTCTGACTAGGTCTGGGTTCAGAAAAATCCAAACCAGAATCTGGGACCAAAAAGGAATTTGACCTTGACTTCAAACCCAACTAGGTTCAAGTCAAGTCAACTAGGTTTGGACCAAGTCAAGTGGGTTCAGACCAGGTCAGGTGAGCTAGGACCAGGTCAGGCAGGCTCAGACCAGGTCAGGCTGGCTCAGGTGGGCTAGGCTAGGTAGGGGAGGTTTGGAAAAGGAGGAGAGAGAGAGTGCTAGACGATTTTTCAAAGGAGAGGGGCTCCTCTATTTATAGATTCTGAAACTTGAGCCCCAAGTTTCAGAATTTCTTTTTTAGTCCATAGATTTTTCAAAAATTCTATTTGATCTTATCCAGATGAGTCACAGATCTTATCCAGATGACTCACTGATCTTATCTAAATGAGATATTTATCATGTGGGGCCCACCGGATATTTTCTAAGGAATATTTCTGTGGGTCCCATCGGATATTTTCTGAGAAATATTTCTGTGGGTCCCACCAATATTTTTGTGGGTCCCGCAAAAATTTCAGGTTTTCGGTGATTTTTTTCTGAAAAATTCTAAGTACGTCATTCCCTTCGTATTGACGTAACTAAGAAAGTTGGCTCATAGAAATCTCTTGATTTCGTCCAAGTAAGAAGTTATGACTTCCAGAGTGTTTGAGCATATATTCGTGAAGCGACGAATATCCTAAGTATAACTGATTCGTATATATCGATTTGATTTGTATTTCGGATTCAAATGCTATTTTTACTTGGAAATGCCTCGTGAATTTCTTTAGAAAGATACTGAAAAATTGTGGGTCTTAAAAGTTTACTCCACCAGTGAAGAAAAACCGACCACAAGGCAACAACAATCGTCATCAAAACCGTCAGCACCAGCATTATCATCAGCAACAGAAGCAGTTAGCGGCAAGTTCGATTCCATTTCAAGCATTCATTTCAAAGTCCAAGTTCAACTTCAAAGTCCATTTCTGACTTTGAAGCCTCATTTCCTCTTGTTATCATCTGCAAATCATTCTCTTTTCCAAAATCAAGATTCATTCTTCCAACTCTGATTACTTCAAAAACTTAGAACTTCTCTGATCTATCTCAAGTTCTAAGTTAGATTCGACCATTTCTTCACTCTGTTATCAAGTTCATCTCAGAATACTTAGAAATTTTCAAAAACATCTTTTCAAAAAGAGTATACATCCTTGCATTGCACAAACATGATTCTTTGTGCATTTAGATCTTTAGGATAAAATTCTTAGATATTTAGGCAAAGCAAAAGGCATAGATTCGATCTTTGGTTCGATTACTCCTGGTAAAGGCGCCAGGAACGGTCGAACCTTGTACCGACGAGCGAATCCCGTCTCTCTATTTTTCCCGCAAATTTTCAAAACGGAGGCGAGTTAAATTTCTAAATATTTTTCAAATCAAGGTCAAGTGAAACCACGCAAAAGAGTTCCTCTTCTTTCTTTCTTTCTTTCTTTTTTCTTCTCTCTTTCTTTTCTTTCTTTTATTTTACTCCCTTCAAAAAGGAGGAAAATAGAGGTTAGAAAAGGAAAAGAGAAGGAAGAGAGAGAAACCACAAGAGAGAGAGAAAAAAATTTGCGATGATCACATCTGGGTTCCATTTTATCATTTAAAAACAGTGAATCCTGTCGTTCCTTCGAGATTGGCAGACTTGATCAACCTTCTTATATTCCAATTGAGCAAGTAAACCAAGCCACTCAGAAAGAGAAGCCTTGGTATCAAGACAACAAAAGCTTCATTGAAACTGGTAAATTTCCATCGGAAATGCCAAGAAAGGAGCAGCATGCGATCCAACGCATGTCGGCCCGTTATTTCATCCTTGCCAATACTCTTTACCATCGGGGTTCAGTTCTGAGTACGCTAGATGCTTAGACAAAGATGAAGCCATGAAAGTTGTCCAAGAGGCACATGAGGAAATTTGTGGTGGTCACGTCGGCTACCAAACACTCGTCAAACAAATCATCCGAGCAGGGTATTATTGGAAAACCATGCAGCAGGATTGCCATCATTTCGTGAGGAAATGCATGAAATGCCAAATGCATGCACCTTTCATTCATGCGCCAACCGCATACTTGTAGTCCGTGGTTTCTCCTTGGCCTTTTTCGATGTGGGCCTTCGATGTAGTGGGTCCGATTACACCTTCAGCTTCTAATGGCCACCAATATTTCCTCACAGCTACAAAATACTTCACCAAATAGGTCGAAGTTGTAATGTTGTGAACGGTAGAAGGCCGGCATGTGGTTTCGTTTATTCATAAGAATCTTCTTTGCCGCTTTGGCATCCCACATGATATTGTGTCAGACAATGGTAGCCACTTCAAGAATGAGAGGATAAAAACCTTCTACTTGAAGTTCAGGATTCATCATCACTTCTCAGCTCCTTATTATCCTCAAGGAAATGGCCAGGCAGAGGCCACCAACAAAATTTTGATCCGCATTCTAAAAAGAACTGTGGAAACGGGTCGTGATTGGCACGAGAAGATGCATGACGCATTCTGAGCGTACCGAACCACCATTCGGACCCCAACCAATGCTACTCCTTCAAAGCTTGTCTACGGAACCGAGGTAGTATTACCTCTTCACGTTCAGAAGCCTGCCCTCAAGTTCGCATCGCTCCTCGAACTTCCGCTTGATCAGTATCAGCAGCAGAGGTTGGTACAGCTTGATCTGTTAGATGAGAAAAGGCTCAAGGCAGCAGAGCACACTCAGGCCTATCGTCAGAGGATAGCCCGACACTTCGCCAAATCACTTATTGAGAGAAGATTCTGAGTCAATGATCTTGTGCTTAGATCGATAGCTCATCTCAAGCATCGGTCGAAGGGCAAGTGGTCACCCAATTGGGAAGCCCCTTATGTGGTTAAGAAAGCGCTGCCTCGTAATTCCTATCGTCTGATCAACGCAGATGGAGTAGAACTGCCAGATCCTATTAATGCTTTACATTTGAAGAGATTTTACACTTAAATTGTTCATCCTAGCCTTTTGTACTCTTCAAAAGTCTCTTTCAATAAAGCAATAATCTTCTATTGAGTTCTCACATACCTCTCCCTGATACTAGGGCATTTTATTTTGATCTATACTTGTCTTCCTTCATCATATATAGGCAGGATCAGACGAATCTTTTTCTAAAAACTCTTATCAACTTTTTCGGTTAATTTTGTTACCTTTATTAAATTACATTCATTTTATTTTTTTCAAATTAATCAAATTTTTTATCAATTTTATTAAGTCTTATCAATTTTACTAAATTTTATCAATCTTCTCTTTTAAAACCCCTTTCAGGTTAAGGGATAAACCTGATGCTTCGTTTCAATGGGGTATTTTCCTTTCAGGTTAAGGGATGAAACCTGAACCTCCTCCCGCGAGGCCCTCTATTCTCTTTCAAAATAGGGGATAATCCCAAAATCTTCTATCATCAATTTCTCTCAAATTTTTGTCGATTTCTACTAAATCTTTATTGTCAATACCATTAATTTATCAATTCTTTTATCCTTTATCCATTTCTACCAATCTTTTTCAAATTTTGCCAAATTTTCTTCAGGATCAGGGATAATCTTGAAAACCATTCTAAATAAAATTCAGGTCTTAGGCCATCTTGGGTCAAGGACCTTGAATAAGTTTCTCATCCTCATCGTCGGAATCTATACATGCTTTTTGTCAATCCTTCTAAAAACCTGACTTTTGGGAAGGAGCTATTTTCCTCCCGTCTGAGTTCCGACTCAAGCTTTTTTCTCATTCTATTTTATTTTTGGAAGATCCGAGCCCCGACTCAGATTTTCCCATTTTATCTTTCGTTCGAAAACCGGGTTCCGACTCGGATTTTCCCTTTTTGTATATTCTTATTTTTGAAGTTCCGGGTTCCGACTCAGACTTCCTTTTGGATCCGATGCTCGTATTGGAACCAATTTGTTATATCGAGAATTCGAGTTTTCAAACTCAATTCTCATTCATTCTTTTTATCTTTGTTTTTGAAAACCAGGTTCCGACTCGGACCCTCCTTTTCTTGCATATTCCTATTTTTGGAGTTCCGGGTTCCGACTTAGATTTTTCCCTTCTGTATATTCTTATTTTTGAAGTTCCGGTTTCCGACTCGGACTTCCTTTTGGATCCGATGCTCGTATTGGAACCAATTTGTTATATCAAGAATTCGAGTTCTCAAACTCAATTCTTATTCATTCTTTTTATCTTTGTTTTTGAAAACCGGGTTCCGACTCGGATCTTCCTTTTCTTGTATATTCTTATTTTTGAAGTTCCAGGTTTCGACTCGGATTTTCCCTTTTTGTATATTTTTATTTTTGAAGCTCTAGGTTCCGACTTGGACTTTTCTTTTTCCAATGCTCGTGTTGGAACCCATTTCTACGTCGAGAATTCGAGTTCTTGAACTCGATTCTCATTCATTCTTTTATTTTGAAAAAAACCGGGTTCCAACTCAGATTTTCTCTTTTTGTATATTCTTATTACGGAGGCTTCGAGTTCTGACTCAGACTTCCTTTTTAGATCCGATGCCCGTATTGGAACCAATCATTGCGTCGAGAATTTGAGTTCTCAAGCTCAGTTCTCACTCTTTCTTTTATTTTGAAAAACCGGGTTCCGACTCGGATTTTCGCTTTTGTATATTCTTATTTTCTCAAGTTCCGGCTCAAATTTTCCTTGTTGATCCAATGCTCGTATTGGACCAACGTTCTCCTTGTCTTTCAGGTTAAGGGACACAAACCTGAACTTCTCCTTCAAGATAAGGGATAATCCTGAAATGCTGACAATGATTCTCGCTAAATTCTCAAGTATCTTCAGATGTCGGTCGCTTTTTCAAATTCTACATTGAAAAACCAGCGCTTGTATTGGTGCATTTTCAAAAATCCAGTGCTGGTATGCACTTTTCAAAACCCAGTGCTCGTACTGGTGTGCATTTTCAAAACCCAGCGCTCGTGCTGGGGCATTTTCGAAATTCAGTGCTCGTGCTGATGTGTTTTCAAAAACCAGTGCTCGTACTGGTACATCTTCAAATCCAATGCTCGTGCTGGTATATCTAGCGCTCGTGCTAGTGTCTGGCTGACTGATCAAGTTAGCCCTCCAGGTTCAGTCTTCGTACTAACCAATCATCAATTCAAGATCTAAATTCTCAACCTCAACCTTCGGGTTATCATTTTGTCAAAAAAATCAATCTTTTTCTCTTGCGAAGGACCCTCTTCAGGGAGAGTTCGAGGGAGATCGTTCCTTTCGCATGCAACCATCTTTCGTTCGCAAGAACCCTCTTCCAGGGAGAGTTTGAAGGGACTCATTTTCTTCGCGAAACAGTTTGCAAAACAACAACCAACTTTACACAAAAGGACCCTTTTTCCAGGGAGAGCTTCGACGGAAGCTCGTTTCTTTTAGTGGCCCCCATTTTTCTTATCTTTGGCCAACCCCTTCACAGAAGACCCTCTTCTAGGGAGAGTGTGATGGACTCGTTCTTCTGTGATACTTTCTCAAACTTTGTTTTTTGGCTGCCTTTTCATAAGAGAAGCCTAGAGATAGGGAATTTTGACGAAAACTAAATTTTTCTTCGAAAGTTCCATTTTGCAAACACCTCCTCTTTGGGGAAAAGAGGAGTATTTTCAACTGTCCATTCAGGTAAGGGCTAAGCCTGAGTCTCTCTTTTTGGAAAAAGAGAGGAGAATTTTGTCATGGATGTGTCGATTCGATATCAAGTAATCTCTTTCATTAAGGATTTCAAGAATCTTTTGCGAATTTGCTATAAAAATCCATTGTTGATTTCAAAACTTTCGAAAAGAACTACCTCAGAATACCTTTAGTATTATTTCCAAAAGAACAAGACTTTTGCGAAATAAGAACTGAATTCAAGTTTTTTCTGTTGGTCAACCAAGAGGATGAAGAAAAATCTTCGATATGACCAGCAAAGGAAAATTTCAATGATGTTGAAAAGCCATAAGTGAGTTGATATTGATCATAACTATGACACATTCTTAAAGATCATTCTTTTGGCAGTAAGACAGTGAAAATATCCAGGGCAGTAAAAAAAAAAGAACCTACAAAATCCATATCTCAGTCATTTAAGCTGCAATCAAATATCCGCAAAAGGGATCTCTCAATTGTTGTCAAGATGAAGGCGAATATGTGAGTTAAACCCCCGGGGCTAAAGAAGATTTGGATCATCTACGAGATGAAGGAGTTTGTGAAGGATCCTTCTAGGGAACGTTTTGAGCACCATCAAGATGAAAGCGACTGTGATAAGCCTCCCGACAAACCCTAAAAGATATTTGATTTCTGCTATCTAGAGAATTTTGACCAATGAACCTATATCATCAGCCTAATTCCTGAGAAAGAAAAAGAAGGATCGGAGCATCTCCAAGATGAAGGAGTTTGTGACGTACCCTTCCCCGAAAAAGAGAGAAAGGTCAGGACATCTCCAAAATGAAGGATGATGTAAAAGCCCAAAAAAGCTCCATGACTCAAAAGAGTGCAAAAAGATCATCATGGGAAAAGCCCCAGGATATCAAACTGCCCGAAACTGTCAGGAATCATCTTTATCTATGTGAAATTCTTTTATCAATATCTTTTCACTCAATTGCTTTTATGAAGCTAAGAATATTTCCTCTCTTTTCATATTAAGAAAATTGATGTCTTCCTTAAAGAAGCTCAACAACAACAAATTTGAATTTGATTCTTGATTCTACAAAGTTAACCCAATTGGAGTTAATACTCTAGGTAGAAAGAGGTGATATTTTCACACATATATGCACAATTCAATCATTTTGATTCAACTACAATTTTTGACATCTTATTGGCAATGTTTTCTCATTATTCCAACATGAAGCAAGAACTTGATGTTCGTTTTGACATATTCTGACGTAATCCCTCCATAGGACTGAAAAGTCCTTTTCTTCCGTCTGATCTGAGTGCCCTCAGGTCTGCATACTTCCCTGTGTTCCCCACTGTCCCGCCATAGACATTTTCCGCTCAGAATAAGGGTTAAACCTGAACCTTTTGCAAAAGGTCTGTTATTGTCAAAAGCTATTTTCAGTCTCAGCAATAAGACGCCCAAGATCAACTCCTTTTCAAGCTTTAGGGACCCCCATTCTCATCCTTTTGCAAAACCCCTCTTGGACTTGTTATGCGAAGTCTAGAGGTCCCATCATAGTTTCTTCGTTTCTCGAGGATCCTGTATCCATTCAGGCCAAGGATTAAACCTGTTACCTCGCTCCTCGAGGTATCACTCAAACCTTCTATGAGAGGTCGTCTGTTTTTTTAAAGCTGATTTAGTCTCAGCAATGAGGCGCCCAAGATCATCCATTTTCCAAGCTTTAGGGAATCCCTTGCTTTTCTCTTCTCGCAAACCTCTTTCGGATTTGTTCGTCCAAATTCCAAAGGTCCCATCATGGTTTCTTCATTCGAGGATTCCGTATGGTCGTCCCTTTCAGGATAAGGGTTAAGCCTGAACCTCGCTCCATGAGGTATCTTTCCATTCAGGTTAGGGTTAAACCTGAGTCTCATTTCGACTAGATGTCCTTTCTAGTCTCACCACGGTTTCTTCATTTGAGGAATTCATGCAATTTTCCCCCCACTCAGGTCAAGGGTTTAAACCTGAATCTCGCTTTAGCAATGCACTTCGTTGTCCCACCACGGTTTCTTCATTTGAGGACTTCGTGCAATTTCCCCCCCACTCAGGTCAAGAGTTTAAACCTGAATCTCGCTTTGGAGATGCATTTCGTTGTCCCATCATGGCTTCCTCACTTAAGGATTTTGTATGGTCATCCCTTTCAGGTTAAGGGTTAAGCCTGAACCTCGTTCCACGAGGTATATTCCTTTCAGGGTTGGTTTAAACCTGAGCCTTGTTTCGACGAGGTAATCCTCCCAGTCCCATCATGGTTTTCCCCCACAAAGGAATTCATGCTTTGTACATCCATCCAGGAAAGGATCATACTTGAGTTTTATCTAACAAGACATTTCTCTCAAAAATGTCCCATCGAGGTCCGCTTATGTTCCTTTTCCCATCAAAATTATCTTAATATATTTTTGTTCCATCCAGGTTAAGGGCTAAACCTGAGTCATTCCAAAAGGCTGATCTTGTCTCACCCACGAGACTTGATCAAAATTCTTATCTTTCATCATTTCGGGATCTTCGCCCAAAGTCCCATCATGATTTCCTCATTTTTTATTCAGTCATATCATTTTCGAGGATTTCGTCCCCCCAGAACCATTCAGGAAAAGGTTTTAAGCCTGAAAAGTCATGTTTTCAAAATAATTCTTCTACACCCAGTTCAGATATGCTGACTGGGGCATTTTTTAAAAAACATTTTGGAGTGTTTTCTTTTCCACTAAGCTCGGCTTTCAACCGACTTAGTAGCAAAGAGGGGCATCTGTAAACACCCCAAAATTTTCAAAATATTGTAAATATTCCCCTTTTGCCCATGACCCTCATTTTCTGACAAAATTGAGTCATTTTTCTAGTTTATTCTTGAATTTTCTGGAATCAAATCAATCTTCTTATATTTGACTTAATTTTGATCCAGATCCAGATAAAAGATCCAAATCTGAACTTCGTTATCTAATCTTTAAATCAAATTCTCGAAATTTCCAAAATAACTTTTTGAAAAGCTCAGACACTTCGTTCGATGTCTGTTTGGATCCATCGCATTATATTCCTCAATCTGAGGTTTAAAGCTCGAATATTTTCTCAAAACCTGGATCCAAACCCATTTTTTTTTGAAGAGATTTCCCCAAAATAGCCTTGGAAACCTTCTTTTGTAAATATTTCTCCAAAAATACAAAAAAATTAGTTTAAATCTTTATTTTCCGTAAATTTTAGGATTTTATTCCAAAAATATCAAAAAATATATAGAAAATGAAAAAAGAACAAAAATATATATATATATATAAATATATATATATATATATATATAAATATAGAAAAGAAACAAAAATCAGTTTTTTGAAAAAAAAAAACTCTTTTTAAAAAAAAAATCTTTTAACTAAAACCAGTTTTTGCAAAAATCTTTAAAAGGGACCAGTTTTTGAAAATTTTTATAAAAGACCCTTTTTAATGAAAAATCGATTTTTTTTTTAGGGTTACGAAGGCCTTCTCTCTCTCTGACCGAAACCCTCCCACCACCGCCTTCTCCCTCTCTCACTCTCGAACCTCCATGGCAAACCCCATGTGAAACCTTCATCTCCAACCCTCCATCACCAACAAACTCGCTCGAAACCCATCGATCTCCAACAGCCCTTCCCTCTCGATGGAGGATTATCGATCTCCCCCTTTCCTATTTAACGAACCCCCCCTTTCTCCTTCAGACCCATCGGTGATTCACCTATTCCCCACGCCTTTTTCCCCTCAACCATCACTCCTCAAGTTGGGGTACCCATTAGAGACCACCCAGCAGGCTTCCATCGGTTGCCATTCCCCTTTTCCTGGTGTTCCCCTTTCTTTTAATTGACAAAAAGGCCTTTCAACTCTTCCTTTTGAGAGATTCAAGGATCCATCAACCACAACAACAATAATCAAAGGTTCCCCCTGCAAAAAGCCGAAGAATAGTCTCCCGAGGGGATTTCTCTGTAAATCACTCTAAAGAAGATCTGATCCCCTACGATAGGCAACACTCTCCCTCCCTTTTTGTTTTGCTGCTCTCTTCTACCTTGTCTTCTGAAAATTTTCTTTTCGAAGCACCCACACGGCATTGATCTTGCAGATAGCAAGAGTCGATCTGCGTAAAAGGTGCAAAATCAAAGGGGAAGAATGGTCCCTACAAATTTCCTTCCATTTCCAAATGCTTTGTACTTATGCCATAATTTTACGATTATCATTTTTTTTTCTCTCGTAGCTTTACATTCCTTTCTCTTTTTTTTTTTTTGTTATCTGTATGTGACTCATAACGCTAGGCTGTTGTTTATCTTACTGCCTTTACTTTCATTATTGTAGTTTGAACGAAAAGTGGGTTTATAGATTAACTAATTTTGGGCTTGTGTGTGTTTATAATCGTTTGATCCCTTCTCATTCCATGTTGATTTTGCCCTGGTTAGGATATCATCCCGACCATGAAGTTTCAGTCCCTCTTTTAGAATTCACTCAGATTTAATATTTGACGTTTGCATTCATGCTTGATAATTTCACTTTACTACTGTTGTAATTTGCTTCGTTTCAGCATCTCTTTTAGGCCTAGAGCCATGTTCGCTAGATAATTTCCGTTATACTTATATGTTGTTCCTTGCATTTATTCCTCTTTACACTGGTATTTGAGGTTTTTGTTTTGTAGCTTACTCAAAAAAAAAAAAAAGAAGAAACAACAAATCACGGCCTTACCCCCTTGATCCCTGTTGAATTCTCTAAAACAAGAGGATCTCCTTACTTTCATTAAGGTGAGATGTCGTGGAGACGACAGAGGTTTTCTGATCAGCCACTTCTGGAAGTAATTGGATGGAATGAATCCCATATATTCCCCCTTTGTTATCTGGTTTTCCTGTGTATCTTCTATGTACATATATTGTCATAATTTTGATATTTTTGCTAAACCTTCCCTCATTCAATTCGGTCTCCCATGGCAAGTAAAAAAAAAAAAGAAGGGGAGGAATAAAGTTAGCTGAGTATGTTTAGCTTACTCCAGTTCACTGTTAGTATTCATGATATCAACACCCGACCTATTCAAAGATGGATGAAGTTTTCTCTTCCCCTTTATCGTTGCCTGTCACTTTTTGCATTTTCTTTAAGTTATTTTATCAAGTATCTTGTCAAAAGCATATTGCCATTTTTTTGAAACCTTGACCCATCGTTAAATGGGTGCCTATTGACTCTGGTTTTGTCATAAACCCCACATCATCGTGTATTGCCTATGCATCTCCTGACTAACACTACTTACAGCATGCATATCTACTCTGTAATGTTCGATTTCAATTTATTTCCCATTTTAGATGATCACAAATTTTTTTTAGTATTGCTTTTGTGCTTTGGCTACTTCCCATTTTCTGTGTTTTTGATCTCTATTCACTAACTGATGTCTCCTTGTTAAATCTAATTACCTGGATCGTTTCCGTTTAGCGGATATATATTACAGTGTTGTAGCATCATCCAGTTTTGCTAGCTTTTTCTGTTCAGCATCGTCATATTGACCCACAGTATTGCGCCCCTTTATTGCCTCATTGGGACTATGCCAGCGTCACTTTCCATAGGCACCGATTCAGTAAGAATGTTAGCCTTAGCATTTATCTGTAAATGGTGGAAGATGGAGTATATGAATTGGGCGAACTTCCGAGATTAACTGCCTCACTTATCAAAGAGAGAGAAATTCCATGATGAATAAATCGCCTTGCGAGTCCATACATAACATCATGAACAGACATTGGGCAGTAATAAAAGGGGGAAACTGATATGAATATGACAGTTGCATCAAAAATGTGTGGTCAAGTCTGACTGTATGAGTCTGGAGGCCGACGCCACAGGGATCATGTATGTTCCAAGTAGCAGGGTCTTATCCTTCGCTTTTGAGTTGATGATGAATTGGCGCCATGTTCCATGGTAGCATTCTTTTATGATGTTTCATGATAATAAGCATTCATTTTCGTATATGCTATAATTTCTTCTTCTTCTTTTTATATACAAAGCATCAGTCATATTCGTTATCCCCATTTATTCTTTTTGCCTTGCCACCTCTGATGTATGTATACCTCTGAACTAACTTTCTATGATAACAGATTCAATTTGATGCAAGGGTGAGTTTTGAATATACAGGTCTGATTTACTATGAAAAGCTTCATATTGAATAAACATCTTTGTTGCACTATTCACAATGATGCACATATCTTCACACACCATCATAATGTCAAACATTATTTCTTGTTATCCACAGTGTCATACTATCCATCACTTCTTCATGTAACATATCCTGTAAAATCGCTTACCCTGTTGTGTGTTCAATCCCCTCATGTTAGTGCGATCAATACACATAAAAGAGTAGGGAAGCAACAGTAGATCAGGATGCACAGAACCAGTTTTTTTTTTTTTTAAGCTCACCAAGATTTATCTGACAGATTCATTGGCAGTCGATGATTAGGATTGATTCGTGCATTTATCTTTTAGAATGGAATGTCGTTCTTGCCTCTCATGTTCATATCTATTCATTGTATATTCCTGAATCTTCTGGTTGAAAAAGGATTTTCATTAGAAATTAACCTAACTTTTGCACTTAGAGGTTTGTTTGTGACATTTATAATCCCATTGGTGCAATACGGTTGTGTACATTTTTTTTATTGCATCCACTACAATATGACTACCTGCATTTTGTCAAGTGACACTTGTAATTTAGCCTTGCTAACAGCAATCGGGTTCGGTTGGGCACAACATCCAAGGTCAGGCCTGAAGCTCCAACATTCTTCATTATTAACATAGTAACCAGGCACCCTGATATTCAATCATTTTTTCTAGATTCCTGCTATTTCATGTCCTGTTGTTAGTAGTATAGTCACATGCTGCCATCACTCCAGAGATATTTTAGCTGCTTTTCTATGTGAAAGTTGTTTAGATAGCTGGATTGCTACAGCTTGTCAAACGCAGGGGCATCCTTTGCCATCTGTACTCATGCACTATTTATATCATATTCAAAATTTCTATCTTGTTTGCAGTCAGAATCCTTGATTTGTCGCATGACAGTAGGCATCACCACTTCGCTGGAGTCCTCCATTACCCTGTTATATCCGCTGTAGTTTCCTGTGCTTCAATAGCACAACAGCCGTAAGGCTACTATAGCCTTTTATACCTCGTAACCTGTTGTTTCCCATTATCTCATCATTTCACAGAATGCATATCCTCCATTATTGTATTTATTTCACTTTACCTGTAATATTTACTACTAAATTGCATTGCATAACTCCATAAGACAGAGTGCACTCGTTGTTGGCATTATGCATATCTCCAGTATCCCTTTATGTCTCCACTTGTACAGATATAACAGCCTAGTATACTGCTGCAACACTTTTGCATTTTTTTTATCACATTTTTGCTGCAATTAGAACAACATGTCATATATCTTTTACTAAGTACAGGCCCCATCATTGGCATACCCTTGTACCCGCCACTGCATGTCAATACTCATGCCTGTTATCATCGCAAAATTTTTCCCCTCCCTTGCGAGAGAGAAACGAATTTTGCGGGTCAAACTCGACCAAAATTTTGAAAAAGGTTTTTGAAAATTAACTCGCTTCCGTTTTGAAAATTTGCGGGAAAATTCCGTGGAATGGGATCCGCCTGTCGGTACGAGGTTCAATCGTTCCTGGCGCCTTTACCAGGGGTAATTGAACCAAGGACCAATTATGTGCTTTAACTCGACTCAAATAGCTAAATTATGCTCTATTTTTCCTAGAATGCACAAAGAATCAGGCTTGTGCTATGAAATTTTGAAAATAATGAAAGTTTGAGAAAATATGATGTTTGCTTTGGAAAATTGATTGGAAAAGTACTTGAAAATTGAATTCTTGAGAAAATCATTGAATTTCATTGGAAATCAGAAATTTGCATTGGAAAGTGATTTCTCAAGAAAATTTGAACTTTAGAAAATTGATTTTGAAATTTGGAATTGCTTTTATGAGGAAATGGATTTGAAAATTCTGAGAAAATCAGGAAGTTCAGTGGAAAAGGGATTTCTGAAAGGGAAAATGAATTCTCAGGAAAATGGGAATTCTGAGAAAATGGATTTCTGAAAACTTGGGATTTTAAAATTTAAGAATGTTAAAACATAAGAAAATCTTGATTTGAACTTGGGAAATACTTTGAAATCTCATTTGAAAATTTAGAATTCTGGGAAAATCCAATCTTGAGAAAGACTTGGTAAATCCTTGAGAAAATTGATTTTTTTGAAATTGAAATTGGAAAATGAATTTGAAAATAATGCAATTTGAATGATATGAATGAATGAATATGAATTTGAAAAGGGAATTTCATTGAGAAATTGGGAAATCCTTTTAAAACTTTGAAAAATGTAGTGCATTTTGAAGTTAGCCTAAGAGTGTAGGCTGAATGTGGCTGATATAAAGATCATAAATCTTGGTTTTCTTCGTATTTTGACTATGGCCATAAATACGAATCCCACCGAGTTTATAAGCTCCATAAAAGCTTGTGCATATGCCATTCATGTAAACCATAGTGGATTTGAAATAAATGCACATGGATCATACATCAGATATTGGAATTTTGTAGAAATTAAACTATATGCAATGCAGCCCTATTCTAAGCAGAAAAGTAACTCTTATTCCAAATATTACATTGATTTTTACATTGAATTGAAATAAAAGAAATAAAAACTAAATCTTCTTCTTGAATGTTCCTGCAAAACTAGAAAACAAAGTTAGCACAAAAATGTAGGTTTTTTTTAATTTATCCGAAAATATGGGAAATTATCGGATATTATTCAGAAATAAACCCAAATTCATACCCCCTTTGATATAAACATGATAAATAATGAATAAATTTTGAAAAAAAACTTGAAAATTCGAAATTAGGGTCAAAATGACCAAAATACCCCTGATGACCTTGAAATCAGGGTTTTCTGAAAGAATTTTAGTAAATTTTGGAATTTTGAAAATCAAATGAAATAAATCAAATACAATATGATGATATGCATACAAATTTATGGAATTAGAAATTGAAATTTCAAAATTTAGGTCAAAATGACCAAAATACCCCCGATAACAAGACTATGGCCTTGAAACCAGGGTTTTCTGAAATAAATTTTGCAAAATTGAAAAATATGAAATTCAAATGACATTGTAATTAACCCTAATATGATTCTACATGCTTATGTACATGATAAAAACCCTAAAATGGCAAAAATATCATAAAATATCAAATTTAACCTGATTTTCGCCTAATTTTCGCTTCTGAATTTAAAGATAAACTAACACATGGAGCAAATGAACTTGGAATTAAACCAAATTTGGCATGGACACCTAAACTAACTCTAAAAACAGAATGGAGCTCGAAAATCTAATTTTTTGTATTTTTAAATATAGAAATTCAAATAAAAACCCTAAATTTTGTGATTTTTGCCTAAAATGTTGATTCTAAAGGAGATTTAGGATATCAAACTTCCATAAAAATTTCCCAAATTTTATGGGGTGACAGGGGATAGTAAGGCAAGGATTTTTGCATTTTACACTTTCTGGTTTTGACCTATGGTCGGAGCTATGCCACTGCGGCAAGTCGGATCGAAATCCGGCTACTCTAGGATTTAGGAGAAACAGACAGGTTTCGGTAGAAAACATGGGAAAAATGGCAGACAGATGGGAAAAAGGCTGAAATTGTGGAAAAATGTCCCTAACAAATAGAGGAAGATTTGAGATTTTGACAACATTGGGATTTGGGTTACGGTTTGGAAAAGGCTATACTGTTATCAGAGACCTAAATCTCTGAGATTTCTGGATATTGAAATCTGTCAGACAGAAATTAAAAATCCGTAAAAAATACTGAAACAGATCCAAAAATTCCCAACTTTTGGGAAATGACAGGAAATTATGTTAGGATCAACTTTCATGTGGATAGTTTTGCAGATAGGCTATGGATTTGGTGGACTCGGTGCATTAAGGTCTGTCTATACCCTGACGAAGGAAAATCAAGATTTTCCCAGAAGTCTGGAAAATCCGAATTTTTTTAGAGAACAAAACTACTTGGAAAAACCTAAAAATTTCCAGATCACTAGTAAATTCAATTACAAATACACTGTGATTTTTTAGAGGAAAATACAACTCTCCCACAGGGGTGATTCCGGAGGTTAAAGTTTGCTAAAGCTGAAACTGGAAGTTCTGGAAATGGGAAATTTCAGTTTGGGATTTGATCGGTTTAGAAGGGTTCCGAAACCCGAACGAACCTGGGTTTTTGGCAAAAAAACAAAGACATGTAAAACCAATTATTCTAAAATTTACAAAATTTACTGGTGTAATAACTCACATGACATAACGTATAGACTTTGCACAAAACTAAAATTCTATGGATTCTACATCAACTACTAATGAATTTATATAAAATGAATAAAATGCATAATGAAAATGCAATTTTTAAATATGAAATTATATAAAATATGAAAATCAAAACCATCACGAGGGGGTACATGAACTCTTATGTTTGATGTTGCTGTGAAAAGGGAAGATCCAGTCCATTCATTGGACGGATTCCCTACTCCATGTAGCCTTAAGCATGAAAATAAAGGAAATAAAAGAGTAAAAAAAAAAATGAAGATCTTACCTTGGGTTGGCTGAAGGTAAGCTATGGCAATGGTGTTGCTGCTAACTTGAAGAAGATGGAGGTTTTGCCGTCGTGAATGGAGGTGTTGTGGCTTGGAGGATGTTGCTGCTACCAAATACTCAAACGTTTGGGAGAGAGGAGAAGTGGTGCTGCCATGTTGCCAAGAAGGGTGGCTGGCGTGAAGGAAGTGGTTGAAGCTGTGTTGAAAGTGGCTGCAGCTTGGTGCTCCCCTTTGGTGGCTGCCTTGATGCTGGAGATGGGCTGCAATGGAGGCTGTCAAGGAAGGGAGGCGGCCTTGGTTGGGCGATGATGGAGATGTGGCTGGAATAATGGCCTGCGGTGGTGCTAAGTGAGAGGAGTGGCTGCTGAGTGAGAGGAGTGGCTGCTGCTCCCCTCTGGTGGCTGCTGCCTTGGCTGGAAGAAGTTGCTGGACTGCTTGAAAGAATGCTCAAAGTGCAGCAATGGAGGCTGCAACCACCCAAAAGAGAGAGAGAGAGAGAGAGAGAGTCCAATACAGGAGAGCAGCCGTTCTTTTTTTCTTTCTTTTTAACATAACTTAGGGTCTAATAATTTCTCCACCTAAGTTTCCTAATATTATGGTTAATAGGATGAACAACCATCTACGTGAATGGCTGGAGGCTAGGGAAAGGAAGGAAGGAAAGAAGGGAGGAAGGAAAGAAAGGGAAGAGAAGGAAAGAGAGAAGGGAGAAAGAAAAGAAAAGAAAGGGGAAGAAAGGAGAGGGAAAGAGGAAGGAGAAGGGGGGCTGGGCTGCCATACGTGAGTGGCTGGGAGAGGAAAGAAATGATGAAAGAAAGAAAGAAAGAAAGAAAAGAAAAAGGAAGAAGAAAGAAGGAAAAGAAAGAAAGAAGGAAAGAAAAGAAAATAAAAAAAAATAAAATAAAAAAAAAAGAAAATGGAGGAAGAAAGAAAGGAAATAGGCTGGAGGTTTGGGCGACCCCCTTGTGGGTCCCACCTTAGGAAGAATAAAATAATTAAAAAAAAATTAAAATAAATAAAATAAAACAAACCAAAAAAATAAAGAAAAAGATAATTTTTTTTTCTTTTCTTATAAATTAAAACAAGAAGATGCAAATGGATGGGCCATCTCAGAGCGGGTCCAAATTACACTTTTGAAACTCATTTTGACGATTGGAGGGGTAAAATAGTCTTTTCAGAAAATTTCCAGACGAAATGAGCTATTTTTGGCAGTTTTTGAAACGAGCTCGGATTTTGAAGTTCAATACCTCGTTGCGAAGCAAGTCCAATGTAGAATTTAAAATTTTAATTTTGGAAGAAATCCAAATTTTTTTTCTCGAGAAAATACTTCCAAATTTATTTTTAGATGAAACGAGCTATTTTTGGTAGTTTTTGAAACGAGCTCGGATTTTGAAGTTCAATACCCCGTTGCAAAGCAAATCCAATGTAGAATTCAAAAATTTGAGTTTGAAATAAATCCAGATTATTTCTCTTGAGAAAATATTTCCAAATTTAGACTCCTGGGGGTAAAAATGTCAATTTTGGAAACCCAGGGTTTGAAATTGATTTCTGAAAGCTTTTGAAACTTGATCTGGATTGAAATTTATAAAACTAGAGTTCTGGACTTCGAAAATGAAATGAAATGTGATGAAATGTCATGAAATGTCATGAAATGCTGAGAAATGATATGAAATGATGAGAAATGACATGAAATGCTATGCAAAATGCTAACCCTGAATGAAGAATTTTGGATATTAGACCCCGATTGACACTTGTACCAGTTCAAAAAGTGTTAAAATTGACAAAATTTGCAAAAAATGGTTGAAGAAATGATTTTCGAGCTCTACCAAGCTAGAGTGACATTAGAAATTAGGGTTTGAGCTGGATTAAACTGAAATGAACTGGACTGAGCTGGGTTTTAGAGTTTTAGAACTCAAATGAACTGACCAGACACTGACTCAACTGACCTTTCCGACTTAATTTTCAAGAAAAGCTACCATTTTTAGAGAAATGGTACGGAATGACCACTAGAGTGAAGTGAATTAGGGATCTGAGCTGGCTTTGAGCTAGAACGAAGGTCAGTCATACTGACATGAACTAAAATCGAAGCTTGAATACTAGCTCAATTGACTGAACTCAGCTCAATTTTAGCTGAACGAGCTGAAATGGACTAAAACAGGCTCCTGGACACTTAGAAATGGTTTTGAACTGAAACTGGAGCACTCGAACTCCTGGTGAGCTCAAGTTATACTCAAGGGGATAAGACTGACTGTGAATGACTGACTCGGAGACAATTGGCTTAGATTTGAGTGAGAGATGAGCTCATTTCTGAAGAAATGATCCCCTTTTGGCAGGACTGATCAGAAATGAAAATGGCCTTCTCACTGTGAGCTCAGATGAGCTTGGAATGACTGATATTCTAAATGTTCTGAAAAAACCAGTGAGCTTTGTTGACTCCGACTGACTAGGGTTCGGGATGACCTAGGGGTAAAATGGTAATTTTCCTAATGAAAGTGGGTAAAATGGTAATTTTCTGAAACTGACTCGGGGTTTGACACCTACACTAACCTAACAGGGTTGGCACTGCACGAGAAGGGTTGTTTGAGAATGGATATGGAAAATTTGGGGTGTTTACAGATGCCCCTCTTTGCTACTAAGCCGTCTTGAGGACGAGCTTAGTGGCAAAGAAAAACACACCAAATTTGGGCTATAAAAATGCCCCAGTTAGAAGGATCTGACTGGATATGAAAATATTAGCCCTGATGAAAATGGCATATATGAAATGGAGAATGAAGAGGAAGGAATTTACTTCGAAAGAAGTAAGATTCAGGTTTTGCCCTTAACCTGGATGGAACGGGAAATACTTCATGTAGAAACGAAGCTCAGGTTTAACCCTTAACCTGACCGGGAATGAAATACCTCATCAAAATGAGGCTCAGATTTGTACCCTTATCCTGATTGGGCGGAAAATGAAATACCTCATCAAAGGAGGCTCAGGTTTGTACCCTTATCCTGATTGGGCAAAAAATGAAATACCTCATCAAAGGAGGCTCAGGTTTGTACCCTTATCCTGATTGGGCGGAAAATGAAATACCTCATCAAAGGAGGCTCAGGTTTGTACCCTTATCCTGATTGGGCGGAAAATGAAATACCTCATCAATGGAGGCTCAGGTTTGTACCCTTATCCTGATTGGGCGGAAAATGAATGGAATCCTCGAAGGAAGAAACCATGATGGAACCTTCGGATCTCCGCACAATGAGTCCGATAGGGGTTTTGCAAAAGAATGAAATTGGGGTCCCTAAAGCTTGAAAAGGGGTTTGATTTTGGGTGCCTCATTGCTGAGACTAAATAACTTTTGAAATTGATAACCTTTTGCGAGAAAATGATTGGTGGCTTAACCTTAAGCCGAAATTGGACTGTCTATGATGGGACAGTGGGGACACAGGGAAGTGTGCGAATCTTAGAGCCCATGCGCTCAGATTATACCAACAGAAGGGAAGGAACCTTGAAAACTCCCGTTATCAAGTCCTTAAAAGGGATAACAACTGATGTCAGGATGCGCCAAAGATGAACCTCGAGCTCTCGCTTCACGCCAGGATGACTAGAAAATATTGTCAAAATGTTGAAAATTGTTGTTGATTAAAAATAATTGAAAATGATGCACATTGTTTTGAAAATATTCCCTCTTTTCTACCTAAAGTATTACCTCCGACTGGGCTTAACTCCGTAGAATCAGGATTCGAATTCAAATTGCTTGCAATTGACTTTCTTTCAAGGAAGCTATCAATTTCCCTGATATGAACAGAAAAGAGAGTATTCCTGATATTGTGAAAGCGATTGGTGAAAGAATATTGATAATAGAATTTCACAAATTTTAAAGAGGATTCTTGGCAGATTCGGCAGTCTGATATCCTAGGATTCTTTTCTCATGATGATCTTTCTGCCCACTTTTTTTCTTCTTCTTTTTTTTTTCTTTTTGGCAGAATTATAGCTCTCTTGGGTTTTTGGGAGATTTATTACATCATCCTTTATTTTGGAGATGTCCTGACTTTTCTCTCTTTTTTTTTTTGGAAGGGTACGTCACAAACTCCTTCATCTTGAAGATGCTCTGATCCTTCTTTTCTCTCAAGGATTATATTGTTTGATGGCTCTTTGGTTGGAAATCTCTTGATGATAGCAGAAATTAAATATCCTTTAGGATTTGTCGGGAGGCTCATCGCATCTGCCTTCATCTCGACAGTGCTTTGGGCTTTCCCTGGAAGGATCCGTCACAAACTCCGTCACCTTGGAGATGATTCAAATCTTCTTTGGCCCCAGGGGTCTACTCACCTAATTCGCCTTCATCTTGATGACAGTTGAGAGATCCCTTTTGCAGATATTTAATTACAGCTTTAGGTGATTGAGGAGATATAGGGATTGAATGGATTTTTCTGTATCACCCAAGATATTTCGACTGCTTTATTTTCCAAGAATGGTCTTTAAAAATGTGCCATTGACTGCGATCAATACCGATCACTTATGGCTTTGGAACAACATTGAATTTCCTTTGTTGGCCATATCGAGGATTTATTCTTTATCCTTTTGGTCGGCCAATAGAAAGATTCTGAATTTTAAATCCTTTTTCGCAAAAGCTTTGTCCTTTCATAAGTAATACTGAAGGTATTCTGAGGTAATGTTTTTGTGCGATAAAGATTTTTGAAATCAACAAATATTTAATGACAAATTGGCAAAATTTTCTTGAAATCCTTGGTGAGAGCGAGCATCTGAAGCACAACGCAACGCATCCATGACAGAAATTTTCTTCTCCTTTCCCCAGAGGAGAAGATTCAGAAATTGGAAATAGAAATTACTCCTCTCTTCCCTGAAGAGGAGGTGTTTGCAAAACGAACTTTCGAAGAGAAATTAAGCTTTCGTTAAAACTTCCTAACATTAGGCTTCTCTTATGGAAAGGGGGCCGGTAATGGTGAGGTCGGTGAATTGGTCATGAAAGAACGAGTCCATCACACTCTCTTTGAAAAGAGGGTCCTTCACGATGAAATGGCCTAGTATGAAATTATGGTCACAAAGAAAGCGAACTTCCGTCGAAGCTCTCCCTGAACTAAGGGTTCCTTGTATGAAATTGGAATTTTGTTTTGCAAACAGTTCACATAGACACGAGTCCCTTCAAACTCTCCCTGAAAAGGGGCTAGGTGAACAAAGGATAGCATGCGAAAAGAATGAGCTCCCTTGAACTCTCCCTGTAAAAAGGGTCTCTCGCAAGAGGAAATGACTAAAATTGGTATTGGGTGACCAAAAGGGTCGAAATTGGAAATTAAAAATTTGAAATTTGAAATTAGAAATTGGAAATTTGGAATTTGATATTTGGAAATTGGAAATTGGAAATTGATTGACCCGAAGGTCAAAATTGGAATTGATTGACCCAAAGGTCGAATTTGAAAATTTGACAATTGGTTGACCCGGAGGTCGAAATTGGAAATTGATTGACCCAAAGGTCGAATTTGAAAATTTGACAATTGGTTGACCCGGAGGTCGAAATTGGAAATTGATTGACCCGAAGGTCGAAATTAGAAATTTGGAAATTGGTTGACCCGGAGGTCTGATATTGTAAATTTGGAATTTGAAAATTAGAAATTGAGTGACCCGAAGGTCAAAATTAGAGATTTGGAAATTGGGTGGCCTGAGGGCCAAATTGGTAATTGGATGGCCTGAGGGCCGACATTGGAATTTGATTGACCCGAAGGTCAAAGTTGGGATTGAAAATTGAAAAATTGGAAATTGGATGACCTGGAAGTCGAAATTGAGAATTGGTTTACTGGGAACAATATGGGTTCAATAGGAATTCAGCCTAAGAACGACATTGGTTCTATTGAGAACGACATTGGTTCACTGGGAACGATACGGGTTCAATAAGGATTCAGTCTAAGAACTATCAATTCCATAGGAATTTAACCTAAAAACCATAGTTTAAGAAGGAAGGATTCAACTTGTGAGCTTTGAATGGACCAGGTGCTAAACTGGGTTTTGAGGGAAGATTCGAATCGGAATTCAAATCTTCAAGAAAAAACTAAATGAATTGGGTTTTGAAAGAAAATTCGAGTCGGAACTTGGATCTTCTAGACCAATTATTAAATTGCAGAAAAGTTTGAGTAAGAGTTAAAACCTTTAAATGAAAGCCAAGCGAATTAGATTTGGAAGAAAAATCGAGTCGGAACTTTAATTTTCTAGACCAATTCTAGGCATTTGAATTGGATTTGGAAGAAAATTCGAGTCGGAACTCTAATCTTCTAGACCAATTCTAGGATATTTGAATTGGATTTGGAAGAAAATTCGAGTCGGAACTCTAATCTTCTAGACCAATTCTAGGAAAAAAAAACTCGGGTCGGAACTTGAATCTTCGAAGGAAAACTAGACCGGTTAGAAGGAAAGGAAATTCGAGTCGGAACTCGAATCCCGAAGGAAAACTAGACTAATTAGAAGGAAAGAAAATTCAAGTCGGAACTCGAATCCCGAAGGAAAACTAGACTAATTAGAAGGAAAGAAAATTCGAGTCGGAACTCAAATCCCGAAGAAAAACTAGACCGGTTAGAAGGAAAGAAAATTCAAGTCGGAACTCGAATCCCGAGAGAAAACTAGACCGGTTAGAAGGAAAGAAAATTCGAGTCGGAACTCGAATCCCGAAGGAAAACTAGACTAATTAGAAGGAAAGAAAATTCGAGTCGGAACTCAAATCCCGAAGGAAAACTAGACCGGTTAGAACGAAAGAAAATTTGAGTCGGAACTTGAATCCCGAAGAAAAACTAGACTAATTAGAAGGAAAGAAAATTCAAGTCGGAACTCGAATCCCGAAGAAAAACTAGACTAGCATGGATTAGGTTTGAAAACATTAACCAGTAAACCAGATTTAGAAAGTTTGACCAATAAAAATTGGATTTTGAAAATCCAACCAATAACAATTGGATTTTGAAAGATGTACCAGTGTGAATACTAGATTTTGAAAATGAACCAGTATAAGTATTGGATTTTGAAAATGGATCAGTACGAATACTATTTTTGGAAGAATTACCAGCACGATCACTGGATTTTGAAGATTTACCAGCACAAACACTGGATTTAGAAAATTTTACCAGCACGAACACTGGTTTTTGAAAATCTTACCAGCACGAACACTGGATTTTGAAAATTTACCAGCACGAACACTAGATTTAGAAAATTTTACCAACACGAACACTGGTTTTTGAAAATCTTACCAGCACGAACACTGGATTTTGAAAATTTACCCAACTGATTCTGATGAGTGATTTTCAGTCTTCATCCTCACGATGACTTAGACAACTGTCAGGGTCTCAGGATTTATCCCTTATCCTGAATGAGTAGTTCAGGTTTATCCCTTAACCTGAAGGGGAAATGAGTTTGATGCAAATGAATGTAAATAGATGCAAATGAATGCATGTAAATGCAAATGAATGCATGTAAATGCAAATGAATGCAAATGTATGCAAAATGATGTAAATGGGTGCACATGCATGCAAAATGAGAGATTTGTGTGATCCTGCCTGCATACAGGATGTTTTGAAGACAATTTTCAAAATAATGCCCCAGTGTAACTGGGAAAGAATAATTTGACCATTATTGAAGAAAATATATTGAGGAATTACAAAGGATGGAATAGAGAATTTAAGTATAGAAAATTTTCAAATGTTGAGCATTGATGGGATCTGGTAATTCCACTCTGTCGGCATTGATCAGCCGATATGAGTTACAAGGTAATGCTCCTCGACAACATAGGGTCCTTCTCAATTCGGCGACCATTTGCCACCTCGGCGGTGCTTGAGATAGACCGTTGATTTGAGCACTAGATCATTGACTCAGAACTTTCTTTTCAATGACAAATTTTGCGTATTGTCCGGCTATCGTTTGACGATATGATTGAGCGTGCTCTGCTGCTTTACCAGTCGCTGTTGCTGATACTGATCAAGCGGTAATTCTAGAAGTGATGCAAATTTCAGAGCAGGTTTCTAAACATGTAGAGGCAGTACTACTTCAGTTCCGTAGACAAGTTCTGACGGAGTAGCATTGGTTGGAGTTCGAATGGTGGTTCTGTATGCCCACAACGCATCATGGATCTTCTCATGCCAATCACGGCCTGTTTCCAAAGTTCGCTCCAGGATTCGAATCAAAATCTTATTGGTGGCCTTTGCCTGACCATTCCCTTGAGGTTAATAAGGAGCGGAGGAATGATGATGGATTCTGAATTTTGAGCAGAATGTCCTCATTCTCTCATTCTTGAAATGACTGCCATTATCTGACACAATATCATGCGGTATGTCGAAACGACATAGGATATTCTTGTGGATGAATGAGACCATGTGGCTTCGACCCATTTAGTAAAATATTCTGTTGCGGCAAGAAAATATTTGTAGTTATTTGAAGCAGAAGGAGTGATGGGGTCCACAATATCAAAAGCCCACATAGAAAATGGCCATGGCGAGACGACAGATTGCAAATATGTTGCTGGCGCATGAATGGAAGGTGCATGCATCTAGCATAGAGCACACTTCTTCACAAAATGGTAGCAATCTTGTAGCATAGTCTTCCGATAATATCTTGCTCGGATGATTTGCTTGATAAGAGTTTGGTAGTCGACGCGATCACCGCAAATGCCTTCGTGTACCTCCTGCACGACTTCCTTGGCTTCATTTTCATCTAAGCATCTGGCATATTCAGAACTGAATCCATGATAATAGAGGACATTGACGAGAATAAAATACTTGTTCTGTTGGAAGGAAGGTAGGTTGGTCGAGTCTGCCAATTTCAAAGGAGCGACAAGATTCTCCACTTTTAAAAGCCATAATGGAACCCAGATTTGCTAGGCTATTAGCCACTTGATTGAAATCTCTCTTGATATGGAAGAGCTGAAATTCTTCAAAATTGCTGGCAAGAGCTGAGACGATCTTTTGATAAGGAAGTAGCTTTTGATCCTTAACTTGTCATTCGGCCTGAACTTGATTGCCAACTAGAAGAAAGTCATCGTAGGCATGCACTCTTTTGACATCGAAGTCTAGTAGAATCTTTAGACCTTGAATTAGAGCTTCGTACTCGGCCATGTTGTGGGTGCATGGGAAATCGAGCTTAAGAGAAAAGAGAATCATTTCCTTTTCAAGAGTGATTAATAAGATCTCAATGCCTATTCCATCCATATTCTTGGAACCATCGAAAAATAAATTTCAGACTGGAGATTGCTGAATATTGCATATTTGCTCATCAGGGACGTCATCTTCGGTTTTCACTTCTTCTGCCAGAGGAAAGTTAGTCAATTGATCTGCAATTGCTTGGCCTTTAATTGATTGTTGTGAGACATATTCTAAGTCATACTGCATCAGTAAGACTTTCCATTTGGTGACCTGTCCGCTGAGAAAAGGTTGCTCTAGGATGTACTTGAGAGGATTGAGTTTGGACAAAATTTTGACTTCAAATGCTAGCAGATAGTGTCTTAACTTCTGACACATCCATACCAGAGCTAGGCAAGTCTTTTCTATTTGAGAGTATTTCTTTTCATAGTCTATGAAAGTCTTACTCACATAATAAATGGTGTGTTCTATCAAGCTGCCTTCTTTGTATTGCGCCAAGAATCCGCCGCATGCGACTTGATTGACTGAGATATATAGCAAAAGAGGTTTTCCTAATTCTGGCGGCTTCAAGATAGGAGGGTTGAGAAGATACCTCTTGATACGATTGAATGATTGCTGACATTCTGGTCCCCATTCGAACTTCACTCCTTTTATGAGTAAGTGATTGAAAGACTCGCATCTCATTGCCAAGTTGGAAATAAATATTTAAATTGATTGCATGTGTCCCTGAAGGCTACGCAATTCTTTGAGATTTGTCGGAGGTGGCATATCAATGATAGCCTTTGCTTTGGCTGGGTCAACTTTAATTCCCTTTTTGTTGACCAGAAAATCCAACAGTTTGCCCGATTCGACTCCAAAAACACACTTTTGAGGGTTAAGTCTTAACTTATAAAGAATGAGTCACTTAAAAACTTGATCAAGGGCTTCGAGGTGATCTTCCTCTTTGGATTTCACGAGGATATCATCGATATACGCATCCATGATTTTGTGCATTTGATCATGAAAAATGACCACCATCGCACGTTGATATGTTGCTCCGGCGTTCTTGAGCCCAAATGGCATAACGATATAACAAAAGGTGCCCCAAGACGTAGTGAAGGAAGTTTTTGATTGGTCGCGAGCGACCAACTTAATCTGATTGTAGCCAGAATATCCATCCATAAAAAAGAACATGGCATGTCCTGTCGTGTTGTCGATCAAAAGATCAATATTAGGAAGCGGATAATCATCTTTCAGAGTCACTTTATTGAGATCTCTGAAGTCTATGCAAATCCTCACTTTGCCACTTTTCTTTAGAACAATGACAATATTGGCTAACCAATCTGGGTAGTCAATAGTTCAAATGAATCCTGCTTTGAGCAAATCTTCAAGCCCTTCTTTGACTTGTTGTTCTATTCTGGGATCCATTTTTTTCAATTTCTGCTTAACTGGCTTAGCATCTGGCTTCAAAACAAGGCGGTGATCGACTAATTTGGGATCTAAACCTGGCATATCTTCATATGTCCATGCAAACACTTCTCCATGTTGCTTGAGAAAATTAGTGAGCCTTTTCTTCTCTTCCGGACTTAGACTGATACCGATCTTGAGAATCTTGGGATTGTCTTCTGAACCTATATTGACACCTTCAATCGGGTCTTAGACTATAATTGATGGTTCATCCTGCTTCTGAGCTGAGGCGAACTCTGGTAATTCCTGAAGAGACTGATCGAATTCCGTATATCCATCTGGCTGCTTTACAATTTTGCCATCCTCTGTGTTCGCTTTGACTCAATGAATTGTTGTCGATTTCTGGAAAGCCTTTGGATTGAGAATTAGATTCTTGATTGCTTGAGGAGACATTCTGAAATTTTGGATAAGAAATTTGATTCAG
This sequence comes from Nuphar pumila, assembly GCF_984573655.1. Lineage (NCBI taxonomy): Eukaryota > Viridiplantae > Streptophyta > Magnoliopsida > Nymphaeales > Nymphaeaceae > Nuphar > Nuphar pumila. Next base: position 64,925,516 of record NC_143249.1, read on the forward strand.
GTAAAATCGTCCATCACAAGACAAACAACATTTCACAAGAATCATGAATAAAATGACATTTGAAATTGTAAAATGAGGAGATAGAGTAAAGAGATAGATGGCATTCAGATAGACAAAGAAACTTGAAATTTTATTGATTTTGACTTGATCAAAGACATTGATAGAATGAGACATTCATTTTGAAAAGAATAGAAAAAGGAATAACAAAATGGTTCTCAATGTGCTCCTTTAACGAACATAGTCTTCTTTTGCTGGCTTTTGCCGGAAAACCCTAGTCCTGCTCTATGGGGACGATGCTTTTGAATCATTGGTTCGATGAGACCGTCTTCGTTTTTGCTCAGTCCTTTGAAGGGTTGATAACCATGCTTTAGAAGTAAATCGAATCATTTTCTTGCTTTCATGAACTGCGGAAACAATGAATGATCTTTGATAGTGCTATACTCGATTCGACCTCCAATCTTGAAGAATTTAGGACCTCTCCATCGGGTCATGGCTACAGTGTGCAGAGATGGCTCTGATGCTTGGAGTATTTCTAGACTTTCTCCGAGACTGATTTTTTCACTTTCCCTGATGCTGGGGATATCTGCTGTGAAGGTTGGTCGAGGGATCATGGGCTGCGGGAGCCTTTCTTCTGGGTCTTCTTCAAGTACAGTTGTGATCATTCCACCTTTGGACCATTTTATGCATTGATGAAGAGTGAAAGGTACTGCATTTGCATTATGGATCCACGTCCTTCTGAGCAGTAGATTGTAGGTGGGTGGCACATTGACCTCATGAAAAAGGACAGAATGCACTGAATAGTTGATAAATACTTCTAGGAATATCTTGCATTTGGCCGTTTGTCCATGGTTTTCAAATCCATATATGGTGATAGGATTTGGAATGTATTCTTCTTCTTTGATGCCTAGTGCCTTTGCTATCATCTCAGGACATATATTGAGGTTGTTGCCTCCATCAACCAATACATGGGGTACTGTCATTCCTCTTGCTCGAACGATGATGTACAAGGCACTATTATGAAAGGTGTAAGGCTTTGGAAGGTCCTTATCCGAGAAGGTGATTGGCGCATTTGTCATGGCTGAATTCACAATTTGAGCCATGTCTTCAGGCATGGTACTGGGTTTGACTTTGATTTTCCGCAGTAGTTCGTCCAGTACTTGTTGGTGCTTGCAAGAGTTTTTAGTTAAGTCCAAAATTGAAACATTGGACAAAACAGTTAGTGGTTTTTTAGTTGACTTTTCTCTCTTTTCTGGCATGGGCTTGATGAATTGATTAAGGAATTCAGGAATTCCTTTTACTTTCTTAGGGGATGACCTTATAGGTTCTTCAGATATTTTCAGCTTGCCAAATGCTGAAATTATATCTATCTTCTTAGTGGTGGGGGTTGCTTGTCATAGCACTAACACCTGATGCTGAACTTGGAGATCTTGAAGGGAACACGGCTTGATGTGTTCTTGCGGTAGGAATGGGTGTTCAGATATTACTACTATGGTGTGCGGGGGAAATAGCTGATTGAGAATGTCCATTTTTTCTTCTTCATCTCCTTCCACCAAAAGATTCTTGTCAATGTAATCCTGCACAATATTCTTGAGAATGAAACAATTCTCAGTGTTGTGTCCCACTGTCCTGTGGAACTTGCAGAATTGGTCTTTCCACTTCTCCATTGGCACAGAGGGATCGACTAGTTTAGGCAACTTGATCATTTCCTTCGACAGCATATACTCGAGCACATCTTCTGGCGATTGGTCGAGAGGAGTGAATTTTCTGTCGTAGCTCCATCCTTCATGCTTAGTCTTTTCACGCAGTTTTGGCCCTTGATCTTGCTGAGGAGGCTTGTTGTATTGAGGAGCAAGATTTCCTTTCTGATCCCCTTTGTTGCTTGAATTTCCTGCACCGTAGCAGTAATCTTTCTTCTGCCCTTTATAACGATTGTTGTTGCTGTTGTTGTTGGCAGAGTAGGTGATGTGAGTTTTCTTTTTCTGCTCACCTTAGGGGTTATTCTTGGAAAATGTGAAGCCCTCATAGACTCCATTCTCCACGCTTAACTTGAGCCATTTGGCTTGTTCAATCAGCTCAATAAAAGTCCTGGATGGTGCAGTGGAGATTAATCCTTTCAGAGGTTACAAAAAATTGTTGAGGATCAGGAATAAAGCATGCCTCTCTGATATGGAGTCCCTCATTTTGTTGCAAGCTGACCTCCATCTATGAATGAAATCCCTTGCCTTTTCATTTTCATTTTGCCTTGGATTGCAGAGATGGCTTAATGTTGGGGGTGCCTCCGTGTTGAACAGAGCGTTCAATAAACAAATTCACAACTTTATCGAACTCTTTGAGCTCGATGGGATTGATATGCTTAGCATACCATTTAGCTGCAACTCCTTCCAAACTGCGGGGAAAACATAGGAATAGTGCTCTATTGTCCCTCTTGAACTTAGAGCATTCAGCGAACAACATGGCGAGATGTACTTTGGGGTCGCCAGAACCATCAAACTTGATGAATTTTCGGGGAAGGTTTTCGAGATCATCATCCCCTTCTAGACCATCATAGAAGTCCTCGCTAGTGAAGACTTTCTTGCCTTTGTCCCAGGTTTGTAAATCTTTGACAACTCTAGCCATTTCCTTGAGTTGTGCTTGCAGTGGATCTTCTATGACCAGACTTTTCAGTTTGCGGGCACCCCTTTGCTCCCGGCCATATTTTTGAAATGTTGGGGGCACCTCATATTCTTCATTGGTGTCTTCCGCTAATTCTGTTCCATCTGAGATTTCTTCTGGCTGAACCTGCTTCTTGGAAGTCTTTATGAATTTCTTAGCCTTGTGACCATGGAACTTCTGCCTAAATGGATTCTTCTCTGAACTGGTCCCGGCCTGCTCACTCATCGTTTTGTTCAACATCTTCTGAAACATGGCATACATTTGCGGATCTATGCCATCGTCCTCTTGTTGACCCTAGCTTCTGATTGAACGCGGGGAGTCCATCTCTTCTTTTGAAGCTGATGAGTACTGAGATGATGCTGTTTTTCTTCCTGATCTTGTCTCAACCATCAAATGCTGCATATGCTCTCTGCAGGGCAAAGACCTTATTAGATTTTGAAGGAATTGGGTTTTTGGAAGAAATATGTGCTGGAAATATGGTAGACAATTGAAAAGGTATCCCGTTACTAGGGATTGAGTCGTTGTAAGGATTACGACAATTGTGTTGTCATCCTTTGCAAGAGAAATAAACAACCGAAAATATGCCTTGTTATCTAGGCGAGGTCGCCAAACCATTATAAAAGAGAGAATTTTTTATTGGAATGAGAAAAATATGATTTTATTGATCTTGACAAAGAGGTGGAGGACAAACGATTTGCCACCATTCATGATAGTCGGCAGACACTTTAGGACCAGGCAAGAATTTAAGAGTAACAAAAGAATCTCGGCCGTAGCGGGCAGAATGATATGCCCCGGACCATTGTGCAGAAGTGAGATCGAATTCTGCCATAGCTCCTGATAGTAGTTGAGCTTCGATGTACTGCTGCCTTTGAGAGAACTGTCGAACACATCGCGCCGATTGATAATAAGTGCAAGAGAATAGTCCCAACAATTTGAACCGCTTGCCATAAGCATATGTGTATCTGGGAGGGGATAATTTTCGATCAAAATAGTCCCAAATGATGTCATTTTCCTGAATGTTGTCGATCATGGACCGATACTGTGCCACAGAAAGGAGCTCTTGACCATTGTATCTGAAAGAATTTGCTCGAGCTGGAATGTGCTGGAAGAACCAGGATTGAAGTGCGTAGATGCATCCTTCGACGAAAATAGACTCTCCAAGTGAGAAACGGGTCAAACCCCCGTACAGAAAAGCGAGCGCTGCCATAGCTATGGAGAGACGGTTGGTCTGTCGACTTCTCCATCTTCTCATGAGCTGGATTATTCTGATATCCATGTAGTTTTGTCCGTCTGGGAAGAGGGCCAATCCTACAGTACATAGAACCATTGCATTCTGAATTCTTTCTCTAGCTGTCCTTGATAGCGAGCTGGCTTCAACGAAGGTCCCGTACTGATGATACAACTCGAACAGATTGACATATTCATTTCCATCCATCTGGATCAGGGGCCAAGATCGACGGCCTGTCATACGAGCTAATGCATCTCGTGGGTCCAAACCCTTAACATTTATCAGAAATTGATGCTTTAACGGATCTCCTGGTTGACCGGCTGGTTCTGGTAATCCCATAATCTCTGAAAATTCATCCATTAAAATGGTCATCTCTCCCCACGGGAACCAAAAAGTACATGTTCATGGATTCCATCTATCTGCCATTACGTGGATTAGGTTGCCGTTGATGGTCTGCTTTCCCACTGCTGTCGCCAATTCTAATCCGCACTCGCTCAAATGGTCCGAGAACATGCGAGAAAAGCTTTTGAGCCATGAACAGTACCATCGAGGAATGAAAGTTCCGGTGCTAAGAGCTCGATGTTCAGGATGACCTTGTCGCACCTCGTAGGAGATGTGACCTTCAGAAAAAATAGGGTCAATTTGACTGGATGCCATCGGACTGAAAACAGAGAGACTTAGAATTAGACTTAGGAAAAATATAGGAAATTTTGAAAAATTGCAGGCAGGATAGAAAATGCAACTGAAAATTCAAGATCCAGTAAAACGGGAGGATGGAAAATCACCTGGAGTTTTGAAAGAAATTAGATGTTTGGGAAAATCATCCAGGGTTTGAGAAAATAAAAGAAAAAGATGAGAATAGGGATATTTGGAAAAATATTTTTGGGGAAAATATGAGAGGAATAATGATAATACAATCAGTCACATCCTGCACAAACATTTATGCACATACAACACTCCCTAAAAGGCTGACTCTAAATGCATCATTTTGAAAATACTTGTAGGACCCTAATCCTAACTCTAGGTTCAGATCATCTTTGTCCAATACAGTTATGCCGATATACCTGAATCGAAATCTGAGGCACGTGGCATATAATTTTTATCTTCAGTTCTAAGGTAAAGTTTTCCAACATCCTTGAGCACCTACCGATATACTTCGGACTGTGGCCCTTAGTACGTGGAAGGGGGACGCCAACCCAAATAGGTGGCCCAGTTGTGAGGCTCTGTCCCGAACTAGGGTTCTGGAAGAGAGCCCAGCAACGTGAAGACCGGGTAAAGACAGGTAAAGGGGTTTTGAAAAAATGATCACATGCAAGAAATAGAGGGCTCTAAGTCCTAAAGAGATAGATTTTTGAAAACTTTTGAAGAAGCATACATTGTTTGCATTCAGATCCTAAATTGAGGAGAGTTGTGTTTAGACCTAAGTCTATGTGATCATGAAAGTATCTCCTCAATATAGTCCTACCAAACCATGCCTAAGCTATATGCAATCAATGTCAGCTAGGTCAGAATCTAGGCTCCTAGGTTCGCATCATATCAGAAAGTAAAAGAGCTGACATTGAGAACACAATTTTGATAATTGAACTAAGTCAAGCACACTTTTGATTAGACAAGGACAGGTCCCATCACGGTCGCCCAACCTATTATCGTCACAAAATTTTTCCCTTCCCTGCGAGAGAGAGGGGAAACCTTCTGCAAGTCAAGCTTGACCAGAGTTTGAAAGTTGTTTTAAAATACTTGCCTCCGTTTTTTAAAATAGCGGAAAAATTCCGAAGAATGGGACTCGACCTGTCAGTACGAGGTTCGACCGTTCATGCCACTTTTAACAGAGGTAATCGAACCAAGGATCAAATATGTGCTTGACTTAGTTAAATCATCAAAAATTGTGTTCTATCCTAAATGGACAGAGAATTCAGACATGTGCTATGAAATTTTGAAAAATGTAAGTTGGAAAATATGATGCATGCTTAGAAAATGCTTTGGAGTTGGAAATATTTCTAAGGCAAAAGATGGAAATCGATTTCTCAGAAAAACTCTGATAAAAGGATTTAAAAATCATAAGAAAATTTCTGAGGATGTGAGAAAATCCTGGGAAAATGAAAAGAATGCTTGAGAAAAGATGAATATTGAAAGGGAAAATGTTTGTCAGGAAAACTCCAACTTTGAAAAATTTTCTTTGGAAAATGATAAAAAATTCATAGGAAAACTCTTTGGAGAAGGAAAATCAAAACTCAGGAAACTAAAATTCTGAGAATCTTAGCCTTGAAGTATTTGAAAATCGATTTTGATTCTTGAGAATGATGAGAAACTCCTTTTGAAAGTGGATCCTAAGAAAAGAACATTTTCCAGGGAAAATCGTGGAAAACTCGACTTGAGAAAATCCAACTTTGGAAATTTTCAGAGTCTCTTGAGGAATTGATTTTCTTAGAATGAAATTTTCTTGAGAAAAAGTTTGAGAAATACAGGTGATTTCATGAGGCAAATGATTTGAATGGATGAATGCACTTTGAGAAAGATATCCAGAAAAAAAATTTCCAAGGAATTTGTTGGAAAAATGTGTATTAAGCTAAAGTAAACTCTTCACATATGCCGACTGTGGCCGTGAACATGTTTAAAATTTAATTGATTTAATTCACAATATTTTATAAAATTGAAAATATGATGTGCTTCTGAATATAGCCTAAGAGTGTAGGCTCGGTGTAAATAGTAGGAAGATGCTGAATCTGGATCTCGTCCATATTCTGACTAGGGCCTCAAATATGGACTCCTCCAAGTTCATAAACTCCCTAAGAGTTAGTGCATGTGCCATTCGTGTCCATACACAGTGATTTTTTTTTTTATAAAATGAATGAATCATGTAATTAGGATATTGTGGAAATTCAAACTATATGCTATGCATCCTAATCTAACCAGAAAAATAAATATTATTCCATATTTACACTTAGCTATTACATTGCTGACATAAAGCAAAATAAAATAAAAATAAAATAAAATAAATGGAGCCAAGGAATCAACATCTTCTAGGTTTTCCCTGCAAATGAGGATTGGTGCAGGAAGTACAATATACAAAGGAGAGATTGAAAAGTTTACACTAATGATAGTGTGCCAACGATAATGCTTGAATTGTAATGATCTATATATATATATATAAGAAAATCTAAATGCCACATTTAAGTTGAATGAGGAATATACGTATGGATATGCCTAAATGAAAATGTCTAGATGCAATACTCCATGTTGAATGAGAAATGCAAAAGTGTATGTATACCTTGATGTTTAGGCTCACATTAGGTGAAATATGCACATGAAAATGCATCTAAGAAAATACAACTATCTAAATGCATGAGATAGTACATATACTTAAACATAGTATCTAAGCTAAACGATGGAAATGTATGTACAACGCACCTAGATGTAGTGTTTTTGTTGATAAGGAAACACACATGCAGGGAATGATAACATTAGACAATGGTTTATATGCATATAATGAAGAGAAACAAATTTTTTTTTAGTCATATATATACAAATGATGGGCTATATAGGATGAATGTAAAAGGGCAATGCTATAATAGATATCATATAGACCTAATGGGCCAAATACATAACAGAGTATGAAATAAGTGCAAAATTGGCAATACACTGATGAATATGCATAGTAGCTATGCCACATATGTCCTATATGCACACATTATTGATGATTGGAGGCCAAATATGAATATACAATCATAACAAAATGCTATAACAATAGACCATGCATACAAATGACACTCGATTATTGAAATTGGAACAAGATGCAGGAGACGACTGCTTGTCAATACAAGTATGACAGATGTGCTAATATAAAGAAAAGATGAAAAGAAGCTTTGAATATGAATGCAGAGGTGAGGGTAACATAATTTTGTAGAAAAAGATATGCTGTAATAAGCTTGCACAGTTGTAAACACCCCAAATTTTCACCCTCATCCAGTGTTTGTCCATTTCATATGTAATTGCATATCACTAACACATTTTGCATGTCATTTCATTGCATTTCATGGCATCACATCTCATTTTCGAGATCCAGCACTCATGTTTTCAAAATATTTAATCCAGATTTGAGTTTTAAAGCTTTTCTTTTAAAAATCAATTTCAAAACTTGGGTTTTTACTCAATATTCTGTCATTTTCCAACCCCAGGACTTTATATTTTGAAATATTTTCTCAGAAAACAATCTGGATTCATTTCAAACTCAATTTCAATTGATTTCAATTCTCATATGAGACCCATTTAGGTGGTGTCGCTTCTGGATTCCTTTACTTGTCAAAAATCTCCAAGAAACTTCAAAGTCCTAGTTGGATCAGGACTCTTTTTTCAGTAGGATCAAAACTCTATTTTTCACTACCTTTTTACCTGTTTTTGAAGAAAACCTTTCAAAATCTTCTATTTTGGCCAAAATTTCAGAGTCCTAGTTGGATCAGGACTCTTCTTCAAGAGTCCAGTCAGATCAGGACTCTTCTTCGGAGTTTCAATTGGATTGGGACTCTAATCTTTTACAACTATTTTATCTATTTTCAATCAAATCTTTCAAAATGAGTCAGAAACTCAGAGTTTTAGTCAAAACAGGACTCTGTTCACAGAGTCCTAGTTGAATCAGGACTCTGATCCTGATTTCAATTTTGAGAGAATCTTTTAGAAATCTTTCGATCTACCAAAACAATTACACTTTTATCAAAGAATTTCAAAATTCTGAGATTTTATCTCAGAGTCCTGATCAAATCAGGACTCTACCCCAGAGTCCTGATCGAAGTAGGATTCTATCCAAAATTGATTTTCTCACCTCATTTTCACTGGTTTTCAAAAGCTTTGCTTAAAATTCATCATTTGCCTACCAGAAAAACCAAAATTTTTAGAGTTCTGATCGAAATCAGGACTCTTTCTCAGAGTCCTAATCAGATCAGGACTCTGAACCGAAACTTCGATTTCATCCTGTTTTTAACTGTTTTTCAAAATTCTCTCATTTGTTTTCTCAGAAAATCAAAAAATCTGAAAGTCCTAGTTCAATCAAGACTCTGTCCTCAGAGTCTCAGTTGAATCAGAACTCTGTTTTATTTCAATATTCATTATTGTTTTCACTGTTTTGACAAGTTCTTTCATTTGTTTTTCAGAAAATACCAAAAAAATCTAGAGTTTTAGTCCGATCAGGACTCTGTCCCAGAGTCCTAGTCCAGCCAGGAGTCTGCTTTGAAGATTGTTTTTACTCTGTTTTTTTTTTATTTCCATTTGTTTTCAAAAATTAGGTCATTTTGTAGAGTCCAGTTAATCTAGGACTCTATTTCAGAGTTCTGATTGAGTTAGGAGTCTGACCCTGACTAGTTTTCACCATTTCCTGATAAATTCTTTTAAAAAATTCTTTCACTTGGTTTTTAAAATCCAAAATAACAGAGTCCTAAGAGTTCAGGACTCTAATTTGGAGTTCCAGTTCGCTTGAGACCCTATTTTCAAAGATCTTGAATTTTAAATACTGATTTTAACCCCTTTTCAAAGCCATTTTCAGTGTTTATTTCAAAATTCTTCAAAACTCGATGTGGGCCCACTCAGTTGGCACCATATCCAGAGGAGTTCTGACTCGGTTAGAACCCTATGCCATTTCAAAAATTCTAATTTTAAGTTTACTTTTGAAAATCTTTTGAAAACTCCTTCAATTTCAAGTTTTAAAATCGCTTTTTGAAAAACTCAAGTAGGGCCCACTCGGGGTGGCGCCATATTCGAGTAAGTCAGGGCTAGACTAGTGTTAGTTAGTGTCTTGGTTAGTGTTAGAAGTTTAGAAGAGTCAAAACCATTTTGAAAAATCATTTTGAAAATTAGTTTTTAAAACTAGTGTTTTTAAAAGTGTTTTAAAAACCCAAATGTGAAAGATGCCAAGTGGCATCACATTTGGGGGTTTTCTAGGTTTAGTTAGGGGCTAATTAGGGATTAATTAGAGTCCCACCTAGGCTTGGAAACCACAAAAAATTGTTGCCTTTAGTGGATTTATTAGAAAGAGTCCTGAAAAAATGAAAAACCTCTTAATTAACCCTAATTAAGTGACTTTTTGAAAAACTATAAAAGGAGACCTAAAGGGGGTCAAAAGAGGGTCTATTTTCTCTCAAATTTTCGTGGCCTCTCTCTCCTCTCCAGCACCTCCACCTTCCTCCATTGCTGCAACTCCAAGGTAAATATTTTCTTCAATTTTTAATATTTTATTTAGTGTTTTTAATGATTTAAACCTAGATCTAGGCTTGGATACCCCTCCTTATGGAAGATCAATCATGGTTTAACCTCAAGAATCAGCAAGAACAATCCAAGAAGGTGATCTAACCCTGTTTTATGTGATTTACAGGGATTTTAATCCATTAGAATTGATTTTAATATGATTCTTTACATTATTAACCAATAAAATATATGATTTACCCTTTTAATGGGTTAAATCTATGTTTTAAAGGTGATATCAAATTCCAGCCATTGATTCCCTGTTTTTATTTTATTTTCATGGTTTATTCATGTTTGTTTTACGTTCTATAGCATAGAAATAATTTTTATTTACAGTTTTATGGTTTATTTTATTGATTTACATTAGTTAATGCATGGTTTTTCAAGTTTCTTAAATTTCTGTGTGTTTTAGGTTTAGAACAGTAAAGATAATGTTATTTCGGATTAAAGTGCTCATTGTTTATTTCTGATTTTTTTATATGTGATGCATGCATGAGTTATTGAGTTACTGTAGAAAAATCAGAGGTTTTGGATCTCGGTAACTTTGTCAAAAAAATCAGACATCAAACCGGGTTTTTAAAGCTTTAAAATCATGGTTAAAATCAAGAAGGTAACTTGCTGTGATGATATTTCTCTCATCTTATATCCGATTTTAGATCTGTAATGTGATATGGATTCACATTGAGTAGATCTGTTTGCTGTGAAATTTTCGGATTTTTTGATCACTGTTTAGTATTTTTCCCTTTCAGAGAATCTGTTTTTAAATTTAAAACTCGTTAGGGTTTACCAAAACCCTAATCAAACTTGTGTTAGTCATAAATCCCAAACCACAGATCCGATTCATGATCTGTAAAAAGTGAGTATTATTATTTTTCTATCTACTGTTCACCACTAAAATTTCAGATATTTTTGTTTAGGATTTCTATTTATGTCTGTATTTTCAATCTGAAGTAGCCGTTTTAATCCCTGTTAAAAGTGATATATTTTAGCTCAGATTGCCGGAAGGGTTTCTCCCTAACCAGAGATGCTTTTTTCGATCTGTAAATTGGAAAATCTCTGTTTTTATTCTTAGTTAGTCTCTGTAAAATTTCATAAATTTCCATGGAGATTTGCCCCTGGTTTAGGTCTTGGATTGAAACTGGTTGGTGAATTAGGTCAAACATAGCATATTTTTAGGGTTTAATGCAATTTTTGGATTAATTCAATGTCAAAAAAATATTTTTATAATTCTAATTCAAAATTAGGGTTATAAAAAGTGCAGGTACCAAATTTGATAAATTTTGGAATCCAATTGATGGCTGAATTAAGCAAATTGCAAAACCGGGTTCCTGAAAGATCCAAAAACACTGCTAAAATCACAGTTTTTGTGATATTATTGGATTTTCGTGCATAAGCATATATTTTTAGGGTTTAATCATGTTCATAATCATATTAGGATGCTTTAGGTTTAATTTGAGACTCATTTGATTTCATTTAGTGCATAAAACCTAAGTTTTTACCAAAATCTATTTCAGAAAACCCTGATTTCAAAGCCATAGTCTTGCTATCGGGGGCAATTTGGTCATTTGACCTCAATTTCGAAATCCCTAACCCTAATTTTCATATTTTTAATCATGTCACATCATATTTAGCTTAGCTTATTCCATTCAAATTTCAAAACTTGCATTTTATCCAAATATCTTTCTAAAAAACCCTAATTTCAAGGCCATAGTCTTGTTATTAGGGGTATTTTGGTCATTTGGACCCCAATTTCGAAATTTCATATCTTATCTTCCTTATTTATTCCATTTTATTTCATACTTTATCATTTTTATTTAAGGAAATCAAGGAAAAGGCTTATATCTAGCAAAATCCAGTAATTTCTAGATATTACTGGATAAATATAGAAAAGCCAACATATTTTCATTAACCAAGTTTTCTAGTTTTGCAGGTACATTAAAGACTTTATTTTTCATGTATTTAAATTTCAATAGTGATGTAAACTAAATTAAACTTTGGAATAAGAATTTACATTTCCTGCTTAGCTTAGGCAGCATTGCATATAGTTTATTTTTTTAAATAATGTTAATGTGTGATGGATGATGATTCATGCATATTTTTACAAATTCACCATGGTCTACACGAATGGCACATACACTAGCTTCTATGAAGTTTATAAACTTGGTGGAATTTGTATTTATGGCCATAGTCAGAATACGAATGATACTCAGATTTATAATCTTCACATTGGCCACATTCAGCCTACACTCTTAGGCTAACTTCAAAAATGCACTGCATTTCTCAAAAATACAAAAAGTATTTCTCAATTCCTCAAATCCATATTCATTCATTTCATGCATTTGCCAATTCCAATTCAAATCTCAATTCAAAGAAGTTCATTTCCTCAAAATCTCCCAAGTCTTATAGCAAAATCGATTTTCTCAAAAGCATTGAATTTCAAAGAATATTTCAAGTGTTTCTCAAGTTCATAAACTCAATTTTCCAAAGTTATGGAGTCAATTTCAAAGTTTGAAGTTAGAATTTTTCTAAGTCTTATTCAAAAGAATATGGATTTGCCAATGATATTTCAAGTATTTCCCAAGTTCCAAATTCAAATTTTCTAACTTAGAATTTCAATTTCCAAGTTTGAATTCAGAGAAACCAAGTCTCTCAGAATCGATTTTCACCAAATGTCAAGGATTCCTCAAAATCGATTTTACTTTTCTCAGAAATATTTTCCAAGTCCCGATTCACGATTTTCCATGTGATATCTTTTCCAAGTATTTCAGTCATTCAAAGCAAACATCATGTTTTCAAATATGCATTTTCAGAAATTCATAGCACATGCCTGATTCTTTGTGCATTTAGGAAATAGAACATGATTTAGACAAGTTGAGCAAAGTTAAGCATACAATTGATCCTTGGTTTAATTCCCCTGGTAAAGGCGCCAGGAACGGTTGAACCTCGTACCGATAGGCGAGTCCCATTCTTCGGAATTTTCCCGCATTTTAAAACGGAGGCGAGTTATTTTCAAAAACTTTTTCAAAGGTCAGTTTGACTCACAAAAAGTAAAAATTTTGCGATGATAACAGGTTTGGCGACCGAGATGGGACCTGTCTTCGCCTGATCAATCTAATGCTCTACTTAGTTCAAATTGTCAAAATCGATTTCCATGGAATGTCAGCTTTGCTTTATGATATCATGTGGACCTAGGAGCCTAGACCTGAACCCAGCTGACATGGAATGCATATAGACTAGGTATGGTGTGGTAGGACCATATTGAGGAGATCTTTTAAAACCCAGTGCTAGTACTGGTAATCTTTTAAAACCCAGTGCTCGTATTGGTAATCTTTTAAAACCCAGTGCTCGTACTGGTAACCTTTTAAAACCCAGTGCTCGTACTGGTAACCTTTTAAAACCCAGTGCTCGTATTGGTACTCTTCCAAAATCTGATGCTCGTACTAGTTCAACTAGTCCCAAATGTCATCTTTATACTTATCAACTTTTCTTTCCTTTAAATGTCTTGAATTGGTCTAGAAGATTCGAGTTCCGATTCGAATCTTCTTCCAAATCCAATTCAGAATTGGTCTAGAAAATCCAAGTCCCGACTTGAATTTTTTTACAAATCCAATTCGTATAATTTCTTTCCTCCAGATTTTAGAATTGGTCTAGAAGAGTCGAGTTCCGATTCGAATCTTCTTCCAAATCCAATTCAGAATTGGTCTAGAAAATCCAAGTTCCGACTTGAATTTTCTTACAAATCCAATTCGTATAATTTCTTTCCTCTAGATTTTAGAATTGGTCTAGAAGAGTCGAGTTCCGATTCGAATCTTCTTCCAAATCCAATTCAGAATTGGTCTAGAAAATCCAAGTTCCGACTTGAATTTTCTTACAAATCCAATTCGTATAATTTCTTTCCTCTAGATTTTAGAATTGGTCTAGAAGAGTCGAGTTCCGATTCGAATCTTCTTCCAAATCCAATTCAGAATTGGTCTAGAAAATCCAAGTTCCGACTTGAATTTTCTTACAAATCCAATTCGTATAAGTTTCTTTCCTCTAGATTCTAGAATTAGTCTAGAAGAGTCGAGTTCCGATTCGAATCTTCTTCCAAATCCAATTCAAAATTGGTCTAGAAAATTCAAGTTCCGACTTGAATTTTCTTACAAATCCAATTCGTATAATTTCTTTCCTCTAGATTTTAGAATTGGTCTAGAAGAGTCGAGTTCCGATTCGAATCTTCTTCCAAATCCAATTCAGAATTGGTCTAGAAAATCCAAGTTCCGACTTGAATTTTCTTACAAATCCAATTCGTATAATTTCTTTCCTCTAGATTTTAGAATTGGTCTAGAAGAGTCGAGTTCCGATTCGAATCTTCTTCCAAATCCAATTCAGAATTGGTCTAGAAAATCCAAGTTCCGACTTGAATTTTCTTACAAATCCAATTCGTATAAGTTTCTTTCCTCTAGATTCTAGAATTGGTCTAGAAGAGTCGAGTTCCGATTCGAATCTTCTTCCAAATCCAATTCAAAATTGGTCTAGAAAATTCAAGTTCCGACTTGAATTTTCTTACAAATCCAATTCGTATAATTTTCTTTCCTCTAGATTCTAGAATTGGTCTGGAAGAGTTGAGTTCCGATTCGAATCTTCTTCCAAATCCAATTCAGGATTGGTCTAGAAAATCAGAGTTCCAACTCGAATTTTCTTTCAAATCCAATTCGCCTAGCTTTCCTTTACAAGTTTGAACTTCTACTCAAACTATCCTGCGAGTTGGTATAGAAGATCCGAGTTCCGACTCGAATTGTCTTTCAAAATCCAATTCATCTAGTTTTCCTTGAAGAGTTGAATTCTGATTCGAATCTTCCCTCAAAAACCCAGTTTAGCACCTGGTCCATTCAAAGCTCACAAGTTGGAATCATTCCTTCTTAAGCCATGATCCTTAGGTTGAATTCCTATGGAATTGATAGTTCGTAGGTCGAACCCCTGCGAAACCAATGCCTTTCTCAATAGAACCAATGTCGTTCTTAGGCTGAATCCCTATAGAACCCATGTCATTCTCAGTAAACCAATTCACAATTTCGACCTTTTTAGCCAATCAATTTCCAATTTCTAATTTTTAAATTCTCAATTTTCAAATTTCCAACTTTCAATTTCAAAATTCCAATTTCCAAAATTCGACCCTTTCGAGTCACTCAATACCAATTTCAAAAATTTCTCTTGTGAGAGACCCTTTGTATAGGGAGAGTTCGAGGGAGCTCGCTCTTTTCGCATGTTATCCAATTCGTTCACTTAGCCCCTTTTCAGGGAGAGTTTGAAGGGACTCGTGTCTTTGTGAACCGTTTGCAAAACAAAATTCCAAATTTCACACAAGGAACCCTTTTTATAGGGAGAGACTCGACGGAGACTTGCCTTCCTTGTGGCCCCATAATTTCAGACTACGCCATTTCATCATGAAGGACCCTCTTTTCAGGGAGAGTGTGATGAACTCGTTCCTTTATGACCAATTTACTGACCTCATCAATTCCGGCCCCCTTTCCATAAGAGAAGCCTAATGTTAGGAAGTTTTGACGAAAGCTTAATTTCTCTTCGAAAGTTCATTTTGCAAACACCTCCTCTTCAGGGAAGAGAGGAGTAATTTCTAATTCCAATTTCTGAATCTTCTCCTTTGGGGAAAGGAGAAGAGAATTTCTGTCATGGATGTGTTACATTGTGCTTCAAATGCTCGCTTTCACAAAAGGATTTCAAGAAAATTTTGCCAATTTGTCATCGAATATTTGTTGATTTCAAAAATCTTTATTGCACAAAATTATTACCTCAGAATACCTTCAGTATTACTTCCGAAAGAACAAAGCTTTCGCGAAAAAGGATTCAAAATTCAAAATCTTTCTATTGGCCAACCAAAAGGATGAAGAATAAATCCGCGATATGGCCAGTAAAGAAAATTCAATGTTGTTGCAAAGCCATGAGTGATTGATATTGATCGCAGTCAATGGCACATTTTTAAAGATCATTCTTGGAAAATAAAGCAGTCGAAATATCCTGGGTGATACAATAAAATCCACTCAATCTCCATATTTCCTCAATCACCTAAGCTGCAATTAAATATCTGCAAAAGGGATCTCTCAATTGTCGTCAAGATGAAGGCGAATTAAGCGAGTCGACCCCCGCGGCCAAAGAAGATTTGAATCATCTCCAAAATGAAGGATGATATAATTCCCGAAAAATCCAAGAGAGCTCCAATCTGCTAAAAAGAGAGTGCAGAAAGATCATCATGAGAAAAGAATCCCAGGATATCAGACTGCCGGATCTACTAAGAATCTTCTTTAATTTTGTGAAATTCTTTTATCAATATTCTTTCACCAATAGCTCTCGTAATATCAAGAATACTTTCTTTCCCGTCCATATCAAGGAAATTGATAGCTTCCTTGGAAGAAATCCAATTGCAAGCAATTTGAATTAGAATCCCAATTCTACGAAGTTAAGCCCAGTTGGAGGTAACACTTCAGGTAGAAAAGAGGAAATATCTTTAAAACAATGTGCATCATTTTCCAATCATTTTGAATCAACAATAATTTTCAACATTTTGACAATATTTTCTAGCTATCCTGGCATGAAGCGAGAGCTTGAGGTTCATTTTTGACGCATCCTGACACCATCCCTTTTAGGACTTGATAACGGGAGTTTTCAAGATTCCTTCCCTTCTTTGGTATAATCTGAGCGCCTGGGCTCTCAGATTCGCACACTTCCCTGTGTCCCCACTGTCCCACCATAGACAGTCCAATTTCGGCTTGAGGTTAAGTCACCAATTCCAGCAAAAGGCAATTTCAAAAGTTATTTAGTCTCAGCAATGAGGCGCCCAAAATCAAACCCCTTTTCAAACTTTAGGGACCCCAATTTCCTTCCTTTTGCAAAACCCCTATCGGATTCATTGTGCGGAAATCCGAAGGTTCCATCACGGTCTCTTCTTTCGAGGATTCCGTTCATTTTTCATTGCCCGATCAAGTTAAGGGTATAAACTTGAGCCTCATGTGATGAGGTATTCCATGTTCCTCCCGATCAGGTTAAGGGTACAAACCTGAGCCTCCTTTGATGAGGTATTTCATTGCCTGATCAGGTTAAGGGTATAAACCTGAGCCTCCTTTGATGAGGTATTTCATTTTCCGCCAAATCAGGATAAGGGTATAAACCTGGGCCCCATGTGATGAGGTATTCTATGTTCCTCCCGATCAGGTTAAGGGTATAAACCTGAGCCTCCTTTGATGAGGTATTCCATTTTCCACCCAATCAGGTCAAGGGTATAAACCTGAGCCTCCTTTGATGAGGTATTCCATTTTCAACCCGGTCAAGTTAAGGGTTAAGCCTGAGCTTCGTTCCACACGAGGTATTTCCCGTCCCATCCAGGTTAAGGGCAAAACCTGAATCTCACTTCTTTTTGAAGTAAAATTTTCTTCTTATTTTCCATTTCATATCTATCATCATCACTTGGATTAATTCCTTCATACCCAGTCAGATTCATCTAACTGGGGCATTTTTATGGTTCAAATTTGGTATGTTTTCTTTGCCACTAAGCTCGGATTCTAACCGGCTTAGCAGCAAAGAGGGGCATCTGTAAACACCCCAAATTTTCACCCTCATCCAGTGTTTGTCCATTTCATATGTAATTGCATATCACTAACACATTTTGCATGTCATTTCATTGCATTGCATGGCATCACATCTCATTTTCGAGATCCAACACTCATCTTTTCAAAATATTTAATCCAGATTTGAGTTTTAAAGCTTTTCTTTTAAAAATCAATTTCAAAACCTGGGTTTTTACTCAATAATCTGTCATTTTCCAACCCCAGGACTTTATATTTTGAAATATTTTCTCAGAAAACAATCTGGATTCATTTCAAACTCAATTTCAATTGATTTCAATTTTCAGATGAGACCCATTTAGGTGGTGTCGCTTCTGGATTCCTTTACTTGTCAAAAATCTCCAAAAAACTTCAAAGTCCTAGTTGGATCAGGACTCTTTTTTCAGTAGGATCAAAACTCTATTTTTCACTACCTTTTTACCTATTTTTGAAGAAAACCTTTCAAAATCTTCTGTTTTGGCCAAAATTTCAGAGTCCTAGTTGGATCAGGACTCTTCTTCAAGAGTCCAGTCAGATCAGGACTCTTCTTCGGAGTTTCAATTGGATTGGGACTCTAATCTTTTACAACTATTTTATCTATTTTCAATCAAATCTTTCAAAATGAGTCAGAAACTCAGAGTTTTAGTCAAAACAGGACTCTGTTCACAGAGTCCTAGTTGAATCAGGACTCTGATCCTGATTTCAATTTTGAGAGAATCTTTTAGAAATCTTTCGATCTACCAAAACAATTACACTTTTATCAAAGAATTTCAAAATTCTGAGATTTTATCTCAGAGTCCTGATCAAATCAGGACTCTACCCCAGAGTCCTGATCGAAGTAGGATTCTATCCAAAATTGGTTTTCTCACCTCATTTTCACTGGTTTTCAAAAGCTTTGCTTAAAATTCATCATTTGCCTACCAGAAAAACCAAAATTCTTAGAGTTCTGATCGAAATCAGGACTCTTTCTCAGAGTCCTAATCAGATCAGGACTCTGAACCGAAACTTCGATTTCATCCTGTTTTTAACTGTTTTTCAAAATTCTCTCATTTGTTTTCTCAGAAAATCCAAAAATCTGAAAGTCCTAGTTCAATCAAGACTCTGTCCTCAGAGTCTCAGTTGAATCAGAACTCTGTTTTATTTCAATATTCGTTATTGTTTTCACTGTTTTGACAAGTTCTTTCATTTGTTTTTCAGAAAATACCAAAAAAATCTAGAGTTTCAGTCCGATCAGGACTCTGTCCCAGAGTCCTAGTCCAGCCAGGAGTCTGCTTTGAAGATTGTTTTTACTCTGTTTTTTTTTTATTTCCATTTGTTTTAAAAAATTAGGTCATTTTGTAGAGTCCAGTTAATCCAGGACTCTATTTCAGAGTTCTGATTGAGTTAGGAGTCTGACCCTGACTAGTTTTCACCATTTCCTGATAAATTCTTTTAAAAAATTCTTTCACTTGGTTTTTAAAATCCAAAATCACAGAGTCCTAAGAGTTCAGGACTCTAATTTGGAGTTCCAGTTCGCTTGAGACCCTATTTTCAAAGATCTTGAATTTCAAATACTGATTTTAACCCCTTTTCAAAGCCATTTTCAGTGTTTATTTCAAAATTCTTCAAAACTCGATGTGGGCCCACTCAGTTGGCACCATATCCAGAGGAGTTCTGACTCGGTTAGAACCCTATGCCATTTCAAAAATTCTAATTTTAAGTTTACTTTTGAAAATCTTTTGAAAACTCCTTCAATTTCAAGTTTTAAAATCGCTTTTTGAAAAACTCAAGTAGGGCCCACTCGGGGTGGCGCCATATTCGAGTAAGTCAGGGCTAGACTAGTGTTAGTTAGTGTCTTGGTTAGTGTTAGAAGTTTAGAAGAGTCAAAACCATTTTGAAAACTCATTTTGAAAATTAGTTTTTAAAACTAGTGTTTTTAAATGTTTTTAAAAGTGTTTTAAAAACCCAAATGTGAAAGATGCCAAGTGGCATCACATTTGGGGGTTTTCTAGGTTTAGTTAGGGGCTAATTAGGGATTAATTAGAGTCCCACCTAGGCTAGAAAACCACAAAAAATCGTTGCCTTTAGTGGATTTATTAGAAAGAGTCCTGAAAAAATGAAAAACCTCTTAATTAACCCTAATTAAGTGACTTTTTGAAAAACTATAAAAGGAGACCTAAAGGGGGTCAAAAGAGGGTCTATTTTCTCTCAAATTTTCGTGGCCTCTCTCTCCTCTCCAGCACCTCCACCTTCCTTCATTGCTGCAACTCCAAGGTAAATATTTTCTTCAATTTTTAATATTTTATTTAGTGTTTTTAATGATTTAAACCTAGATCTAGGCTTGGATACCCCTCCTTATGGAAGATCAATCATGGTTTAACCTCAAGAACCATCAAGAATCAGCAAGAACAATCCAAGAAGGTGATCTAACCCTGTTTTATGTGATTTACAGGGATTTTAATCCATTAGAATTGATTTTAATATGATTCTTTACATTATTAACCAATAAAATATATGATTTACCCTTTTAATGGGTTAAATCTATGTTTTAAAGGTGATATCAAATTCCAGCCATTGATTCCCTGTTTTTATTTTATTTTCATGGTTTATTCATGTTTGTTTTACGTTCTATAGCATAGAAATAATTTTTATTTACTGTTTTATGGTTTATTTTATTGATTTACATTAGTTAATGCATGGTTTTTCAAGTTTCTTAAATTTCTGTGTGTTTTAGGTTTAGAACAGTAAAGATAATGTTATTTCGGATTGAAGTGCTCATTGTTTATTTCAGATTTTTTTATATGTGATGCATGAATGAGTTATTGAGTTACTGTAGAAAAATCAGAGGTTTTGGATCTCGGTAACCCTGTCAAAAAAATCAGACATCAAACTGGGTTTTTAAAGCTTTAAAATCATGGTTAAAATCAAGAAGGTAACTTGCTGTGATGATATTTCTCTCATCTTATATCCGATTTTAAATCTGTAAAGTACTATGGATTCACATTGAGTAGATCTGTTTGATGTGAAATTTTCGGATTTTTTGATCACAGTTTAGTATTTTTCCCCTTTCAGAGAATCTGTTTTTAAATTTAAAACTCGTTAGGGTTTACCAAAACCCTAATCAAACTTGTGTTAGTCATAAATCCCAAACCACAGATCTGATTCATGATCTGTAAAAAGTGAGTATTATTATTTTTCTGTCTAATGTTCACCACTAAAATTTCAGATATTTTTGTTTAGGATTTCTATTTATGTCTGTATTTTCAATCTGAAGTAGCCGTTTTAATCCCTGTTAAAAGTGATATATTTTAGCTCAGATTGCCGGAAGGGTTTCTCCCTAACCGGAGATGCTTTTTCCGATCTGTAAATTGGAAAATCTCTGTTTTTCTTCTTAGTTAGTCTCGGTAAAATTTCATAAATTTCCATGGAGATTTGGTCCCTGGTTTAGGTCTTGGATTGAAACTGGTTGGTGAATTAGGTCAAACATAGCATATTTTTAGGGTTTAATGCAATTTTCGGATTAATTCAATGTCAAAAAAATATTTTTATAATTCTAATTCAAAATTAGGGTTATAACAAGTGCAGGTACCAAATTTGATAAATTTTGGAATCCAATTGATGGCTGAATTAAGCAAATTGCAAAACCGGGTTCCTGAAAGATCCAAAAACACTACTAAAATCACAGTTTTTGTGATATTATTGGATTTTCGTGCATAAGCATATATTTTTAGGGTTTAATCATGTTCATAATCATATTAGGATGCTTTAGGTTTAATTTGAGACTCATTTGATTTCATTTAGTGCATAAAACCTAAGTTTTTACCAAAATCTATTTCAGAAAACCCTGATTTCAAGGCCATAGTCTTGCTATCGGGGGCAATTTGGTCATTTGACCTCAATTTCGAAATCCCTAACCCTAATTTTCATATTTTTAATCATGTCACATCATATTTAGCTTAGCTTATTCCATTCAAATTTCAAAACTTGCATTTTATCCAAATATCTTTCTAAAAAACCCTAATTTCAAGGCCATAGTCTTGTTATTAGGGGTATTTTGGTCATTTGGACCCCAATTTCGAAATTTCATATCTTATCTTCCTTATTTATTCCATTTTATTTCATACTTTATCATTTTTATTTAAGGGAATCAAGGAAAAGGCTTATATCTAGCAAAACCCAGTAATTTCTAGATATTACTGGATAAATCTAGAAAAGCCAACATATTTTCATTAACCAAGTTTTCTAGTTTTGCAAGTACATTGAAGACTTTATTTTTCATGTATTTAAATTTCAATAGTGATGTAAACTAAATTAAACTTTGGAATAAAAATTTACATTTCCTGCTTAGCTTAGGCAGCATTGCATATAGTTTATTTTTTTAAATAATGTTAATGTGTGATGGATGATGATTCATGCATATTTTTACAACTTCACCATGGTCTACACGAATGGCACATACACTAGCTTCTATGAAGTTTATAAACTTGGTGGAATTTGTATTTATGGCCATAGTCAGAATACGAATGATACTCAGATTTATAATCTTCACATTAGCCACATTCAGCCTACACTCTTAGGCTAACTTCAAAAATGCACTGCATTTCTCAAAAATACAAAAAGTATTTCTCAATTCCTCAAATCCATATTCATTCATTTCATGCATTTGCCAATTCCAATTCAAATCTCAATTCAAAGAAGTTCATTTCCTCAAAATCTCCCAAGTCTTATAGCAAAATCGATTTTCCCAAAAGCATTGAATTTCAAAGAATATTTCAAGTGTTTCTCAAGTTCATAAACTCAATTTTCCAAAGTTATGGAGTCAATTTCAAAGTTTTAAGTTAGAATTTTTCTAAGTCTTATTCAAAAGAATATGGATTTGCCAATGATATTTCAAGTATTTCCCAAGTTCCAAATTCAAAATTTCTAAGTTAGAATTTCAATTTCCAAGTTTGAATTCAGAGAAACCAAGTCTCTCAGAATCGATTTTCACCAAATGTCAAGGATTCCTCAAAATCGATTTTACTTTTCTCAGAAATATTTTCCAAGTCCTGATTCACGATTTTCCATGTGATATCTTTTCCAAGTATTTCAGTCATTCAAAGCAAACATCATGTTTTCAAATATGCATTTTCAGAAATTCATAGCACATGCTTGATTCTTTGTGCATTTAGGAAATAGAACATGATTTAGACAAGTTGAGCAAAGTTAAGCATACAATTGATCCTTGGTTTAATTACCCCTGGTAAAGGCGCCAGGAACGGTTGAACCTCGTACCGACAGGCGAGTCCCATTCTTCGGAATTTTCCCGCATTTTAAAACGGAGGCGAGTTATTTTCAAAAACTTTTTCAAAGGTCAGTTTGACTCACAAAAAGTAAAAATTTTGCGATGATAACAGGTTTGGCGACCGAGATGGGACCTGTCTTCGCCTGATCAATCTAATGCTCTACTTAGTTCAAATTGTCAAAATTGATTTCCATGGAATGTCAGCTTTGCTTTATGATATCATGTGAACCTAGGAGCCTAGACCTGAACCCAGCTGACATGGAATGCATATAGACTAGGTATGGTGTGGTAGGACCATATTGAGGAGAATTATTCATGCTCACATAGACTTAGGTCTAATACAACACTCCTCAATTTAGGAATTGTATGAAAGCAATGTTTGCTTCTTCAATTTTTTCAAAAATCTATCTCTTTAGGACTTAGAGCCTTCTATTTGCTTGCATGTGCTCATGTTTTCAAAAAAACCACCCCCACCTATATTGTCCCGGTCTTCACGTTGCTGGGCTCTCTTCCAGAACCATAGTTCGGGACAGAGCCTCACAACTGGGCCACCTATTTGGGTGAAAACCCCCCTGCCACGTACCAAGGGCCATAGTCCAACGTATATCGGCAGGTGCTCAAGGATGTTGGAAAACTTGAACCTAGAATCGGAGAATTTGATTTTATGCCACGTACATCGGGCCTTGGCTCGAGTATATAGGCATAATTGGATTGGATACATTTGATCTGAACCTTAGAGTTAGGATTAAGGTCCTACAGCTATTTCAAAAATTTATGCATCTAGAGTCAGCTTTTAGGGAATGCTGTATGTGCATACTTGTTTGTGCAGAATGTGTTATTTCCTTTTTATTTTCCATATTTTCCCCAATTTTCTAAAATACTGGACGATTTTTCCAAAATTCCCCAATCTATGTCCATGTACTGTCCATGTTTTAAACCTTGGACGATTTTTCAAATACTTCATTTTCCATTTTTCATCAAACCCTGGACGATTTTCCAAATTTCCCTTGATTTCTTTCAAAACTCCAGGTGATTTTCCATCCTCACTTTCTTCTGGATCTCGAATTTCTGCTTCATTTTATCCTGCCTGCAATTCTCTTTCAAAATTCCTGTATTTTCCCAAGTCTTATTCCAATTTTCCATGATTTCCAGTTCGATGGCATCCAGTCAGCTTGATTCAGTCTTCCCTGAGGGTCACATCTCCTACGAGGTGCGACAAGGTCTTCCTGAACATCGATCCCTCAGCACCGAATCCTTCTTTTCCCGGTGGTATTATTCCTGGCTCAAGAATTTCTCTCGTATGTTTCTGGACCACTTGGACGATTGTGGGTTAGAGCTGGCGTCCGCAGTGGGAAAGCAGACAGTCAACGGCAATTTGATCCATGCACTAGCAGAATGGTGGAATCCGAGCACTTCTACTTTTTGGTTCCCATGGGGCGAGATGACAATACTAATAGATGAATTTTCAGAGATTATGGGATTGCCCGAGCGAGCCGGTCAGCCTGGAGATCCATTGGAGAAACAATTTTTGATCAATGTCAAGGGTCTGGATCCCCGAGATGCTTTAGCTCGCATGACAGGACGCAAGTCTTGGCCATTGATAGAGGAGGATGAAAACGAATATGTGGACCTGCTCGAAATCTACAGACGGTATGGGACATTTGCAGAAGTCAGCTTGTTGTCTCGAACAACTCTAGAAAGAATTCAGCATGCGATGGTTCTGTGCACGGTGGGATTAGCTTTCTTTCCCGACGGACAGAATTATATGGATATCAGAATAGTTCAGCTCCTAAGGAGATGGGGAAGTCGACAGACCAGCCGCCTCTCCATTGCCATGGCCGCACTCGCCTTTCTATACCAAGGGTTGACTCGTTTCGCACTCAGAGAATCAATTCTAGTCGAAGGGTGCACCTACGCGTTGCAGTCTTGATTCCTCCGGCATGTGCCAGCCCGAGCCAGTTCCTTCAGATACAATGGTAAAAAGCTTCTGCCAGTTGCGCGATACCGATTCTTGATCAACAACCTTTAGGAGGAAGAAGTCGTATGGGACTACTTTGATCGTCAGGAATCACCTCCCAGATACACATACGCTTATGGCAAGCGGTTCAGGCTACTTGGCCCCTTCTTCTGCGCATACTATCATCCAGAGCGGTGTATCAGGCAGTTCTCTCAGAGGCAGAGGCGCGTAGATATTCGTCCACTAGCAGGGGTTCTGCCAGAATTCGACCTCACATCAGATCAGTGGTCCGGAGCATACCATTCTGCCAGACATGGCTGGGATTCCTTTGTCAATCTTACTATTTTTCCTGGTCCTCGTGTGTCTTCTGATTTTCCAAAGTGGTGGAAAATTGTCTGTCCCCCTCCCCTCTGTCAAGTGTATTATTAAAATCATATTTTCGATAAAGTTCCTTTAATCTTCATTTCACTTTGGTTTGACGACCTCGCCTAGGTAACAAGGCATATTCTCAGTTGTTTATTTTGCAAAGAATAGCAGCGCAATTGTCGTAAACTCCAGCGACGACTCAATCCCTAGTAATGGGATATTATTTCAATTGTCTACCAAAATTCTTAACAAATATTTTCCTCCAACCAAATTTCCTTCAAAAGCCTAATCATCAGTTCTACCTTGCAGAGAGCATCAGCAACATTCAGGAGAACATTTGTGATACTCGATGGTTTATACAAGATCCGGAAAGAAAACTCTATCAGTTGAAGGCATTGCATACTCAGTCACTTCAAAAGAGGAAATGGACTCACCCCGTGGTCAAGGTCAGCAAGCAGAAGATGACATAGATCCCCAGATGTACGTCATGTTCAAAAAGATGATGAGTAAGATGCTAGCAGAGCAAGCTGAAGCCAGTGCTGAACAGACTCATATCAAACAGAAGGATAGGGATCACACAACCAAGAATGTGAAAATCATTAAAAAGCAGAATCGCCATGAGGAAATGTCTGATGAGTCAGAATCAACAGATGATACTGACAAAGAGTATGAAAACAAGCAAGAATTCAAAAGATCGACTCAGGGGCAGGGGTCGGCCTACAAATCCAAGAATCAGTCTCTTGACGACCCTACGCAGTCATAACTGAAAGATGTGATGAAGATGGTTAAGGATCTTCAAGCTCGTGACAAGGGTAAAAGGGTCTTTACAAGCGAAGACTTTTATGACGAATTGGATGGGGATGATGATCTCGATAACCTCCCCAAGAAATTCATTAAGTTTGATGGTTCGGGTCACCCAAAGGCACACCTCGCCCTTTTCTTTGCAGAGTGTTCCAAGTTCAGGAGGAATAACCGAGCCTTATTTCTTTGTTTCCCTCGCAGTCTGGAGGGTATTGCAGCAAAATGGTATTCAGAGCATATTAATCCCATAGAGCTGAAAGAGTTTGATAAAGTGGTCAATTTGTTTATTGAGCGCTTTTTATTCAACGCCGAAGCCCTCCCGACTCTCAGCCACCTCTGCAGTCTGAAGCAGAAAGAAAATGAAAAAGCCAGGGATTTTATTCATAGATGGAGATCTGCTTGTAACAAAATGCGTGATCCAATATCAGAGGGACACACGCTATCCTTAATTTTGAGCAACTTCTCGCAACCCCTAAGGGGACTGATTTCCACCTCTCCATCAAAGACCTTCATAGAACTGATAGAACGAGCTGAATGGATTGAGTTGAGTATGGAAAATGGATCTTATGAAGGTTTCATGTTCACCAAAAGCAGCAGTCAGCATGAATCTAACAAGAAAACCCATTTTACCTACTCTATCAGCAACAACAAGAACCATTATAAGGAAAATGTGAAAGATCACAGCTCTGGCCCAGGGGGACCAAACCTCAGCAAAAATGAGCAAAAAGGTGAGTTGATTCCCCAGTATGATAAGCAACCTCAGCGATCTTTTGGGCAAGGGTCGAGACCTCAAGAAAAGTCGAAGCACGACAACTGGAGTTTTAAACGTGACTTTACTCCCCTAGATCAACCGCATGAAGAAATCCTTGAATATATGTTGGCCAAGGAGATGATTAAGCTCCCAAGAGTCGATGATCCTCCTATCACTAGGGGAAGATTTAAAGATCAATTCTGCAAGTTTCATCGGGCCATGGGGCATGATACCGAGTACTGCTTCGTTCTCAGGAATATTATTCAAGACTATATCGATAAAAATATCCTTGTAGAATGCAAAGAAGAAGATAAAGCAGCCAGCTCATCAGCACCCTAAGAGCGACAAGGCCATCACTCTTTCATTCTCGCATTTTGCTTTCATCATTTTGTATGGATGGCATGGTCTCATCTCTTTCATCAATAAAATTATCAATCTTCCTCATAGTTTGGCATCATCTTTTGTATTTCTCCTTCTTTACAAAATGTCTTTTTACAAGGAGTAACCTCTTTCAGAGTGTCTCCCGAATTCATCAAGAAGCACATCGTCAATCTTTCCACTGTTATCTTCAGAGAACATTCCTCAAATATCAATTATTTATCCTTTCATCCAATATCTTACTCCCCCATTACACTGGGGCATTATTTTAAAAATTGTCTTCAAAACATCTTGTATGCAGGCAGGATCAAGCAAATCTCTCATTTTGCATACATGTGTACTCATTTACATCATTTTGCATTTGCATGCATTCATTTGAATTTTTTTGCATACATCAACTTGCATCAATCCAATACCCATTCAGGATAAGGGATAAATCCTGAGACCCCGATAGTTGTCCAAGTCGTCATGAGGGTGAAGATTGAAAATCTCACATTGCAATCATCAAGCGCTTTCTAAACACCAACCTTTTTCAAGTTCGTCCTTCGGGCCGAGTTTTTATCAAAACCATTTTTACCGGTCAACCTTCGGGTGAAGCCTACTTCCTAAATCCGGTTTTCACTGGTCAAACTTTCTAAATCCGGTTTTTACTGGTCGAACTTTCTGAATCCAGTTTTCACTGGTCGAACTTCCTGAATCCAGTTTTCACTGGTCGAACTTCCTAAATCCGGTTTTTACTGGTCGAACTTTCTGAATCCAGTTTTCACTGGTCGAACTTCCTGAATCCAGTTTTCACTGGTCGAACTTCCTGAATCCAGTTTTCACTGGTCGAACTTCCTGAATCTGGTTTTTACTGGTCGAACTTCTTGAATCCAGTTTTCGCTGGTCGAACTTCTTAAATCCAGTTTTCGCTGGTCGAACTTCTTAAATCCAGTTTTCACTGGTTGAACTTCCTGAATCCAGTTCTCACTGGTCGAACTTCCTGAATCTGGTTTTTACTGGTCGAACTTTCTAAATCCGGTTTTTACTGGTCGAACTTCCTAAATCCGGTTTTTATTGGTCAAACTTCTTGAATCCAGTTTTCGCTTGTTGAACTTCCTGAATCCAGTTTTCACTGGTCGAACTTCCTGAATCTGGTTTTTACTGGTCGAACCCTCTAAATTCAGTATTCACTGATCAGACTTTTTCAAAGCCCAGTGCTCGTACTGGCAACCATTTAAAATCCAGTGCTCGTACTGGTAATCTTTCAAAGCCCAGTGCTCATACTGGCAACCATTTAAAATCCAGTGCTCGTACTGGTAATCTTTCAAAACCCAGCGCTCGTGCTGGTAACCATTTAAAACCCAGTGCTTGTACTGGTAATCTTTTAAAACCCAGTGCTCGTACTGGTAATCTTTTAAAACCCAGTGTTCGTACTGGTAATCTTTTAAAACTCAGTGCTCGTACTGGTAATCTTTTCAAACCCAGTGCTCGTACTGGTATCTGCAAAACCTAGTGCTCGTACTGGTAATCTTTTAAAACCCAGTGCTCGTACTGGTAATCTTTTAAAATCCAGTGTTCGTACTGGTAATCTTTTAAAACTCAGTGCTCGTACTAGTAATCTTTTAAAACCCAGTGCTCGTACTGGTAATCCTGCAAAACCCAGTGCTCATACTGGTAATCTTTTAAAACCCAGTGCTCGTACTGGTAATCTTTTAAAACCCAGTGCTCGTATTGGTAATCTTTTAAAACCCAGTGCTCGTACTGGTAACCTTTTAAAACCCAGTGCTCGTACTGGTAACCTTTTAAAACCCAGTGCTCGTATTGGTACTCTTCCAAAATCTGATGCTCGTACTAGTTCAACTAGTCCCAAATGTCATCTTTATACTTATCAACTTTTCTTTCCTTTAAATGTCTTGAATTGGTCTAGAAGATTCGAGTTCCAATTCGAATCTTCTTCCAAATCCAATTCAGAATTGGTCTAGAAAATCCAAGTCCCGACTTGAATTTTCTTACAAATCCAATTCGTATAATTTCTTTCCTCCAGATTTTAGAATTGGTCTAGAAGAGTCGAGTTCCGATTCGAATCTTCTTCCAAATCCAATTCAGAATTGGTCTAGAAAATCCAAGTTCTGACTTGAATTTTCTTACAAATCCAATTCGTATAATTTTATTCCTCTAGATTTTAGAATTGGTCTAGAAGAGTCGAGTTCCGATTCGAATCTTCTTCCAAATCCAATTCAGAATTGGTCTAGAAAATCCAAGTTCCGACTTGAATTTTCTTACAAATCCAATTCGTATAATTTCTTTCCTCTAGATTTTAGAATTGGTCTAGAAGAGTCGAGTTCCGATTCGAATCTTCTTCCAAATCCAATTCAGAATTGGTCTAGAAAATCCAAGTTCCGACTTGAATTTTCTTACAAATCCAATTCGTATAATTTTCTTTCCTCTAGATTCTAGAATTGGTCTAGAAGAGTCGAGTTCCGATTCGAATCTTCTTCCAAATCCAATTCAAAATTGGTCTAGAAAATCCAAGTTCCGTCTTGAATTTTCTTACAAATCCAATTCGTATAATTTTCTTTCCTCTAGATTCTAGAATTGGTCTAGAAGAGTTGAGTTCCGATTTGAATCTTCTTCCAAATCCAATTCAGGATTGGTCTAGAAAATCAGAGTTCCAACTCGAATTTTCTTTCAAATCCAATTCGCCTAGCTTTCCTTTACAAGTTTGAACTTCTACTCAAACTATCCTGCGAGTTGGTATAGAAGATCCGAGTTCCGACTCGAATTGTCTTTCAAAATCCAATTCATCTAGTTTTCCTTGAAGAGTTGAATTCTGATTCGAATCTTCCCTTAAAAACCCAGTTTAGCACCTGGTCCATTCAAAGCTCACAAGTTGGAATCATTCCTTCTTAAGCCATGATCCTTAGGTTGAATTCCTATGGAATTGATAGTTCGTAGGTCGAACCCCTGCGAAACCAATGCCGTTCTCAATAGAACCAATGTCGTTCTTAGGCTGAATCCCTATAGAACCCATGTTATTCTCAGTAAACCAATTCACAATTTCGACCTTTTTAGCCAATCAATTTCCAATTTCTAATTTTTAAATTCTCAATTTTCAAATTTCCAACTTTCAATTTCAAAATTCCAATTTCCAAAATTCGACCCTTTCGAGTCACTCAATACCAATTTCAAAAATTTCTCTTGTGAGAGACCCTTTGTATAGGGAGAGTTCGAGGGAGCTCGCTCTTTTCGCATGTTATCCAATTCGTTCACTTAGCCCCTTTTCAGGGAGAGTTTGAAGGGACTCGTGTCTTTGTGAACCGTTTGCAAAACAAAATTCTAAATTTCACACAAGGAACCCTTTTTATAGGGAGAGACTCGACGGAGAGTTGCCTTCCTTGTGGCCCCATAATTTCAGACTACGCCATTTCATCATGAAGGACCCTCTTTTCAGGGAGAGTGTGATGAACTTGTTCCTTTATGACCAATTTACTGACCTCATCAATTTCGGCCCCCTTTCCATAAGAGAAGCCTAATGTTAGGAAGTTTTGACGAAAGCTTAATTTCTCTTCGAAAGTTCATTTTGCAAACACCTCCTCTTCAGGGAAGAGAGGAGTAATTTCTAATTCCAATTTCTGAATCTTCTCCTTTGGGGAAAGGAGAAGAGAATTTCTGTCATGGATGTGTTACATTGTGCTTCAAATGCTCGCTTTCACAAAAGGATTTCAAGAAAATTTTGCCAATTTGTCATCGAATATTTGTTGATTTCAAAAATCTTTATTGCACAAAATTATTACCTCAGAATACCTTCAGTATTACTTCCGAAAGAACAAAGCTTTCGCGAAAAAGGATTCAAAATTCAAAATCTTTCTATTGGCCAACCAAAAGGATGAAGAATAAATCCGCGATATGGCCAGTAAAGAAAATTCAATGTTGTTGCAAAGCCATGAGTGATTGATATTGATCGCAGTCAATGGCACATTTTTAAAGATCATTCTTGGAAAATAAAGCAGTCGAAATATCCTGGGTGATACAATAAAATCCACTCAATCTCCATATTTCCTCAATCACCTAAGCTGCAATTAAATATCTGCAAAAGGGATCTCTCAATTGTCGTCAAGATGAAGGCGAATTAAGCGAGTCGACCCCCGCGGCCAAAGAAGATTTGAATCATCTCCAAAATGAAGGATGATATAATTCCCGAAAAATCCAAGAGAGCTCCAATCTGCTAAAAAGAGAGTGCAGAAAGATCAT
Source organism: Nuphar pumila (assembly GCF_984573655.1). Lineage (NCBI taxonomy): Eukaryota > Viridiplantae > Streptophyta > Magnoliopsida > Nymphaeales > Nymphaeaceae > Nuphar > Nuphar pumila. The sequence goes on from NC_143249.1 coordinate 64,956,968, forward strand.
CATGAGAAAAGAATCCCAGGATATCAGACTGCCGGATCTACCAAGAATCTTCTTTAATTTTGTGAAATTCTTTTATCAATATTCTTTCACCAATAGCTCTCGTAATATCAAGAATACTTTCTTTCCCGTCCATATCAAGGAAATTGATAGCTTCCTTGGAAGAAATCCAATTGCAAGCAATTTGAATTCGAATCCCAATTCTACGAAGTTAAGCCCAGTTGGAGGTAACACTTCAGGTAGAAAAGAGGAAATATCTTTAAAACAATGTGCATCATTTTCCAATCATTTTGAATCAACAATAATTTTCAACATTTTGACAATATTTTCTAGCTATCCTGGCATGAAGCGAGAGCTTGAGGTTCATTTTTGACGCATCCTGACACCATCCCTTTTAGGACTTGATAACGGGAGTTTTCAAGATTCCTTCCCTTCTTTGGTATAATCTGAGCGCCTGGGCTCTCAGATTCGCACACTTCCCTGTGTCCCCACTGTCCCACCATAGACAGTCCAATTTCGGCTTGAGGTTAAGTCACCAATTCCAGCAAAAGGCAATTTCAAAAGTTATTTAGTCTCAGCAATGAGGCGCCCAAAATCAAACCCCTTTTCAAACTTTAGGGACCCCAATTTCCTTCCTTTTGCAAAACCCCTATCGGATTCATTGTGCGGAAATCCGAAGGTTCCATCACGGTCTCTTCTTTCGAGGATTTCGTTCATTTTTCATTGCCCGATCAAGTTAAGGGTATAAACTTGAGCCTCATGTGATGAGGTATTCCATGTTCCTCCCGATCAGGTTAAGGGTACAAACCTGAGCCTCCTTTGATGAGGTATTTCATTGCCTGATCAGGTTAAGGGTATAAACCTGAGCCTCCTTTGATGAGGTATTTCATTTTCCGCCCAATCAGGATAAGGGTATAAACCTGGGCCCCATGTGATGAGGTATTCTATGTTCCTCCCGATCAGGTTAAGGGTATAAACCTGAGCCTCCTTTGATGAGGTATTCCATTTTCCACCCAATCAGGTCAAGGGTACAAACCTGAGCCTCCTTTGATGAGGTATTCCATTTTCAACCCGGTCAAGTTAAGGGTTAAGCCTGAGCTTCGTTCCACACGAGGTATTTCCCGTCCCATCCAGGTTAAGGGCAAAACCTGAATCTCACTTCTTTTTGAAGTAAAATTTTCTTCTTATTTTCCATTTCATATCTATCATCATCACTTGGATTAATTCCTTCATACCCAGTCAGATTCATCTAACTGGGGCATTTTTATGGTTCAAATTTGGTATGTTTTCTTTGCCACTAAGTTCGGCTTCTAACCGGCTTAGCAGCAAAGAGGGGCATCTGTAAACACCCCAAATTTTCACCCTCATCCAGTGTTTGTCCATTTCATATGTAATTGCATATCACTAACACATTTTGCATGTCATTTCATTGCATCGCATGGCATCATATCTCATTTTCGAGATCCAGTACTCATGTTTTCAAAATATTTAATCCAGATTTGAGTTTTAAAGCTTTTCTTTTAAAAATCAATTTCAAAACCTGGGTTTTTACTCAATATTCTGTCATTTTCCAACCCCAGGACTTTATATTTTGAAATATTTTCTCAGAAAACAATCTGGATTCATTTCAAACTCAATTTCAATTGATTTCAATTCTCAGATGAGACCCATTTAGGTGGTGTCGCTTCTGGATTCCTTTACTTGTCAAAAATCTCCAAAAAACTTCAAAGTCCTAGTTGGATCATGACTCTTTTTCCAGTCGGACCAAACTCTATTTTTCACTACCTTTTTACCTGTTTTTGAAGAAAACCTTTCAAAATCTTCTGTTTTGGCCAAAATTTCAGAGTCCTAGTTGGATCAGGACTCTTCTTCAAGAGTCCACTCAGATCAGGACTCTTCTTCGGAGTTTCAATTGGATTGGGACTCTAATCTTTTACAACTATTTTATCTATTTTCAATCAAATCTTTCAAAATGAGTCACAAACTCAGAGTTTTAGTCAAAACAGGACTCTGTTCACAGAGTCCTAGTTGGATCAGGACTCTGATCCTGATTTCAATTTTGAGAGAATCTTTTAGAAATCTTTCGATCTACCAAAACAATTACACTTTTATCAAAGAATTTCAAAATTCTGAGATTTTATCTCAGAGTCCTGATCTAAGTAGGATTCTATCCAAAATTGATTTTCTCACCTCATTTTCACTGGTTTTCAAAAGCTTTGCTTAAAATTCATCATTTGCCTACCAGAAAAACCAAAATTCTTAGAGTTCTGATCGAAATCAGGACTCTTTCTCAGAGTCCTAATCAGATCAGGACTCTGAACCGAAACTTCGATTTCATCCTGTTTTTAACTGTTTTTCAAAATTCTCTCATTTGTTTTCTCAAAAAATCCAAAAATCTGAAAGTCCTAGTTCAATCAAGACTCTGTCCTCAGAGTCTCAGTTGAATCAGAACTCTATTTTATTTCAATATTCGTTATTGTTTTCACTGTTTTGAAAAGTTCTTTCATTTGTTTTTCAGAAAATACCAAAAAAATCTAGAGTTTCAGTTCGATCAGGACTCTGTCCCAGAGTCCTAGTCCAGTCAGGAGTCTGCTTTGAAGATTGTTTTTACTCTGTTTTTTTTTTATTTCCATTTTTTTTCAAAAATTAGGTCATTTTGTAGAGTCCAGTTAATCCAGGACTCTATTTCAGAGTTCTGATTGAGTTAGGAGTCTGACCCTGACTAGTTTTCACCATTTCCTGATAAATTCTTTTAAAAAATTCTTTTACTTGGTTTTTAAAATCCAAAATCACAGAGTCCTAAGAGTTTAGGACTCTAATTTGGAGTTCCAGTTCGCTTGATACCCTATTTTCAAAGATCTTGAATTTCAAATACTGATTTTAACCCCTTTTCAAAGCCATTTTCAGTGTTTATTTCAAAATTCTTCAAAACTCGATGTGGGCCCACTCAATTGGCACCATATCCAGAGGAGTTCTGACTCGGTTAGAACCCTATGCCATTTCAAAAATTCTAATTTTAAGTTTACTTTTGAAAATCTTTTGAAAACTCCTTCAATTTCAAGTTTTAAAATCGCTTTTTGAAAAACTCAAGTAGGGCCCACTCGGGGTGGCGCCATATTCGAGTAAGTCAGGGCTAGACTAGGGTTAGTTAGTGGCTTGGTTAGTGTTAGAAGTTTAGAAGAGTCAAAACCATTTTAAAAACTCATTTTGAAAATTAGTTTTTAAAACTAGTGTTTTTAAATATTTTTAAAAGTGTTTTAAAAACCTAAATGTGAAAGATGCCAAGTGGCATCACATTTGGGGGTTTTCTAGGTTTAGTTAGGGGCTAATTAGGGATTAATTAGAGTCCCACCTAGGCTAGAAAACCACAAAAAATCGTTGCCTTTAGTGGATTTATTAGAAAGAGTCCTGAAAAAATGAAAAACCTCTTAATTAACCCTAATTAAGTGACTTTTTGAAAAACTATAAAAGGAGACCTAAAGGGGGTCAAAAGAGGGTCTATTTTCTCTCAAATTTTCGTGGCCTCTCTCTCCTCTCCAGCACCTCCACCTTCCTCCATTGCTGCAACTCCAAGGTAAATATTTTTTTCAATTTTTAATATTTTATTTAGTGTTTTTAATGATTTAAACCTAGATCTAGGCTTGGATACCCCTCCTTATGGAAGATCAATCATGGTTTAACCTCAAGAACCATCAAGAATCAGCAAGAACAATCCAAGAAGGTGATCTAACCCTGTTTTATGTGATTTACAGGGATTTTAATCCATTAAAATTGATTTTAATATGATTCTTTACATTATTAACCAATAAAATATATGATTTACCATTTTAATGGGTTAAATCTATGTTTTAAAGGTGATATCAAATTCCAGCCATTGATTCCCTGTTTTTATTTCATTTTCATGGTTTATTCATGTTTGTTTTACGTTCTATAGCATAGAAATAATTTTTATTTATTGTTTTATGGTTTATTTTATTGATTTACATTAGTTAATGCATGGTTTTTCAAGTTTCTTAAACTTCTGTGTGTTTTAGGTTTAGAACAGTAAATATAATGTTATTTCAGATTGAAGTGCTCATTGTTTATTTCTGATTTTTTTATATGTGATGCATGCATGAGTTATTGACTTACTGTAGAAAAATCAGAGGTTTTGGATCTCGGTAACCCTGTCAAAAAAACCAGACATCAAACCGGGTTTTTAAAGCTTTAAAATCGTGGTTAAAATCAAGAAGGTAACTTGCTGTGATGATATTTCTCTCATCTTATATCCGATTTTAGATATGTAAAGTGCTATGGATTCACATTGAGTAGATCTGTTTGCTGTGAAATTTTCGGATTTTTTTATCACTGTTTAGTATTTTTCCCCTTTCAGAGAATCTGTTTTTAAATTTAAAACGCGTTAGGGTTTACCAAAACCCTAATCAGACTTGTGTTAGTCATAAATCCCAAACCACAGATCCGATTCATGATCTGTAAAAAGTGAGTATTATTAATTTTCTGTCTAATGTTCACCACTAAAATTTCAGTTATTTTTGTTTAGGATTTCTATTTATGTCTGTATTTTCAATCTGAAGTAGCCGTTTTAATCCCTGTTAAAAGTGATATATTTTACTCAGATTGCCGGAAGGGTTTCTCCTTAACCGGAGATGCTTTTTCCGATCTGTAAATTGAAAAATCTCTTTTTTTATTCTTAGTTAGTCTCTGTAAAATTTCATAAATTTCCATGGAGATTTGACACCTGGTTTAGGTCTTGGATTGAAACTGGTTGGTGAATTAGGTCAAACATAGCATATTTTTAGGGTTTAATGCAATTTTCGGATTAATTCAATGTCAAAAAAATATTTTTATAATTCTAATTCAAAATCAGGGTTATAACAAGTGCAGGTACCAAATTTGATAAATTTTGGAATCCAATTGATGGCTGAATTAAGCAAATTGCAAAACCGGGTTCCTGAAAGATCTAAAAACACTGCTAAAATCACAGTTTTTGTGATATTATTGGATTTTCGTGCATAAGCATATATTTTTAGGGTTTAATCATGTTCATAATCATATTAGGATGCTTTAGGTTTAATTTGAGGCTCATTTGATTTCATTTAGTGCATAAAACCTAAGTTTTTACCAAAATCTATTTCAGAAAACCCTGATTTCAAGTCCATAGTCTTGCTATCGGGGGCAATTTGGTCATTTGACCTCAATTTCGAAATCCCTAACCCTAATTTTTATATTTTTAATCATGTCACATCATATTTAGCTTAGCTTATTCCATTCAAATTTCAAAACTTGCATTTTATCCAAATATCTTTCTGAAAAACCCTAATTTCAAGGCCATAGTCTTGTTATTAGGGGTATTTTGGTCATTTGGACCCCAATTTCGAAATTTCATATCTTATCTTCCTTATTTATTCCATTTTATTTCATACTTTATCATTTTTATTTAAGGGAATCAAGGAAAAGGCTTATATCTAGCAAAATCCAGTAATTTCTAGATATTACTGGATAAATCTAGAAAAGCCACCATATTTTCATTAACCAAGTTTTCTAGTTTTGCAGGTACATTGAAGACTTTATTTTTCATGTATTTAAATTTCAATAGTGATGTAAACTAAATTAAACTTTGGAATAAGAATTTACATTTCCTGCTTAGCTTAGGCAGCATTGCATATAGTTTATTTTTTTAAATAATGTTAATGTGTGATGGATGATGATTCATGCATATTTTTACAAATTCACCATGGTCTACACGAATGGCACATACACCAGCTTCTATGAAGTTTATAAACTTGGTGGAATTTGTATTTATGGCCATAGTCAGAATACGAATGTTACTCAGATTTATAATCTTCACATTAGCCACATTCAGCCTACACTCTTAGGCTAACTTCAAAAATGCACTGCATTTCTCAAAAATACAAAAAGTATTTCTCAATTCCTCAAATCCATATTCATTCATTTCATGCATTTGCCAATTCCAATTCAAATCTCAATTCAAAGAAGTTCATTTCCTCAAAATCTCCCAAGTCTTATAGCAAAATCGATTTTCCCAAAAGCATTGAATTTCAAAGAATATTTCAAGTGTTTCTCAAGTTCATAAACTCAATTTTCCAAAGTTATGCAGTCAATTTCAAAGTTTGAAGTTAGAATTTTTCTAAGTCTTATTCAAAAGAATATGGATTTGCCAATGATATTTCAAGTATTTCCCAAGTTCCAAATTCAAATTTTCTAAGTTAGAATTTCAATTTCCAAGTTTGAATTCAGAGAAACCAAGTCTCTCAGAATCGATTTTCACCAAATGTCAAGGATTCCTCAAAATCGATTTTACTTTTCTCAGAAATATTTTCCAAGTCCTGATTCACGATTTTCCATGTGATATCTTTTCCAAGTATTTCAGTCATTCAAAGCAAACATCATGTTTTCAAATATGCATTTTCAGAAATTCATAGCACATGCCTGATTCTTTGTGCATTTAGGAAATAGAACATGATTTAGACAAGTTGAGCAAAGTTAAGCATACAATTGATCCTTGGTTTGATTACCCCTGGTAAAGGCGCCAGGAACGGTTGAACCTCGTACCGACAGGCGAGTCCCATTCTTTGGAATTTTCCCGCATTTTAAAACGGAGGCGAGTTATTTTCAAAAACTTTTTCAAATGTCAGTTTGACTCACAAAAAGTAAAAATTTTACGATGATAACAACAGTGAAATAAACTGCTGAACTAAAATGGGCATGGGATATGACTGGTGTTATACATAATGAAGATATTAATTGTTGTAGAAGACACAGGAAGACCAGTGAGCATGCGCCATATATACAATGCTATGTGTATGGACGAATACAGTCAAGTTGCAGGAGTTGACAGATAATAAATGTCGATATGCTATAGACATTTGATGTACAGGGATGACTCATATGGCAGCCACGATTTTCAATGAACTTAGTAGATACTGAATATAAATCTGAAGTTAGGACTACTATATAAATGCACAATCATATATATATGAAACAGGGGTAATGTATAGGGGATACACAAATAACAATATCGATAGGCTCGGAAGAATGGCAAAATGCAATAACTATGGTGCCATAAGAACATGCTAGAGTGACCAACTGTCGAGTTCTAGATAGTACACAGATAACACACATGAAACCTGTTGTGCGTTTGTTAAACTAAAAATAGGCTTTAGACCCATTATTATGAACCAGCCTTCAACATTTGTCAATTCATTTTAAGACTCTGAATGTGCCTAAATCCCTTTTCCACTATCTCACTGATATAATACAGGTGGAAAGCATTTTGAATAAAAAGTCACTATGAGGAAATGACTGCATCCAGACAGCACCAAATGCTTGACTTCCTGCAATAGTTGTCAGATGGCAGAAATGACATATAAATTTAAAAGACTAAAAGCTACACATATTCATAGTCATTCAATTACAAAATTAGATCCCAGAAAGTTGTGTCGTCATTCATAACAGGGACAGGTAAGTGGGTGACTTGTTCATAGTCGCTGGAATTTTGCAAGAGTAATATGCCACTCAATATTCTGTATGGGAGTAGCCAAATACATGAATTTGACACCTCAAAGAATGTGAGTCTTGTCCTCAGGTTCTATTGTAATTCTCCAACGGCACAGGAGGATGGCAATACTAACATACAATTCATATAACAAAATTTAAGAAAGACGTGGGGCAAAGGGGTAAGTAACATTACCACATAGTATGATGGTTTTTCTTATCATGACCACCAGTTCTGATTAAGAGAAACAAGAAGATGTTCAAATGTAAGTATACTTGTTGACATATAGAGTTTAGAATATGATGAAAGCCTATTCTCTTGCTTTATCAACTTGATAATAACAGATAATGTACACGTAAATGTGGCTGATGGTATAAAAACAAAATGGTGATGGACATACAATAACAAGACAGATATGCAGTAAAAGAAAAAAATTGGACTTACAATGGATACAGAAGATGACAGGTGATATACAGGGTTAACAAATCACTATCATGAATGAGATTGTATAACCGATAACGATGTTATGCCTTTGTTCATGGCATTGTTCACTATACGATAGGCCCTATTGGACATCGTTTTACCCCATGATATGCAGACACTTTCAGCGAAAACCATATAGATATGAAGAGACAAATGACATACAGAAAATTTGAAGTTAATGTTAAGCCGGAAAGTCAGATGAAAATGAGAATATTATCATAACTAAAACCTGAAATGTTGTTTATTGTATTTGCAAAAGATGGAAACATCGATAAAATTGAAATCCCTTATAAAACAATCTTCTTAAATAAGGACGAAATCATGGATACATAACAGGATGATCTAAATATGAAAATCGCAAATTGTAATGAAAATGTTATTTTGAAACATTTATGATGCTGGAATGAACCACATAAAGCCTTGTGAGAAAATGATGATTTGATGAGATTATGACCTTCAAACTGAATCGATAATGTCATTGAGAGGCATCTTCGATTCTTGACGCATTGGATAAATCGAGAAGTAAACCACATCAACCGCTGAAATGGGTCTACAATGTGTATGGCATGAATATGATGCCTAATTTGCATAAATGCAGATAAAGAAGGATTCCTCAGCTAGTTACTTGAGTTGGACGCCTCTTAGATGCTGATACTTGAAAACATCTAGCTTGAACACAAGAAATTCGATGTTCAAGGTAGATTGCAAGAAGATAGTGTACTTCCTTGACTCTTTACAGGTCTGATTGGTCTGCCTGGAAGATTCAGTTATAGAAGGATGATAAAAGGGCTCGTGAAGGGGATGAAAACTGGAAATTGTGAGGAGGGAAGGAGAGAGAACTCAGAAGTGGAGAAGGATTCGAGAGCTAGCGCGATGATCCTCCAGATCCCCCATCCTCTTCCCCTCTTTAAAGATTTTGGAAGCCGTTTATCAGAAAAATCTGCACTTTGGAAGCTTTCCAACCGATTTTTGAAAGTATTTGAAAATCTTTTAAACAAATTTTTGAAAACTCGTCAATCTTTGAGAAGGGGACAACTTCTTTACTCGGAAATCTCGGTTCATTTACCTACAACTTAGGTAAAGTGAACCCCTTTTGGAGTAGGGTTCCACGGTGGTGCCATTTGGGGGCTAAAAAAGTGAAAACAAAAAAATGGGTAAAATGGGTTTTCTCTTTTTTTTTTTAAGGTGGTGCCACCTCAGCCGGATTTGAAAAACCTTTTGAAATAATAAAAAGAAAAAAAAATTATTTGTTTTTTTTTTACAGGAAGCTGTAGTGGAGCACCACCTATGCGTGGGCCCACTGGTTATTTTGTAAAATAAATAAAGACTGAAAATTAGAGAGAAGGATTTATAAATTTGTGCCACCTCAGGGTGGGCCCCGCTTGAAATCAAGATTGAAACAAGAGAAATACCTGGGAATTTGAGTGTGACGCCACTTGAGGGTGAGTCCCACATCATTTCGTTATTTGAAATAAAAAGCAAAATCAAAATAAGTAAATTCTTTTTGAGATTTTTATAATAGGCTAATTAGAAAATATGAAGTAAAATTTGGCTTGATTTCAAAAATTTAGAAGGAAGACAGTCTTTCAGGGCAAAATAAAATAAAAAAAATACAGAGATTTTGTAAAGAAATTCAAAGTCTTTTTGCAAAAGTTTGAAATAAAATCTTCTAAATTTAATTTTCGTCCCCTTCTTTCCAACTGACGAAATTTAAAAATCAATATCAAAACTATCCAGATTGTTTTCTTGAGAAAACTTTTGTAATTCGGAGTCCTGGGGGTTAAGATGAGAGAAACTGACAATTTTGAAAAACCCAAGGATTTGAAATCAATTTTGAAAGAGTTAAAATTCGAATCTGAATTGATAATTTTGAAAATCAGGAATTCTGGATCTCGAGATGACATGTTGTGCAGTGAAATGATATGAAATACTCATGCGATGATATGCAAAGACATGTCTTATAAAATGCAATCCTGAACCAGAAATTGGAGATTCCAGTCTCCTGTCAGGAGTAAAACTTTGAAAATCTGAGCTAAAACAGAGAAATTTTGAGAGTTGCAGATGAAATTTGGACTTTTGCAAGTTTCAGGCTCAGAAAATGACGATTTTGCCTCTCGTGATCCTAAAGGATGGTGTGATCATTGCAAAATTTTTCCTCTTGGTGTTCCTTCTCTCTTTTCCTCCTCTTTTTCCTTTCTAACCTCTATTCTCTTTTTGAAGGGGAATAAAAGATAGAAAAAGAAGAGAGAAGGGAAAAGAAAAGAAAGAAGAGAGAGGGACTCTTTTGTGAAGGTCTCACTTGACCTTAATTTTGAAAATATTTAGAAAATTACTTGCCTCAGTTTTGAAATATTTATGGGAAAATGGAGAGACGGGATTCGCTCATCGGTACGAGGTTGGACCATTCATGGTGCCTTTACCAGGTGTAATCGAACCAAGGATCAAATAAATGCCTTTTTGCTTTGCCTAAATATTATTTAAAAAATTATTCTAAGTCTAAAGATGCACATAGAATCATGCTTGTGCAATGCAAATGCAAGGATGTATGCTTTTGAGAAAACACTTTTGAAAATTTGAGATTTTCCAAGTGATTTTGAAATAAATGTGATAATGTAGTGAAGAAATGATCCAAAAGGGGTTTTAACTTGATTTGAAAAAGTTAGATTTTGAATCTAACTCAAAATTTGAAATGGATCTGGAAGAAGAGATTTTGAAATTCTAAGTCTCAGAATGATCAGAATTTTAGAAAGATAAATCTTCAGATGGAGAGAAAGAGAATTGAAATTTCTGAAATAAGAATGAATTTTCAAAGTCAGATTGGACCTTAAATTTGGATCGATTTTCAAGAATCAATTTTGAAAAAGAAATTTTGAGTTCAAGACCTGAAACAAGAATTTGAATTTGAATTTAGATTTGAGAAATAGATTTGAAATTAGCTTTGGAAATGAGAATTTGGAAAATGGAACTAGATTTGAAATCTGGAATAGAATTTGATCTGAAATCTGGAATCCTAAATGAAATTTGGATCCGAAGTCTGGAATCCTAAATGAGATTGGATCTGAAGTCTGGAATCCTAAATGGGATTGGATCTGAAGTCTGAAATCCTAAATGGGATTGGATCCGAAGTCTGGGATCCAAGATGGAATTGGATCCGAAGTCTGGAATCCAAGATAGAGTTGGATCTGAAATCCGGAATCCTAGATAGAATTGGATCCGAAGTTTGGAGCCCTAGATGAAATTGGATCCGAAGTCTGGAATCCAAGATGGAGTTGAATCCAGGATCTGGAATCCTGAATGAGATTGGATCCGAAGTCTGGGATCCAAGATGGAGTTGGATCCAAAATCTGAGATTTAGAACTAATCTCAACACTTTGATTTTGAATTGAGAATCAAGACTCAATCTTTAGGTAGAACTTTGAAGATGAAGAATAATTTTGTTTTTGAAGTTTTGAATTTGAATTTAAAAGATGAATCAGGAGTTTCAAAGTTAAACTCAACTTTGAAATTTGATTTGAAATGTTAATTTGGGAATTGAATCCAAAAAATGAATTTTGGAATTTCCAAAGTTGAATTGAACTTTGAAATTTGATTTGAATTTGGGATGGAATTTTGAATATAAAAATGAATTTGAATTTTCAAAGTCAAATTGGATTTTGAATCTTGAAATGAGATAGAATTGAATTTGAATTTATAAATAAGAATTGATTTGAGAAATGAAGAAGGTATTTGAAGAATTGTCTCAAAAATCACTTGGATTTTGAAATAATATGAAAAGAATTTTTTTTGAAAATATGATATAATTCTATCCTAAATGATGAAATGAATTGAATAATTTAAAATTAAATTTGAAAAGCATATTTCATTCTTTAAATGAATTGAAATGAGATTGAAGATATAATACATCCCTGACTATGGCCATTGAATGTATTATATAATAATCATATTTGAATTCAAGTGAAGAATAAAATATATTTTGGTGCCTTTATAAAGTTTGAAATGAAATTAACTCTCAATATATCCTTACTATGGCCATTGATATATATTTTGAGTTAATTTTAAGCTAAACTCTGATAAAGGAAGAAAATATTTAGCAAAACATGATGATTTTTGAAAAAAGATCCAATGTGGATCCAGTGTTATTCCATAAAAGATGAAAACCATAAGTTTTGTTCGCACCTTGACTATGGCCATTGATGCAAATCATGAACTTAGGGTTTAATCACCTCTTATTAGAATGGTGCACATGCTATTCGTGTTTTCCATTCGTGTATTTTTTTTAAAATAAAAGAGAAAATGTCATGAAGCAAGCAATTCTAGAAGACATATATGCTCATACATTCTAATCTAGTACAGGAAATATAAAATTTTCATTAACATCTAACTATTACAATCTTGAGTGCTTAACCTAGGAAGGAACTTAATATTCTCCACATATTCCTGCAAGAATCAAGTTAGCACAAGGTAAAAGATGCCTATAGAAGAAAATTTGCAAAACGTAATGTTGGATCTACAATGCAAATGGCAAAAGATTCATACATATGTTTTGCATTAGAATGAAAAATTCAATGCATCAAATTGATAAGAAAATATATAGCTTGAAATGCATGGAAAATATTCCAAACTAATGAGATGGTAAATGTTAGCTTAAAGCATGTTGTAGATGGTGTGGAGGTAGACACATGAAGGTGAAAGCAATGATATGCTGTGATGTCAAGTGTCATGGAGTAACCTAAGTGATATTAGTGTTGAGTGTGTAGATGTTGTGAGAAGTGAGGTGACTGTGGCAAGGTGAGTGAACGCAGGAGGGCATAGAGAGGGTGCAAATGCCGTGATATGTGAGGTTGAGTGGTGCAGTAAGAACAATGAATGAGATGTTAATATGATAGGTAACATACATGATGTGAGGGGATGACATAGTGATTAAGTGTATTTACAGCAGTGCAATGGAGTGGGTACACAAATGTGGTGGTATTACATGAGGGGCTAAATGCATATGGATGCTGAAGCAAAATGCCTAAAAATAAGTGAAGAATGCAGGAAGTGGCTGGAGGTTGTGACAGGACCACTTGTAGAAGGCTGTTGATGTTGAAAAAGCTTGGACACAGCCACCATAGGAAGGGGAGCAGCTATGGGTAAGTATTATGCTAAAGAATCTACATTGAAAAGTGCCCGAATGTTGTGGGCAGGTGCAACAGGTAGGATGCTGGCAGCTGCAGGCATCGTTGTGGATGTTGCAGCAGCCATGACTGTGGCTGGTAAAGATGTGCTGGTGTTGATATAAAACGAAACGAGGAAATGCCCCCAAAATAGCAATAATAGCTGCCATAAAACCCATGGTATCCATACTGATGTCAGTGACAGTGCAAATGATAACTCTTACGAGGATAACAAGGATCTGAGCTTGATATCCCTTGAATATCGAACTTGGTTGAAAACAAATTCCAGCAAACAGGAGACTATGTTGAGTTTTGTAATCTGATAAAATCCTACCAAACTTCCCATGAAGCTCACAATTATGCCAACAATAGCGAAATTTGTGAAAGAGCAAACTTGAGAAGCTCTGATGGTGGTAGATGAATGGATTGAGAAACATAGACACAAAGATTGTCCTTGGAAGCATGGTACCCGTTTTATATAGCCCCGGGGAAAAAGGTAGCTATCAAGCTTCTGGAGACCAAATTCTGAGTTAAGATTGTTAAATAAAACTGACATTGTTACCAACTTCTTGTAGCAGTCTCCTTTGAATTAGAAACTGGAGGAGTCACAGAAATCCCTCCACTGTGGGGTGCAGACCCTTCCACCTTGACACCCTCACCTTCCCCATAAACCTCCACTGTGGGAACACGCAGTTCAGGCTTAACCCTTAACCTGAAGGGGACGACCATACGGAATCCTCGAACGAAGAAACCATGATGGGACCTTCGGAGTTTGGACGAACAAATCCGAAAGGGGTTTGCGAAAGGAGGAAAATGGGGTTCCCTAAAGCCTGAAAAAGGGGTGATCTTGGACGTCTAATTGCTGAGACTGAAATAGCTTTTGAAATGGATGACCTTTCACAGAAAGTTCAGGTTTTAACCCTTATTCTGAGCGGGTGGGATCGTACGGAATCCTCAAATGAAGAAACCGTGATGGAACTAGAAGAGATACCTCGCTTGAATGAGTTAACTCTTTTGAAAAAAAAAAAATGTAAACAACGCTAGGTTGTATAAAAAATAGATATTGAATATTTGTTTCATTCTTGGATAACTAGAAAGTTTTGCCAATAAGATAAAATTGTAGTCGACTCAAACGCTTGAAAATGTGCACGTATGTGCAAAAGACATTCCCTCTTTTACCTAGAGTATTTCCTCCGACGAGGTTAACTCCTCGATCTTAAGAGTCAAATTCAAAATTTTAGCGCTGATGATTTTCTTCAAGGAAGCTATCCATTTCCTTGATATGAGAAGAGAAGAAATATCCTTAATTTCATAAAAGCAAGTAATGAAAAGATATTGATAAAAGGGTTTCGCATAAGAAAAGATGATTTCTGGCAATTTTGGCAGTTTGATATCTGGGTGTTTTTTCCATGATGATCTTTCTGCACTCTTTTTGAGTCATTGAGCTTTCTCGAGCTTTTACATCATCCTTCATTTTGGAGATGTCCTGACTTTTCTCTCTTTTTCAGGGAAGGGTACGTCACAAGCTCCTTCATCTTGGAGATGCTCCGATCCTTCTTTTATCTGATGTTATTGGCTCAAGAGGTCTTTAGATGATAGCAAAAATCAAATATCTTTTATGGTTTGTCAGGAGGTTCAGCGCAGTCACCTTCATCTTGATGGTGATCTGAACGTTCCCTGGAAGGATCCATCACAAACTCATTCATCTCGGAAATGATCCAAATCTTCTTTGGCCCCGGGGGTCTACCTTGCATATTCGTCTTCATCTTGACGACAATTGAGAGATCCCCTTTGCGGATATTTGATTACAGCTAAAAATGATTGAGGATATATGGATTGAGTGGATTCTTTTTATTGCTCAGGATATTTCCACTGCCTGATTGCCAAAAAGTCATCTTTAAGCATGCGCCATAGCTATGATCAATATTGATTCGCTTCTAGCTTTTCAACATCATTTAATATCTCTTTCGCTAATCATACCAAGGATATTTCTTACATCCTCTTGGTTGATCAACAGATAAAAGATTTGAATTTTATCCCTTTTTCGCAAAAAGTTTCACCTTTTTGGAAAGAATACTAAAGGTAATATGAGATGATTCTTCTGTGTGGTAAAATATTGGAATCAACACATTTTAGCAGATTGGCAAAGTTTTTGAGAATCCTTTTGTGAAATAATCACTCAATATAGGTTTTGATAAGACCTTTAGCTGCAATTTAGAGGAATGGGGTAAGAATCAGACTTTGGAAAACTCGACTGGTGAAGGACATTAGATTTTGGAAATCCCAACCAGTTATAAGAAACTGGATTTTGATAATCCCGATCAGTTATGAGAAACTGGATTTGAAATCCTGACCAGTTTATAAGAAACTAGATTTTGATAATCCCGACCAGTGAAAAATACTGGATTTGAAATCTCTACCAGTTATGAGAAACTGGATTTTGAAATCCCGACCAATTATAAGAAACTGGATTTTTGAAATCCCGACCAGTGACAAACACTGGATTTTGGTAATCCCGACCAGTTATGAGAAACTGGATTTGAAATCCCGACTAGTTATGAGAAACTGGATTTTTGAAATTCCGACCAGTGACAAACACTGGATTTTGGTAATCCCGACCAGTTATGAGAAACTGGATTTTTGAAATCCCGACCAGTGACAAACACTGAATTTTTGAAATCCCGACGAGTGAAAAATAATGGATTTTGATAATCCCGACCAGTTATGAGAAACTGGATTTGAAATCCCGACCAATGAAAAATACTGGATTTGAAATCCTGTCCAGTGAAAAATACTAGATTTTGATAATCCCGACCAGTTATGAGAAACTGGATTTGAAATCCCGACCAGTGAAAAATACTGGATTTGAAATCCCGACCAGTTATGAGAAACTGAATTTTTGATATGAAAGGTTTAATCTGACGGTTTGAAATTGATTGAATTTGGGAGATTATAACCCGAGGGTCTTGGGAAAATGATGAAATTTTGAGAATGTTACAACCCAAAGGTTAGGAACTGATAGGGTTGAGAGATTGAAATTTGAAGGTTTGGAAATGATAGAATTTGAGAAATTGAAACCCGAAGGTTTGGAAATGACAGATTTTGAGAAATTGAAACCCGAAGGTTTGGAAATGACAGATTTTAAGAAATTGAAACCCAAAGGTTCGAAAATGATAAAATTGGGAAATTGAAACTCGAAGGTTTGATTATGAAGTAAACAGTTGATTTGAAAGTTCGACCTGCGTAGGCTGAAATCTTTTGAAATACATGGCCAACGAGAGCTGGGTCTTTTGGAATACATGACCAGCGGGAGCTGGATCTTTTGGAATACATGACCAGCAAAAGCTGGATCTTTTGGAATACATGACCAACAAGTGTTGGATCTTTTGAGATGCATGACCAGTAGAAGCTGGATCTTTTGAAAATAAGTCAAATTTGGAAGCTCAAGTCAACACTTGATTTATAGCGGGAAAAACTTTGATCAGAAGGTTGAATTTAGAAAGTTACCGGTGCGAGGACTGGATTCTGAAAATGAGCTTGATACATGGTCGAAAATTTTTAGAAATAACCAGTGCGAGGACTGGGTTTTCCAAATGAGCTCGATTTTCAAAATGAATTAAGAAAGCAAAGATACTTGGTGAAAATTCTGAATTCAATGGACCATCATAGTTTAACTGTATATGGTCCGCTTTCAGGATTTATGCCCTTATCCTGAACCGGGAAAAGAATAAAGGAGTACCTCATTGAAAGAAGGCATTAGGTTTATCCCTTAACCTGAAAGGGTATTAGAAATAAAGATTGATAAAATTTAATAATAAAGGTGACGAAAAATTACTAAAACTTGACAGAAATTGACAATAGTTCGATGAAAAATTTGATTAAATTGAGGAATGAACGAAATAAATGAAATTAATAAAGATCACAAGACTAATTGAAAATTGGTAGGATTTGAGAAAAAGAGTTTTGTCTAATCCTGCTTGCATATAATGAAGGGAAGAGAAATGTATCTAAGATAAAATGCCCCAGTATTATGGAGAAGAATGCGAGAATTGATAGAAGATTATTGTTTTATTGAAACGGCTTTTTAAATAGTACAAAAGGCCTAGAATGAACATTTCAAGTATAAAACTTCTTCAGATGTAGAGCATTGACAGGATTTGGTATTTCCACCCCATTCGCGTTGATCAAACGATATGAATTGCGAGGCAGTGCTTCCTTAACCACATAAGGGCCTTCCCAATTGGGTGACCACTTGCCCCGTGGTCGATGCTTAAGATGAGCTGTCGATCTGAGCACCAAATCGTTAACTCAGAATTTTCTCTCAATGACAGACTTGGCATAGTGTCGAGCTACCCTTCGACGATAAGCTTGAGCATGCTCCACTGCCTTGAGCCTCTTTTCATCCAGTAGATCCAGTTGCACCAATCTCTGCTGCTGATATTGATCAAGTGGCAATTCTATAAGGAAGGCAAATTTGAGAGCAGACTACTGGATATGGAGAGGTATGTGAACACCCCAAATTTTTCAAAATCTTTTAAATATTCCCTTTTTGCCCCTAAATTCATTTTTTGAGCAAATGAGTCATTTTTAGATCTAAATTCTAGTTCATTTCTCAAGTTTTACTGAAATTAAATTCATTTTATATGTTTAAATTGATTTCGGATCTGGATCCATTGTCCAGATCCAAATCTGAGTCTCATTGTCCAAATTTTATAGAAAATACCAAAAATAGTTTTTAAATAGCTCGAACAGCCCCTCCGACATCCATTTGGATCCATCACGTTGTATTTCTCGATTCGAGTGTCAAAACTCGAACATTTTCTCAAAACTCAGGTCCGAACCCATTTTTTTGAAGAAATTTTCCCGAAATGGTCTGAAATTCTCAGAAAGATACTTTTGTAAATATTTTTCAGAAAAATACAAAAAAAATAGTGTTTAATCTTTGTTTTCGTATAAAAACATAGATTTTTGTTCGAAAAACAAAAAAATGGAAAAATCCTGAAAAATCGGAAAAACTACGAGGAAAATAAGTAGTTTTTAAAGACTTTGTCAAAAACCTCTCTTAAAACCCTTTTTTTTGAAAACCAAAAACCCTTTTTGGTAAAAACCCGAAAATGAAAGGGGCCCTGTTGTAAACCTGCTTTTAGGGTTTTGAAAACCTTTTGTAAAGAAAAGAGGGCGGCGCCTCTTTGGAAAACCCTCCACCTTCTCTCCCTCTCGACCGAACCTCCAGGGCAAACCCCCAGGTCACCTTCCATCACGATACCGCCTTTCTCCTCCCTCGTCCATCACCAACAAACTGCGTCTCCAGCCACCCATCTTCAACCAAAACCCTCTTCCTTTTCTTTAAAAGGACCATTTGCATCCCCTCTCGGATCCATCCATCTCTTGCCTCCCCATTGTCATCTATCACCTCCCCTCCTCCTGTCCTTCTTCTGCTTCTTCACCTCCATTGCGTAGAATCCATTATCCATCGACTATTCTTGCATCTCCTCTCCTCTTTCCTTTATCACCGAGCTCAATCCGACGCCCCCCTTCCTCTCGGGATTCCTCTCCTGACATCCGGGTCGCTGAAGGAATCAATCATCCCTCATTCGTCAGAGATCGATCTCCACCTTCAGCATCCTTCGAGGTGCTCCCCTCCCCTCTGTAAAAGGCCATGGTTCAATCAGCGCCAGTATCTCCAGTTGAAAAGAAGATTACTAATTCAGACAAACCACTAGGTCTTTCTTGGCCTTTAAAGTTTTTTTTTTTAGATTGATTTTGTTTTTGATGGATTTGCAAATATCCTTGAGATCGTCCATACCCATATGGATGGCTTTCATTGATAAAATCTTAATTCCAAGCTTTTCCTTCAATTTAAATTAGATGGCCACCGTGATGAAGCATGTGAACCTGTTGTTTTCTTGTGAAATTAGAATTGAAGCCATTGTTTAGTATGCTTTGTAAGCTTCTACATAAGTTAAACTAGATATAAATAGGCGTGAACATTGGCAGTAGTGATATAAATCTCATATACCTACAGCAAGAAAACAATCTTGAGAATTAGCTGTAGTAATCAATTAGAGCAATCCACGTTTTCCTCAAATGTTCATAAATATCATGTGCTTACATACAGTTCATTTCGTGGCACTCTCTGTTTCTGTATATCACCATCATTTATATGTTTTATCCCATCCATTGATTACCTCACATCACCACCACCCATTCATGGCATCATATGAGCACCTCCATTGTCATACCCTCTTTTCCACCCTTTTCTTCCACATTCACCATGTCACAATCACACTATTCCATATCCAGCCATGCTTTTGTCAATTCCCTGCGCATGCATCATACCCAGTATTGCTGCAATCATAGCGATATCACCATCTGTCAACTGCTGCATGAATCCCATGATGATTCTGAGGATTTGGCAGCTTACCCTGCATTATGCCTCTGTCTCATAGCTGGTTATCTTCAGCAAACTCCCTCACAGTACATCCTGCACGCATACAGGGAATCATCTTCAGCCCTCATCAGCACCACATCTCCTTCAATGTATTACCTGTTACACAACACATTTACAGCACTGTTGCATCCCTTATACACAAACTACCACCTTCCAACTCAGCTCCATTTTTACAGCATCTGTACATGTATTTCTCACTATCAATACATGGTTCATTCATAAGAACTCACCCAGGCTTCATATTCTCATACAGTATGTGACATTCCTACCAACCTGTCCCCATGATCCCGCTTCAGCCACATGCTGGATGAAGGAATCACTGCATATTGAGATTCGTTGAATAACAAACCCGACAGTTTACCACTCTCAGATTTGTATATGCCAAATAGAAAATTCTGGTACAAACTTTCAGAGATTGCTATCTCATCAAAAAAAAAATCGGTAGGCATCCTGCTATATCTAAACAAAGTTTGTTGTGAAACTCTGATCCATCAGTCAACCTATAGATATGACATAGAAACACTTGATGTGTTGATATCTGATTTTTTTAGGAAACTGCATATATTTGGGCTTCATATTTAATACATATATGCTTTTCTGCAGGTAAGACTTCCACAGGTTTAGTATGCATTTATTCCCAATTACAATGAATGCTTTCCCATTAGTGTAACATGCTATATGTGCCTTATCTCATTTAATTTGCCATCAACTTAGAATGCTATCGATATATTCTAAGATGTACATGTTTTCCTTTTAGCTTTTAGAAATATATATATGTATAATTAGTTTGCAATATGATATTTCTTTGCCTTGTACTAACCTACATTTTGCAGGAAATATATAAAAAAAGGCTATCTCTCTTCTTGAAATGAAATTTCAAGTTCCAGTTGATGATGTAATAAGATAGACCTTAATGAAAACTCTACATTTCCTGTTTTAGATAGAATGGATGAGCATTGTAAATATCATTGAATTATTTGTTTTTCATGCATTTCGCCTTTATTTGTCAAATTCTCACAAATGGGAACACGAATGATACGTGCACCATTTCATAAGAGGTAATTAATCCTAAGTTGATGATTCACATCAATGGCCATAGTCAGGATGTGAACAAAACTTAGTGTTTTTATCTTTTATAAAATAACACTGGATCCGTTTTCAAAATTCATCATATCTTCCTTAAATATTTTCTTCTTTTATCAGGATTTAACTTAAAATTAACTCAAAATATATACCAATGGCCATAGTCAAGGTATATTGAGAGTTAATTTCATTTTAAATTCTATAAAAGCACCGAATGCATTTCATTCTTCACCTGAATTCAAATGTAGATTATTATATAATACATTCAATGACCATAGTCAAGAATGTATTATATTTTCAATCTTATTTCAATTCATGTAAAGAATGAAATATGATTTTCAAAATCCAAAATTCAAAATTATGTAAAATTCATTCATCATTTAGGATAGAACTGCATCATATTTTCTAAATTCTTTTTCATAAATCCAAGTGATTCATTTCTTCATTTCTCAGATCAAATCCTATTCATAAAATTCAAATTCAACTCTATTTCTCAAAAGGATTCAAGAATTCAATTTCAAAGTCCAATTTGACTTTGAAAACTTCAGAATCATCTTGTACTTTAAATTCCAAAATTCAAGTTTTCAAATTCAAAGTCCAATTTGACTTTAAAATTCATTTATATATTCAGAGTTCAAATCAAAATTCCAAGTGCAAAGATAAATCCTAATCTCAACTTGGATCCAGATTTCCAAGTATAAATCTCCATTCTTTGGATCTCAGATTTTAGATCCAAAATCCATTCTAGGATCCCGTACCTGATTCTACTCTGGATCTCAGACTTTAGATCCACTCCATTTTAGGATCTAGAATCCAATTCTACATTGGATCTCAGACTTCAGATCCAAAACCCATCTTAGGATACAGAGTCCAACTCTACATTGGATCTCAGACTTCAAATTCAAATCCATCTTAGGATCCAGAATCCAATTTCATCTTGGATCTCAGACTTCAGATCCACTCCATTTTAGGATCCAGAATTCAACTCTACATCTTGGATCTTAGACTTCAGATCCAAATCTATTTTAGGATCCAGAATTCAGTTCTACCTTTGGATATCAGACTCCAGATCCAAATCCATTCCAGGATCTAGAATCCAATTTCATTCTCAAGTCCAACTTTTCAAATCCAATTTCATTTCATTTCCGGATTTCAAATCTAATTCCATTTACAGAGCCCCTCTGGATTTCTTAAATTCATTTCTATTTTTAAATACCATTTGATTTTCTCAGATCCATTCTAAAATTCAAATTCAATATCACTTCAAAATTTCATCTTCTTCTCTTAAATCCATGATTAAATTCAAAGTCCATTTCTGACTTTGAAACTTCATTTCCTTTTATTTTAAAGCTTCAAATCATTCCTTCTCAAAATCAAGATTTATTCTTCCAACTCTAATTTACTTCAAAGACTTAGAACTCCTCTGATCTATCTCAAGTTCTAAGTTAAATCCAATCATTTCTTCACTCCCTTATCAAATTCATCTCAGAATACTTGGAAATTTTCAAAACATCTTTCAAAAGGAGCATACATCCTTGCATTGCACAAGCATGATTCTTTATGCATTTAGATCTTTAGGATAAATTCTTAGATAATATTTAGGCAAAGCAAAAGGCATAGATTCGATCCTTGGATCGATTACCCCTGGTAAAGGCGCCAGGAACGGTCGAACCTTGTACCGACGAGCGAATCCCGTCTCTCCATTTTCCCGCAATATATTTCAAAACGAGGTGAGTAATTTTCAAAGTATTTTTAAATCGATGTCAAGTGAGACCCCGCAAAAGAGTTCCTCTTCTCTCTTTCTCTCTCTCTTTTCTCTTCTCTCTTCTCTCTTTCTTTTCTTTCTTTTATTCTTCTCCCTTCAAAAAAAAAGAAAATAAAGGTTGGAAAAGGAAAAGAGAAGGAAGAGAGAGAAACCACCAAGTAAGGAAAAATTTTGCGATGATCACAGTTTTGGCGACCGAGATGGGACACGTCTTCGTCCGGTTGAATCTATGCCTTTGCTTTGCTTAAATATTTTCTAAGTCTTTATTCTTCTATGTCAGCTACATTTTTCATGCAAACCTTAGGAGCCTAGACTCTGTCCTAAAGCTGACATCATTGCATATAGGATCTAAGTATGGTTTGGTAGGAACATATTGAGGAGATTATTCCATGTTCACATTAGACTTAGGTTTTAAATACAACTCTCCTCAATTCTAGGGATTGAATGCAAAACAATGTATGCAAGTGTATGCTTCTCTTCATTTTAATCTATCTCTTTAAGACTTGCATTAGAGCTTTCTGGTTTTATTGCATGTTGATCATGTTTTGAAAATATCCCTACCTATATCGTCCCGGTCTTCACGTTGCTGGGCTGTCTCACTGAACCATAGTTCGGGAGAGAGCCTCACAACTGGACCACTTATTTGGGTTCGCGCCCCCCTACCACGTACCTAAGGGCCATAGTCCGAGGTATATCGGTAAGTGCTCAAGGATGTTGGGAAACCATTACCTTAGAACTGGAGAGATATCTTTATGCCACGTACTTCGAGCTTCGGCTTGAGTATATCGGCATACCTTGATTGGAATTAGATGATCTAAATCTTAGAGTTAGGATTAAGGTCCTATCAGCCATTTCAAATATTGCATATAGAGTCAGCTTTAGGGAGTGCTATTTGCGCATCCTTGTTTGTACATCTGTGATTGTATGATATCTTCATTATGTTTTCCAAAACCCTGGGTATGTATTATTCAAAATTTTCTCTTTTTGACCCAGGTGTATTTTTTCTTTATTCTTCTGATTTCTTCAAATGCTTTGATTCTGCCTGCAATTCTTCAAATTTCTTTTTTTTAAATATCCTCTTTCAAATTCTTTTATTCTTTTTTGATAAAATAAATTTTTTCAGGATATGTCCCTCTCAAAATTAAATATTTGTTTATCCTTTTTTTTTCAGAAAAACAATGCGGTTGTCACAAAATTTTGGTGACAACCCGATCCCACGTAATGGGATATTTTCATTATCAGACTTTGATTTCTTCCTGTTATCGTCGCAAATTTTTTCCTGTCTTCACTTCCTTGCGGAAGAGAGAGGAAAATTGCTTTCGCGATTCAAACTTGACCGGATTTTGGAAATTGTTTTGAAATACTCGCTTCCGTTTTGAAAATTGCGGGAAAATCCATGGGATGGGGCTCGACTTGTCGGTACGAGGTTCGACCGTTCCTGCCGCCTTTAACAAGGGTAATCGAACCAAGGACCAAAATTGTGCTTGACTTAGTGAAATTACCAAAATCGTGTTCTATCCTAAATGCACAGAGAATTCAGGCATGTGCTATGAGGTTTTATAAAATGCAAGTTGGAAAAATATGATGTATGCTTAGAAAACATTTAGAGTGGAAAAACATTTCTCAGGAAAAAGATGGAAATCAATCTCTCAGGAAACTCAGACGAAGAAGATTTAAAATCTCGGGAAAGTTTATAAAGATTTGGAACATCTTGAAGAAGTGAGAATCTCGAGAAAATCTTGAGAAAGTTTATAAAGACTTGGAAAATCATGAAGAAATGAGAATCTCAGGAAAATTTTGAGAAAGTTTATAAAGACTTGGAAAACCATGAAGAAATGAGAATCTCGGGAAAAATGGAAGGAATTCTTGAGAAAAGATGAACATTTGAAAAGGAAAGCATTTGTTGGGAAAACTCGGACTTTCAGAATTTTCTTAAGAAAATGATAGAAAATTTATAGAAAAATTCTTTGGAGAAGGAAATTTAAACTTAGGAAATTGAATTCCTGAGAATCTTGTCTTTGAAATGTCTGAAAATCAACTTTGATTCTTGAGAAAGATGAGAAATTCCTTTTGAAAGCATCTTAAGAAAATAATATTTTCAAGGAAAATCACAGGAAAACTTTGATTTGGAAAATCCAACTCCGAATATCATCATAGTTTCTTGAGAAATCGATTCCATGAAGTGAAAATTACTTGAGAAAATCATGAGAAAAACAAGATGATGCAGATGATTTGAATTAATGAATGCACTTTGAAAAACTTTCTGAAAAATTTGTTGAAAAAATGTGGATTAGGCCAAAGTAAATCCTTCACATATTCTGACTGTGGCCATGAATATGTTCAGAGCTTACTTGAGTTAATTCACAATATTTTGAAAATTTAGAAATATGATGTGCATTTTTAAGATAGCCTAAAAGTGTAGGCCCAATGTGACTAGTAGAGAGATGATGGATCTGGGTCTCGTCCATATTCCGACTAGGGCCATAAATATAGACTCCACCGAGTTCATCAACTCTTTAAGAGTTGGTGCACGTGCCATTCATGTTCATCCACGGTGAATTTAGAAAATTGAGATATATGCATCATAGAATCAGGATATTACTAAAATCAAACTATATGAGATGCAACCTAATCTAAGCAGTAAAAGTAAATATTATTCCAAGTTTGATTATTACATCTCTGACGTGAGTCAAAATAAATGAAATAAAAATACATAATGAAAATGAATCAGGCTCCTCCAGACTTTCCTGCAAAATTGAGAATTAGTACAAGATAACCAAGAAAATGGGTATATATACTATATACAACGAAGATATACATGTAAATATAGAAATACTTGAATTTATGATAAATGATATATGATAATGAAGATATATTTACAAAAAGTAAAAGAAAAGAAAAATATATGTGATAACCAATGCTCATGAAGGGATATGGGATATATATATATATATATATATATATATATATATATATATATGTACATAACATATATATGTATATATATATAGGTAGATATACAATAGATATACATATATATAGACATATATATACATATAATGAAAAATATATACATATTAATGGAAATTCCATATAATGGGTAAAATCAGAAAATACAGGTATATACAGTTTCTGTAGGCGATTTTACACAGCCGTATTTCCCAAATTACAAGATAATTTTCGATAAAAATGGGTATGGAGCTTCCCTATATATCAATAACGAAGCTTGTAAAAGATGGTATAGGGATCATGAACGGATATTAAAATATCCATCCATGAACATGGCCAAATATCAAGACTGCACACCTGCAGAAAAGAGAAAGGGTATGGATTTAAAGGGGTTACAATAAGTGATAGCTGTGAAGGATATGATATCAATAACGGCTGAAGTGTTGGGGGGTTAATACAATAATGAGACTGTTGTAGAACCCTTCAGTGGCTGACGAACCCTACCCAAATGAGCCGTTGGCTCCATGTTATTCCCTGCAAAACCGATTGCTCTGTGTCTCTTGTGACTCACACAAACTGGTGATAGTCAAATTTCATTGAATCCCATTAGGTTTCAGACCTACTATCAACTAAATGATTTTTTTAGCCATTTGATGCTCATAATATCACCAAAACCCACTTGCCAAAACTCAGAAATAAGGAAGAAAAAAACAATTTCCTTTTAACAGCCAATGTAAAAACATTAAGATGTAAAAAAAAAAAGAAGAAAATTTATTAATACAGGTACACAAAAAGGCAATGACAATAAATATACAGCAGCAAAAGAAAAATCCTAAGATGAAATTGTAACAAAAGTATAAAGCCATAGGCTAAATTACAAAAGGGGCTTAAACTGCTAAATATTGGATGACATATAGATGATCAAGGTAGTGTGAAATCACAAAAAAAAATTTAGAACAAGTGCAGGAACTAATCATGATAAGCATAAGATCTGTCATAATGCAATGTAACAAGGTATCACTTAAGCTAATAAGTTCAGTTTTATCTAAACTTACTTCAATCAGCCAAAACTGGAGATAATGGCATGTATACAACAGGCTAAATTACAGAAGAACAGTTAAAACCATATGCTGTTTCACATTATCTGAATTACAGCCACTCAAATTTACATGATGACTCAAGACTATCAGCTATGGATGCTGAAAACAATGTTAATGAAACTATTTACTTACACCTAAAATGAATACAGATCGGATGTCTACATCGTGGAAATTATTAGATATTCAAAACAAAGACTGTAGGCAATCCTATATAGAGTAATCAACATTAAGAAACAAGTTACAGGGAACGTTCAAAGGCAAATATTTCTCATGCTGAATACTTTGGATCGATGAACAAAATTTAAATAGAAGAAGAAGAGGAAGATGATGAATCCCAAGAAGAAGAAGAAAAAGACGTTGAATCTTACAAAGGGGCTGGAGGGATTAGAAAAGAGGGCAGTCTCCTGCGTTTTTGCTGGATGGAACTTCAATGGGGCTGGAGACAGATGGGGAGCAGCTTGGCTGGACTTCTGCTGGAATGATCTTCACGCTAGAGCTCCTGCTGGCTGGGCTGAAGAAGGGTTGGGCAGCAATCGGCTGTGTTGAAGGCAAATGGGAAGCACGTTGGCTGTTGGAGGTGGACACTGATGGGCTGAAGGTGATGGGCTGAAAGTGATGGGAAAAAAAATGATGGAAAAACGTTGGCTGGGCTGCTTTCCTGCTGTGGCTGGACTGAAGAAGGTGGAAGATGGGCAGCCTCCTGTCTGGAGTTTCCTGCTGGTTGTGGATTGAAAAGGGGCAGCTGCGGCTGAAGATGGGCTGAAGGAAAAACCACCAAAACCTATTGCTTCCTCTGCTGCTGGAAAGAAACCTCCTGCGAAAACCCAAGAAGACCAGAAAATCACGATTTTTCCTCCTTCCATCGATCCATGGCCCCCTCTCTTTAAAGAAATTGAATACCTTTTCAAAAAAAAAGAAAATGCAGCCCCCATTCATGAGGTTCCGTTACCTCTCTTTTGAAAAAAAATTTGAAATAACCGTTTTAAGAGGGGCGCACCTTATGATTTTCAATTTTTTTTTTTTCATTTCCCTAAGTTTTAGGCAAAATTTAAATTTATTTCTTTAGGGAAATTCGGCTGTGCCATTTAAGGCTGCATCCTTCTTAAAAAAAAAAATTTATTTAAACAAAGCAATAAAAAGGAATGAAATAAAATGAGTATTGAAATAAATGAGAGGCTTTTATGGAAATGCCACCTCAATCCACTTTTAAAATCCTTTTGAAAATAAAGTTTTATTTTGTTTTTGCAAATCTTTTTTTTTTTTAAGTGGGGTGCCACATGTGTGTGGGCCCACTAACTAAAAAAATAAATAATATTGAGAAATTAAAAAGAAAAATTTGCAAATTGGTAAGATCTCCGGGTGGGTCCCGCTTGAGAATAAACAACTTACCTGAGTGTCTGAGTATGATGCTAGTTCAAAGGCGGGTCCCACTCCATTTATTTAAAGATACGAGATAAAACATTATTTGTTTTCAAGAATTTGGAAAAATTGGGTTTTCAGGGCAAAAATATGGATAAATGTAAAAAATTTTGTAAAGAGATTTAAAATCCTTTGCAAAAAGTTTTGAGATAAAATCTTTAAAATCAATATCCAAATATCCAGATTGTTTTTCTTGAGAAAAATTTTTGTAATTCAAAGTCCTGGGGGTAAAATGGGAAAAATTGGTAATTTTGAATACCCAGGGTTTTAAAAAATCAATTTGAAAAAGTTTAAAGATCAAATCTGGATTGACAATTTTGAAAATTAGGAGTTCTGGATCTCAAAATGACATGCTGTGCAGTGAAATGACGCAATGCTATGCAAAGACATGTTCTATGAAATGTCACTCTGAGCTCGGACTTGGAAATTTTAGTTTTTGTCTAGAAAGAGGATTTTGAAATTTTGCAATTTGAATATGTCTTTGAACCTAAATATAGAAATTTAGAACTTTCTGCAAGGTTTAATCTCAAAAAATGACCATTTTGCCCTTTATTGCTTCCGGAGAACTGAAATGTGCCGATTGATGGCGATGTCAGGAAGGTGAGTGAAAATTTGGGGTGTTTACAGATGCCCCTCTTTGCTACTAAGCCGGCTTATGGTCGAGCTTAGTGGCAAAGAAAACACACCAAATTTGGGCTATATATATAAAAAAAAATGCCCCAGTTAGAAGGATCTGGCTGGGTGTGGAGAGATTAGCCCGGGAAAAATGGTAGATATGGAATGGAGAATGAAGAGGAAAGACTCACTCTGTGAGAGTGAAATTCAGGTTTTTACCCTTAACCTGGATGGGACAGAAATACCTCGCATGGAACGAAGCTCAGGTTTGAACCCTTGACCTGATTGGAGAATAAAATATCTCATAAAAATGAGACCCAGGTTTATACCCGTAACCTGATCGGGCAGAAAATGGATGGAATCCTCGAAAGAAGAGACCATGATGGAACCTTCGGATTTTGCACAATAAATCCGACAGAGGTTTTGCAAAAGGAAGGAAAATCGGGTCCCTAAAGCTTGAAAAGGGGTTGATTTTGGGCGTCTCATTGCTGAGACTAAAATCAGCTTTTGAAATTGCCTTTTGCGAGAAATGATTGGTGGTTTGACCTCGAACCGAAATGGGACTGTCTATGGTGGGACAGTGGGGACATAGGGAAGTGTGCGAATCTGAGAGCTTACACTGTCAAAGAAGGGAAGGACTCAAGTCCTTAAGAGAGATTTAAAATTAGTGTCAGGATGTATCAAAAACGAACATCAAGCTCTCACTTCACGTCAGGATAGCTAGAAAATATTGTCAAGATGTTGAGAATTTTGTTGTTGATTCAAAGTATTTGAAAATGATGCACATTGTTGCAAAGATATTCCTTATTTTCTACCTGAAGCATTACCTCCAAACGAGATTCACTTCGTAGAATCAAGATTTAGCATCCAAATTGCTTGCGATTGATTTTCTTCAAGGAGGTTATCAATTTCCTTGATATGAACAAGAAAGAGAATTTGATATTATGAAAGCAACTGATGAAAGGATATTGATAATAGAATTGCACAAATTTAAAGAAATTCTTGGCAAATTTTGGCAGTTTGATATCCTGGGAGCTTCTCTCATGATAATCTTTCTGCACTCTTTTGGCTCCTTTGAGTTTTTGCTGCATTCTCCTTCATTTTGGAGATGTTCTGACTTCTTCTCTCTTTCTTTTTCCTCTCTCTCTTTTTTTTGGAAGGGTACGTCGCAAACTCCTTCAACTTGGAGATGTTTCGATCCTTCTTTGACGATATTGGCTCAGGGGTTAGAGATCTTTGGATGATAGCTGAAATTAAATATCTTTTAGGGATTGTTGGGAGGCTCATCGCATCTGCCTTCATCTTGACAGTGCTTTGGACTTTCCTTGGAAGGATCCGTCACAAACTCCGTCATCTTGGAGATGTTTCAAATCTTCTTTGGCCTGGGGGTCTACTCGCTTAATTCGCCTTCATATTGACGACAAGTGAGAGATCCCTTTTTGCGGATATTTAATTGTAGCTTAGGTGATTTTGAGGAGACAGGGCTTGGATGAATTCTCTCTTTTCTAATGCTCAGGATATTTCCACTGCCTCATTTTCACAAGAATGGTCTTTAAAAATATACCATTGACTGCGATCAATATCGATCATCTATGGCTTTGCAAAACATTGAATCTTCTTTTCTGGCCATATCAAGGATTTATCCTTCGTCCTTTTGGTTGGTCAATGGAAAGAATTTGAATTTTGAATCTCTTTTCGCAAAAGTGATTCACTCTTTTGGAAGTATTGCTGAAGGTAAACTGAAGTAAGAATTTATGCAATAAGGATTATGAAATCAACAAATAATTTGATTGACAAATTGACAAAAATTTTCTTGAAATCCTGGGTGAAAGAGAGCGTCTGAGGTCCTGCTTAACGCATCCGTGACGAAAATTATCCTCTCCTTTCCCCAAAGGAGGCGACTATCAGTTCACTGGGAACAATATCAGTTTAATTAAGAACGACCATCTTTAGGAATAATATCAGCTCAATTAAGAACGATCATCGGTTCACTAGGGACAATATCAGTTCAAGGAAGAACGACTATCAGTTCACTTGGAACACTATCAGTTCGATGAAGAACGACTATCAGTTCACTTGGAACACTATTAGTTCAATGAAGAACAACTATCAGTTCGCTGGGAACAATATCAGTCCAAGGGAGAACGACTATCAGTTCACTTAGAACACTATCAGTTCAATGAAGAACGACTATCAGTTCACTTGGAACATTATCAGTTCGATGAAGAACGACTATCAGTTCACTTGAAACACTATTAGTTCAATGAAGAACGACTATTAGTTCGCTGGAAACAATATCAGTTCAAGGAAGAACGACTATCAGTTCACTTGGAACACTATCAGTTCAATGAAGAACGACTATCAGTTCACTTGGAACACTATCAGTTCGATGAAGAACGACTATCAGTTCACTTGGAACACTATCAATTTGATGAAGAACGACTATCAATTCACTTGGGAACGATATCAGTTCAATTAAGAACGACTATCAGTTCGCTTAGAACACTATCAGTTCAATGAAGAACGACTATCAGTTCACTTGGGAACACTATCAGTTCGGTGAAGAACGACTATCATTATAGAGAGTTGGATTGCTTCTATGAATGGTTTCAGGATTATCCCCTTATCTTGAATGGGGAATGGAAATTGGATGACCTGACGGTCGAAATTGAAAATTTTGGTAATTTGAAAATTAGAAATTGGATGACCCAGAGGTCGAAATCGAAGAATTGGATGACCCGAGGGTCGAAATTGAAGAATTATGGAAAATGATTCAGGTTTATCCCTTAACCTGAAGGGGAATTTTGATGTGAATTTAATGCAAATGAATGAGTGCAAATGAATGCAAAATTAATGCAAATGAGTGCTTATATATGCAAAATGAGAGATTGGTTTATCCTGTCTGCATACAGGATGTTTTGAGGTAAAGATAAATTTTCAAAAAAATGCCCCAGTGTGACTAGGGAGGAAAATTTTGAATAAAAGAAGGATAATTGACAAGCTTCTTGACTGATAGATGTTCTCAAGATCATTCCTCACAAGAGATACATTGTGAAAAGAAAGAAGAAGCAAATAAGATGGCGCCAAGCTATTGAAAAATTCGATGACTTTATTGATGCTTTAAAATCAAGGAAAGAGAATGGGATTACATTATTCTTTTGAAAAAGCAAGATGAGAAATGGGAAATTGTTGGCATTGTCATCTTCTGGAATGATTGTGAAAAAAAATCTCAGTCAGGATGACTAGTCCTCCTTTTCATCTTCAACGAGGAGCTTCTTGTCAATGCAGTCTTGAACAATGTTCTTAAGGACGAAGCAGTTTTCTGTATCGTGCCCTACTGCTCGATGAAACTTGCAAATTTGTTCTTTGAATCTGCCCATAATTGCAGGAGGATCATCGGCTTTAGGCAACCGGACAAGGTCTTTCTCAAGCATATACTCGAGGATACTCTCGAGTGTCTGATCCAGAGGGGTGAATTCTCGATCAGTTCTCCAGTCTTTGCGCTTTGATTTTTCCTGATCTTTCTTTTGATTCTGAGGGCTGGATTGGAGAGGTTTATCATTGTTGATGTCCTTTCCTTTTTGCCTTTTGATTCTCTCCAAACTGTTGCCATGATCATTCTTGTTGCATTTGCTATTATTGAAAGATTTAGCCGCAAAAGTGAAGTGAGCCTTCTTTTTGGCATCTTGACTGTTTTTTGCAATGGTAATGCCTTCATAGACCCCGTTCTCTATTCCCATCTCGAGCCATTCGGCTCGTTCAATGAGTTCAATGAAAGACTTGGATGGTGAGGTAGAAATTAATCCTCTCAGAGGTTGTGAAAAATTATTGAGGATCAATGATAAAGCATGCCTTTCTGATATAGGATCCCTCATTTTGTTGCAGGTCTCTCTCCATCTGCGAATGAAGTCCCTGGCTTTTTCACTATCTCCCTGCTTCATATTACAGAGGTGATTTAGCGTTGGTAGCGCTTCAGTATTGAACATAAATCGCTCGATGAATAGATTGACCACCTTATCGAATTCTCGCAGCTCGATTGGGTTGATATGCTCGGAGTACCACTTGGTGGCAGTGCCTTCTAGGCTACGAGGAAAACAGAGAAATAGGGTCCTATTGTCTCTCTTGAATTTGGAGCATTCGGCGAAGAACATGGCGAGGTGGGCTTTGGGATCACCAGAACCATCGAATTTGATGAACTTACGAGGTAGATTTTCCAGATCTTCATCACCTTCTAGACCGTCATAAAAGTCCTCACTGGTGAAGACTTTCTTGCCCTTGTCGCGGGCTTGCAGGTCTTTAACAACTCTGGCCATTTCTTTGAACTATGTCTGCAAGAGCTTTTCTGCAACTTGACCTTTTGATTTGTGACGCCTCCTTTGTTCTTGGTTATGTTTCTGAAATGCCGGAGGTACCTCATATTCTTCCTCAGTGTCTTCCGCTGATTCTGATTCATCTAAAATTTCCTCTGGCTGAACTTGCTTCTTGGAAGTCTTCTTATCCTTGTGCTCGTGGAACTTCTCTCTGAATGTATTCTTTTCTGAACTGGTCCCAGGCTGCTCATTCATCATTTTGGTCATCATTTTCTGGAACATGGCATACATCTGTGGGTCTATGCCATCATCCTCTTGTTGTTGATCTTGATTCACGGGATGATCCATTTCTCCTTCTAAGACTGAGGAGTGCTGAGGTGATGTGGTTCTTCTTCCTGACCTTGTTCGAACCATCAAGTGTTGTGGATGCTTTCTGCGGAATGAAGTCTTGATTAGACTCTGAGGGAACTTTGGATTGGGAGGAAAATGATTATTGACGAAATGGTAGACAATTGGAAGAATATCCCATTACTAGGGATGGAATCGTCATAAGGATTATGACAATTGTGTTGTCATCCTCTTGCAAGGGAAATAAACAACGGAAAATGTGCCTTGTTACCTAGGCGAGGTCGTCAACCATGAGGAAAAACACCATTTTGAAGAAAAGAGATATCTCTTGGAAAACAATCCGCAAACGAATTTAGAATAAGGAGAAGGCAAGTGGGTAAACAATTTCCACCGCAGTAATCAAGGTATGCACGAGAAACATAAGGTGAAGAATTTTGCAAATAGACAAAAGGATTGAAAATCCAATAAGAGAAAATATATGATTTTGAAAAATTGCAGGCAGGATAAAAAAAAATGCAGTTGAAAATTTGAGATCCAGTAGAACGGGAAAATGGAAAAACACCTGGAGTTTTGAAAGAAATTGGATATTTGGGAAAATCTTCCAGGGTTTGAAAAAATAAAAGGAAAAGATGAGAAATATGGGTATTTGAAAATATTTTTGGGAAAATGTAAGGAAATAGAGGTAACATACAAACAATCACATCCTGCACAAACATTTATGCACATACAGCACTCCCTAGAAGGCTGACTCTAGATGCATCATTTTGAAAACAGTTGTAGGACCCTAATCCTAACTCTAGGTTCAGATCATCTTTGTCCGATCCAGTTATGCCGATATACTCGAACCGAAATTCGAGGTACGTGGCATATAATTTCAACTCCGGTTCTAAGGTAAGGTTTTCCAACATCCTTGAGCGCCTACCGATATACTTCGGACTGTGGCCCGCGATACGTGGTAGGGGGGTGTTAACCCAAATAGGTGGCCCAGTTGTGAGGCTCTGTCCCGAACTAGGGTTCTGGAAGAGAGCCCAGCAACGTGAAGACCGGGTAATGATAGGTAATAGAGGTTTTAAAAAAAAATGATCGCATGCAAGAAATAGATGGCTCTAAGTCCTAGAGAGATAGATTTTGAAAATCTTTGAAGAAGCATACATTGTTTGCATTCAGATCTTAAATTGAGGAGAGTTGTATTTAGACATAAGTCTATGTGAGCATGAAAATATCTCCTCAATCTGGTCCTACCAAACCATGCCTAGTCTATATGTAGTCAATGTCAGCTAGGTTAGAATCTAGGCTCCTAGGATCGCATGATATCAAAAGTAAAAGAGCTGACATTTTGTGAACATAATTTCGATAATTGAACTAAGTCAAGTACAATTTAAGTCAGACAAGGACAGGTCCCATCACGGTCGCCAAACCTGTTATCGTCGCAAAATTTTTCCTGTCTTCCCTTCCTTGCGGAAGAGAGAGGAAAATTGCTTTCGCGATTCAAACTTGACCGGATTTTGGAATTTGTTTTGAAATACTCGCCTCCGTTTTGAAAATTGCAGGAAAATCCATGGGATGGGGCTCGACCTGTCGGTATGAGGTTCGACCGTTCCTGCCGCCTTTAACAGGGGTAATCGAACCAAGGACCAAAATTGTGCTTGACTTAGTGAAATTACCAAAATCGTGTTCTATCCTAAATGCACAGAGAATTCAGGCATGTGCTATGAGGTTTTATAAAATGCAAGTTGGAAACATATGATGTATGCTTAGAAAACATTTAGAGTGGAAAAGCATTTCTCAGGAAAAAGATGGAAATCAATCTCTCAGGAAACTCAGACGAAGAAGATTTGAAACATGTTGAAGAAGTGAGAATCTCGAGAAAATCTTGAGAAAGTTTATAAAGACTTGGAAAATCATGAAGAAATGAGAATCTCAGGAAAATTTTGAGAAAGTTTATAAAGACTTGGAAAACCATGAAGAAATGAGAATCTCGGGAAAAATGGAAGGAATTCTTGAGAAAAGATGAACATTTGAAAAGAAAAGCATTTGTTGGGAAAACCCAGACTTTGAGAATTTTCTTAAGAAAATGATAGAAAATTTATAGAAAAATTCTTTGGAGAAGGAAATTCAAACTTAGGAAATTGAATTCCTGAGAATCTTGTCTTTGAAATGTCTGAAAATCAACTTTGATTCTTGAGAAAGATGAGAAATTCCTTTTGAAAGCATCTTAAGAAAATAATATTTTCAAGGAAAATCACAGGAAAACTTTGATTTGGAAAATCCAACTCCGAATATCATCATAGTTGCTTGAGAAATCGATTCCATGAAGTGAAAATTACTTGAGAAAATCATGAGAAAAACAAGATGATGCAGATGATTTGAATTAATGAATGCACTTTGAAAAACTTTCTGAAAAATTTGTTGAAAAAATGTGGATTAGGCCAAAGTAAATCCTTCACATATTCTGACTGTGGCCATGAATATGTTCAGAGCTTACTTGAGTTAATTCACAATATTTTGAAAATTTAGAAATATGATGTGCATTTTTAAGATAGCCTAAAAGTGTGGGCCCAATGTGACTAGTAGAGAGATGATGGATCTGGGTCTCTTCCATATTCCGACTAGGGCCGTAAATATGGACTCCACCGAGTTCATCAACTCTCTAAGAGTTGGTGCACGTGCCATTCGTCTTCATCCACGGTGAATTTAGAAAATTGAGATATATGCATCATAGAATCAGGATATTACTGAAATCAAACTATATGAGATGCAACCTAATCTAAGCAGTAAAAGTAAATATTATTCCAAGTTTGATTATTACATCTCTGACGTGAGTCAAAATAAATTAAATAAAAATACATAATGAAAATGAATCAGCCTCCTCCAGACTTTCCTGCAAAATTGAGAATTAGTACAAGATAACCAAGAAAATGGGTATATATACTATATACAACGAAGATATACATGTAAATATAGAAATACTTGAATTTATGATAAATGATATATGATAATGAAGATATATTTACAAAAAGTAAAAGAAAAGAAAAATATATGTGATAACCAATGCTCATGAAGGGATATGGGATATATATATATATAAGTATATGTATATATATATATATATATATATATATATATACATATCTATGTATATATATAGGTAGATATACAATAGATATACATATATATAGACATATATATACATATAATGAAAAATATATACATATTAATGGAAATTCCATATAATGGGTAAAATCAGAAAATACAGGTATATACAGTTTCTGTAGGCGATTTTACACAGCCGTATTTCCCAAATTACAAGATAATTTTCGATAAAAATGGGTATGGAGCTTCCCTATATATTAATAACGAAGCTTGTAAAAGATGGTATAGGGATCATGAACGGATATTAAAATATCCATCCATGAACATGGCCAAATATCAAGACTGCACACCTGCAGAAAAGAGAAAAGGTATGGATTTAAAGGGGTTACAATAAGTGATAGCTGTGAAGGATATGATATCAATAACGGCTGAAGTGTTGGGGGGTTAATACAATAATGAGACTGTTGTAGAACCCTTCAGTGGCTGACGAACCCTACCCAAATGAGCCGTTGGCTCCATGTTATTCCCTGCAAAACCGATTGCCCTGTGTCTCTTGTGACTCACACAAACGGGTGATAGTCAAATTTCATTGAATCCCATTAGGTTTCAGACCTACTATCAACTAAATGATTTTTTTAGCCATTTGATGCTCATAATATCACCAAAACCCACTTGCCAAAACTCAGAAATAAGGAAGAAAAAAACGATTTCCTTTTAACAGCCAATGTAAAAACATTAAGATGTAAAAAAAAAAAGAAGAAAATTTATTAATACAGGTACACAAAAAGGCAATGACAATAAATATACAGCAGCAAAAGAAAAATCCTAAGATGAAATTGTAACAAAAGTATAAAGCCATAGGCTAAATTACAAAAGGGGCTTAAACTGCTAAATATTGGATGACATATAGATGATCAAGGTAGTGTGAAATCACAAAAAAAAATTTAGAACAAGTGCAGGAACTAATCATGATAAGCATAAGATCTGTCATAATGCAGTGTAACAAGGTATCACTTAAGCTAATAAGTTCAGTTTTATCTAAACTTACTTCAATCAGCCAAAACTGGAGATAATGGCATGTATACAACAGGCTAAATTACAGAAGAACAGTTAAAACCATATGTTGTTTCACATTATCTGAATTACAGCCACTCAAATTTACATGATGACTCAAGACTATCAGCTATGGATGCTGAAAACAATGTTAATGAAACTATTTACTTACACCTAAAATGAATACAGATCGGATGTCTACATCGTGGAAATTATTAGATATTCAAAACAAAGACTGTAGGCAATCCTATATAGAGTAATCAACATTAAGAAACAAGTTACAGGGAACGTTCAAAGGCAAATATTTCTCATGCTGAATACTCTGGATCGATGAACAAAATTTAAATAGAAGAAGATGATGAATCCCAAGAAGAAGAAGAAAAAGACGTTGAATCTTACAAAGGGGTTGGAGGGATTAGAAAAGAGGGCAGTCTCCTGCGTTTTTGCTGGATGGAACTTCAATGGGGCTGGAGACAGATGGGGAGCAGCTTGACTGGACTTCTGCTGGAATGATCTTCACGCTAGACCTCCTGCTGGCTGGGCTGAAGAAGGGTTGGGCAGCAATTGGCTATGTTGAAGGCAAATGGGAAGCACGTTGGCTGTTGGAGGTGGACACTGATGGGATGAAGGTGATGGGCTGAAAGTGATGGGAAAAAAAATGATGGAAAAACGTTGGCTGGGCTGCTTTCCTGCTGTGGCTGGACTGAAGAAGGTGGAAGATGGGCAGCCTCCTGTCTGGAGTTTCCTGCTGGATTGTGGATTGAAAAGGGGCAGCTGCGGCTTAAGATGGGCTGAAGGAAAAACCACCAAAACCTGTTGCTTCCTCTGCTGCTGGAAAGAAACCTCCTGCGAAAACCCAAGAAGACCAGAAAATCACGATTTTTCCTCCTTCCATCGATCCATGGCCCCCCCTCTTTAAAGAAATTGAATACCTTTTCAAAAAAAGAGAAAACGCAGCCCCCATTCATGAGGTTCCGTTACCTCTCTTTTGAAATTTTTTTTGAAATAACCGTTTTAAGAGGGGCGCACCTTATGATTTTCAATTTTTTTTTTTCATTTCCCTAAGTTTTAGGCAAAATTTAAATTTATTTCTTTAGGGAAATTCAGCTGTGCCATTTAAGGCTGCATCCTTCTTAAAAAAAAAAATTTATTTAAACAAAGCAATAAAAAGGAATGAAATAAAATGAGTATTGAAATAAATGAGAGGCTTTTATGGAAATGCCACCTCAATCCACTTTTAAAATCCTTTTGAAAATAAAGTTTTATTTTGTTTTTGCAAATCTTTTTTTTTTTCAAGTGGGGTGCCACATGTGTGTGGGCCCACTAACTAAAAAAATAAATAATATTGAGAAATTAAAAAGAAAAATTTGCAAATTGGTAAGATCTCCGGGTGGGTCCCGCTTGAGAATAAACAACTTACCTGAGAGTCTGAGTATGATGCTAGTTCAAAGGCGGGTCTCGCTCCATTTATTTGAAGATACAAGATAAAACATTATTTGTTTTCAAGAATTTGGAAAAATTGGGTTTTCAGGGCAAAAATATGGATAAATGTAAAAAATTTTGTAAAGAGATTTAAAATCTTTTGCAAAAAGTTTTGAGATAAAATCTTTAAAATCAATATCCAAATATCCAGATTGTTTTTCTTGAGAAAAATTTTTGTAATTCAAAGTTCTGGGGGTAAAATGCGAAAAATTGGTAATTTTGAATACCTAGGGTTTTAAAAAATCAATTTGAAAAAGTTTAAAGATCAAATCTGGATTGACAATTTTGAAAATCAGGAGTTATGGATCTCAAAATGACATGATGTGCAATGAAATGATGCAATGCTATGCAAAGACATGTTCTATGAAATGTCACTCTGAGCTCGGACTTGGAAATTTTAGCTTTTTGTCTAGAAAGAGGATTTTGAAATTTTGCAATTTGAAGATGTCTTTGAACCTAAATATAGAAATTTTGAGGCTCAAGAATGAAATTTAGGACTTTCTGCAAGGTTCAATCTCAGAAAATGACCATTTTGCCCTTTATTGCTTCCGGAGAACTGAAATGTGCTGATTGATGGCGATGTCAGGAAGGTGAGTGAAAATTTGGGGTGTTTACACTTCCTCTATCATAATTTTCCTCCAAAAATTTCCTAAATATCCCATTTTTGTCAGCAGAGAGAGCATTGACATTTCATCATGGTTCAAACAAGGGCTGGAAAGGAAACAGTGTCACAGCGAAGCGACAGTGAAGGAGAAGAAATGAATTCCATCAGGTCATCCAAGCAGCAGGGCCAAGAAGCAGATAACAATGTTGACTTAGCTACATATAAGTTGTTTTAGAAAGTAATGGCAAAAATGATGTCTGAACAGGCTGAGGAAAACCCTGAGAAGATGTCTTCTAAAAGCAAAGCCAAGGGAAAAGTCAGCAAGAAGAAAGTTCAGTATGACAACACTTCAGAGTCAGTAAAGGAGGACTCAGAGGAAGAGCAGCCGGCATATTTTCACAATCCCTTGTATCGGCCCAAGAAAGTCAATGAGGGGCACGAGTCAGCAAATAAAACCAAGTTTCAGATCCCAGCAGAAGATCTGATGCATGAGCAAATGAGAGAAATGACTCGTGCAATCAAAGACTTACAAACCCAGGACAAAGCAAAAAGGTCTACACCGGAGCAGATTTCTATGACGGCTTGGAAGGAGATGACAACTGGGAAGATCTTCCTCGTAAATTCATAAAGTTTGATGGGACCGGCAACCCCAAGGCTCATCTGGCCACATTTTTCGCCCAGTGCAACTGATTCAGGAAGAACAATAGGGCTTTATTCATATGCTTTCCGCGCAGTCTGGAGGGAGTTGCAGCAAGATGGTATGCCGACCATATCAACCCGATTAAACTGCGAGACTTTGACAAAGTCATCAACCTGTTCATTGAAAGGTTCCTTTTCAATACTGAGGCTCCGCCTACCCTCAACCATCTTTTCAACCTAAAGCAAAATGACAATGAGAAAGCAAAAGATTTCATTCATAGATGGAGATCTACTTGCAACAGGATGAAGGATCCGATATCAGAGGGGCATGCACTCTCAATAATTTTGAACAATTTCTCTCAATCTCTGAAGGGTCTGATCTCTACTTCTCCGACTAAATCTTTCATCAAGTTAATAGAGCGAGTCGAGTGGCTCGAAATGGAATTAGAGAACGGAACCTATCATGGCCTCACCTTGGCAGGAGGCAGTCAGGATATGAAAAAGAAAACCAACTTCGCCTTTTCTACAAGTTCCTCCAACAACAATGGCAAAAGCAAAAGAGGTGGCAGAAAGAACCACACTAGCGGGTCATACAGAAATGATTGCTCCAGTCAAGAGAATGGGATCAGCAGGAAAAATAACATCCCTCCCTCGAGCATACAGTTAGAATCGAAGCCCCAAGGGAAACCAAAGCACGATGGTTGGGGATATGACCGTGAGTTTACCCCCTTAGAGCAATCGCTTGAAGAAATTCTTGAGTATATGACAACAAAGGAGATGGTTAAACTTCCCAAGGTAGCAGATCCACCTGTGACTATGGGAAGGTTCAAAGATCAGTTTTGCAAATTCCATCGGGCGATGGGGCATGACATCGAGCACTGCTTTGTTTTCAAAAACATCGTCCAAGATTGCATTGATAAAAAGCTGCTGGTGGAAAATCAAGAAGAAGAGTAGCTACCCGTCCTGGCCTAGCTTCCCGAACCCTGTCAATATTTTTCTGCTTTCTCTTTTTCAGTCACCTAATAGGAACAACTCAGTCCCAGTCCTTTGTGACCTTTGGTCAACAAACTTGTAAATATTTCA
Source organism: Nuphar pumila (assembly GCF_984573655.1). Lineage (NCBI taxonomy): Eukaryota > Viridiplantae > Streptophyta > Magnoliopsida > Nymphaeales > Nymphaeaceae > Nuphar > Nuphar pumila. The sequence goes on from NC_143249.1 coordinate 64,998,114, forward strand.
GTCAATGAAATGTCAATTTTCTTCGTATCTGTTGATATCAAAGACTTCTATCCTTCGCCATGATGGGGCATTTATTTTGGAAAAATTTGTATTTCTCCTATTCTTTTTTTAAAAAATAAGGGACGATCCCAAAACATCATCATGAGAGAAATGATATTACCTATGAGGATTTTCAAAATCATAAAATCTCAAAAATTTCTGCAAAAGTCTTCGAAAAGGTTCAAATATTTTGATTTAAATCCTCTTTAAATAAATTAACATGTTGATTTTCCTTTTCTAAATTAAGTTTTGAAAACCATTTGTCTTCAAATCATCCCTTGTGTTGGTTTTCTCTTTTTCAAAATTGATTTCAAACCACTATCTTCAAAAACAACCCTCATGATGATCTCTCATGATGATTCCCCTTTTCAAAGATCAGCTCTCATGCTAATCATTCTTGATTTTCTTCTAAAAATGATTTCTCAATTTTCTTTCAAAACATTCTTCTTTCAATTTAAAGATCCCACATGCAGGCAGGATCAAATAAATTTTCTTTTCTTGTCTCGATTTTATCAATTTTTCATTAATCTTTTGTCAATCTTGTCAAATTTTCACCTTTTACTAAATCTCATCAATTTTATTGATTTTTCATCAATTTTATTTTTGTCAAATTCTACTCTTTTATATACCCTTTCAGGTTAAAGGATAATCCTGATGCCTCTTTTCCCATGAGGTATTCTTTTATTTCTTTCCTTCCCGCTCAGGTTAAGGGAAAAACCTGACCCTCGTTGTCCGAGGTATTCCCATTCAGGATAAGGGAAAATCCTAAGACCCCTCGTAGGAGCAATAACGCTACCTATAAGGATTCTTTTGTAAATACAAGTTTTATCAATCTTTATTGATTTCCTAGATTTATATCAATTTTCCTTCACTAAATTTGTCTCTCCCATTCAGGATAAGGGATAAATCCTGAGGCCCCTCGTAGGAGCAATAAACTCTACCTATGAGGATTCTTTTGTGAACACAAGTTTTGCCAATCTTTATTGATTTTCTAGATTTATATCAAGTTTCCCTTCACTAAAATTTTCTTAAAATCTATTCTTTTTCCCATTCGGGATAAGGGATAATCCTGAGACCTCTCGTAGGGGCAATAATGTCACCTATGAGAATTCTTTTTGCAAATACAAGTTTCATCAAACTGATTTTCTAAATTTATATCATTTTTCTTAAATTATATTCTTTCCCCTTTCAGGTTAAGGGATAAACCTGAACCTCGACATTCGAGGTATTCTTTCTCAGGATAAGGGATAATCCTGAGATCGCTCATAGGAGCAACAAGTGCTGCTTGTGAGAATTCTTTTACAAAGTAAATAAATTTCCTCAAAACTTTCTCCATTTTTATCAATATTTCCTCAAATTCTATTTCCTTTTATTTTCTCAAAATTTTATTCTTTCTTTTTCCCGTTCAGGACAAGGGGTTAATCCTGAAAACTGGACCACAAACAGCTAACTGTGCTCATCCATTTAAATCTTAGATCATAAATCATAAATCTTGTTATATCCCTTCTAAATTCAAGTCTCAAGTATATCCTTAAAAATCCCCCTTCCCTTTCAGGTTAAAGGATAAACCTGAATCATTGTCTATTATATCCTAAATTCTCACCAAATGTCTATCAATTCATCAAATGTCTTTCATTGTCAAGCCCTCAGGTTACCATTTTATCAATGTCTATCATCTTCAAGCCTTCGGGTCACAACTCCATCAAAGTATATCATTTTCAAGCCTTCGGGTTACAATTTTATATCTCTCAAAATTTCAAGCCTTCGGGTTACAAATTCATCAATGTATATCAAAATTCAAGCCTTCGGGTTACAATTTCATCAAATATGCATCATTTCCAAATCTTCGGGTCACAACTCTATCAATGCCAATCATATTAACAAAAAAATCCTGCTTTCGAGCTGGTCGGGCAATCAAATCCTGCTTTCGAGCTGGTCGGTCAAACAAATCCTGCTTCTGAGCTGGTCGGTCAAACAAATCCTGCTTTCGAGCTGGTCGGGCAATCAAAATCCTGCTTTCGAGCTGGTCGGTCAATCAAATCCTGCTTTCGAGCTGGTCGGGCAATCAAAATCCTGCTTTCGAGCTGGTCGGTCAATCAAATCCTACTTTCGAGCTGGTCGGGCAATCAAAATCCTTCTTTCGAGCTGGTCGGTCAATCAAAATCCTGCTTTCGAGTTGGTCGATCAACAAAATCCTGCTTTCGAGCTGGTCGAACAACAAATCCTGCTTTCGAGCTGGTACTTCCAAAAAATCCTGCTTTCGAGCTGGTCGGTCAACAAAATCCTGCTTTCGAGCTGGTACTTCCAACAAAATCCTGCTTTCGAGCTGGTCGGGCAATCAAATCCTGCTTTCTAGCTGATGCTTCCATCAAAAATCCTGCTTTCGAGCTGGTCGGTCAACAAAATCCTGCTTTCGAGCTGGTACTTCTAAAAAAATCCTGCTTTCGAGCTGGTCGGTCAAAACAAAAATCTAAATATTTCTTCCTAAATTTCAACTCGAGGTTTCGTCAAAATCTATATTGAGTGATTATTTTACAAAGACTTCGCGAAAACTTTGCCAATTTGCTAAAAGTATTTGTTGATTCCAATATTCTTACTTCACAAAAGAATCACCTCAGGTTACCTCTAGTATTCTTTCCAAAAAGGTGAAACTTTTTGCGAAAAAGAGGTAAAATTCAAATCTTTCCCTGTTGATCAACCAAAAGGATGAAAGAAATATCCTCGGTATGATTAATGAAATAGATATTCAATGACATTGAAAAGCCGGAAGCGAATTGATGTTGATCAGGGCTATGACGCATGTTTAAAGATGATTTTCTGGCAATCAGACAGTGGAAATATTCTGAGCTACCTAAAAGAATTCACTTAATCCATATCCTCTCATTTTAAAAGCTGCAAATCAAATATCTGCAAAAGAGATCTCTCAATTGTCGTCAAGATAAAGGCGAATAGGCGAGCAGACCCCTGGGGCCAAAGAAGATTTGGATCATCTGCCGAGATGAAGGAGTTTGTGAAGGATCCTTCCAGGGAAAGTTTAGATCACCGTCAAGATGAAGGCGAGTGTGATGAACTTACCGACAAACCCTAAAAGATATTTGATTTCTGCTATCATCAATAAACCTTTTGAGCCAATATCATCAATAGAAGCCCTGAGATAAAAGAAGGATCGAAACATCTACAAGATGAAGGAGTTTTGTGACGTACCCTTCCCTGAAAAAAAAGAGAAAAGTCAGGACACATCCAAATGAAGGATGATGTAAAAGCCCGAAAAAGCCCAATGACTCAAAAAGAGTGCAAAAAAGATCATCGTGGGAAAAACACTCAGATATCAAACTGCCAAAATTGCCAGAAATCATCTTTTCTCATACAAAATTTGTAATACCCAAAATTTTTAATGATTTATAAATTCTGAAGAAAATTCAAGTTTTAATTTTTATTTATTCTGAATGTGAATTATAGTGTTAAAACCCTTATTTTTATGGTTAGTATTGTTCAAAGTAAAGATCTGAATATATATTTAAAATCCTGATAAAATTTTGTTGAGGCTTGTTCAAAAATCAGAATTCAGGGACATTCTAGTCATTAATCAAATTGTCAAAGGGTAGCTTAGTAATTTGCCAATTCAGTGGCATTTTTTGGTAAAATACCCAACTATATAAGGTCAAAATAGTAATCTTTCTTTTAGGATATTTTCAGGGAATTAATAAAATTGTCAGGGACGAAAATGGTAATTTACCATTCTCAATGGCAGGCTATGTAACTTATTGAACTACAGAAGGACACTCAAGTAATTCTAAATTCCCTTATGGCATTTCTGAAAGATGGAATTGAGCCAAGGTTAACTTGGGTATTAAAAAGTAGCAAATTGAATAAAATATATTAATTTATAATATTTTAATCTCAGACCATGGTTTTAGAAAAACCACTGGCCCAAAACCATGGACAGGCCATGGTTTTCCAAAACCATGGGAGGACAAGTGTCACTCCTCAGTGAGGAGGTGACACTAAGCCCCTCTCTCTCTTTGACACTTGTCAGAAGAATGACAAGTGTCATTAAAAAAATTAATTTTTTAATTACTTTGGTGACAAATGTCACCAAAGTGGGCCCCACAAGGGGGGGGCGACCTCCCTTCTCTCTCCTATAAATACCCCCTCACCCCCTCTCTCTCTACCCAAGTTCAAAACCCTCCCTTCTCTCTCTAAGCTCTCTCTCTCCTACTTTCTCTCTCTACCTTTGATTTTCTCTCTCTAACTTTTAAACCAAAACCTCCGTAGAATCTCAGATTTTTTCTGAGAAACCTCTTCTAGCCCTTTTCCTCTTTCTTTTAGCGAAGTCCGTTCTTCTGCAAGAAGCTCCGTCAGATCAGAAACAGCCTCGGAAGCACTACCTGCAGGAGTTCTGCTAAACTTAGCAGAAAAGTCAGATTTGGATAGCGGAAGCGCTGCTCAAATCAACTAAACAAGGTTAGTATTCAAGAACCATCTTCTGAATTCAAATTCTCCTTCTAAACCCCAATTCTACTTTGTGTGGATTTAAATTTTGACAATTTTGTCAAAATTTAATCCAACCCAGCCTCTACGCAAGGGAAGTTCTGTTCAAATTTTTCTAAATATTTTTAAGTATTCCGAACTACTTTAGCAGTAGTTCTGGCAAAATTTTCTAAAAGACTTTTAAAAAAAATGAGTTTTTATAGCAGGAGTTCTGTCAAAATGATTTAATGATTTTTGAAAAAAGTAGAATTAGTATAGCAGTAATTCTGACCAAATTTTTAAATAATTTCTAAAGATTAATTATTTTAATCAGAATTTTGGCAAAAGCTTTTCAGATAGTTTAGAAATTTTTAGTAGAAGATATATCAAAAATTTTATAATTATTTCAGAAAAAAAAACGATTTTTATAAAAGAAATTTTGTTAAAATTTTCAAAAATCCTTTTAAATATTTAAATCAATTTTTTTGAAAAACCTTTATAAAAATATTTGTGACGCAAAGTCATGTTCGAATTCTTACAACTCGAATTCAAGTTCAAAACCTTTTTCGAACATTTGAGTTATTACAGAGGAAACTCTGTGAAAATTCTTATAAAAGTTTTAAAGTCAATTACAAATAAATTTTTAGATTTTTAATAATTTCTTCAAAAGATACTTCTTTAAAATATAGGGCAAATACTACTCGAAATTCGATATAAAAATATTAACTAATATAATGAATTCTATCAGATTAAATCAAAGCACGAGCGCTTTATCCTGTTCTCCTTAAGTTCTATCAAAATCCAAGTAAGTTATTCTATCAAAATCTTATAATTTTATATTAGACATGCTTTTGATTCATGTTTTTAATTCATGCATGATTATCTAAATTTGATTCTTGATCAAATGCATATTTTAATATCCGCATGAATAAATATTTGTTTTGAATGACAAGATTTTCAATCTTATGATTTGAATAAAATTTGGATGGATACTATGATCAAAACTTTGATTTTGATAAAAGAATTTTGTATAGCATGTTGATTTTCGAAAGATTTTATTGTTGCGGGAGTCATGTCTATACAAACTTAATTCTCGCCTTCATAGGCGAATGCTCGTTGTGATAGAGCAAAATTCTGGATGGGCTGGATACATATGAACCGTGTTTATTTGAAAGGAATGATTTGGCTATTGAGCCTAGTTTTTGAAAAAATGAAAAGTCCTATAAAAGAATCCTTCAAGCCCATCTAGGTTTAGCCTACCCTGGAAGGGGTAGTGGTACAACCAGGAGTGACATTGTGAAGATGATAATTGTTGGGAGCGATAGATTCCCTGGACCTCCTGTCACTCGGGTTGAGGAGGTCGAGACAACGGGTCTCAAGGCTGCCGCATGCCAGTGGATGCATCCAACTCTCCTTGTTTGCTCGCCATTGCTGAGAATCTTCCCGGTCGTTGACCGCTCGCATGGGAGCCCGTTTCACTCAGGTATCCGGGTAATCTACAATAGAATAATATACCCCCGGAATACTTAGTTTGAGATCGGAGTACTCTCTACCGTACCAGGAGGGCGTTAATATCGAAACAATGACCTTTTTCTTCCACAGATTTTGATCTGAAATTATGCATTGTTGATTTAACACATAATCATGTTTTAAATTGTTTTTAATTGCCCTATTTTTAATTGCATAATTATTCTTGAATGAATGCATTTTGATTTGTAAATTATTGAAATCATGCTTAATATTTGAATTGTATGGTTTTGATTAATGACTTACTTGGCTATCATAAGTCTAACCCCGTTTTATGGGGATTTCAGGTTCAAATATGGAATAGGAAATCTTACAATGGATGTTGGACAAGTGTGGCATCGAAGAATCCAGATTCCCAAGATCCTGAGATTAATTTAGGATTTATTTTAAATTTAATCCTAAATGTTTTCATTTTTGAACCTTGTGAAAAGACTATGTATATAATGTTGATATAAATTATTGTTGTTTTTGTTGTTAATTGGAATGTGACGTGCCTGAGGTTTAGGAAACCGAAAATCAAAAATTATTTCCGTTGTTTAAAAAAAAAAAATCTGCATTTTTAAAGGTTTTAAAACCCCGGGGCGTTACAGTTGGTATCAGAGCAGAGTTTTGGGAAATCTGGTTCGAGATCCACCTTGTTCATACATTACACTGTAAGTATGTACTTTAGATTTTTATTTTATTATTATTGTTAAATCATTATTCTTCTTATAGATAACTCCTCAAGATCTGGTCAATATCATTAAAAAACTTGTCAAGGATGTTCAAAAGCTAGAAGAATCACAGACAGTACAAAAACGGGTGGTGGATAATTTAGAAAATCAAGTTCTAAGTCTCACAAAAGAAAAAGAAAACTTAGAAAAATGTCAGAGGTGTTTACAGACCCATTTATCACAACCTTGCCCACTGGAATTGGAAGAATGTTTATTTTGTGGAGAAGTTGGGCATATAGAAAAAGAATGCCAAGTGAAGACGGGTTGCATTAAAAGACAGCAAGCCGCTGAAAACCTACCAGATCAACAATCTCGTGTGGTTATTCTTGCTCCTCCTCCTCCAATGGAACCTATTGTCATTTCATCTGACTCGCCCATAGTACCTGCTTCTGCACCCACTTTATCTCCTTTGGACTTTGTATTTTCACTCCAACCTCCTGATCCTATATATACCCCAAGAGAACCTACGGATGATCTTAGCTTATATTTAGGAAATCCAGATAAACAAATTTATAATATAGATCCAAATGTTGCAGGACCTTCTCATCCACCAGGGCAGATTAGGAACAAGAGGAATTATTTGGGAAAATTCGTCAAGCTTCCATAGGATATCTTTTGTTAACTTTTGTTAAATATGTAAATTCTTGTAAATATGGGTTTTGATGTATATATATGTTCATATGAATAAATGTTCTTTCTACTTTAATCTAAGTCTGATCATTATTTATCAAGGATGCCTCGTCAAGCATCAAAGAAGCAACCCAAGGAGCAGAATGGTCAACAAGAATTCATTATGGAAACATTAAATAATTTGGCAGCTGTTATAAGAGATCAGAATCAGAATAGGCAAGACTCAGCTACATCTTCAAAATCCTATCAAAACCATAATGAAGTATCTTATGAGAAGTTTCTCAAATTAGATCCACCTACATTTTCAAGAAAGATGGATCCAGAAGCTGCAGAGGTTTGGATCCGAGAAATAGAAAAGATTTTTCGTGTTCTGACCGTACCTGAAGATCGTAAGGTCAACTATGCAGCATACAGATTAAAGGGAGATGCAGAAAGATGGTGGGCATCTACTTTAGAAATTAAATTTAGCAATGGATCCGTTACTTGGGAGCAATTTGTTGAAATTTTCTATGCTGCATATTTCCCCAAGCATGAAAGAAGTCGTAAGATGAGGGAATTCCTTGAATTACTACAAGGAGGACTCTCTTTATCTGAATACATTACTAAATTCAGAAATTTAGAGAAGTATTGCCCAAATGTCTATAATACGGAAGACGAGAGGGCAATGAAATTTACTAGAGGATTGAAACCAGTTCTACGAACCAAAGTCCTCACTAGTAGGCCAGAAACTTTAGACAAGGCGGTGGAAATAGATACATTGATACAAGAAGATTGGGAAGAAATACAGAAGAATCAATCTGGCAGAACGGTTTCTCAATTCAGAGGCCAAAGGAGTTGGCCTAAAAGAAATTTTGAAGGAAGAAGGTTCATCCCTCCAACAAAGAGGCCACGACAGCAGTTTCAAGTCAATCAACCACAACTACCAGCTACACAACTACCAGCTAGATCGTGTCAGAATTGCTATCGATCCCATCCAGGACAACCCTGCCCCCGAACAACTGGTGGTTGTTTATATTGTGGTAAGTTTGGCCATTTCATTAAAGACTGCTATAAAAAGGAAATGGATGAACATGCTTGAGGCCTTATTAGACCTCGCCCTCAACAACAACCCCAGTATTCGTACCAGCAACAACAACAACAACAACAGCAACAACAACAACCACAACAACAACAACGACCGCAGAATAAAAAAGTACCAGGTCGCGTTTATGCCGCCAATGTTGATCAACTACCTAAGGGTGACCTGATTCAAGGTACTTTATCTATAGCTGGACATGCTGCTTTTACTCTATTTGATTGCGGTTCAACTCATTCTTTTATTTCCAAGAAGTTTACTACTTTACTTAATATGCCTATCAAGTCTTTGAACTGTGCTCTGGAAGTGGTCAACCCAGTAGGATGTAAATCTTTTTGTGGGTTATACTTGCCGAATCTAGAAGTATATATTGAAGGACAGAATTTACCTGCTGACCCAATTCTATTAGACATGTCAGATTTTGATATTATATTCGGTATGGATTGGCTACATCAACATCATGCAAGAATATTTTGTCAGGAAGGAAAAGTTACTTTTTCTCAACCAGGTATTCCTAAGGTAGAATTTAGATTATCCAATTCTACTCCTAAAAATCGAGTTATTTCTTCTTTAAAGGCCCAGAAATATTTGAGGAATGGATGTACGGCCTTTCTAGTCAGCATTACTCTTGCCAGGCCAGCAGAAATTTCTCTTGAAAGTCTGGATATTGTTCATGAATTTTCAGATGTTTTTCCTGATGAATTACCAGGACTTCCTCCACATAGAGAGATAGAATTCGGTATTGAGTTAATGCAAGGAACTGCACCAATTTCTAAAGCTCCTTATAGGATGGCTCCAGCAGAACTCACAGAATTAAAAAAGCAATTATTGGAATTAATGGAGCTAGGATTTATTAGACCAAGTATGTCTCCCTGGGGTGCACCAGTATTATTTGTAAAGAAGAAAGATGGGTCATTAAGATTATGTATAGATTACAGACTTCTTAATCAAGTTACCATAAAGAATAAATATCCGTTGCCAGGAATTGAAGATTTATTTGATCAATTACAGAAGGCTAAGGTATTTTCAAAGATTGATCTTAGATCTGGATATCATCAACTTAGAATCAAGGAAGAAGACATTTCTAAGACAGCCTTTCGGACAAGGTATGGACACTATGAATTCACTGTCATGCATTTTGGACTTACAAATGCACCAGCAGCCTTTATGGATCTTATGAACCGTGTGTTCAGACCGTTTGTAGATACATTTGTGATTATTTTTATTGATGATATTTTAATTTATTCTGAAAATAAGGAACAACACCAGAAATATTTAAGGATTATTTTGGATACTTTGAGGAAAAATCAGTTATATGCCAAATTTTCTAAGTGCGAATTTTGGCTGGAAAAAGTTATGTTTTTGGGTCATGTAATTTCGAAAGATGGAATCTCAGTGGATCCTGCTAAAGTGGAAGCAGTATTAGAATGGAAACAACCTAAGAATATTACAGATATTCGAAGTTTTCTTGGACTTGCTGGATACTACCAAAGATTCATTCAAGATTTTTCCCGTATAGCATCACCAATGACTAGACTTCTGAAGAAGGGTGTTAAATTTGATTGGGACATTAAATGTGAAGAAAGTTTCCAAATTTTGAAAGAAAAGCTCACTACATCTCCAGTGCTTACTTTAACCTCGGGACATGGTGGATTTGAGGTATATGCAGATGCTTTTGGTACTGGTCTAGGTTGTGTATTGATGCAACACGGAAAAGTTATTGCTTATGCATCAAGACAGTTGAAAAATCATGAGAAGAATTATCCAACCCATGACTTAGAACTTGCGGCAGTTGTTTTTGCACTAAAGATCTAGAGACATTATTTATATGGAGAACAATTTGAAGTATTCAGTGATCACAAGAACCTCAAATATTTGTTCTCGCAGAAAGAATTGAATATGAGACAGCGACGTTGGCTAGAATTTATTAAAGACTATGAGTTCACACTTTCTTATCATCCTGGAAAGGCGAATATTGTAGCTGATGCTCTTAGTCGCAAAACTAGAGACACTTTGGCAAGTCTCATAGACAAAGAATGGAAACTTATTGAAGATTTCATTAATTGGAAACCCTTTACAACTGATACAGGAAGGATTTTATTATCAAACTTAATTGTTCGACCAGAAATCCTCATCCGAATTATTTTTGCACAAAGTAAGGATTCTCAACATGAAGAATTTTTAGCTCGAGCCCAACAGGAAGATGATGTTTCTTTTCGACTTAAAGAAGATGGGAGTATTTTGATGAATGATCGAATATGGGTACCAAATAACCCTGATTTGAGAAATGAAATCCTTGAAGAAGCCCATAAAAGCAAGTATACTATCCACCCAGGAAGTACAAAGATGTTCAAAGATTTGCAAAGAAAGTACTGGTGGACTGGTATGAAGAGAGATGTGGCAAATTATGTTTCAAAGTGTTTGATTTGCCAACAAGTTAAAGCAGAACATCAAAAGCCAGGTGGAATGATGCAACAAATTGAAATTCCACAATGGAAATGGGAAGAAATTACTATGGATTTCATAGTGGGTTTACCAAAAACTCGAAAACAGCATGATGCAATTTGGGTTATTATTGACCGATTAACTAAATCAGCTCACTTTCTACCTATTCGTATAAGTCAATCTTTGGAAAGTCTGGCAGATTTATACATTCAAGAGATTGTAAGACTACATGGAATACCATTTTCAATTATCTCTGATCGTGATGCCAGGTTTACTTCTCGATTCTGGAACCAACTTCAGCAGGCTTTGGGAACAAAGTTAAAGTTCAGTTCTGCATTTCATCCCCAAACTGATGGACAATCAGAGCGTACTATTCAAACTCTGGAAGATATGCTACGCGCCTGTATGCTAGAATGGAAAGGAGATTGGGATATTCATATTATGCTAGCTGAATTCGCTTATAATAATAGTTATCATACCAGTATTGGAATGGCGCCATACGAAGCTTTATATGGAAGACCTTGTCGATCACCACTCTATTGGAATGAAATTGGTGAACGAAAGTTAGAATCACCAATGATACTACAACATTATACTCAGCAAGTAAATTTGATCCGAGACAGACTACGCGCTGCCCAGAGCCGACAAAAAGGATATGCTGATCAAAGACGGAAAGAACTCGCTTTTGAAGTTGATGATATGGTCTTCGTCAAAGTATCTCCAACCAAAAGTGTGTTCAGATTTGGAAAGAAGGGAAAGTTAAGTCCTAGATTTGTAGGACCTTTTAAGATTCTAGATCGAATCGGTGAAACTGCTTATAGAATCGAATTGCCTCCTCAGTATGCACAGATTCATAATGTATTTCATGTTTCAATGCTGCGAAAATATGTTTATGATCCATCTCATATTATCCAGCATCAAGATATAGCAATTCGAGAAGACATGACTGTTGAGGAAAAGCCTATACAAATTATGGATAGAAGAGATCAAATTTTGAGAACAAAGACTATTCCTCTGGTTAAAGTCAGATGGCAGCATCACGGAATTGAAGAATGTACTTGGGAACCTGAAAACAGCATCAGAGAGAAGTATCCAAAATTATTTGTTTAAATTGTACATAAATTTCGAGGACGAAATTTTTTCTTTTAGGGGGGTAGAATGTAATACCCAAAATTTTTAATGATTTATAAATTCTGAAGAAAATTCAAGTTTTAATTTTTATTTATTCTGAATGTGAATTATAGTGTTAAAACCCTTATTTTTATGGTTAGTATTGTTCAAAGTAAAGATCTGAATATATATTTAAAATCCTGATAAAATTTTGTTGAGGCTTGTTCAAAAATCAGAATTCAGGGACATTCTAGTCATTAATCAAATTGTCAAAGGGTAGCTTAGTAATTTGCCAATTCAGTGGCATTTTTTGGTAAAATACCCAACTATATAAGGTCAAAATAGTAATCTTTCTTTTAGGATATTTTCAGGGAATTAATAAAATTGTCAGGGACGAAAATGGTAATTTACCATTCTCAATGGCAGGCTATGTAACTTATTGAACTACAGAAGGACACTCAAGTAATTCTAAATTCCCTTATGGCATTTCTGAAAGATGGAATTGAGCCAAGGTTAACTTGGGTATTAAAAAGTAGCAAATTGAATAAAATATATTAATTTATAATATTTTAATCTCAGACCATGGTTTTAGAAAAACCACTGGCCCAAAACCATGGACAGGCCATGGTTTTCCAAAACCATGGGAGGACAAGTGTCACTCCTCAGTGAGGAGGTGACACTAAGCCCCTCTCTCTCTTTGACACTTGTCAGAAGAATGACAAGTGTCATTAAAAAAATTAATTTTTTAATTACTTTGGTGACAAATGTCACCAAAGTGGGCCCCACAAGGGGGGGGCGACCTCCCTTCTCTCTCCTATAAATACCCCCTCACCCCCTCTCTCTCTACCCAAGTTCAAAACCCTCCCTTCTCTCTCTAAGCTCTCTCTCTCCTACTTTCTCTCTCTACCTTTGATTTTCTCTCTCTAACTTTTAAACCAAAACCTCCGTAGAATCTCAGATTTTTTCTGAGAAACCTCTTCTAGCCCTTTTCCTCTTTCTTTTAGCGAAGTCCGTTCTTCTGCAAGAAGCTCCGTCAGATCAGAAACAGCCTCGGAAGCACTACCTGCAGGAGTTCTGCTAAACTTAGCAGAAAAGTCAGATTTGGATAGCGGAAGCGCTGCTCAAATCAACTAAACAAGGTTAGTATTCAAGAACCATCTTCTGAATTCAAATTCTCCTTCTAAACCCCAATTCTACTTTGTGTGGATTTAAATTTTGACAATTTTGTCAAAATTTAATCCAACCCAGCCTCTACGCAAGGGAAGTTCTGTTCAAATTTTTCTAAATATTTTTAAGTATTCCGAACTACTTTAGCAGTAGTTCTGGCAAAATTTTCTAAAAGACTTTTAAAAAAAATGAGTTTTTATAGCAGGAGTTCTGTCAAAATGATTTAATGATTTTTGAAAAAAGTAGAATTAGTATAGCAGTAATTCTGACCAAATTTTTAAATAATTTCTAAAGATTAATTATTTTAATCAGAATTTTGGCAAAAGCTTTTCAGATAGTTTAGAAATTTTTAGTAGAAGATATATCAAAAATTTTATAATTATTTCAGAAAAAAAAACGATTTTTATAAAAGAAATTTTGTTAAAATTTTCAAAAATCCTTTTAAATATTTAAATCAATTTTTTTGAAAAACCTTTATAAAAATATTTGTGACGCAAAGTCATGTTCGAATTCTTACAACTCGAATTCAAGTTCAAAACCTTTTTCGAACATTTGAGTTATTACAGAGGAAACTCTGTGAAAATTCTTATAAAAGTTTTAAAGTCAATTACAAATAAATTTTTAGATTTTTAATAATTTCTTCAAAAGATACTTCTTTAAAATATAGGGCAAATACTACTCGAAATTCGATATAAAAATATTAACTAATATAATGAATTCTATCAGATTAAATCAAAGCACGAGCGCTTTATCCTGTTCTCCTTAAGTTCTATCAAAATCCAAGTAAGTTATTCTATCAAAATCTTATAATTTTATATTAGACATGCTTTTGATTCATGTTTTTAATTCATGCATGATTATCTAAATTTGATTCTTGATCAAATGCATATTTTAATATCCGCATGAATAAATATTTGTTTTGAATGACAAGATTTTCAATCTTATGATTTGAATAAAATTTGGATGGATACTATGATCAAAACTTTGATTTTGATAAAAGAATTTTGTATAGCATGTTGATTTTCGAAAGATTTTATTGTTGCGGGAGTCATGTCTATACAAACTTAATTCTCGCCTTCATAGGCGAATGCTCGTTGTGATAGAGCAAAATTCTGGATGGGCTGGATACATATGAACCGTGTTTATTTGAAAGGAATGATTTGGCTATTGAGCCTAGTTTTTGAAAAAATGAAAAGTCCTATAAAAGAATCCTTCAAGCCCATCTAGGTTTAGCCTACCCTGGAAGGGGTAGTGGTACAACCAGGAGTGACATTGTGAAGATGATAATTGTTGGGAGCGATAGATTCCCTGGACCTCCTGTCACTCGGGTTGAGGAGGTCGAGACAACGGGTCTCAAGGCTGCCGCATGCCAGTGGATGCATCCAACTCTCCTTGTTTGCTCGCCATTGCTGAGAATCTTCCCGGTCGTTGACCGCTCGCATGGGAGCCCGTTTCACTCAGGTATCCGGGTAATCTACAATAGAATAATATACCCCCGGAATACTTAGTTTGAGATCGGAGTACTCTCTACCGTACCAGGAGGGCGTTAATATCGAAACAATGACCTTTTTCTTCCACAGATTTTGATCTGAAATTATGCATTGTTGATTTAACACATAATCATGTTTTAAATTGTTTTTAATTGCCCTATTTTTAATTGCATAATTATTCTTGAATGAATGCATTTTGATTTGTAAATTATTGAAATCATGCTTAATATTTGAATTGTATGGTTTTGATTAATGACTTACTTGGCTATCATAAGTCTAACCCCGTTTTATGGGGATTTCAGGTTCAAATATGGAATAGGAAATCTTACAATGGATGTTGGACAAGTGTGGCATCGAAGAATCCAGATTCCCAAGATCCTGAGATTAATTTAGGATTTATTTTAAATTTAATCCTAAATGTTTTCATTTTTGAACCTTGTGAAAAGACTATGTATATAATGTTGATATAAATTATTGTTGTTTTTGTTGTTAATTGGAATGTGACGTGCCTGAGGTTTAGGAAACCGAAAATCAAAAATTATTTCCGTTGTTTAAAAAAAAAAAAAATCTGCATTTTTAAAGGTTTTAAAACCCCGGGGCGTTACAAAATTCCTTTATCAATGTCTTTTCACTACTTGCTTTTATGAAATTGAGAATACTTATTCTCTTCTCATATCAAGGAAATGGATAGCTTCCTTGAAGAAAATCATCAGCACTGAAATTTTGAACTTGACTCTTAAAGACCGAGGAGTTAACCTCGTTGAAGGAAATACTCTAGGTAAAAGAGGAAATGTCTTTTGCACACACGTGTACATTCTTCAAACATTTGAGTCAACTACAATTTTATCCTATTGGCAAAATTTTTTAGATATTCTAAATAATGAAATAAATATTCAATATCCATTTTGATGCAACCTAGCGTTGTTTATATTTTCCAGGAGGGTTACCCCATTTAGTTGAAGTATCTCTCCTGTCCCATCATGGTCTCTTCACTCGAGGGTTCCAGTTGGTCGTCCCCTTCAGGCTAAGGGTTAAACCTGAACCTCGCCCCTCGAGGTATCTTCCTTTTTCAGATTTTGGTTAAACCTGAATCTCGTTCCAACGAGTTTCCCTCGTTTTGACGAGGTGTTTTCTTCCGGTCCCTTCATAGTTCTTTCCATCAAGGAATCCATGCTTTGTATATCCATTCAGGAAAGGATCATGCTTGAAAGTTCATCTCACGAGGCATTTCTCTCAAAATGTCCCATCGAGATCCACTCATATTCCTTTCCCCATTCAGGTTATCTCGAGATATCTTCGTCCCATCCAGGTTAAGGGCTAAACCTGGGTCATTCCACAAGGCTGATCTTGTCTCACCCGTGAGACTCGATCAAACTTCTTATCTTTCATCATTTCGATATGTTCACCCAAAGTCCCATCACGATTTCCTCATTTCTATTATTCAATCATATCATTTTTCGAGGATTTCGTCTTCCCCAAGCCATTCAGGATAAGATATTAAGCCAGAAACCATGTCTTTCAAATAAATTCTTCCACACCCAGTTCAGATCTGCTGACTGGGGCATTTTCAAAATTTGGAGTGTTATCTTTGCCACTAAGTTCGGTTTTCAACCGGCTTAGTAGCAAAGAGGGGCATCTGTGAACACCCCAAAATTTTCAAAATCTTTTAAATATTCCCTTTTTGCCCCTAAATTCATTTTTTTAAGCAAATGAGTCATTTTTAGATCTAAATTCTAGTTCATTTCTCAAGTTTTACTGAAATTAAATTCATTTTATATGTTTAAATTGATTTCGGATCTGGATCCATTGTTCAGATCCAAATCTAAGTCTCATTGTCCAAATTTTATAGAAAATACCAAAAATAGTTTTTAAATAGCTTGGACAGCCCCTCCGACATCCATTTGGATCCATCATGTTGTATTTCTCGATTCGAGTGTTGAAACTCGAACATTTTCTCAAAACTCGGGTCCGAACCCATTCTTCTGAAGAAATTTTCCCGAAATGGTCTGAAATTCTCAGAAAGATACTTTTGTAAATATTTTTCAGAAAAATACAAAAAAAATAGTGTTTAATCTTTGTTTTCGTATAAAAACTTAGATTTTTGTTCCAAAAAATAAAAAAATGGAAAAATCCTGAAAAATCGGAAAAACTACGAGGAAAATAAGTAGTTTTTAAAGACTTTGCTAAAAACCTCTCTTAAAATCCTTTTTTTTGAAAACCAAAAACCCTTTTTGGTAAAAACCCAAAAATGAAAGGGGCCTTGTTGTAAACTTGTTTTTAGGGTTTTGAAAACCTTTTGTAAAGAAAAGAGGGTGGCGCCTCTTTGGAAAATCCTCCACCTTCTCTCCCTCTCGACCGAACCTCCAGGGCAAACCCCCAGGTCACCTTCCATCACGATACCGCCTTTCTCCTCCCTCGTCCATCACCAACAAACTGCGTCTCCAGCCACCCATCTTCAACCAAAACCCTCTTCCTTTTCTTTAAAAGGACCATTTGCATCCCCTCTCAGATCCATCCGTCTCCTGCCTCCCCATTGTCATCTATCACCTCCCCACCTCCTGTCCTTCTTCTCCTTCTTCACCTCCATTGCATAGAATCCATTATCCATCGACTATTCTTGCATCTCCTCTCCTCTTTCCTTTATCACCGAGCTCAATCTGACCCCCCCCTTCCTCTCGGGATTCCTCTCCTGACATCCGGGTCGCTGAAGGAATCAATCATCCCTCATTCGTCAGAGATCGATCTCCACCTTCAGCATCCTTCGAGGTGCTCCCCTCCCCTCTGTAAAAGGCCGTGGTTCAATCAGCGCCAGTATCTCCAGTTGAAAAGATTACTAATTCAGACAAACCACCAGGTCTTTCTTGGCCTTTAAAGTTTTTTTTTAGATTGATTTTGTTTTTGATGGATTTGCAAATATCCTTGAGATCGTCCATACCCATATGGATGGCTTTCATTGATAAAATCTTGATTCCAAGCTTTTCCTTCAATTTAAATTAGATGGCCACCGTGATGAAGCATGTGAACCTGTTGTTTTCTTGTGAAATTAGAATTGAAGCCATTGTTTAGTATGCTTTATAAGCTTCTACATAAGTTAAACTAGATATAAATAGGCGTGAACATTGGCAGTAGTGATATAAATCTCATATACCTACAACAAGAAAACAATCTTGAGAATTAGCTGTAGTAATCAATTAGAGCAATCCATGTTTTCCTCAAATGTTCATAAATATCATGTGCTTACATACAGTTCATTTTGTGGCACTCTCTGTTTCTGTATATCACCATCATTTATATGTTTTATCCCATCCATTGATTACCTCACATCACCACCACCCATTCACGGCATCATATGAGCACCTCCATTGTCATACCCTCTTTTCCACCCTTTTCTTCCACATTCACCATGTCACAATCACACTATTCCATATCCAGCCATGCTTTTGTCAATTCCCTGCGCATGCATCATACCCAGTATTGCTGCAATCACAGCGATATCACCATCTGTCAACTGCTGCATGAATCCTATGATGATTCTGAGGATTTGGCAGCTTACCCTGCATTATGCCTTTGTCTCATAGCTGGTTATCTTCAACAAACTCCCTCACAGTACATCCTGCACGCATACAGGGAATCATCTTCAGCCCTCATCAACACCACATCTCCTTCAATGTATTACCTATTACACAGCACATTTACAGCACTATTGCATCCCTTATACACAAACTACCACCTTCCAACTCAGCTCCATTTTTACAGCATCTGTACATGTATTTCTCACTATCAATACATGGTTCATTCATAAGAACTCACCCAGGCTTCATATTCTCATACAGTATGTGACATTCCTACCAACCTGTCCCCATGATCCCGCTTCAGCCACATGCTGGATGAAGGAATCACTGCATATTGAGATTCGTTGAATAACAAACCTGACAGTTTACCACTCTCAGATTTGTATATGCCAAATAGAAAATTATGGTACAAACTTTCAGAGATTGCTATCTCATCAAAAAAAAAATCGGTAGGCATCCTGCTATATCTAAAAAAATTTTGTTGTGAAACTCTGATCCATCAGTCAGCCTGTAGATATGACATAGAAACACTTGATGTGTTGATATCTGATTTTTTTATGAAACTGCATATATTTGGGCTTAATATTTAATACATATATGCTTTTCTGCAGGTAAGACTTCCACAGGTTTAGTATGCATTTATTCCCAATTACAATGAATTCTTTCCCATTAGTGTAACATGCTATATGTACCTTATCTCATTTAATTTGCCATCAACTTAGAATGCTATCGATACATTCTGAGATGTACATGTTTTCCTTTTAGCTTTTAGAAATATATATATGTATAATTAGTTTGCAATATGATATTTCTTTGCCTTGTACTAACCTACATTTTGCAGGAAATATATAAAAAAGGCTATCTCTCTTCTTGAAATGAAATTTCAAGTTCCAGTTGATGATGTAATAAGATAGACCTTAATGAAAACTCTACATTTCCTGTTTTAGATAGAATGGATGAGCATTGTAAATATCATTGAATTATTTATTTTTCATGCATTTTGCCTTTATTTGTCAAATTCTCACAAATGGGAACACGAATGATACGTGCACCATTTCATAAGAGGTAATTAATCCTAAGTTGATGATTCACATCAATGGCCATAGTCAGGATGTGAACAAAACTTAGTGTTTTTATCTTTTATAAAATAACACTGGATCCACACTGGATCCCTTTTCAAAATTCATCATATCTTCCTTAAATATTTTCTTCTTTTATCAGGATTTAACTTAAAATTAACTCAAAATATATACCAATGGCCATAGTCAAGGTATATTGAGAGTTAATTTCATTTTAAATTCTATAAAAGCACCGAATGCATTTCATTCTTCACCTGAATTCAAATGTAGATTATTATATAATACATTCAATGACCATAGTCAAGAATGTATTATATTTTCAATCTTATTTCAATTCATGTAAAGAATGAAATATGATTTTCAAAATCCAAAATTCAAAATTATTTAAAATTCATTCATCATTTAGGATAGAACTGCATCATATTTTCTAAATTCTTTTTCATAAATCCAAGTGATTCATTTCTTCATTTCTCAGATCAAATCCTATTCATAAAATTCAAATTCAACTCTATTTCTCAAAAGGATTCAAGAATTCAATTTCAAAGTCCAATTTGACTTTGAAAACTTCAGAATCATCTTGTACTTTAAATTCCAAAATTCAAGTTTTCAAATTCAAAGTCCAATTTGACTTTGAAATTCATTTATATATTCAGAGTTCAAATCAAAATTCCAAGTGCAAAGATAGATCCTAATCTCAACTTGGATCCAGATTTCCAAGTATAAATCTCCATTCTTTGGATCTCAGATTTTAGATCCAAAATCCATTCTAGGATCCCGTACCTGATTCTACTCTGGATCTCAGACTTCAGATCCACTCCATTTTAGGATCTAGAATCCAATTCTACATTGGATCTCAGACTTTAGATCCAAAACCCATCTTAGGATACAGAGTCCAACTCTACATTGGATCTCAGACTTCAAATTCAAATCCATCTTAGGATCCAGAATCCAATTTCATCTTGGATCTCAGACTTCAGATCCACTCCATCTTAGGATCCAGAATCCAATTTCATCTTGGATCTCAGACTTCAGATCCACTCCATTTTAGGATCCAGAATTCAACTCTACATCTTGGATCTTAGACTTCAGATCCAAATCTATTTTAGGATCCAGAATCCAGTTCTACCTTTGGATATCAGACTCCAGATCCAAATCCATTCCAGGATCCAGAATCCAATTTCATTCCCAAGTCCAACTTTTCAAATCCAATTCCATTTCATTTCCGGATTTCAAATCTAATTCCATTTACAGAGCCCCTCTGGATTTCTTAAATTCATTTCTATTTTTAAATACCATTTGATTTTCTCAGATCCATTCTAAAATTCAAATTCAATATCACTTCAAAATTTCATCTTCTTCTCTTAAATCCATGATTAAATTCAAAGTCCATTTCTGACTTTGAAACTTCATTTCCTTTTATTTTAAAGCTTCAAATCATTCCTTCTCAAAATCAAGATTTATTCTTCCAACTCTAATTTACTTTAAAGACTTAGAACTCCTCTGATCTATCTCAAGTTCTAAGTTAAATCCAATCATTTCTTCACTCCCTTATCAAATTCATCTCAGAATACTTGGAAATTTTCAAAACATCTTTCAAAAGGAGCATACATCCTTGCATTGCACAAGCATGATTCTTTGTGCATTTAGATCTTTAGGATAAATTCTTAGATAATATTTAGGCAAAGCAAAAGGCATAGATTCGATCCTTGGATCGATTACCCCTGGTAAAGGCGCTAGGAACGGTCGAACCTTGTACCGACGAGCGAATCCCGTCTCTCCATTTTCCCGCAATATATTTCAAAACGGAGGCAAGTAATTTTCTAAATATTTTCAAATCGAGGTCAAGTGAGACCCCGCAAAAGAGTTCCTCTTCTCTCTTTCTCTCTCTCTTTTCTCTTCTCTCTTTCTTTTCTTTCTTTTATTCTTCTCCCTTCAAAAAAGAGGAAAATAAAGGTTGGAAAAGGAAAAGAGAAGGAAGAGAAAGAAACCACCAAGTGAGGAAAAATTTTGCGATGATCACAAGGTAACACTACTTCAGTTCCGTAAACGAGTTTTGAAGGAGTGGCATTAGTCGGAGTCCGAATGGTGGTTCGGTATGCCCAAAGTGCATCATGAATTTTCTCATGCCAATCTCGACATGTTTTCACAGTCCTTTCCAAATTGCGGATCAAAATCTTATTGGTAGCCTCTGCCTAACCATTCCCTTGAGGATAATAAGGAGCTGAGAAATGATGACAAATCTTGAACTTGGAACAAAAGGTTTTCATCCTCTCATTCTTGAAATGGCTTCCATTATCTGAAACAATATCATGTGGTATGCCGAAGCGGCAAAGAATATTTTTATGAATGAAAGAAACCACATGGCGGCTTCTATTGTGCGTAGAGTAACAACTTCAACCCATTTGGTGAAATACTCTGTAGCAGCCAGGAAATATTTGTGGTCGTTGGAAGCGGGAGGAGTAATTGGGCCTACGACATCGAAAGCCCACATAGAAAAAGGCCAAGAAGAAACAACTGATTGTAGATATGCGGCTGGTGCATGAATGGAAGGTGTGTGCATTTGGCACTTGACGCACTTCTTCACAAATCGATGGCAGTCTTGTTGCATGGTTTTCTAGTAGTACTCTGCTCGGATGATCTGTTTGACGAGAGTTTGATAGCCAACATGGCCACCACAAATCCTTTCATGTGCCTCTTGGATAATTTTCATAGCTTCTTTTTTGTCTAAGCATCTCGCATACTCATAACTGAACCCACGGCGGTAGAGGACATTGGCAAGGATGAAATAACGAGTAGACATGTGATGAATTGCACGCTGCTCCCTTTTTGCCATTTCTAGTGAAAATTCACCAGTCTTAATAAAATTTTTGATATCTTGGTACCAAGGCTTCTCTTTCTGATCGACCTGATTTACTTGCATGGTTGAACTGAAGGCGGGTTGCTCAAGCCTACCAACTTTGAAAGAGCGACATGATTCGCTGCCTTTAAAGGATAAGACGGAGCCCAGGCTGGCTAAGCCATCGGCTATTTGATTATGCTCTCTCCTGATGTGATTGAGCTGAAATTCTTTGAAGCTGTCCACAAGGGCTAGGACGATCTTATGATAGGGGATCAATTTTGAATCTTTCACCTGCCATTCAGTGTTAACTTGACCGACAACAAGTAATGAATTACCAAAGGCATGCACTCTCTTGACATTGAAATTTTATAGAATTTTGAGGCCTTGTATTAGAGCTTCATACTCGACCATATTATGAGTGCATTGGAAACCAAACTTGAGAGAAAAAGGGATCATTTCTTTTCTGGAGTGATTAACAAAACTCCAATCCCTATGCCAGACACGTTTTTAGAGCCATCGAAGAATAGGTACCAAACTGAAAGTTGCTGGACATTATAGATATGCTCATCAGGAAAATCATCTTCTGCTTTTATTTCTTCTGTCAGGGAAAGTCTGCCAACTGATCTGCGATAGCTTGACCTTTAATTGACTTATGAGAAACATACTCTAAGTCATATTGCATTAGAAGGACCTGCCATTTTGCAATCCGTCTAGTGACAAATTGTTGTTCAAGAATATATTTGAGAGGATTAAGCTTTGATAAGAATTTGATTTCAGATGTCAACAATTAATGTCTTAATTTCTGATACATCCAAACTAGAGCTAGACAAGTCTTCTCCATCTGAGAATACTTCTTCTCATAGTCAATGAAAGTTTTGCTCACATAGTGTATGGCGTGCTCTATCAGGCTGCCCTCTTCATACTGTGCAAGGAATCCACCACAGGCATTCTGATTGACGAAAATATATAATAAGAGAGGCTTTCCTAATTTTGGCAGCTTCAAAACTAGTGGATTAAGGAGATACTGCTTGATGCGCTCAAACGAGAGTTGACATTCCGATCCCCATTCAAATTTTACTCTTTTTCTAAGCAAATGATTGAAAGGTTCGCATCTCATGGCCAAATTGGAGATGAAACATCGAATAGACTGAATACACCCTGAAGGCTTTGTAATTCCCTCAGATTAGTTGGAGGTGGCATATCAATAATTGCTTTTGCTTTAGCAGGATCTACCTCTATTCCTTTTTTGCTGATTATGAATCCAAGCAATTTGCCAGACTCTACTCCGAAGACACATTTCTGAGGATTAAGTCTCAACTTGTAAAGAATAAGTCTTTCAAAGACTTGACCAAGAGCATCGAGGTGATCTTCCTCTTCTTTAGACTTGACCAGGATGTCATCTACATATGCGTCCATATTTTTATGCATTTGATCGTGAAAAATAACGACCATTTCCCTCTGATAGGTTGCCCCAGCATTTTTTAGCCCAAATGGCATTACAGTATAGCAGAAGGTTCCCCATGGTGTAGTAAATGAAGTTTTTGACTGATCATGGATGGCCAGTTTGATTTGATTATAGCCTGAATATCCATCTATAAAAGAAAACATGGCATGACCTGCTGTGCTATCGATCAAAAGATCAATATTGGGGAGTGGATAATCATCCTTTGTGATAGCCTTATTGAGATCTCTGAAATCAATGCAAATCCAGACTTTGTCATTCATTTTAGGAACTACTATGATATTTGCCAACCAATCTGGGTAATCAATGGCTCGGATGAAGCCTGTTTTTAACAAATCTTTCAGTCCTTCTTTAACTTGCTACTCAACTCGAGGGTCCAATTTCCTCAGTTTCTGCTTGATTGGCTTGGAATCTGGTTTCAATTTGAGTCGATGCTCAGCCAGCTTGGGATCTAATCCTGGCATATCTTCATAAGTTCAGGCAAATACTTCTTGATGTTGCTTAAGGAATTGGATGAGTCTTGCTTTTTCATCTGCATTTAGACTCGAGCCGATTTTGAGGATTCTCGGATCATCTTCTGAACCAATGTTGATATCCTCAGTTGGATCTTGAACCAAAGATGATGGTTCATCCTACTTCTAAATGTGAGCAAATTCTGACAATTCTTGAATAGTTGAATCAAACTCTGCTAGCTCTTTGGTCTGCTCTGTTGCTTGGCTGACCTCTGCTTTGACCTTTATTTTATGAATCCCTGCCAGTTTTGACTTCTTTTAGGAGAATTTGGGATTGATAATGAACTTCTTTATTGATTCAAGGGCTATGTTTTAACGGTTTTGAAAATGTCAAGAAAGGTTTTTAAGAGAAAGTATAAGCCCAAAACAATTTTTTTGTAAAAAAGCAAAGAACAATGGCACAGACAAAATATAAGCAAGAATGATAGATGCCCAAATATGAAGAGAAGATTAAGTTTTCATTGATTAGAGAATAAGATATTTACAAGACTGATAAAAAGATTGGGACTGTGTTGTCTCTACAAGATTAACTAAGAACAGAAAAGCAAGAAAAACTAAGGCATCATCTTCCTCATTTGGTTCCTCTGACAAATACGGTTCTCTTGCTGGAAGCTTGGCCAACGAACCCCAACCCTGAACTATCTGAATGTCGAGCAGGAATGATCGGCTCCACTATACCGTCTTCATTTTTTCCCATGCCTCAGAATGGCTGGTACCTGTGTTTTATCAGCAGATCAAATCCCTTTCTGGCTTTGGAAAACTGAGAAAATAAGGGATGATCTTTGAAGGAAGTGTAGTTGATACGTCCTCCCAGTTTGAAGAAATAGGGTCCTTGCCATTGAACTATTGCTGCCATGTTTTCTTCTTCTTGGACATCCTTCAGCTTCAGCATTTCTAAACTCTCACTGAGGTTGATCTCATCACTTTCTCGGATGCTTGGAATGTCTGCTATAAATGTTGGACGGGGAATCATAGGCTGTGGCAGCCTCTCTTCGGGATCTTCTCACAGAATGGTGGTGATCATCCCTCCCTTGGACCATTTTATGCATTGGTGGAGGGTTGACGGAACAGCATTGACATTGTGGATTCATGTTCGTCCCAACAGAAAGTTGTAGGTTGGCAGCACATTGACGACGTGGAACAAGACTGTATGCACTGAGTAGTTAATAAAAATTTCCAGAAAGATCTTGCCCTTGGCAGTCTGCCCATGGTTATCGAAGCCGTAGATTGTAATTGGATTGGGCATGTATTCTTCCTCTTTCAATCCCAAGGCTTTCGCTATCATCTTCGGGCAAATATTGAGGTTGCTGCTTCCATTTACAAGCACATGTGGGACAGTCATGCCCCTAGTCCTTACCACGATGTATAACGCATTGTTATAAAAGGAATGAGGTCTTGGCAAATTCTCATCTTAAAAGGTGATAGGCGCATTGGTCATCGCCTGGTTTACAATCTGTGCCATATCTTTTGGAGTAGTGCCTGGCTTCACCTTCATTTTTCTTAACAGATCATTTAGCATTTCTTGATGCTTTAGGGAATCATGAGTCAATTCTAGGATTGAAATGTTGGAGAGCGTTGTGACTGGCTTCTGGAGTAGATTGGCTAGTTCTTTAGCTGCCTTGGAGGTTTCTGCTTCTTCTGCAAGGACTTGCTTTTTAATGAACTTTTTGGGGAAACCTGGGCCCTTTTTGTTCTCAATTGACGAGTTCATCTGACTTAGAATTGATATGATGTTCATTTTCTTGGGTGTAGGCTAGTCTCGATGCAGAACCATGACCTGATGTTGGAGACTTATGTTCTCGTTGGAGCATGGACATATATGGCTTTGTGAAAGAAATGAGCATTCTAAGATGGTTGCTGTGGAATGATTCAGGAATGGAGCTGACAAGATTTCAATTTTACCTTCCTCTTCATCTTCTATGAGGATGTTTTTGTTAATACAATCTTGGATCAAGTGCTTCAGGACGAAGCAATACTCTGTATTATGCCCCATTGCCCTGTGGAGCTTGCAGAACTTCTCCTTGAATCTTCCCATGATCACTGGAGGATCTGCGATTTTGGAAAGTTTAACCATTCCATGGGACAGTAGGTATTCCAGCACTTTTTCCAGAGGCTGATCTAAAGGAGTAAATTTGCGATCCCTACTCCAATTGATGTGTTTGGATTTTTCCTGAAGATCCCCTTTTAGTTGGGGACTGCTTGAGAGAGGCTTGTCATTGTTCTTGAAGAACTTTCCTTTCCGCCCTCTGTTCTGATCAGGCTTTATGCCACTGTTATCACCTTTCTTGCTGCTACTACCATGACTATCGCCTGGGGTGTCGGTCGAGTAAGTAAAATGTGCCTTTTTCTTTTGATCTTGGGCATTCTTGACCAGAGTAATGCCCTCATACACTCTATTCTCCATTCCCATTTCGAGTCATTCTGCTTGTTCTGTTAGCTTAATAAATGATTTGGAGGGGTATGTGGAAATGAGACTTCTCAAAGGCTGCGAGAAGTTGTTGAGGATAATTTGGAGGGCATGTTCCTCAGAGATGGGATTCCTCATTTTTTTGCAAATACTTCTCAATTTACAGATGAAGTCCCTGGCCTTCTCATTGCCTTCTTGCCTGAGATTGTATAAATGATTGAGCATGGGCAGAGCTTCTGTGTTGAACAGAAACCGTTTGATGAACATGTTAACAACCTTGTCGAAATCTCTCAATTCAATGGAGTTGACATGCTCTGCATACCATTTGACAGTTATGCCTTCCAAACTGTGGGGTAAGCATAGGAAGAGAGCACAGTTATCTTCGCTGAACCTGGCGCATTCTGCGAAAAACATCGCAAGATGGACCTTGGGATCGTCGGATCCATCGAACTTAATGAACTTTCTGGGGAGATTTTTCAGATTATTATCCCCTTCCAATCCGAGGTAGAAGTCCTGCCAGGTATATGATTTCTTTCCTTTGTCTCAGATTTGCAGATCCTTGACTATCTTAGTCAACGCTTGGATTGGATCTTCTGCGGGGGGCCCGTACTTAGGTCTGTTCACTGATATAGGCTCTTCAGCCACCCTCTTAGATTGTCGTAGATGTTTTAGGATGAACATCAACTGCTCTTCTTCTTCAGAATCCTCTTCTGCCGATTCTATTTCCTTAGAGGTGCTGTCACGTTGGGTTTTCTGCTTACTGATCTTGACATGCTTTTTTATGGGGTTTCTCCTGACTTTGCTTTTGGATGATGTTTTCTTCGGACCAGCACCAGCCTGCTCAGACATCATTTTTGACATCATCTTCTGAAAGATTTTATACATGGAAGGGTCAACATCATCTTCCTCTTCTAAGTCATGTCCCCTGGACAATCTGGGAGAGTTCATTTCTTCTTTCTTGCTGTCACTGTGCTGCTGAACGGTTTGCTTGCCAGTTCTTGTCTGAACCATTTTTGAGATGCCAAAAGTTCTCCTGCAGAATAAGGGAGTGGTTAGAGTGTGGAAGGAACTTTTTGAAAACCAACATTTCTTGAGAAAAGCAAGAATGAAAGACTTTGGTAGACAATTTTTAAGAGGTTATCCCATTACCCGGGATCGGGTCATCACAAGACTTGTGATAATTGTGTCACCATTTTCATGATGACGGAAAGATGTGCCTTGTTACCTAGGCGAGGTCATCAACCATGATAAAAGATATTGAAGAAAAATAGGAGGAATGTCCCATTTACCAGGGATGAGGTTGTCACCAGAATTATGACCATTTATGCTATAAAATGAATAAAAGAATAAAACTTGGCCCAAAAATTTAACTTTATTGATGATAAATTCAAAGACAAAAAGAGGGCGGGCAGATAGTTTGCCACCACTCTTGATATTCAGAAGATACATTTGATCCAGGAAATACAAATAGAGAAATGAAGGAATCCCAAGTATATTTGGTTACATGGTATGCTTCAGACCATTGATCCGACTGCAGATTGAATTCTGGCGTGTTACTTGTCGGGAAGCGAATGTTGGCATGAACCTGCCGCTGCGAAAACTGTCTAAGACACCTTTCTGGCTGATAATCGACACAGAAGAAGGGGCCAAGCAATCTGTAGCGCTTGTTGCGAGCATAAGTGTAGCGAGGAACTGATTCTCTCCTGTCGAAGAAATCCCAAACGATCTTTTCCTGATGCAGTTTCTCGATCAAGGCTCGACACTGACTGACAGACTTTGGCTTCTTACTGTTGAATCTAAAGGACCTGGCCTTTGATGGTACATGTCGCAAGAACCATGACTGCAGAGCATAAGTGCATCCTTTCACCCGAATGGTCTCTCCAAGAGCGAAACGAGCCAAGCCTCGGTAAAGAAAAGCTAAGGCTGCCATGGAAACTGAAAGCTGATGGGTCTGCTTGCTTCCCCATATTCGAAAGAGTTTGGCAACTCTCATATCGATAAAATTCTGACCATCTTGAAAGAATGCTAATCCCACTGTGCATAGGACCATGGCATGCTGAACTCTATCTTTTTCTGCCCGAGACAAGGTGTCAACCTCTTCGTAAGCTCCGTACTTGCGGTAGAGTCCAAATAGGTAGATGAACTAACTTTCATTGATCTCAGTGAGAGGCCAAGATCTACTCCCTGTTGCTCTGGCTAATGCTTCTCGAACATCTACCCCTTTGATGTTGATCAGGAACTGTTGCTCGATAGGATCATCTGGATGACTAGTTGATTTGGGCAATCCCATAATGTTATTGAATTTGTCCATCAGTAGAGTCATCTTTCTCTATGAAAATCAAAATGTACAGGTACGTGGATTCCACCATTCTGCCATAGCTTGAATCAGACTTCCGTTGATGGTTCGCTTGCCCACTGCTGATGCCATCTCCAATCCACAATCTTCCAAGTGGTCTGGGAACATACGTGAGAAGGTGGCGAACCAAGAATAATACCACCGAGGGAAGAAGGGATAAGACTGGATAACCTGATGATCCAGGGATACATCCTTTATCTGATAGAAGACATGGTCTCTGGGAAAGACAACATCAAGGGAATTGGCTGCCATCAGAATGATATTGGGGCAAAAAAATGAGGAGAATTAGATGAAATGCAGGGCTTACGGATAGACCTTTGAAGAATAGATACAAACCTGGAAAAAAAAATTGAAAGATCGAGGAAATTTTAAAAGAATTTTCCAGGGTTTTGAAGGAAATTTGATATGAAAAGGAATGTAGGTAGAGGAAAAATACGTATGGGTTTTTCAAAAATAAAGAGAGAATTTGAAATAATATACCCGAGGTTTGAAAAAGGTTTGACATATACAGGAGAATACAAGAAAACATCACATAACCACAGCTGCACAAACAAGTATGTGCAAACAGCACTCCCTAAAGGCTGACTCTAAATGCAATATTTTAAAATGGCTTGTAGGACCTGTGATCATCGCAAAAAATTTTCTCTTGTGGTTTCTCTCTCTCTTCCTCCTATTTTCCTTTCCAACCTCTATTTTCCCTTTTTAAAGGGGAAAATAACAGGCAAAAAAGAAGAGAGAAGAGAAAAGAAGAGAAGAGAAAGAGGAATTCTCTTGCGAGGTCTCACTTGACCTTAATTTTAAAAATATTTAGAAAAATTACTCGCCTCCATTTTGAAAATATTGAGGGAAAATTTTTGAGATGGGATTCGCTCGTCGGTACGAGGCTCGACCGTTCCTGGTGCCTTTACCAGGGGTAATCGAACCAAAGATAGAATTTATGCCTTTTAGCTTTGCCTAAACATTATTTAAGAATTTTATTCTAAGTCAAAAAATGCACAGAGAATCATGCTTGTGCAATGTAAATGCAGAAATGTATGCTTTTGAGAAAACACTTTTGGAAATATGAGATTTTCCAAGTGATTCTGAAATAAATGTGATAATAGAATGAATGAATGATTTTTGAATAGTTGAATTTTAACTTAGAACTTGAGATAGGTCTGAAAAGATGTTTAAAGTTCTAAGTCTTTGAAATAATAAGAGTTGGGAAAGTAAATCTTGATTTGAAAAGAATGATTTGAAGCTGACAGAAAAAGAAATGAAGTTTCAGAGTTAGAAATGGACTTTGAATTTTGAACCTGGATTTAGGAGAGGAGATGAAATTTGAAATGGAATTGAATTCCAAATTCGAAGTTTCTTAAATCAGAATGAGAAATCCAAGTTGAGTTTGAAAAATAGAATTGGGTTTAAGAGATCTAG
Organism: Nuphar pumila; assembly: GCF_984573655.1. Lineage (NCBI taxonomy): Eukaryota > Viridiplantae > Streptophyta > Magnoliopsida > Nymphaeales > Nymphaeaceae > Nuphar > Nuphar pumila. Next base: position 65,028,423 of record NC_143249.1, read on the forward strand.
ATGAGATATGAAAAATGGAATTGGTTTTGGAATTTGGGAATTAAGATAGACTTGGATTTGAAATCTGGCATTCTAAATGGATTTGGATCCGAAGGCTGAGATCCAAGATGGGATTCGGATCTGAAGTATGAAATTCTAAATGGAATCTGGATCCATAGTCTGAGATCCAAAATGAGATTGAATTCTGGAACCCTAAACTAGAATTGGATCTGAAGTCTGAGATCCAAAATGAAGTTGAATTCTGAAATCTAGATTCCTAAATGGAGTTGGATCTGAAGTCTGAGATCCGAAAGGAAGTTGAGTTCTGAAATCTGGATTCCTAAATAGAGCTGGATCTGAAGTCTGAGATCCGAAATGAAGTTGAAGTCTGGAACCCAAAATGGAGTTGGATCCAAAGTCTGAGATCCAATATGGAATTGGACACAGAATCTGGATCCAAAGTGGAATTGGGTTCTGTCTTTGGATTTAGAAAGCCCAAATGGGACTTTTGAAAGATGGATATGGGTTTTGAAAACCCAGATTGAGTTCAAAACTTTGAGATTTAGAATCAATCTCTAACTTTGGTTTTTGAGAATCAAGACTCAATCTTTAGATAGAACTTTTGAAGATAAAGAATAAACTTGATTTTAAAGTTTGAATTTGAAATCAAAAGATGAATCAAAAGTTTTAAATTGAACTTTGAAATTGAATTTGAGATATTGAATTTGAATTTTCAAAATGATCTTGGAGTTTTGATTTGAAATTTGAATTTTGAATATAAAAATGAATTTCAAAGTCAAATTGGACTTTGAATTTGAAGCTTGAATTTTGGAATTTAGAAAATGAATCAAGAATTTCAAAGTTAAATTGAACTTTGAATTTGATTGGAGTTTTGAATATAAAATGAATTTGAAATTTCAAAGTCAAATTGGACTTTGAAATCGGATTTTGAAAATGAGATAGAATTGATGAATTGAAATAAAAATTGAAGAAAGATATTCAAGATCACAAGGATTTTGAAAAAGGAATTTTTGAAATTATGATGCAATTCTATCCTAAATGATGAATGAATTTAAAGAATTTGAAATTGGATTTAAAAAGGCATATTTTATTCTTTAAGTGAATTAAAATAAGATTGAAGATATAATACATCCCTGACTATGGTCATTGAATGTATTATAAAATAATCATATTTAAATTCAGGTAAAGAATAAAACATATTTTGGTGCTTTTATAGAGATTAAGATGAAATTAACTCTCAATATATCCTGACTATGGTCATTGATATATATTTTGAGTTAATTTTAAATTAAACTCTGATAAAAGAAGAAAAATATTTATAAATATGATGATTTTTTAAAAGGATCCAGTGTGGACCGAGTGTTATTTCATAAAAGATGAAAATCCTAAGCATTGTCCACATTTTGACTATGGTCATCAATGTGGGTCGTTTGCTTAGGATTAATCACCTCCTATTAGAATGGTTCACGTGCCATTCGTGTTTCCCATTCGTGAGTTTTTTAGATAAACGAGAGAAATGACATGGAACAAGCACTTCTAAAAGGATATACATGCTCATACATACTAATCTAAGCTGGAAATGTGAATTCTCATTAATATCTGGCTATTACAAACTTGAATTAAATTTGAAATTTCAACTTCTAAGCTAAGAAAGGAGATGACTTTCCCTATACATTTCCTGGAAAAAAAAATAGAGTTAGCGAAAATGAAATATATAAAAGCAGACAAAAATACTATCTCGAAAATGAGATGGACAAGATCATGCCTAACGATAAAATTAGGCATTTAGAATGCTTACATGATGTGCTATGCCAATGAGAGAATGCAGGTTAGAATGCTTATGGGTGCACTATATCCATGAGAAAGTGTTTTAGAATGCATGCCTAACAATGAAAGTGCAAAAACTTGATTGAGAACTGGCAAAATGTTATAATGATGATGTTTGGGGATGAAGTGTATTTTGTAGTATGGTGAAGCTGGAATATGTTTGGAGAAAAAAATGTAGAACATGAAGTGAATAAGAGCATGAAAAATGCAGATGCATGAATGGTGTAGGTGAATGAGGCAAGTAAATGGACAACGAGTATGAAGGTGGATAGGCAAGAGAGTGGTGTTGTCATTGGATACAGTAGATGGTATGTAACTGAATACAAGGGCAGGTGAAATTGTGATTTTTGCAGAAAAATGGGTGTGTGCAAATCAAGTGGACAGTATGCAACATGTTGTGCAAGTCATGTTATGATATGCTGCAGCTGGTTTAGATGAGAGTATGGGATTTGCGTGGGATTGCAAAATATGGGGGATGGGGGGGGGGGGGGGTATATGGGAGGTAAATGGAAATGCAAGGTACTACAACATGCTGAAGGTGACTAGCACCTCTGCTAACGCCCCTAAGGAAATCATAGTAGTGGATAAGCATTGCTGCAAATGTCAGAACAAACGAGACACAGCAATGCATTGGCACTGCTATATGCTGGCAGAAAATTAGAGCAGATGTTGTGCAAGTGGGGAATGCTGTGCTGATAGGTGATAGTGCCAGCAGAAATTACAGGAAACAAAGACATATACAAGCTTGAAATTAAATCTAACAGTTATTATCCAGTCATGCGCTACATTCTACATAGCTAACCGAGCTCCATTAACATCAATTTGAGTAGACCATGAGGCAGTCCCTCACCTATGTTTTAGAAGGTCAACTTGACAGCGAAATCAATCCCCAAAGACGATAGCATTTCACAAGGTTCAGACTCAAGGATCCAGAAATACATTTATGGATCAACAACCTCAAAGAAGAAATAACAGTGCTCTTTAAAAACAGACTAATAGCTTAGCAGATGACCTAAAAAAAAAAGAAAAAAAGGTTTCAGTCCATGACCAAGTGTGACAATATCATCACAACTATTTATCATATGCGATGGTTACTGGAATGGATCAATGCAACGATGATTGGCATATGATTACAGCAGGTGAGTGGGTGCTGCTGAAGTAGTAATGTAGATGAAGTGGTTGAGGTGGTGAACATGCTGTGAAGGTTGGAGGGGTAAGTTACTAACGGTGGAAGGTGAGGTAGCTAATGAAGGTAAGACGGGATACGTGCGGGGGAAGATGTTGACAATTAGGTGAATGGCTGTGTGGAAGAGGTATGGCTCATATAGATGGTGGAGGACAGGATATTGAATGAAATCTGATGTTGTAGGTAGTGTGAGAGGATTGCATCAATGTGGTGAGATACATTACTAATGGATCCACAACAGTATAGTAATTCAAGGATGTTTGACAATTAAAATAAATAAATAAAAAAAATAAAAAAATGCTACATAAGTAAATGCAAACCTTCCAATGACATCTGGGCCCAGAACACAAGCACATTAGCAGAAATATATATAAGAGCCACATTCTTTGTAACAACATGAACTAATTCTTGAAATTCTATAGGGTAAACCAGTAACATTCATTAAATCCACCAAATGTCAGTGAAATAACTTCAGATATTAGAGACTGAAGTTTAGAATCATATCACAATAAGTGGTTATGCTCATGGGGTATCTTAAAATAAAACCTTCTCTAAGATCGATTTTTAACTTTTGATGCATTTTTTTAAAATAACCAATCAGCAAGGGGTCATAATCACCAAGATGAGATCTAAATTGATATCTGACAGCGTGATTTAGAACACCGATTATCTGAATGTTTGCAGATCATTTCAGATTTTTAATCCCTTATCTTTGCAACAGATGAACAAACTCTATAGTGGCCTTTCACTAATAGAGCACCTGACAAATTTAGACCAAAAGAAGCAAGACAGGAAATAGATTCCTTTTTTATGCTGACGTGATTAACACCCCTAGGGAAGTTCATAACATCTGGAGATATGTAGCCATCAGATTACTGGGGCCATGAAGAGCATTACAAAATATACTGAGATACTTGCATTTAATCTCTATACTCATTCCAGGACCTGTGATTTATTGGTTGGGGCCATCGTGTTATCATAACACTTTAGATAACCCTCAGCTTGTTGGCCTGAGTCACAAATGCTTTTAGTGTATTTCTAACAGCATCATGATGCTGATCTTTCCCATACTACAATTGGGTATATACTCTCTCTTGCTTTTTCCACCAATGATGCCAGGAGTTTCACTGCTAATCTAGAAAACACTGCCAGCGGCATCATCAAGCTGCTGGAGCACAGTATTGAACAACCGGGTTTTCACATCACTCAACTTTAAAGCATTCCTTATTTTAGTTATTTAGCAGATCAGATATTTGCCACAGATTTATGATCCCAGTTTTGCCTCGAATGACAGAGAAAACGAGTAGTCTTGACATTTAATCAACAAAAGAAAGTAGGAAAACAGGATAGTCATGAATTGTAAAAGACGAGCATATTGTTTTGACAATAACCATGTAGTTCTGAATTGCAAAAGGATGGTAGAAATATCATCAAAGGGTTGGGTCAAACAGCTCCAAGAGCCAACATTCACTAGCAAAACAATCAAATTTATTCAGCAAAACAAAAATTAACTCCATGACATCTGACAAAATGCAATATAGGAAAAACGTACTAGACATCAAACCTGCAACAGTGAAACCAATTGGACATTTATACAAAGTTCTTGACATTGATATTCTAATTAAAAAGAATGTTTCACCCATACCTATTCTTGATATCAAATCAATTTCAACGATGGTGGTAATGAGAGCCAAAACACTTTAGATCCATCAACTGACATGGGCTTTACTTTAGCGAGATTTTAGTAACCCTTTGATTCATCTTCTCACAGGTATGGAGACTTTAGTGGGATGATCACTTTGTCATTCGAGGCCCCTTTTGGTGGTTTCCATCCGGATGCAATTTGTAGATTACAAAGAGAAGGGAGGGGGATTTGCAATATATATTTCAGAAAATGGATGAAAAACATCGCGAAATCAAACAACACCATGCTGAATTGGTGGATTGATGTGATAAAGAGCGAGGTATTGAAAGGTGTTTCGACTATTCCTGAACAACAGGCAGCCTCCCAAGGCATATCGAACTTAAAATTAAGGGGAAAATGCATAGCACACTGAGAATAACATGTAAAAAGACAAGAGAACAAATGCTACACCGTGAATCACATAGGAAACAAATGCAGATTAGAGCTAAACAAAATTAATCGTCAACACCAAAGCAATAAGACAAAACAAAATAAAAGAAAAGAAAATATTGGAATCGGGGATTCCCTTTTGCTATCGCACGTATGTGGGTCGGTCTTGCTATAAGCAGATCGACACCACTAACAGTGCTTTTATTGGGGAAACGAAGAAAAGAAAAAAAAAACAAATTAAAAAGATCGAAGACAAAAGAGGAAAAGAAAAAAGATTACTTACCGCGCCTTTGTTGTTGAGGTTTAAACCAAAGAGGGCTGGAGTCGATCGGGCTCCTGTAGTTGCTTTTAGGAACTTAATTTCCTTAATCCTGATTGTTGGGCTTCGATCGAAGAATTGGCGATGACTCCTCGGCACCGCTGGAGAAGGAGAGTTGCGAAGAGCAAGTGGAGGGGTGATAACGGATTCGTGAAGGAGGAAATGGGGAGGTGATAACGGATGATATGGAGGGGAGCCTGCGGTTGCTTATGTAGAAACGGGAGGAAGGGTCGAGAAAGGAGGTTTGTTGGTGATGGAGGGTTGAGGCAAAGCAGGAGGAGGATGGGCGGAAGAGAAGGAAAACGATGGAAGAAGCTTTGTGAAGGAAGGCTGAGAGTGTGCAAAAGAGAGGGTTTTTTGTAAACCTAAAAAAATCTTCATTAAAAAGCTTTTATCAAAGGGCGAACCCCTGTTTTAAAAGAATTTTCAAAAGGGTGGTCCTTTTTCAAAAACTTTCTCAAAAAAATGGTTTTGGTTTAAAAGATGTTTTTCAAAAGGAGGTCTTCAAAAACTATTTTTTCCTTTTTTTTGTATTTTCCATTTTTTTTGGTATTTTTGAATAAAATTCTAAAGATCTAGGCAAAAAAAAAGTATTTTGGTATTTTTGGGAAATATTTACAAGAAGAGAGGTTTTCTAAAAATTTGGGTTTGATTTCTTCAGAAAATGAGTTTGGATTCAAAATTTTAAAAGATTTTCGAGTTTTTAACCTCGAATTGAGGAATATCAAGTAATGAATCCAAACGGATGCCGAATGGATTGTCCGAGCTATTCAAAAACTATTTTTGTAATTTTAATTTGAAAATTGGACAACGAGGCTTAGATTTGGATTTTGGCAATGGACTCGGATCCGAAACTGAGTTAGATGTGTAAAAATGAATTTAATTTTAATAAAATCTGAGAAGTAACTGGAATTTAGATTTAAAACTGACTCAATTACTCAGAAAATGGGGTAAGGGGAAAAAAGGAATATTTATAAGATTTTTGAAAAATTTGGGGTGTTCACAGATGCCCCTCTTTGCTACTAAGCCGGTTGAAAGCCGAGCTTTGTGGCAAAGAAAACACTTCAAATTTTGAAAATGTCCCAGTCAGCAGATCTGAACTGGGTGTGGAAGAATTTATTTGAAAGACATGATTTCAGGCTTAAAACCTTATCTTGAATGGCCTTGGAGAGACGAAATCCTCGAAAAATGATATAACTGGATAACAAGAAATGAGGAAATTATGATGGGACTTTGAGCAAAAATCCTGAAATGATGAAAGATAAGAATTTAGATCAAGTCTCATGGGTGAGACAAGATCAACCTTTTGGAATGACTCAGGTTTAGCCCTTAACCTGATGGGACAAAGATATATCAAGATGGATTGAGTTGGGAAAGGAATATAAGTGGACCTTGGTGGGACATTTTTTGGAAAATGCTTCATGAGATAAAGCTCAAGTAAAATCCTATCATGGATGGATATACAAAGCATGGATTCCTCAATGGGAAGAACCATGATGGGACTTGAAGAAAACACCTCGTCAAAACGAGGAATCTCGTCGGAACGAGACTCAGGTTTAACCCAAACCTGAAAAAGAAAGATACCTCGAAGGGTGAGGTTCAGGCTTAACCCTTAACCTGAAGGGGATGACCAAATGGAATCCTCGAACGAAGAAACCATGATGGGACCTTCGGAATTTGGATAAACAAATCCGAAAGGAGGTCTGCGAAATGAGGAAAATGGAGTTCCCTAAATCTTGGAAAAGGGATGATTTTGGGCATCTCATCGCTGAGACTAAATCAGCTTTTGAATTTGATGACCTCTCACAGAAAATACAGGTTTGACCCTTAACCTGGGTGGGTACAACCATACGACATTCTTAAAGAAAGAAACCGTGATGGGACAGGAAGAGATATCCCTCCTGAATGAGGCAACTCTTCTGAAAGATATAAACAACGCTAGGTTGCATCAAAATGGATATTAAATATTTATTTCATTCTTGGAATAGCTAGAAAATTTTGCCAATAAGATAAAATTGTAGTTGACTCAAACGCTTGAAAATGTGCACGTATGTGCAAAAGATATTCCCTCTTTTACCTAGAGTATTTCCTTCAGCGAGGTTAACTCCTTGGTCTTAAGAGTCAAATTCAAAATTTTAGCGCTGATGATTTTCTTCAAGGAAGCTATCAATTTCCTTGGTATGAGAAGAGAAGAAACATCCTTAATTTCCTAAAAGCAAGTAGTGAAAAGATGTTGATAAAAAAATTTTGCATAAGAAAAGATGACTTCTGACAATTTTGGCAGTTTGATATCTAGGTGTTTTTCCCATGATGATCTTTTTACACTCCTTTTGAGTCATTTGAGCTTTCTCGGGTTTTAACATCATCCTTTATTTTGGAGATGTCCTGACTTTTCTCTCTTTTTCGGGAGAAGGGTACGTCACAAACTTCTTCATCTTGGAGATATTCCGATCCTTCTTTAATCTTAGGGATTATATTGATGATATTGGCTCAAAAGGTCTCTAGATGATAGCAGAAATCAAATATCTTTTAGGGTTTGTTGAGAGGTTCATCATATTCGCCTTCATCTCGACGGTGATCTGAACTTTCCTTGGAAGGATCCGTCACAAACTCCTTCATCTTGGAGATGATCCAAATCTTCTTTGGCCCCGGGGGTCTAGCTCACATATTCGTCTTTATCTTGACGACAGTTGAGAGATCCCTTTTGCAGATATTTGATTGCAACTTGAATGGTTAAGAAGACATGGATTTAGTGGATTCTTTTATAGCTCAAGATATTTCCACTGCCTGATTGCCAGAAAATCGTTTTTAAATATGCGCCATAGCCATGATCAATATCAATTCGCTTATGGCTTTTCAACATCATTGAATATTTCTTTCACTAATCATATCGAGGACATTTTTTTCATCCTTTTGCTTGATCAACAGAGAAAAAGATTTGAATTTTATCCCTTTTTCGCAAAAAGTTTTACCTTATTGGGAAGAATACTAGAGGTAATCTGAGGTAATTTTTTTGTGCAGTAAGAATATTGGGATCAACAAATATTTTTAGCAAATTGGCAAAGTTTTTGAGAATCGTTTGTGAAATAATCATTTAATATAGATTTTGATAAGACCTTGAGTTGAAATTTGGGAAGGAATATTTAGATTTTGTTTTAACCGACCAGCTCGAAAGCAGGATTTTGATTGTTCAACCAGCTTGAAAGCAGGATTTTGTTTGACCGACCAGCTCGAAAGCAGGATTTTGATTGTTCGACCAGCTCGAAAGCAGGATTTTGTTTGACCGATCAGCTCGAAAGCAGGATTTTGTTTGACCGACCAGCTCAAAAGCAGGATTTTGATTGACTGACCAGCTCGAAAGCAGGATTTGTTTGACCGACCAGCTTAAAAGCAGGATTTGTTTGACTGACCAGCTCGAAAGCAGGATTTGTTGACCGACCAGCTCGAAAGCAGGATTTGATTGACCAACCAGCTCGAAAGCAGGATTTTTTGACCAACCAGCTCGAAAGCAGGATTTTGATTGACTGACCAGCTCGAAAGCAGGATTTGATTGACCAACAAGCTCGAAAGCAGGATTTTTTGACCGACCAGCGCGAAAGCAGGATTTGATTGACCGACCAGCTCGAAAGCAGAATTTTTTGTTCGACCAGCTTGAAAGCAGGATTTGTTTGACCCACCAGTTTGAAAGCAAGATTTGATTGACCGACCAGCTCGAAAGCAGGATTTGATTGACCGACTAGCTGGAAAGCAGGATTTTTTGTTCGAACAGCTCAAAAGCAGGATTTTGATTGACCGACCAGCTCGAAAGCAGGATTTGTTTGACCGACCAGCTCGAAAGCAGGATTTTGATTGTTCGACCAGCTCGAAAGCAAACATTTTTGTTTGACCAGCTCGAAAGCAGGATTTTTTGCTCGACTAGCTCGAAAGCAGGATTTTTTTGCTCGACCAGCTCAAAAGCAGGTTTTGAAATGGTAAGAATGATTGACATTGATAGAGTTGTGACCCGAAGGTTTGAGAATGATGGATATTTGATGAAATTGTAACCCGAAGGCTTGAACTTAATATACATTGATGAAGTTGTAACCCGAAGGCTTGAAAAGGATATACATTGATGAAATTGTAACCCGAAGGCTTGACATTGATAGACATTTGATGAAATTGTAACCCGAAGGCTTGAAAATGATAGACATTTGATGAAATTGTAACCCCAAGGCTTGACAAAATGGGAATTTGATGGCCCAAAGGTTGAAATTGGAATTAAAACTTTGAATTTTGATGAATGGTTAGTGCAAAGACTGAACCTGAGAGGTCAACTGATCAATCAGCCAGTCACTAGCACGAGCGCTACGCATACCAGTACGAGCGCTGGATTTTTCAAAAAAATGCCCCAGTATGAGTAGTGGGTTTTCTGACGGAGAGTTGAAGAAAAGGACACTGACATTCTAAGATACTTGAGAATTGAGCGAGAATGATTGTCGGTATTTTCAGGATTATCCCTTATCCTGAAGGGGAAGGAGGAACACCTCGAATGTCGAGGTTCAGGTTTATCCCTTAAAGGAGAAAAGAATAAAATTTAAAAAGTGGAGAAAATTTGAATAAATTTATGAAAATTTTGTTTTTGAAAAGAATTCTCACAGGTAGCTTTGTTGCTTCTGTGGGGGGTCTCACGATTATCCCTTATCTTGAATGGGAACACCTCAGACAACGAGGGTCAGGTTTATCCCTTAACCTGATTGGGAAGGAGAAAGAAAAAGAAAATACCTCATGGGAAAGAGGCATCAGGTTTATCATTTAACCTGAAAGGGTAGAAATTTGATAAAATTTGAGAAAAAATTTGATAAAATTGATGTAAACTTGATAAAAATATGAATAAAATGAATGAAACTAATGAAGATAACAAGATTATCTGAAAATTTATAAAATTTAAAAAAAAAACGAGTTTGTCTGATCCTGCCTGCAAACAAATTTTTGAAATATGAATTTATATATCTGTATATTAAAAAAAATGCCCCAGTATAACTGGAAAGGAATAATAATATTTGAAGAATGTTATTTGAGAAAAATAGGAGAACTTCAAAAATGAGATATTTAGAATAAAGAATTTTGAAAGAAATTTTTGACAAAATTAGGTCGACAAAATGATATCCCATTACCAGGGATCGAGTCGTCACAGAATCTATGACAATTGCTTTGTTACTCCATGAGGGAGAGTAACCAACTAAAACATGAAAGAAAATGCTATTTTCAAAAGGATATCTCTTGACGGAAAGAGATTTTATTTATGAAAAAATAAACAAAAAAATAGAATCAGAAGATACATTGGAAAATGAATTTAAAGATTTAAAATTTTGAAAATTTGCAGGCAGGATCAGAAGAAGTTTGAAGAGATCAGAAGAAGAAAAGGAAAATACACCTGGGTTTTAAAAACAAAGAAGAAATTTTGAATAATATATACCCAGAATTTTGGAAAATATAAGGGAAATATAAAATATCACATAATCACAGATATACAAACAACACTCCCTAAAGCTGACTCAAAATGCAATATTTGAAATAGCTGATAGGACCCTAATCCTAACTCTAAGATTTAGATCATCTGATTCCAATCAAGGTATGCCGATATACTCAAGCCAAAGCTCGAAGTACGTGGGCATAAAAATATCTCTCCGGTTCTAAGGTATTGGCTTCCCAACATCCTTGAGCACCTACCGCTATACATCGGACTATGGCCCTTAGGTACGTGATAGGGGGGCGCGAACCCAAATAGGTGGTCCAGTTGTGAGGCTCTCTCCCGAACTATGGTTCAGTGAGACATCCTAGCAACGTGAAGACTGAGACAATATAGGTAAGGAAGTTTTTCAAAAAAACATGTTCAACATGCAATAAAACCAGAAAGCTCTAATGCAACTCCTAAAGAGATTGAATTTAAATGAATAGAAGCATACACTTGCATACATTGTTTACATTCAATCCCTAGAATTGAGGAGAGTTGTATTTTAGACCTAAGTCTAATGTGAGCATGGAATAATCTCCTCAATATGGTCTTACCAAACCATACTTAGATCCTATATGCAATGATGTCAACTTAGGACAAAGTCTAGGCTCCTAAGGTTTGCATGGAAATGAAGCTGACATTTATAGAATAAAGACTTAGATAATATAAAAGCAAAGCAAAGGCATAGATTCAACCGGACGAAGATGAGTCCCATCACGGTCGCAAAAACTGTGATCATCGCAAAATTTTTCCTCTTGTGGTCTCTCTCTCTCTTCCTCCTCTTTTCCTTTCCAACCTCTATTTTCCCTTTTTAAATGGAAAAATAACAGACAGAAAAGAAGAGAGAAGAGAAAGATGAATTCTTTTGCGAGGTCTCACTTGACCTTAATTTTAAAAATATTTAGAAAAATTACTCACCTCCGTTTTAAAAATATTGCGGGAAAAATTTTGAGATGGGATTCGCTCGTCGGTACGAGGCTCGACCGTTCATGACGCCTTTACCAGGGGTAATCGAACCAAGGATCGAATTTATGCCTTTTAGCTTTGCCTAAATATTATTTAAGAATTTTATTCTAAGTCAAAAAATGCAGAGAGAATCATGCTTGTGCAATATAAATACAGAAATGTATGCTTTTGAGAAAACACTTTTGGAAATCTGAGATTTTCCAAGTGATTCTGAAATAAATGTGATAAGGGAATGAAGGAATGATTTTTGAATAGTTGAATTTTAACTTAGAACTTGAGATAGGTCTGAAAAGATGTTTAAAGTTCTAAGTCTTTTAAATAATCAGAGTTGGGAAAGTAAATCTTGATTTGAAAAGAATGATTTGAAGCTGAGAGAAAAAGCAATGAAGTTTCAGAGTCAGAAATGGACTTCGAATTTGAATTTTGAACCTGGATTTAGGAGAGGAGATGAAATTTGAAATGAAATTGAATTCCAAATTTGAAGTTTCTTAAATCAGAATGAGAAATCCATGTTGAGTTTGAAAAATTGAATTGGGTTTAAGAGATCTAGATGAGATATGAAAAATGGAATTGGTTTTGGAATTTGGGAATTAAGATAGACTTAGATTTGAAATCTGGCATTCTAAATGGATTTGGATCCGAAGGCTGAGATCCAAGATGGGATTCAAATCTGAAGTCTGAAATTCTAAATGGAATCTGGATCCGTAGTCTGAGATCCAAAATGAGATTGAATTCTGGAACCCTAAAAAAGAATTGGATCTGAAGTCTGTGATCCAAAATGAAGTTGAATTCTGAAATCTGGATTCCTAAATGGAGTTGGATCTAAAGTCTGAGATCCAAAAGGAAGTTGAGTTCTAAAATCTGGATTTCTAAATGGAGCTGGATCTGAAGTCTGAGATCCGAAATGAAGTTGAAGTCTGGAACCTAAATGGAGTTGGATCCGAAGTCTAAGATCCAATATGGAATTGGACTTAGAATCTGGATCCAAAGGGGAATTGGGTTTTGACTTTGGATTTAGAAAGCCCAAATGGGACTTTTGAAAGATGGATATCGGTTTTGAAAACCCATATTGAGTTTAAAACTTTCAGATTTAGAATCAATCTCTAACTTTGATTTTTGAGAATCAAGACTCAATCTTTAGATAGAACTTTTGAAGATAAAGAATAAACTTGATTTTAAAGTTCGAATTTGAAATCAGAAGATGAATCAGAAGTTTTAAATTGAACTTTGAACTTGAATTTGAGATATTGAATTGAATTTGAATTTGAATTTTGAAAATGATCTTGGAGTTTTGATTTAAAATTTGAATTTTGAATATAAAAATGAATTTCAAAGTCAAATTGGACTTTGAATTTGAAGCTTGAATTTTGAAATTTAGAAAATGAATCAAGAATTACAAAGTTAAATTGAACTTTGAATTTGATTGTTGTTTTGAATATAAAATGAATTTGAAATTTCAAAGTTAAATTGAACTTTGAAATCGGATTTCGAAAATGAGATAGAATTGATGAATTGAAATAAAAATTGAAGAAAGATATTCAAGATCACTTGGATTTTGAAAAAGGATTTTTTGAAAATATGATGCAATTCTATCCTAAATGATGAATAAATTTAAAGAATTTGAAATTGGATTTAAAAAGGCATATTTTATTCTTTAAGTGAATTAAAATAAGATTGAAGATATAATACATCCCTGACTATGGTCATTGAATGTATTATAAAATAATCATATTTAAATTCAGGTAAAGAATAAAACATATTTTGGTGCTTTTATAGAGATTAAGATGAAATTAACTCTCAATATATCCTGACTATGGTCATTGATATATATTTTGAGTTAATTTTAAATTAAACTCTGATAAAAGAAGAAAAATATTTATAAATATGATGATTTTTTAAAAGGATCCAGTGTGGACCGAGTGTTATTTCATAAAAGATGAAAATCCTAAGCATTGTCCACATTTTGACTATGGTCATCAATGTGGGTCGTTTGCTTAGGATTAATCACCTCCTATTAGAATGGTTCACGTGCCATTCGTGTTTCCCATTCGTGAGTTTTTTAGATAAACGAGAGAAATGACATGGAACAAGCACTTCTAAAAGGATATACATGCTCATACATACTAATCTAAGCTGGAAATGTGAATTCTCATTAATATCTGGCTATTACAAACTTGAATTAAATTTGAAATTGCAACTTCTAAGCTAAGAAAGGAGATGACTTTCCCTATACATTTCCTGCAAAAAAAAAATAGAGTTAGCGAAAATGAAATATATAAAAGCAGACAAAAATACTATCTCGAAAATGAGATGGACAAGATCATGCCTAACGATAAAATTAGGCATTTAGAATGCTTACATGATGTGCTATGCCAATGAGAGAATGCAGGTTAGAATGCTTATGGGTGCACTATATCCATGAGAAAGTGTTTTAGAATGCATGCCTAACAATGAAAGTGCAAAAACTTGATTGAGAACTGGCAAAATGTTATAATGATGATGTTTGGGGATGAAGTGTATTTTGTAGTATGGTGAAGCTGGAATATGTTTGGACAAAAAAATGTAGAACATGAAGTGAATAAGAGCATGAAAAATGCAGATGCATGAATGGTGTAGGTAAATGAGGCAAGTAAATGGACAACGAGTATGAAGGTGGATAGGCTAGAGAGTGGTGTTGTGATTGGATACAGTAGATGGTATGTAAGTAAATACAGGGGCAGGTGAAATAGTGATTTTTGCAGAAAAATGGGTCTATGCAAATCAAGTGTACATTATGCAACATGCTGTGCAAGTCATGTTATGATATGCTGCAGCTGGTTTAGATGAGAGTATGGGATATGCGTGGGATTGCAAAATATGGGGGGGGGTATATGGGAGGTAAATGGAAATGCAAGGTACTACAACATGCTGAAGGTGACTAGCACCTCTACTAACACCCCTAAGGAAATCACAGTAGTGCATAAGCATTGCTGCAAATGTCAGAACAAACGAGACACAACAATGCATTGGCACTGCTATATGCTTGCAGAAAATTAGAGCAGATGTTGTGCAAGTGGGGAATGCCGTGCTGATAGGTGATAGTGCCAGCAGAAATTACAGGAAACAAAGACATATGCAAGCTTGAAATTAAATCTGACAGTTATTATCCAGTCATGCGCTACATTCCACATAGCTAACCGGGCTCCATTAACATCAATTTGAGTAGACCATGAGGCAGTCCCTCACCTATGTTTCAGAAGGTCAACTTGACAGCGAAATCAATCCCCAAAGACGATAGCATTTCACAAGGTTCAGACTCAAGGATCCAAAAATACATTTATGGATCAACAACCTCAAAGAAGAAATAACAGTGCTCTTTAAAAACGGACTAAATGCTTAGCAGATGACCTAAAAAAAAAAGAAAAAAAGGTTTCAGTCCATGACCAGGTGTGACAATATCATCACAACTATTTATCATATGCGATGGTTACTGGAATGGATCAATGCAACGATGATTGGCATATTATTACAGCAGGTGAGTGGGTGCTGCTGAAGTAGTAATGTAGATGAAGTGGTTGAGGTGGTGAACATGCTGTGAAGGTTGGAGGGGTAAGTTACGAATGGTGAAAGGTGAGGTAGCTGATGAAGGTAAGATGGGATACGTGCGGGGGAAGATGTTGACAATTAGGTGAATGGCTGTGTGGAAGAGGTATGGCTCATATAGACGGTGGAGGACAGGATATTGAATGAAATCTGATGTTGTAGGTAGTGTGAGAGGATTGCATCAATGTGGTGAGATACATTACTAATGGATCCACAACAGTATAGTAATTCAAGGATGTTTGACAATTAAAATAAATAAATAAAAAAAATAAAAAAATGCTACATAAGTAAATGCAAACCTTCCAATGACATCTGGGCCGAGAACACAAGCACATTAGCAGAAATATATATAAGAGCCACATTCTTTGTAACAACATGAACTAATTCTTGAAATTCTATAGGGTAAACCAGTAACATTCATTAAATCCACCAAATGTCAGTGAAATAACTTCAGATATTAGAGACTCAAGTTTAGAATCATATCACAATAAGTGGTTATGCTCATGGGGTATCTTAAAATAAAACCTTCTCTAAGATCGATTTTTAACTTTTGATGCATTTTTTTAAAATAACCAATCAGCAAGGGGTCATAATCACCAAGATGAGATCTAAATTGATATCTGACAGCGTGATTTAGAACACCGATTATCTGAATGTTTGCAGATCATTTCAGATTTTTAATCCCTTATCTTTTAACAGATGAACAAACTCTATAGTGGCCTTTTACTAATAGAGCACCTGACAAATTTAGACCAAAAGAAGCAAGACAGGAAATAGATTCCTTTTTTATGCTGACGTGATTAACACCCCTAGGGAAGTTCATAACGTCTGGAGATATGTACCCATCAGATTACCGGGGCCATGAAGAGCATTACAAAATATACTGAGATACTTGCATTTAATCTCTATACTCATTCCAGGACCTGTGATTTATTGGTTGGGGCCATCGTGTTATCATAACACTTTAGATAACCCTCAGCTTGTTGGCCTGAGTCACAAATGCTTTTAGTGTATTTCTAACATCATCATGATGCTGATCTTTCCCATACTACAATTGGGTATATACTCTCTCTTGCTTTTTCCACCAATGACGCCAGGAGTTTCACTGCTAATCAAGAAAACACCGCCAGTGGCATCATCAAGCTGCTGGAGCACAGTATTGAACAACCGGGTTTTCACATCACTCAACTTTAAAGCATTCCTTATTTTAGTTATTTAGCAGATCAGATATTTGCCACGGATTTATGATCCCAGATTTGCCTCGAATGACAGATAAAACGAGTAGTCTTGACATTTAATCAACAAAAGAAAGTAGGAAAACAGGATAGTCATGAATTGTAAAAGACGAGCATATTGTTTTGACAATAACCATGTAGTCCTGAATTGCAAAAGGATGGTAGAAATATCATCAAAGGGTTGGGTCAAACAGCTCCAAGAGCCAACATTCACTAGCAAAACAATCAAATTTATTCAGCAAAAGAAAAATTAACTCCATGACATCTGACGAAATGCAATATAGGAAAAATGTACTGGACATGAAACCTGCAACAGCGAAATCAATTGGACATTTATGCAAAGTTCTTGACATTGATATTCTAATTAAAAAGAATGTTTCACCCATATCTATTCTTGATGTCAAATCAATTTCAACGATGGTGGTAATGAGAGCCAAAACACTTTAGATCCATCAACTGGCATGGGCTTTACTTTTGCCAGATTTTAGTAACCCTTTGATTCATCTTCTCACAGGTACAGAGACTTTAGTGGGATGATCACTTTGCCGTTCGAGGCCCCTTTTGGTGGTTTCCATCCGGATGCAATTTGTAGATTGCAAAGAGAAGGGAGGGGGATTTGCGATATATATTTCAGAAAATGGATGAAAAATATCGCGAAATCAAACAACACCATGCTGAATTGGTGGATTGATGTGATAAATTGCGAGGTATTGAAAGGTGTTTCGACTATTTCTGA
This sequence comes from Nuphar pumila, assembly GCF_984573655.1. Taxonomy (NCBI): domain Eukaryota; kingdom Viridiplantae; phylum Streptophyta; class Magnoliopsida; order Nymphaeales; family Nymphaeaceae; genus Nuphar; species Nuphar pumila. Next base: position 65,045,842 of record NC_143249.1, read on the forward strand.
ACAACCGGCAGCCTTCCAAGGCATATCGAACTTAAAATTAAGGGGAAAATGCATAGCACACTAAGAATAACATGGAAAAAGACAAGAGAACAAATGCTACACCGCGAATCACATAGGAAACAAATGCAGATTAGAGCTAAACAAAATTAATCGTCAACAACAAATCAATAAGACAAAACAAAATAATGGAAAAGAAAATATTGGAATCAGGGATTCCCTTTTGCTATCGCACGTATGTGGGTCGGTCTTGCTATAAGCAGATCGACACCACTAACAATGCTTTTATTGGGGAAACGAAGAAATGAAAAAAAAACAAATTGAAAAGATCGAAGACAAAAGAGGAAAAGAAAGGGGATTACTTATCGCACCTTTGTTGCTGAGGTTTAAACTAAAGAGGGCTGGAGTCGATCGGGCTTCTGTAGTTGCTTTTAGGAACTTAATTTCCTTAATCCTGATTATTGGGCTTCGACCGAAGAAAAAGCAATGACTCCTCGGCACCGCTGGAGAAGGAGAGTTGCGAAGAGCAAGTGGAGGGGTGATAACGGATTCGTGGAGGAGGAAATGGGGAGGTGATAACGGATTCGTGAAGGAGGAAATGGGGAGGTGATAACGGATGATATGGAGGGGAGCCTGTGGTTGCTTATGTAGAAACGGGAGGAAGGGTCGAGAAAGGAGGTTTGTTGGTGATGGAGGGTTGAGGCGAAGCAGGAGGAGGATGGGCGGAAGAGAAGGAAAACAATGGAGGAAGCTTCGTGAAGGAAGGCTGAGAGTGTGCGAGAGAGTGGGTTTTTTGTAAACCTAAAAAAATCTTCGTTAAAAAGCTTTTATCAAAGGGCGAACCCCTGTTTTTAAATAATTTTCAAAAGGGTGGTTCTTTTTCAAAAACTTTCTCAAAAAAATGGTTTTGGTTTAAAAGATGTTTTTCATAAGGAGGTCTTCAAAAACTAATTTTTCCTTTTCTTTGTATTTTCCATTTTTTTTGTATTTTTGAATAAAATTCTAAAGATCTAGGCAAAAACAAAAATATTTTGGTATTTTTGGGAAATATTTACAAGAAGAGAGGTTTTCTAAAAATTTGGGTTTGATTTCTTCAGAAAATGAGTTTGGATTCAAAATTTTATAAGATTTTTGAGTTTTTAACCTCGAATTGAGGAATATCAAGTAATGAATCCAAACGGATGCCGGATGGACTGTCCGAGCCATTCAAAAACTATTTTTGATATTTTTGTAATTTTAATTTGAAAATTGGACAACGAGGCTCAGATTTGGATTTTGGCAATGGATCCGGATCCGAAACTGAGTTAGATGTGTAAAAATGAATTTAATTTCAATAAAATCTAAGAAGTAACTGGAATTTAGATTTAAAACTAACTCAATTACTCAGAAAATGGGGTCAAGGGAAAAAGGGAATATTTATAAGATTTTTCAAAAATTTGGGGTGTTCACAAGACCTTAATCCTAACTGTATGGTTCAGATCATCTGATTCCAATCAGGGTTTGCCGATATACCCACTGTCAAAGCTCGAAGTACGTGGCATATAAAATATTTCTCCGATTCTAAGGTAATGGCTTCCCAACATCCTTGAGCACCTACAGATATACCTTGGACTATGGCCCTTAGGTATGTGGTAGGGGGGCGTGAACCCAAATAAGTGGTCCAGTTGTGAGGCTCTCTCCCAAACTATGGTTCAGTGAGACAGCCCAGCAACGTGAAGACCGAGACAATATAGGTAGCGATGTTTTCAAAAACATGTTCAACATGCAAGAAATCAGATGGCTTTAATGCAAGTCCTAAAAAGATAGATTTAAAATGAAGAGAAGCATACACTTGCATATATTGTTTGCGTTCAATCCCTAGAATTGAGGAGAGTTGTATTTCAGACCTAAGTCTAAGTGAGCATGGAATAATCTCCTCAATATGGTCCTACCAAACCATACTTAAATCCTATATGCAATGATGTCAGATAGGACAGAGTCTAGGATCATAAGGTTTGCATGGAAATGAAGCTGACATTTGAAGAATAAAGACTTAGAAAATATCAAAGCAAAGCAAAAGGCACAAATTCGACCGGACGGAGATGAGTCCCATCTCGGTCGCCAAAACTGTGATCATTGCAAAAATTTTCCTCTTGGTGTTCCTTCTCTCTTTTCCTCCTCTTTTTCCTTTCTAACCTCTATTTCCTTTTTGAAGGAGAATAAAAGATAGAAAAATAAGAGAGAAGGGAAAAGAAGAGAGAGGGACTCTTTTGTGAAGGTCTCACTTGACCTTAATTTTGAAAATATTTAGAAAATTACTCGCCTCCATTTTAAAATATTTGCGAGAAAATGGAGAGACGGGATTCGCTCGTAGGTACGAGGTTCGACCGTTCCTAGCGCCTTTACCAGGGGTAATCAAACCAAGGATCGAATAAATGCCTTTTTGCTTTGCCTAAATATTAACTAAGAAATTATTCTAAGCCTAAAGATGCACAAAGAATCATGCTTGTGCAATGCAAATACGGGGATGTATGCTTTTGAGAAAACACTTTTGAAAATTTGAGATTTTCCAAGTGATTATGAAATAAATGTGATAATGTAGTGAAGAAATGATCCAAAAGGGGTTTGAACTTGATTTGCAAAAGTTAGATTTTGAATCTAACTCAGAATTTGAAATGGATCTGGAAGAAGAGATTTTGAAATTCTAAGTCTCGGAATGATCAGAATTTTGGAAAGATAAATCTTCAGATGAAGAGAAAGGGAATTGAAATTTCTGAAATAAGAATGAATTTTCAAAGTCAGATTGGACCTTGAATTTGGATCGATTTTCAAGAATCAATTTTGAAAAAGAAATTTTGAGTTCAAGACCTGAAACAAGAATTTGAATTTGAATTTAGATTTGAGAAATAGATTTGAAATTAGCTTTGGAAATGAGAATTTGGAAAATGGAAGTAGATTTGAAATCTGGAATAGAATTTGATCTGAAATCCTAAATGAAATTTGGATCCGAAATCTGGAATCCTAAATGGGATTGGATCTGAAGTCTGGAATCCTAAATGGGATTGGATCCGAAGTCTGAGATCCAAGATGGAATTGGATCTGAAGTCTGGGATCCAAGATAGAGTTGGATCCAAAATCTGGAATCCTAGATGGAATTGGATCCGAAGTCTGGAATCCAAGATGGAGTTGAATCCAAGATCTGGAATCCTAAATGGGATTGGATCCGAAGTCTGGGATCCAAGATAGAGTTGGATCCGAAATCTGGCATTTAGAATTAATCTCAACACTTTGATTTTGAATTGAGAATCAAGACTCAATCTTTAGGTAGAACTTTGAATATGAAGAATAGTTTTGTTTTTGAAGTTTTGAATTTGAATTTAGAAGATGAATCAGAAGTTTCAAAGTTAAACTGAACTTTGAAATTTGATTTGAAATGTTAATTTGGGAATTGAATCGTAAAAATGAATTTTGGAATTTCCAAAGTTGAATTGAACTTTGAAATTTGATTTGAATTTGGGATGGAATTTTGAATATAAAAATGAATTTGAATTTTCAAAGTCAAATTGGACTTTGAAATTGGATTTTAAATCTTGAAATGAGATAGAATTGAATTTGAATTTATAAATAAGAATTAATTTGATAAATGATGAAGGTATTTGAAGAATTATCTCAAAAATCACTTGGATTTTGAAATAATATGATTTTTTTTTTGAAAATATGATATAATTTTATTCTAAATGATGAAATGAATTAAAGAATTTAAAATTAAATTTGAAAAACATATTTCATTCTTTAAATGAATTGAAATAAGATTGAAGATATAATACATCCCTGACTATGGTCATTGAATGTATTATATAATAATCATATTTGAATTCAAGTGAAGAATAAAATATATTTTGGTGCCTTTATAGAGTTTGAAATGAAATTAACTCTCAATATATCCTGACTATGGCCATTGATATATATTTTGAGTTAATTTTAAGTTAAACTCTGATAAAGGAAGAAAATATTTAGCAAAACATGATGATTTTTGAAAAGAGATCCAATGTGAATCCAGTGTTATTCCATAAAAGATGAAAACCATAAGTTTTGTTTGCACCTTGACTATGGCCATTGATGCAAATCATCAACTTAGGGTTTAATCACCTCTTATTAGAATGGTGCACATGCTATTCGTGTTTCCCATTCGTGCATTTTTTTTTAAATAAAAGAGAAAATATCATGAAGCAAGCAATTCTAGAAGACATATATGCTCATACATTCTAATCTAGTACAAGAAATATAAAATTTTCATTAACATCTAACTATTACAATCTTGAGTGCTTAACCTAGGAAGGAACTTAATATTCTCCACATATTCCTGCAAGAATCAAGTTAGCACAAGGTAAAAGATGCCTATAGAAGAAAATTTGCAAAACGTAATGTTGGATCTACAATGCAAATAGCAAAAGATTCATACATATGTTTTGCATTAGAATGAAAAATTCAATGCATCAAATTGATGAGAAAATATATAGCTTGAAATGCATGGAAAATATTCCAAACTAATGAGAAGGTGAATGTTAGCTTAAAGCATGTTGTAGATGGTGTGGAGGTAGACACATGAAGGTGAAAGCAATGATATGCTGTGATGTCAAGTGTCATGGAGTAACCTAAGTGATATTAGTGTTGAGTGTGTAGATGTTGTGAGAAGTGAGGTGACTGTGGCAAGGTGAGTGAACGCAGGAGGGCATAGAGAGGGTGCAAATGCCATGATATGTGAGGTTGAGTGGTGCATTAAGAACAATGAATGAGATGTTAATGTGATAGGTAACATACATGATGTGAGGGGATGACGTGGTGATTAAGTGTATTTACAGCAGTGCAATGGAGTGGGTACACAAATGTGGTGGTATTACATGAGGGGCTAAATACATATGGATGCTGAAGCAAAATGCCTAAAAATAAGTGAAGAATGTAGGAAGTGGCTGGAGGTTGTGACAGGACCACTTGCAGAAGGTTGTTGATGTTGAAAAAGCTTGGACACAGCCACCGTAGGAAGGGGAGCAGCTATGGGTAAGTATTATGCTAAAGAATCTACATTAAAGAGTGCCCGAATGTTGTGGGCAGGTGCAACAGGTAGGATGCTGGCAGCTGTAGGCATCGCTGTGGATGTTGCAGCAGCCATGACTGTGGCTGGTAAAGATGTGCTGGTGTTGATATAAAACGAAACAAGGAAATGTCCCCAAAATAGCAATAATAGCTGCCATAAAACCCCGGGTATCCATATTGATGTCAGTGACAGTGCAAACGATAACTCTTACGAGGATAACAAGGATCTGAGCTTGATATTCCTTGAATATCGAACTTGGTTGAAAACAAATTCCAGCAAGTAGGAGACTATGCTGAGTTTTGTAATCTGATAAAATCCTACCAAACTTCCCATGAAGCTCACAATTATGCCAACAATAGCGAAATTTGTGAAAAGAGCAAACTTGAGAAGCTCTGATGGTGGTAGATGAATGGATTGAGAAACATAGACACAAAGATTGTCCTTGGAAGCATGGTACCCAGTTTATATAGCCCTGGGGAAAAAGGTATATTGAAATTGAGTTAAGATTGTCAAATGAAACTGACATCGTTACCAGCTTCTTGTAGCAGTCTCCTTTGAATTAGAAACTGGAGGAGTCACGGAAATCCCTCCACTGTGGGGTGCAGACCCTTCCACCTTGACACCCTCACCTTCCCCAGAAACCTCACTCACCCTCAGAAATGCACTTACGTGGTCATACCAATGGGAGATATTTACAAATTGTGATGATGGTGCACAGATGCAACAGGTGCTTAAGTGAGTTAGAGTGATGGAATGAGATAGCACTGTGCACAATGGCTGACAAAGGTGGTGATGCAGGTGGTAGTGCTGCTCCCTGTGCAAGAGTACAGGGAGGTGCTGGAGCTATACACAGGTGAGTGGTGATAATGATAGTGAAAGTGGATGTACCTATTAGAGATGATGCAATTTGAGAATGAGCTTTGGAAAGTGGGCTTACTGGGTACACCTGCAGAGAAAGTATAGATGCTATACTAGTGAATGTGCATAAGGAGACAAGGGCTATATTAGCATATGTACATCAAGGGTAATAATTATGCAAAGGACAGTTGATGAGATGACTTACGTGAGCTGCTGGTAATAGGTTAATTCCTACAAGCTAAAAATATATATAACAAAGCACATGTACTTATATACAGCATAATCCTTTGTCTCCTGTAACTAAGAACCAGAATTTTTCTTCCCCTACCCAGCGATTAAGTCCCTTAATGACTTTCTATTGCTGCAACAAACTGCTCATGTCTAACAGCAACACCATCGGATCTGTGATCTTGATGGCACAGGATCCCACCAGTCCATCTCATGTAGAAGAAGATATTAAAAAAGAAGAAGTCACGTAACTGAGACAAATGGTATTTTCAAATCCTTCAATGTGATTGCTTGGAGAAGGAAAATTAAATTTTTTTTTTTAACATGATCTTCTGATAAAACTGGAGTCGTTGTTTCCCTATTTCATGAGAATCCAAAGAAGCATGCTACAAAGTGATGTACCGGTGTTATATCCACTGGAACACTGTTATCGTCGCAAAATTTTTCCCGTTTTCTCTTCCTTGCGGAAGAGAGAGGAAAATGCTTTCGCGATTCAAACTTGACCGGATTTTGGAAAATGGTTTTGAAATACTCGCCTCCGTTTTGAAAATTGCGGGAAAATCCATGGGATGGGGCTCGACCTGTCAGTACGAGGTTCGACCGTTCCTGCCGCCTTTAACAGGGGTAATCGAACCAAGGACCAAAATTGTGCTTGACTTAGCAAAATTATCGAAATTATGTTCTATCCTAAATGCACAGGGAATTCAGGCATGTGCTATGAGGTTTTGTAAATTGCAAGTTGGAAAAACATGCTGTATGCTAAGAAAACATTTGGAGTTGAAAAGCATTTCTCAGGAAATCAATTTCTCAAGAAACTCAGACGAAGAAGATTTGAAATCTCGGGAAAGTTTATAAAGATTTGGAATATCTTGAAGAAAGGAGAATCTCGAGAAAATGAAAAGAATTCTTGAGAAAAGACGAATACTTGAAAAGGAAAACACTTGTCAGGAAAACTCGGACTTTGAGAATTTTCTTAGGAAAATGATGGAAAATTTATAGGAAAGCTCTTTGGAGATGGAAAATCAAAACTTAGGAAATTGAAATCCTGAGAATCTTGTCTTTGAGGTATCTGAAAATCAACTTTGATTCTTGAGAAAGATGAGAAATTCCTTTTTAAAAATGAATCTTAAGAAATTAACATTTTCAGGGAAAATCATGGGAAAACTTTGATTTTGGAAATCCAACTTTGGAAATCTTCATAGTTTCTTGAGGAATTGATTTCCATGAAATGAAAAGTTCTTGAGAAAATCATGAGAAAAACAGATGATACAGATGATTTGAATGAATGAATGCACTTTGAAAAGATTTCTGAAAAATTTCTTGGAAAAATGTGTATTAAGCAAAAGTAAATCCTTCACATATTCTGACTGTGGCCACGAATATATTCAGAGTTTACTTGGGTTAATTCACAATATTTTGAAAAATTAGAAATATGATGTGTATTTTTAAGATAGCCTAAGAGTGTAGGCTCAGTGTGACAAGTAGAAAGATGATGGATCTGGGTCTCGTCCATATTCCGATTAGGGCCGTAAATATGGACTCCACCGAGTTCATCAACTCTCTAAGAGTTGGTGCACGTGCCATTCGTGTTCATCCACAGTGAATTTTGAAAATTGAGATATATGAATCATAGAATCAGGATACTGCAGGAATCAAACTACATGAGATGCATCCTAATCTAAGCAGTAAAAGTAAATATTATTCCAAGTTTGATTATTACATTTCTGACATAAATCAAAATAAATGAAATACATAGTGTAGAAAGAATCAGCATCCTCCAAATTTTTCTGCAAAATGAGAATTAGTACAAGATAACCACGGAAATGGGTATATATATTATATACAACGAATATATATATATGGTTATATCTAAATGCTTGAATTTATGATAAATGATATGTGATAATGAAGATGTATTTACAAAAAGAAAAAGGAAAGAACAATATATGTGATAACAAGTGCACATGAAGATATCTCTCTATATATAAGCATATATATATATACATATGTATATGTATATACATATATATATATATATATATATATAGGTAGATATACATAGGTATATACATATATATAGATATATATACGTATAATGAAAAAATATATATAAGAATTAGAATTTCATATATAATGGGTAAAATCAGAAAATACAGGTATATACAGTTTTTGTAGGTGATTTCACGAAGCCGTAATTCCCAAATTATAACATATTTTGCAGTAGAATTGGGTATGGAGCTTCCCTATATATCAATAACAAAGCATGCAAAAGATGGTCCATAAAGCCTAAATGGATATTAAAATATTCATCCATGAACATGGCTCATTTTCAAGACTGCACACCTGCAGAAAAAAGAATAAGGATACAAAGGTGATCCTGTAAGTGATGGCTGTGAAGGGTGATAGGTAGAGGCTGTTAAGGCACAACACAGTGATAGTGCTGGATCGTACAAAGTATTGAAATATAAGCCTTGATGATGCTAGGGGTTAGAACCCGATGGATAAGGATGATGATGATTGGGCATCAAAGACAGGAAATGACAAAAAGAAGGAAAGAAAAAAAAAACATGATTAAAAGAATGCTGTCAAATGAAAACAATGTTGTAAAATGATTACAAGAATGTAAAACAACACACAAGACATTAAGAAAATGATCAAAAGAATGGAAAACAGGGAAAACAGGAATTCAGCATAGCAAACAAAGAATGGAGAAACAAGCACAATACAGGAAATTTTAATACAAAATATAATAAAGTATTAAATGAAGAAACAAGAATTTTAATGAATTCAAAACAAAGGAAATTAGAATTACAGGAAATCAGACAATGAATCAAAACAGGAATTTAAAAATGAATAAAACACCAAGGAAAATAAAGAGAATCGGATGAATGAACAACAGGAATTCATGTGTGATGAAAAGCAGAAAAAAACAAAGAATAAAAGCAAACAGGGAATTATTTGTCTATAGGAAATTGAAAAGCAAGAAAATAACTTGTAAACTAAAAAAAAAACAGGGAATCATTCGTAAATTGAGACAAAATATAAAACTTAAAACAACATCAGACTATGTATTGAAACAGGAAACACTTGAATGGCAAAAGACGAAATTAAAATGCAACATGAAACAGGAAATTCAAGTTTAATGCGATGAATGAAAAGAAAATGCAGAACAACGAATGAATGAAGATCATAAAAATGAAAATCCTATGCTGTAACAAATGAATCCAGAAATCTAACTAAAGAATCAACGAAAGAACAGAAGATCAAACGATGAAAAAAAAAATCAGAAAATAACAAATACAAGGGACGGTAGCCTGCTGAACCTCTACTGCGGCTGGGCTGAAGGTAGATGGGCGGCAGTTGGCTGAAGGTAACGTGAAGGATGGTAATGCAGCTGGATGGAGCTTTTGCTACTAATCTGAAGGAAAGGGGCAAAAACGTTGGCTGCCTATGCTGATGGGCTGAAGAAGATGCAGGAACAGCTGGATGGAGCTTCCTGTTGGTGGGCTCTGAAGAAAAGGCAGCAACTGCTGGATCTTCTTGCTGGGCTGAAGTTGATGTAAAGGAAGATGATGGTCGATCTTCTGCTGTTGAGCTGAAGGAAAGGGGAAAGAAGCAGTTGCTGGATCTCTGCTGGACTGACCTGCGGCTGGTGGGCTGAAGGAAGGTGGGCTGAAGGACGGTGGGCTGAAGGAAAATGAGTTGAAGGAAAATGGGTTGAAGGAAAATGGGAAGGAGCTGGTGGAGGTCCTGCGGCTGGGCTGAAGGAAGGTGAATGATGGGCAGCAGCCGGCTGGAGGCGGAAGACCCCTGCAAAACCAAAAAGCCCCAATTCCATCGGCCAGCTTTTCCTTCCCCCCTTTTCTTCCCCAAAACTCCTCTTTTTAAAGATTTTGAACCCCCTTTTCCAAAAAAATCGCAGCCCTTTCATGAGGTTCTGTTACCTCTTTTGAAATTTGAAACATCTGTTTCAAGAGGGGCACATCCTCTGTTTTTTTCAAAACTTTGTTTCATTTACCTAAGTTTTAGGTAAAATGAAATTTATTATTTTTTTAATTTTTTAGGGAAGTTTGGTTGTGCCATTTAAGGCTGCTCTTTTTTTTTTTAAAAGAAAGCAAATAAATGAAAAGAAATAAAATGAATAATGAAATGTGAGAGGCTTTTATGGAAATGCCACCTCAACCCACTTTTAAAATCCCTTTGCAAAATAAAGTTTTATTTTGTTTTTTGCAAATCTTTTATTTTCAATTGGGGTGCCACATGTGTGTGGGCCCACTAACTAAAAAAAAATAAAATAAACAAATAACATTAAGACATTAAAAAGAAGAATTTGCAAATTGGTGCGATCTCCGGGTGGGTCCCGCTTGAAAATAAGAAACTTACCTGAGAATATGAGTATGATACTAGTTCAATAGCAGGTCCCGCTCCATTTATTTGAAAATAAAAAGCAAGAGAAATGACTTCTTTTTTGGAATTTTTATAATACGAGATAAAACTTTGTTTGTTTTCAAGAATTTGGAAAAATTTGGTTTTTCAGGGCAAAAATATGGATACAGTAAATGTAAAAATTTTTGTAAAGAGATTTGAAATCTTTTTTTGCAAAAAGTTTTGAGATAAAATCTTTAAAATCCATATCCAAATATCCAGACTGTTTTTCCTGAGAAAAACTTTTGTAATTCCAAGTCCTGAGGGTAAAATGGGAAAGATTGGCTATTTTAAAAACCCAGGGTTTTGAAATCAATTTTGAAAAGTTTAAAAATCAAATCTGGATTGACAATTTTGAACATCAGAAGTTCCTGGACCTCGAAATGACATGCTCTGCAGTGACATGATATGAAATGTTCATGCAATGCTATGCAAAGACATGTTTCAAGAAATGCTACTCTAAGATAGGACTTGAAAATTCTAGCTTTTTATCTAAAAAAATATTTTGAAAATTTGCAGTTTGAAGATGTTTCTGAGCCTAAATATAGAAATTTTGAGGCTCAAGAATGAAATTTGGGACTTTCTGCAAGATTCAATCTCAGAAAATGACCATTTTGCCCTTCATTGCTTCTAGAGGACTGAAATGTGCCGATTGAGGGAGATGGCAGGGAGGTGAGTGAAAATTTAGGGTGTTTACGGATGCCCCTCTTTGCTACTAAGCTGGCTTGTTGCCGAGCTTAGTGGCAAAGAAAACACACCAAATTTGGGCTATATAAAAATGCCCCAGTTATAAGGATCTGATTGGGTTTGAGGAAATTAGCCCGAGGAAGATGGTAGATATGAAATGGAGAATAAAGAGAAGAGCCTCACTCTGTGAGAGTGAAATTCAGGTTTATGCCCTTAACCTGGATATGACAGAAAATGCTTCGTATGTAATGAAGCTCAGGTTTGAACCCTTGACCTAATTGGGGAATGGAATATCTCATCGAAATGAGACTCAGGTTTGTACCCTTGACCTGATTGGGCGGAAAATGGAATACCTCATCAACGGAGGCTCAGGTTTATACCCTTATCCTGATCGGGCGGAAAATGGAATACCTCTTTGAATGAGGCTCAGGTTTATACCCTTATCCTGATCGGGCGGAAAATGGAATACCTCTTTGAATGAGGCTCAGGTTTATACCCTTATCCTGATCGGGTGGAAAATGGAATACCTCATCAATGGAGGCTCAGGTTTATACCCTTATCCTGATCGGGCGGAAAATGGAATACCTCTTTGAATGAGGCTCAGGTTTATACCCTTATCCTGATCGGGCGGAAAATGGAATATTGGAAGGTGAATAAGACAACTTTTCTTGAAGAGGAACGAGGGGATGGAAATGGGATTGTAAGAGGCAATTTTAGAAGACGATCAAGACGATCCGATGACTTTTCCATTTGTGTGAAATATGAATATGGTAAGGAGTAAGACGACTCTTTCGATAACGCAAAAGATGGATATGGCAATCTTTTGATAAGGTAACTCTTTCGGCAACGCGAAAGACAGACAAGGCAAACTCTTTCAGAGAAGAGTAAGGCAACTCTTTTTGACAACGCAAAAGATGAATAAGGCAATCTTTTCAACGAGGAATAAGGCAACTCTTTCGGCAACGCGAAAGACAGACGCGAACGATCCAAAGGAGTAAGGCGATTCTTTCGACAACGCGAAAGATGATAAGGCGATCCAAAGGAGTAAGGCGATTCTTTCGACAACGCGAAAGATGACAAAGGCGACTTAAAGGTACAAGGCGATTCTTTCGACAATGCGAAAGATGACAAAGGCAATCCACAGGAGTAAGGCGATTCTTTCGACAATGCGAAAGATGACAAAAGGCAATCCAAAGGAATAAGGCGATTCTTTCGACAACGCGAAAGATGACAAAGGTAATCCAAAGGAACAAGCCGATTCTTTCGACAACGCGAAAGATGACAAAGGCAATCCAAAGGAGCAAGGCGATTCTTTTGACAACGCGAAAGATGACAAAAGTAATCCAAAGGAATAAGGCGATTCTTTCGACAACACAAAAAATGACAAAGGCAATCCAAAGAAGCAAGGCAATTCTTTCGACAACGCGAAATATGATAAAGGCAATCCAAAGGAATAAGGCGATTCTTTCGACAACGCGAAAGATGACAAAAGGCAATCCAAAGGAGCAAGGCGATTCTTTCGACAACGCGAAAGATGACAAAGGTAATCCAAAGGAGCAAGGCGATTCTTTCGACACCGCGAAAGATGACAAATGTAATCCAAAGGAATAAGGCGAGTCTTCGACAACGCGATAGATGATAAAGGCTATCCAAAGGAACGAGGCGATCCTTTCGACAACGCGAAAGATGACAAAGGCAATCCAAAGGAACAAGGCGATTCGTTCGACAATGCGAAAGATGACAAAGGTAATCCTTTCAGAGAGAAGGCTAATCTTTCAACAACGTGAAAGATGATAAAGGCTATCCTTTCAGAGATAAGGCTAATCTTTCAACAATGTGAAAGACGACAAAGGAAGATCTCTCGAAGGGGTCAAGATGCATCAATATGGACATCAAGCTCTCACTTAACGTCAAGATAGCTAGAAAATATTGTCAAAATGTTGAAAATTTTGTTGATTCAAAGTAATTGAAAATGATGCTCATTGTTGTGAAAATATTCCTTCTTTTCTACCTGAAGTATTACCTCCAAATAGGATTGACTTCATAGAATCAAGATTTGGAATCCAAATTGCTTGCGATTGACCTTCTTCAAAGAAGTTATCAATTTCCTTGATATGAACAGAAAAGTGAGAATTTAATATTATGAAAGCAATTGATGAAAGAATATTGATAATAGAATTTCACAAATTTAAAGAAGATTCTTGATAAATGGGGCAGTTTGATATCCTAGGAGCTTCTCTCATGATAATCTTTCTGCACTCTTTTGGGCTCTTGGGTTTTTACTACATTCTCCTTCATTTTGGAGATGTTCTAACTTTTTCTCTTTCTTTTTCCTCTCTTCCTCTCTTTTGGGAAGGGTACGTCACAAACTCCTTCAACTTGGAGATGTTTCGATCCTTCTTTGACAATATTGGCTCATGGGTTAGAGATTTTTGGATGATAGCGGAAATTAGATATCTTTTGGGGATTGTTGGGAGGTTCGTCGCATCTGCCTTCATCTCGACAGTGCTTTGGACTTTCCCTGGAAGGATCCATCACAAACTCCGTCATCTTGGAGATGTTTCAAATCTTCTTTGGCCCCGGGGGTCTACTCGCTTAATTCGCCTTCATCTTGACGACAAGTGAGAGATCCCTTTTGCGGATATTTAATTGCAGCTTAGGTGATTTTAAGGAGACAGGGCTTGGATGAATTCTCTCTTTTTCTAGCACTCAGGATATTTTCACTTCCTCATTTTCACAAGAATGGTCTTTAAAAATGTGTCATTGGCTGCGATCAATATCAATCATATATGGCTTTGCAAAACATTGAATCTTCTTTTTTGGCCATATCGAGGATTTATCCTTCATCCTTTTGGTTGGCCAATAGAAAGAATTTGGATTTTGAATCCTTCTTCACAAAAGCTTTGCCTTTTTGGAAGTAATACTGAAGGTAAACTGAGGTAAAAAATTGTGCAATAAAATTCTGAAATCAACAGGTAATTGAGGGACAAATTGATAAAGCGTTCTTGAAATCCTTGGTGAAAGAGAGCATTTGAAATCCGTCTTAATGCATCCATGACGAAGACTATCATCTCCTTTTCAAAGTAGACGACTATCAGTTCACTGGGAACAATATTAGTTTGATTAAGAACGACTATTAGTTCGCTTAGAACACTATCAGTTCACTGAAAAACGAGGACCATTATAGAGAGTTGGATCGCTTCTATGAATGGTTTCAGGATTATTCCCTTATCCTGAACGGGGATATGAATAGAAATTGGAAAATCATGGAAAATAATTCAGGTTTATCCCTTAACCTGAAAGGGAAGAAAATGGATGCTAAATGAAATGCAAATGCACATGAAATGTAAATGAATGCAAAATTAATGCAAGTGGGTGCATATACATGCAAAATGAGAGATTGGTTTACCCTGCCTGCATACAGGATGTTTTGAGGTAAAGATAGATTTTTCAAAACAAATGCCCCAGTGTAACTAGGGAGGAAAATTTTGAATACAAAGAAGGATAATCGATGAATAAGGTGACAGGCTTCTTGATTGAGAGACATCCTCAAGGTCATTCCTCACAAGAGACATTGTGAAAAGGAAAGAGACACAAATAAAATGGTGCCAAACTATTGGCAAATTTAATGATTTTATTGATGCTTAAAAATCGAGGAAAGGAAACAGAATTATATTATCCCTTTGAAATGATAAAAGCAAAATGAGAAGTGAGAAAGTGTTTGCACATGGGATCTTTAAAGTAAAAGGAGAATGTTATTTTGAAAGTGAGAAATTATTTTGGGAAGAAAATCAACTGCGAGGTTGATTTTGAGGAATGATCAGCGTGAGAGCTGATCTTTGAAAGGGGAATCAACACGAGGGTTGATTTTGAAGAGAGATCATCATGAGGGTTGATTTTGAAAACGAATTGGTTTAACACTAATTTTGGAAAAGAAAATCAACACAAGGGTTGATTTTAAAGATAATGGTTTGAAACCAATTTAAGAAAAGAAGATCACCGCGATGGTTGATTTTTGAAAAAGATTGAACCGAAATATTAAACTTTTGGGTGATCATAACGAAGATGTTTGTAGAAAATTTTCAAGAATTTCATGATTTTTTAAAAACCCTCATAGGTAATTTCATTTCTCTCATGAATGATGCTGGGATTGCCCTTCGTCTTGAAAAGAATGGGCAAAGAAGATTCTTCAAAATGAAAATAGGTGCCCTAATGGGGCAAAAGAAAGAAGTATTGGATAAAGAAAATTGACATTTTATTGATAAGCAGAACTGATAACAAAAAGACTGCATATTTATAAGCACTCGACCAAAAGGTTGCAAAAACTGGACTGACTTGCCCCTATGAGGTGACTAGCAAAACGAAAGGAAAAAAAATAGGAAACTTTGGCATTATCAACTTTCTGAATGATCTGGGAAAGGCTTGGTCAGGATGGCCAGCTCGTCTTCTTCTTCAGCTTCAGCGAGGAGGCTCTTGTCAATGCAATCCTGAACAATATTTTTAAAGACAAAACAATGATCGATGTCATGCCCCACTGCTCGATGGAATTTGCAAAACTGATTCTTGAATCTTCCCATGATGGTGGGAGGAGTTGTGGCCTTTGAGAGCTTCACTAATCCCTTAGTCAGCATGAATTCAAGGGCTTCTTCGAGTGTTTGTTTGAGAGGAGTGAACACACGATCATTACTCCAACCTTCACGCTTTATCTTTTCCTTTTGTGGAAAGTTGGGTTGAGATTGCTTGCTATTCTGTTTTTCCTCTCGATCCGCATGGTTGCCCTTACTACTTTTGTTATCATTGCAGCTGATGTTAGCAAAGGAGGTGAAATTTGCCTTTTTCTTTGAATCTAGGTTGTTTTTGACAAGGGTGATACCATCGTAGACACCATTCTCCAACCCCATCTCGAGCCACTTGGCTCGTTCGGTAAGCTCTATGAAAGACTTGGAAGGCGAGGTGGAGATAAGACTTCTCAAAAGTTGTGAGAAGTTGTTCAGGATCAACGATAAAGCATGTCTCTTTGATATAGGATCCCTCATTTTGTTGTAGGTCTCTCTCCATCTGCGAACGAAGTCCTTGGCTTTTTCACTATCTCCATGCTTCAGATTACAGAGGTGATTTAACGTTGGTAGCGCTTCAGTATTGAACAGAAATCGCTCGATGAATAGAATGACCACCTTATCGAATTCTCGCAGCTCAATTGGATTGATATGCTTGGAGTACCACTTGGCGGCAGTACCTTCTAAGCTACGAGGAAAACAGAGAAATAGGGCCCTATTGTCTCTCTTGAATTTTGAGCATTCGGCAAAGAACATGGCGAGGTGGGCTTTGGGATCACCAGAATCATCGAACTTGATGAATTTACGAGGCAGATTTTCCAGATCTTCGTCTCCTTCTAGGCCATCATAGAAGTCCTCGCTAGTGAAGACTTTTTTTTCCTTATTGCGGGCTTGCAGATCTTTAACCACTTTGGCCATTTCCCTGAACTGTGTCTGCAAGAGCTCTTCTTGACTTTTTGATTTGTGACTCCTTTTTTGTTCTTGGCTATGTTTCTGAAATGCCAGAGGCACCTCATATTCTTCCTCGGTGTCTTCCTCTGATTCTGATTCATCTGAAATTTCCTCTGGCTAAACTTGCTTCTTGGAAGTCTTCTTATCCTTGCGCCCGTGGAACTTTTCTCTGAATGGATTTTTTTTTAACTGGTCCCAGCCTGTTCACCCATCATTTTGTTCATCATCTTCCAGAACATAGCATACATTTGTGGATCTATACCATCATCTTCTTGCTGCTGATCTTGCCTTCCGGGGGGATCCATTTCTCCTTTCTGAGGCTGAGGAGTGTTGTGATGATGTGGTTCTTCTTCCTGACCTTGTTCGAACCATCCAATGTTGTGGATGCTCTCTGCAGGATAAAGTCTTGACCAGACTCTGAGGAAATTTTGGATTGGTAGGAAAATGATTATTGACAATATGGTAGACAATTGGAAGAATATCCCATTACTAGGGATGGAGTCGTCGCTGAAATCACGACAATTGTGTTGTCATTCTTTATAAGAGAAATAACAACGGAAAATGTGCCTTGTTACCTAGGCGACGTCATCAACCACGAGGAAAACACCATTTTTGAAGGAAAGAGATATCTCTTTGAAAAAAAAAACAATCCGCAAACGGATTTAGAATAAGGAGAAGGCAAGTTGGTAAACAATTTCCACCGCAAAAATCAAGGTATACACGAAGAAAATAAGATGAAGAATTTTGTAAATAGACAAAAGAATTGAAAATCCAATAAGAGAAAACATATGATTTTGGAAAATTGCAGGCAGGATAAAAATGTAGCTGGAAATTCGAGATCTAGTAGAACAGAAGAATGAAAAATCACCTGGAGTTTTGAAAAAAATTGGATACTTGAGAAAATCATCCAGAGTTTGAGAAAATAAAGGGAAAGGATGAGAATATAGGTATTTGAAAAAGATTTTAGGAAAAATATAAGAAAATAGAGGTAATATACGAACAATCACATCCTGCACAAACATTTATGCACATACAACACTCCCTAAAAGGCTGACTCTAGATGCATCATTTTGAAAACAGTTGTAGGACCCTAATCCTAACTCTAGGTTCAGATCATCTTTGTCCAATCCAGTTATGCCGATATACCCGAATTAAAATCCGAGGTACATGGCATACATTCTCAACTCTGGTTCTAAGGTAAGGTTTTCCAACATCCTTGAGCGCCTACCGATATACTTCGGACTGTGGCCCACGGTACGTGGTAGGGGGGTGTTAACCCAAATAATTGGCCCAGTTGTGAGGCTCTGTTCCGAACTAGGGTTCTGGAAGAGAGCCCAACAACGTGAAGACCGGGTAAAAGTAGGTAAGTGAGGTTTGAAAAGATGATCACATGCAAGAAATAGATGGCTCTAAACCTAGAGAGATAGATTTTGAAAATCTTTAAAGAAGCATACATTGTTTGCATTCAGATCCTAAATTGAGGAGGGTTGTGTTTAGACCTAAATCTATGTGAGCATGAAAATATCTCCTCAATATAGTCCTACCAAACCATGCCTAAGCTATATGCAGTCAATGTCAGCTAGGTCAGAATCTAGGCTCCTAGGTTCGCATGATATCTAAAAGTAAGGAGCTGACATTTTGTGAACACAATTTCGATATTTGAACTAAGTCAAGCATAATTTTAATCAGACAAGGACAAGTTCCATCACGGTCGCCAAACCTGTTATCGTCGCAAAAATTTTCCCGTTTTCCCTTCCTTGCGGAAGAGAGAGGAAAATGCTTTCGCGATTCAAACTTGATCGGATTTTGGAAAATGGTTTTGAAATACTCGCCTCCATTTTGAAAATTACGGGAAAATCCATGGGATGGGGCTCGACCTGTCGGTACGAGGTTCGACCGTTCCTGTCGCTTTTAACAGAGGTAATCGAACCAAGGACCAAAATTGTGCTTGACTTAGCGAAATTATCGAAATTATGTTATATCCTAAATGCACAGGGAATTCAGGCATGTGCTATGAGGTTTTGTAAATTGCAAGTTGGAAAAACATGATGTATGCTAAGAAAACATTTGGAGTTGAAAAGCATTTCTCAGGAAATCAATTTCTCAGGAAACTCAGACGAAGAAGATTTGAAATCTCTGGAAAGTTTATAAAGATTTGGAAAATCTTGAAGAAAGGAGAATCTCGAGAAAATGAAAAGAATTCTTGAGAAAAGATGAATACTTGAAAAGGAAAACACTTGTCAGGAAAACTCGGACTTTGAGAATTTTCTTAGGAAAATGATGGAAAATTTATAGGAAAGCTCTTTGGAGATGGAAAATCAAAACTTAGGAAATTGAAATCCTGAGAATCTTGTCTTTGAGGTATCTTAAAATCAACTTTGATTCTTGAGAAAGATGAGAAATTCCTTTTTGAAAATGAATCTTAAGAAATTAACATTTTCAGGGAAAATCACGGGAAAACTTTGATTTGGGAAATCCAACTTCGGAAATCTTCATAGTTTCTTGAGGAATCGATTTTCATGAAATGAAAAGTTCTTGAGAAAATCATGAGAAAAACAGATGATACAGATGATTTGAATGAATGAATGCACTTTGAAAAGATTTCTAAATAATTTGTTGGAAAAATGTGTATTAAGCCAAAGTAAATCCTTCACATATTCTGACTGTGGCCATGAATATGTTCAGAGTTTACTTGGGTTAATTCACAATATTTTGAAAAATTAGAAATATGATGTGCATTTTTAAGATAGCCTAAGAGTGTAGGCTCAGTGTGACTAGTAGAAAGATGATGGATCTGGGTCTCGTCCATATTCCGATTAGGGCCGTAAATATGGACTCCACCGAGTTCATCAACTCTCTAAGAGTTGGTGCACGTGCCATTCATGTTCATCCACAGTGAATTTTGAAAATTGAGATATATGAATCATAGAATCAGGATATTGCAGGAATCAAACTACATGAGATGCATCCTAATCTAAGCAGTAAAAGTAAATATTATTCCAAGTTTGATTATTACATCTCTGACATAAATCAAAATAAATGAAATACATAGTGTAGAAAGAATCAGCATCCTCCGAATTTTCCTGCAAAATGAGAATTAGTACAAGATAACCAAAGAAATGGGTATATATACTATATACAACGAAGATATACATGGTTATATCTAAATGCTTGAATTTATGATAAATGATATGTGATAATGAAGATGTATTTACAAAAAGAAAAAGAAAAGAAAAATATATGTGATAACAACTGCACATGAAGATATCTCTATATATATAAGCATATATATATATATATACATATAATGAAAAAATATATATAAGAATTAGAATTTCATATATAATGGGTAAAATCAGAAAATACAGGTATATACAGTTTCTGTAGGTGATTTCACGAAGCCGTAATTCCCAAATTGTAACATATTTTGTAGTAGAATTGGGTATGGAGCTTCCCTATATATCAATAACAAAGCATGCAAAAGATGGTCCATAAAGCCTGAATGGATATTAAAATATTCATTCATGAACATGGCTCATTTTCAAGACTGCACACCTGCAGAAAAGAGAATAAGGATACAAAGGTGATCCTGTAAGTGATGGTTGTGAAGGGTGATAGGTGGAGGCTGTTAAGACACAGCACAGTGATAGTGCTGGATCGTACAGAGTATTGAAATATAAGCCTTGATGATGCTAGGGGTTAGAACCCGATGGATAAGGATGATGATGATTGGGCATAAAAGACAGGAAATGACAAAAAGAAGGAAAGAAAAAAAAAACGTGATTAAAAGAATGCTGTCAAATGAAAACAATTCTGTAAAATGATTACAAGAATGTAAAACAACACACAGGACATTAAGAAAATGATCAAAAGAATGGAAAACAGGAATTTAGCATAGCAAACAAAGAATGGAGAAACAAGCACAATACAAGAAATTTTAATACAAAATATAATAAAGTATTAAATGAAGAAACAAGAATTTTAATGAATTCAAAATAAAGGAAATTAGAATTACAGGAAATCAGACAATGAATCAAAACAGGAATTTGAAAATGACTAAAACACCAAGGAAAATAAAGAGAATCGGATGAATGAACAACATGAATTCATGTGTGATGAAAAGCAGAACAAAACAAAGAATAAAAGCAAACAGGGAATTATTTGTCAAGAGGAAATTGAAAAGCAGGAAAATAACTTGTAAACTACAAAAAAAAAAGGGAATCATTTGTAAATTGAGACAAAATATAAAACTTAAAACAACATCAGACTATGCATTGAAACAGGAAACACTTGAATGGCAAAAGACGAAATTGAAATGCAACATGAAACAGGAAATTCAAGTTTAATGCGATGAATGAAAACAAAATGCAGAACAACGAATGAATGAAGATCATAAAAATGAGAATCCTATGCTGTAACAAATGAATCCAGAAATCTAACTAAAGAATCAACAAAAGAACAGAAGATCAAACGATGAAAAAAAAAATCAGAAAATAACAAATACAGAAGGACGGCAGCCTGCTGCAGCTGGGCTGAAGGTAGATGGGCGGCAGTTGGCTGAAGGTACCGTGAAGCATGGTGATGCAGCTGGATGGAGCTTTTGCTACTAAGCTGAAGGAAAGGGGCAAAAATGTTGGCTGCCTATGCTGATGGGCTGAAGAAGATGCAGGAACGGCTGGATGGAGCTTCCTGTTGGTGGGCTCTGAAGAAAAGGCTGCAACTGCTGGATCTTCTTGCTGGGCTGAAGTCGATGTAAAGGAAGATGATGGCCGATCTTCTGCTGTTGAGCTGAAGGAAAGGGGAAAGAAGCAGCTGCTGGATCTCTGCTGGACTGAAGGAAAATGAGTTGAAGGAAAATGGGTTGAAGGAAAATGGGAAGGAGTTGGTGGAGGTCCTGCGGCTGGGCTGAAGGTGAATGATGGGCAGCATCCGGCTAGAGGTGGAAGACCCCTGCAAAACCAAAAGGGCCCAATTCCATCGGCCAACTTTTCCTTCCCCCCTTTTCTTCCCCAAAACTCCTCTTTTTAAAGATTTTGAACCCCCTTTTCCAAAAAAATCGCAGCCCTTTCATGAGGTTCCGTTACCTATTTTGAAATTTGAAACAGTCGTTTCAAGAGGGGCGCATCCTCTGTTTTTTTCAAAACTTTGTTTCATTTACCTAAGTTTTAGGTAAAATGAAATTTATTATTTTTTTAGGGAAGTTCGGCTGTGCCATTTAAGGCTGCTCTTTTTTTTTTAAAAGAAAGCAAATAAATGAAAAGAAATAAAATGAATAATGAAATGTGAGAGGCTTTTATGGAAATGCCACCTCAACCCACTTTTAAAATCCCTATGCAAAATAAAGTTTTATTTTGTTTTTTGCAAATCTTTTATTTTCAATTTGGGGTGCCACATGTGTGTGGGCCCACTAACTAAAAAATAAATAAATAAACAAATAACATTAAGACATTAAAAAGAAGAATTTGCAAATTGGTGCGATCTCCGGGTGGGTCCCGCTTGAAAATAAGAAACTTACCTGGGAATCTGAGTATGATACTAGTTCAATAGCGGGTCCCGCTCCATTTATTTGAAAATAAAAAGCAAGAGAAATGACTTCTTTTTTTGGAATTTTTATAATACGAGATAAAACTTTGTTTGTTTTCAAGAATTTGGAAAAAATTGGTTTTTCAGGGCAAAAATATGGATAAAGTAAATGTAAAATTTTTTTTAAAGAGATTTGAAATCTTTTTTTGCAAAAAGTTTTGAGATAAAATCTTTAAAATCCATATCCAAATATCCAGACTGTTTTCCCTGAGAAAAACTTTTGTAATTCCAAGTCCTGGGGGTAAAATGAGAAAGATTGGCAATTTTAAAAACCCAGGGTTTTGAAATCAATTTTGAAAAGTTTAAAAATCAAATCTGGATTGACAATTTTGAACATCAGGAGTTCTTGGACCTCGAAATGACGTGCTGTGCAGTGACATGATATGAAATGTTCATGCAATGCTATGCAAAGACATGTTTCAAGAAATGCTACTCTGAGACAGGACTTGAAAATTCTAGCTTTTTATCTAAAAAAAGATTTTGAAAATTTGCAGTTTGAAGATGTTTCTGAGCCTAAATATAGAAATTTTGAGGCTCAAGAATGAAATTTGGGACTTTTTGCAAGATTCAATCTCAGAAAATGACCATTTTGCCCTTCATTGCTTCCGGAGGACTGAAATGTGCCGATTGAGGGAGATGTCTGGGAGGTGAGTGAAAATTTGGGGTGTTTACAAACACCCAGTTTATTGGTGTAGGCATCGTCAATGCAGGGGATGTAGGAGGATAACAGGGGTATACAAATGCAGAAAACACGAGGTGCACGAAATGTAAAAATGTAGGGAAAACGAGTATGCTGATGAGTACTTATGCAAATCACAAGCGTCAAATGAAATAAATGAGGGAGGGAACCAACGTGATACATAATGTTGTGTGAACGTGGGGTGTTACAGGAGAGATTCATACGAGACATATAATGTTGATGCCAAATGCTATAATTAGAAATGATAAACACACTGAAGACAGGAAATAATGTAGTGAAGAAATAGTTATACATCATGAAACGAGGAGACAAAAATGCTCATATGATATGATAGCAATGAAGCCATTAACCATGGATTCTATGAAGCAATTACAAAAAATGCAGTCATATTTAATGAAATGACGATTTATAACGGGGGAGAAGAGGGATGTGGGATTGATTGAAATCTTCTATGAAATGAATCCGATCTGATACTGGGATCAGATCAGATGTCATTTCGAGAAAGCATTCCAAATGTAAAACATAAATGGAATTGAAGTGAAATAAACAGAAAACACAACGCACGTTGGAGTTCGAAGCATAATTAAAAGGGATTTGGGTATCATGAACATGGAATAAGACGCAGTTAAATCTTATTGAAGTAGGGAAAACAAATGTAAAAATAATAAAACTCATACTAGAAAGAAATGAGAAAAGGAAAATGATATCGGAATCAATGTGTTCCTGTTAATGTTGCATTGAGATAAGCTGATATGCTATAAGCAGATCAGTCTTACCGTGGATGCTCCAGTGGGGCACAACAAGAAAGAACTGAAAGGGAAATCATAAACATCAAAAGGGAAAAATAAAATAAATACAGAGATCAAACTGAAACTCAAAAAAAACCCAATGAATCGACGATGCCATTGTGAGGCATCGTCGGCCTGCGAGGTATTCTTTTTTTCCCTTTTAGGTTAAGGGATAGACCTTAACCTCAGCCTTCGAGGTATTCTTTTTTTCTCTTTCATGTTAAGGGATAAACCTGAACCTCGGCCTTCGAGGTATTCTTTTTTTCCCTTTCAGGTTAAGAGATAAACCTAAACCTCGTCCTTCGAGGTATTCTTTTTCCCTTTCAGGTTAAGGGATAAACCTGAACCTCGTCCTTCGAGGTATTCTTATTCCCTTTCAGGTTAAGGGATAAACCTGAACCTTGGCCTTCGAGGTATCTTCTTCTCCCTCTTCAGGTTAAGGGATAAACATGAACCTCATCCCACGAGGTCCTTCCTTCAGGATAAAGGATAACCCTGAAGTCTTTCATCGTCTTTCGAGTGTCATCAATTTTCTACCAATTTTATCAATTTTCACCAAACCTTTGTCAATTCTTTATCAATTTTTATTCTTCATCGATTTTTATCAATTTTTATTCTTTGTCAATTTTTATCAATTTTATTGATTCTTTATCAACTTTTTATCAATTTTATTGATTCCTCATCAACTTTCTATTAATTCTCATCAATTTTTATTCATTTCTCCTTGAGGATAAGGGATAATCCTGAAGCCATCATAAACAATTCAAATCTTAGACCATCTTGGGTCAAGAATTTTGAATAAATCCCTTATCTTTGTCGTGATCGTCGGAATCAATTCATAACTTTTGTCGATCCCTCCAAAGTCTGACTTCCGGATTGGAATTATTTCCTGCCCATCTGAGTTCTCACTCAAGTTTTTGTTTTTCATTTTCTTTTCTTTTTAAGATCCAGGTTCTGACTCAGGTCTCATTTTTATCTTCTATTTTTGGAGTTTCGAGTTCTGACTCGGACTTCCTTTCGGATCTAATGCTCGTGTTGGACCGATCGTTACTTTGAAAATCTGAGTGCTAAAACTCAACTTTTTCCTTTATTTTCTTTTTAAAGATCCAGGTTCTGACTCGGGTCTCATTTTTATCTTCCATTTTTAGAGTTTCGAGTTCCGACTTAGACTTCCTTTCGGATCTAACGCTCGTGTTGGACTGATCGTTGCTTTGAAAATTCGGATGCTAAAACTCGGGTTTTCCCTTTTATTTTCTTTTTAAAAAAGATCCGGGTTCTGACTCGGGTCTCATTTTTTTTTCTATTTTTGGAGTTTCGAGTTCTGACTCAGACTTCCTTTCGGATCTAATGCTCGTGTTGGACCGATCGTTGCTTTGAAATTCTGAATGCTAAAACTTGGGTTTTCCCTTTTATTTTCTTTTTAAGGATCTGGGTTCCCACTCGAGTCTCATTTTTTCTATTTTTGGAGTTTCAAGTTTCGACTCAGACTTCTTTTCGGATCTAATGCTCATGTGGGACCGATCGTTGCTTTGAAAATTTGAGTGTTAAAACTCGGGTTTTCCCTTTATTTTCTTTTT
The DNA here is from genome assembly GCF_984573655.1 of Nuphar pumila. NCBI lineage: Eukaryota > Viridiplantae > Streptophyta > Magnoliopsida > Nymphaeales > Nymphaeaceae > Nuphar > Nuphar pumila. The sequence continues at coordinate 65,071,266 of NC_143249.1, forward strand.
AAAGGTTCGGGTTCTGACTTGGGTCTCATTTTATCTTATATTTTTGGAGTTCCGAGTTCCAACTCGAACTTCCTTTCGGATCTAACACTCGTGTTGGGCCAATCGTTGCTTTGAAAATCTGAATGTTAAGACTCGGGTTTTCCCTATATTTTCTTTTTAAAGATCCGGGTTCCGACTCAGGCTTCCTTTTGGACCCAATGCTCGTATTGGACCAAAACGTTTTGTTGAAAATTCGAGTTTACAAACTTGGATTTTCCTTTTATCTTTTATTTTGAAGATTCGGGTTTCAACTCGGGTTTTTCTCTTTTATCCTTCTATTTTTGAAGCTCCGAGTTCTGACTCGGGCTTCCTTTTGGATCCGATGCTCGTATTAGACCAATCGTTTCTTTTTTCGAGTTCTAAAACTCAGGATTTTCCCTTTTTTCCTTATTTTTGAAGTTTCGGGTTCCGACTCGGACTTCCCCTTTTGATCCAATGCTCGTATTGGACCAAAATTTTCCTTTGAAAAATTGAGTTCTGAACTCGGGTTTTCCCTTTATATCCTATTTCTGAAGTTTCGAGTTCCGACTCAGGCTTCCTTTTGGATCTGATGCTCATATTGGACCAATCGTTTCTTTTGAAAATCTGAGTTCCAAACTCGGGTTTTCCCCTTCTCTCTTTATTTTGAAGTTTTGAGTTCTGACTCAGACTTCCTTTCAGATCCAATGCTCGAGTTGGACTATCTTTTTGTTGAAGATTTGGGTTCTGACTCGGGTTTTCACTCCCTCTCAAGTTAAGGGATAAACTTGAACCTCGGCCTTTGAGGTATTTCCTTCCATTTCCTCTCAGGTTAAGGGATAAACCTGGACCTCGTTCTTCTAGGTATTTTTCATTCTCCTTCAGGATAAGGGATAATTCTGAAACCCCGACAATCATTCCTGCTTCGATTTCCAAATATCTTGAGAATGTTGATATCCTTTTCAACTCTCAATTGGAAAATCCAGAGCTCATGCTGGTACATTTTTTCAGTGCTCGTACTGGTATATTTTCAAAACCTAGTGCTTGTACTGGTGCATTTTCAAAATCCAGTGCTTGTACTGGTACATTTTCAAAACCCAGTGCTCGTACTAGTGCATTTTCAAAATCTAGTGCTCGTACTGGTGCATCTTCAAAAATCCAGTGCTCGTACTGGTACATTTTCAAAATCCAATGCTCATACTAGTACATCATTCAAAATCCAATGCTCGTATTGGTGCATTTTCAAAATCCAGTGCTCGTACTGGTATGTCTAGCGCTTGTGCTAGTGTCTGGTTGACTAATCAGTCGGCACCTTAGGTTCAGTCTTTGCACTAACCAATCATCAAAATTCAAGTTCTAAATCTCAATTCCAACCTTCGGGTTACCATTCTATCAAAAATCAATCATTTTCTATTGCAAAGGACCCTCTTCCAGGGAGAGTTCGAGGGAGCTCGTTTCTTTCACATGCAATCATTTTATCGTTCGCAAGAACCCTTTTCCAGGGAGAGTTTGAAGAGACTCGTTTCTTTGCAAACTGTTTGCAAAACAACAACCCAATTTTTACACAAAGGAACCCTTTTCTAGGGAGAGCTTCGACGGAAGCCCATTTTTTTTTGTGGCCCCCAATTTCTCATTTTGGCCACCCCCTTCACAGAGGATCCTCTTCTAGGGAGAGTGTGATGAACTCGTTCCTCTGTGATACTTTTTTAACCTCATTTTCTACCGCCTTTCCATAAGAGAAGCCTAGAGATGGGAGTTTTGACAAAAACTTATCTCTTTGAAAGTTTCATTTTGCAAACACCTCCTCTTTAGGGAAGAGAGGAGTATTTCCTATTTTTCATTTAGGTAAGGGCCAAGCCTGAGTCTCTCTTTTTGGGGAAAAAAAGAGGAGAATTTTGTCACAAATGTGTCAATTAGATGTCAAGCAATTCCTTTTATTAAAGATTTCTAAAACATTTTGCCAATTTGCTACCAAAAATAGTTGTTGATCTCAAAGCTTTTATTGCATAAAGAATTACCTCGAACTACCTTCAGTATTGTTTCCAAAAGAACAAGACTTTTGCGAAGAAAGAAGAAAATTCAAGCTTTTCTGTTGGTCAACCAAAAGGATGAAGAAAAATCTTTGATATGTCCGGTAAAGAAGAAATCAATGATGTTGAAAAGCCATAAGTGATCTGATATTGATCATAGCTATGGAACATTCTTAAATATCATTCTTCTGGCAGTAAGGCAATGAAAATATCCTGAGCGATAGAAAGAATTTACTCAACCCATATCTCCTCAGCCATTTAAGTTGCAATCAAATATCTGCAAAAGAGATCGCTCAATCATCGTCAAGTTGAAGACTAGTGAATGAGTTACATCCATGTTATCATCGCAAAATTTTACTTTTGCAAGTCAAACTGACATTTGAAAAAGTTTTTGAAAATAACTCGCCTCTATTTTAAAATGCGAGATAATTCCGAAGAATGGGACTCGCCTGTCGGTACGAGGTTCAACTGTTCCTAGCACCTTTACCAGGGGTAATTGAACCAAGGATCAAAAGTGTGCTTAGCTTTGCTCAACTTGTCTAAATCGTGTTCTATTTCTTAAATGTACAAAGAGTCAGGCATGTGCTATGAATTTTTTCAAAAATGCAGATTTGAAAACATGATGTTTGCTTCTAAGATTTGAAATACTTGGAAAATTCTTGGAAAAGATGTCACTTGGAAAATCGTGAATCATGGTGAAAGAATATTTCTGGGGGAAATGAAAATCGATTTCTGAAGAATCCAAGTGTTTTGTGAAAATGAATTTCTAAGGAATTTCAAGTAACTTTGGAAAACTTGATTTTTCTAAATTTAAACTTTGAAATTGAATATATAACTTGGAAAATCATGATTTGAACTTGATTTGTAAAGAAATGTCGGCATTTCTAGATTTATCCAGTAATATCTGGAAATTACTGGATTTGGCTAGATATAAGTCTTTTTCATGATTCCCTGAGATAAACATAATGAAATATGAAATAAAATTGAATAAATATGAAAATGATATTTGAAAATTCGAAATTGTGGTCAAAATAACCAAAATACCCCTGATAGCAAGACTATGAAACCAGGGTTTTTCAGAAAGATATTTTATAAAAATGGGGTTTTGAAATTCAAATGAAAATAAATCAAAACAAATATGATATGACATGATAAAAAATAAGAAAATCTAGGTTAGGGATTTCGAAATTGAGGTCAAATGACCAAAATGCCCCCGATAGCAAGACTATGGCCTTGAAATCAGGGTTTTCAGAAAATATTTTGGTAAAAACTTTGGGTATAGGATTTAAATAAAATCAAATAACAAGCAAATCGACCATGAAGTGTCCTAATATGATTCTAAACATAAACAAACCATAAAATCATGAACTTATGCATAAAAAACCAAAAATATCACAAAAATCATGATTTTGGCAGTGTTTCGGGATCCTGCGGGCACCCTATTTTGCAATTTAATCCATTCAAGCATCAAATGGATTCCAAAATTTATAAAAATCAGCATCTGTACTTGTTATCACCCTAAAATCAGATTGGAATCATAAAAATATTTTTTGATATTATTCCAATTCGAAAATTGCATTAAAACCCTAAAATATGTTATTTTTACCTATGGTCACATACCAGTTTCAGTGTTAGAACCGAATCAAGAGGCAATCCACCATAGAAATTTTTGAAATTTTACAGAGACAAACTAGAAAAAAAAACACAGAATCTCCTATTTACAGATCAAAAAAATCATCTCCGGTTAGGGAGATATCATTTCGGCAATCTGGACTTAAATTTAACAAATATAAAATTGATTAAAATAGGTACTTCCGGTTGAAAATACAGAAACAAATAGCAGACTTTATCAAAAATTTCTGAAATTTCAGCAGTATACAGTAGATATAAAAATAATGAACTTTCTTTTTTATAGATTATGAATCGGATCTACGGTTAAAGATCTATGATCATTACAATTCAGATTAGGGTTTTAATAAATCATAACAAGTTTTAAAACATGGATCCGACTTTCTGACAGAGGAAAAATACCAAACAGAAGCAAAAAATTATGAAACTTTTACAGTAAATATTCTACATCAACACAAAGCCACTGCACTTTATTCATTTCAAATCGGATATTGGATGAAAGAAATAACGCAACTGCAAGTTATACTTGAATTTAAACAACCATTTTAATCAACAGAAATCCCGATTTGACTTTGTATTTTATTAACAGAGTTCCCGAATCCCAAAACGTATGATTTTTTTACAGAAACTTAATAATATATTCTTGTATCACATATAAAAAAACCAGCAATTTCCAACAAAGATCTCAATATGAACTAACATGTTTTCTACAGATCTAAAATTAAAATATACAAAAATCTAAAAAACACTAAAAAAATATGATTTAACCATGAAAAACCATAAAAAAATTATCTAAACAGCAAAATAAAATTGATTTTGATAGTGAAACACATGTAATAAACATTAATATGCTAAAAAAATAAATAACACATAGGGAATCTATGGCTGGAATTATTTTTACCTTTGAAAACATGAATTTAATCTATTTAACAGATAAATCTCATGTTTCTTTGGTTAAGAACATGAAAACAATAATGTAAATTATTCTAATGGATTAGAATCTCAAAATACAGCACTAGACAAGGTTAGATCATCTTCTTGGATCAAACTTGAGGTTCTTGGATGGATTCCATGGTTAAATCCATGAAAGAGATGATGCCAATGGTTAAATTCATGTTAAAAATATGGAAAAATATTAAATAAAGTAAAAAAATTATGAAAAACCTTACCTTGAAGTTGCAGCTGTAATGGAGGAAGGAGGAAGGGCTGGAGAGGAGAGAGAGGCCATGAAATTGGGAGAGAAAAAAAGCCTTTTTTTGATCTCTTGAAGTCCCCCTTTTATAGGTTTTCAAAAAGTCACTTAATTATGTTTAATTAAGAGGGTTTTTTTTTTTAAGACTCTTTCTAATAAATCCACTAAGGGCAACGATTTTCCTAGAGTTTTCTAACCTAAATAAACTCTAACTAAACCCTAATTAACACCTAATGAAACCCTAGAAAGTCCAAATGTGGCACCACCTAGTATGGACCCACATTTGGTTTTTAAAACTTGAATTTAAAACCTTTTAAAACCAATGGTTTAAAACTTAAATAAAATAGATTTTCAAAATTGCATTTGACTCTTCTAAACCCCTAACCTAATTAGTACATTGAATAACCCTAGTCTAATCTTGACTTCTTCAAATGTGGCGCCACCCCGAGTGGGCCCCACTTGATTTTTCAAAAACAATTTTAAAACTTGAAAATGAGAGGTTTTTCATAAGAGATTCAAAAGTAGACTTTGAGATTAAAAGTCTTGAAATGGTACATAGTATTGACTGAGTCAGAACTCCTCCAGATATGGCGCCAATTGAGTGGGACCCACATCGAAGTTTTGAAAACTTGCAACAAAGATTGAAAATGATTCTGAAAAAGGGTTAAAATCATAGTTGAAATTCAAAGTTTTGAAAATAAAGTTTCAGGCGAACTGGGACTCTGGGTCAGAGTCCTAAACCAATTATAACTCTGAGATTTTAGATTTTAAAAGCCAAATGAATGAGTTTTTGAAAGATTTTATCAGAAATGGTAAAAAAATGAGTCAGAAAACACAATCAGGGTTAGAGTCCTAACTCAACCGAAACTCTGAAATAGAGTCCTAAATTAACTGGACTCTGTAAAATGACCTAGATTTTTAAAAAAAATATGAAAATGAATGAAAATGAAAGTAAAAATAGACTTCAAAACAGACTCTTGACTGGATTAGGACTCTAGGACAGAGTCCTGATCGGACTAAAACTCTAGCTTTTTTGGTATTTTCTGAAAAACAGATAAAAGAACTTGTGAAAACAGTGAAAACAATAACAAATATTGAAATCAAAACAGAGTCCTGATACAACTGAGACTCTGGGGACAGAGTCCTAATTGAACTAGGACTCTCAGTTTTTTGGATTTTCTGAGAAAACAAATGAGAGAATTTTGAAAAACAGTTAAAAACAGGATAAAATTGAAGTTTTGGTTCAGAGTCTTGATCTGATTAGGACTCTGAGAAAGTGTCTTGATTTGATCAGAACTCTAAGAATTTTTTGTTTTCTGATAACAAATGATGAAATTTAAACAGAAATTTTGAAAATCAGTGAAAATGGAGTGAGAAAACAAACTTTGGATAGAGTCCTGATTCTACGAGGTTTATAGGATAAAATCTCAGAATTTTGAAATTCTTTGATAAAAGTGTAATAGTTTTAATAGATGAAAAGATTTTTGAAAGATTCTCTCAAAATTGAAATCAGGATCAGAGTCCTGATCCAACTAGGACTCTCTGAACAGAGTCCTGTTTTGACTGAAACTCTGAATTTTTGACTCATTTTGAAAGATTTGGTTAAAAATAGTTAAAAATAGTGACAAAAGATAGAGTCCTAATCTGACTGAAACTCTGAAGAAGAGTCCTAATCCGACTGAGATTCTTGAAGAAGAGTCCTAATCCAACTAGGACTCTAAAATTTTGGCCAAAATAGGGGAAATGGATAAGGGATATGACCCTAACTGGTTTAAAATCAAAATGAAGTTTTAAAAATATTTTAAAAAGATAAAAAGATACAATCCTGATCCAACTAGAACTCTAAATTTTTTGAGAAATTTCATAAATGAAGGAATCCAGAAGCGGCACCACCTAAATGGGTCTTATCTGAGAATTGAAATTAGTTGAAAGTTGAGTTTAAAACGAATCCAGATTGTTTTCTGAGAAAAACATTTCAAAATATAAGGTCCTGGGGATTGGTAAATGACAGAATGTTGATTAAAAACCCAGTTTTTAAAATTGATTTTGAAAGAAAAGTTTTAAAACTCGAGTGTGGATTAAATATTTTGAAAACAGAAGTGTTGAATCTCGAAAACGAGATGTAATGGCATGCAATGCTATGTAATGCAATGAAATGGTATGTCGAATGCATGCAATGATATGCACTGACATATGAAATGTAAACACTGAATGAGGGTAAAAATTTGGGGTGTTTACAGATGCCCCTCTTTGCTACTAAGCCGGTTGAAAGCCGAGCTTAGTGGCAAAGAAAAATACACCAAATTTTGGCTACATAAAAAAAAATGCCCCAGTTAGGAGAATCTGAAGGGGTATGAAGGAATTGGTTATGACGGTAATGACAGATATGGAATAAAGAATAAAGAAGAAGATTCACCTCATTGAAATGAGGCTCAGGCTTAGCTCTTAACTTAGATGGGATGAAAAATACCTCGTAGAAGAACGAGGTTCAGGCTTAACCCTTAACCTGAAAGGGGACGATACCTCATGGAAAAACGAGGCTCAGGCTTAACCCTTAACTTGAAAGGGGACGATACCTCATGGAAAAACGAGGTTCAGGCTTAACCCTTAATCTGAAAGGGAATGATACCTCGTGGAAAAATGAGGCTCAAGCTTAACCCTCAACCTGAAAGGGGACGATACCTCGTGAAAAAACAAGGTTCAGGCTTAACCCTTAACCTGAAAGGGAACGATAGCTCATGGAAAAACGAGGCTCGGGCTTAACCCTTAACCTGAAAGGGGACGATACCTCATAGAAAAACGAGGTTCATGCTTAACCCTTAACCTGAAAGGGGACGATACATCGTGGAAAAACGAGGTCCAAGCTTAACCCTTAACCTGAAAGGGGACGATAGCTCGTGGAAAAACGAGGCTCAGGCTTAACCCTTAACCTAAAAGGGGATGATACCTCGTGAAAAAATGAGGTTCAGGCTTAACCCTTAACCTGAAAGGGGACAATACCTCATGGAAAAATAAGGTTCAGGCTTAACCCTTAACCTGAAAGGGGATGATAAACGGAATCCTCAAATGAAGAAACCATGATGAGACCTTCAAATTTTGCACAATAAATCTGAGAGGGGTTTGCAAAAGGAAGAAAGGGGGTTCCCTAAAGCTTGAAAAGTGATTGTTCTTGAACGTCTCATTACTAAGACTGAATGACTTTTAAAATAGATGACCTTTTGCAGAAAATTCAGGTTTAACCCTTAACCTGAATGGGAACTGTCTATGGTGGGACAGTGGGGAGCACAGGGAAGTGTGCGAATCTGAGAGCCCAGGCACTCAGATCAAAACAAGAAGAGAAGAATCTTGGACAACTCCCGTCATCCGATCCTAAAAGGGATAACAACGCCTAGATACATCAAAATAGACATCAAGCTCTCACTTCATGTCAGGATAACTTTAAAAGATTGCCAATATGATAAAAATTATAGTTGATTGAAAAATGATTGAAATGTAAGTATATTTATATGAAAAATATTCCCTCTTTTCTACCTGAAGTATTACCTCCAACTGGACTTAACTTCGTAGAATCAATATTCAAATTCAAATTGCTTGTCATTGACTTTCTTTCAAGGAGGCTATCAATTTCCTTGATATGAACGGAAAAGAGAGTATTCTTGATATTGTGAAAGCAATTGGTAAAAGAATTTCACAAAATTAAAGAAAATTCTTGGCAGATTCGGCAGTTTGATATCCTGGGATTCTTTTCTCAGAATAGTCTTTCTGTCTGTACTTTTTTTTTCGACAGAATTGGAGCTCTCTGGGTTTCTGGGGAATTCATTACATCATCCTTCATTTTGGAGATGTCATGGTTTTTCTCTTTTTGGGAAGGGTACGTCACAAACTCCTTCATCTTGGAGATGCTTCGATCCTCCTTTGCCTCCGGGATTATATTGACGATATTGGCTCCTTAGCTGATGGTCGCTTAATGATAGCTGAAATTAAATATCTTTTAGGGTTTGTCAGGAGGCTCATCGCAGTCGCCTTCATCTTGATAGTGATCTGAACTTTCCCTGGAAGGATCCGTCACAAACTTCTTCATCTCGGAGATGATCCAAATCTTCTTTGGCCCCGGGGGTCTAACTCTCATAATTCGTCTTCATCTTGACGACAATTGAGAGATCCCTTTTGTAGATATTTAATTGCAACTTAAATGATTGAGGAGATATGGGAATTGAGTGGATTTTTCTGTATCACCAAGGATATTTTGACTACATATCTTTACAAGAATGATCTTTAAAAATGTGCCATCGACTGCGATCAATATCGATCACTTATGACTTTACAACAACATTGAATTTTCTTTGTTGCTCATATCAAGGATTTATTCTTCATCCCTTTGGTTGGTCAATAGAAAGAATTTGGATTTTGAATCCTTCTTTGCAAAAGCTTCACTCTTTTTGGAAGTAATACTGAAGGTAACCTGAGGTAATTTCTTTTGTGTAATAAAAGATTTTTAGAATCAACAACTATTTTTCATGACGAATTGGCAAAATATTCTTGGAATCCTTGGTAAAAGAAATCACTTGAAGTCTAAATGATGCATCTGTGGCTAGATTCTCTTCTCCTTTCTCCAAAGGAGAGACTCAGGCTTGACCCTTATCTGAACGGATAATAAAAAGATGCTCCTCTCTTCCCTAAAGAGGAGGTGTTTGCAAAACGAACTTTCGAAGAGAAATAAAGTTTTCGTCAAAATTCCCTACTTCTAGGCTTCTCTTATGGAAAGGGGGCCGCTAACAAAGGTTGGAAGGATATCATAGAGGAGCGAGTCCATGACACTCTCCCTGGAAAAAGGGTCCTCAATGATGGGGGTGGCCTAACAAAAGACATTTTAAGGTTACAAGGAGAATGAGCTTTCGTCGAAACTCTCCCTGAAAAAAGGGTTCCTTGTATGACAATAAAGATTGTTTTGCAAACTGTTCGTGAAGCATGAGTCCCTTCAAACTCTCTCTAGAAAAAAGGGTTCAACGAATGAACAATAAAGACATGCGAAAAGAACGAGTTCTCTCAAACTCTCCCTGGAAAAAGGGTCCTTCGCAAGAGAAAAGATTGATAATTGGTTTTGAACTAATTGGCAAATGAATTCGACATAAAGGTCGAATCTTTAAAGACTATGATTGCAGGATACGACTCGAAGGTCGGACAAACATGATCAACTTTGATAGAATTTGATAACCTAAAAGTTTGCTTGATAACACAAATGACCAGAGGTCTGACAAGATTGGTGACCTGAAGATTGGATTAACAGAACGGAGTGACCCAAAGGTCTGATAAAGATTGTTTGGTTCGCAGTTCTGAAGATTAACATTGAGTCTGAACCCCAATGTGAGATTTATGTTGCGATCAGTATGAAGACTGAACTTTGACAAAGTACCAGTACGAGCACTGGATTTTTGAAAGATTATCAATACAAATACAAGATTTGGTAAAGCAACCAAGGCGATGTTGGATTTCATAAAAGGACCAATTTGAAAAATTGATTTAACCAGACCGGTAAAAAACTGGGTTCGGTCGAAAACTTTGAATCGGAATTCAAATCTTCAAGGAAAGACTAGATGAATTGGATTTTGAAAGAGAATTCGGGTCGGAACTTAGATCTTCTAGACCAATTGCTAAATTTGCAGGAAAGTTTGAGTATAAGTTCAAACTTTTAAAGGAAAGCTAAGCGAATTGGATTTGGAAGAAAATTCAAGTCGGAACTTTGATTTTTTCTAGACCAATTCTGAATTGGATTTGGAAGAAAATTCAAGTCGGAACCCGGATTTTCTAGACCAATTCTAGAATCTGGAGGGAAAAAAAATTTAGATGAATTGGATTTGGAAGAAAATTTGAGTCAGAACTCAGATTTTCTAGACCAATTTTGAATTGGATTTGGAAGAAAATTCGAGTCGGAACTTGGATCTTCTAGACCAATTCAGGACATTTGAAGGAAAGAACACTAGATGAATTGGATTTGGAAGAAAAATCGAGTCAGAACTTGGATTTTCTAAACCAATTCTGAATTGGATTTGGAAGAAAATTCGAGTCAGAACTCGGATCTTCTAGACCAATTAAGGACATTTGAAGGAACGAAAATTAGACCAATATAATTTCGTTTTGTAAACATTGACTAGGAAGAAAACAAAATCAGATTTAAGAGTTTCAACCAGTAAAACAGGATTTAGAAAAGTACCAGCACGAGCACCGAATTTTGGAAGAGTACCAGTACGAGCACTAGATTTTAAAAAGTACCAGCACGAACACTGGGTTTTGAAAAAGTCTGACCAGTGAATACCGAATTTAGAGTGTTTGACCACTAAGAAATAGATTCAGAGAGTTCGACCAGTAAAAACCGGATTTAGGAAGTTCGACCAGTAGAAACCGGATTTAGGAAGTTCGATCAGTAAAAACCAGATTTAGAAAGTTTGACCAGTGAAAACTGGATTTAGGAAGTTCGACCAGTAAAAACCGGATTTAGAAAGTTTGACCAGTGAAAACTGGATTCTGAAAGTTCGACTAGTAAAAACCAGATTTAGGAAGTTCGACCAGTAAAAACCGGATTTAGGAAGTTCGACCAGTGAAAACTGGATTTAAGAAGTTCGACCAGTGAAAAGTGGACTTAGGAAGTTCGACCAGTAAAAACCGGATTTAGAAAGTTCGACTAGTGAAAACTGGATTCAGGAAGTTCGACCAGTAAAAACCGGATTTAGGAAGTTCGACCAATAAAAACCAGATTTAAGAAGTTCGACCAGTAAAAACCGGATTTAGAAAGTTCGACCAGTAAAAACCGGATTTATAAAGTTCGATAAGTAAAAACCGGATTTAGGAAGTTCGACCAATAAAAACTGGATTTAGAAAGTTCGACCAGTAAAAACTGGATTTAGGAAGTTCGACCAGTGAAAACTGGATTTAGGAAGTTCAACCAGTGAAAACTGGATTTAGGAAGTTCGACCAGTAAAAACTAGATTTAGAAAGTTTGACCAGTGAAAACTGGATTCAGGCAGTTCGACAAGTAAAAATCGGATTTAGGAAGTTCGACCAATGAAAACTGGATTTAGAAAGTTCGACCAGTGAAAACTGGATTCAGAAAGTAGGCTTCACCCGAAGGTTGACCGATAAAAAATGGTTTTAATAAAAACTCAACCCGAAGGTCGAACTTGAAAAAGATTGGTGTTTAGAAAGCGCTTGATGATTGTGATGTGAGATTTTCAACCTTCACCCTCATGATGATCTGGACAAATGCCACAGGTCTTAGGATTTATCCCTTATCCTGAATGGGTAATAAATTTGATGTAAATTGATGCAAATTAATGCAGATGTATGCAAAATGAGAGATTTGCTTCATCCTGTATGCATACAGGATGTTTTGAAGACAATTTTCAAAATAATGGCCTAGTGTAATGGGAGAGTAAGATATTGGATGAAAGGATCAATAATTGATATTTGAGGAACATTTTATGAAGATAACAATGGAAAGATTGACGATGTGCTTTTTGATGGATTCGGGAGGCACTCTGAAAGAGGTTACTCCATGTAAAAAGATATTTTGTAAAGAAGGAAAAATACAAAAGATGACGCCAAGCTATGAGGAAGATTGATAATTTTATTAATGAAGGAGATGGGACTATGTCATCCATATAAAATGACAAAAGCAAAATGCAAGAATGAAAGGGTGTTGGCCTTGTCGCTCTTAGGGTGCTGATGAGCTGACTGCTTTATCCTCTTCTTTGCCTTCCACAAGGATATTTTTATCGATATAGTCTTGGATAATATTCCTGAGAACGAAGCAGTACTCGGTATCATGCCCCATGGCCTGATGAAACTTGCAGAATTGATCTTTAAATCTTCCCCTAATGACAGGAGGATCATAGACTCTTAGGAGCTTAATCATCTCTTTGGCCAACATATACTCAAGGATTTCTTCACGCGGCTGATCTAGGGGAGTAAAGTCACGTTTAAAACTCAAGTTGTCGTGATTCGACTTTTCTTGAGGTCTCGATCCTTGCTTAAAAGTTTGTTGAGGAATCAACTTACCTTTTTGCTCATTTTTGTTGGGGTTTGGTCCCTTTGAACCAAAGCTGTGATCTTTCACATTTTCCTTATGATGATTCTTGTTGTTGCTAGTAGAGTAGGTAAAATGAGTTTTCTTGTTAGATTCCTACTGACTGTTGTTCCTGGTGAACATGAAGCCCTCATAAGATTCATTTTCTATACTCAACTCAAGCCATTCAGCTCGTTTTGTCAGTTCTATGAAGGTCTTTGACGGGGAGGTGAAAATCAATCCCCTTAGGGGTTGCGAGAAGTTGTTCATGATCAGAGATAGTGTATGTCCCTCTGATATCGGATCACGCATCTTGTTACAAGTGGATCTCCACCTATGAATAAAATCCCTGGCTTTCTCATTTTCTTTCTACTTCAGACTGCAGAGGTGACTGAGAGTCGGGAGTGCCTCAACATTGAATAGGAAGCGCTCAATAAATAAATTGACCACTTTGTCAAACTCTTTCAGCTCTATAGGGTTAATATGTTCTGAATACCATTTTGCTGCAATACCCTCCAGACTGCGAGGGAAACAAATAAATAAGGCTCGATTATTCCTCCTGAACCTGGAACATTCTGCAAAGAATAGGGAGAGGTGTGCCTTTGGGTCACCCGAACCATCAAACTTGATAAATTTCTTGGGAAGATTGTCGAGATCATCATCCCCATCCAGTCCATCATAGAAATCTTCACTTGTAAAGACCCTTTTGCCCTTGTCACGGGCCTGCAGATCCTTTACCATCTTCATCACGTCTCAGAGTTGTGACTGAGTAGGGTCATTAACAGACTGATTTCTGGATTTATAAGCTGACCCCTGCCTTTGAGTTGACCTTCTAAATGTCTGCTGAGTTTCATATTCCTTATCTGTATCTCCCGCTGATTCTGCCTCATCAGAGGTTTCTTCATGATGACTCTGCTTTTTGGTGATCTTTATATTCATTTTCACTGTTCGGCCTTTGACCTTTTTCTTATTGTGGGCCTTTCCTGAGCTGGCCCCTGTTTCCTCAGTCAATAACTTACTCAGCATTCTCTAAAACAACGAATACATCTGTGGGTCGATGTCATCATTAGCTTGCTGACTTCCATTTCCGGTGGATTGTAAAAAGGCCATTTCTTGTACTGAAGCTGATGGGGAACTGATAAGCTGGACTGACACGGTCTTCTTTTCGGACCTCGTCTGAACCATGTAAGGATACAGGTGCTCTCTGCAATACAAAACTGAGGGTTAGCTGCTGAAAATGGTTCTTTGATTTGGAAACATTTGCTGGATATCTGGTAGACAATTGCAAAGATGTCCCATTACTAGGGACCGAGTCATCACTCGAGTCACGACAATTGCGCTGCTATTCTTTGCAAAATAAACAACTGAAAATATGCCTTGTTACCTAGGCGAGGTCGTCAAACCAAGATAGGATGAAAATTAAAGGAATTTTATTGAAGGAAAAACATGATTTTATTAATAATAAACTTGACAAAGGGGAGGGGGACAAATAATTTTCCACCACTCCTGATAATCAAAGGACACTCGAGTACCAAGAAAAATAGTGAGAGTAACAAAAGAATCTCAGCCATGTATGGCAGAATGGTATGCTCCGGACCACTGATCTGATGTGAGATCGAACTCTGGCAAGATCTCTGATAGTAGGCGAATTTCTATGTACTTCTGTCTTTGAGAGAACTGCCTGACAAAGCGCTCTGGATGATAGTATGCGCAGAAAAAGGGGCCAAGTAGCCTGAACCGCTTGCCGTATGCATAAGTATATATGGGAGGTGATTCCTGACGATCAAAATAGTCACATACGACTTCTTCCTTCTGAAGGTTGTCGATCAAGAACTAGTATCGTGTGACTGGAGGAAGCTTTTCACCATTATATCTAAATGAACTGGCTCGGGCTGGCACATGCCAGAAGAACCAAGATTGCAATGCATAGGTGCACCCTTCAACTAGAATTGATTCTTCAAGTGTGAAATGGGTCAACCCTCGGTACAAAAAAACGAGTGCGGCCATGGCTATAGAGAGGCGATTGATCTGACGACTTCCCCACCTTCGCAGAAGTTGAACTATCCTGATATCCATGTAATTCCGTCCATCTGGGAGAAGAGTCAGTCCCACAGTACATAGGACCATTGCATGTTGGATTCTCTCTTGAGCTATTCGAGATAAAGAGATGACTTCGACAAATGTCT
Source organism: Nuphar pumila (assembly GCF_984573655.1). Taxonomy (NCBI): domain Eukaryota; kingdom Viridiplantae; phylum Streptophyta; class Magnoliopsida; order Nymphaeales; family Nymphaeaceae; genus Nuphar; species Nuphar pumila. The sequence continues at coordinate 65,086,359 of NC_143249.1, forward strand.
CGTACTATTTGTAGAGTTTGAGCAGGTTCACGTATTCATTTCCATTCACCTCCACCAATGGCCAAGACTTGCGTCCTGTCATGCGGGCTAAAGCGTCTCAGGGATCCAGACCCTTGACATTGATTAAGAACTGTTTCTCCAATGGATCTCCTGAATGACCGGCTGGCTCGGGCAATCTCATGATTTCTGAAAACTCATCCATTAACAAAGTCATTCCCCCCCATGGGAACCAGAAGGTACTAGTACTCGGGTTCCACCGCTCTGCCAGTGCGTGGATCAATTTGTCGTTGACTGTCTGTTTTCCCACTGCAGATTTCAGTTCTAACCCACAATCGGTCAAATGGTTCGAAAACATACTAGAAAAGTTCTTGAGCTATGAATAGTACCACCGGGGAATGAAGGATCCGATGCTGAGAGTTCGATGTTCTAGAAGACCTTGTCGCACCTCATAGGAGATGTGACCCTCAGGGAAGACCAAATCAAGTTGACTGGATGCCATCAGACTAGAAAACATGGAAAATTGGAATATGACTTAGGAAAATACAAGGATTTTGAAAAAGATGCAGGCAGGATAAAAATGAAGCAGAAAATTTGAGATCCAGAAGGAAGGAAGGATGGAAAATCACCTGTAGTTTTGAGGAAAATAAAGAAGAATTTGAAAAATCGTCCAGGGTTTGAATAAAACAGGAATTTTAGACAGTATATGAAAACAGATGAAAAAAATTTGGGATTTTTGAAAATCGTCCAGTATTTTAGAAAACTTGTGGAAAATGTATTAAAAGAAACTAACATTCAATCACATCTTGTACAAACAAGTATGCACATACAACATTCTCTAAAAGTTGACTCTAGATGCACAAGTTTAGAAATAGCTGTAGGACCTTAATCCTAACTATAAGGTTCAGATCATCTGTGTTCAATCATGCTATGCCAATATACTTAAGCCGAGGCCCGATGTACGTGGCATAAAATCATTTTCTCTGGTTCTAAGTTCAAGTTTTCCAACATCCTTGAGCGCCTGCCGATATACGTTGGACTATGGCCCTTGGTATGTGGTAGGAGGGAGTTAACCCAAATGGGTGGCCCAGTTGTGGGGCTTTGTCCCGAACTATGGTTCTAGAAAAAAGCCCAGCAACGTGAAGACCGGGTAAAGATAGGTGGGGTGGTTTTTGAAAACATGAGCACATGCAAGAAAATCAGAAGCCTCTAAAACCTAAAGAAGTAGAGTTTTTAAAATATTTAAAGAAGTAAACATTGTTTTCAATCAAACCTAGATTGAGGAGGGTTGTATTAGATCTAAGTCTATGTGAATATGAAAATTTCCTCCTCAATATGGTCCTACCAAACCATACTTAGTCTATATGCAATCCATGTCAGCTGGGTTCAAGTCTAGGCTCCTAGGTTCACATCATATCAGAAAGTAAAAGTTGACATTCTATAGAACACGATTTTGACAATTTAAACTGAGTCAAGCACACAATTGATCAGGTAAAGACAGGTCCCATCACGGTCGCCAAACCTGTTATCATCGCCAAATTTTACTTTTGCAAGTCAAACTGACCTTTGAAAAAGTTTTTGAAAAGAACTCGCCTCTGTTTTAAAATATGGGATAATTCCAAAGAATGGGACTCGCCTGTCGGTACGAGGTTCAACCGTTCCTGGCGCCTTTACCAGAGGTAATTGAACCAAGGATCAAAAGTGTGCTTAGCTTTGCTCAACTTGTCTAAATCGTGTTCTATTTCTTAAATGTACAAAGAATCAGGCATGTGCTATGAATTTTTTGAAAAATGCAGATTTGAAAACATGATGTTTGCTTCTAAGTTTTGAAATACTTGGAAAATTCTTGGAAAAGATGTCACTTGGAAAATCGTGAATCATGGTGAAAGAATATTTCTGGGGGAAATGAAAATCGATTTCTGAAGAATCCAAGTGTTTTGTGAAAATGAATTTCTAAGGAATTTCAAGTAACTTTGGAAAACTTGATTTTTCTAAATTTAAACTTTGAAATTGAATATATAACTTGGAAAATCATGATTTGAACTTGATAAATACTTGAAATACCATTTGAATGCTCAGAGTTTTGAAAAAATCAATTTCTAAGTAAGACTTAGAAAATTTTGAGAAAATCGATTTCTCTAGATTGGAATTAGAGTTTGCAAGATATGGATTTGAAAGATATTTCTTTGAGAAATTGAGAAAATCCTTCTCAGTTTTAAAAAATGCAATGCATTTTGAAGTTAGCCTAAGAGTGTAGGCTGAATGTGGCTAATACGAAGATCACAAATCTGGGTCTCATTCGTATTCTGACTATGGCCACAAATATGAATTCTACCAAGTTTTTCAACTCCATAAGAGCTAGTGCACGTTCCATTCGTGTAGACCATAGTGAATTTGAAATATGTGAATGACTGATGTATTCATCAGATATTAAAATTTGCAAAATCAAACTATATGCAATGCATCCTATTCTATTGCAGGAATTGAAATTCTTATTCCAAATTTAATTATAATTTACATCACTAATTGAATTTAAATAACTGAAAATAAAGTCTTCAATATCCCTGCAAAACTAGCAAACTTGTTAGTAAAGAAATGTCGACTTTTCTAGATTTATCCAGTAATATCTAGAAATTACTAGATTTGGCTAGATATAAGTCTTTTTCATGATTCCCTGAGATAAACATAATGAAATAAGAAATAAAATTGAAGAAATATGAAAATGATATTTGAAAATTTGAAATTGGGGTCAAAATGACCAAAATACCCCTGATAGCAAGACTATGGCCTTGAAACCAGGGTTTTTCAGAAAGATATTTTATAAAAATGGTGTTTTGGAATTCAAATGAAAATAAATCAAACACAATATGATATGACATGATCAAAAATAAGAAAATATAGGTTAGGGATTTCGAAATTGAGGTCAAATGACCAAAATGCCCCTGATAGCAAGACTATGGCCTTGAAATCAGGGTTTCCAAAAAATATTTCGGGAAAAACTTTGGGTTTAGGATTTTAATAAAATCAAATAACAAGCAAATCGATCATGAAGTGTCCTAATATGATTCTAAACATGCAAAAACCCTTAAATCATGAACTTTGGCAGTGTTTCGGGATCCTGCGGGCAGCCTATTTTGCAATTTAATCCATTCAAGCATCAAATGGATTTCAAAATTTATAAAAATCAATACTTGCACTTTTTATCACCCTAAAATCAGATTGGAATCATAAAAATATATTTTTGATATTATTCCAATTCAAAAATTGCATTAAAACCCTAAAATATGCTATTTTTACCCATGGTCACATACCAGTTTCAGTGTTAGAACCGAATCAGGGGCTAATTCACCATAGAAATTTTTAAAATTTTATAGAGACAAACTAGACAAAAAAACATAGAATCTCCCGTTTACAGATTGGAAAAATCATCTCCGGTTAGGGAGATATCGTTCTGGCAATCTGGACTTAAATTTAACGAATATAAAATTGATTAAAATAGGTACTTCCGATTGAAAATATAGAAACAAATAGCATACTTTATCAAACATTTCTGAAATTTTAGAAGTAGACAGTAGACATAAAAATAATGAACTTAATTTTTACAGATCATTAATCAAATCTACGGTTAAAGATCTATGATCAGTACAATTCAGTATAAGGTTTTAATAAATCATAACCAGTTTTAAAACATGGATCCGACTTTCTGACATGAAAAATATCAAACAGAGACAAAAAAGTATGAAAATTTTACAGTAAATATCCTACATCAACAGAAGCCACTGCACTTTATGCATCTCAAATAAGATATCGAATGAAAGAAATAACGCATCTGAAAGTTATGCTTGAATTTAAACAACGATTTTAATCAACAGAAACCCCAAATTGACTTTGTATTTTATTAGCAGAGTTCCTGAATCCCAAAACATCTGATTTTTTTACAGAAACTTAATAACATATCCGTGTATCACATATAAAAAATCAGCAATTTTCAACTAAGATCTCAATATGAACTAACATGTTTTCTATAGATTTGAAATTAAAATATACAGAAATCTAAAAAACACTAAAAAAAATATGATTTAACCATGAAAAACCATAAAAAAATTATCTAAACATCAAAATAAAATTGATTTTGATGATGAAACACATGTAATAAACATTAATATGCTAAAAACATAAATAACACATAGGGAATCTATGGCTGGAATTATTTTTACCTTTGAAAACATGGATTTAATCCATTTAACGGATAAATCTCATGTTTCTTTGGTTAAGAACATGAAAACAATAATGTAAATTGTTCTAATTTATTAGAATCTCAAAATACAACACTAGACATGGTTAGATCATCTTCTTGGATCAAACTTGAGGTTCTTGGATGGATTTCATGGTTAAATCCATGAAAGCGATGATGCCAATGGTTAAATCCATGTTAAAAATATGGAAAAATATTAAATAAAGTAAAAAAATTATGAAAAACCTTACCTTGAGGTTGCAGCTGCAATGGAGGAAGGAGGAAGGGCTGGAGAGGAGAGAGAGGCCACAAAATTGGGAGAGAAAAAGAGTCTTCTTTTGACCTCTTGAAGTCCCCCTTTTATAGGTTTTCAAAAAGTCACTTAATTAGGGTTAATTAAGAGGTTTTTCTTTTTTTTAAGACTTTCTAATAAATCCACTAAGGACAACGATTTTCCTAGAGTTTTCTAACCTAAATGAACTCTAACTAAACCCTAATTAACACCTAATTAAACCCCAGAAAGTCCAAATGTGGCACCACCTAGTATGGACCCACATTTGGTTTTTAAAACTTGAATTTAAAATCTTTTAAAACCAATGGTTTAAAACTTAAATAAAATGGCTTTTTGTGATCATCGCAAAATTTTTCCTCTTGTATCTTTCTCTCTCTTCCTTCTCTTTTCCTTTCTAATCCCTATTTCTCCTTTTTGAAGAGAGAAATAAAAGACTGAAAAAGAAGAGGGAAGAGAAAAGAAACTATTTTGCGAAGGTCTCACTTGACCTTAATTTGAAAAATATTTAGAAAATTACTCACTTCTGTTTTGAAATATCTGTGGGAAAAATTGGGAGATGGGGCTCGCTCGTCGGTACGAGGTTCGACCGTTCCTGGCGCCTTTACCAGAGGTAATCGAACGAAGGATCAAATTTATGCCTCTTTGCTTTGCTAAAATATGATCTAAGAATTTATTCTAAGTCTAAATACACAAAGAATCATGCTTGTGCAATGCAAGGATGTATGCTCTTTTTGAAAGATGATTTGAAAATCTCCAAGTGTTTTTGAGATGAATTTGATAATAGAGTGAAGAAATGATTTCTAACTTAGAACTTGAGATAGATTTTAAAAAGATATTTGAAGTTCTAAGTTTTTAGAAAAATTAGAGTTTTGGGAGAATAAATCTTGTCTTTGAGAAAGAATGATTTTGAAGCTGAGATAATAAGGTAAAGGAAAGGAAGTTTTAAAGTCAGAAATGGACTTTTGGATTTTGAATCTTGAACCTGGGTTTAGGAGAGGAAACGAATATTTTGAAATGGAATTGAATTCCATATTCGAAGTTTTTGAAATCAGAAGGTGATTTGAGAAATCCAAGTTGAGTTTAAAAAATAGAATTGGGTATGAGAGTTTTAGATGGGATATGAGAAATGGAATTATTTTTTTTGGAATTTGGAAATCAAGATAGATTGGGATTTGGAATCTGACATTTTAAATTGATTTGGATCTGAAGTTTGAGATCCAAGATGAAGTTGCATTTGGAAATCTGGATCCTCAATGGAATTTGGATCTGAAGTCTGAGATCCAAGATGAAGTTGAATTCTGGATCTAGAATCCTAAATGGGAATTCGATCTGAAATCTGAGATCTAAGATGAAGTTGAATTCTGGATCCTAAATGAAATTGGACCCAAGATCTAGAATCCAAGATGAAATTTGGATCTAAAGTCTAAGATCCAAGATGGAGTTGGATCCAAAATCTAGAATCCTAAATGAAATTTGGATCTGAAGTCTGAGATCCAAAAGTGGAGATTGCATTTGAAAATCTGGATCCAAGTTGGGATTGGGTTCTAACTTTGGATTTGGATTTTGAAAGCCCAAATGGGACTTTTGAAGATGGGTCTGGGTTTTGAAAACCCATATTGAATTTAAAATTTAGGAAGTGTCAAATTTTGAGATTCAAAATTAATCTCAAAACCTTGATTTTGAATTGAGAAGCAAAAAATAATTTTGAATTTTGAAATCAGAAGATGAATCAGAAATTTCAAAGTTAAATTTGAACTTTGAAATTGATTTTGAGATATTGATTTGAGTTTGAAGTTGAATCTAAAAAATGAATTTAAGATTTCAAAGTTGATTGGAACTTTGAAATTTGGATTGGAAATTTGAAGTTTGAATACAAAAATGAATTTTGAAATTTCAAAGTCAAACTAGACTTTGAAGTTAAATTTTGAGTTTTGAAAATGTGATGGAATTTGAATCTGAATTTATAAATAAGGATTGATTTGAAGAAGATACTCAAAACCACTTGGAGTTTTGAAAGGGAATTTTGAAAATATGATGCAATTCTATCCTATATGATGAATGAAAAAGAATGTAAAATTGGATTTTAAAAATCATATTTCATTCTTTAAATGAATGCAAATAAGATTGAAAATATAATATATCCCTGTCTATGGTCATTGAATATATCATATAACAATCATATTTGAATTCAGGTGAAGAATAAAATATATTTTGGTGCTTTTATAGAGTTTAAAATGAAATTAACTCTCAATATATCCTGACTATGGACATTGATATATGTTTTGAGTTAATTTTAATTTAAACCCTGATAAAAGAAGAAAATATTTAAAAAATATGTTGATTTCTGAAGAGGGATCCTGTGTGGATCCAATGTGGATCCAATGTTATTCTATACAACAACAACAACAACAACAACAACAACAACAACAACAACTACACCTTCATCCCAAAACAATTGGGGTCGGCGATATGAACCAACAAAGAAAATCATTCTGGGTCTTTTACATGAATCCTTCTCCTCCATTCATTTCTATCCAATGTCATGTCCTCGGTGAGGTTCAAAGCATTCATATCCTTTCCTATCACCTCCATCCATGTCTTCCTAGGCCTACCCCGACCTCTTTTAACTAATATATTTTCCCATTTCTCCATCTTTCTAACTGAAGCATCATTAGGCCTTCGTCGAATATGTCCAAACCACCATAAACGATTCTCTCTCATCTTATTTTCAATGGGTGCAACGCCTACCTTCTTACGTATCTCCTCGTTCCGAATCTTATCTTTTATTGTATTTCCACACATCCATCTCAGCATACGCATCTCAGCTACACTCATTTTTTGAATATGATGTCTCTTGGCAGCCCAACATTCCATACCATATAGTAAAGTGGGCCTAATAGTCGTCCTATATAACTTTCCCTTCAACCGCAATGGCATTCTACGATCGCACAACACTCCAGTTGCACTCTTCCATTTCATCCACCCAACCTTTATCCTATGATTTACATCTCCATCAATTTCTCCATATTTTTTAATGATAGATCCCAAATATTTGAAAGAATCATCCACCGGTATTTCTTGTTCACCAAGCTTCACTACACTCCCATCTCTATTTCATTGCTTACTAAATCGATATTCCATGTATTCTGTCTTACTCTTACTCAACTTAAAATCTCTTGCTTCCAATGTCTGTCTCCATAATTCTAACTTAGCATTAACCCCAGCTCTAGACTCATCAATCAAAACAATATCATCAGCAAACAACATACACCACGGCACATTTTCTTGAATTGATCTCGTAAGCTCATCCATCACTATAGCAAATAGGAAAGGACTTAAAGCAGATCCTTGATGTAACCCAACCGTTCTAGGAAAATTGGTTGTCACCCCTCCACAAGTGCGGACATTGGTTACTACTCCTTCATACATATCTTTAATTATACTAATGTACTTGAGAGAAACACCTTTCTTCATCATTGTCCACCAGAGAACGTCCCTAGGTACTCTATCGTAAGCCTTCTCCAAATCAATAAAGACCATATGCAAATCTTTGTTCCTCTCTCTATTTCTCTCAATAAGTTGTCTAAGAAGATGTATAGCTTCCATAGTAGATCTTCCAAGCATAAAACCAAATTGATTCTCCGATATCATGACAACCTTCCTCAACCTAGACTCAATCACCCTCTCCTAAAGTTTCATAGTATGACTCATGAGTTTTATACCACGATAGTTTGTGCAATCTTGTATATCACCCTTATTCTTATATAGAGGCACCAAAGTACTCTTCCTCTGCTCATTAGGCATCTTATTTGTCCGCCAAATCTTGCTAAAAAGATTTGTCCAATGTTATTCTATGAAAGATAAAAATCCTAAGCATTGCCCACATTTTGACTATGGCCATCAATGTGAGTCATTTGCTTAGGATTAATTACCTCTCATTAGAATGGTGCACGTGCCATTCGTGTTTCCATTCGTGAAGTTTTAAAAATAAAGGAAAATAATGAAACAAATGTTATTTACATGCTCATCTATTCTAATCTAAGACTGAAAATGTAGAGTTTTCATTAATGTCTAGCTTATTACATCACTGGAATTGAAAACATCGAAAAATTTCTAATTCAAGCTCTTCACATGTTCCTGCAAGATAGATTTAGCACAAAAAGGAAATTAAAAAATGTGAATGTAAATGACTATTCCAATTCTTAAACAGGATGCTTTACTCATGTTGAATGAGAAAGGCATATGGCATATCTTGCATTTATGAGAAAATGTGCATATATACCTGTATATATACATTTATATATGTGTATGTACATATATACATATATATATATAGGCAATACCATAAGAAAATGAAAGCCTATATGTGAGAAGGCACATGTAATGGATGGAGGCAAAAGTCAGGATGATCCAAGATGAATCAACATGAGATAGGGTAGTTCCTGATGAACTACCCTAGAAAAGAAGGGACGCAGTTGTCCATTGGGAACCACTGTGAAGGGAAAACGAACTTTAGTAGTTCTTAATGAACTACTATAGTAGAGAAAGGTCACAAAGGTTCTTTGTGAACCACTGTAAAAGATAACCACTATAGTAGTTCTTGATGAACTACTATAGAAGAAAAGAAGGCCACGGTGGTTCAGTGTGAACCACTGTGTAAAATAACAACTATGGTAGTTCTTGATGAACTACCATAGAAAAGAAAGGATGTGAGGGAGGGTGTAGGGATGATACAGAAAAACATAACATACCTAAATCTATATCATACAAAATGATCAATTCACATTATCATTGTGCAAGTATTTGCTGAATATAAACATCAAATTAAAAGAATGCTAATATGCCATCATCTAGTACAAGAAGGTTGTTGATATGCTAATGTAAGAAAATGCACAGGAAAGTTAGAAATGGAAGTAAAGGGGGGTAATTGGGTGCTAAAGGCTACATTATAGAACAATGTTGTTGCTGTACAGGAAAGTGGTGGTGGCTGACAAGGGTAGCATTTGAAAACGCAGGTAGATGCCTAGTTGGGCTGTCATGTTAAAGGCTACAGGGAGTAAGGTGTACATGTGCTGGGTGCCGTGACAGGGGATAGAATAGGTGTGGCAGCTGCGTGTTGACAATGGGATAATGGGCTGTGGAATGAGGGGTTGAAAGTAGGTGGCTGGTGATGCAGTGGTGGCTGGAAGCATAAAAGTCACAGCAACTAGGTGGGTACTATTGTAAAGTGAAGTGGTGGGTGAGTACACAGCAGTTTGTAAACTGCTGTGAATGCTTACAAAAGTAAATGGGGGGGAGTGCTATGAAGATGCATTTGAAATGTAGCAGCTGGGATGACATCCTGCAAATGGAGGTAGTAGGTATATGGGTATTACAGGTATGAGGATGTATTTTGCAGGGAATTTTTAGCAGATGTTTGATGCAACAAAACTTACAGCAGGGGTTGGTGGATGTTATGGTGATATGATAGTGGACATATAAATAGCGATCAGTAATGAGGGAGATGGGATGTGTGGGACACTGTGCAAAGTGTAATTGTATATAATATAAGCATTATATATAAAGTGTTAATGGAAGCTACGAGTGCTTGTAGGCACTGTTGGGTGGTAAAAAGAAACACTGGAAGGATGGACGATAATAGTAAAATAAAGAGATTTTTCCTAATGGAAAGCCACCACATGTGAATCAGACTTGGGAAATACTAAAAGAGAAAGAAAAATGCAATGAAGATAACATACATATGAAAATGAGTTATATGAAGGTCCAAGTGTCGAATGGCTAACACGAGCCGAAGCATTGCTGATCTTCAGATGTAAGGCACACCATTTTGCAGGAAATTCACTGGAATTGTGAAGGAAACATAGGTTTGCAGGAAATCCAGATAAAGTAAATGTAGAGGGGCAGATGACTACACTTGCAAATATGGGGAAGTAAAGGTGGACAGCCTGGTAGAAGCAATTCCCTTCCAACCAAGTTCACCTTCAAAATGAAGCGAAGTCATAGGGAAACCTGCCATTCCTTCTGAAGTATCAGTAACTTTGATAGGATGATTGGAGGATGCAACTTTTGAGTGAACATTTTCTTCCATGTGGACGTCCTTATTAAAGCCACGTCTAGGTGCAACCGAACCCAATTCTTGAGCAACTGGTACTGATTGAGAAGAATCCTGTTCCTGCATCTCAGTTAATTATGCATTCCTCTGTATAGGGTGCTCCATTGGAAATTCCCCACGTTTATGTTTTTTTGGGTTCAGGAATATAAGAATTCACAGGGTTACTATAACCACTATCCTGGTCAGAAGAGTCAAGAGGTTCCCCATGAATCCCAAGTTCTCTCTTCCAGTTTTTTTTTTCACAACTTGTCGAGTACATTCTAATTCATCATCAGCACAATAACCTACCATTCTGGATGGCTTCCTGTCCAGCTCTCTCAAATCCTTCTGATTTGTCCTTGGTAAGAGCTCCTTATGATCTACAGGGGCAGATGTACCCTCGCCTGCTTTAGCCTTTATACTTGTCTCACTATAAGATGCTTTATCATTTCTATGCTTCCTAGAGGCTTCAAACTCTTTTGAAAAAGGCTTTGCAACCGTCAAGCTTGCTCAAACTGGTCCCATCTCCACCAGAGCATGAAACAGAATGAACATGACCCATCTCACTTTCTGACTTGGGATCTATCGTGCTCATTATCTTGTTCCTTAGATGGAGCACATGGATCTCCAACAGTTTCTCTGTAATCACACAGATTCTTAGTAGACTTTTGTTATCATCGCAAAATTTTACTTTTGCAAATCAAACTGACCTTTGAAATAGTTTTTGAAAATAACTCGCCTCCGTTTTTAAAATGCGGGATTATTCTGAAGAATGGGACTCGCCTGTCGGTACGAGATTCAACCGTTCCTGCCACCTTTAACAGGGGTAATTGAACCAAGGATCAATCTTATGCTCTACTCTATTCAACTTGTCTAAATCATATTCTAATTTCTAAATGCACATAGAATCAGGCATGTGCTATGAATTTTCAGAAAATGCACATTTTGAAAACATGATGTTTGCTTTGAATGATTGAAATATAAAATGTAAATCTTGGAAATGATATCACATGAGAAATCGTGAAATGGGATTTGAAATGTACTTCTGAGAGAAGTAAAAATCGATTTTGAGAAATCCTTGACATTTAGTGAAAATCGATTCTGAGAGACTTGGTTTCTCTGACTTCAAACTTTGAAATTGAAATTCTAACTTAGAAAATTTGAATTTGGAACTTGGGAAATACTTGAAATATTCTTTGAAATTCAATGCTTTTGGGAAAATCGATTTTGCTATAAGACTTAGGAGATTTTGAGGAATTCAATTTCCTTGACTTGGATTTTGAATTGGAGTTGACAAATGCATGAAATGAATGAATATGGATTTGAGGAATTGAGAAATACTTTTTGTATTTTTGAGAAATGCAGTGTATTTTGAAGTTAGCCTAAGAGTGTAGGCTGAATGTGGCTAATATGAAGATCATAAATCTAGATATCCTTCATATTCTGACTATGGCCATAAATACAAATTCCACCAAGTTTATAAACTTCATAGAAGCTAGTGTATGTGCCATTCGTGTAGACCATGGTGAATTTGTAAGAATATGCATGAATCATCATTCATCACACATTAAAATTATAAACTATATGCAATGCAACCTAAGCTAAGCAGGAAATATAAATTCTTATTCCAAAGTTTAATTACAAATTACATCACTATTGAAATTTAAATACATGAAAAATAAAGTCTTCAATGTACCTGCAAAACTAGAAAGTTAGGTTAGTGAATATATGTTGGCTTTTCTAGATTTATCCAACAATATCAGGAAATTGCTGGATTTTGCTAGATATAAGCCTTTTTGCCATGATTCCCTTAAATCAAAATGATAAAATATGAAATAAAATTGAATAAATAAGAAAGATAAAATATGAAATTTCAAAATTGGGGTCAAAATGACCAAAATACCCCTAATGACAAGACTGGCCTTGAAATTAGGGTTTTCAGAAAGATATTTTGATAAAATGCAAGTTTTGAAATTTGAATGCAATAAACTAAGCTAAATATGATGTGACATGCTTAAAAATATGAAAATTAGGGTTAGGGATTTCGAAATTTAGGTCAAATGACCAAATTGCCCCCGATAGCAAGACTATGGCCTTGAAATCAGGGTTTTTAGAAAGAGATTTTGGTAAAAATTTAGGTTTTATGCACTAAATGAAATCAAATGAGCCTCAATTTAAACCTAAAGCATCCTAATATGATTATGAACATGATTAAACCCTAAAAATATATGCTTATGCACGAAAATCCAATAATATCACAAAAACTGTGATTTTAGCAGTGTTTTTGGATCTTTCAAGAACCCGGTTTTGCAATTTGCTCAATTCAGCCATCAAATGGATTCCAAAATCCATAAAAATTGGTACCTGCACTTGTTATAACCCTAATATATAATTGGAATTATAAAAATAATTTTTTGACATTAAATTAATCTGAAAATTGTATTAAACCCTAAAAATATGCTATTTTTGACCTAATTCACCAACCAGTCTCAGTCCAAGACCTGAACCAGGGGTCAGATCTCTATGGAAATTTATGAAATTTTACATAGACTAACTATAAAGAAAATCAGAGATTTCCCAATTTACAGATCGGAAAAATCATCTCCGGTTAGGGAGAAACCCTTCCGGCAATCTGAGCTAAAATATATCACTCTTAACAGGGATTAAAACAGCTATTCCAGATTAAAAATACAGACATAAATAGAAATTCTAAACAAAAATATCTGAAATTTTAATGGTGAACAGTAGACAGAAAAATAACAATACTGACTTTTTACAGATCTAAAATCGAATCTATGGTTTGGGATTTATGACTAACACAAGTTTGATTAGGGTTTTGGTAAACCCTAACGAGTTTTAAATTTAAAAACAGATTCTCTAAAAGGGGAAAAATACTAAACAGTGATCAAAAAATCCAAAAATTTCACAGTAGACAGATCTACTCAATGTGAATCCATAGCACTTTACAGATCTAAAATCGGATATAAGATGAGAGAAATATCATAACAGCAAGTTACCTTCTTGATTTTAACCACGATTTTAAAGCTTTAAAAACCTGATTTGATGTCTGATTTTTTTGACAGGGTTCCCGAGATCCAAAACCTCTGATTTTTGTACAGTAACTCAATAACTCATGCATGCATCACATATAAAAAAATCAGAAATAAACAATGAGTGCTTCAATCCGAAATAACATCATCTTTACTGTTCTAAACCTAGAACACACAGAAATTTAAGAAACTTGAAAAACCATGCATTAACTAATGTAAATAAATAAAATAAACCATAAAACAGTAAATAAAAATTATTTCTATGCTATAGAACGTAAAACAAACATGAATAAACCATGAAAATAAATTAAAAACAGGGAATCAATGGCTGGAATTTGATATCACCTTTAAAACATAGATTTAACCCATTAAAAAGGGTAAATCATATATTTTATTGGTTAATAATGCAAAGAATCATATTAAAATCAATTCTAATGGATTAAAATCTCTGTAAATCATCCAAAACAGGGTTAGATCACCTTCTTGGATCGTTCTTGCTGATTCTTGATGGTTCTTGAGGTCAAATCCATGGTTTAATCCATGAAGATGATGGTGCCAATGGCTAAATCATGCTTAAAACAATGAAAAACATTAAATAAAAAACTAAAAATTACAGAAAAACATTACCTTGAGGCTGCTGCAATGGAGGAAGGGCTGGAGAAGAGAGAGAAGCTCCAAGAATCCAATAGGAGGTGGCTAGAAAATTTGTCCCCCCTATAGCCCCTTTTTATAGAAAATTTTTAGGTTTTTTTAAAAAATGACAATTTTGAAAATTTTGGACTCTAAAGGGGGGGGCGATTTTTGGGTGGAGTTACCTATATGCCCTTGACCTAAAGTATCCTAAATAGTTCCTAATTAACCCCTAGCTAATCCTAAAAACCCCCCAAATGTGGTGTCACTTGGCATTCTCTCACATTGGGTTTTTAAAACACTTTTAAAAACCTTTAAAAACACTAGTTTTAAAAACTAACTTTCAAAAATGAGTTTTTCAAAATGGTTTTGACTCTTCTAAACCTCTAACACTAACCAAGACATCAACTAACCCTAGTCTAGCCCTGACTTACTCGAATATGGCGCCACCCCGAGTGGGCCCTACTTGAGTTTTTCAAAAAACGATTTTAAAACTTGAAATTGAAGGAGTTTTCAAAAGATTTTCAAAAGTAAACTTAAAATTAGGATTTTTGAAATGGCATAAGGTCCTAACTGAGTTAGAATTCCTCTGGATATGTTGCCAACTGAGTGGGCCCACATCGAATTTTGAACATTTTTGAAATAAACACTGAAAATGGCTTTAAAAAGGGGTTAAAATCAGTATTTGAAATTCAAGATCTTTGAAAATAGGATCTCAAGCGAACTGGAACTCCGGGTTAGAGTCCTGAACTCTTAGGACTCTGAGATTTTAGATTTTAAAAGCCAAATGAAAGAATTTTCAAAAGATTTTATCAAGAAATGATGAAATAAGTCAGAAAACACAGTCAGGGTTAAACTCCTAACTCGACCGAACTCTAAAATAGAGTCCTGAACTAACTGGACTCTGTGAAATGACCTAGATTTCGAAAGCAAACGGAAAAGATTGAAAATGGAAGTAAAACTGTCCTCAAAACAGACTCCTGACCGGATCAAGACTCTGAGACAGAGTCCTGATCGGACTGAAACTTTCAAAATTTTGAGAAATTTGATGAATAGAGGAATTCAGAAGCGACACCACCTCAATGGGTCTCATCTGTGACTTGAAATCGATTAAAATTTGAATTTGAAATGAATCCAGATTGTTTCCTTGAGAAAATATTTCGAAATATAAAGTCCTGGGGTTGGAAAATGACAGAGTATTGAATAAAAACCCAGGTTTTGAAATTGATTTTGAAATAAAGCTTTAAAATTCAAATCTGGATTGATTGTTTTGAAATAAGAGTGCTGGATCTAAAAAATGAGATGCAATGACATGCAATGTTATGAAATGACATGCAATGCTATGCAGAATATATGCAATGACATGCAATGATCTGTAATGACTTATGAAATGGACAAACACTGGATGAAGGTAAAAATTTGGTGTGTTTACAACTTTACTGTGAACCTTAGTCGATTCGCAATGAAGCCAGTGCAGTCTAATGTAATATATTATGCAGACAATACATGATACTACTGTAGCCAAATCAAACCAAGAGGCTATGTAAAACGGAAATAGAAATCACAATGAGAAAGGTTTGTAGAACACTTTCCTGTAGCGCAATAAGTATAAAGGCTTCCTTCTGTAGATTGCAACAGATCCAATAGAACAAAGACCGAACTAAGAGGACGATCTTAATGCTGGGTTAAACACAACACAGATGCAATACTGGATTAAACAAAATGCTACAAACTTGATACAAAAGGATCTGTTAGATAAGGTGTATTACAACATTAAAAAGAGGAGGAAAAGGTAACCTTATATCAAACAGAAGATCCGCCGCATAGAGATCAAGAGAAACAAGAAAATCATGGAAAATCAAAAGAGAATTGAGGGAAAATTACAGGAAGGGGATCTAACGAACTTCCTGGATCTTGTGCATCATATGACTCATCGGCAGATGGGTACTCAGCACCCAGATATGCCTCGTCTGATTGCCAATAGCGGAATATAGCCAAGTGAGTTTCATAGGAAAATCAATTACGAGAAAGAAAGAAGACGAAAAAAAAAGAAAAGAAAAATGTGTAAAGATAACTAAAATAAATAGCAGAAAAGATCAGGAACTCAGTTAATAAGAACAAAGCAGAGAAAGTCAGGTGTAAATAGATTTTCAACCGAAAATCAGGGTAATCTAATAAACACAAAGCGTGATGTCTGAATGAATCTTCCGATTACTGTTGCACGAGGTGGGTTGATGTTTGCACAGGCAACATCAACACCACCAATGGTGCTCTAATGGAGTAGAAACCAGAGGATCAAAAGTAAAACAGGGAAAATAGAGAGGAAAGAGTGAAATAAATGCAAAAATAAACTCAAAATCCAGAGGAATTGGCGATGCCATTGCGAGGCATCGTCAATCAACGATGTAAAGGGGAAGATAATCAAAATTGAAAATCCATGAAAATAACACTGAAAAAAAAAGGAACTCAGATGAAGGATAATCAAACTAAGAAAGGAAAAAAAAAAGAACATTCATGAAAATCAATGAAATGTATGAATAAGAGATAAAGAGGAGAGAAGATGAATCGGTGACTTACCTTCGTTTTTGCAGAGTTTTGCTAGAGGATCGAGTAGGCTCTCTTCAGTAGAGAGGGGAAGTACCAGGGGAAGCAGAAGACGGATGGAAAAGAGGAGATCATGAAGAATCGATATGCAGAGGTGAGGAATGGATGGATGCCTAAGCCAGGAGAGGTAGGAGATGGATGCCTATCGACCCCATGAGGGTCGATCTTTATAAGAGGTGGCCGTTAGGCCCCTCTCAGATCGGATCCCCTTTGTTTTGAATTTTCTCAAAATACTGACTCTTTTGTAAAAATTTTGCTAAAAGAAGGTTTTCACTAAAACATCTTTCATAAAAGGGGTTTTCTCAACCTATCTTTCGTATTTTTCTTTTCTTTTTATATAAATATATATATATATATATATATATATATATATATATATATATATATATTTATATATATATATTTTTTTTGTTTCTTTTCTTATGCATTTTCTATATTTTTTTATATTTTTGAAAATAAAGACTCTAGAATTATGGGATTTTGTAAACACCCCAAATTTTCATTCGCCTCCCCAACATTTCCACCAAGCATCAGCTCCAGCCTTTGAAATCACCGAAGGGCAAAATGGTCATTTTCTGAGCTCAGAACTTGCAAAAGTCAAAATTTCATCCGCAACTCTCAAAATTTCTCTATTTTAGGCTCAGATGTTCAAAATTCTATTCCTGACAGGAGACAGGAATCCCCAAAGCCCGGTTCAGGACTGCATTTCATAAGACATGGCATCACATATCATTGCATGAGCATCTCATGTCACTGCACAGCATGTCATTTCGAGGTCCAGAACTCTTGATTTCAAAATTTTCAATCCAGATTAGAATTTTAACTCCTTTCAAAATTGATTTCAAAACCCTGGGTCTTCAAAATTATCAATTCTTCCCATTTTACCCCCAGGACCCCGAGTTACAAAAGTTTTCTCAAGAAAACGATCTGGATAGTCTTTGACATTGATTTTTAAAATTTCGTCAGTTGAAAAGAAGGGGACACAATTTCAAAATTCATGAAACCTTATTTCAAACTTTTACAAAAAGGCCCCGAATTTCCCTGCATCTTTTAAAATTTTGCCCTGAAGAACCATTTTCTTCTAAGTTTGAAATCTAGCCAAGTTTTGCTTCGTGTTTTCCAAAACTAGCCTACTACTATGAAAATTCCAAAAATTCCACTTAGCTTTTATTTCAAATAAGTGATGTAGGACCCGCCTCGAGGTGGTGTCACACTAAAATTTTCAAATATTTCTCTTATTTTCAAAACAGTGCCCACCCAGAAGTGGCACCGATTTATAAAATTCTTTTATTTTGATTTAAATTTTAATAAAATACTTAGTGGGCCCACGTAGGTGGCACCCCACTAAAGACCCTTTGCCAAAAGAAAGAATTTTTTTTTTTAGTTGAGGTGGCATCACCAAAACAAAATCCATTTTTTTTTTTTACTCAAAATTTTTTTATTTATTTACTTTATCTTTATTACGTTTCAGCCCCAAAGTAGAGCCACCGTGAAACCCTACCCCAAGACCCCACTTTTACCTAAGTTTCAAATATCGACTGAAGAATAGGAGTCGCCCCCTTTTCAAAACGGCGAGCCCCCTTTTCTCAAAAGGATTTCAAATTTTTAAAAGTTGGTTTCAAAAGTTATCAAGATCGGCAAAAGGGGGAAAAAGGAGGAGTTTTGAAGCATCGGCTATTAAAAGAAAGGGGAGAGGCCCAGCAAAGCATCGAGGATTTCCCTTAACCTCGGCTCTCTCTCCTGTTCACAAGGATTGCTGCTCTCACCTCCTTCAGCCCATCAACCAGCAGGAGACCAACGACACCTCTCCCCTTGTTTTTTTTTTCCTTTCATTACCTTGCCTCTTTCCTTCCAGCAAAAGAGGAAACCTGACGGCTCCATTCCCTCCTTTTTTCCTGGATTGCATCCACCATCACCCGACGGAGGAGCTAAGGGATACCGAAAATCTGCAAAGTACAGCAGAAACACCATCTTCCTGCCATCATTCCTAAACCGAGCATCTGTTTCTTGATAAACAAAATCTTCAAGGACCATCTCCCAGGAGGATTACGATCCAAACACCAAAGGACGAGGACCATCCACTCCATCACGGCTACGGTTTCGGCTGGTACAAAATATACCAAGGTAATGTGATCTGCTATCACTTTACCCTCTCTTTTTTTTTTTTTTTGGTTCAGCTTTCATTAAACTGGTTGTTTTGCCATTTGCTGGATGGAATTGACGTGTCCTAAATACTTGTTTGAATGCCCTATTCTCGTTTTTTTTTTCTTCTCTGTGGTATAACAGAGGAGTTCAGACTATGTAGATGAGACGACTCATCCCTCTTATGGATCAAGCCTCTCATTCTCACAGTCTACATCAACAAAATATCATACCTCCCATTTTTTTTCTTTTTTTTTTTCATTCGTATGAATTAGCTTTTGTTAACATTTGAATCAAGTTTTGTCAAAAAAAAAAAAATTTAAGTCGTATCTGCTCTCATATTTCATATAGTTCAATACCCTGCATCTAGGTTCATTCCTAAATCCCGCAGTTCTCTCCTTTCCATTCGTATGATTTGATTTCTTCTCTCTTTTAACTGTTAGCTTAATATGGGCAGGATAAAATTCAAGATTTCCCCAAAAGGGGAAATCTGGTTCAACATCTGCAAAATGTAGCATTCCTATAAGTAAATTTAGTCTTCAGGCTGACTCGATGAGACCTTTCTATATCTGCAAGTAAACTTGTTACTGGAGCAGGAAAAAGGAAGTCTAGTTGATTTAGATGTCCGCTGTATGATGCTGAAATTCCTTACTGATTTCTTTTTTTTTTTTTAGATTTAATATATATATATATATATATATATATATATATTTTATAATTTCAGGAGAGCCGATCCCTTTATTACATATAATTAACATAATGTCTCTCATACTCTTTCACTCTCCCTTCATAATCTGTCAGCTTTGGTCTGATTAGGATATTCCTTTCATAGTTTCCTATTCAAATTTGATATTTGTTATGGTTTTGTTTTGATCAGATTGGTTCTCTTTGAATGCAATGAAAGCATTTGTTTAAAATTCAGAATGTGTGGTTTTATTTACTTGTTGGATAAGAGTGACAATGCATTATGTGGTGAACTTAATAGATCTCGGTTCACAGAGAATTTTTATTGCCAGTTTAGTTAGCTTTCAAATCTCAATTGCATTATTGAAATTTCAATCTCTATCTGGCTGGTTTAGTAATTAAAACATCAACGATTATGAATTGTCTAAGACAAGATCAATATTGTTCTTTATATCTTATTTCCCTGTTTTATGGAAACAGTTTCATTTTTTTTTTCATCCTCATGCCTCCATCACGAATTTTTATGAGTCCCTGTTTGCTAGAAGTCTCTCCCTTTTGCATGCTCCCCCCTACACATTTTGAAATACTGTTGGTACCCCTTTTTTTTTATTGTTTAGCATGTTGACCTTGTGACCTCTCCTTTTAAATCCATCTTATTACTTTTGCTATTTTCGGTATGATCTTCCTTTATTATCACAGGTTATGTACTAGGCTTGGTTTTGCTAGTGACTTTTACTATTTATGATTGCATTAGGTTATTTGGTTGCTTGGGATTGAATGATATTTATTTGTTAAATGATTACATTTTGTATACAGGATTCAAATTTTTAGATACTCATATATTATTTAATTTTGGTCAATTTCATCATGATTTCGAAATTTCAAATCTCTATTTTCATATTTTCTCACATTCACATCATGTTAATTCTATTTATATCAAGGAGGCATGAAATTGAGTTTATATCTAGATAAATCCGATAATTCCTGAATATTATCGGAAAATCTTGGAAAAACTCACATATTTGAACTAACTCCATTTCAAGTTTGGCAGGGATATTCAAAGAAAGGAGCTGGAATCTGCAATTTCTTTCTTTCATTTTATTTAGTGATGTACTAATTCAATTTGGAATAATATTTACTTTTATTGCTTAGATTAGGCTGCATCTCATATAGTTTGATTTCAGCAATATCCTGATTCTATGATTCATATATCTCATTTTACAAAATCACCATGGATGTACACGAATGGCACGTGCACCAACTCTTAGAGAGTTGATGAACTCGGTGGAGTCCATATTTACGGCCCTAGTCGGAATATGGACGAGACCCAGATCCATCATCTCTCTATCAGTCACATTGAGCCTACACTCTTAGGCTATCTTAAAATGCACATCATATTTCCAATTTTGCAAAGTATTGTGCATTAAATCAAATAAACTCTGAACATATTCATGGCCACAATCAGAATATGTGAAGGATTTACTTTGGCTTAATACACATTTTCCAACAAATTTCTCAGAAAAATCTTTTTAAAGTGCATTCATTCATTCAAATCATCTGCATCATTTGTTTTTCTCATGATTTTCTCAAGAAACTTTCACTTCATGGAATCGATTTCTCAAAGAAACTATGATGATATTCGGAGTTGGATTTCCCAAATCAAAGTTTTCCCGTGATTTTCCCTGAAAATGTTATTTTCTTAAGATTCTTTTCAAAAGGAATTTCTCATCTTTCTCAAGAATCAAAGCTGATTTTCAGATATTTCAAAGACAATATTCTCAGGATTTCAATTTCCTAAGTGTGAATTTCCTTCTTCAATGAGCTTTCTTATAAAATTTTCATCATTTTCCTAAGAAAATTCTCAAAATCTGATTTTCTCCTGACAAATGTTTTCCTCTTCAAGTATTCATCTTTTCTCAAAATTTCTTCCATTTTCCCAAGATTCTCATTTCTTCATGATTTTACAAATCTTTATAAACTTTCTTAAGATTTTCCCGAGATTCTCATTTCTTCATGGTTTTCCAAATCCTTATAAACTTTCTCAAGATTTTCTCGAGATTCTCACTTCTTCAAGATTTTCCAAATCTTTATAAACTTTCTCAAGATTTCAAACCTTCTTCGTCTGAGTTTCCTGAGAGATTGATTTCCATCTTTTTCCTGAGAAATGCTTTTCAACTCCAAATGTTTTCTAAGCATACATCATATTTTCCAATTTACATTTTCCAAAATTCTCATAGCACATGCCTGAATTCTCTGTGCATTTAGGATAGAACATGATTTCGGTAATTTCACTAAGTCAAGCACAATTTTGGTCCTTGGTTCGATTACCCCTGTTAAAGGCGGCAGGAACGGTCGAACCTCGTACTGACAGGTCGAGCCCCATCCCATAGATTTTCCCGCAATTTTCAAAACGGAGGCGAGTATTTCAAAACAATTTCCAAAATCCGGTCAAGTTTGAATCGCGAAAGCATTTTCCTCTCTCTTCCGCAAGGAAGGGAAGACGGGGAAAAATTTTGCGACGATAACAGATTTCTAAACTATTTACACAAATTTTCAAGTATTTACAAAAGGAGGCTTTTCTGAGAATTCGAGTTTATCTTTTTAGAATTTTCTTTAGAAAATAGGTTTAGATCTAGGATTTGAGAAAATATTTGAGTTTTAAAACCTCGAATCGAGAAATGCAGAGCAGTGAATTCAAACGGATGCCGGATGGACTGCCTAAGCCATTCAAAAACTATTTTTGGTATTTTTGTAATTTTAATTTGAAAATTGGACAACGAGGCTCAGATTTGGATTCTGACAATGGATCCAGATCCGAAATCGAGTCAGATATATAAAATGAATTTAATTTCAGTAAAACATGAGAAATAAACTGGAATTTTGATTTAAGACTGACTTGATTACTCAAAAAAATGGGGTCAGGGGCAAAAAGGAAATATTTATAAGATTTTGAAAATTTTGGGGTGTTCACAGATGCCCCTCTTTGCTACTAAGCCGGTTGAAAGCCGAGCTTAGTGGCAAAGAAAACACTTTAAATTTTGAAAAATGCCCCAGTCAGCAGATTTGAACTAGGTGTGGAAGAATGATTTTGGAAAGACATGATTTCAGGCTTGATACCTTATCCTGAATGGCTTTGGGGAGACGAAATCATCAAAAATGATATGACTGAATAACAGAAATGAGGAAATCGTGATGGGACTTTTTGGGTAAAAATCCTGAAATGGTGGAAAATAAGAATTTTGATCAGGTCTTATGGGTGAGACAAGATCAACCTTTTGGAATGACTCAGGTTTAGCCCTTAACCTGGATGGGACGAAGATATCTCAAGATAACCTGAATGGGGAAAGGAATATATGAGGACCTTGATGGGACATTTTTTGGAAAATGCCTCAAGAAATGAAGCTCTAGTAGGATCATATCCTGGATGGATATACAAAGCATGGATTCCTTGATGATGGGACTGAAAGAAAATACCTCGTCAAAACGAGGAACCTCGTCAAAACAAGGAACCTCGTCAGAACGAGACTCAGGTTTAACCCAAACCTAAAAAAGGAAGATACCTCGAGGGGCGAGGTTCAGGCTTAACCCTTAACCTGAAGGGGACGACCAAAATGGAATCCTCAAATGGAGAAACCATGATGGGACCTTTCGGAGTTTGGACGAACAAATCCGAAAGGGGTTTGCGAAAGGAGGAAAAATGGGGTTCCCTAAAGCCTGGAAAAGGGATGACTTTGGGTGTCTCATTGCTGAGACTGAATCAGCTTTTAAAATTGATGACCTCTCTCAGAAAATACAGGTTTTGACCCTTAACCTGAGTGGGAACAACCATACGGAATCCTCAGATGAAGAAACCGTGATGAGACAGGAAGAGATACCTTTCCTAGATGGGGCAACTCTTCTGGAAGATATAAACAACGCTAGGTTGCATCAAAATGGATATTGAATATTTATTTCATTTTTGGAATAACTAGAAAATTTTGCCAATAAGATAAAATTGTAGTTGACTCAAACGCTTGAAAATGTGCACGTATGTGCAAAAGATATTCCCTCTTTTACCTAGAGTATTTCCTCCAATGAGGTTAACTTCTTGGTCTTAAGAGTCAAATTCAAAATTTTAGTGCTGATGATTTTCTTCAAGGAAGCTATCCATTTCCTTGTTATGAGAAGAGAAAAAATATTCTTAATTTCATAAAAGCAAGTAGTGAAAAGATATTGATAAAAGAATTTTGCATAAGAAAAGATGACTCCTGGCAATTTTGGCAGTTTGATATCTGGGTGTTTTCCCATGATGATCTTTTTGCACTCTTTTTGAGTCATTGAACTTTCTCAGGTTTTTACATCATCCTTCATTTTGGAGATGTCATGACTTTTCTCTCTTTTCGGGGAAGGGTACGTCACAAACTCCTTCATCTTGGAGATGCTTTGATTCTTCTTTTGTCTCAGGGATTATATTGATGATATTGATTCAAAAGGTAAAAAAATCTCTAGATGATAGTAGAAATCAAATATCTTTTAGGGTTTGTCGGTAGGTTCATCACATTCACCTTCATCTCGACGGTGATCTGAACTTTCCCTGGAAGGATCTATCACAAACTTCTTCATCTCGAAGATGATCCAAATCTTCTTTGGCCCCAGGGGTCTAGCTCGCATATTCGTCTTCATCTTGACGACAATTGAGAGATCCCTTTTGCAGATATTTGATTGCAGCTTTAAATGGATGAGAAGATATGAATTGAGTGGATTCTTTTTATAGCTTAGGACATTTCCACTGTCTGATTGCCAGAAAATCGTCTTTAAAACATGCGCCACAGCCATGATCAATATCAATTTGCTTCCGGCTTTTCAACATCATTGAATATTTCTTTCGCTAGTCATACCGAGGATATTTCTTACATCCTTTTGGTTGACCAACAGAGAGAAGATTTGAATTTTACTCTTTTTCGCAAAAAGCTTCACCCTTTTGAAAAGAATACTAGAGGTGATTCTTTCGTGCAGTACGAATATTTGGAATCAACAAATGCTTTTAGCAAATTGGCAAAGTTTTCACGAATTCTTTATGAAATAATCACTCAATATAGATTTTAATGAGACCTTGAGTTGAATTTTTTATTTTAGAAATTCCGACCAGTAGAAACTAGGACATTTTATTTAACGACCAGCGAAGGCGCTGGGACTTTTTATTTGACGATTAGTGAAGACTGAAACCTTTGATTTAATGACCAGTGAAAACTGGGACCTTTGATTTAATGACCAGTGAAGGAGTTGGAACCTTTCATTTAATGACCAGTGAAAACTGTGACCTTACATTTAACGACCAGTGAAGGAGCTGGAACCTTTCATTTAACGACCAGTGAAAACTGGGACCTTTTATTTAACGACCAGTGAAAACTGGGACCTTTCATTTAACGACCAGCGAAGGAGTTGAAACCTTTCATTTAATGACCAGTGAAAACTGAGATCTTTCATTTAACGACCAGCGAAGGAGCTGGAACCTTTCATTTAACGACCAGTGAAAACTGGGACCTTTCATTTAACGACCAACGAAAGAGCTGGAACCTTTCATTTAACGACCAGAGGAAAACTAGGACCTTTCATTTAATGACCAGCGAAGGAGCTGGAACCTTTCATTTAATGACCAGTGGAAACTGAGATTTTTCATTTAACGACCAACGAAGGAGCTTGAACCTTTCATTTAATGACCAGTGGAAACTGGGACTTTTCATTTAACGACTAGCGAAGGAGATAAAACCTTTCATTTAATGACCAGTGGAAACTGGGACTTTACATTTAACGACCAGCGAAGGAGCTGGAACCTTTCATTTAATGACCAGTGGAAACTGGGACTTTTCATTTAACGACCAGCGAAGGAGCTGAAACCTTTCATTTACTGACCAGTGGAAACTGGGACTTTTCATTTAACGACCAGCGAAGGAGCTGGAACCTTTCATTTAATGACCTGTGGAAACTGGGACTTTTCATTTAACGACCAGCGAAGGAGCCAGAACCTTTCATTTAATGACCAACGGAAGTTAGAACTTTTGACTTAATGACCAGTGAAAACTGGGACCTTTCATTTAACGACCAGTGACAAACTGGAACCTTTCATTTAACGACCAACGGAAGTTGGAACTTTTGATTTAATGATTTGATTTGAGACTTTTTGTTGAACAACCAGTACGAGAACTGAATTTTATGAATGAACTTGATCTTTAGATTTGAAGATTTTGAGATGTAACCCGTGCAAGGACTGGGTTTTTCAAATGAACTTGGTCTTTAGATTTGAAAATTTTGCAAAATAACCAGTGCGAGCACCGGGTTTTCTCAAATGAACTTGATCTTTAGTTTGAAAATTTTGAGAGATAACCAGTGCGGGAACTGGGTTCTTCAAATGGATTTGCTCTTTATTTGAAAAAAATTTGAGGGATAGCTAGTGCGGGGACTGGATTCCTCAAATGAACTTGCTCTTTATTTGAAAATTTTGAAAGATAGTCAGTACGGGGACTGGATTCCTCAAATGAACTTGCTCTTTATTTGAAAATTTTGAAGAATGACCTGTTCAAGGACTGAGTTCTGAAAAATGGTTCGATCTAAGATCAAAAATTTTAAATGACCAGTTCGACGACTGAATTTTGAAAGCATACCAGTAAGAGCACAGAATTTTTGAAAATGTACCAATACGAGCACTGGATTTTCCAACTGAGAGTGGGGAAAGAGACCGACATTCTTAAAATATTTGGAGATCAAAGCAGGAATGGTTGTCGGGTTTCAGGATTATCCCTTATCCTGAAGGGGAAATAGAACCGACATTTGATGAGAATTTAGGAAATCATAAAAAAATGATTCAGGTTTATCCCTTAACCTGAAAGGGAAATAGAATAGACATTTGATGAGAATTTAGAAAAAAATGATTCAGGTTTATCCCTTAACCTGAAGGGGAAAAGAAGATTTTGTGAAGAGATAACAAGGGACTTGAATTTAGAAGTGATATGACAAGATTTATGATTTATGATCTATGATTTAGATGGATCAGCATAGTTAGTTGTATGTGGTCCAATTTTCAGGATTAACCCCTTATCCTGAACGGGGATAAGAAAATAATAAAAATTTGAGAAGATAGAAGGAGATAGAATTTGATAGAAGACTGATAAAAATGGAGAAAATTTGAGGAAATTGATTTTATTTTGTAAAAGAATTCTCACAAGCTCCTATGAGTGATTTCAGGATTATCCCTTATCCTGAATGGGAAAGAAGAATAAAATTTATAAAAGTGGAGAAAAAAAAATTGAATAAATTTATGAAAAATTGTTTTTTTTTTAAATTCTCAGAGGTAGCCTTTATTGCTTCTGTGAGGGGTCTCAGGATTATCCCTTATCCTGAATGGGAAAAGAATAGAATTTAAGAGGAATTAATGAAGAGAAATTGATATAAATTTAGAAAATCAAAAAGAAAAGATTGATGAAACTTGTGTTGCAAAAGAATTCTCATAGGTAGCATTATTGCTCCTATGAGGGGTTTCAGGATTATCCCTTATCCTGAATGGGAATACCTCGGACAACGAGGGTCAGATTTATCCCTTAACCTGAGCGGGAATGAAGGAATTTCTGAAGAGAATAAACCTGAAGCTTAAAATTTTGGAAGGGATTAGCCAGAAGGTTGGATTTTGGAAGAAGGTCCTACCTGGCAATTGGGTTTTTGAAAAAGAGTCTGAGTCGGAACTCAGATTTTTTTAAAAAGAAAAATGGACCAATCTGAGGGTTGGGTTTTCGAAAAAGAGAAGAGTTCGAGTCAGAACTTGGATATTTAAAAAGAAGATGGAATATATATTAAGGGAAAAACCCGAGTCGGAACCCGGATCTTCAAGATAAAAGATAAAAGAGAAAATTGAGTTGGAAAACTCGAATTTTCGACGCAATGATTGGTTCCAACATGAGCATTAGATCCAAAAGGAAGTCTGAGTCGAAACTCGGAACTTCAAACGAAAGATAAAAGGGGAAAACCCGAGTCGGAACTCGGATCTTCAAGATAAAAGATAAAAAAGAAAACTGAGTTGGAAAACTCAAATTTTTGACGCAACGATTGGTTCCAACACGAGCATTGGATCCAAAAGGAAGTCTGAGTCAGAACCCGGAACTTCAAACGAAAGATAAAAGGGAAAAAACCCAAGTCGGAACTCGAATCTTCAAGATAAAAGATAAAAGAGAAACCCGAGTTTGAAAACTCGAATTTCTGAAGAAACGATTGGTTCCAACACGAGCATTGGATCCAACAAAAGGAAGCCCGAGTCGGAACTCGAGTTTTCGACAAAAAGTTTTTAATCAGAAGATTAAATTTTGAAAAATTGCCAGTGTAAGGACCTGATCTGAGAATGACCAGTTCAAGGACTGAATTATTTGACTTGCAAGGAAGAAGACCATCATATTTAATTGTATGTGATCTGATTTTCAGGATTAACCCCTTATCCTGAATGGGAGGGATGAATAAAATTTTGGCAGAATTGATAAAAGGCTTGATAATGAATCGAAAGGGTTGACAAAATTTGATAAAGAATCAATAAAATTGATAAAAGTTGATAAAGAATCAAAAGAATTGATAATCATTTATAGAGAATCAATAAAATTTGAAAAAATTGGTAGAAAAATAAGAATTAATAAAGAATTGACAAAGGTCTAATAAAAATTGGTAAAAATTTGGTGGGAAAACTGAGGATACTTGGAAGATGATAAAAGACTTCAGGAAGAAAGAAGGACCTCGTGGGACGAGGTTCAGGTTTATCCTTTAACCTGAGAGGGAATGAAGGAAAAGAAAATACCTCATGGGAAAGAGTCACCAAGTTTATCCCTTAACCTGAAAGGGTAAAGTTTTGATAAAATTTAATAAATTTGAGAAAAAATTGATAAAACTTGATAAAATTTGATAAAATTGATGTAAACTTGATAGAAATATAAATAAAATGAATGAAACTGATAAAGATAACAAAATTTAACTGAAAATTTATAAGATTTGAAAAAAAATGAGTTTGCCTGATCCTGCCTGCAAACAGATTTTTGAAATATGAATTTATATATCTATATATATATATATATATAAAAATGCCCCAGTATAACTGGGAAGGAAGAATAATATTTGAAGAATGTTATTTTGAGAAAAAATAGGAGAACTTTAAAAATGAGATATTTAGAATAAAGAATTTTGAAAGAAATTTTTGACAAAATTAGGTCGACAAAATGATATTGCATTACCAGGGATTTGAATCACCACAGAATTTATGACAATTGCATTGTTATTCTATGGGGAGAATAAACAACTAAAACATGAAGGAAAATGCTATTTTAAAAAGGATATCTCTTGACGAAAAGAGATTTTATTTATGAAAAGATAATTAAGAGAATATACATAGGAAAAATAAATTTGAAAGTAAATGGTAAAGATTTAAAATTTGAAGAATTTGCAGGCAGGATCAAAAGAATTTGAAGAAATTAGAAGAAAAGGAAATGCACCTGGGTTTTAAAGACAAAGAAGAAATTTTGAATAATATATACCCAGGGTTTTGGAAGATATAAGGAAAATATAAAATATCACACAATCACAGATGTACAAACAAGGATGTACAAACAGCATTCCCTAAAACTGACTCTATATGCAATTTTTGAAATGGCTAATAGGACCTTAATCCTAACTCTAAGATTTAGATCATCTGATTTCAATCAAGGTATGCCAATATACTCAAGCCGAAGCTCGAAGTACGTGGCATAAAGATATTTCTCTGGTTCTAATGTAATGGCTTCCCAACATCCTTGAGCACCTACTGATATACCTCGGACTATGGCCCTTAGGTACGTGGTAGGGGGGTGCGAACCCAAAATAAGTGGCCCAGTTGTGAGGATCTCTCCCGAACTATAGTTCAGTGAGACAGCCCAACAACTTGAAGACCGAGACAATATAGGTAGGGATGTTTTCAAAAACATTCTCAACATGCAATAAATCAGATGGCTCTAATGCAAGTCCTAAAGAGATAGAATTTAAATGAAATAGAAGCATACACTTGCATACATTGTTTGCATTCAATCCCTAAAATTGAGGAGAGTTGTATTTCAGACCTAAGTCTAATGTGAACATGAAATAATCTCCACAATATGGTCCTACCAAACCATACTTAGATCCTATATGCATTATGTCAGCTAGGACAGAATCTAAGCTCCTAAGGTTTGCATGGAAATAAAGCTGACATTTGTAGGATAAAGACTTAGATAATATCAAAGCAAAGCGAAAGGCACAAATTTGACCGGACGAAGACTAGTCCCATCACGGTCGTCAAAACTGTGATCATCGCAAAATTTTTCCTCTTGTATCTTTCTCTCTCTTCCTTCTCTTTTCCTTTCTAATCCCTATTTCCTCCTTTTTGAAGGAAGAAATAAAAGACAGAAAAAGAAGAGGAAAGAGAAAAGAAGGGAAGAGAAAAGGAACTCTTTTGCGAAGGTCTCACTTGACCTTAATTTGAAAAATATTTAGAAAATTACTCGCCTCCGTTTTGAAATATCTACGGGAAAAATTGGGAGACGGGGCTCGCTCGTCGGTACGAGGTTCGACCGTTCCTGGCGCCTTTACCATGGGTAATCGAACCAAGGATCGAATTTATGCCTCTTTGCTTTGCTAAAATATGATCTAAGAATTTATTCTAAGTCTAAATGCAAAAAGAATCATGCTTGTGCAATGCAAGGATGTATGCTCTTTTTGAAAGATGATTTGGAAATCTCCAAGTGTTTTTGAGATGAATTTGATAATAGAGTGAAGAAATGGTTTCTAACTTAGAACTTGAGATAGATTTTAAAAAGATATTTGAAGTTCTAAGTTTTTGGAAAAATTAGAGTTTTGGGAGAATAAATCTTGTCTTTGAGAAAGAATGATTTTGAAGCTGAGATAATAAGGTAAAGGAAAGAAAGTTTTAAAGTCAGAAATGGACTTTTGGATTTTGAATCTTGAACCTGGGTTTAGGAGAGGAAACAAATATTTTGAAATAGAATTGAATTCCATATTCGAAGTTTTTGAAATCAGAAGGTGATTTGAGAAATCCAAGTTGAGTTTAAAAAATAGAATTGGGTTTGAGAGTTTTAGATGGGATATGAGAAATGGAATTAGTTTTTTTGGAATATGGAAATCAAGATAGACTGGGATTTGGAATCTGGCATTTTAAATGGATTTGGATCTGAAGTTTGAGATCCAAGATGAAGTTGCATTTGGAAATCTGGATCCTCAATGGAATTTGGATCTGAAGTCTGAGATCCAAGATGAAGTTGAATTCTGGATCTAGAATCCTAAATGGGAATTGGAACTGAAATCTGAGATCTAAGATGAAGTTGAATTCTGGATCCTAAATGAAATTGGACCCAAGATCTGGAATCCAAGATGAAATTTGGATCTAAAGTCTAAGATCCAAGATGGAGTTGGATCCGAAATCTAGAATCCTAAATGGAATTTGGATCTGAAGTCTGAGATCCAAAAGTGGTGATTGCATTTGAAAATCTGGATCCAAGTTGGGATTGGGTTCTAACTTTGGATTTGATTTTGAAAGTCCAAATGGGACTTTTGAAGATGGGTCTGGGTTTTGAAAACCCATATTGAATTTAAAATTTAGGAAGTGTCAAATTTTGAGATTCAAAATTAATCTCAAAACCTTGATTTTGAATTAAGAAGCAAAAAATATTTTTGAATTTTGAAATCAGAAGATGAATCAGAAATTTCAAAGTTAAATTTGAACTTTGAAATTGATTTTGAGATATTGATTTGAGTTTGAAGTTGAATCTAAAAAATGAATTTAAGATTTCAAAGTTGATTGGAACTTTGAAATTTGAATTGGAAATTTGAAGTTTGAATACAAAAATGATTTTTGAAATTTCAAAGTCAAACTAGACTTTGAAGTTAAATTTTGAGTTTTGAAAATGAGATGGAATTTGAATCTGAATTTATAAATAAGGATTGATTTGAAGAAGATACTCAAAACCACTTGGAGTTTTGAAAGAAAATTTTGAAAATATGATGCAATTCTATCCTATATGATGAATGAAAAAGAATGAAAAATTTGATTTTAAAAGTTATATTTCATTCTTCAAATGAATTCAAATAAGATTGAAAATATAATATATCCCTGACTATGGTCATTGAATATATCATATAACAATCATATTTGAATTCAGGTGAAGAATAAAATATATTTTGGTGCTTTTATAGAGTTTAAAATGAAATTAACTCTCATTATATCCTGACTATTGCTATTGATATATGTTTTGAGTTAATTTTAATTTAAACCCTGATAAAAGAAGAAAATATTTAAAAAATATGATGATTTCTGAAGAGGGATTCAGTGTGGATCCAATGTTATTCCAGGAAAGATAAAAATCCTAAGCATTTCCCACATTTTGACTATGGCCATCAATGTGAGTCATTTGCTTAGGATTAATTACCTCTCATTAGAATGGTGTACTTGCCATTCGTGTTCCCATTCGTGAAGTTTTGGAAATAAAGGAAAAGAATGAAACAAATGTTATTTACATGCTCATCCATTCTAATCTAAGACTGGAAATGTAGAGTTTTTATTAATGTCTAGCTTATAACATCACTGGAATTGAAAACATCGAAAAATTTCTAATTCAAGCTCTTCACATGTTCCTGCAAGATAGATTTAGCACAAAAAGGAAATTCAAAAATGTGAATGTAAATGACTATTCCAATTCTTACACAAGATGCTTTACTCATGTTGAATGAGAAAGGCATATGGCATATCTTGCATTTATGAGAAAATGTGCATATATACCTATATATATAATATATATATATATATATATATATATATATATATATATATATATATATATATATGGGCAATACCATAAGCAAACGAAAGCCTATATGTGAGAAGGCACATGTAATGGATGGAGGCAAAAGTCAGGATGATCCAGGATGAATCAACATGAGATAGGGTAGTTCTTGATGAACTACCCTAGAAAAGAAGGGACACAGTGGTCCATTGGGAACCACTGTGAAGGGAAAATGAACTTTTGTAGTTCTTAATGAACTACTATAGTAGAGAAGGGTCACAGAGGTTCTTTGTGAACCACTATAAAAGATAACCACTATAGTAGTTCTTGATGAACTACTATAGAAGAAAAGAAGGCCACGGTGGTTCAGTGTGAACCACTGTGTAAAATAACAACTATGGTAGTTCTTGATGAACTACCATAGAAAAGAAAGGATGTGAGGGAGGGTGTAGGGATGATACATAAAAACATAACATACCTAAATCTATATCATACAAAATGATCAATTCACATTATCATTGTGCAAGTATTTGCTGAATATAAACATCAAATTAAAAGAATGCTAATATGCCATCATCTAGTACAAGAAGGTTGTTGATATGCTAATGTAAGAAAATGCACAGGAAAGTTAGAAATGGATGTAAAGGGGGGTAATGGGGTGCTAAAGGCTACATTATAGAACAATGTTGTTGCTGTACAGAAAAGTGGTGGTGGCTGACAAGGGTAGCATTTGAAAACGCAGGTAGATGCCTAGGTGGGCTACCGTGTTAAAGGCTACAGGGAGTAAGGTGTACATGTGCTGGGTGCTGTGACAGGGGATAGAATAGGTGTGGCAGCTGCGTGTTGACAATGGGATAATGGGCTATGGAATGAGGGGTTGAAAGTAGGTGGCTGGTGATGCAGTGGTGGCTGGAAGCATAAAAGTCACAGCAACTAGGTGGGTACTATTGTAAAGTGAAGTGGTGGGTGAGTACACAGCAGTTTGTAAACTGCTGTGAATGCTTACAACAGTAAATGGGGGGGAGTGCTATGAAGATGCATTTGAAATGTGGCAGCTGGGATGACATCCTGCAAATGGAGGTAGTAGGTATATGGGTATTACAGGTATGAGGATGTATTTTGCAGGGAATTTTTAGCAGATGTTTGATGCAACAAAACTTACAGCAGGGGTTGGTGGATGTTATGGTGATATGATAGTGGACATATAAATAACGATCAGTAATGAGGGAGATGGGATGTGAGGGACATTGTGCAAAGTGTAATTGTATATAATATAAGCATTATATATAAAGTGTTAATGGAAGCTATGAGTTCTTGTAGGCATTGTTGGGTGATAAAAAGAAACACGGGAAGGATGGACGACAATAGTAAAATAAAGATATTTTTCCTAATGGAAAGCCACCACATGTGAATCAGACATGGGAAATACTAAAAAAGAAAGAAAAATGCAATGAAGATAACACACATAGGAAAATGAGTTATATGAATGTCCAAGTGTTGAATGGCTAACACAAGCAGAAGCATTGCCGATCTCCAGATGTAAGGCACACCATTTTGTAGGAAATTCACCGAAATTGTGAAGGAAACATAGGTTTGCAGGAAATCCAGATAAAGTAAATGCATAAAGGCATATGACTATACTTGCAAATATGGGGAAGTAAAGGTGGGCAGCCTGGTGGAAGCAATTCCCTTCCAACCAAGTCCACCTTCAAAATGAAGCGGAGTCATAGGCAAACCTGCCATTCCTTCTGAAGTATCAGTAACTTTGACAAGATGATTAGAGGACGCAACTTTTGAGTGAACATTTTCTTCCATGTGGATGTCCTTATTAAAGCCACATCTAGGTGCAACAGAACCCAATTCTTGAGCAACTGGTACTGATTGAGAAGATTCTTGTTCCTGCATCTCAGTTAATTGTTCATTCCTCTGTATAGGGTGCTCCATTGAAAATTCCTCACATTTATGTTTTTTTGGGTTCAGGAATATAAGAATTCACAGGGTTACTATAACCACTATCCTGGTCAGGAGAGTCAAGAGGTTCCCCATGAATCCCAAGTTCTCTCTTCCAGTTTTTTTTTTCACAACTTGTCGAGTACATTCTAATTCATCATCAGCACAATAACCCACCATTCTGGATGGCTTTCTGTCCAGCTCTCTCAAATCCTTTTGATTCGTCCTTGGTAAGAGCTCCTTATGATCTACAGGGGCAGATGTACCCTCTCCTGCTTTAGCCTTTATACTTGTCTCACTATCAGATGCTTTATCATTTCTATGCTTCCTAGAGGCTTCAGACTCTTTTGAAAAAGGCTTTGCAACCCTCAAGCTTGCTCAAACTGGTCCCATCTCCACCAGAGCATGAAACAGAATGAATATGACCCATCTCACTTTCTGACTTGGGATCCATTGTGCTCATTATCTTGTTCCTTGGATGGAGCGCATGGATCTCCAACAGTTTCTCTGTAATCACACAGATTCTTAGCAGACTTTACTGTGAACCTTAGTCGATTTGCAATGAAGCCAGTGCAGTCTAATGTAATATATTGTGCAGACAATACAAGATACTGCTGTAGCCAAATCAAACCAAGAGGCTATGTAAAACGGAAATAGAAATCACAATGAGAAAGGTTTGTAGAACACTTTCCTGTAGCGCAATAAGTATAAAGGCTTCCTTCGGTAGATTGCAACAGATCCAATAGAACAAAGACCTAACTAAGAGGACGATCTTAATGTTGGGTTAAACACAACATAGATGCAATACTGGATTAAACGAAATGCTACAAACTTGATACAAAAGGATTTGTTAGATAAGGTGTATTACAACATTAAAAAGAGGAGGAAAAGGTAACCTTATATCAAACAGAAGAACCGCCGCGTAGAGATCAAGAGAAACAAGAAAATCATGGAAAATCAAAAGAGAATTGAGGGAAAATTATAGGAAGGGGATCTAATGAACTCCCTGGATCTTGTGCGTCATATGACTCATCGGCAGATGGGTACTCAGCACCCAGATATGCCTCGTCTGATTGCCAATAGCGGAATATAGCCAAGTGAGTTTCATAGGAAAATCAATTACGAGAAAGAAAGAAGACGAAAAAAAGAGAGAAAAATGTGTAAAGATAACTAAAATAAATAGCAGAAAAGATCAGGAACTCAGTTAATAAGAATAAAGTAGAGAAAGTCAGGTGTAAATAGATTTTCAACCGAAAATCAGGGTAATCTAATAAACACAAAGCGTGATGTCTGAATGAATCTTTTGATTACTATTGCATGAGGTGGGTTGATGTTTGCACAGGCAACATCAACACCACCAATGGTGCTCTAATGGAGTAGAAACCAGAGGATCAAAAGTAAAACAAGGAAAATAGAGAGGAAAGAGTGAAATAAATGCAAAAATAAACTCAAAATCCAGAGGAATTGGCGATGCCATTGCGAGGCATCGTCAATCAACGATGTAAAGGGGAAGATAATCAAAATTGAAAATCCATGAAAATAACACTGGAAAAAAAAAGGAACTCAGATGAAGGATAATCAAACTAAGAAAGGAAAAAAAAAAGAACATTCATGAAAATCAATGAAATGTATGAATAAGAGATAAAGAGGGAGGAGAGAAGATGAATCGGTGACTTACCTTCATTTTTGCAGAGTTTTGCTAGAGGATCAAGCGGGCTCTCTTCAGTAGATAGGGGAAGCAGAAGACGGATGGAAAAGAGGAGATCGTGAAGAATCGATATGCGGAGGTGAGGAATGGATGAAATGGATGGATGCCTAAGCCAGGAGAGGTAGGAGATGGATGCCTATCGACCCCATGAGGGTCGA
Source organism: Nuphar pumila (assembly GCF_984573655.1). NCBI lineage: Eukaryota > Viridiplantae > Streptophyta > Magnoliopsida > Nymphaeales > Nymphaeaceae > Nuphar > Nuphar pumila. The sequence goes on from NC_143249.1 coordinate 65,122,711, forward strand.
TCTTTATAGGAGGTGGCTGTTTGGCCCCTCTCAGATCAGATCCCCTTTGTTTTGAATTTTCTCAAAATACTGACTCTTTTGTAAAAATTTTGCTAAAAGAAGGTTTTCACTAAAACATCTTTCATAAAAGGGGTTTTCTCAACCTATCTTTCGTATTTTTCTTTTTTTTATATATATATATATATTTTTATATTTTTTCTTTGTTTCTTTTTTTTTGCATTTTCTACATTTTTTGTATTTTTGAAAATAAAGACTCTAGAATGATGGGATTTCTAAACTATTTACACAATTTTTCAAGTATTTACAAAAGGAGGCTTTTCTGAGAATTCGAGTTTATCTTTTTGGAATTTTCTTTAGAAAACAGGTTTAGATCCGGGATTTGAGAAAATATTCAAGTTTTAAAACCTCGAATCGAGAAATGCAGAGCAGTGAATTCAAACGGATGCCGGATGGACTGCCTGAGCCATTCAAAAACTATTTTTGGTATTTTTATAATTTTAATTTGAAAATTGGACAACGAGGCTCAGATTTGGATTCTGACAATGGATCCGGATCCAAAATCAAGTCAAATATATAAAATGAATTTAATTTCAGTAAAACTTGAGAAATAAACTGGAATTTAGATTTAAGACTGACTCAATTACTCAAAAAAATGGGGTCACGAGCAAAAAAGGAATATTTATAAGATTTTGAAAAATTTGGGGTGTTCACAATTTTCAAAATTGCTTTTGACTCTTCTAAACCCCTAACCTAATTAGGACATTGACTAACCCTAGTCTAACCTTGACTTCTTCAAATGTGGCGCCACCCCGAGTGGGCCCCACTTGAATTTTCAAAAATGATTTTAAAACTTGAAAATGAGAGGTTTTTCAAAAGAGATTCAAAAGTAGACTTTAAGATTAAAAGTTTTGAAATGATACAGAGTCTTGACTGAGTCAAAACTTGTCCAGATATGGCACCAATTGAGTGAGACCCACATCGAAGTTTTGAAAACTTGAAACAAAGACTGAAAATGATTCTGAAAAGGGGTTAAAATCACACTTGAAATTCAAAGTTTTGAAAATAAAGTTCCAGGCGATCTGGGACTCTGGTCCAGAGTCCTAAACCAATTAGAACTCTGAGATTTTAGATTTTAAAAGCCAAATAAAGGAGTTTTTAAAAGATTTTATCAGAAATGGTAAAAAAATGAGTCAGAAAACTCAGTCAGAGTTAGAGTCCTAACTCAACCAAAACTCTGAAATAGAGTCCTGAATTAACTGGACTCTGTAAAATGACCTAATTTTTGAAAAAAAAAATGAAAATGAATGAAAATGGAAGTAAAAACAGACTTCAAAACAGACTCTTGACTGGATTAGGACTCTGTCCCAGAGTCCTGATCGGACTAAAACTCTAGATTTTTTTGGTATTTTCTGAAAAACAGATGAAAGAACTTGTGAAAACAATAACAAATATTGAAATCAAAACAGAGTCCTGATCCAACTGGGACTCTGGGGACAGAGTCCTAATTGAACTAGGACTCTCAGTTTTTTGGATTTTTGAGAAAACAAATGAGAGAATTTTGAAAAACAGGATAAAATTGAAGTTTTGGTTTTGAGTCTTGATCTGATTAGGACTCTGAGAAAGTGTCCTGATTTGATCAGAACTCTAAGAATTTTTTGTTTTCTGATAAGCAAATAATGAAATTTAAACAGAAATTTTGAAAATCAGTGAAAATGGAGTGAGAAAACAAACTTTGGATAGAGTCCTGATTCGATCAAGACTCTGGGACAGAGTCCTGATTCTACCAGGACTCTAGGATAAAATCGCAGAATTTTGAAATTCTTTGATAAAAATGTAATAGTTTTAATAGATGGAAAGATTTTTTAAAGATTCTCTAAAAATTGAAATCAGGATCAGAGTCCTGATCCAACTAGGACTCTATGAATAAAGTCCTGTTTTGACTGAAACTCTGAATTTTTGACTCATTTTGAAAGATTTGGTTAAAAATAGGTAAAAATAGTGACAAAAGACAGAGTCCTAATCCGACTGAAACTCTGAAGAAGAGTCCTAATCCGACTGGGATTCTTGAAGAAGAGTCCTAATCCAACTAGGACTCTGGGATTTTGGCCAAAACGAAAGATTTTGAAAGGTTTTCTTCAAAAACAGGTAAAAAAGGTAGTAAAAAATAGAGTTCTGATCCGACTAGGACTCTGGAAAAAGAGTCTTGATCCAACTAGGACTCTAAGATTTTGGCCAAAATGGGAGAAATGGACAAGGGATATGACCCTAACTGGTTTAAAATCAAAATAAAGTTTTAAAAATGTTTTAAAAAGATAAAAAGATAGAGTCCTGATCCAACTAGGACTCTGAAATTTTTGAGAAATTTGATAAATGAAAGAATCCAGAAGCGACACCACCTAAATGGGTCTCATTTGAGAATTGAAATAAGTTGAAAGTTGAGTTTAAAACGAATCCAGATTGTTTTCTGAGAAAAAAAATTCAAAATATAAGGTCCTAGGGATTGGTAAATGACAGAATGTTTATTAAAAACCAAGGTTTTAAAATTGATTTTGAAAGAAATGTTTTAAAACTCGAATTTGGATTAAATATTTTGAAAACAGAAGTGCTGGATCTCGAAAATGAGATGTAATGGCATGAAATGCTATGTAATGCAATGAAATGGTATACCGAATGCATGCAATGATATGCAATGACATATGAAATGTAAACACTGAATGAGGGTGAAAATTTGAGGTGTTTACAATCCCCGGGGCCAAAGAAGATTTGGATCATCTTCGAGATGAAGGAGTTTGTGACGGATCCTTCTAGGGAAAGTTCAGATCAATGCCAAGTTAAAGGCGGATGCGACGAACCTCCCGATCAACCCTAAAAGATATTTGATTTCTGCTATCATCAAGAAATTCTCAACCCAAGAAACAATATCATCAATATAATTCTTGAGACAAAGAAGGATTGTAACATCTCCAAGTTGAAGGAGTTTGTGATGTACCCTTTCCAAAAAAAAAGAAAAGTCAGGACATCTCCAAAATGAAGGATGATGTAATAAGCTTCTTCCCAGAACCCAAGAAAGCTCAATATCTCAAAAAGAGTGCCAAAAAGATCATCGTGAGTAAAACTCAGATATCAAACTGCCAAAAATCTTCTTTATTTATGTGAAATTCTTCTATCAATATCTTTTCACTCAATTACTTTTATGAAACTAAGAATATTTCCTCTCTTTTCATATCAAAGAAATGGATATCTTCTTTGAAGAAACTCAACAACAATAGATTTGAATATTATTCTTGATTCTACAGAGTTAGCCCAATTGGAGGTAATACTCTAGGTAGAAAGAGGTGATATTTTTTGCACTAAATATGCATATTTCAATCATTTTGAATCAACTACAATTTTTGTATCTTATTGACAATATTTTCTGGTTATCCCAATATGAAGCAAGAACTTGATGTCCATTTTGACATATCCTGAAATTGTCCCTCGTTAGGACTAGAAAGTTCTTTCCTTCTGTTTTGATCTGAGCGCCTGAGCTTTCAGATTTGCATGCTTCCCTGTGTTCCCCACTGTCCCGCCATAGACAGTTTCCGCTCAGGATAAGGGTTAAACCTGAACTTTCTGTGAAAGGTCATCTGTTTTAAAAGCTATTTAGTCTCAACAATGAGACGCCCAAGAACAATCATTTTTCAAGCTTTAGGGACCCCCATTTTTCTCCTTTTGCAAACCCCTCTTGGATTTATTATGCAAAATCCAGAGGTCCCATCACAGTTTCTTCGCTCTTCGAGGATTCTGTATCGATTCAGGCTAAGGATTAAACCTGTTACCTCGCTCTTTGAGGTATCGTCCCCTTCAGGTTAAGGGTTAATCCTGAACCTTGCTCCTCGAAGTATCGTCCCACTCAGGATAAGGGCTAAAACCTGAATCACAAAAAGTCACCTATTTTAAAAGCTATTTTAGTCTCAACAATGAGACCCCAAGAACAATCCATTTTCCAGCTTTAGGGACCCCCATTTTCATCCTTTTGCAAACCCCTCTCAGATTTGTTCGTCCAAATTCTGATGGTCTCATCATGATTTCTTCATTCGAGGATTCCGTATGGTATTCTCCTTCAGGTTAAGGGTTAAGCCTGAACCTCGCCCCTCGAGATATCGTCCCCTTCAGGTTAAGGGTTAAGCCTGAATCTCGCTCCTCGAGGCATCGTCCCTTCAGGTTAAGGGTTAAGCCTGAACCTCGCTCCTTGAGGTATCGTCCCTTTCAGGTTAAGGGTTAAGCCTGAACCTCGCTCCACAAGGTATCGTCCCTTTCAGGTTAAGGGTTAAGCCTGAACCTCACTCCTCGAGGTATTGTCTCTTTTATGATAAGGGTTAAGCCTGAACCTCATTTTCCCACGAGGTATCTTTCGTTCAGGTTTGGGTTAAGTCTGAGCCTCGTTCTGACAAGGTTCCTCGTTTCGATGAGGTAGTTGTCCTAGTCCCATCATGGTATTCTCCATCGTGGAATCCATGTCCTTCATATCCATCCAGGAAAAGATCATACTAGAGCTTCATTTCATGAGGCATCTTTCTCAAAAATGTCCCATCAAGGTCTTCATGTATTCCTTTCCCATTCAGGTAAGGGTAGAACCTGAAATTGATCTTGAGATATCTTCGTCCCATCTAGGTTAAGGGCTAAACCTGAATCATTCCAAAAATCTTATCTTGTCTCACCCATGAGACATGATTAAAATTTCTATCTTCACCATTTTGGGATCTTCACCCAAAGTCCAATAACAATTTCCTCACTTTCTGTTATCCAGTTATATCATTTTCGAGGATTTCGTCTCTCCAAAGCCATTCAGGATAAGGTATTATGCTTGAGAATAATGTTTTCAAAATAATTCTTCCACACCCATTTCAGATCTCCCGAGTGGGGCATTTTTCAAAATTTTGAGTATTTTCTTTGCCACTAAGCTCGGCTTTCAACCGGCTTAGTAGCAAAGAGGGGCATCTGTGAACACCCCAAATTTTTTAAAATTTTGTAAAAAATTTCCTTTTTGCCCTTGGCCTCCATTTTCTGAGTAAATTGAGTCATTTTCAATCTAAATTCCAGTTATTTCTTGGATTCACTGAAATCCAAATCTATTCCCTATATCTGACTCAATTTCGGATCCGGATCCAATATCAGAATCAAAATTTGAGCCTCGTTATCCAATTTTTAAATTGAAATTACAAAAATGTCAAAAATAATTTTTGAATGGCTCAGACAGTCCATCCGGTATCCATTTGGATCCATTGTTCTATATTCCTCAATTTGAGGTCCAAAACATGAATATTTTCTCAAAACCTTGGATCCAAGCCCATTTTTTGAAGAAATTTTCAAAGATTAACCCTGAATTCTTAGAAAACCCTTCTTTTGTAAATATTTCCAAATTTTTACAAAAATATTTTAGAATTCCCATAGTTTTAGAGTTTTATTTCAAAAATACAAAAAAATACAGAAAATAGAAAGAAATGAACAAAAAAAAGAAAAAAATAGAAAAAGGAAAATACAAAAAATGGTTTTAGAAACCCCTCTTTGAAATTTGTTTTTACTAAAACCCTCTTTTGGGAAAACCCTTATGAAAACAACCACTATTTTAAAAAATTTCCAAACCAAAAGGGACCAATTTCGAAGAAGGCCTAAGGGCCTTCTGTTATAAAACAGAAGCCGCATACCTCTTTCGAGATCATCCATTGCGCTCTCATGCATCTTCTGCCTCTCGATTCGATCGCTCTGATTCCCCTTTCCTCTTTTTCTCCAGCCTTCTTCTAAATCACTTTTCTGAAAGGAGCTCCACAGCTGAGCTCCCCTTCCTTGAAAACCCCTACAAGCAAGGAAAGAATCCCTTTCATCATCCCTGAGTTTGCTTTTGATTTTTGTAGAGTATTAATGCAGGTTTAAGAGTTCGATTTCTTCTATTTTCATTTGTTTACATATAATTTTTTTTTACTTGCATTTTAATTTCTAGTGTCTATTTCTGTTCTAAATTCATAGTGGGTTTTGGATTTTCGCTTTTATCTTTCATCACGTATTTGTGACCGACGATACCTCACAATGGCATCGCCGATTCATCTGATTTTTTTTAATTTTAATTCCTTCTCTGCATTTATTTTACATTTTCCCCTTTGATTTTGCTGATTTCTCTTTTAGTTTCTCCTTGATCTATTCCCATTAGTGCACCATGGATGGCATTGGGTTGTCTGTAGCAATCCTAATGTATCTCTGTGCTATAACAAAAGGAACGATCATGTTCCAACAGTTTTGGGCTTTGTTTGTTTTGTTAATCTATGATTTTATTCTAGTTATGCTATCAAATTCAATCATCCTATGCATTGCATCTGGATCTCATTCTCGATTTTGCCTTCATTTCTATTTTGCTGAGATTTTTCAATTTCATGTTCATATTGTTACCTCTGCTCTCGGAATCGGATTTTATGTTTGCATTAGTCATTATATTTTGATCTTCATGCTTTCCTGCATCCTGATTTCTGACTAATCTTTGATTTTCTGTTTCATATGGACCATTGCATCATGTCTGTATTTTCATATTTGCATAATCCCTGCTTTCTTTTTGTGTGTTTTGCATCTTTGTGCATCCCATATAGCCATTTTTACTTATACGTCGTATGTCACATTCAGCATCATTGTTTCTAGCATGTCGCACTTTCCAGTCTGTGCATTATCATCTTCTCTTATGCATATCTGTATCTGCATTCTGCAAAGCACATCGGTACAATTAATTTCAACTATGAGCCATGTTGTGTTTTCTCTGTATTGGACCATCAGAGACCGATCTTGTTGTGGCTCAGCTAGTTCATTGCTTAGCAAGGTTTGGATTAATAGAAATTTCATCTGGATGTATATCCTTAACAGTACCAAAGCAGAGATTGATGAGGCATCGTCAACCAGGACTAGGTATAATGCTCCTGTGATCAAGTCATTTGTCTCATAGGTTGATACACAACTTTTCTCATCTTGAGTTGATGAACCACATGAGCTTCATGCCAAAGTTGCTGATGAGCAACTCTCCAAGGGGATAGCCGTTGATTTAAAATTTACTTACAGATTTGTTCAAATTTCTGGAATCTTACTTGTAAAATGCTAGGCTAGGACAACCTGGCTGTGGCTCGTTCAACCAACTGAGATCGAATCAGATCTCTGTCACTAGCTATTTATCATCAGCAATATGACCTACTGAACTTAGCCAATTTTGAGAAAGAAAGAAAAGATGTATAACTTTCAGATATGCATTTGCCATCAGTTGTACATTTGTTGAGTATAAACCTTCAATACATTTGGCAGACTGTGGTGTCATTTAGATCCACGATTTGCCTTTTGGTCTAATGCATTCCTTCACGTTTTAATATGGTGCAATTTGGAACAACGATCACAAAGGTATATGCCAAGCATTGGTGATATTTGATTATATTTGCGTCATTTGATGGCGTTTGGGTCACCATTCGATGGCAATTGTGCATGCATTTTCAAAGGGGAACTCAATACAGTATCATAAGACATACTAGTTTTGAAAACCAGAGAATTTCATTTGTTTGTCACACAACCCTGTGACACAGGCTTCATGTCCATGTGTTCAGTTTATAGAAAGTCATTTTGCATTATATATAGCATTTTTGAAACTATTGACTAAGCATTTTTCCAAATCTAGGATTTCTTTTCTTGTTACATTCTGGTATTTAATTAGCCACTTGCCTTAAGCACTGTTAACATTGTTGCATTATTGCATTTTGCATATATTAGCATGATTACACCGAAGGTGTTGTGTTGAATATATCCTCGTTGCACCCCTTCCACTGCTACAGCACACCCTCACGTTTAGCATTGTTCACATGCTGCATTGACAGAAGTAGCTTCCATCACTCTGTCTTGTTAGCTCCTGCATCAGTATATATACATATGTTACCTTCAGCGTCCAACCCACAACTTCATTCCATTCCCAACACCATCCTTCACAGCAACCCTTTCTTTCACTTCCACTTCCCACTATGCTTGTAAAAACCTCCTGCATTTTCACACCATCCCGCCATTACTATATTCACCCCCACTACCTTGTGCACAACCCACACTACCACCTTTCACCAACCACAACATCCACTGTGCACTCTATAACCCCTATTCGTTGGACAACATCCATACCATGCTGCCTTCTTGCACAGGTACAGTACCTTGGCGCGTCCCCTATCACCATACTTTCACAGCTCTTCACATGAGGCCCAACCTCACTAACGCCATTCACCTTCCATTCTCAACATATTATACACAACACATATTCCACCCTTCCATTCACTTGTCACTGCTTTCATCACATTCCCACAGCCCCAGCTACACTTGGCACCTTCACTTGCTGCATTAGTATATTATCATATAGTCCACCGACCTCACTCAAATCATACTCCTTTTACCACTTCTACACTTAGTAATGCTGCTGAATCACCTACTATAGTCTCTTCACCAACACTTGTGCATACCTACAGTCATATAACCTTCAGCCCAATTATCTATTTCATATTTTCTCCACCTATGCACAACCTTGCCTTTGCCTCATTAGCTACTTTCTCCCCGGCTATGTATCAACATAGCACACTCCACAGCATCCCCCAACAACTGTATCTCTATGCTTCATCTTCCATTGTTGCATTCATCTATACATCCCTGCAACTCCAATTAGCTCCAGCCACTTGCACTCACACAACTTCATCTCACCTTCCAGTCCATCTCCACGGTCTTCTCATACATTCTCCTAGGCAAAAACCTATGTGCATTTTCCTACTAAATTTATGCATAGAATGTAAGTGTCATACATGCATTTTTCTCATTAGTTTAGATGTGACATATAGGTGTAAATTACCTATGCATCTCCTATCAATTCCTGCATAAATGTTTAATTATTACTTATGCATTTTTTTATTAGCTCACACATAGCATTTAGTTGCCATAGATGCATTTTTCCCCAAGATCACGCATTGAAATTATAACATCCTCCATTACCTCTATCTTGTGCTAACTCTGTCTTCTTGCAGGAAATGTATGGAAAATGTTATTTCTTTTCTTAGCTTAGAAATTGTAATCTCAGCTTCAATTTTGAATTGTAATAGCTAGATTATAATGAGAATTTCACATTTCTAGCGTAGATTAGAATGTATGAGCATGTATATTTTCTAGAATTACTTGTTTCATTTTATTTTCTTTTTTATTCCTAAAAATCCACAATGGTGAAACACGAATGACACGTGCACCATTCTAATAAGAGGTAATTAATCCTAAGCAAATGACCCACATTGATGGCCATAGTCAAAATGTGGACAATGCTTAGGATTTTTATCTTTTATGGAATAACATTGGATCTCTCTTTCAAAAATCATCATATTTTTTTGAATTTTTCTTTCTTTATCAGAGTTTAACTTGAAATTAACTTAAAATATATATCAATGGCCATAGTCAAGATATATTGAGAGTTAATTTCATTTCAAACTCTATAAAGGCACCAAAATGTGTTTTATTCTTCATCTGAATTTAAATATAGATTATCTTATAATACATTTTATGACCATAGTCAGGAATGTATTATATCTTCAATCTTATTTTAATTCTCCTGAAGAATGAAATATGTTTTTCAATATCCAATTTTCAAAATTCTTTAATTCACTCATCATTTAGGATAGAATTACATCATATTTTTCAAATTATTTCAAATTTTCTTCAAAAATCCAAGTGATTTTTAAGATGATTCTTCAAATATCTTCTTCATTTCTCAAATCAATCTTCAATTCCTATCTGTAAATTCCAATTCATCTTTCTATTTTATTTTCAAAAATTCAAACTTCAAATTTCAAAGTTCAATTTAAACTTTGGAATTTTCAGATTCATTTCCAAGATTCAAAAGTCCAATTTCAAAATCAATTCAAATCAAATTTCAAAGTTCAAATTTAACTTTGAAGTTCATCTCCTGATCAAGTTTTCTATTCTTCACTTCAAAATCTCAAAATTTTCAAGTTCTTTCTGAAATCTGTTGAGTTTCTAATCTTCAAATCACTTTGAAATTAAGGACCGAAATTCTAAAGATTAGTGCTAAATTCAAATCCATCTTCAAGTTCTATCTAGATTTCTTGAATCCAATTCCAAATTCTATCAGGATTTCCAAAATCCAGATCCATCTTCAAGTCCCATCTGGATTTCTATGGTTAAGATCCATCTTCAGACCTCATCAAGATTTCTCAATATCCAGATCCATCTTCTAAATTCCATATTGGATTCCTGATTGCAAAATCTAAATCCATCTAGGATCCAGATTTCAATTCCAAAATTTTCAAAATTCCATCTAGGATTCCATAATTTCAAATCCAATTCCATGTTGGATTCCAGATTTTCAAATCCAATTCCACCTTGGATTCAAATTTTCAAATCAAATTTCATCTTGGATTTCAGATTGCAAAATCCAATTCCATCTTGGAATCCAGATTTTCAAAACTAATTCCATCTTGGATTCCAGATTTCAATTCCATCTTGGATTTCAGATTTTCAATCCAATTCCATCTTGGATTCCAGATTTTCAAAACCAATTCCATCTTGGATTCAGATTTTCAAATCCAATTCCATTTTCTAGTTTGATTTCCAATTCCAAAACTCAATTCCATTTTCAAATCTCATATGGATTTCAAGATTCCAATTTTAATTTCAATTTCCAAACCATTTTCAAATCTATTTTTCTAAGTCTAAATTCAATTTCCAAATCAAAAATTTTTATTTCAGGTTCTAAATTCAAAACTCAAAACCAAAGATCCCTTTTCAAAATCGATTCTTGAAAATCGATCCAAATTCAAAGTTCATCTTGACTTTGAAATTTCATTCTTATTTCAAAATTCTAAATTTGAATTCCAATTCTCCTTTTCTCTTTATCCAAGATTTATTTTCCAAACTCTTATTATTCCAAGACTTAGAATTTCAAAGTCCCTTCTTCCAGATCCATTGTTCAAAGTTCTAAGTTAGATTCAAAATCTAACTTTTTCAAACCAATTTCAAACCCTTTGAATCATTTTTCCAAGTATCTTCAAATTTATTTCAAAAATCACTTGGATAAATGCAAAGGTTTTAAAAATTATTCTTCTCAAAAGCATACATCTCTGCATTTGCATTGCACAAGCATGATTCCCTCTTCATTTTCTAGACTTAGAATAAATTCTCAGACAATATTTAGGCAAAGCAAAAGTCATAAGTTCGATCCTTGGTTCGATTACCCCTAGTAAAGGCGCCAAGAACGGTAGAACCTCATACCGATGAGCAAATCCCATCTCTCCATTTTCCAGCAAACTTTCAAAAATAGAGGTAAGTAATTTCAAAACATTTTCAAAATTAAGGTCAAGTGAGACCTTTGCAAAAGAGTTTTTCTCTCTTCTTTTCTTTTCTCTCTCATTTTCTATCTTTTATTCCTCCTAAAAAAGGGAATAGAGGTTAGAAAGGCAAAGAGAAGGAAAAAAGGGAACAAAGAGGAAAATTTTTGCAATGATCACAATCCCAAGGAAGTTCAATCTCTATGTCTCAAAAGAGCCCAAAAAGATCATCATGGGTGAGCCCCAGATATCAAACTGCCGAACTGCCAAGAGTCTTCTTTATTCATGTGAAATTCTTTTATCAATATTCTTTCATAAATTGCTTTTATGATACTGAGAACAAATTCCTTTCTTTTCATATCAAGGAAATGGATAGATTCCTTGAAGAAACTCAACAGCAATAAATTTGATTTTGATTCTAGATTCTACAGAGTCAACCCAATTGAAGGTAATACTCTAGGTAGAAAAATGGAACATTTTTTGTACTAAAATGTGCATATTTCAATCATTTTTCAACTACAATTTTGCATTTTATTAGCAATATTTTCAGGCTATCCTGACATGAAGCAAGAACTTGATGTCCATTTTGATATATCCTGGCGTTGTTTTATCCCTGGTTAGGACTTGATAACTGGAGTTTTCAAAGACCTTTCCTATCTGTTTGATTTGAGCGCCTGGGCTCTCGAATCTGCACATTTCCCTTCTTTTCCCACTGTCCCACCGTAGACAGTTATTTTTTAAGTTCAAGACCGAACCTAGTTTCGCAAAAGGTCATTTCAAAAGCTCATTTTTTAGTCTTAGTCATGAGGCACCCCATTCTGCATCCCTTTTTTAAAGTTTTAGGGACCCCCATTTTTCCTTCCTTTTGCAACCCCTTTCGGATCCTTTGTGCAAAATCGAGAAGTCCCATCATGGTTTCCCCATTCTGACAAGGAATCCATATTTTTCATATTCATTCAGGTAAGAATTATACATGAGCCTCGTCTCATGAGATATTTTTCAGAATCATTCTTTCACGGTTTCCCCATTCTGACGAGGAATCCATATTTCTTTCATTCCTGTTCAGGTAAGGGTTAAACCTGAACCTCATTCTTAGAAGGTATTTCTTTTATTCTCAATATGGTTTCCTCATTCTAACGAGGAATCCATATTTATTTTATTTCTTGATCAGGTAAGGGTTAAACCTAAACCTCATTCTAACGAGGTATTTCTTTCATTCTCAATATGGTTTCCCAATTTTGACAAGGAATCCATACTTATTTCATTTCCCGTTCAGGTAAGGGTTAAACCTGAACCTTATTCTAATGAAGTATTTCTTTCATTCTCACTATGGTTTCTCAATTCTGACGAGGAATCCATATTTCTTTCATTTTCCGTTCAGGTAAGGACTAAACCTGAACCTCATTCTGATGAGGTATTTCTTTCATTCTCAATATGGTTTCCCCATTCTGACAAGGAATCCATATTTATTTCATTTCTTGTTTAGGTAAGGGTTAAACCTGAACCTCATTCTGACGAGGTATTTCTTTCATTCTCAATATGGTTTCCCCATTCTGACGAGGAATCCATATTTCTTTCATTTCTCATTCAGGTAAGGGTTAAACCTGAACTTCATTCTGACAAGGTATTTCTTTCATTCTCAATATGGTTTCCCCATTTTGACATGGAATCCATATTTATTTTATTTCCCATTCAGGTAAGGGTTAAACCTGAACCTCATTCTGATGAGATATTTCTTTCATTCTCAATATGGTTTCCCCATTCTGACGAGGAATCCATATTTCTTTCATTTCCTGTTCAGGTAAGGGTTAAACCTGAACCTCATTCTGATGAGGTATTTCTTTCATGGTTTCCCCATTCTAACGAGGAATCCATATTTCTTTCATTTCTCGTTTAGGTAAGGGTTAAACCTGAACCTCATTCTGATGAGGTATATATTTCTTTATTCCCGTTCAGGTAAGGGTTAAACCTGAGTCTCATTCTGATGAGGTATTTCTTTCATTCTCAATATGGTTTCCCGATCCTGACGAGGAATCCATATTTCTTTTATTTTTCGTTCAGGTAAGGGTTAAACCTGAGCCTCATTCTGATGAGGTATTTCTTTCAGTCCCATCATGGTTTTCCCATTCTGACGAGGAATCCATATTTTTCATTCCCATTCAGGTAAGGGTTAAACCTGAACCTCATTCTGACAAGGTATATTTCTTTCATTCTCATTCAAGTAAGGGTTAAAACCTGAGCCTCATTCCATGAGGTAATTGTTGTCCCATCCAGGTTAAGGGCTAAACCTGAGTCTTTTCAAAAAAACTTATTTCGTTTGAGCCATGAGACGTCTTCAAAATCTCCTTTTCATAATTTTAGGATCTTCATCCAAAAGTCTCATAACGATTTCCTCATTTCTTTTTATCCAATTATTTCATTCTCGAGGATTTCGTCTTTTTCCAAGCCATTTAGGATAAGGTGCTAAACCTGAGAATTATTTTAACAAAACAATTTTTTCACACTCAGTTCAAATTTTCTGACTGAGGCATTTTAAAATTTGGCGTGTTTTCTTTGCTACTAAGCTCGGCTTTCAACCACTTAGCAGCAAAGAGGGGCATCTGTGAAAACCTTAAATTTTTTAAAATTCTAAAATTTCTCTTTTTGCCCCTAGCACCCACGTGAGTCAGTCAGAAGGGGCAATTGAGTAAATTTCTAATCATCTCTTAGATTCACTTCCTTGTGAAAGAACCGAAATCCAAATTCATTTTTGTACTTGATTTAACCACGGATCCAGATCAGATATCCAAATCAAATTCTGAGCCTAGATCTTCTAAAAATCCAAAATTAATTTTCTGTATTGGCTCAGGTATTTCATCCCGATCCAATCTCCACTTGGATCCACTCTTTTCATTTTCTCTTAGTTCGAGATCCAAACTTGATATTTACTCAAAAATCTCAGATCCAGATATATTTTGAAAATCTATTTTTCAAAATTAACTCTGTTATTTCAAAAACTCTCCTTTTGTAAAATCCTCAAAGTTTTGAATTCAATATTTCCTTAAATTTTTCAAAAAACTCATCCGGATCCCATCTCTTAAGTCCCTTGTATTTTCTTTGTATTTTAGGTTTTTCCTTCAAGGATATCATAAAGGGGGCAAAATTTCAGAAAAAGTAAACTTTAAGGTTTTTTAGAATCTTTGTAAATAAAACCCTCTCTTTGAAATTTTTTAAAACCTCAAGGGATTGTGTTTCAAAATATTGTAACGGCCTCCTCCGTTATAAAACAACGCAAGGGAAGGATCGAGCATCCATCAAGCCTCACAATGAGCTCTCCTCTTCCTTTCTCCCTCTTCCTTCCGTTTTTCGATCCTTTTCTTTTCCCCTTTTTCCCTCACCCTTTCTTCTTCACCTTTTTGGCTCGAAGGCACTGAGTTCGTCTTCCTTAATGAACAGTTCCAAAGAATTGGCGTTCTCCTTTGTAATCGGTTCAAGTAATCTGGTAAGATGCTCCCCTTCTCCCATTTTATCTTCTGCTGATCTATGTTTTTGATGCCTTGTTGATTTCATTGCAGTTTGCGCATATTAATTCCTATTTCATTTGTTATACATCGTTGCATCTGTTCCATTTTTCCCGATTCAATGGCTTTATCACATCATATAGTTATTTTTGTCATATACATCCACGATTTGGGGAAATCGGCATCATATTAGTATTGTCTATTGCAAATCCATTGCATTGGTTGATGTGGCTTGCATCCATGACTGCATCGCATATTGGTAACCGGTGATGCCTTGCAATGACATCATTGGTTCATCTGAACATTATGTTCCAACCAAAATCACCGTCCTTGATTTCATAGCATTTTCTTTATTGTTGATTGTTTTAGCATCAGTTTTTTTTTATTTGTGATATTTTCATTTCATTTGCTATTTGGTTGTTCATACTCATGTCTATGCTACCCAATATTGTATATCATTAAATTCATCTGCGCATTTAAGATTTATCTCTAATAGAAGCATCGATTTCATCGATGTTTCAATCTCTGCAAATGCGGTGGATGAGATTTCATTTAATTTCCATTTATGTTTGATTTCTGTTATCATTGCAAAATTTTACTTTTGCAAGTCAAACTGACCTTTGAAAAAGATTTTGAAAATAACTCGCCTCCGTTTTAAAATGTAGGATAATTTCGAAGAATGAGACTCGCTTGTCGGTATGAGGTTGAACCATTCCTGACACCTTTACCAGGGGTAATTGAACCAAGGATCAATCATGTGCTTTGCTTTACTCAACTATCTAAATCACATTCTATTTTCTAAATGCACAAAGAATCAGGCATGTGCTATGACTTAGAGAATTTTTTGATTGAAAATCATGATGTATGCTTCAGAGATTTGAAAGACTTGGAAAATTCTTAGAAAAGATGATACTTTGAAAATCGTGAGCCTTGTTGAGAGAATATTTCTGAAGAAAAGAAAATCGATTTCTGAAGAAATCTTGATGTGTTGTGAAAATCGATTTCTGAGAAAATTCAAATAACTTTGAGAAAGTTGATTTTTTTGCGATGAATTTGGAAAATATATAAAAAAAGATGGGCGTGTGGCCCTATGAAAATCCTTTCATGATGCAATCTAACTTAGACGAATGAATGCAATTTTGAAGAAAATGTTTTCTGAAGAATTTTGAGAAAAATCTTTGAAAAATAGAGATTTTTATGCCTTATAGAACTTAGATGAAATAGATTCTTTACATATCATTGACTATGGCCATGGATACGTATTAAATATATATCATTTGATTCTAAAAGGAGAAAATAGTTAAAAAAAGTTTGAAATATGCAATGATTTTGAAGATAGTCTAAGAGTGTAGGTTGATTGTAGCTTAAAAGAAGACGATAAATCTAGATCTTGTTTGTATTTTGACAATGGCCATAAATATGAACTCAATCAAGTTTATAAACTCCCTAGAAGTTAGTGCATGTGCCATTCGTGTAGACCATGGTGAGTTTGAACATGCATGAATTATCATCCATCACACATTAGCATTTATATAAAGAAATAAACTATATGCACATGCAAACCCTAATCTAGGCAGAAATTTAAATTCTTATTCCATTTTTTTTTACAATTTACATCACTATTTGAATTTAAATATAGGAAATTAAAATAAATACAACCTTGAATATCCCTGCAAAATTAGAAAAATTGTTAGTGAAGATATGTTGGTTTTTCTGGGTTTATTCAGTAATATCTGGAAATTACTGGATTTATCCAGATATAAGCCTTTTTTCATGTTTCCCTGAAATAAACATAATAAAATATGATGTAAAATTAAATAAATAATAAAGATAAATAACTTTGAAATTCGGAATTTGAGGAAAATTAACAAAAATACCCCTGAAAACAAGACTATGGCCTTCAAATCAGGGTTTTTAGAAAATATTTTAGTAAAATTTTGGATTTAGGGCTTAAAAAGATTCAAATCGAAACCAAATTGAATATAAAGTGTCCTGGCATGATTATAAACATAAATAAACCCTAAAAACATAAACTTTTATGAAAAAATAAAAAATATCACTAAAATTATGATTTTGCCAGTGTTTTGCTCGAATCGGGACTCTGTGGGCACCCTATTTTTGCAATTTGATCAAACCAAGCCTCAAACAAATTCCAAAATTAATAAAAATTGATCCAACGAAGGTTGAAGCAGTGTTAGGCTGGAAGCAGTCTCTGAATGTTTCAGACATTCGTAGTTTCCTCAGGTTAGTAGGATACTACCAGCAATTTATCCAGGACTTTTCAAGGATTGCGCTACCATTAACGAAGTTTTTGCGTAAAGGCATTAAGATCGAGTGGAATGATGCTTGTGAAGACAATTTCTAGATCTTAAAGTCTAAGCTGACGACCTCACCGGTGTTAGCTTTGCCTTCAAAAAGAGGTGGTTTCGTGGTGTACACAGACGCATCTGGAACTGATTTGGGTTGCGTGCTAATGCAGCACGACAGGGTGATTGCTTATGCTTCAAGACAGTTGAAGATTTATGAGAGGAATTACCTGACACACGACTTGGAATTAGCAGCAGTGGTGTTTGCCTTGAAATCTTGACGACATTATTTGTATGGAGAATCATTCGAGGTCTTTTCAGACCACAAGAGTCTCAAGTATTTGTTCTTTTAGAAGGAGTTGAACATGAGACAGTGACGTTGGCTCAAGTTTATCAAGGATTACGACTTCACGTTGTCTTACCACCCTGGTAAGGTGAACGTGGTGGCAAATGCGCTTAGTCGCAAGTCGAGAAGTGTTCTGGCTAGTCTCGTGTGGAGTCAGAAGCTGATTAAAGATTTCGTGGCTTGGAAGCCTTTTTTGATTGGAAGTCAATCAATCAGATTGTCTGGTCTGACCATTTGATCAGAGTTTTTGCCTAGAATTATGGAGGCT
Organism: Nuphar pumila; assembly: GCF_984573655.1. Classification (NCBI taxonomy): domain Eukaryota; kingdom Viridiplantae; phylum Streptophyta; class Magnoliopsida; order Nymphaeales; family Nymphaeaceae; genus Nuphar; species Nuphar pumila. The sequence goes on from NC_143249.1 coordinate 65,140,488, forward strand.
CAGAAGCTTGACACCTAGTATGCTAAATTTCTAGCCCTAGCTGAACAAGAAGGTTCATTTTTTAGTGTAGCAGATGATGGTGGTATTCGCATGAGAGATCGACTTTGGGTTCCGAACAACTCTAATCTGAAGAAGAAGATTCTTGATGAATCTCACATGACCAGGTATACAGTTCATCCTGGTGGGACAAAAATGTTTAAAGATTTACAAAGAAAATATTGGTGGAACAGTATGAAGCGTGAGATAGCAGTGTATGTATCGAGGTGCTTGACTTGTCAACAGATCAAGATTAAGCATCAGCATCCTGGTGGTTCCATGCAGAGGATTGAGATTCTCCAGTGAAAATGAGAAGATGTTACTATGGATTTCGTGGTAGGTTTACCGCGAATCGGACGTAAGCATGATGTGATTTGGGTAGTTATGGACAGACTCACCAAGTCTGCCCATTTCTTACCTATCAAGATCAGTCAGTCTCTTGAAAGCTTAGCTGACTTGTATGTCAGAGAGATTGTACGATTGCATGGCGTATCGAGGTCGATTATTTCCGATCGTGATCCCAGGTTCACATCGCGACTATGGGGTCAATTGCAGTCTGCTTTGGGTACAAGATTAAAGTTCAGTGCAGATTTTCACCCTCAGACTGATGGTCAATCGGAGAGAACTATTCAGATTTTGGAGGACATGTTGCGATCTTGCATGCTCGATTGAAAGGGCGAATGGAATTCGTATTTATGTTTGGTTGAATTTGCGTATAATAACAGTTATCACACCAGTATCGGGATGGCTCTGTACGAAGCACTGTACAAGAGACCTTGCCGATCACCATCGTATTGGGATGATATCAGCGATAGATCCAGAGAATTGCCGATTGTTCTTCAGCACTACACTCAACAAGTGCAGAAGATTCGAGAGCATTTGAAAGCAGCGCAAGATAGGCAAAAGAGTTATGCCAATAAGAGACGACGAGAACTATCATTCGAGGTTGGTGACATGGTCTTTGTCAGAGTTTCAATGATCAAGAGCGTGTTTCATTTCGGTAAGAAGGGAAAGTTGAGTCCTAGATACGTTGGACCGTTCAAGATTTTGGGAAGAGTTGGTGAAGTGGCATATCGGGTTGAGCTACCTCAGCAGTATGCCCATATTCATAATGTTTTTCATGTGTCAATGCTAAGGAAATGTATTCCTGACCCATAGCACATCATTCGTTATGAAGACGTAGAAGTTCAGGAAGATCTGACAATGGCAGAACGACCAATTGAGATAGTTGGTTGACGAGATCAAGTATTGCGTACGAAGACTGTACCATTAGTTAAAGTACGCTGGCAACACCATGGAATCGAAAAATGTACATAGAAGCCAGAAGCGAGCATGAGAGAGAAATATCCCAATCTTTTTGTAACCTAATATTGGTGATTTTGCAGAAGAAATCCTTTTTAAGGAGGGAAGGATGTAAAACCCATGATATTTTTAAGATAATATTATATGATGTGCTTCAGTGAATGAGAATTTCTTTTATGATTTCGAGAATTTTTCATAATTATACCTGTATGGATATACGAGGTCTGAAATCGCGTAAGTGAAATGTAAATAGCAATTTAAGGCAATCCATGACGAATTAACTTCTGAAAATTTTAAGGTAAGTTCATAATATATGTATTTAGTTTATCCCCAAATTTGAGACCCAAACGAGAAAAAAACCTTATTATTGCATGTGAATTATGGAAAATGCATATCGATAGTATACGAGTCGTAACGAGAGCAATTCTCGCAAACGATGGAAAATTTTACAAAGGAGCTTTGAAAATTTAATGGTAATTAAGAATGTTAAAATGAAAATATGTCATGCTAATTTTAATTTTTATTTAAATAATTAAATAAGCTTTTTTATTTATTTATCGTTTTGGAGTTGGATCCGACCAGGGGCGACCCAAACCCATGGGGTGACCTTTTAATGGACGGTGGTGGCCATGAGGACCAGCTGGTCAAGGGGTTGACCAGTCTGGGTGGTGGCATGGAGGTAGTACTCCAACTTTCTTTTGAATGTCGGCCATGGGTTGGCCAAGTGGGCGGCAGCCAATGGCATTTTCGTAAAGCTTTAAGTATAGCCAAAATGGCACATACTCACTAGCCACAATGGGTGGCAGCCTTGGGGCTCCCCATGTAATTAACTCACAACCTTAATGGCAAATTGATGACCTCTTGAGTGGCATTTTTGAAAACTTTCTAAGGGAATTTGAAAAGAAGGACGTGTATGGTGGAGTGGGCGGCCATGGGGGGGGGGGGGGGTGAACCACCCCCAGCCACCCATCTCCTGCAGTTTGATCTCAGTCCTTGGTTCAACAAGCAAGGGAGTATAAAAATTTTCATTGAAGGAGAGAGAGAGTCGTTTTGGGGTTGGCGAGTTTGAGCATCTCCCACTCCCTCTCATTCTCATTCTCTCTTCCTCTTTTCCCATCTCTTTCTCTTTCCTTAGCCGTGTGGGGTGTGACCTCCACCACCTTCATGGAGCCTTTGCAACAAAGCCTCACCTTCAACTGAATTAAGGTGAAGCTTCAACTCATGATTTTTGTTTCTCTTGAAAAAAAAAAAGATGTGCATAGAAAGAACATGAAGCCATGAAGTCGACGCATCTATGGATGTGTGACTCATGGCGGATTAGCTATCTTAGTTGACGTTATGGTGGTTGAGAACCCTACTTTTTCATTGCATGGAACGAGAGGGGCGCAAACCCACCAACTTAAAGGCTTGGCTTCATTTCTCATTTCTTTTTTGTTGTTGTTAAAAGAGAGAAAAAAAAGAAATATGTATACAATACTTAGCAAGCATTTTTACCCTTTCGATTTGTAGCTATTTTCGGTTGGAAAGCATTGGGTTGTTCTCTTGTTGTTCTATTGAAAAAAAAATAGAAGAGAACTTAGTTGTTACGTTTTCCCTATTGCAAGTAAGAAAATGCATTTTTTTCCTTTTTGCGTTGTTTCGTTTCGTTCAGCGTTGTGCAAATCTTTGTTTCTTGTTTTAGTGAGAGCATGTCCGAACCCCCAGTCCCTCTCGTTGTTATGAGGCCAGCTGGGGCCCCTCTTAAGCCTCCATGGTGACAGAAACATTGGTCTGGACACAGGTGTTACCCAGTTCAACCGTGGCAACCCCCTTTTTGATTCCTTGCGTTCCACCCAAATCCCTTTTGTTTTTTTTTGCAGTTAATTTTTATGTTATTTTGTTCAGGATGGAGTCTTTTCGGTTGGTTTGTACCCTATTGGGACAGATCTAGCTATGTGCACCCTGGTCCGAGCAAGGCTCGGCAAGAGGCACCTAGCCGCTTGGGCCATGAAGGCCCCTAGCTCTTTTGGTGCGCATGGCGGGTCACCGGGTACCGAAGGCATCCACGTAGACCAGTTTTTGGTCTTTGGCTCTTTGACCTGGACGTCTGGTTTGAACCATGGGTTCAAACCAGAATCTATATCAGACCTTATGGTCTGGTCTAGAGGACCAGACCCGCACCTGGATCAGTGACTTTCCCTCCTGCGTTCTTGCCTTAGCATTGGACTAGCTGTCGGGTGCTAGATGCACCCGGATAGCCTGCGGTTCTGGGCTCCTTGCCCCGGGCCTGTTGTTGCACAGCGGCCCTGGACTGAACCCCTAGATTTAGACTAGAAGAGGCCCTGGACCATGGTCTGGTCCAGACGACTAGATCCGACCCTCTTTACCCCTTGCGGTTTGCCCTTATGCCTTGTATGGGTGCGGGCTTGGGTGCCGGGTGCAATCGCACCTGGGTGAGCCAACCGGGTCTGTTGAGCCCTAGTCCGGACTGCACATTGAGTGCATTGCCTGGACTGAACTCTTAAGTTCAGTCCAGTGTCGCTTGTGACCCCTCGGGTCAAGTTTTTGCTTGGGATGGAACACCCGAACTGCACCAGTCCGGGGAGTCCAAACTCGCCCCCTCTTGCTACACCACCTCTTTGGTGGGATCTAGCAAGAGCAAGCTAGCAAAGTCGGGTCCCATCGAGACCCAATTAGGTTGGACTCTTGCTGCTCGCTATATGAGCGCAGCTATTCCCTCTTTACTGCAAGATCATGAACGCGATCCTTTTTTAAAACTATAAAACCTATATATATACATATATATATATATGTACATATATATGTATATACGTAGATGTATGATGATAAAAAGGGGAATGGGAGTTAAACCGCGAACATGTAGAAGTTGGACTGTGTGGGTTCGCTGTCGAGTGGACCCAGTTGGACACTTGGCACACTTGTGCCTTGTCCAAATGCATGTTCCGTGAATCTCCGGGTCCCGACTAGTGTTTTGGACACGTTGGTATTTGTACACCGTATTCTAACATTCGGATAGCCGAATGAGTGTGGAATCCAGAATAGCCCCCGTGTCTCTCCACTGTCTCATCTTGGCAGCATTAGAATGAGTTGTCGAGTGAACTTTATGCTGCCCACACGTATATAAAGATTTTCATCCGTCTTAAATTTTGACAAGTGCATCAAAACCATCATTTTAGTATCTTTGGGTTTGCGTGAGCGCGGCAACCGACCGTGGTAATGCGAATGTAATTCCCATATGAATGAGAATATTCTAGATTTCAATCTCAACACGTGAGTGTGTCGAGAGTCATAGAATTTGGTCCTGTTAAGTAGAAATTGTCAAGGTATAACACTTCAAAATCCAGAGCTTAGAAAAGTGTAATTTGATCTATGATGTTTGTTATAACTTGAAGTTCACATATTCTTGATATTTCTCTGCTAATAGAGTTGCATATTTCTTCGGAATGCGAACTGGTACACTCACTCGCACATTGTCACTTGCTGGAATAATCATGCATATGTAGTTTGCCTCTATTTTATTACTTATGCAAATGACTTGAGGAAGTGTGACTTTAGCCTCGCACCTGCACATAGCACAACTTGACACTAGTACTGCTATGTACACTTTGGTCTCGTGCTCGAGGCATGAAGGAGTGCACAAGGTGCATAATACACTTGTGATGTACAGAGGAACACAAAAACTTGAACACCATAGGGTATGAGCAATACACTGTTGTGGTTTTTAGACTCGGTTGGAGTCTTTGGGCGATGGCCCCTTGTTCATGAGTGAGCTCATGTATGTCTATACCCTAGAAATGAAAATAATAAAATGGTGTTATGATCACTTTCACACGCGACGTGCTCTTTGTTGACCGTGTGAGGCTAAGCACATGAATGGGCAGACTAAGTCCTCGTTTGCGTACCCCACGGGGACCACGAGGCATAAATACCTTGAAAGGAGGTATGACTTGAAAGATGCGCCTAAGAAAGATAAACCCACCGCACCCCATTCACAAAACGGTTCACCTTAGAGAGGGTGGATGGTACAACCCTGAGTGACTAGTCGTTACTATGACACATGTTTTGACAAGAGCTGTAGCGTTCTTTGACCTCCAGTCACTCAGAGTTAGGGAGGTCGAGGTGACATTTTTAAGGTACCTCACTACTGTAGTAGTATGGATTGTAATCCTTACCTATGCGAGGGTTTCTCTCAGCTACGTGTTGCTCGCATGAGATTTACTCGGTCTGTAGCATCTCTGGTTACCACATTTGAATTTGAATAACAGACGCTGGGTGCATGGCTCACAGAATGTGAGGTTCCTTCACGTACCCGAAGGAGTAATCAGAAGAACTTAAATACTAACAGCTAATGTACGTTAGTAGTTTCTTACTTGCTACTTCATTTACTGCTCTTATTCAGATCTACTTATTGTTCTTAGCTACTTGTGGTTGCTTAGTTCCTTGTTTTACTATTACCATCTGTTGTATATATACTTCTGTTGTTACATAGATTCGTAGCACATACACTTACCTGACACTTGCACATATACATGTTGTCACTTGATCCATGCTATATACCTGCTTTTCCCTTGAGAAATAGAGATATGATGTTGATTCTTCACCACCTCGCAAGAGTGTTGACCCCATTTTATGGGGATGAAGGCGATGAATAGGTACAACGGTGATGGGATGACACACGGTGGAGGCTTAGGAACCCACACTTAGCTGTAGATCCTGGCTCCTTGTTGGTTTTGGGGTTTCGAGGGGATGTTCTCCTTATTTTTGAGAGACTGTTAGATATGATATACTCTTGTCTTATTATGTATTTAACACTTTGGGTTATATATTTTGGACTTGTTGAATATGTATCATTTACCTGTGGCCCGTTCAGACTTGCGGCCTTGTTACTATAGTTACCCATTTTTTTCTGATTTCCACTGTTTATCATAAAACCATTTAAAAAAAATCCTCAAAAATCAAAGAATTTTTCCAAGGTCGGGGTTTGCGGCGCCACACTATGTCCACGAATACGTATTAAATATATCTCATTTGATTCTAAAAGGAGAAAATAGTTAAAAAAAAAGTTTGAAATATACAATGATTTTGAAGATAGTCTAAGAGTGTAGGTTGATTGTGGCTTAAAAGAAGATAATAAATTTGGATCTTGTTCGTATTTTGACTATGGCCATAAATACGAACTCAATCAAGTTTATCAACAACCTAGAAGCTAGTGCACGTGCCATTTATGTAGACCATGGTGTGTTTGAACATGCATGAATCATCATCCATAACACATTAGCATTTATATAATGAAATAAACTATATGCACATGCAAACCCTAATCTAAGTAGAAATTTAAATTCTTATTCCAAATTTATTTACAATTTACATCACTAATTGAATTTAAATAAAAGAAATTAAAAGAAATACAACCTTGAATATCTCTGCAAAATTAGAAAAAATGTTAGTGAAGATATGTTGGCTTTTCTGGGTTTATTCAGTAATATGTGAAAATTACTGGATTTATCTAGATATAAGCCTTTTTCCATATTTTCCTGAAATAAACATAATAAAATATGATGTAAAATTAAATAAAAAATAAAGATAAATAACCTTGAAATTCAGAATTTGAAGAAAATTGACAAAAAAAACCCTGAAAACAAGACTATGGCCTTGAAATCAAGGTTTTTAGAAAATATTTTGGTAAAATTTTGGATTTAGGGCTTAAAAAGATTCAAATCAAAATCAAAGTGAATATGAAGTGTCCTAGAATGATTATAAACATAAAAAAATCCTAAAAACATGAACTTTTATGAAAAAAAATAGAAATATCATAAAAGTCATGATTTTGCCAGTGTTTTGCTCGAATCGGGACTCTGCGGGCACCCTATTTTTGCAATTTGATCAAACCAAGCCTCAAACCAATTCCAAAATTAATAAAATTGACACATGCACTTTTGATAACCCTAAAATTAAACTGAAATAAAAAAAATCTATTTTTGATATTATCTCAATACGAAAATTGCATAAAACCCTAAAATATGCGATTTTGCCCATGGGCACGTACCTATCACAATGTCAGATCCGAATCAGGGATCAAATCACCATAAAAATTTATAAACTTTTACAGAGAGATACTAAACAGAAAACCAAAGATTTTCCTTTTTACAGAACAGAAAAATCAACTTCGGTTAGGGAGATATCATTCTAGGAATATACGATCAATTATAATGAATATAAAACATATTGAAACAGGTACTTCTGGTTTTGGGTATAAGTAAATATAGCAAATCATGTTAAAAAATTATGAACTTTGATCAGTGAATATCAGACACATAGATAAGGATTTTCCTCTTTACAGATTGTCAATTTGATCTATGGTTAGGGAGATACGATCGACACAAGTCGATCTAGGGTTTAAATAAAGCATAACAAGCTCTGAGAAATTGATTCTACTTTTTGACAAAGGGAAAATAGCAAATAGAAATATAAAAATATCAAAAAAATAGAGTAAATACTATACATCAATACAAAGTCACTGCAATTTACAAATCATAAATCGAATCTCGGATGACAGAAATATCGCATTTGCAAGTTGCTCTCGAATCTCAATAGCGATTTCACAGTTTGAAAAATAAGATTCGGTTTTCTATTTTTTTGACAAAGTTTTCAAACCCAAAACTATCTGATTTTTTTACAGAGAGTCACTGACAAATTCGGAACCAACTCTAAAAAAATTAGATTTTTCCAATGAATATTTACCTATGAAATAATATGATTTTTATGGCTCTAGGATCGAAACACATGGATATTCAATAAAACACTAAAAACCATAATTTAAACATGAAAAATAATTAAAAAAATATGCAAATAACACAACAAAATTAGATTTGATGCTTGAACATGTAAAATAAACACTAATATGATAAGAAAATAAAAAAAATCCAGGAAATACATGGTTAGTTTTGATTTAGCCTTTGAAAAGAGAGATTCAACCCATTTAACACGCAGATCTCATCTTTTATTGGGCAAAAACATAAAAAACCCTATTCTAAATCATTCTAATGGATCAAAAATAAAAATAAAACCATGGAACAGCATTAGATCATGTCCTTGATTTCATTTTAGGGTTCTTGAATGGAAACTTTGCTCAAATCCAATGAAGAAGGGGGCGGCAATGGTAGAATCCATGGTAAAAGCATAAAAAATTAATAAAAAATGTAAAAGAAAGTATAAAATCTTACCTTGGATGGCTACAGCTGCAATGGAGGAATGAGAGGATGCTAGGAGGAGAGAGAAGCTCCAAGAAATAGAGGGAGAAAGCATAGGGGTCGGCTCCCCCTTTGGCTTCTTTAAATAGAAAAAAATAGGTTTAATTAAGGGGAGTTCTAGTTTAACTAGAACTTCTCTTAAGCATATGGGGGTGATTTTTTGGGAATTACCTAACCTACCCCTAGCCCTAACTAACCTACCTAAATCCTAATAAAACCCTAAAACCTATCCAAATGTGGTGCCAAACCCTGTGGACCCATATTTGGTTATTAAAGCTCTAATCTAAAAACTTTAACAACCAATAGTTAAAAACCAAAGTAAAAATGGATTTTTTAAAATCAATTTTGACTCTTCTAAACTCTTAACCTAACTAGAACACTGACCAACCCTAATCTAACCCCAACTTCTTCAAATATGGTGCCACCTAGAGTGGGCCCCATTTGATTTTTCAAAAATGATTTTAAAACTTGAGAATGAGAGATTTTCAAAAGAGGTTTAAAAGTAGAATTGAAATTGAAAGTTTTAAAACGACACAGAGTCCTGACTGAATCAGAACTACTCCAGATATGGCACCAACTGAGTGGCCCCCACATCAGGGTTTTGAAAAAGTTGAAATAAAGACTAAAAATGGTTTTAAAATGGAATTAAAATCAACAGATGAAATTCAGAGGTTTTGAAAATAGAGTCCTAGCGGACTGAAACTCTGGACCAGAGTCCTGAACCAACTAAAACTCTAAGATTTAGGTTTTTGAAATCCAAACAAAGAGGTTTTGAAAGAATTTTCTCAAAACTGGTGAAAATAAGTTGGAAAATGCAGTCAGGGTTAGAGTCCTAACTCAACCGAAACTCTGAAATAAAGTCCTGAATCAACTAGAACTCTGCAAAATGAACTAATTTTTGAAAACAAAGTGGAGAAAATGAGAATGAAGATAGAAACAATAATCAGGATGGAGTCTTGATCGGATTAAGTCTCTGGGACAGAGTCCTGATCAGACTGAAACTCTAGATTTTTGGCATTTTTCTGAAAGACATATGAAAGAATTTTCAAAAACCAGTAAAGATAGCAACAAGCAATGAAATCAGAATAGAGTTCTGATCCAACTGAGACTTTGGAAACAAAGTCTTAATTTGACTAGGACTCTTAGAATTTTGGATTTTCTGAGAAAACAAATGAGACGATTTTGGAAAACAGGTGAAAATAAGGTAGAAATTGAAGTCAGGTTCAGAGTCCTTATCTGACTAGGACTCTAAAAGAGAGTCCTAATTTGACTAGAACTCTAAGAATTTTTGGTTTTCTAGAAAGCAAATGATGAAAAAAGAACTTTTGAAAACAGGTGAAAATGAAGTAAGAAAATGAAATCAAGATAGAGTCCTGATTCAATTAGGACTCTAGGATAGAGTCCCAAAATTTTGAAATTATGTGATAAAAGTGTAACAATTTTGGTTTCTGAAGAGATAAATGAAGATATTTTTAAAAGATTCTCTCAAAATTGAAGTCAAGGTCAGAGTCCTGATCCAACTAGGACTCTTTGAATAGAGTCCTGGTTCAACTAAAGCTCTGAGTTTCTGAAAGATTTTGAAAGATTTTTTTGAAAATAAGTAAAAATGGTAATGAAAGATAGAGTCCTAATCCGAATGAAACTCTAAAACTTTGACCCAAAATGAAAGTGTTTGAAAAAGTTTTCTCAAAACAGATACAAATGGCAGTAATATGTAGAGTCCTGATCCGACTGGGACTCTGAAAAAAAGTCCCAATCCAACTGAGAATCTGAGATTTTAGCTCTTTTGAAAGTCAGATGAGAAGGTTTTCGAAAACAAGTGTAGAACAAAAGTAAAGGATGAAATCGAGATAAAATACTGATCTAATTAAGATTCTGGGAAAGAGTCCTAATTCGACTAAAACTCTGAGATTTTGGCTAAAATAAAAAGAATGGGTAAGGGATATGACTATATCTAGTTTAAAATCAAAATGGAGTTTTGAAAAGATTTAAAGAGATGAAAAGACAGAGTCCTGATCCAACTAGGACTCTGAATTTGAGAACTTTGATAAATGAAGGAATCAAGAAGCGATACCACCTAGATGGATCTCATCTGAGAATTGAAATCAATTAAAATTGAGTTTAAAATGAATCCAGATCATTTTCTAAAAAAAAGGATTCTAAAATATAAGATGCTGGGGGTTGGCAAATGGCAAAATGTTGATTCAACACCCAGGTTTTGAAATTGATTTCGAAAGGAAAGTTTTAAAACCCGAATCTGGTTTCAATATTTTGAAAACAGGAATGGTGGATCTCGACAATGAAATGCAATGGCATGCAATGCAATGAAATGTCATGCAATAACATACAATGATGCAAGATGATATGAAATGAAATGTGAAAGACAAACCTTGGCTAAGGGATTTGAAGTCCCAGACCCTTGGCAGAAGCAAAGATTGATGATGAAAATTGAGCCCTAATGGGGATTGTCTTTTAGAATATTCGAATTTGGGGCAAAACTCGGGCTCTGAATGGCCCTGGCTCAGATATCAACCAACTGGTTCCCTCAAGAGTTTAGAGAATGGGTTCTAGTGGCAGGAGGCATATGTTTGTAAATGTGGGTGTGTGATCATTGCAAATTTTTTCCTCTTGTATTCTTTTTTTTCTTTTCTTTGCCTTTCTAACCTCTATTCCCTTTTTGAAGGGGAATCAAAGATAAAAAAGAAGAGAGAATGAGAAGAGAGAGAAACTCTTTTGCAAAGGTCTCACTTGACCTTGATTTTGAAAATATTTGAAAATTACTCGTCTCCATTTTGAAAATTTGTGGGAAAAACAGAGAGACGAGATTCGCTCGTCGATACGAGGTTCGACCGTTCCTGGCGCCTTTACCAGGGGTAATCGAACCAAGGATCGAACTTATGCCTTTTGCTTTGCCTAAATATTGTCTAAGAATTTATTCTAAGTCTAAGAATGCACAAAGAATCATGCTTGTGTGAATGCAAATATAGGGATGTATGTTTTTAAGAAAAATGATTTAGAAATTTTGGGATTTTTCAAGTGATTTTTGAAATAAATTTGAAGATACTTGGAAAAATAATTAAAAAAAAAGGGTTTGAAATTGGTTTGAAAAAGTTAGATTTTAAATCTAACTTAGAACTTTGAACAATGGACTTGGAAGAAGAGACCTGAAATTCCAAGTTTTAGAATAATCAGAGTTTAGAAAATGGATTTTGAATTTGAAGAAATAAAAAGAAAAAGAGATTTTGGAACTTGAGATAGAATTTTGAGAAAATGAAGTCTCAAAGTCAAAATGGACTTTGAATTTGAATGGATCGATTCTGAAAAAGAAATTCTTAATTTCAGAACCTAAAACATGAATTGAATTTGGAATTGAATTATAGACTTGAAAAATAGATTTGAAAATGGTTTTGGAAATAGAAATTGAAATTGGAATCTTGAAATCCGGATGAGATGGAATTGAATTTTTGAATTGAAATCTAGAATTCAAGATGGAATTGGATCCAAAATCTGGAATCCTAAATGAAATTGGATTTGAAATCTGGAATTCTAGATGGGGTTGGATCTGAAATCTGGAATCCAAGATAGAATTGGGTTTGAAATCTGGAATCTTATATGAAATGGGTTTTTAAATCTGAAAATCCAATATGAATTGGATTTTGCAATCTGGAATCTAAGATGAGTTTGGATTTGAAAATCTGAATCCACGGTGGAATTTGAAAATCGAATCCTGAAAATGGAAATGAATTTGAATTTTTAAAGTTGAATTGAACTTTGAAATTGTATTTGAATTGGAAATTGAATCTTGAATATAGAAACGAATTTGAAATTTCAAAGTTAAATTGAACTTTGAAATTGAAGTTTGAATTTTGAAATGAGAATAGAAAGATGAATTTGAAGTTATAAATAAGTATTGAATATTGATTTAAGAAGTGAAGAAGATATTTGAAAACATATCTCAAAATCACTTGGATTTTGAAATAATATGAAAAGAATTTTGAAAATATGATGTAATTCTATCCTAAATGATGAATGAAACCTCGCAACACCGGAGGATGTCTGTATTGTGGCAAGATGGGCCACTATATCAAAGAGTGTCGGAAGAAGTAGTAAAATGACATGAAAAGGAATACCCCTGAAACATCGCAACCATCGTATCAACGACCGCCTCAGTAGCAACAATCTTATCAATAGAGGGCGAGCAGTCAGAAAACGATGGCAGGATGAGTGTATGCAGCCACTATCGAGCAAGTGACCAATAGAGAGTTGGTCCAAGGTACTATCTTAGTCTCTGGACAAGCGACTTTTATTCTGTTTGACTGTGGAGCTTTTTATTCCTTTATTTCTGTTAGATTTGCTAGAACTTTGCCTATGCCTGGTGAACCATTGAATTACTTGTTGGAGGTTCGTACTCCGACTGGTCATCAATCCTTGTGTGTTGACTATATTACGAGCATTGAGGTGTTAGTGGCAGGTGAGAATTTGCTATCTAACATAATCCTGCTAGACATGACTGAATTTTATGTCATTCAAGGCATGGATTGGTTATTCGAGTATCACGCTCAAGTTCTGTGTAGAGAAGGTAAGGTGATTTTATATCAGCCTGATCGTCCAGTTTTGGAAATCAGACTATCTTAACCTATTTGAGACAGTCGTTTGATTTCATCTTTCAAGGCTTAGAAGTACTTGCATAATGGGGGTGCTGCGTTCTTGGTCAGTATCGCCCCAGAGATAGTCCCTATCGAGAACTTAGATGTAGTTCAGAAGTTTCCTGAGGAACTGCCTGGATTATCTCTGAAGCGTGAGATCAAATTTTGTATCAAATTATTGCCTGGAACTACTATGATTTTGAAGGCACCGTAACGTATGGCTCCAGCAGAACTTGAAGAACAGAAGCGTCAGTTGGAAGAATTGATGGAGCACGGTTTCATCAGACCCAGTGCATTTCCATGGGATGCACATGTGTTGTTCGTGAAGAAGGATAGATCTATGAGGTTATGCATTGACTACAGAATGCTCAACCAAGCGACAATCAAGAACAAATATCCATTATCGAGAATTAAAGTTGACTTCAATCAGTTGTAGAGAGCGAATATATTATCAAAGATTGACCTCAGATCAAGCTATCATCAACTTTGAATCAGGGAGGAAGATGTTGTGAAGACAACTTTTTGAACGAGATACGGGTTGTACGAGTTCGTAGTGATGCCTTCCGGGCTCACTAATGCACTTGCAACGTTCATGGATTTGATGAATCAGATCTTTCATCCATCTGTGGATACCTTTGTAATCGTGTTCATTGACGATATCTTAATCTATTCAGAGAGTCCTGAGCAACATCGAGAATATTTGTGGATTATCTTGGGTGTACTTCGTGTGCATAAATTGTTCGCCAAGTTCTCCAAGTGTGAGTTTTGGCTCAAGTGAGTTATGTTTTTGGGTCACGTGATATCTAGTGATGGAGTTTCAGTGATCCAGATAAGGTTGAAGCCATGTTAGGCTGGAAGCAGCTTGAGAATGTCTTCGATATTCATAGTTTCCTTGGATTAGCAGGATACTACCGACAATTCATCTAGGATTTTTCTAGAATTGCACTACCGTTGATGAAGCTTTTGTGTAAAGGTGTCAAGTTTGAGTGGACTGACGCTAGTGAAGAGAGTTTCCGGATCCTAATGACTAAGCTGATGACTTCTCCGGTGTTAGCTTTACCTTCTGGCAGAGGTGGTTTTACGGTGTACACAGACGCCTCAGGAACAGGTTTGGGATGCGTGCTAATGTAGCATGACAGAGTTATTGTGTATGCATAAAGGCAATTGAAAGTTCATGAGAGGAACTATCTAACTCATGACTTAGAGTTAGCAGTTGTAGTGTTCGCCTTGAAGTCTTGGCGACATTATTTGTATGGAGAAACGTTCGAGGTCTTTTCTGACCACAAGAGTCTCAAGTATCTGTTCTCTCATAAGTAATTGAATATGAGACAACGATGTTGGCTCGAGTTCATCAAGGATTATGATTTGACATTGTCTTACCACCTTGGTAAGGCGAACATCGTGGCAGATGCGCTTAGTCGCAAATTGAGCAGTATTCTAGCTAGCCTTGTGTAGAGCTAGAAGTTGATCGACGATTTCATGGCATGGAGACCATTTTTGCTTGGAAGCGGAATGCTCAAATTTTCTGGTTTAACCATCCGATCAAAGATTTTGCCTAGGATTGTCGAGGCACAGTACATGAAGCTTTTAGCTCAAACAGAGTAGGATGATACATCTTTTCAAATTGCAGATGATGGTAGCATTTGTATGAAGGATCGACTTTGGATGCTAGATAACCCTGAGTTGAAGAAGGAGATTCTTGATGAAGCTCATATGTCGAAGTACACCACTCATGTAGCACCCCAAATTTTATAACCCAAAAAATAGTGATTTTTTTTTAATTGCTTTTAAATAGTTTAACAAATAACAACGAAAAATTCTTTAGGTATAAAACTTGGTGTGCTACTTCACATAGCCATTTGCAATCACATACTTATGGAACTTAAGATTTAAATAATTGATTAAGCATGCATAGAAACAAATCAAGTTCACAACCATGCTTAATTACATTTGTCCATTAATTAAAATTAAAATGAAAGCAAATCAGAGTTCAAATTTCTTGTGAAGGCAAAGGAAAGGTAGGCTCGATCCCCGTCGCAACCTTCCACCTTTGCATGTAAGTACCTACTCTTCACCTAAAAAACATTAAACCATATAGGGTCAGACACACATGTCTCAGTAGAGTGAAATATACTAAACTTATAAAATAGAATACGAAGTAGGAATTTTATCAGATTTTTCATAACTTAACATTTAAAATAAAAGAAACTACTTACACAACTAGCATGCACATTTAATTACTAAATTAAATAATTGTGCATCTATTCATTTATTCAGAGAAATTCAAATGCATGAGTAGTTAATATACATGACTTACCATATACAGAAGCAACTAAATACATGCATAATTTCTTATCTTAAATTATATTTTCTTTCTTAAATGATGCATACAACGCCTAACTAATGCACATATATATTTAAGTTATCACTTCTTAGCCCTACTGATATGACACAAGCTTGACTCTCAGATCAGGGCCAAGGGTCAAGTAGTGTTTTACATACAGGGGTAGCTTTAGCCTGGCCAGGCTCTTTCACCAAGATGGGGTGAGGGATGTTACTCAACTCTGTTCGACTGTTACAGAGTTTACAAAAAAACTTATCATTTAGTGAACAGAGCTGAGATTTTCACATAACATAGGAAATTTTGTCAGCTTTACATAGGCACAAACCGTTCATAAAAATTCTTTCGTATGAGGAA
Source organism: Nuphar pumila (assembly GCF_984573655.1). Classification (NCBI taxonomy): domain Eukaryota; kingdom Viridiplantae; phylum Streptophyta; class Magnoliopsida; order Nymphaeales; family Nymphaeaceae; genus Nuphar; species Nuphar pumila. The sequence goes on from NC_143249.1 coordinate 65,156,420, forward strand.
GTTACGAAGGTTTTACTATGAATATGTCAGACTAAGTTCCAACTATTGCCGAACTGGACTCAGACCATGAACAAAGCTTAAAATTTTATAGTACAAAGAAAATTTTGTTATCTTTCCAATACAATAAACCATTGATCGAAACTCCTCTGGATAAGGGAGTTATAAGTGTTTTACCGATCAGAAGTCTGTCTGAAAAACAGGAATTCTAGGTCTAGGCATTCGGGTGGGCCCAACCCGGGTCACTCGAATCCATACACCCAAAGGTATTTAATGATTTTTTAAATGAAAATAGTCATTGAACTATATATCAAAGTCTGATTTATTTATATTGAGATAAATCAGATTTTTCTTCAGCCAGTTGGACGAAAAAATCGATCTCTCTCTTATATGCATTAATTATTCAAAAATAAATTCAAAAAATACATAATTAATGAAGTAAATCATGGATTTTATATGCAAATAAAATTTAAAAAAATTTGCAAAAATCTCAGAATACTTCTATGCATATATTCTACTAACTACAAAAATAAAATCACATGGGTTTATACAAAAAATTCATGATATTCTTTAATTTACCAAAATATTTTCTGAAAACCCGATTTGACTTAAACTGCGATATCTCAAGATTTCGATAATAGAAATTTATAAAATTTTTACAAAATATTTACAATACCATATACTACCAATCCAAATTGATACTTGCACAAAAATCAATACATATTTCATGAAATTTCAAAATTTCCAGATTTCTTTTCTAAGAAATCTATTTTTGAGTAAATCGTATTTTCAAAGAGGGGTTTCCTTCAGAAAACCCTTCTTTTTTCATAGCTTCATAACCTTAAGCCAAACTCACATGTGTGAGGGTTTGTTTAAGGTCTATGGATGTGAAAAACCCATATAATTCATACCACAAATTCCGTTTTAGAAATAGAGTATAGATCACCTACCTTTTTTGTCGAAAATCCATTCCTACGCATACCAGTGGGTTGTTTTGCAAGATTCGTCCATTCTACGCATACCACAACCTAGGGTAGACTCTCCTTATGCCTTCCTCAACCACATGAAGCCCCTCCCCTTGTTAGAACAAGGGAGAAACACCAATGGTGTTTGAGAAAAGAGAGGAAAAAAAGAGGGTTTTTGTTATCATTGCAACATTTTACTTTTGCAAGTCAAACTAACCTTTGAAAAAGTTATGAAAATAACTCACCTTGTAACCCCCCAAAATCCCAACTTTGAAAATCCTTTAGATTTTTAGAGTAATTTTTTTTTTGAAAACATTGAGTAAAGCAGAAAAACATAAGGGAAATTGGTTGGAAATTCTGGGCGAGTTACAGGGTGAACAACAATAACATGAAACATTTTTATTATCACAGTTTATAAAATGATACAGGAGAAATATATATCATTTCCCTTTTCAAAAGACAACTGCCAAGATCTCGAGTTCTAGAGTGTGGGTTCAGTCCTCTGCCGCACATCGAGCTCCATCACACCACGAGAAGTCACCACATGTATCCCCATAAAACGGGGTTAGTACTCTTGCGAGTTGATGAGAAATCATCCACGACAATCCATTTGCGCAAATCATAGCATTTATAACATGATATGCATCTAATAACATAATTAACCAGAGCAACAACACAAGTGAATATATCATGACAGAATAGGTAAAATATCACAAGCAATGCATATGTACAAGTGAACATATATGTGCATCGTAGTGAGACAGTTAACATAATTGAAGTGATTAAATAAGTGTAACTGCAACAAGTAAAGAATAATGCTAAGAAACAAATGACAATGTCAACCACTAACATACTTAGGTAGTAATATCAAATATCTAGGCAACTAAGCGAGAAAGATACAACAATAGCATTATGATCAAAGATAAGCAGTACAATCATGATCAAGCAACTAGCAGGATTATGGAATTAACATTAGCATTCAATGGCAACAATGATCACCTCATTAAGTATAACTAAGAGCAGAGACATACAACCTTAGAACATGGAGTTAATATTAAATAACATCATTAGATAGCACAATATGCATCTCGATGCATAACCAAGTGTACTTGAACATTTTAGCAATTAGGTAAATAAGCAACTGAATAATTTAAGCAATTATGATGATGGAAATCATCATATCATAAATCAACTGTTAATCTTAATTAGGCATATCTAGCAACCTTTTCTCCTTCCGAGGTACTTAGGCCCATCTGGCCTTGTGTTCCCCGCAGGGCAACATGATCAAAATGTCGAGGTCACACTCGAACATTTATGAGCTCGAGCTCTACAAACCAAAAAGGAGTACTTCACCGGTGAAGGTGATATTAATCATTTAACATTCAGGGTGTGATACTCTTAGATAGGTGTGCTTAGTTCACAACATGGGTCCAATCGCCCATGCTTACTCGCCACGGAGTTCAAACATTCCACAACTTTTGAACCAGTGTCAGAACCATAATATGGGAATTTATGAAACATATCACACAAGATGTGAAAGTACGTGTAACCACCCATTTCTAACATAAGTGAGCTCGACTCACGAGGTGGGTCCATCGCCCACACTAACTCGCTAGAGAGTTTCTGTTATACAATCAAGTCTCAAGGATAAGTATATTTTCACAATGTGCTTCAAGTCCCCATTGTACTTACGGGATTGATCAAGTGTCCAAGGTGAATCGTGTGACCAATGCAAATGTACACGAAACACAATCCAACCTTCATTAAATGCTAAGACACTTGAATTGTTAACATAATTCATACAATTTCTCTAAGATGGTGACATAATGTGCAAGTGAAAGTACTCATTCGTGTTATAACATTTATGTCACATTGTTCTCATGTAGTGTGTAAGCATACATAAATCAAAGCAATACGAGCATGATATTGCATGTTGGCTAATCCCAAATTCGATCATATTAGATGAAAAACAAGCTTAATTAAGCCGTTTGAGTTCAGTGACATGATATGCCATGGTGCACATGAATTCTCCATTCTATCAAGCATACTACCAAATTTTTGGAATGCCAAAGTGCGCAAGTTGCATATAATTTTACATATGCGGGTTGTGCTCATGATATGGTGATCTATATGACATTTTTGTGCCTCAACATACTGTATTTTGGTGACAATTTCATAAAAGCCATATAGATATATTATGAGAACTTGTCAAGTGTGTGTTCATTTTCAAGACACGTATATACATATATATGTATCTATCAAACTGTCATAAATATTAAAAATATAAGAAACATCATATCGCAGTGAGTAAGGTGTTGTCCAATACTATTGCGCTATTGTGTGTGCCACCAAAAAGGGAAAAAATATAGTATGCAGAAATATTAGTATTTTTGAGATATTTAAGCGAAGATTCAGCCCTGACTCTAAACACAAAAGTTGTAGAGTTTTCTTTTAGATTTCCACAGAATCAAACCAATGAAATTTTCATTGAGAGAGTCAGGAAAAATCCTGAAAATATGGGACGCTGTTCAGGGCGTTTTAGACTGAGGAGGGACTGACAAAAATCCAAATGTTCTACATTTTGACAGAGGATTTGGAGAACTCTGCAGACTGAATCACGAAAAGTCCTCAACTATAAAGTTAGAGGACTATGTCTTGGATTTCTTGAATGTCCAAGAACACCAAAATTCAACTTATATTAAGGGAGATACAGTCCATTTATCAGAGGTGTCTCTGACAACTCTAGAATTGGGAAAGGACCAATGCATGCAAAAACTATATTTTTGACAGAGATTTTAGAGGATCCTATGGACCGAACCAGGCTACATCTTTAACTACAAAGTTAGAGGCCTGAGTCTGAGATTTTCAGAATGTCTAATAACACTAAAATCTGACTTGTATCCAGGGAGATACAGTCAATTTATTAGAGGTGTTTCTGACAACTCTAGAATCGGGAAAGAACCAATGCATACAAAACCCATATTCTTGATAGAGATTTTAGAGGATTTTGCAGACCAAATTAGACTAAGCTTTTAATTACAAAGTTATAGGCCTGAGTCTGATCTTTCCAGAATGTCCAAGAACACTGAAATCTGACATATATCCAGGGAAATAGAGTGGATTTATCAGAGGTATCTCTGACAACTCTAGAATCGGGAAACTAGTTTCTTGACAGAAAACCAAGTATGGACTGGGCTAACGGACCAGGTCTGAACCGAATGTTCAAACCCTGGTTAGGGCCATCAAACAACCACAAATAAAAAAATGAAAATGAGCCAACTGAAATACTATACCACCGAACCTTCACGCATGTACTAAAATGCCTCTTAGAAATTCAGTTTCATGCTCATAAAGAAAGAGATACTATCATATACATATTTTGGAAAGAAAACCAACACATGCGAATGGTGGATGGATGAAATCTCACCTTCAATGACTTTCAAAATGATGGAAGGGATCCCCTCTTGCTTGGGGGTGTGGGATGGAGTCCCACGTGGTACCCAAACCTACACACTAGCATGGTGGAGAGAAGGAAGGGGGGGTGTACGGTCGGCTATGGTGAGAGAACCCCACAGTTTTAGGGGAGAGAGGAAAGGAAAAAAGAAGAGGAGAGAATGCTTTCTCTTTCTTCTCAAAAGATATAAATATGCTAGGGTTTCAAGTGAATGTCTGAGATTAAGGGTTAGAAATGAATGGCTAGGATGTATGCCACACCCTTCTAGGCGGTGTCATACTTGTAATATTTTAATTTCACTTTTTCTACACCCAATAGAGTTATTTCATTTGAATCCTTTTGAAAATTTTTCAAGTTTACTCTTCAATTAAGCGCTAGATGCCCTCTATGGTTTGGATATCTTTCAAAAATACCCCCACATGCCCCTTAGAGTGAAAATACCATATTTATTTGATTTTATTTGAAAATTTACCTAAGTTTTTGAAAATATCTCTTTAAATCACCGAGAAACCCAAATTTTGATAATTCTCTTATCTTAATTTTCTCAAAATGAGTTGAGTTTAGGCAATTACACTTTCGGTAAATCAAAATCAATGCCCCTATGTATTTTTGATAAATCTTACATGTTTGACATAATATCACTACGATATATGTATACGTATACATAGCTAGATCCATGTAAACACACCTAAATTTTTAATTTCCATTTATAAGTAAAATTTTAAAGCACATCTTTAAATTTTCATCTCTTGCGAAAATCATTTCCGTTATGACTCACTCCCTATCGATATACGCTCTTCACTAATTTACATAAAATAATGAGCTTTTTTCCTCATTTGGGTCCCAAATTCGAGGATCGACTAATCTTATAAATTATGAATTTAACTTAGGATTCTCAGAAATTGATTCATAAAAAAAAAATTATACTCATGTCACTTTGTACATCTTACTTACATGATTTTGGACCTCGCACATCAATAGGTGTATATATATATATATATATATTATGAAAAATCCTCGTAATCATATGAGAAATTTCATCTACCACAACACATCATACATTGCATTTCTTAGAAAAAATCGCGGGTCTTACATCCTTCCCTCCTTAAAAGGATTTCGCCCGCGAAATCACAAACATCAAACAACAACAAAAATGGTCAGAAAAAAGTTCTTATACTCGCATCGATTTTCATGCGCATTCTTCGATGCCATGGTGTTGCCAACACACTCTGACTAACAAGAGGGTCTTGGTACGCAAAAACTTGACATCAATGATCTCGACAGGTTCTTCTCGATAATGGTCAATCCTCCTTTGATGGTGCCTAATCGGCAATAACTAAATCTCCAGTAAACTTCCTCGGGCAAAACTTGGCAATATGCCTCAGCTGTTAATACTTGAAACACTTGCCATCATAGAGAGGAAAAACTCCAAAAGGATGACCTTTATCGCATCGTCTACATATTCGTTGGACATTGGGTCGCTGTGATTGCCTTCGTTGGCGGTGGTTCTGGTAGTCTTTCTGACACTTTTGCTTTTTGGTAGGTGGAGAAGACTCCTTCCCACTGGGATTCTTCTCACTTGTAAGCATATGAATCTTGGTCTGCCGCTCGGCCCAGTCTTCTTTCCATAGGGTTGCTACCTTGATGGCCTCATTGAGTGATTTTGGTCCGCTAGTTAACACTTTGATTTTCAAAGTCGGCTTCAAACCATGAGCAAACTTCATTGCTCGTTCCTTTTCAGCGACGTAAACATTTGGACAATATCGCTCAAAACAATGAAACTTAGTAATATAATCAGACAGGGTCGTCGTCCCCTGTTGTAGGTCCAAAAATTCTTCCATCTTCTTACTTCGTTCATGCTTGGGAAAATATGTAGAGTTAAAAACCTCTATAAATTCATCCTATATAACATTCTTGTCTTTGAATTTAACCAAAGAGATCGTGTCCCACCACTTCCCAGTGTGGTCTTTCAAACGATAAGTACCGAAGTTCACCTTCAGTTCCTCTAGGACATTCAGAATGCAAAAAATATGTTTTATCTTGCGTATCTATGACTCCACAGCCTCAGGGGGGGGGGGGGGGGGTCTTGCCCTCAAAAGCAGGAGGATCCAATTCCATGAAGAGCTTATAGGTGCCCGTACCTATGTTTTGCCTACCTTGGGCTACGTGTTGAAGGTTCACACCCAACTATTGCCTTGCAACCACTTGTTGTTGCACAACCTCCGCAAGGTTGTTTACAGTGTCCAAGACATCGCTGCACTTAGCTTCTCATGCCATCTATCAGGATAAAAAGATATAATAATAATTAATCAATAGGTTTCACAATCATGCTCGTCAAGTAATAATCGTATCAATCTTTCACAAAGTCTCGAGTGCACTACACACAATTCAAGCAGTGCCACATCATAATTTAATTGTGCAGTAACACAATCTATATACATGTTCTTCGAACAAACCCAAGCGACACCACATAAGGCCGCTATTGCTAGAAAATCACCATTCTAGACGTTCATCATTAGAAAATCACCACTCTAACACACCATACAGAGAATCATCACTCCAACATCATAAAATAAAGAGCCACCGCTTGAATGACATCGTTAGAGAATCACCACCCTAACGTCATCATTGAATCATCACCACTTCAACCACTTCATTAGAGAATCACCACTCTAATGACATCGTTAGAGAATCACCACCCTAACGACATTGTTGAAGAATCACCACTTCAAAAGCATCATTAGGGAATCACCACCCTAATGGCATCATTAGAGAATCACCACCCTAACGGTATTGCTGGAGAATCACCACTCCAACAATCTTCATTAGAGAATCAGCACTCTAATGGCATCGTTAGGGAATCACCACCCTAATAACATTGTCGAAGAATCACTACTTTAACAATCTTCATTAGAGAATCACCACTCTAATGGCATCGTTAGGGAATCACCACCCTAACGGTATTGCTGGAGAATCACCACTCGAACAACCTTCATTAGAGAATCACCATTCTAATGGCATCGTTAGGGAATCACCAACCTAGCGGCATCATTAGATAATCACCACTCTAACGACATTGCTAAAGAATCACCACCCCAGTAACATCATTAGAGCATCACCACCTTAATGATATCGTTAGAGAATTATCACCCTAACAACATTGTCGAAGAATCACCACTTCAACAACCTTCATTAGAGAATCACCACTCTAATGGCATCGTTAGGGAATCACCACCCTAACGGTATTGCTGGAGAATCACCACTCCAACAACCATCATTAGAGAATCATCACTCTAATGACATCATTAGGGAATCACCAACCTAGCGACATCGTCAAAGAATCACCACTGTAACGACATTGCTGAAGAATCACCACCACATCAGCATTATTAGAGCATCACTATCTTAATGACATCGTTAGAGAATCACCACCCTAACAACATTGTCAAAGAATCACCACTTCAACAACCTTCATTAGAGAATCACCACTCTAATGGCATCGTTAGGGAGTCACCACCCTAACGGTATTGCTGGAGAATCACTACTCCAACAACCTTCATTAGAGAATCACCACTCTAATGACATCGTTAGAGAATCACCAACCTAGCGGCATCGTCAGAGAATCACCACTGTAATAGCATTGAATCACCACCCCAGCAGCATCATTAGAGCATTATCATATTAATGACATCGTTAGAGAATCACCACCCTAACAACATTATCGAAGAATCACCACTTTAACAACCTTCATTAGAGAATCATCACTCTAATGGCATCGTTGACACTACCAGGAATCACCACCTGAGCCAACACATCCTACCACAATCCCTTTCGATTGTGGTTGGGAAACAAGAATTCCCACAGCGCTCTCTCAAAGCAACAACACCCTAAAGTCTGGTGTTATGTTGTCCCCATGTACGACCCTCTCAGGAGTCGAGTGCCATCATTGGCAATACAAAAGCCACTTGCTAAGTGCATAACATCATTTACGTTCTCATCACCAAGAGCAAGTGGGGATCAACAATATCCAACGAGAAACTCAAAGATCAATTGGCAAAGACAAGGCTTTAGCCTTCCGTTCGAAAGATCATCTTCAAAAGCATACCCTTCATCAATGATAGGGTCACGAACATCTCCAACGTAGTTGGAATACAAGAAGGAAACACTAACTTAGTGTTTCATCAAACAACTCTTATCAAAACCACATCATCTTCAACACGATTGGTGTAACAGTTTTGATACTCGTTACGATTCATCCATCGTCTCCACCCAAGTAATGTGGAACAAGAAGGTGAAATTTGTAAGAGGTCTCTAGGTTAGATCAACGACTTCAACTCTCACAGGAGTTGACACAAATTAGCTTGGGAAACCACATCCACAAGCATAAAAGCAAAACCATTCGAGAACTCTACACCAAAATTCAACTGGCGCTTAATCTCTAAGTGTCTACTCAAGCCACAATAGGCGCGTACACTCAGTTCATGGGGACAGATTCGCCCTATGTGTTCTATCTTACATCTCGCACCAGAAAGTGCTTGATTTACAAACGCTCGCATGATTCGCATAATATTCTGAACCCCTGGGTTCCGACACTCGATACCTTGAGCCAAATCATATAAGGCTTTAAACATAAAATCGTGTCTCGCATCGGATGACAACTGAAATATCATACAAATTTATCTAAACATGTATGAAAACAATTAAGCAACAAAAACATAATTCTACTAAATTATGCATACTTACAGTGCGATGGTCGATGCGTGTAGAGTCTTGAACCACACTTCTAAAACATGGCTCTAATACCAGGTTCTGTAATGCCCCAAAATCCCAACTTAGAAAATCCTTTATATTTTTAGACTAATTTTTGTTTTTAAAACATTGAGCAAAGCGAAAAAAATAAGGGAAATCGGTTGGAAATTCTGGGTGAGTTACATGGTGAACAACAAGAACGCTTTTCTTGTAGCCCCCCAATTTTCCTACTAGGCTATTTTCGTCATGGAGGGCCCTCTTTTCAGGGAGAGTGTGATGGACTCGTTCAAAATCTCTATCTCAGTTTATCTTCAGCATTACTTCCAAAAGAGTGAAGCTTTTGCAAAAAGAGATTCAAAATTCAAATTCTTTCTATTGGCTAACCAAAAGGATGAAGAATAAATCCTCGATATGGCCAGAAAAGAAGATTCAATTTTATTGCAAAGCCATAAATGATTGATATTGATCGCAGTTATGACACATCTCTAAAGATTATTCTTGTAAAGATGAGGCAGTGGAAATGTCCTGAGCACTAGAAAAAGAGAGAATTCACCCAAGCTCTGTCTCCTCAAAATCACCTAAACTGCAATTAAATATCTGCAAAAGGGATCTCTCAATTGTCATCAAGATGAAGGCGAATTAAGTGAGTAGACCCTGGGGGGCAAAGAAGATTTGAAACATCTCCAAGATGACGGAGTTTGTGACAGATCCTTCCAAAGAAAGTCCAATGCACTGTCGAGATGAAGGCAGACGCAATGAACCTCCCGATAATCCCTAAAAGATATTTAATTTCCGCTATCATCCAAAGATCCCCAAACAATGAGCCAATCTCATCAACATGACCCCTGAGGCATAGAAGGATCGAAACATCTTTAAGTTGAAGAAGTTTGTGACGTACCCTTTCAAAAAGAGAGAGAGAGAGAGAGAAAAAAAAGAAAGAAAGAAAAGTCAAGACATCTCGAAAATGAAGAAGAATGTAACCGAAACCCAAGAGAGCCAAAAGAGTGCAGAAAGATTATCATGAGAGAAGCTCCCAGGATATCAAATTGCCAAATCTATCAAGAATCTTCTTTAAATTTGTGAAATTTTATTATCAATATTCTTTCAGCAATTGCTTTCATAATATTAAATTCTTTCTTTCCTGTTCATATCAAGGAAATATATAGCTTCCTTGAAGAATGTCAATCACAAGTAATTTGGATTCCCAATCTTGATTCTACGAAGTGAATCTCGTTTGGAGGTAATACTTCAGGTAGAAAAGGAGGAATATATTTGCAACAATGTGCATCAATTCCAAATATTTTGAATCAACAACAAAATTCTCAATATTTTGACAATATTTTCTAGCTATCCTGACATGAAGTGAGAGCTTGATGTCCGTTTTTGATACATCCTGACACCAATTTTTAAATCCCTCTTTAGGACTTGATTACGGGAGTTTTCAAGATTCCTTCCCTTCTTTTTATAATCTAAGCGCCTGGGCTCTCAGATTCGCACACTTTCCTGTGTCCCCACTGTCCCACCAAAGACAGTCCCATTTCGGTTCAAGGTCGAACCACCAATCATTTTCTCGCAAAAGGAAATTTCAAAAGTTATTTAGTCTCCAGGATGAGACGCCCAAGATCAACCCCTTTACAAGCTTTAGGGACCCCATTTTCCTTCCTTTTGCAAAACCTTTGTCGGATTTATTATGCAAAATCCAAAGGTTCCATCATGGTCTCTTCCTTTGAGGATTCCGTTTATTTTCGCCCAATCAGGTTAAGGGTACAAACCGAGCCTCATTTGATGAGGTATTTCATTTTCCACCCGATCAGGATAAGGGTATAAACCTGAGCCTCCTTTGATGAGGTATTTCATTTTCCACCCGATCAGGATAAGGGTATAAACCTGAGCCTCCTTTGATAAGGTATTTCATTTTCCGCCCAATCAGGATAAGGGTATAAACATGAGCCTCCTTTGATGAGGTATTTCATTTACCACCCGATTAGGATAAGGGTACAAACCTGAGCCTCATTTGATGAGGTATTTCATTTACCGCCCAATCAGGTTAAGGGTACAAACCTTAGCCTCATTTGATGAGGTATTTCATTTTTCATCCGATCAGGATAAGGGTATAAACCTGAGCCTCCTTTGATGAGGTATTTCATTTACCGCCCGATCAGGATAAGGGTACAAACCTGAGTCTCATTTCGATGAGATATTCTATTCCCCAATCAGGCCGAAGGTTAAATCTGAGCCTCTCCCCATGCAAAGCATTTTCTGTCCCATCCAGGATAAGGGCAAAACCTGAACTTCACTCTCACAGAACGAATCTATTCCTCTTCGTTCTCCATTTCATATCTACCATCTTCACCCGGCTAATATCTCTATACCCAGTCAGATCCTTCTAGCTAGGGCATTTTTTTTTATATGGCCCAAATTTGGTGTGTTTTTCTTTGCCACTAAGCTCGGCCACAAGTCGGCTTAGTAGCAAAGAGGGGCATCTGTAAACACCCCAAATTTTCACTCACCTCCCTGACATTTCCACCAAACACCATCATTCATCCTCGAGATCGCTGGAGGGCAAAATGGTCATTTTCTGAGTCTGGAACTTGCAAAAGTCCAAATTTCATCTACAACTCTCAAAATTTCTCTATTTCAGCTCAGATGTTTAAAGTTTCATTCCTGACAGGAGACGGGAATCTACAAATCCTGGTTTAAGATTGTATTTCATAAGACATGTCTTTGCATATCATTGCACGAGCATTTCATATCACTGCACTGCACAACATGTCATTTCGAGGTCCAGAACTCTCGATTTCAAAATCCTCAATCCAGATTCGAGTTTTAACTCTTTTCAAAATTGATTTCAAAACCCTGGGTCTTCAAAATTGCCAATTCTTCCCATTTTACCCCCAGGACTCTGAATTACAAAAGTTTTCTCAAGAAAACAATCTGGATAGTTTTGATATTGATTTTTAAAGTTTCGTCAGTTGGAAAGAAGGGGATGCAACTTTAAATTTAGAAGACTTTATTTCAAACTTTTGCAAAAGGGCTCTAAATTTCTTTATAAAATCTCTGCATCTTTTTATTTTGCCCTGAAGGACCATTTTTCTTCTAAGTTTTGAAATCAAGCCAATTTTTACTTCGTATTTTCTAAACTAGCCTACTATTATAAAAGTCCCAAAAAATAATTTATTTATTTTGAATTTGCTTTCATTCCAAATAAATGACACGGGACCCACCCTGAACTGGCGTCACACTCAAATTCCTAGGCATTTCTCTTATTTTCATGTGGGGTTCACCCCGAGGTTTTGCAAATTTATAATTCTTTTCTTTAATTTTTTTTTTTTTTTTGTAAAATAATAAAGTGAGCCCACACATGGGTGGCGCCCCACTAGAGCTCCTTGCAGAAAAAAAAACCAAACAAAAATAAATTTTATTTCAAAAAAGATTTTAAATCTGGCTGAGGTGGCCTTTCCCTAAAACCTCCCATTTATTTCGTTTCACTATTTATTATTTTTTTTATAAGAGCAGCCTTAGATGGCGCCACAGCCAAGCCTTCCTAAAATGTTCATTTTACCTAAACTTTAGGTAAATAAACCAAAATTTTAAAAGTCATATGTATCCTCCCACTCTAAAAATGGTGGATTTTCAAAATCAATCAAGTTTCAGTTTCAAGATTTTTCAAAAACTGTAACGGAACCGCAAAGGGAAAGCCCTGATCTTTTGATGGAAAGGGGCTCAAAATCTTTAAAAAGGGGACATTTTAAGGGAAAAGGGATCCCTGGCCGATTGATTTTTTTCCTTTTTGTTCTTATCATAGGTACCCTCTTCTGGGCAGTGGAGTCTTTCCCCTCTGGGATTCCGTCTCTTCCATCCAGATTGCAAAAACTCCTCTTGGTTGGCCATGGGATAGAGACCTGCTTCCTATTTCCTTCAACCAGTTCAGAAGAGGATTGGCCCCTTTCTTGCTGGTGACAAGGGATCTACAAGTCCAATAGAAGAGGATCACCCCCTTTTTTTGCTGGTTACTGGTTCATTTGGTGCAGGGGATCCACAAGGTAATATGAGGTTGCGTTCTGTTATCTCTTTGTTCAGTTTCATTAAATCAAGCATTGTTGTAATCTGTTAACTGGAATCAATATAAGATGAAGGTCCATCTATGGTTTCGTTTCAGCATAATCGAGGAGTTTGAAATGGATAGTTGGTAGGATTTCACAATCAGGCTAAACAGATGAGACGGTTCATCCTTTTCATGGATCAAACCTCTCATCTCAGTAGCCTATATACATTCAGCCACCGTCTTTCATCAGAAGCTTTCAAAAAGGATAGCAGGAAGAATGTGGTGATGTTTTATCATCTATCGTGGAGGTTCAATTCAACCCTTTGTGGAAGGAGATCCTTCATCCTTTGCCAAACCAGGACTCCTGTCAGTGCCATTCCATATTGTCCATCACTGATTTTGTCTATGTGTTTGAAGGTGTGACAACAAGAAATATCGATTTACCAATGTTGCAATCTCTGTAAAATGCAGTAAATAAGAATTCCTTTGAGTCTTTATTCATATGTAACATCTCTGGTATCTTGATTTTTTTTCTTTTTTTCTTTGACCTTGTTGTTTTCATGCATTTTACCTTATTTTTCTACATGCTTTCTGCTCGATATTGGCATAACCCAACTCCTCTGCATTTAATGCCTATCAATAGTCCCTGTTCCGGTAACCACCTATTTTCAATTCCAGTATGTAGCTGGTGTATCATAACAGCCCATTTGCATCATCATATTTATGTTTATGCTTTCTCCACCTTTTCTACAATAGGTTTGTATTAATCACACCTTATGTTGCAGCTGTTGCATTTCCACTGTATTATATTAGCATTGCCATATGTTATTTCTGTATGTTCAGCATTTGTAATTTATATATATGTGCATTTTCATGCAGAAAAACAATCATAAATGCTATAATTTATTCTTAAAGACCTACTTTTATGAGTTTTCAGCTATCAAACATAAAGAAAAAAATTTAAAATTTTGTGCATCTAAACCATTCCCCCATGCTTGCATGACACTGTCCCTAGTGGCATACAGAATAATGTAATCATGCAATGCAGATGCACACTACAGAACAATAAAATGAATCAAGAGAAAGGATTGATACAACCTGGCATGCTCGAGCCTCTGAAGCTGTCGATTGACTGGATTTTGCACCACCACTATGCATGTATAAATACATAGTTTTCTACTAATCTGGTCAATGTTCTACTTCTACAGACTTCTTCATGTCTTGTAACTTGAACTCATGCATTGATGGATCAGATGTTCATACATGTCAACAATAAAATCCAACAAAAACAAAAAATGAAATCAAAACATAATTCAGAATAAAACACATGAACAACTAACTACTTTATTTCTAGTATACATATGATACATCCTAAATTATAATTAATAAAATAAAAACTCTAATACATAAAGCAACTAACTATGTTAGAATTATTCTATAAAAACAAATCTACATCTAAATCAGCAGCTAACCTATGTTAGAATTAAACTATGAAAATCAATATAATCTAAATCAGCAAGTTAGCAATTACACTATGTTAGACTATGTTTGAATAATCTAATTACTCTATGAAATAAAAACAATTCTAATCTAAAGCACCATATCAGTAAATACAGGAACACACGACTATTTTATCTAAGACTCACCTGTTTAAGTAATCATTAAAGCATGGAATTCAGTGAATCCTAAGAAAAACAGCATGTGCATCCTATATGTTTATAACTATGTTAATTCTACAAACTAAAACAAATAACTAAACTAAACTAAACACATAATAATAAACTGATATCTCAGAAATACTCAAAATATATCGCCGTTCCCCAGCAACAGCGCCAAAATTTGGTTGATAATTTTGGAATGCATATTTTTAAAACATATTTTTTCTATAAAATCAAGGAAAAATTGTCAACCAAAGATATAAAAACCAACTTTCCACAGAGTGGCAAGTACGGGTCGAATCCACAGGGAACGGGATACTTCTGAATTAAATCTAAAATAACACTTTATTAATATAACAAAGTTTACAATCTATGTCAATATTACAATTTAAATTACATAACAATCTAAACTATGAAAATAAATTAAAGTAGGAGGCTAAGTCTTCTGCAGATCTCCAGGGGCAAAACTGTCTTTTCACCACATGTGCATAGTGCACTTCATCTTTGAATTACACCTATGAACTTGTTCTAACTTATCAACCTACACAATAAAAACACCAAGTCAGTAAAAAAATTAATAATTAACTCTAAATTACAAACTATAGTTAATTCTAAACTAAGACATAAATTACACTACAGTTAAATAACTAAAGAAAACTAAAATTAACACTTCTAACTAAACTCACTAAACAAATACATGCTAACTACTTTAAATACTGTTAATTCATTAACTATAATACTAGAAAACACTAAAACTACACTAAATCAAACAAATAATTAAAAGACTGTTCTGTCCCTAAAGAATGCAAAAGTGGACTCTGACAGCTTTTCGCAAATCACAGATTTGAGGGGTCAAACGAATTCCCAGTTTTCCAAAACCACATCTGTTTTGTAACTGACAGATCCAAGAATCTGACACATTTTACATATCTGAAAAATAAGTTCTGGATCTCCAGATATAAGCATTTCAAAATCAGGATAATCTTGGAAATCGCAGGACCCGAAATTTTAAAACCCGAAAAAGCTGTTTTCACAAAACGCTTAAAAACCAGACCAAATCAACTCGGATCGAGCTGAAATTTGGTCTGCAGACAGTTAACACGCAAGTGTTGAGAATAGAAAAATAATTTTTAGAAAACTCTCGAAAAATCCACATTAAATAATGAGTGCACGACAGAGTAAACATCAGTTTTAAGATTCAGTGCACTATTCATTTGTTTACATCCACTAATCACATTTTAGCATTAAACCATGAACAAAGACAGTCTTAAACTATTCCTAAGCTACTGTTAACTACAATAAGGACAACAATTAAACTAATTACAAAAATTTGGAAATAAATTAAACAATCTAAACTAAAGTTAATCTAAACACAAACCAATACTAACTTATACTCAACTAAGTTATGAACCTACTTATAACATCTATATAAATGCAACTAACTAATATAATGTAATCTATCTAACCTAAACTAATTAATTAACTAAATATCTAACTAACAATTCTAAACCTAAGTAAACAACTATTAACCTACGGTTATGCTAACTAAAGTTAGGAATTAATTAAAATCGACTAAGGCTAGTTCTACTTGGAGTCAATACTAACTAAGGGTACTAACTACCTAGGATTATTCACTACTTAAGTTAGACACTAACTAGGTTAGGTATTAACTAAGGCGGTTTAGGATAGGGCATTAACTTAGGTTCACGCCACCTTAGAGTTACTACTTATGTTAAGAGGTAATTAGATTTCCTAAAACACTAATGTAACTCTAAATTAACTCCTAAATTAAATATAACCTAAGATTAGTACCTACCTAAATAAGCATACACGATTTCATAATCTAATCCTCATTCTAAACTTACTAAGTTAACTACTACCTAATTAATGCTAAGTCAAAAACTAGGGAAGGATTAACTAGGGCTAATAAATCTGAGAATCATGAATTTGGCAAGGGTCATCTCCATTGGTAATTGCCTTAATAGCACATTAAGAAAGTTTTGAACATCAAAAACGTCCAGCTTAGGTTCCACATGATTTTTGAGTTGTCTTAGCTACAAAATAACACCATTAATATCTTTCCCAAAACTCGTGTAAACATTTTTAGAAAGGTTTTCGAAATTCCAAAGCAATAAAGCATTTTAGAAACCTTTCTCAAACCTCCCACACGTTTTATCAATGGATTTGAAAATCTTAATTATTTCCAAACATGTAAAAAGGCAAAATCTCCTCTCTTTGCTAGATAGACTCATTAAGACCTTCCTTAAGTGCTAATCACGAAATTGGAAGAGTTGTAACCTTGCCAAAACCGTTTTTCTAACCACAAAGACTACATTGCCCTTCACCTAATCTACTAAGTACTTAATCTAACCTAATATTATCCTAACTAATTTGTTCTAACTACTAATGACTCAAGGGATAAAAAGGTGAAATCAAATACAAATTAAAACTGACTAGCTATGTTAATTCCTACATGAAAATCGACCTATCTAATTAGATTAATCCTAATATGGCTAAAACTAAATTCACTAAATATAAATATACTACTTAACTTATAACTTTAGCTAACCTATATGCATTAAACTTAACGAGATATGATATACCAAAATTACATAAAATAAGAAATCAACAAAACATTGCATTAAACTACAAAACACTAACCACTAGAACTACATCAATCTATCACTAAGATAACAACTAAAATATATGAGACGACTAACTCTAATCAATATCTAAATTATACTACAGTAATACACGATTAAAACTGGAAGTATAAAATACGAAATGCATCAACTAATCTAACAATATGTTGTACAGGAAATCAAACACAGAAACTGAATTCTACCAAATCCCTACAATCGACTAGACTAAGAACAAAACAGAAATTCATAAACTAAACATACTACAGGATTTAAAATCTATTAAAACCTAAACAGTAATTAACAAACTGAAATTAAGACAGCAACTAAAGAATCACAAAAAACACCACAACCGGCTCGACGACCTACATAAAAATTAGAAAGACACACTCGACACTTAGTTTTATCAAAATCTAAAAATGCATAAAACAGAAAAAGACATGGACTCGTTTCCTAAGGTACTATATTCGACCGAAATAAAATATACAAGATTAGAAAACACTAAACAAATGTAGACACACAGCAGCAAATATGGATCACACGCACACACCCAAAACACCCAACGTTGGATTAAAAATATCATTTTAAACAAAGCAAACACCTAACACTCCTACGTGCTGGTTTAGGCACGAAAAAGTTATACTAAGGCTGACAAAAAATAGAAAATCACAGCCACATCACTCACGCACAATAAAGGTTCTATCTAGAAGAAAGGGATGAGAAGACCCACCTCCAGGGCGATCCGACGATTATGGAGAAGAAGAGAGCGGACTTTGCTTGGCTTCGCGCCACGAGGAACCTCGGTGATGCTGTCTATCATCTTTGTATTGTCTTCTTTGCAGGGGTTCCGCAAGTGATAATGCTTCGGGGTTCAGGGCCGGCCGACCATGGAAGAGCGGGACCTCCACCATGATGGATACACTCCAGCTGCAGCT
Source organism: Nuphar pumila (assembly GCF_984573655.1). Taxonomy (NCBI): domain Eukaryota; kingdom Viridiplantae; phylum Streptophyta; class Magnoliopsida; order Nymphaeales; family Nymphaeaceae; genus Nuphar; species Nuphar pumila. The sequence goes on from NC_143249.1 coordinate 65,174,862, forward strand.
GCAAAGAGACAAATCAAAGGTTAGTTCCAGCAGGGGGAGAAGAAGGACAAGGTCTGAAAAGAAAAGAATGGAAGAAGAAGACGGCATCTCCATTGAAGATGGACTCCATGGGTGAGGAAGAAGATGGGTGAGAGGGGCGGCTTGGTAGAAGGTGGAGTTGAGAAGACTCGTGCCCCTAGGGCACGAAAATCAAAGCAAAGACAGTATGGGCTGGGCGTCTCTCTCCCTTTTCACGATTTGGCTTATTTTAGGCATTTTACAAAAGCAGGCTTAAAATATAAATTATGTCTGGGCGCCTCTTTCTACAGGGGGTTTTTAGAAATATTTTATGATAAAAACGTGAATGGGTATGCTGGAGTGGATCTACATCAATATTGCTCCAGATCCAAGGCCCAGATGGACGGTTTGGATCTTGAATGCCCGATACAAGTCCAAGGTTTGACCCACAACACTAGAAATGCATTAATTCCTTCATTTTAAGTCCGATTTCGATGAAATTCGAACCATAGCTTTATAACATCATTATGCACCTAAGTGTATGCTCTAAACCTACAGATGATGCATTTATGCAGTGAAAATGTGTTAATAAAATATAATATTTATGCATCATCAAATACCAACATGTTAGAATAATTGCTAGTCCCTAGCAATACACTCTACCATGCAATGAAAATATGGACTACCCAGTAAACATGAAAGCTCTTATTAAATAAAAAGAAAATTAAACTAACTCACTTTCGTAGGAATCACGGTTGCATTTAGCACATGCAACAAGCCCTTTAAACCCCTAGGTTACCCCAGTGGACGAGTAAGGTCTCGTGAGGGTTTGCAGAGATGCTACCCACAAACATCAATATCATGCATGAAATTTTTTTCAGAAATACTAGGCAATTAAGAACTTATTGTAAACAAATATTTCATGTAATCTACATTCTCAAAACAACTTCAGAAATTGTTATGCCACCACAGTAAAAATCATTTTCTTTCACTTCTCTAAAACTGTAATTATCTATGAATTTTCTCAGAAAGTCAAGTATTATCATGTTTTACTCATTTATCCTCACCTGTATATTTTCTGCACAGTAGTTAACAATTATTTATAAGCAATGAAATATTCTCATTTAGCTCATTCTCTTTCTTTTGATATTCAATTTTTCACTCTTTTTTATTCTTCTAACTTGAGCACTATTTCGAATATCCAGTCTTGTGACCCGTGTAGCGAGCTTTGGGCCAGTGACTCCCAGGTCAGACAACCTTAGGGTACCAGATGCAGAGTATCCCTCAGACTTAATTGCTCGAGTCACTAAACCTTTTATTCTAATAGTTTACGTATAGTTTTCCTCTCATCATGTGCAATGTCTCTATCTCTTAGGCTTTCTATGCAGTCCATGTAACAAGCTTTCGAATCGGTGGCTCCCAAACCAGATGGTTTTAGGGCACCAAGTGTAAAACGCCCTGCAGACTCTACTTACTCGAACTACAAAGGCCACAGATATCGACTAGACAAGAAGATGATCTCCTTCGTTATTCTTTTCATACAGAGACTCAAAGATTTCAACTCGTGTCTGAGTTCTACTACTAGGATTCATGAAGACATCAACAACTAAACGTAGCTCTACTCTATTAAGCTCATCTTTCAAAAACATCTTTCAATTGCTCACTTTTTCACAAAACATACTGTGCATACTTATACTTAAGTGATTCAAAATTTTTTAACATTCAAATACTATCTCTTCTTTAAATTATTTCATAAATAACTACTCTATTCAGATCAGATAAGAAAAAAAAATTCACATGGGGCTTACACATTTCTAAATTGTCAGATCATGCAGAAAAACAATCATAAATGCTACAATTTATTCTTAAAGACCTACTTTTATGAGTTTTCAGCTATCAAACATAAAGAAAAAATTTTAAAATTTTGTGCATCTAAACCATTCCCCCATGCTTGCATGACACTGTCCCTAGTGGCATACAGAATAATGTAATCATGCAATGCAGATGCACACTACAGAACAATAAAATGAATCAAGAGAAAGGATTGATACAACCTGGCATGCTCGAACCTCTGAAGCTGTCGATTGACTGGATTTTGCACCACCACTATGCATGTATAAATACATAGTTTCCTACTAATCTGGTCAATGTTCTACTTCTACAAACTTCTTCATGTCTTGTAACTTGAACTCATGCATTGATGGATCAGATGTTCATACATGTCAACAATAAAATCCAACAAAAACAAAAAATGAAATCAAAACATAATTCAGAATAAAACACATGAACAACTAACTACTTTATTTCTAGTATACATATGATACATCCTAAATTATAATTAATAAAATAAAAACTCTAATACATAAAGCAACTAACTATGTTAGAATTATTCTATAAAAACAAATCTACATCTAAATCAGCAGCTAACCTATGTTAGAATTAAACTATGAAAATCAATATAATCTAAATCAGCAAGTTAGCAATTACACTATGTTAGACTATGTTTGAATAATCTAATTACTCTATGAAATAAAATCAATTCTAATCTAAAGCACCATATCAGTAAATACAGGAACACACGACTATTTTATCTAAGACTCACCTGTTTAAGTAATCATTAAAGCATGGAATTCAGTGAATCCTAAGAAAAACAGCATGTGCATCCTATATGTTTATAACTATGTTAATTCTACAAACTAAAACAAATAACTAAACTAAACTAAACACATAATAATAAACTGATATCTCAGAAATACTCAAAATATATCGCCGTTCCCCAGCAACAGCGCCAAAATTTGGTTGATAATTTTGGAATGCATATTTTTAAAACATATTTTTTCTATAAAATCAAAGAAAAATTGTCAACCAAAGATATAAAAACCAACTTTCCACAGAGTGGCAAGTACGGGTCGAATCCACAGGGAACGGGATACTTCTGAATTAAATCTAAAATAACACTTTATTAATATAACAAAGTTTACAATCTATGTCAATATTACAATTTAAATTACATAACAATCTAAACTATGAAAATAAATTAAAGTAGGAGGCTAAGTCTTCTGCAGATCTCCAGGGGCAAAACTGTCTTTTCACCACATGTGCATAGTGCACTTCATCTTTGAATTACACCTATGAACTTGTTCTAACTTATCAACCTACACAATGAAAACACCAAGTCAGTAAAAAAATTAATAATTAACTCTAAATTACAAACTATAGTTAATTCTAAACTAAGACATAAATTACACTACAGTTAAATAACTAAAGAAAACTAAAATTAACACTTCTAACTAAACTCACTAAACAAATACATGCTAACTACTTTAAATACTGTTAATTCATTAACTATAATACTAGAAAACACTAAAACTACACTAAATCAAACAAATAATTAAAAGACTGTTCTGTCCCTAAAGAATGCAAAAGTGGACTCTGACAGCTTTTCGCAAATCACAGATTTGAGGGGTCAAACGAATTCCCAGTTTTCCAATCCAAGAATCTGACACATTTTACATATCTGAAAAATAAGTTCTGGATCTCCAGATATAAGCATTTCAAAATCAGGATAATTTGGAAATCGCAGGACCCAAAATTTTAAAACCCGAAAAAGCTGTTTTCACAAAACGCTTAAAAACCAGACCAAATCAACTCGGATCGAGCTGAAATTTGGTCTGCAGACAGTTAACACGCAAGTGTTGAGAATAGAAAAATAATTTTTAGAAAACTCTCGAAAAATCCATATTAAATAATGAGTGCACGACAGAGTAAACATCAGTTTTAAGATTCAGTGCACTATTCATTTGTTTACATCCACTAATCACATTTTAGCATTAAACCATGAACAAAGACAGTCTTGAACTATTCCTAAGCTACTGTTAACTACAATAAGGACAACAATTAAACTAATTATAAAAATTTGGAAATAAATTAAACAATCTAAACTAAAGTTAATCTAAACACAAACCAATACTAACTTATACTCAACTAAGTTATGAACCTACTTATAACATCTATATAAATTCAACTAACTAATATAATGTAATCTATCTAACCTAAACTAATTAATTAACTAAATATCTAACTAACAATTCTAAACCTAAGTAAACAACTATTAACCTACGGTTATGCTAACTAAAGTTAGGAATTAATTAAAATCGACTAAGGCTAGTTCTACTTGGATTCAATACTAACTAAGGGTACTAACTACCTAGGATTATTCACTACTTAAGTTAGACACTAACTAGGTTAGGTATTAACTAAGGTTTCATTTTAGAATATTCAAGCCTCTATCAATAGCTGATTGGTCGACTAGTATATCTCACTATCACATGCCATGATATCTCCTATGCAGTTCATGTTCTAAGTTGATTCTTAAGCCAACCACACACTCCTCATATGGATGTCGCTCTCAAGATTTTGCTATATCTCAAAGGTACCTTGGGCCAAGGAATTCTAATGAATTCATCTAGTCCATTGAATGTTCTGGTTATTCTGATTCAGATTAGGATTCTTGCCCAATGATCCATAGGTCTACTTTTGGTATTATATTATGATCGGCATCAGTCTGATATCTTAGAAATCAAAGAAATAGTCAATTGTCTCTCGATCATCTGCAAAAGCCAAATAGTATTCTATGCCCATAATAACTTATGAAGTCACTTGTCAAATATTTGTTGACAAATTTTGAGATCTCTCATCCTCACCTAATGACTGCCTTTTGTGACAATCAAGCAGCGCTTCATATTGTTGCTAATCCAGTTTACCATGAGTGCATAAAACACATTGAAATCGATTATCATCTTATTCAGAAAAAAAAATTAAAATAGATTAATTCGTAAACAATTCATCCCCACAAATTCACAATGCACAAACATTTTTACAAAGGCCTTGCACAGTGAGCAACTTTCCATTCTAAAAACCAAGTTGGGCATGCTCGATCCACATGCTCCAACTTGAGGGGACAATGCTGCTGTAAATTATAAATCATATGTTGTACATTAGATTAGACTCTTACATTTTTACATTTCTTGTAGATCAAGTTTCCTTATCCTTGTAAAATTTTCTTATCTAAGTTTTCTTATCCTTGTAAATCTTTCTTATCAGATGTTAGTTAAGATTAAGAAAAGATTTTCCATCAATTATAAGATTAGTTACTTACAATCACAAAAAGAGATCGACCAAGATAAGGTTGATTGATGTACTTATGTATTTAGTTTTGTAAAACGAATAATATCAATTAGAGATTCAAAGTTATTGAATTTCTTTCAATTTTAGTTTTAAAAATGCAAAGAATGTCCACTTTATGATGTTTTATAGGTTGTAAAGAACAATTGTTTATTGGAGCACCCGACCGCCCTAATATTCTACTTTATGATACACATTAAAAAGATAATTGAGAAAAACCCAACATTACTAGCCCCTCGAAACGTCCACCTCGATGGCCCAAGCCGCTTCCCTTAGGCTTAGATTGTCTGTGCAAGTATTTAAAGTTTGGGGCACCCCACACTTTTATTTTAAGTTCTGACATGACTTCCACCAATATAAAGTCATCATCTAAGGGACAAATGGTCCGCTGCTGCTGCTGCCTCCTGCTCACCATAAGTGACTTGGCTACTATGACGATCTTCTGATACGGAATCAATTTAGAATCTTTCACTTGCCATTCAGTGTTAACTTGACTGACAACAAGTAATGAATCGCCAAAGGCATGCGCTCTCTTGACATTAAAACTTTGCAGGATTTTGAGGCCTTGTATCAGAGCTTCATACTCGGCCATATTATGAGTGCATTGGAAGCCAAGCTTTAGAGAATAAGGGATCATTTCTTTTTCTGGAGTGATTAGCAAAACTCCAATCCCTATGCCAGACATATTTTTAGAACCATCGAAGAATAGATTCCAAACTGGGGGCTGTTGGATATTGCAGATATGCTCATCAGGAAAATCATCCTCTGCTTTAATTTCTTCTGTCAGGGGGAAATCTGCCAACTGATCTGCGATCGCTTGGCCTTTAATCGACTTTTGAGAAATATACTTTAAGTCATATTGCATTAGAAGGACTTGCCACTTCGCAATTCGTCCAGTGAGAAATGGTTGCTCAAGAATATATCTGAGAGGATTAAACTTTGATAGGAATTTGATTTCAGAAGCCAACAAGTAATGTCTCAATTTCTGGTACATCCAAACCAGAGCTAGACAAGTCTTTTCCATCTGAGAATACTTTGTTTCATAATCAATGAAGGTTTTGCTCACATAGTAGATGGCGTGCTCTATCAGGCTGCCTTCTTCATATTATGCGAGGAATCCACTGCAGGCATTCTGATTGACGAAAATATACACTAAGAGAGGCTTTCCCAACTTAGACAGCTTCAAAACTGGTGGATTAAGGAGATACTGCTTGATGCACTCAAATGAGAGTTGGCATTCTGATCCCCATTCAAATTTAACTCCTTTTAGCAAATGATTGAAAGGTTCGCATCTCATAGCCAAATTAGAGATGAATCTGCGAATAGACTGAATACACCCTTGAAGGCTTCGCAGTTCCCTAAGATTAGTTGGAGGTGGCATATCAATAATTGCTTTTGCCTTGGTCGGGTCTACCTCTATTCCTTTCTTGCTGATAATGAAGCCGAGCAATTTGCTGAACTCAACTCTGAAAACACATTTCTGAGGATTAAGTCTCAATTTGTAGAGAATAAGTCATTCAAAAACTTGACTAAGAGCATCAAGGTGATCCTCTTCTTCTTTAGACTTAACCAAAATGTCATCCACATATGCATCCATATTTTTGTGCATTTGATCATGAAAGATAACGGCCATTGCCTTTTGATAAGTTGCCCCGGCATTTTTGAGTCTGAACGGCATGACTGTATAGCAGAAGGTTCCCCATGGTGTAGTAAAGGAAGTTTTCGACTGATCGCGAACAGCCAGCTTGATTTGATTATAGACTGAATATCCATCCATGAAAAAAAACATGGCATGACCTGCTGTGCTATCGATCAACAGGTCAATGTTGGGGAGTGAATAATCATATTTCAAGGTAGCCTTGTTGAGATCCCGGAAATCAATGCAGATCTGAACTTTTCCCTTCTTTTTAGGAACTGCCACGATATTTGCCAACCAATCTGGGTAGTCAATGGCTCGGATGAAGCCTGCTTTTAACAAATCTTTAAGTCCCTCCTTGACTTGCTGCTCAACTCGAGGGTCTAATTTCCTCTGTTTCTGCTTGATTGGTCTGGAATCTTGTTTCAATTTGAGTCGATGCTCAACCAGCTTGGGATCTAATCTTGGCATATCTTCATAAGTCCAGGCAAATACTTCTTGATGCTTCTTAAGGAATTGGACGAGTCTTACTTTTTCGACTTCACTTAGACCCGAACCGATTTTGAGAATTTTCGGATCATCTTCCGAACCAATGTTGATATTCTCAGTTGGATCTTGAACTAAAGATGATGGTTCATCCTGCTTCTGAATGTGAGCAAATTCTGGCAATTCTTGGATAGTTGAATCAAACTCTGCTAGTTCTTTGGTCTGTTCTGCTGTCTGGCTGATCTCTGCCTTGCCTTTCATCTCAGAAAACCTTGCCAATTTTGAATATTTGGGATTGATAATGAATTTCTTTATTGATTTAGGAGTTAATGGTCCTGAAAATATAAGAAAGGCTTTCAAGAGAAAGTACAAGTCAAAACAAATTTTTTTGTACAAAGCAAAGAGTAATGGCACAGACAAAATATAAGAAAAGAATGATAGATGCCCAGATATGAAGAGAAAATTGATCTTTCATTGATTAGAAATGAAGTATTTACAAGATTGACAAAAAGATGAGATTGTGTCGTCCCTACAAGATTTAGTAGAAAAGAAAAGACAAAAAGCAGGAAAGACTAAGGCATCATCTTCTCATTTGTTTCCTTTGACAAATATTGTTTTCTTGCTAGAAGCTTTGCCAGTGAACCCTAACCCTGAACTATCTGCATGCTGAATGGGAATGACAGGCTCCACTATGCCATCTTCATTTTTTCCCATGCCTCAAAATGACTGATATCCATGTTTTATCAGAAGATCAAATCCCTTTCTGGCTTTGGAAAATTGAGGAAATAAGGGATGATCTTTGAAGGAGGTGTAGTTGATACGTCCTCCTAACTTGAAGAAACAAGGTCCCTGCCATTGGACCGTGGCTGCAACATTCTCTTCATCCATGACATCTTTTAGTTTCAGCATTTCTAAGCTCTCACTGAGATTGATTTCATCCGCTTCTCAGATGTTTGGAATATCAGTTGTGAATGTTGGACGGGGAATCATAGGCTGTGGCAGCCTTTCTTCAGGATCTCCGCCCAAAATGGTGGTAATCATTCCTCTCTTAGACCATTTTATACACTGGTGGAGAGTTGAGAGAACGACATTAGCATTATGGATCCATGTTCGTCCCAACAGAAGATTGTAAGTCGGCGGCACGTTGACAACGTGGAATAATACTGTGTGCACTGAATAATTGATGAAAATTTCCAAGAAGATCTTTCCCTTTGCAGTCTGCTCATGATTATCGAAGCCATAAATGGTAATGGGATCAGATACGTATTCTTCTTCCTTCAATCCGAGGGCCTTCGCTGTCATCTCTGGTTAAATGTTGAGGTTGCTGCCTCCATCAACAAGTACATGTGGGACAGTCATGCCCCTGGTCCTTACCATAATATATAATGCATTGTTGTGAAAAGAATGAGGCCTTGGCAGGTCCTCATCTGAAAAGGTGATAGACGCGTTAGTCATCGCTTGATTTACAATTTGTGCCATATCTTCTGGTGTAGTGCCTGGCTTCACTTTGATCTTTCTTAGTAAATCATCTAATTTTTCCCGATGCTGGGGAGAATCATAAGTTAATTCGAAAATAAAAATGTTAGAGAGCACTGTAATAGGCTTCTGAAGGCTTTTGGCCCGCTCTTCTGCTGCCTCAGAGGTTTCTGCTTCCTCTGCGCAGGCTTCCTTCTTAAGAAATCTTTTCGGAAAAACTTGAGTTTTTCGTTCTCAACTGATATATCCCTTAAGTTAAAAAATGAGAGGAGGTTCATCCTCTGAGATACAGGCTAATCCTGATGTAGAACCATCACCAGATGCTGAAGACCTATGTCTTCACTGGAGCATGGACGTATACGACTCTGCGGAAGAAAAGAATGTTCTGAAATGGTTGATGCTGAATGTTTTGGGAATGGGGCGGACAGGATATCCATTTTGCCTTCCTCTTCATCATCGATGAGGATGCTTTTATCAATACAGTCCTGAATCAAATGTTTCAGAACGAAGCAATATTCTGTATCGTGGACTGTCGCTCTGTGAAACTTGCAATACTGTTCCTTGAATCTTCCCATGATCACTAGCGGATCTGCAACTTTGGGAAGCTTCACCATTCTATGGGATAGTAAATATTCCAGTACCTTTCCCAAAGGTTGGTCGAGGGGAGTAAATTTCTGATCCCTGCTCTAGTTTATGTGCTTGGGTTTTTCTTGAAGGTCCCCTTTTTGTTGAGGACCGGCCAAGAGAGGCTTGTCATTGTTCTTGAAGAATTTCCCCTTTCTCCCTCTGCTCTGTTCAGGCTTCGTGCTACTGCCGCTGCCATGCTTGCTGCTACTGCCCTGGTCATCCCCTGGAACCTCGGCTGAGTAAGTGAAGTGTGCCTTCTTTTTTGGATCCTGGACATTTTTGGCCAAAGCGACACCTTCATACATCCCGTTTTCTACCCCCATCTCAAGCCATTCTGCTCGTTCTGTCAGTTCGATAAATGACTTGGATGGATATGGGAAAAGGAGGCTTTTCAGGGGCTGAGAGAAGTTGTTGAGAATGACTTAGAGGGCATGCTCCTCATAAATGGGATTTCTCATCTTATTACAAACACTCCTCCATTTATAGATGAAGTCTCTGGCCTTCTCATTGGGCTCCTGTTTGAGGTTGCACAAATGGTTTAGGGTGGGCAGAGCTTCCATATTGAACAGGAAGCGCTCAATGAATATGTTGACAACTTTGTCAAAATCCCTTAGCTCAATGGGATTGACGTGCTCGACGTACCATTTAGCAGTTATCCCCTCCAGAATGTGGGGAAAACAGAGGAAAAGGGCACGGTTATCCTCACTGAACCGGGCACATTCGGCGAAAAACATTGCCAAATGGGCCTTGGGATCTTCGGATCCGTCAAACTTAATGAATTTTCTGGGGAGGTTTTCGAGATTGTTGTCCCCTTCCAAGCCGAGATAAAAGTTCTCCCTGGTGTACGACCTTTTTCCTTTGTCCCGGATTTGCAGGTCCTTGACTATTTTGGTTAATACTTGGATTGAATCCTCTGCGGGGGCCCCGTACTTGGGTTTGTTTACTGATAATGGCTCTTCCACTAGCCTTCTAGACGGTCGCAGATGCTTCGGAATGTAAATCAGCTGCTCTTCTTCTTCGGAGTTCTCTTCTGCTGATTCTGAATCTTCCGAGGTGCTGTCACGCTGGATCTTTTGCTTACTGATCTTGACAGGCTTTTTCATAGGCTTCTTCTTAACTTTGCTCTTAGAAGCCGCTTTCTTTGAACCAGCCTTAGCCTGCTCGACCATCATTTTGGACATCATTTTTTGAAAGACCCGGTACATGGCCGGATCAACATCGCTCTCATCCCCTTAGTCATGCTTCTTGGATAATCTGGGAGAATTCATCTCTTCTTGCTCGCTGTCACTGTGCCGCTGAATAGTCTACTTACCGGCTCTTGTCTGAACCATCTTCAGATGCCAAAGTTTTCCTATAGAATATGGGAATGGTTAGAGTAGGGAGAAACTTTTGAGAACCATAATTTTTTGAGAAAAAGGAATAAAGAATTTTGGTAGACAATTTCAAGAGATTATCCCATTACCCGGGATTGGGTCATCACAAGATTTGTGACAATTGTGTTACCATTTTGATGATAACGGAGAAATGTGCATTGTTACCTAGGCGAGGTCATCAACCATGATAAAAGATATTTGAAGAGAAGTAGGAAGAATGTCCCTTTTACCCGGGATGAGGTTGTCACCAAAATTGTGATCATTTGTGCTATAAAACAAAAATAAAATTTTGGCCCAAAAAGCAATTTTTCATTGATAGTAATATTTATAGACAAAGAGAGGGTGGGCAGACAGTTTGCCACCACTCCTAATATTCAGAAGATACATTTGGCCCAGAAAATGCAGACAAAGAAACAAAGGAGTCCCAAGTATATTTGGTGACATGGTATGCCCCAGACTATTGATCCGACTGTAGGTTGAATTCTGGCATGTTGTCTGTCGGGAAGCGGGTGTTGGCGTGAACCTGCCGCTGTGAAAACTGCCTGAGACATCTTTCCGACTGATAATCAACACAAAAGAAAGGGCCGAGCAATCTGTAACGCTTGCTGCGAGCATAGGTGTAACGAGGAACTGTCTCTTTTCTGTCGAAGAAGTCCCAAATAATCTCCTCTTGATGCAGTTTCTCAATCAAGGCTCGATATTGAATGGCAGTCTTTGGCTGATTATTGCTGAATCTGAAAGAACTGGCTTTCGAGGGAACATGTCGTAGGAACCATGACTGCAATGGCGTAAGTGCATCCTTCTACCAGAATAGTCTCTCCAAGAGCAAATCGAGCCAAGCCTTGGTAAAGAAAAGCCAAGGTGGCCATACAAACTGATAGCTAACGGGTCTGCTTGCTTTCCCATCTTCGAAAGAGCTGGGCAACTCTGATATCTATGAAATTCTGGCCATCTTGAAAGAAAGCTAATCCTACTGTGCATAGGATCATGGCATGCTGAATTCTGTCTTTTGCTGCTCGAGACAAAGTGTCAACCTCCTCGTAGGCCCCATACTTGCGATAGAGTCCGAACAGGTCGATGAATTGATTCCCACCAATCTCAGTGAGAGGCTAGGATCTTCTCCCTGTTACTCTGGCCAAGGATTCTCAAACATCCACACCCTTGATGTTGATCAGGAACTACTGCTCGACAGGATTATCTGGTTGACCAACTGGTTCGGGCAATCCCATGATATCATTGAATTCGTCCATCAGTAGAGTCATCTCTTCCCATAGAAACCAAAATGTGCAGGTACGTGGATTCCACCGTTCTGCCATGTAAACACCCCAAATTTTTCTCCTAATTCAGTATTCATCCATTTCATGTGTCATTGCTTATCATTGCATGAATTCAGCATATCATTTCATTGCATTGCATGTCATCACATCTCATTTTTGAGATCCAGCACTCATGTTTTTAAAATATTTAATCCAGATTTGAGTTTTAAAGCCTTTCTTTTAAAAATCAATTTCAAAACCTGGGTTTTTACTCAATATTCTGTCATTTTCCAACCCCAGGACTTTATATTTTGAAATATTTTCTCAGAAAACAATCTGGATTCATTTCAAACTCAATTTCAATTGATTTCAATTCTCAAATGAGACCCATTTAGGTGGTGTCGCTTCTGGATTCTTTCACTTATCAAAAATCTCAAAAATTTTAGAGTCCAAGTTGGATCAGGACTCTTTTTCTGGAGTCTTAGTCGGATCAGAACTCTACTTTTCACTACCTTTTTACCTGTCTTTGAAGAAAACCTTTTAAAATCTTCTGTTTTGGCCAAAATTTCAGAGTCCAGTCGGATCAGGACTCTTCTTCAGAGTTTCAATTGGATTGGGACTCTAATCTTTTACAACTATTTTATCCATTTTCAATCAAATCTTTCAAAATCTTTCAAAATGAGTCAAAAATTCATAGTTCTAGTTGAACCAGGACTCTGTTTGAAGAGTTCTAGCTGGATCAGGACTCTGATCCTGATTTCAATTTTGAGAAAATCTTTCAAAAATCTTTCCATTTATCAAATTTGTTACACTTTTATCAAAAAAATTCAAAATTCTGAGATTTTATCTCAGAGTCCTGATCAAATCAGGACTCTACCCCAGAGTCTTGATCGAAGTAGGACTCTATCCAAAATTGATTTTCTCACTTCATTTTCACTGGCTTTCAAAAGCTTTGCTTAAAATTCATCATTTTCTTACCAGAAAAACCAAATTTCTTAGAGTTCTGATTGAATCAGGACTCTTTCTTAGAGTCCTAATCAGATCAGGACTCTGAACCAAAACTTCAATTTCATCTTGTTTTTAACTGTTTTTTTTTTAAATCCTCTCATTTGATTTCTTAGAAAATCCAAAAATTGGAGAGTCCTAGTTCAATTAGGACGCTGTTCCCAGAGTCTTAGTTGAATCAGAACTCTGTTTTATTTCAATATTCGTTATTGTTTTCACTGTTTTGACAAGTTCTTTCATTTGTTTTTCAGAAAATACCAAAAAATCTAGAGTTTCAGTCCGATCAGGACTTTGTCCCAGAGTCCTAGTCCTGTTTTGAAGTCTGTTTTTATTCCATTTTTATTTATTGCCATTTGTTTTCAAAAACTAGGTCATTTTACAGTCCAGTTAATTCAGGACTCTATTTCAGAGTTCTGATTGAGTTAGGAGTCTAACCCTGACTGTGTTTTCTGACTTATTTCATCATTTCTTGATAAAATCTTTTGAAAATTCTTTCATTTGGATTTTAAAATCTAAAATCTCAGAGTCCTAAGAGTTCAGGACTCTAACCCGGAGTTCCAGCTCGCTTGAGATCCTATTTTCAAAAACCTTGAATTTCAAATATTGATTTTAACCCCTTTTCAAAGCTATTTTCAGTGTTTATTTCAAAATTCTTCAAAACTCGATGTGGGCCCACTCAGTTGGCAGCATATCCAGAGGAGTTCTGACTCGGTTAGAACCCTATGCCATTTCAAAAATTCTAATTTTAAGTTTACTTTTGAAAATCTTTTGAAAACTCCTTCAATTTCAAGTTTTAAAATCGCTTTTTGAAAAACTCAAGTAGGGCCCACTCGGGGTGGCGCCATATTCGAGTAAGTCAGGGCTAGACTAGGGTTAGTCGGTATCTTGGTTAGTGTTAGAGGTTTAGAAAAGTCAAAACCATTTTGAAAACTCATTTTGAAAATTACTTTTTAAAACTAGTGTTTTTAAATGTTTTTAAAGGTGTTTTAAAAACCCAAATGTGAAAGATGCCAAGTGGCATCACATTTGGGGGTTTTCTAGGTTTAGTTAGGGGCTAATTAGGGATTAATTAGAGTCCCACCTAGGCTATAATTCTCAAAAAAATCGTTGCCTTTAGTGGATTTATTAGAAAGAGTCCTGAAAAAATGAAAAACCTCTTAATTAACCCTAATTAAGTGACTTTTTGAAAAACTATAAAAGGAGACCTAAAGGGGGTCAAAAGAGGGTCTATTTTCTCTCAAATTTTCGTGGCCTCTCTCTCCTCTCCAGCACCTCCACCTTTCTTCATTGCTGCAACTCCAAGGTAAATATTTTCTTCAATTTTTAATATTTTATTTAGTGTTTTTAATGATTTAAACCTAGATCTAGGCTTGGATACCCCTCCTTATGGAAGATCAATCATGGTTTAACCTCAAGAACCATCAAGAATCAGCAAGAACAATCCAAGAAGGTGATCTAACCCTGTTTTATGTGATTTACAGGGATTTTAATCCATTAGAATTGATTTTAATATGATTCTTTACATTATTAACCAATAAAATATATGATTTACCCTTTTAATGGGTTAAATCTATGTTTTAAAGGTGATATCAAATTCCAGCCATTGATTCCCTGTTTTTATTTTATTTTCATGGTTTATTCATGTATGTTTTACGTTCTATAGCATAGAAATAATTTTTATTTACTGTTTTATGGTTTATTTTATTGATTTACATTAGTTAATGCATGGTTTTTCAAGTTTCTTAAATTTCTGTGTGTTTTAGGTTTAGAACAGTAAAGATAATGTTATTTCGGATTGAAGTGCTCATTGTTTATTTCTGATTTTTTTATATGTGATGCATGAATGAGTTATTAAGTTACTGTAGAAAAATCAGAGGTTTTGGATCTCGGTAACCCTGTCAAAAAAATCAGACATCAAACTGGGTTTTTAAAGCTTTAAAATCATGGTTAAAATCAAGAAGGTAACTTGCTGTGATGATATTTCTCTCATCTTATATCCGATTTTAAATCTGTAAAGTGCTATGGATTCACATTGAGTAGATCTGTTTGCTGTGAAATTTTCGGATTTTTTTATCACTGTTTAGTATTTTTCCTCTTTCAGAGAATCTGTTTTTAAATTTAAAACTCGTTAGGGTTTACCAAAACCCTAATCAGACTTGTGTTAGTCATAAATCCCAAACCACAGATCCGATTCATGATCTGTAAAAAGTGAGTATTGTTATTTTTCTGTCTACTGTTCACCACTAAAATTTCAGAGATTTTTGTTTAGGATTTCTATTTATGTCTGTATTTTCAATCTGAAGTAGCCGTTTTAATCCCTGTTAAAAGTGATATATTTTAGCTCAGATTGCCGGAAGGGTTTCTCCCTAACCGGAGATGCTTTTTCCGATCTGTAAATTGGAAAATCTCTGTTTTTTTTCTTAGTTAGTCTCTGTAAAATTTCATAAATTTCCATAGAGATTTGACCCCTGGTTCAGGTCTTGGATTGAAACTGGTTGGTGAACTAGGTCAAAAATAGCATATTTTTAGGGTTTGATGCAATTTTTGGGTTAATTTAATGTCAAAAAAATATTTTTATAATTCTAATTCAAAATTAGGGTTATAAAAAGTGTAGGTACCAAATTTGATGAATTTTGGAATCTGATTGATGGCTGAATTAAGCAAATTGCAAAACAGGGTTCCTGAAAGATCCAAAAACACTACCAAAATCACAGTTTTTGTGATATTCTTGGATTTTCGTGCATAAGCATATATTTTTAGGGTTTAATCATGTTCATAATCATATTAGGATGCTTTAGGTTTAATTTGAGGCAAATTTGATTTCATTTAGTGCATAAAACCTAAGTTTTTACCAAAATCTATTTCAGAAAACCCTGATTTCAAGGCCATAGTCTTGCTATCGGGGGCAATTTGGTCATTTGACCTCAATTTCGAAATCCCTAACCCTAATTTTCATATTTTTAATCATGTCACATCATATTTAGCTTAGCTTATTCCATTCAAATTTCAAAACTTGCATTTTATCCAAATATCTTTCTAAAAAACCCTAATTTCAAGGCCATAGTCTTGTTATTAGGGGTATTTTGGTCATTTGGACCCCAATTTCGAAATTTCATATCTTATCTTCCTTATTTATTCCATTTTATTTCATACTTTATCATTTTTATTTAAGGGAATCAAGGAAAAGGCTTATATCTAGCAAAATCCAGTAATTTCTAGATATTACTGGATAAATCTAGAAAAGCCAACATATTTCATTAACCAAGTTTTCTAGTTTTGCAGGTACATTGAAGACTTTATTTTTCATGTATTTAAATTTCAATAGTGATGTAATTTGTAATTAAACTTTGGAATAAGAATTTACATTTCCTGCTTAGCTTAGGTTGCATTGCATATAGTTTATTTTTATAATTTTAATGTGTGATGGATGATGATTCATGCATATTTCTACAAATTCACCATGGTCTACACGAATGGCACATACACTAGCTTCTATGAAGTTTATAAACTTGGTGGAATTTGTATTTATGGCCATAGTCAGAATACGAATGATACTCAGATTTATAATCTTCACATTAGCCACATTCAGCCTACACTCTTAGGATAACTTCAAAAATGCACTGCATTTCTCAAAAATACAAAAAGTATTTCTCAATTCCTCAAATCCATATTCATTCATTTCATGCATTTGCCAATTCCAATTCAAATCTCAATTCAAAGAAGTTCATTTCTTCAAAATTTCCTAAGTCTTATTCAAAAATCGATTTTCTCAAAATATGGATTTGCCAATGATATCTCAAGTATTTCCCAAGTTCCAAATCCGATTTTCTAAGTTAGATTTTCAATTTCAAAGTTTGAATTCGAAGAAATCGAGTTTTTCAAAGTTATTTTACATTCCTCAAAATCGATTTTCACAAAATCCTTATATTTCTTCAGAAATCGATTTTCACTTTCTCAAATACAGCATCTCAAAAATAATTCACAATTTTCAAAGAGTTTATTTTCCAAGAATCTTCCAAATATTTTCCAATCTTTGAAGCAAACATCATGTTTTCAAATGTGCATTTTTAGAAATTCATAGCACATGCCTGATTCTTTGTGCATTTAGGAAATAGAACATGATTTAGACAAGTTGAGCAAAGTTAAGCATACAATTGATCCTTGGTTTGATTACCCCTGGTAAAGGCGCCAGGAACGGTTGAACCTCGTACCGACAGGCGAGTCTCATTCTTCAGAATTTTCCTGCATTTTAAAACGGAGGCGAGTTATTTTTAAAAACTTTTTCAAAGGTCAGTTTGACTCGCAAAAAGTAAAAATTTTGCGGTGATAACAGGTTTGGCGACCGTGATGGGACCTGTCTTCGCCTGATCAATTGTGTGCTTAACCTAGTTCAAATTGTCAAAATCGTATTCCATGGAATGTCAGCTTTTGATTTATGCTATCATGTGAACCTAGGAGCCTAGGCTTGAACCCAGCTGACATGGACTGCATGTAGACTAGGTATGGTTTGGTAGGACCATATTGAGGAGGAAATTTTCATGCTCACATAGACTTAGGTCTAATACAACACTCCTCAATCTAGGAATTGTATGAAAACAATGATTGCTTCTTCAAATTTTTCAAAATTCTATCTCTTTAGGTTTTAGAGCCTTCTGATTTGATTGCATGTGCTCATATTTTTCAAAAACCACCCCACCTATATTGTCCCGGTCTTCGCGTTGCTGGGCTCTCTTCCAGAACCATAGTTCGGGACAGAGCCTCACAACTGGGCCACTTATTTGGGTGAAACCCCCCCTGCCACGTACCAAGGGCCATAGTCCAACGTATATCGGCAGGTGCTCAAGGATGTTGGAAAACTTGAACCTAGAACCGGAGAAATTGATTTTATGCCACGTACATGGAGCCTTGGCTTGAGTATATAGGTATAACTGGATTGGATACAGTTGATCTGAACCTTAGAGTTAGGATTAAGGTCCTACAGCTATTTCAAAATTTGTGCATCTAGAGTCAGCTTTTAGGGAATGCTGTATGTGCATACTTGTTTATGCAGAATGTGATTGAATGTGTTATTTCCTTTTTATTTTTCATATTTCCCCCAATTTTTTAAAATACTGGACGATTTTCTCAAAATTCCCCAATCTATGTCCATGTACTGTCCATGTTTTAAACCTTGGACGATTTTTCAAATACTTCATTTTCCATTTTTCATCAAACCCTGGACGATTTTCCAAATTTCCCTTAATTTCCTTCAAAACTCCAGGTGATTTTTCATCCTCACTTTCTTCTGGATCTCGAATTTCTGCTTCATTTTATCCTGCCTGCAATTCTCTTTCAAAATTCCTGTATTTTCCCAAGTCTTATTCCAATTTCCATGTCTTCCAGTCCGATGGCATCCAGTCAGCTTGATTCAGTCTTCCCTGAGGGTCACATCTCCTACGAGGTGCGACAAAGTCTTCCCGAACATCGAGTCCTCAGCACCGGATCCTTCTTTCCCCGGTGGTACTATTCATGGTTCAAGAATTTCTCTCGTATGTTTCTGGACCACTTGGATGATTGTGTGTTAGAGCTGGCGTTCGCAGTGGGAAAGCAGACAGTCAACGGCAACTTGATCTATGCACTAGCACAACGGTGGAATCCGAGCACTTCTACCTTCTGGTTCCCGTGGGGCGAGATGACAGTACTGATAGATGAATTTTCAGAGATTATGGGATTGCCCAAGTCAGCCGGTCAGTCTGAAGATCCATTGGAGAAACAGTTTTTTATCAATGTCAAGGGTCTGGATCCCCGAGACGCTTTAGCTCGCATGACAGGACGCGAGTCTTGGCCATTGATAGAGGAGGATGGAAACGAATATGTGGACCTGCTCGAAATCTACAGACAGTATGGGACATTTGCAGAAGTCAGCTCGTTGTCTCGAACAGCTCGAGAAAGAATTCAGCATGCGATGGTTCTGTGCACGGTGGGATTAGCTTTCTTTCCCGACGGACGAAATTATATGGATATCAGAATAGTTCAGCTCCTAAGGAGATGGGGAAGTCGACAGACCAGCCGCCTCTCCATTGCCATGGCCGCACTCGCCTTTCTATACCGAGGGTTGACTCGTTTCGCACTCGGAGAATCAATTCTAGTCGAAGGGTGCACCTACGCGTTGCAGTCTTGGTTCCTCTGGCATGTGCCAGCCCGAGCCAGTTCCTTCAGATACAATGGTAAAAAGAGCTTTTGCCAGTTGCGCGATACCGGTTCTTGATCGACAACCTTCAGGAGGAAGAAGTCGTATGGGATTACTTTGATCGTCAGGAAGCGCCTCCCAGATATACCTACGCTTATGGCAAGCGGTTCAGGCTACTTGGCCCGTTCTTCTGCGCATACTATCATCCAGAGCGGTGCGTCAGGCAGTTCTCTCAGAGGCAGAAGCGCGTAGAGATTCGTCCACTAGCAGGGGTTCTGCCAGAATTCGACCTCGCATCAGATCAGTGGTCCGGAGCATACCATTCTGCCAGACATGGCTGGGATTCCTTTGTCAATCTTACTATTTTTCCTGGTCCTCGTGTGTCTTCTGATTTTCCAGAGTGGTGGAAAATTGTCTGTCCCCCTCCCCTCTATCAAGTGTATTATTAAAATCATATTTTCGATAAAGTTCCTTTAATCTTCATTTCACTTTGGTTTGACGACCTCGCCTAGGTAACAAGGCATATTCTCAGTTGTTTATTTTGCAAAGGAATGACAACACAATTGTCGTAATCCCAGCAACGATTCAATCTTTAGTAATGGGATACTCTTTCAATTGTCTACCAAAATTCTCAACAAATATCTTCCTCCAAACCAAATTTCTTTCAAAAGCCTAACCATCAATTCTGCCTTGCAGAGAGCGTTAGCAACCTCCAGAGAGTTGTTGTGACATTCAATGGTTCATACAAGGTCCGGAAAAAAAGCCCTATCAGTTGAAGGCATTGCATACTCAGTCGCTTCAAAAGAGGAAATGGACTCACCTCGTGGTCAAGGTCAGCAAGCAGAAGATGACGTAGATCCCCAGATGTACGTCATGTTCAAAAAGATGATGAGTAAGATGCTGGCAGAGCAAGCTGAAGCCAGTGCTGAACAGACTTAGATCAAACAGAAGGATAGGGATCACACAGCCAAGAATGTGAAAATCATTAAAAAGCAGAATCGCCATAAGGAAATGTCTGATGAGTCAGAATCAACAGATGATAATGACAAAGAGTATGAAAACAAGCAAGAATTCAAAAGGTCGACTCAGGGGCAGGGGTCGGCCTACAAATCTAAGAATCAGTCTCTTGACGACCCTACGCAGTCACAACTGAAAGATGTGATGAAGATGGTTAAGGATCTTCAAGCTTGTGACAAGGGTAAAAGGGTCTTTACAAGCGAAGACTTTTATGACGGATTGGATGGGGATGATGATCTCGATAACCTCCCAAGAAATTCATTAAGTTTGATGGTTCGGGTGACCCAAAGGCACACCTCGCCCTTTTCTTTGCAGAGTGTTCCAAGTTCAGGAGGAATAACCGAGCCTTATTTCTTTGTTTCCCTCGCAGTCTGGAGGGTATTGCAACAAAATGGTATTCAGAGCATATTAATCCCATAGAGTTGAAAGAGTTTGATAAAGTAGTCAATTTGTTTATTGAGTGCTTTTTATTCAACGCCGAAGCCCTCCCGACTCTCAGCCACCTATGCAGTCTAAAGCAGAAAGAAAATGAAAAAGCCAGGGATTTTATTCATAGATGGAGATCTGCTTGTAACAAAATGCGTGATCCAATATCAGAGGGACACGCGCTATCCTTAATTTTGAGCAACTTCTCGCAACCCCTAAGGGGACTGATTTCCACCTCTCCATCAAAGACCTTCATAGAACTGATAGAACGAGCTGAATGGATTGAATTGAGTATGGAAAATGGATCTTATGAAGGTTTCATGTTCACCAAAAGCAGCAGTCAGCAGAAATCTAACAAGAAAACCCATTTTACCTACTCTACCAGCAACAACAAGAACCATTATAAGGGAAATGTGAAAGATCACAGCTCTGGCCCAGGGGGACCAAACCTTAGCAAAAATGAGCAAAAAGGTGAGTCGATTCCCCAGTATGATAAGCAACCTCAGCGATCTTTTGGGCAAGGGTCGAGACCTCAAGAAAAGTCGAAGCACGACAACTGGAGTTTTAAGCGTGACTTTACTACCCTAGATCAACCGCGTGAAGAAATCCTTGAATATATGTTGGCCAAGGAGATGATTAAGCTCCCAAGAGTCGATGATCCTCCTATCACTAGGGGAAGATTTAAAGATCAATTCTGCAAGTTTCATCGGGCCATGGGGCATGATACCGAGTACTGCTTCGTTCTTAGGAATATTATTCAAGACTATATCGATAAAAATATCCTTGTGGAAGGCAAAGAAGAAGATAAAGCAGCCAGCTCATCAGCACCCTAAGAGCGACAAGGCCATCACTCTTTCATTCTTGCATTTTGCTTTCGTCATTTTGTATGGATGGCACGGTCTCATCTCTTTCATCAATAAAATTATCAATCTTCCTCATAGTTTGGCATCATCTTTTGTATTTCTCCTTCTTTACAAAATGTCTTTTTATAAGGAGTAACCTCTTTCAGAGTGTCTCCCGAATTCATCAAGAAGCACATCGTCAATCTTTCCACTGTTATCTTCAGAGAACATTCCTCAAATATCAATTATTTATCCTTTCATCCAATATCTTACTCCCCCATTACACTGGGGCATTATTTTAAAATTTGTCTTCAAAACATCCTGTATGCAGGCAGGATCAAACAAATCTCTCATTTTGCATACATGTGCACCCATTTACATTCATTTGCATTTGCATGCATTCATTTGCATTTTTTTTTCATACATCAACTTGCATCAATCCAATACCCATTTAGGATAAGGGATGAATTCTGAGACTCGTGGCATTTGTCTAGGTAAGCATGAGGGTGAAGATTGAAAATCTCACATTGCAATCATCAAGAACACCAACCTTTTTCAAGTTCGGGCCGAGTTTTTATCAAAACCATTTTTACCAGTCAACCTTCGGGTGAAGCCTACTTCCTAAATCCAGTTTTCACTGGTCGAACTTCCTAAATCCGGTTTTTACTGGTCGAACTTCTTGAATCCAGTTTTTACTGGTCGAACTTTCTAAATCCGGTTTTTACTGGTCGAACTTCCTAAATCCGGTTTTTACTGGTCGAACTTCCTAAATCCAGTTTTCATTGGTCGAACTTCCTAAATCCGGTTTTTACTGGTCGAACTTCTTGAATCCAGTTTTTACTGGTCGAACTTTCTAAATCCGGTTTTTACCGGTCGAACTTTCTAAATCCGGTTTTTACTGGTCGAACTTCTTGAATCCAGTTTTTATTGGTCGAACTTTCTAAATCCGGTTTTTACTGGTCGAACTTCCTAAATCCGGTTTTTACTGGTCGAACATCCTAAATCCAGTTTTCACTGGTCGAACTTCCTAAATCCGGTTTTTACTGGTCGAACTTCTTGAATCCAGTTTTTACTGGTCGAACTTTTAAAATCCGGTTTTTACTGGTCGAACTTCCTAAATCCGGTTTTTACTGGTCGAACTTCTTGAATCCAGTTTTTACTGGTCGAACTTTCTAAATCCGGTTTTTACTGGTCGAACTTCCTAAATCCGGTTTTTACTGGTCGAACTTCCTAAATCCAGTTTTCATTGGTCGAACTTCCTAAATCCGGTTTTTACTGGTCGAACTTCTTGAATCCAGTTTTTACTGGTCGAACTTTCTAAATCCGGTTTTTACCGGTCGAACTTTCTAAATCCGGTTTTTACTGGTCGAACTTCTTGAATCCAGTTTTTACTGGTCGAACTTTCTAAATCCGGTTTTTACTGGTCGAACTTCCTAAATCCGGTTTTTACTGGTCGAACTTCCTAAATCCAGTTTTCACTGGTCGAACTTCTTAAATCCGGTTTTTACTGGTCGAACTTCTTGAATCCAGTTTTTACTGGTCGAACTTTCTAAATCCGTTTTTTACTGATCGAACTTCCTAAATCCGGTTTTTACTGGTCGAACTTCTTGAATCCAGTTTTTACTGGTCGAACTTTCTAAATCCGGTTTTTACTGGTCGAACTTCCTAAATCCGGTTTTTACTGGTCGAACATCCTAAATCCAGTTTTCACTGGTCGAACTTCCTAAATCCGGTTTTTACTGGTCGAACTTCTTGAATCCAGTTTTTACTGGTCGAACTTCCTAAATCCGGTTTTTACTGGTCGAACTTCCTAAATCCGGTTTTTACTGATCGAACTTCTTAAATCCAGTTTTTACTGGTTGAACTTTCTAAATCCGGTTTTTACTGGTCGAACTTCCTAAATCCGGTTTTTACTGGTCGAACTTCCTGAATCTGGTTTTTACTGGTCGAACCCTCTAAATTCAGTATTCACTGATCAGACTTTTTCAAAGCCCAGTGCTCGTACTGGCAACCATTTAAAATCTAGTGCTCGTACTGGTAATCTTTCAAAACCCAGCGCTCGCACTGGTAATCTTTTAAAACCCAGTGCTCGTACTGGTAATCTTTTAAAACCCAGTGCTCGTTCTGGTAATCCTGCAAAACCCAGTGCTCGTACTAGTAATCTTTTAAAACTCAGTGCTCGTACTGGTAATCTTTTAAAACCCAGTGCTCGTACTGGTAATCTTTTAAAACCCAGTGCTCGTACTGGTAACCTTTTAAAACCCAGTGCTCGTATTGGTACTCTTCCAAAATCTGATGCTCGTACTAGTTGAACTAGTCCCAAATGTCGTCTTTATACTTATCAACTTTTCTTTCCTTTAAACGTCTTGAATTGGTCTAGAAGAGTCGAGTTCCGATTCGAATCTTCTTCCAAATCCAATTCAGAATTGGTCTAGAAAATCCAAGTTCCGACTTGAATTTTCTTACAAATCCAATTCGTATAATTTTCTTTCCTCTAGATTCTAGAATTGGTCTAGAAGAGTCGAGTTCCGATTCGAATCTTCTTCCAAATCCAATTCAGAATTGGTCTAGAAAATCCAAGTTCCGACTTGAATTTTCTTACAAATCCAATTCGTATAATTTTCTTTCCTCTAGATTCTAGAATTGGTCTAGAAGAGTTGAGTTCCGATTCGAATCTTCTTCCAAATCCAATTCAGGATTGGTCTAGAAAATCAGAGTTCCGACTCGAATTTTCTTTCAAATCCAATTCGCCTAGCTTTCCTTTACAAGTTTGAACTTCTACTCAAACTATCCTGCGAGTTGGTATAGAAGATCCGAGTTCCGACTCGAATTGTCTTTCAAAATTCAATTCATCTAGTTTTCCTTGAAGAGTTGAATTCTGATTCGAATCTTCCCTCAAAAACTCAGTTTAGCACCTGGTCCATTCAAAGCTCACAAGTTGGAATCATTCCTTCTTAAGCTATGATCCTTAGGTTGAATTCCTATGGAATTGATAGTTCGTAGGTCGAACCTCTGCAGAACCAATGTCGTTCTTAGGCTGAATCCCTATAGAACCCATGTCATTCTCAGTAAACCAATTCACAATTTCGACCTTCGGGTCAATCAATTTCCAATTTCCAATTATCAATTTCCAAATTTCCAATTTCCAATTTCCAATTTCCAATTTCCAATTTCCAATTTCCAATTTCCAATTTCCAATTTCCAATTTCCAATTTCCAACTTCAAATATCAAATTTCAAAATTCCAATTTCCAAAATTTGACCCTTTTGAGTCACCCAATTTCAATTATTTTCTCTTGCGAGAGACCCTTTTTATAGGGAGAGTTCGAGGGAGCTCGCTCTTTTCGCATGCTATCCAATTCGTTCACTTAGCCCCTTTTCAGGGAGAGTTTGAAGGGACTCGTGTCTTTGTGAACCGTTTGCAAAACAAAATTCCAAATTTCACACAAGGAACCCTTTTTATAGGGAGAGACTCGACGGAGACTTGCTTTCCTTGTGGCCCCATAATTTCAGACTAGGCCATTTCATCATGAAGGACCCTCTTTTCAGGGAGAGTGTGATGAACTCGTTCCTTCATGACCAATTTACCAACCTCACCAATTCCGGCCCCCTTTCCATAAGAGAAGCCTAATGTTAGGAAGTTTTGACGAAAGCTTAATTTCTCTTAGAAAGTTCATTTTGCAAACACCTCCTCTTCAGGGAAGAGAGGAGTAATTCCTAATTCCAATTTCTGAATCTTCTCCTTTGGGGAAAGGAGAAGAGAATTGTTGTCATGGATGTGTTGCGTTGTGCTTCAAATGCTCGCTTTCACAAAAGGATTTCAAGAAAATTTTGCCAATTTGTCGTCGAATATTTGTTGATTTCAAAAATCTTTATTGCACAAAATTATTACCTCAGAATACCTTCAGTATTACTTCCGAAAGGACAAAGCTCTCGCGAAAAAGGATTCAAAATTCAAAATCTTTCTATTGGCCAACCAAAAGGATGAAGAATAAATCCCCGATATGGTCAACAAAGAATACTCAAGGTTGTTGCAAAGCCATGAGTGATTGATATTGATCGCAGTCAATGGCACATTTTTAAAGACCATTCTTGGAAAATAAGCAGTCAAAATATCCTGGGTGATACAGAAAAATCCACTCAATCTCCATATCTCCTCAATCACCCAAGCTGCAATTAAATATCTGCAAAAGGGATCTCTCAATTGTCGTCAAGATGAAGGCGAATTAGGCGAGTAGACCCCCGGGGCCAAAGAAGATTTGGATCATCTCCAAGATGATGGAGTTTGTGACGGATCCTTCCAAGGAAAGTTCAGATCACCGTCGAGATGAAGGCGAGTGTGATGAACCTACCGACAAACCCTAAAGGATATTTAATTCTCGCTATCATCAAGAGATTCCCAACCAAAGAGCCAATAATCGTCAATATAATCCCTGAGAGAAGAGAAGGATCGGAACATCTCTGAGATGAAGGAGTTTGTGACGTACCCTTCCAAAAAAAAAGAGAGAGAAAAGTCAGGACATCTCCAAAATGAAGGATGATGTAATTCCCGAAAAATCCAAGAGAGCTCCAATTCTATTAAAAAGAGAGTGCAGAAAGATCATCATGAAAAAAAGAATCCCAAGATATCAGACTGCCGAATCTATCAAGAATCTTTTTTAATTTTGTGAAATTCTTTTATCAATATTCTTTCACCAATAGCTTTCGCAATATCCAGAATACTTTCTTTCCCGTCCATATCAAGGAAATTGATAGCTTCCTTGGAAGAAATCCAATTGCAAGTAATTTGAATTCGAATATTGATTCTACGGAGTTAAGCCCAGATGGAGGTAATACTTCAGGTAGAAAAGAGGGAATACTTTCAAAACAATGTGCATCATTTTCAATTATTTTGAATCAACAACAATTTTCAACATTTTGACAATATTTTCTAGCTATCCTAGCATGAAGCGAGAGCTTGAGGTTCATCTTTGACGCATCCTGACACCATCCCTTTTAGGACTTGATAACGGGAGTTTTCAAGATTCCTTCCCTTTGTGGTATAATCTGAGCGCCTGGGCTCTCAGATTCGCACACTTCCCTGTGTCCCCACTGTCCCACCATAGACAGTCCAATTTCGGCTTGAGGTTAAGCCACCAATTCCAGCAAAAGGCAATTTCAAAAGTTATTTAGTCTCAGCAATGAGACGCCCAAAATCAAACCCTTTTCAAGCTTTAGGAACCCCAATTTCCTTCCTTTTGCAAAACCCCTATCGGATTCATTGTGCGGAAATCCGAAGGTTCCATCACGGTCTCTTCTTTCGAGGATTCCGTCCATTTTCTGCCCGATCAGGTTAAGGGTACAAACCTGAGCCTCCTTTGATGAGGTATTTCATTGCCCGATCAGGTTAAGGGTATAAAACTGAGCCTCCTTTGATGAGGTATTTCATTGCCCGATCAGGTTAAGGGTATAAACCTGAGCCTCCTTTGATGAGGTATTTCATTTTCCGCCCAATCAGGATAAGGGTATAAACCTGGGCCTCATGTGATGAGGTATTCCATGTTCCTCCCGATCAGGTTAAGGGTACAAACCTGAGCCTCCTTTGATGAGGTATTCCATTTTCCACCCAATCAGGTCAATGGTACAAACCTGAGCCTCCTTTGATGAGGTATTCCATTTTCCACCCAATCAGGTCAAGGGTACAAACCTGAGCCTCCTTTAATGAGGTATTCCATTTTCAACCCGGTCAGGTTAAGGGTTAAGCCTGAGCTTCGTTCCACACGAGGTATTTCCCGTCCCATCCAGGTTAAGGGCAAAATCTGAATCTCACTTCCTTTTGAAATAAAATTTCCTTCTTATTCCCCATTTCATATCTATCACCATCATTTGGATTAATTCTTTCATACCCAGTCAGATTCATCTAACTAGGGCATTTTTATAGTCCAAATTTGGTGTGTTTTCTTTGCCACTAAGCTCGGCTTTCAACCGGCTTTGTAGCAAAGAGGGGCATCTGTAAACACCCCAAATTTTTCTCCTAATTCAGTATTCATCCATTTCATGTGTCATTGCTTATCATTGCATGAATTCAGCATATCATTTCATTGCATTGCATAGCATTGCATGTCATCACATCTCATTTTCGAGATCCAGCACTCATGTTTTTAAAATATTTAATCCAGATTTGAGTTTTAAAGCCTTTTTTTTAAAAATCAATTTCAAAACCTGGGTTTTTACTCAATATTCTGTCATTTTCCAACCCCAGGACTTTATATTTTGAAATATTTTCTCAGAAAACAATTTGGATTCATTTCAAACTCAATTTCAATTGATTTCAATTCTCAGATGAGACCCATTTAGGTGGTGTCGCTTCTGGATTCTTTCACTTATCAAAAATCTCAAAAATTTTAGAGTCCTAGTTGGATCATGACTCTTTTTCTGGAGTCTTAGTCGGATCAGAACTCTACTTTTCACTACCTTTTTACCTGTCTTTGAAGAAAACCTTTTAAAATCTTCTGTTTTGGCCAAAATTTCAGAGTCCAGTCGGATCAGGACTCTTCTTCAGAGTTTCAATTGGATTGGGACTCTAATCTTTTACAACTATTTTATCCATTTTCAATCAAATCTTTCAAAATCTTTCAAAATGAGTCAAAAATTCATAGTTCTAGTTGAACCAGGACTCTGTTTGAAGAGTTCTAGCTGGATCAGGACTCTGATCCTGATTTCAATTTTGAGAAAATCTTTCAAAAATCTTTCCATTTATCAAATTTGTTACACTTTTATCAAAAAATTTCAAAATTCTGAGATTTTATCTCAGAGTCCTGATCAAATCAGGACTCTACCCCAGAGTCTTGATCGAAGTAGGACTCTATCCAAAATTGATTTTCTCACTTCATTTTCACTGGCTTTCAAAAGCTTTGCTTAAAATTCATCATTTTCTTACCAGAAAAACCAAAATTCTTAGAGTTCTGATTGAATCAGGACTCTTTCTTAGAGTCCTAATCAGATCAGGACTCTGAACCAAAACTTCAATTTCATCTTGTTTTTAACTGTTTTTTTTTTAAATCCTCTCATTTGATTTCTTAGAAAATCCAAAAATTGGAGAGTCCTAGTTCAATTAGGACTCTGTCCCCAGAGTCTTAGTTGAATCAGAACTCTATTTTATTTCAATATTCGTTATTGTTTTCACTGTTTTGACAAGTTCTTTCATTTGTTTTTCAGAAAATACCAAAAAATCTAGAGTTTCAGTCCGATCAGGACTCTGTCCCAGAGTCCTAGTCCAGTCAGGAGTCTGTTTTGAAGTCTGTTTTTATTTCATTTTTATTTATTGCCATTTGTTTTCAAAAATTAGGTCATTTTACAGAGTCCAGTTAATTCAGGACTCTATTTCAGAGTTCTGATTGAGTTAGGAGTCTAACCCTGACTGTGTTTTCTGACTTATTTCATCATTTCTTGATAAAATCTTTTGAAAATTCTTTCATTTGGCTTTTAAAATCCAAAATCACAGAGTCCTAAGAGTTCAGGACTCTAATTTGGAGTTCCAGTTCGCTTGAGACCCTATTTTCAAAGATCTTGAATTTCAAATACTGATTTTAACCCCTTTTCAAAGCCATTTTCAGTGTTTATTTTAAAATTCTTCAAAACTCGATGTGGGCCCACTCAGTTGGCACCATATCCAGAAAAGTTCTGACTCGGTTAGAACCCTATGCCATTTCAAAAATTCTAATTTTAAGTTTACTTTTGAAAATCTTTTGAAAACTCCTTCAATTTCAAGTTTTAAAATCGCTTTTTGAAAAACTCAAGTAGGGCCCACTCGGGGTGGCGCCATATTCGAGTAAGTCAGGGCTAGACTAGTGTTAGTTAGTGTCTTGGTTAGTGTTAGAAGTTTAGAAGAGTCAAAACCATTTTGAAAACTCATTTTGAAAATTAGTTTTTAAAACTAGTGTTTTTAAATGTTTTTAAAAGTGTTTTAAAAACCCAAATGTGAAAGATGCCAAGTGGCATCACATTTGGGGGTTTTCTAGGTTTAGTTAGGGGCTAATTAGGGATTAATTAGAGTCCCACCTAGGCTAGAAAACCACAAAAAATCGTTGCCTTTAGTGGATTTATTAGAAAGAGTCCTGAAAAAATGAAAAACCTCTTAATTAACCCTAATTAAGTGACTTTTTGAAAAACTATAAAAGGAGACCTAAAGGGGGTCAAAAGAGGGTCTATTTTCTCTCAAATTTTCGTGGCCTCTCTCTCCTCTCCAGCACCTCCACCTTTCTTCATTGCTGCAACTCCAAGGTAAATATTTTCTTCAATTTTTAATATTTTATTTAGTGTTTTTAATGATTTAAACCTAGATCTAGGCTTGGATACCCCTCCTTATGGAAGATCAATCATGGTTTAACCTCAAGAACCATCAAGAATCAGCAAGAACAATCCAAGAAGGTGATCTAACCCTGTTTTATGTGATTTACAGGGATTTTAATCCATTAGAATTGATTTTAATATGATTCTTTACATTATTAACCAATAAAATATATGATTTACCCTTTTAATGGGTTAAATCTATGTTTTAAAGGTGATATCAAATTCCAGCCATTGATTCCCTGTTTTTATTTTATTTTCATGGTTTATTCATGTATGTTTTACGTTCTATAGCATAGAAATAATTTTTATTTACTGTTTTATGGTTTATTTTATTGATTTACATTAGTTAATGCATGGTTTTTCAAGTTTCTTAAATTTCTGTGTGTTTTAGGTTTAGAACAGTAAAGATAATGTTATTTCGGATTGAAGTGCTCATTGTTTATTTCTGATTTTTTTATATGTGATGCATGAATGAGTTATTAAGTTACTGTAGAAAAATCAGAGGTTTTGGATCTCGGTAACCCTGTCAAAAAAATCAGACATCAAACTGGGTTTTTAAAGCTTTAAAATCATGGTTAAAATCAAGAAGGTAACTTGCTGTGATGATATTTCTCTCATCTTATATCCGATTTTAAATCTGTAAAGTGCTATGGATTCACATTGAGTAGATCTGTTTGCTGTGAAATTTTCGGATTTTTTTATCACTGTTTAGTATTTTTCCTCATTCAGAGAATCTGTTTTTAAATTTAAAACTCGTTAGGGTTTACCAAAACCCTAATCAGACTTGTGTTAGTCATAAATCCCAAACCACAGATCCGATTCATGATCTGTAAAAAGTGAGTATTGTTATTTTTCTGTCTACTGTTCACCACTAAAATTTCAGAGATTTTTGTTTAGGATTTCTATTTATGTCTGTATTTTCAATCTGAAGTAGCCGTTTTAATCCCTGTTAAAAGTGATATATTTTAGCTCAGATTGCCGGAAGGGTTTCTCCCTAACCGGAGATGCTTTTTCCGATCTGTAAATTGGAAAATCTCTGTTTTTTTTCTTAGTTAGTCTCTGTAAAATTTCATAAATTTCCATAGAGATTTGACCCCTGGTTCAGGTCTTGGATTGAAACTGGTTGGTGAACTAGGTCAAAAATAGCATATTTTTAGGGTTTGATGCAATTTTTGGGTTAATTTAATGTCAAAAAAATATTTTTATAATTCTAATTCAAAATTAGGGTTATAAAAAGTGTAGGTACCAAATTTGATGAATTTTGGAATCTGATTGATGGCTGAATTAAGCAAATTGCAAAACAGGGTTCCTGAAAGATCCAAAAACACTACCAAAATCACAGTTTTTGTGATATTCTTGGATTTTCGTGCATAAGCATATATTTTTAGGGTTTAATCATGTTCATAATCATATTAGGATGCTTTAGGTTTAATTTGAGGCAAATTTGATTTCATTTAGTGCATAAAACCTAAGTTTTTACCAAAATCTATTTCAGAAAACCCTGATTTCAAGGCCATAGTCTTGCTATCGGGGGCAATTTGGTCATTTGACCTCAATTTCGAAATCCCTAACCCTAATTTTCATATTTTTAATCATGTCACATCATATTTAGCTTAGCTTATTCCATTCAAATTTCAAAACTTGCATTTTATCCAAATATCTTTCTAAAAAACCCTAATTTCAAGGCCATAGTCTTGTTATTAGGGGTATTTTGGTCATTTGGACCCCAATTTCGAAATTTCATATCTTATCTTCCTTATTTATTCTATTTTATTTCATACTTTATCATTTTTATTTAAGGGAATCAAGGAAAAGGCTTATATCTAGCAAAATCCAGTAATTTCTAGATATTACTGGATAAATCTAGAAAAGCCAACATATTTCATTAACCAAGTTTTCTAGTTTTGCAGGTACATTGAAGACTTTATTTTTCATGTATTTAAATTTCAATAGTGATGTAATTTGTAATTAAACTTTGGAATAAGAATTTACATTTCCTGCTTAGCTTAGGTTGCATTGCATATAGTTTATTTTTATAATTTTAATGTGTGATGGATGATGATTCATGCATATTTCTACAAATTCACCATGGTCTACACGAATGGCACATACACTAGCTTCTATGAAGTTTATAAACTTGGTGGAATTTGTATTTATGGCCATAGTCAGAATACGAATGATACTCAGATTTATAATCTTCACATTAGCCACATTCAGCCTACACTCTTAGGATAACTTCAAAAATGCACTGCATTTCTCAAAAATACAAAAAGTATTTCTCAATTCCTCAAATCCATATTCATTCATTTCATGCATTTGCCAATTCCAATTCAAATCTCAATTCAAAGAAGTTCATTTCTTCAAAATTTCCTAAGTCTTATTCAAAAATCGATTTTCTCAAAATATGGATTTGCCAATGATATCTCAAGTATTTCCCAAGTTCCAAATCCGATTTTCTAAATTAGATTTTCAATTTCAAAGTTTGAATTCGAAGAAATCGAGTTTTTCAAAGTTATTTTACATTCCTCAAAATCGATTTTCACAAAATCCTTATATTTCTTCAGAAATCGATTTTCACTTTCTCAAATACAGCATCTCAAAAATAATTCACAATTTTCAAAGAGTTTATTTTCCAAGAATCTTCCAAATATTTTCCAATCTTTGAAGCAAACATCATGTTTTCAAATGTGCATTTTTAGAAATTCATAGCACATGCCTGATTCTTTGTGCATTTAGGAAATAGAACATGATTTAGACAAGTTGAGCAAAGTTAAGCATACAATTGATCCTTGGTTTGATTACCCCTGGTAAAGGCGCCAGGAACGGTTGAACCTCGTACCGACAGGCGAGTCTCATTCTTCAGAATTTTCCTGCATTTTAAAACGGAGGCGAGTTATTTTTAAAAACTTTTTCAAAGGTCAGTTTGACTCGCAAAAAGTAAAAATTTTGCGGTGATAACAGGTTTGGCGACCGTGATGGGACCTGTCTTCGCCTGATCAATTGTGTGCTTAACCTAGTTCAAATTGTCAAAATCGTATTCCATGGAATGTCAGCTTTTGATTTATGCTATCATGTGAACCTAGGAGCCTAGGCTTGAACCCAGCTGACATGGACTGCATGTAGACTAGGTATGGTTTGGTAGGACCATATTGAGGAGGAAATTTTCATGCTCACATAGACTTAGGTCTAATACAACACTCCTCAATCTAGGAATTGTATGAAAACAATGATTGCTTCTTCAAATTTTTCAAAATTCTATCTCTTTAGGTTTTAGAGCCTTCTGATTTGATTGCATGTGCTCATATTTTTCAAAAACCACCCCACCTATATTGTCCCGGTCTTCGCGTTGCTGGGCTCTCTTCCAGAACCATAGTTCGGGACAGAGCCTCACAACTGGGCCACTTATTTGGGTGAAACCCCCCCTGCCACGTACCAAGGGCCATAGTCCAACGTATATCGGCAGGTGCTCAAGGATGTTGGAAAACTTGAACCTAGAACCGGAGAAATTGATTTTATGCCACGTACATGGAGCCTTGGCTTGAGTATATAGGTATAACTGGATTGGATACAGTTGATCTGAACCTTAGAGTTAGGATTAAGGTCCTACAGCTATTTCAAAATTTGTGCATCTAGAGTCAGCTTTTAGGGAATGCTGTATGTGCATACTTGTTTATGCAGAATGTGATTGAATGTGTTATTTCCTTTTTATTTTTCATATTTCCCCCAATTTTTTAAAATACTGGACGATTTTCTCAAAATTCCCCAATCTATGTCCATGTACTGTCCATGTTTTAAACCTTGGACGATTTTTCAAATACTTCATTTTCCATTTTTCATCAAACCCTGGACGATTTTCCAAATTTCCCTTAATTTCCTTCAAAACTCCAGGTGATTTTTCATCCTCACTTTCTTCTGGATCTCGAATTTCTGCTTCATTTTATCCTGCCTGCAATTCTCTTTCAAAATTCCTGTATTTTCCCAAGTCTTATTCCAATTTCCATGTCTTCCAGTCCGATGGCATCCAGTCAGCTTGATTCAGTCTTCCCTGAGGGTCACATCTCCTACGAGGTGCGACAAAGTCTTCCCGAACATCGAGTCCTCAGCACCGGATCCTTCTTTCCCCGGTGGTACTATTCATGGTTCAAGAATTTCTCTCGTATGTTTCTGGACCACTTGGATGATTGTGTGTTAGAGCTGGCGTTCGCAGTGGGAAAGCAGACAGTCAACGGCAACTTGATCTATGCACTAGCACAACGGTGGAATCCGAGCACTTCTACCTTCTGGTTCCCGTGGGGCGAGATGACAGTACTGATAGATGAATTTTCAGAGATTATGGGATTGCCCAAGTCAGCCGGTCAGTCTGAAGATCCATTGGAGAAACAGTTTTTTATCAATGTCAAGGGTCTGGATCCCCGAGACGCTTTAGCTCGCATGACAGGACGCGAGTCTTGGCCATTGATAGAGGAGGATGGAAACGAATATGTGGACCTGCTCGAAATCTACAGACAGTATGGGACATTTGCAGAAGTCAGCTCGTTGTCTCGAACAGCTCGAGAAAGAATTCAGCATGCGATGGTTCTGTGCACGGTGGGATTAGCTTTCTTTCCCGACGGACGAAATTATATGGATATCAGAATAGTTCAGCTCCTAAGGAGATGGGGAAGTCGACAGACCAGCCGCCTCTCCATTGCCATGGCCGCACTCGCCTTTCTATACCGAGGGTTGACTCGTTTCGCACTCGGAGAATCAATTCTAGTCGAAGGGTGCACCTACGCGTTGCAGTCTTGGTTCCTCTGGCATGTGCCAGCCCGAGCCAGTTCCTTCAGATACAATGGTAAAAAGAGCTTTTGCCAGTTGCGCGATACCGGTTCTTGATCGACAACCTTCAGGAGGAAGAAGTCGTATGGGATTACTTTGATCGTCAGGAAGCGCCTCCCAGATATACCTACGCTTATGGCAAGCGGTTCAGGCTACTTGGCCCGTTCTTCTGCGCATACTATCATCCAGAGCGGTGCGTCAGGCAGTTCTCTCAGAGGCAGAAGCGCGTAGAGATTCGTCCACTAGCAGGGGTTCTGCCAGAATTCGACCTCGCATCAGATCAGTGGTCCGGAGCATACCATTCTGCCAGACATGGCTGGGATTCCTTTGTCAATCTTACTATTTTTCCTGGTCCTCGTGTGTCTTCTGATTTTCCAGAGTGGTGGAAAATTGTCTGTCCCCCTCCCCTCTATCAAGTGTATTATTAAAATCATATTTTCGATAAAGTTCCTTTAATCTTCATTTCACTTTGGTTTGACGACCTCGCCTAGGTAACAAGGCATATTCTCAGTTGTTTATTTTGCAAAGGAATGACAACACAATTGTCGTAATCCCAGCAACGATTCAATCTTTAGTAATGGGATACTCTTTCAATTGTCTACCAAAATTCTCAACAAATATCTTCCTCCAAACCAAATTTCTTTCAAAAGCCTAACCATCAATTCTGCCTTGCAGAGAGCGTTAGCAACCTCCAGAGAGTTGTTGTGACATTCAATGGTTCATACAAGGTCCGGAAAAAAAGCCCTATCAGTTGAAGGCATTGCATACTCAGTCGCTTCAAAAGAGGAAATGGACTCACCTCGTGGTCAAGGTCAGCAAGCAGAAGATGACGTAGATCCCCAGATGTACGTCATGTTCAAAAAGATGATGAGTAAGATGCTGGCAGAGCAAGCTGAAGCCAGTGCTGAACAGACTTAGATCAAACAGAAGGATAGGGATCACACAGCCAAGAATGTGAAAATCATTAAAAAGCAGAATCGCCATAAGGAAATGTCTGATGAGTCAGAATCAACAGATGATAATGACAAAGAGTATGAAAACAAGCAAGAATTCAAAAGGTCGACTCAGGGGCAGGGGTCGGCCTACAAATCTAAGAATCAGTCTCTTGACGACCCTACGCAGTCACAACTGAAAGATGTGATGAAGATGGTTAAGGATCTTCAAGCTTGTGACAAGGGTAAAAGGGTCTTTACAAGCGAAGACTTTTATGACGGATTGGATGGGGATGATGATCTCGATAACCTCCCAAGAAATTCATTAAGTTTGATGGTTCGGGTGACCCAAAGGCACACCTCGCCCTTTTCTTTGCAGAGTGTTCCAAGTTCAGGAGGAATAACCGAGCCTTATTTCTTTGTTTCCCTCGCAGTCTGGAGGGTATTGCAGCAAAATGGTATTCAGAGCATATTAATCCCATAGAGTTGAAAGAGTTTGATAAAGTGGTCAATTTGTTTATTGAGTGCTTTTTATTCAACGCCGAAGCCCTCCCGACTCTCAGCCACCTATGCAGTCTAAAGCAGAAAGAAAATGAAAAAGCCAGGGATTTTATTCATAGATGGAGATCTGCTTGTAACAAAATGCGTGATCCAATATCAGAGGGACACGCGCTATCCTTAATTTTGAGCAACTTCTCGCAACCCCTAAGGGGACTGATTTCCACCTCTCCATCAAAGACCTTCATAGAACTGATAGAACGAGCTGAATGGATTGAATTGAGTATGGAAAATGGATCTTATGAAGGTTTCATGTTCACCAAAAGCAGCAGTCAGCAGAAATCTAACAAGAAAACCCATTTTACCTACTCTACCAGCAACAACAAGAACCATTATAAGGGAAATGTGAAAGATCACAGCTCTGGCCCAGGGGGACCAAACCTTAGCAAAAATGAGCAAAAAGGTGAGTCGATTCCCCAGTATGATAAGCAACCTCAGCGATCTTTTGGGCAAGGGTCGAGACCTCAAGAAAAGTCGAAGCACGACAACTGGAGTTTTAAGCGTGACTTTACTACCCTAGATCAACCGCGTGAAGAAATCCTTGAATATATGTTGGCCAAGGAGATGATTAAGCTCCCAAGAGTCGATGATCCTCCTATCACTAGGGGAAGATTTAAAGATCAATTCTGCAAGTTTCATCGGGTCATGGGGCATGATACCGAGTACTGCTTCGTTCTTAGGAATATTATTCAAGACTATATCGATAAAAATATCCTTGTGGAAGGCAAAGAAGAAGATAAAGCAGCCAGCTCATCAGCACCCTAAGAGCGACAAGGCCATCACTCTTTCATTCTTGCATTTTGCTTTCGTCATTTTGTATGGATGGCACGGTCTCATCTCTTTCATCAATAAAATTATCAATCTTCCTCATAGTTTGGCATCATCTTTTGTATTTCTCCTTCTTTACAAAATGTCTTTTTATAAGGAGTAACCTCTTTCAGAGTGTCTCCCGAATTCATCAAGAAGCACATCGTCAATCTTTCCACTGTTATCTTCAGAGAACATTCCTCAAATATCAATTATTTATCCTTTCATCCAATATCTTACTCCCCCATTACACTGGGGCATTATTTTAAAATTTGTCTTCAAAACATCCTGTATGCAGGCAGGATCAAACAAATCTCTCATTTTGCATACATGTGCACCCATTTACATTCATTTGCATTTGCATGCATTCATTTGCATTTTTTTTTTCATACATCAACTTGCATCAATCCAATACCCATTTAGGATAAGGGATGAATTCTGAGACTCGTGGCATTTGTCTAGGTCAGCATGAGGGTGAAGATTGAAAATCTCACATTGCAATCATCAAGAACACCAACCTTTTTCAAGTTCGGGCCGAGTTTTTATCAAAACCATTTTTACCAGTCAACCTTCGGGTGAAGCCTACTTCCTAAATCCAGTTTTCACTGGTCGAACTTCCTAAATCCGGTTTTTACTGGTCGAACTTCTTGAATCCAGTTTTTACTGGTCGAACTTTCTAAATCCGGTTTTTACTGGTCGAACTTCCTAAATCCGGTTTTTACTGGTCGAACTTCCTAAATCCAGTTTTCATTGGTCGAACTTCCTAAATCCGGTTTTTACTGGTCGAACTTCTTGAATCCAGTTTTTACTGGTCGAACTTTCTAAATCCGGTTTTTACCGGTCAAACTTTCTAAATCCGGTTTTTACTGGTCGAACTTCTTGAATCCAGTTTTTATTGGTCGAACTTTCTAAATCCGGTTTTTACTGGTCGAACTTCCTAAATCCGGTTTTTACTGGTCGAACATCCTAAATCCAGTTTTCACTGGTCGAACTTCCTAAATCCGGTTTTTACTGGTCGAACTTCTTGAATCCAGTTTTTACTGGTCGAACTTTTAAAATCCGGTTTTTACTGGTCGAACTTCCTAAATCCGGTT
The DNA here is from genome assembly GCF_984573655.1 of Nuphar pumila. Lineage (NCBI taxonomy): Eukaryota > Viridiplantae > Streptophyta > Magnoliopsida > Nymphaeales > Nymphaeaceae > Nuphar > Nuphar pumila. Next base: position 65,212,895 of record NC_143249.1, read on the forward strand.
TTTACTGGTCGAACTTCTTGAATCCAGTTTTTACTGGTCGAACTTTCTAAATCCGGTTTTTACTGGTCGAACTTCCTAAATCCGGTTTTTACTGGTCGAACTTCCTAAATCCAGTTTTCATTGGTCGAACTTCCTAAATCCGGTTTTTACTGGTCGAACTTCTTGAATCCAGTTTTTACTGGTCGAACTTTCTAAATCCGGTTTTTACCGGTCGAACTTTCTAAATCCGGTTTTTACTGGTCGAACTTCTTGAATCCAGTTTTTACTGGTCGAACTTTCTAAATCCGGTTTTTACTGGTCGAACTTCCTAAATCCGGTTTTTACTGGTCGAACTTCCTAAATCCAGTTTTCACTGGTCGAACTTCTTAAATCCGGTTTTTACTGGTCGAACTTCTTGAATCCAGTTTTTACTGGTCGAACTTTCTAAATCCGTTTTTTACTGATCGAACTTCCTAAATCCGGTTTTTACTGGTCGAACTTCTTGAATCCAGTTTTTACTGGTCGAACTTTCTAAATCCGGTTTTTACTGGTCGAACTTCCTAAATCCGGTTTTTACTGGTCGAACATCCTAAATCCAGTTTTCACTGGTCGAACTTCCTAAATCCGTTTTTTACTGGTCGAACTTCTTAAATCCGGTTTTTACTGGTCGAACTTCCTAAATCCGGTTTTTACTGGTCGAACTTCCTAAATCCGGTTTTTACTGATCGAACTTCTTAAATCCAGTGTTTACTGGTTGAACTTCCTGAATCCAGTTTTCACTGGTTGAACTTCCTGAATCCAGTTTTCACTGGTCGAACTTCCTGAATCTGGTTTTTACTGGTCGAACCCTCTAAATTCAGTATTCACTGATCAGACTTTTTCAAAGCCCAGTGCTCGTACTGGCAACCATTTAAAATCTAGTGCTCGTACTGGTAATCTTTCAAAACCCAGCGCTCGCACTGGTAATCTTTTAAAACCCAGTGCTCGTACTGGTAATCTTTTAAAACCCAGTGCTCGTTCTGGTAATCCTGCAAAACCCAGTGCTCGTACTAGTAATCTTTTAAAACTCAGTGCTCGTACTGGTAATCTTTTAAAACCCAGTGCTCGTACTGGTAATCTTTTAAAACCCAGTGCTCGTACTGGTAACCTTTTAAAACCCAGTGCTCGTATTGGTACTCTTCCAAAATCTGATGCTCGTACTAGTTGAACTAGTCCCAAATGTCATCTTTATACTTATCAACTTTTCTTTCCTTTAAACGTCTTGAATTGGTCTAGAAGAGTCGAGTTCCGATTCGAATCTTCTTCCAAATCCAATTCAGAATTGGTCTAGAAAATCCAAGTTCCGACTTGAATTTTCTTACAAATCCAATTCGTATAATTTTCTTTCCTCTAGATTCTAGAATTGGTCTAGAAGAGTCGAGTTCCGATTCGAATCTTCTTCCAAATCCAATTCAGAATTGGTCTAGAAAATCCAAGTTCCGACTTGAATTTTCTTACAAATCCAATTCGTATAATTTTCTTTCCTCTAGATTCTAGAATTGGTCTAGAAGAGTTGAGTTCCGATTCGAATCTTCTTCCAAATCCAATTCAGGATTGGTCTAGAAAATCAGAGTTCCGACTCGAATTTTCTTTCAAATCCAATTCGCCTAGCTTTCCTTTACAAGTTTGAACTTCTACTCAAACTATCCTGCGAGTTGGTATAGAAGATCCGAGTTCCGACTCGAATTGTCTTTCAAAATTCAATTCATCTAGTTTTCCTTGAAGAGTTGAATTCTGATTCGAATCTTCCCTCAAAAACTCAGTTTAGCACCTGGTCCATTCAAAGCTCACAAGTTGGAATCATTCCTTCTTAAGCTATGATCCTTAGGTTGAATTCCTATGGAATTGATAGTTCGTAGGTCGAACCTCTGCAGAACCAATGTCGTTCTTAGGCTGAATCCCTATAGAACCCATGTCATTCTCAGTAAACCAATTCACAATTTCGACCTTCGGGTCAATCAATTTCCAATTTCCAATTATCAATTTCCAAATTTCCAATTTCCAATTTCCAATTTCCAATTTCCAATTTCCAATTTCCAATTTCCAATTTCCAATTTCCAATTTCCAATTTCCAATTTCCAATTTCCAATTTCCAACTTCAAATATCAAATTTCAAAATTCCAATTTCCAAAATTTGACCCTTTTGAGTCACCCAATTTCAATTATTTTCTCTTGCGAGAGACCCTTTTTATAGGGAGAGTTCGAGGGAGCTCGCTCTTTTCGCATGCTATCCAATTCGTTCACTTAGCCCCTTTTCAGGGAGAGTTTGAAGGGACTCGTGTCTTTGTGAACCGTTTGCAAAACAAAATTCCAAATTTCACACAAGGAACCCTTTTTATAGGGAGAGACTCGACGGAGACTTGCTTTCCTTGTGGCCCCATAATTTCAGACTAGGCCATTTCATCATGAAGGACCCTCTTTTCAGGGAGAGTGTGATGAACTCGTTCCTTCATGACCAATTTACCAACCTCACCAATTCCGGCCCCCTTTCCATAAGAGAAGCCTAATGTTAGGAAGTTTTGACGAAAGCTTAATTTCTCTTAGAAAGTTCATTTTGCAAACACCTCCTCTTCAGGGAAGAGAGGAGTAATTCCTAATTCCAATTTCTGAATCTTCTCCTTTGGGGAAAGGAGAAGAGAATTGTTGTCATGGATGTGTTGCGTTGTGCTTCAAATGCTCGCTTTCACAAAAGGATTTCAAGAAAATTTTGCCAATTTGTCGTCGAATATTTGTTGATTTCAAAAATCTTTATTGCACAAAATTATTACCTCAGAATACCTTCAGTATTACTTCCGAAAGGACAAAGCTCTCGCGAAAAAGGATTCAAAATTCAAAATCTTTCTATTGGCCAACCAAAAGGATGAAGAATAAATCCCCGATATGGTCAACAAAGAATACTCAAGGTTGTTGCAAAGCCATGAGTGATTGATATTGATCGCAGTCAATGGCACATTTTTAAAGACCATTCTTGGAAAATAAGCAGTCAAAATATCCTGGGTGATACAGAAAAATCCACTCAATCTCCATATCTCCTCAATCACCCAAGCTGCAATTAAATATCTGCAAAAGGGATCTCTCAATTGTCGTCAAGATGAAGGCGAATTAGGCGAGTAGACCCCCGGGGCCAAAGAAGATTTGGATCATCTCCAAGATGATGGAGTTTGTGACGGATCCTTCCAAGGAAAGTTCAGATCACCGTCGAGATGAAGGCGAGTGTGATGAACCTACCGACAAACCCTAAAGGATATTTAATTCTCGCTATCATCAAGAGATTCCCAACCAAAGAGCCAATAATCGTCAATATAATCCCTGAGAGAAGAGAAGGATCGGAACATCGCTGAGATGAAGGAGTTTGTGACGTACCCTTCCAAAAAAAAAGAGAGAGAAAAGTCAGGACATCTCCAAAATGAAGGATGATGTAATTCCCGAAAAATCCAAGAGAGCTCCAATTCTATTAAAAAGAGAGTGCAGAAAGATCATCATGAAAAAAAGAATCCCAAGATATCAGACTGCCGAATCTATCAAGAATCTTTTTTAATTTTGTGAAATTCTTTTATCAATATTCTTTCACCAATAGCTTTCGCAATATCCAGAATACTTTCTTTCCCGTCCATATCAAGGAAATTGATAGCTTCCTTGGAAGAAATCCAATTGCAAGTAATTTGAATTCGAATATTGATTCTACGGAGTTAAGCCCAGATGGAGGTAATACTTCAGGTAGAAAAGAGGGAATACTTTCAAAACAATGTGCATCATTTTCAATTATTTTGAATCAACAACAATTTTCAACATTTTGACAATATTTTCTAGCTATCCTAGCATGAAGCGAGAGCTTGAGGTTCATCTTTGACGCATCCTGACACCATCCCTTTTAGGACTTGATAACGGGAGTTTTCAAGATTCCTTCCCTTTGTGGTATAATCTGAGCGCCTGGGCTCTCAGATTCGCACACTTCCCTGTGTCCCCACTGTCCCACCATAGACAGTCCAATTTCGGCTTGAGGTTAAGCCACCAATTCCAGCAAAAGGCAATTTCAAAAGTTATTTAGTCTCAGCAATGAGACGCCCAAAATCAAACCCTTTTCAAGCTTTAGGAACCCCAATTTCCTTCCTTTTGCAAAACCCCTATCGGATTCATTGTGCGGAAATCCGAAGGTTCCATCACGGTCTCTTCTTTCGAGGATTCCGTCCATTTTCTGCCCGATCAGGTTAAGGGTACAAACCTGAGCCTCCTTTGATGAGGTATTTCATTGCCCGATCAGGTTAAGGGTATAAAACTGAGCCTCCTTTGATGAGGTATTTCATTGCCCGATCAGGTTAAGGGTATAAACCTGAGCCTCCTTTGATGAGGTATTTCATTTTCCGCCCAATCAGGATAAGGGTATAAACCTGGGCCTCATGTGATGAGGTATTCCATGTTCCTCCCGATCAGGTTAAGGGTACAAACCTGAGCCTCCTTTGATGAGGTATTCCATTTTCCACCCAATCAGGTCAATGGTACAAACCTGAGCCTCCTTTGATGAGGTATTCCATTTTCCACCCAATCAGGTCAAGGGTACAAACCTGAGCCTCCTTTAATGAGGTATTCCATTTTCAACCCGGTCAGGTTAAGGGTTAAGCCTGAGCTTCGTTCCACACGAGGTATTTCCCGTCCCATCCAGGTTAAGGGCAAAATCTGAATCTCACTTCCTTTTGAAATAAAATTTCCTTCTTATTCCCCATTTCATATCTATCACCATCATTTGGATTAATTCTTTCATACCCAGTCAGATTCATCTAACTAGGGCATTTTTATAGTCCAAATTTGGTGTGTTTTCTTTGCCACTAAGCTCGGCTTTCAACCGGCTTTGTAGCAAAGAGGGGCATCTGTAAACACCCCAAATTTTTCTCCTAATTCAGTATTCATCCATTTCATGTGTCATTGCTTATCATTGCATGAATTCAGCATATCATTTCATTGCATTGCATAGCATTGCATGTCATCACATCTCATTTTCGAGATCCAGCACTCATGTTTTTAAAATATTTAATCCAGATTTGAGTTTTAAAGCCTTTTTTTTAAAAATCAATTTCAAAACCTGGGTTTTTACTCAATATTCTGTCATTTTCCAACCCCAGGACTTTATATTTTGAAATATTTTCTCAGAAAACAATTTGGATTCATTTCAAACTCAATTTCAATTGATTTCAATTCTCAGATGAGACCCATTTAGGTGGTGTCGCTTCTGGATTCTTTCACTTATCAAAAATCTCAAAAATTTTAGAGTCCTAGTTGGATCATGACTCTTTTTCTGGAGTCTTAGTCGGATCAGAACTCTACTTTTCACTACCTTTTTACCTGTCTTTGAAGAAAACCTTTTAAAATCTTCTGTTTTGGCCAAAATTTCAGAGTCCAGTCGGATCAGGACTCTTCTTCAGAGTTTCAATTGGATTGGGACTCTAATCTTTTACAACTATTTTATCCATTTTCAATCAAATCTTTCAAAATCTTTCAAAATGAGTCAAAAATTCATAGTTCTAGTTGAACCAGGACTCTGTTTGAAGAGTTCTAGCTGGATCAGGACTCTGATCCTGATTTCAATTTTGAGAAAATCTTTCAAAAATCTTTCCATTTATCAAATTTGTTACACTTTTATCAAAAAATTTCAAAATTCTGAGATTTTATCTCAGAGTCCTGATCAAATCAGGACTCTACCCCAGAGTCTTGATCGAAGTAGGACTCTATCCAAAATTGATTTTCTCACTTCATTTTCACTGGCTTTCAAAAGCTTTGCTTAAAATTCATCATTTTCTTACCAGAAAAACCAAAATTCTTAGAGTTCTGATTGAATCAGGACTCTTTCTTAGAGTCCTAATCAGATCAGGACTCTGAACCAAAACTTCAATTTCATCTTGTTTTTAACTGTTTTTTTTTTAAATCCTCTCATTTGATTTCTTAGAAAATCCAAAAATTGGAGAGTCCTAGTTCAATTAGGACTCTGTCCCCAGAGTCTTAGTTGAATCAGAACTCTATTTTATTTCAATATTCGTTATTGTTTTCACTGTTTTGACAAGTTCTTTCATTTGTTTTTCAGAAAATACCAAAAAATCTAGAGTTTCAGTCCGATCAGGACTCTGTCCCAGAGTCCTAGTCCAGTCAGGAGTCTGTTTTGAAGTCTGTTTTTATTTCATTTTTATTTATTGCCATTTGTTTTCAAAAATTAGGTCATTTTACAGAGTCCAGTTAATTCAGGACTCTATTTCAGAGTTCTGATTGAGTTAGGAGTCTAACCCTGACTGTGTTTTCTGACTTATTTCATCATTTCTTGATAAAATCTTTTGAAAATTCTTTCATTTGGCTTTTAAAATCCAAAATCACAGAGTCCTAAGAGTTCAGGACTCTAATTTGGAGTTCCAGTTCGCTTGAGACCCTATTTTCAAAGATCTTGAATTTCAAATACTGATTTTAACCCCTTTTCAAAGCCATTTTCAGTGTTTATTTTAAAATTCTTCAAAACTCGATGTGGGCCCACTCAGTTGGCACCATATCCAGAAAAGTTCTGACTCGGTTAGAACCCTATGCCATTTCAAAAATTCTAATTTTAAGTTTACTTTTGAAAATCTTTTGAAAACTCCTTCAATTTCAAGTTTTAAAATCGCTTTTTGAAAAACTCAAGTAGGGCCCACTCGGGGTGGCGCCATATTCGAGTAAGTCAGGGCTAGACTAGTGTTAGTTAGTGTCTTGGTTAGTGTTAGAAGTTTAGAAGAGTCAAAACCATTTTGAAAACTCATTTTGAAAATTAGTTTTTAAAACTAGTGTTTTTAAATGTTTTTAAAAGTGTTTTAAAAACCCAAATGTGAAAGATGCCAAGTGGCATCACATTTGGGGGTTTTCTAGGTTTAGTTAGGGGCTAATTAGGGATTAATTAGAGTCCCACCTAGGCTAGAAAACCACAAAAAATCGTTGCCTTTAGTGGATTTATTAGAAAGAGTCCTGAAAAAATGAAAAACCTCTTAATTAACCCTAATTAAGTGACTTTTTGAAAAACTATAAAAGGAGACCTAAAGGGGGTCAAAAGAGGGTCTATTTTCTCTCAAATTTTCGTGGCCTCTCTCTCCTCTCCAGCACCTCCACCTTTCTTCATTGCTGCAACTCCAAGGTAAATATTTTCTTCAATTTTTAATATTTTATTTAGTGTTTTTAATGATTTAAACCTAGATCTAGGCTTGGATACCCCTCCTTATGGAAGATCAATCATGGTTTAACCTCAAGAACCATCAAGAATCAGCAAGAACAATCCAAGAAGGTGATCTAACCCTGTTTTATGTGATTTACAGGGATTTTAATCCATTAGAATTGATTTTAATATGATTCTTTACATTATTAACCAATAAAATATATGATTTACCCTTTTAATGGGTTAAATCTATGTTTTAAAGGTGATATCAAATTCCAGCCATTGATTCCCTGTTTTTATTTTATTTTCATGGTTTATTCATGTATGTTTTACGTTCTATAGCATAGAAATAATTTTTATTTACTGTTTTATGGTTTATTTTATTGATTTACATTAGTTAATGCATGGTTTTTCAAGTTTCTTAAATTTCTGTGTGTTTTAGGTTTAGAACAGTAAAGATAATGTTATTTCGGATTGAAGTGCTCATTGTTTATTTCTGATTTTTTTATATGTGATGCATGAATGAGTTATTAAGTTACTGTAGAAAAATCAGAGGTTTTGGATCTCGGTAACCCTGTCAAAAAAATCAGACATCAAACTGGGTTTTTAAAGCTTTAAAATCATGGTTAAAATCAAGAAGGTAACTTGCTGTGATGATATTTCTCTCATCTTATATCCGATTTTAAATATGTAAAGTGCTATGGATTCACATTGAGTAGATCTGTTTTCTGTGAAATTTTCGGATTTTTTTATCACTGTTTAGTATTTTTCCTCTTTCAGAGAATCTGTTTTTAAATTTAAAACTCGTTAGGGTTTACCAAAACCCTAATCAGACTTGTGTTAGTCATAAATCCCAAACCACAGATCCGATGCATGATCTGTAAAAAGTGAGTATTGTTATTTTTCTGTCTACTGTTCACCACTAAAATTTCAGAGATTTTTGTTTAGGATTTCTATTTATGTCTGTATTTTCAATCTGAAGTAGCCGTTTTAATCCCTGTTAAAAGTGATATATTTTAGCTCAGATTGCCGGAAGGGTTTCTCCCTAACCGGAGATGCTTTTTCCGATCTGTAAATTGGAAAATCTCTGTTTTTTTTCTTAGTTAGTCTCTGTAAAATTTCATAAATTTCCATAGAGATTTGACCCCTGGTTCAGGTCTTGGATTGAAACTGGTTGGTGAACTAGGTCAAAAATAGCATATTTTTAGGGTTTGATGCAATTTTTGGGTTAATTTAATGTCAAAAAAATATTTTTATAATTCTAATTCAAAATTAGGGTTATAAAAAGTGTAGGTACCAAATTTGATGAATTTTGGAATCTGATTGATGGCTGAATTAAGCAAATTGCAAAACAGGGTTCCTGAAAGATCCAAAAACACTACCAAAATCACAGTTTTTGTGATATTCTTGGATTTTCGTGCATAAGCATATATTTTTAGGGTTTAATCATGTTCATAATCATATTAGGATGCTTTAGGTTTAATTTGAGGCAAATTTGATTTCATTTAGTGCATAAAACCTAAGTTTTTACCAAAATCTATTTCAGAAAACCCTGATTTCAAGGCCATAGTCTTGCTATCGGGGGCAATTTGGTCATTTGACCTCAATTTCGAAATCCCTAACCCTAATTTTCATATTTTTAATCATGTCACATCATATTTAGCTTAGCTTATTCCATTCAAATTTCAAAACTTGCATTTTATCCAAATATCTTTCTAAAAAACCCTAATTTCAAGGCCATAGTCTTGTTATTAGGGGTATTTTGGTCATTTGGACCCCAATTTCGAAATTTCATATCTTATCTTCCTTATTTATTCCATTTTATTTCATACTTTATCATTTTTATTTAAGGGAATCAAGGAAAAGGCTTATATCTAGCAAAATCCAGTAATTTCTAGATATTACTGGATAAATCTAGAAAAGCCAACATATTTCATTAACCAAGTTTTCTAGTTTTGCAGGTACATTGAAGACTTTATTTTTCATGTATTTAAATTTCAATAGTGATGTAATTTGTAATTAAACTTTGGAATAAGAATTTACATTTCCTGCTTAGCTTAGGTTGCATTGCATATAGTTTATTTTTATAATTTTAATGTGTGATGGATGATGATTCATGCATATTTCTACAAATTCACCATGGTCTACACGAATGGCACATACACTAGCTTCTATGAAGTTTATAAACTTGGTGGAATTTGTATTTATGGCCATAGTCAGAATACGAATGATACTCAGATTTATAATCTTCACATTAGCCACATTCAGCCTACACTCTTAGGATAACTTCAAAAATGCACTGCATTTCTCAAAAATACAAAAAGTATTTCTCAATTCCTCAAATCCATATTCATTCATTTCATGCATTTGCCAATTCCAATTCAAATCTCAATTCAAAGAAGTTCATTTCTTCAAAATTTCCTAAGTCTTATTCAAAAATCGATTTTCTCAAAATATGGATTTGCCAATGATATCTCAAGTATTTCCCAAGTTCCAAATCCGATTTTCTAAGTTAGATTTTCAATTTCAAAGTTTGAATTCGAAGAAATCGAGTTTTTCAAAGTTATTTTACATTCCTCAAAATCGATTTTCACAAAATCCTTATATTTCTTCAGAAATCGATTTTCACTTTCTCAAATACAGCATCTCAAAAATAATTCACAATTTTCAAAGAGTTTATTTTCCAAGAATCTTCCAAATATTTTCCAATCTTTGAAGCAAACATCATGTTTTCAAATGTGCATTTTTAGAAATTCATAGCACATGCCTGATTCTTTGTGCATTTAGGAAATAGAACATGATTTAGACAAGTTGAGCAAAGTTAAGCATACAATTGATCCTTGGTTTGATTACCCCTGGTAAAGGCGCCAGGAACGGTTGAACCTCGTACCGACAGGCGAGTCTCATTCTTCAGAATTTTCCTGCATTTTAAAACGGAGGCGAGTTATTTTTAAAAACTTTTTCAAAGGTCAGTTTGACTCGCAAAAAGTAAAAATTTTGCGGTGATAACATGCCATAGCCTGAATCAGTGCTCTATTGATGGTTCGCTTGCCTACTGTCGATGCCATCTCCAACCCACAGTCATTCAAGTGGTCTGGGAACATACGCGAGAAGGTGGCGAACCAAGAATAATACCACCGAGGGAAGAAAGGACGAGGCTGGATGACCCGATGATCCGGGGATCCATCTTGTATTTGGTAAAAGACATGATCTCGGGGAAAAACAACATCGAGAGAATCGGATGCCATCGAAATGACAATTTTTAAATGCAGGACTTACGGATAGACTCTTTGAAGAATAGGTAAAAACCTAGAAATTTTTGAAGGATTGAGAAAATTTTTAAAGAAATTTTCCAGGGTTTTGAAGAAAATTCGATTTAAAAAGAGAAAATAAATGTAGGTAGAGGAAAATATACACTTGGGGTTTTTGAAAGTAAGGGGAAATTTTGAATAATACACCCAGGGTTTTTTTTTTTTTAAAAGAGTTTGATATATATATATGAGAAAAATAAGAGAAACATCACAAAAAGCTGCACAAACAAGGATGTGCATATAGCACTCCCTAAAGGCTGACTCTAAATGCAATATTTGAGATGGCTTATAGGACCTTAATCCTAACTCTAGGGTTCAGATCATCTGATTCCAATCAAGATATGCCGATATACTCAAGCCGAAGCTTGAAGTACGTGGCATAGAAATATTCCTCCGGTTCTAAGGTAAGGGTTTCCCAACATCCTTGAGCACCTACCGATATACCTCGGACTATGGCCCTTAGGTACGTGGTAGGGGGCCGCGAACCCAAATAGGTGGTCCAGTTGTGAGGCTCTCTCCCGAACTATGGTTCAGTGAGACAGCCCAGCAACGTGAAGACCGGGACAATATAGGTAGGGATGTTTTCGAAAACATGATCAACATGCAATAAAATTAGAAGGCTCTAATGCAAGTCCTAAAGAGATAGAATTTAAATGAATAGAAGCATACACTTGCATATATTATTTGCATTCAATCCCTAGAGTTGAGGAGAGTTGTATTTCGAACCTAAATCTAATGTGAACATGGAATAATCTCCTCAATATGGTCCTACCAAACCATACTTAGATCCTATATGCAATGATGTCAACTTAGGACAGAATCTAGGATCCTAAGGTTTGCATGGAAATGAAGCTGACATTTGTCGAATAAAGACTTAGATAATATCAAAGCAAAAGGAAAAGGCATTAAATTCGACCGGACGAAGACGGGTCCCATCACGGTCGCCAAAACTGTGATCATCGTAAAAAAATTTCTCTCTTGTGTATTTCTCTCTCTTCCTTCTCTTTTCCTTTCTAATCCCTATTTTCTCCTTTTTGAAGGGAGAAAATAAAAGACAGAAAGAAAAAGAGAAGAGAAAAGAAAAAAGAAGAGAAGAGGAACTCTTTTGCGGGGTCTCACTTGACCTTAATTTTGAAAATATTTAAGAAAATAACTCGTCTCTGTTTTGAAATATTTGCGGGAAAACTGGGAGACAAGATCCGCTCATCGGTACGAGGTTCAACCGTTCCTGGCGCCTTTACCAGGGGTAATCAAACCAAGGGTTGAATTCATGGGTAAGACCCGCAATTTTTCAGAAAATATCTGAATAAAATTCATGAGGCATTTACCGGTAAAAATAGCATTTCTTCTCAGAATGCGAAACGAATCAATTCCTGCGATCCAGTTATACTTAGGATATTCGTCGAATTGCGAATATATGCTCAAACACTCTGGAAGCCATAACTTCCTAACTAAACGAAATCAATAGATTCGTACGAGCCAACTTTCTTAGTTACGTCAATACGAAGAAAATGGCGTACTCAGAATTTTTCGGAAAAAATCGCCGGAAACCCGAAATTCTTGCGGGACCCACAGAAATATTGGTGGGACCCACAGAAATATTCCTCAGAAAATATCTTGTGGGACCCACAAAATATCCTATGGAAATATCTTGTGGGCCCCACCTCAAAAGGAACCTCCAGGAATTTAAAAGAAGCCAAGGGGTAAAAGGGGCATGGAAAAACCCAAGAGGAGGTGGGCTTGGGCTATAAATAGCCCTCCCCACTCTCTCTCTTCTCATAATTTTGACCCCCCCTCTCTCTCTTGCCTTCTCTCTCTCTCCTAAACCTCCCCTACCTAGCCTAGCCCACCTGAGCCCACCTGACCTGGTCTGAGCCTGCCTGACTTAGCCTGAGCCTGCCTGACCTGGTCCTAACCCACCTGACCTGGGTCTGAACCCACTTGACCTGGTCCAAACCCAGTTGACTTGACTTGAACCTAGTTGGGTTTAAAGTCAAAGTCAAAGTCCTTTTTGGTCCAGATTCCGGATTGGATTTCTGAACCCAGACTTAGCCTACTTGAGCTGAGTTCGAACCTGCTGAACCCAGTTGACTTGGATCGAACCCTGTTTGATTCAAACCACTTAGGTTGAGTAGCTTGACCTACTCTACCTCTTTCTCAACTAAGTCAGCTTCATCTGACTTAGTCTGACCTCTCGAAGGAAGGCTCGAAGCCAAAGAAGCAACTCGGAGCCGTTTCTTCCACGATTTGAAGTAAGTTCGCTTCGTTGATCCATCTCTCTCAAGTATTTGACTGTTTGTATATAGAATATACTTTCTGAAGTAGTATCTTGCTTTAGTTCTTGATTGAGCCCTTTTTGGACACTTCGGTGTTCACCCGCTCGTCTCGTAACTATCGTCGGATATATATGTTCGAATGCGCAGTATATGCGTTCTTCAAAAATAGTATCTCACCCTAGTTCTTGGTTGAGCCCTCTAGGACACTTCGGTGTTCACTCGCTCGCCTCGTAACTATCGTTGGATACAGATCTAGGTGTATATCTGCTGATTCTGCCGACGCGTCTTATATCGCACAGGCTATGTAATTTACCTTTGCCGTCGCGTCGTATGATGCCAAGGCTCCCTGTTTTCTGCACTTCCGATTACTGCACTTCCGATTATGCATTTACTTACGCCGTCGCGTCGAACGATGCCAAGGCTCCTGCTTTCTGCAATGTATTTACTTACGCCGTCGCGTCGAACGATGCCAAGGCTTCTGCTTTGTTATATATGTAGAATATTTCGTTCAGTTACACACCCTAAACAATAGTATATGCATTTCTTTACGCCGCCGCTGTATAAAGCACAGGCTTCTGCTTATACTACATATATAGCGCATAAATGAGCGTTCAAATGGAGATCAACTCCAAATCGCCCATGCGATTCCATGACCGCTCCTCGTTCAAGATTCTGCTTGACGAATGAAGCCCCTATTGGAAAGGCTTCGCTTTTTGGCAAAATGCTCTTTACGTAAAGACTAAGTTAATTACGTATGGCCTGGCTATGGCCAAGGGTTCTTGCAACCTTGATGGATGCAAAGTACGCACAACGGTGCGCATCCATTTCCCGAATTAAGCGTGGCGATTTCCTACCAAAGAGGGGAGATGCCGCTGAAATGGATAAAAGAAACGCACGCTTTCTCCGTAAAAGAGAGGAAGTGCTGCTGAAATTTCTGAAGAAGCTAAGAATAGCTCAGAAAGAACGTAGCAGGATACTCTGACATATAGCAGAGTGCTACCCAGTTCATGGTTTGCCCTATACAACGTAGAAGGGTTCGTCGCACCACTGCCGGTAGAGCAGGGGAGGTGCTGACGAAATGGTTGGCAGAAGAGCTGCCGGAACCAATGGAACGGCATAATGATGTCCGTTGATGGAACGATGCCAGATCGGCTCGTATCCTTGTGCCTGCAAGGGCTCCTTGCTCGTAAGGGCCGCTGAGCCGGAGTAGAGGTTGCGCCTTGGCTAGGTTTGGACTCGTTGCGTAAAAATACGCCGAGTAGCCGATCTATTTAGATCGAGTCATATGCATGCTCATTGAGAACGGTTACACAACCAGACTCGTAAAGGCCGAAGAGCCAGAGTGTGTTGTTTCCACCCAAAGAGGTGTGATGCTCGTGGTGGCCGAAGTGCCAAAGAGCGGTGTTCTGCATGCATATGAATAAGACTTAAGGTCGCACATACCCCGCGGTTGAAGATCGTGTTAGGGGTACCCCCTCAGTAATGACTGTGTTGGGGAAGACTGAATGGGGTCGGGTACATACTCCCGTAGTGCTGAAAGCACGGGCTGCCTAAATGGCATGCAGATTCTGTCCAAGTAATTGTAAGACTGGCAGACCCCTTCAGGAATTATGCTCACTGTGGAATGACAGTGATGGTACAACCTTGAGTGACATGTATTTTACTTTGGACCTGATAGAGTCCACGATGGCCTCAGTCACTCATGGGTTTTGGGGTCGTGGTTATCCTTAAGATCTAAGGATTGAACCCAACTACTGCAAGTAGAGGATGCATCCGAATATGGGCCTAGTAGGATTCTCCCAGTTGAAACACACTGCCCTACTATGGATAGGGTCAACAGGCCTCTGGGGTATCTAAAATACATAGAATAATCAACCCCCAGAACGTCGCGTTGATGCCCGGACAATAGCTCTACCTGCGTACCAAAGGCGGGAGCGTTTAATTATCAAACAATGCATTAGTTCTAGGTACAGCGATGCTTTGAATGTATGAGTGGATGACGTGTTGAGTCAGTCCTGCATAACCTTTGTGAAGGTGTCATGTTCGGTATACTACTGGACCGACTGGGCAAAGACCCGTGTTGTATCCGCACGACTAAGCGAAGCTCGAGGAGTTGTCCTTAGATGCGTGGGATACGGATGTGCCAAGTATGAAGACTTGAGCTAGACATCACTTTGAGACCCGGAAGAGGTCATGGCTAAGTCATGGAGACTTAAGCGGCTATTCAAATCACAGCCCTGAAAAGGCTTGCTCTAAGTCATGAAGACTTGAGCGGATGTTCAACTCATAGCCCTGAGGAGGCTCCTGCGATATACGCTAAGTCTTGGAGGCTTGAGCGTCGTTATTGCGCATTGCGACCCTGAGTGGTCATTATTGTATTTGAGTTGAATGGATGTATGACTGCATGCTTACCAGACCATCAGTGGTTCTGACCCCGTTTTATGGGGATTTCAGGTGTTGAACCTGCGTGGCGATATGCGGAGCAAGGCGGCATCGAGTTCCAGGGTTTCTCTAGACAGATTTTGTACTGCTTCCTTTTATTGAACCTATATTGCTTTTCTAAGCAGTAGTGTTGTAATAAACATGTGGTTTTCGATAAAATGGAACACTTTGGTGGTCAATGAGTTGCTTGGCCACATACCTGCAACGTGCTCGGAGCTTTCTAAAACCGACGACTCATTATCGTTTTATTCCGCTGCTAAAAGTTTTTCTAAGTTCCGCTGCAAAGAAAAAAAAAATTCATGAAAATTTTAACTTAGCTTTGTTTTGGAAATCCGGGGCGTTACAGAATTGGTATCAAAGCATGAGTCTGAGAAACCTGGTTCAAGATCCGTCATAGTCCCGATATCGCACTGTAAGTATATGTTTTTATACTTTTGTTCTGATCTGCGTGCATCTTTGTATAGATGGCAACTCATGACTCTCGTGGATACTGCTATCGTTGCAAGGTCATGCACGATGAGTGGATATGCCCGTATGAAGTCCAAGACTGCCAATACTGTGGCGAAGATGGGCATTCCGCCAACGAATGCCAAAGGAAATGTACCGCCGATATGGGTCGGCGGGCTTCAAAAGGTCTCAGGGATGAGACTTCGCGTGTCAGTGGACCGCATCACTCTAGTGTTGGGAGCAACCATACCCCAACATCTTTTGATGAATTACCAAGGCTGAGGGATTTTGATTTGAACTTCCCTGCGGAGGTCTATCACTCCCCAAGCTACCATCCGGCATCGCATATACCGAGCTTAAATGGCAGGAACAAAAGAGGGGATTCTTTCTGTTCGCCGATCATTATTCCAGACTCCCAGAGTCTTGATCTTGCTGACTGGGAAAGTGGACTGGAGTCCCTCATATATCCCCAATATTCGCTTGCTAGTGCGGAAGTGCCGCCCAAGCCAAAGCTAGTAGTGCCTGCACCAAGGCCATGTGGCAATAGATGGACCTTTTGGAGTTCGTCTTCATCAAAGAAATCCAAGTCTTAAAGAGACTGGTGATGTTTTGGAGTCAGTAGACTCATGTATATAGTTTCTCAACGCCTAAAGTCTGCCAGTGCGGCATGACGTTTTGTTTAAGGCGATGCTTGTGTAAATGTGATGTATATTAAGTAAATAAAGCTTTTACTTCCTCATATACATCGAGAAACTAAAAACAAGTGTTTGTGTGTGCATAGATAAATGGCTCCTACGACGAGGAGAACCATACCAAGCGAGGAGTCCCATACGCAAGGATTCCTGTTGGAGACACTCAACAACCTGGTTACAGCCATCCGTAAAACGAGGCCAGAACCAGTCGCACCACGAAACGAGCACCTAGGAGGAGTGACTTATGAGAAGTTCCTCAAGCTTGACCCGCCAGTTTTCATTGGCAGAGCCGATCCTGAGCTCGCGGAGAGTTGGATCGAAGAGACAGAACGTGCCTTCTTAGTACTGGGAGTACCAGAGGAAAAGAAGACTAACTTTGACACGTATCGGTTGAAAGACAATGCACGGAAGTGGTGGGATACCACTAAACTTATCCAGTTCTCACAAGTCGAAGTCATTCCTTGGACTGACTTTCGGAGGACTTTTATGGATAACTACTTCCCGTTGCATTCCAGAAACAAGAAAAAGATGGAGTTTCTGGAGTTGGAACAGGGCGGTATGAGTCTAATGGACTATACCACCAAATTTCAGAATCTAGAGCGCTACTGCTCTCGATTGTTCGAAACAGACCAAGAAAGGGCTGACAAATATGTGAATGGTCTGCGCGAAGGGCTGCGATCTCGAGTGATAACAAGCATGCCTTCGACCTTTCAGGCTGCGGTAGCAGCAACTTCAAAAATCCAAGAGGACTAGGCACGATCTAAAGTGATCGTAGCAAAGAAGCCCATAGGGAATGGTGGGAATCGTAAAAGGACGTTCCCAAGTGGCCAGGGTTCACGACAACCCTTTCAAAAGAAGAAGTTCCAAGGAGGGAACAACACTCAACAAGTCGTGAGGCCAAGACAGAACCCAACTCCGAATGGTCAGCAGTCCAACTTCAGCTGCCCAAGGTGTCGTATGAACCACCCTGGAAAGCCATGTCCTCGTGACATTGGTGGGTGCTTATATTGTGGCAAGATGGGCCACTTTATAAGGGATTGCGCCAAGAACGCTGCAGATGAACAGAGGAGTAATGCCGGATCTGCCGGACCCTCTCGACCAGCACCACAACGTTCTCAGTTTCAACGACCTCCACCTAGAATAGAACAAAGGCCTGCTGCAGGTCGTGTATATGCTGTAACGACTGAACCAGTCGAAAATGGTGACCTGATTGAAGGCACCGTACCTGTTAATGGACATGCAGCTTACGTCTTGTTTGATTGTGGTGCTACTCATACGTTTATCTCTGACGATTTCACCGAACAACTCCACGCTTCGGTGCAACCGATTGATAAAATGATCGAAGTATATAACCCGTTGGGTTCACGCACCAAATGTATCCGGTGTGTGAAAAATTTGGATATTGAGATAGCAGGGCAACACTTGCCTACTGACGCCATCCTGATCGATATGGTACAGTACGATGTCATTCTGGGAATGAATTGGTTGGCTCAGAATAATGCCAAGATTCTGTGCCGCGAGGGCAGAGTGATTCTATCTCGACCCGGATTGCCTAAAATGGAGTACCGGTTATCCAAACCAGTTCCACAGAAAAGGCTCATATCAGCACTTAAGGTACAAAAATACCTTAGGAAGGGTTGTGTGGCCTTCCTGTTGAGTCTCTCGGTGGAAAAATCCAACGACCAACCCCTTGAGAGTTTGGAAGTGGTACGGGAGTTTCCCAATGTATTTCCTGAGGAATTGCCAGGACTTCTGCCACTTCGTGAGGTTGAATTTGGAATTCAATCCTTACCTGGAACAGCGCCAATATCCAAAGCTCCGTATCGAATGGCGTCAGCTGAACTCAGTGAGTTGAAGTGTCAGTTGGAGCCCCGGTACTATTTGTAAAGAAGAAGGATGGATCCCTTCGGTTATGCATCGATTATCGGATGCTTAACCAGGCAACTGTTAAAAATAAGTACCCGTTGCCTCGGATTGAGGACTTATTCGATCAGCTCAGAACAGCGAGGGTGTTCTCCAAGATCGACCTCAGGTCTGGGTACCATCAGCTCAGAGTAAAGGAAGAGGATATACCCAAGACAGCCTTCAGAATGAGATACGGCCATTATGAGTTCGTAGTAATGCCCTTCGGACTCACTAATGCGCCTGCTGCCTTTATGGATCTAATGAACCGGATATTCAGACCATATTTGGATAGCTTTGTCATCGTCTTTATTGATGACATTCTCGTATATTCTGAGAACAAGGAACAACACGTGGAGCACTTGAAAATCGTCTTGAAAACCCTTCAAGATAACCAACTCTATGCTAAGTTTTCAAAATGTGAATTCTGGCTAGATAAAGTGATGTTCCTTGGTCATGTGATCTCAAAAGATGGAATCGCAGTAGATCCTGCGAAGGTGGAAGCTGTGATGGACTGGAAGCAGCCAGAAAATATCACTGAGGTCCGCAGCTTCCTTGGACTTGCCGGATATTATCGGAAGTTCATACAAGACTTCTCCCGAATCGCAGTACCGATG
Organism: Nuphar pumila; assembly: GCF_984573655.1. Classification (NCBI taxonomy): domain Eukaryota; kingdom Viridiplantae; phylum Streptophyta; class Magnoliopsida; order Nymphaeales; family Nymphaeaceae; genus Nuphar; species Nuphar pumila. The sequence continues at coordinate 65,231,756 of NC_143249.1, forward strand.
ACGAAATTACTTAAAAAGGGAGTCAAGTTTGAATGGACTGACCAGTGTAAGGAGTGCTTTGAGGTTCTCAAACAGAGGCTTACCACTGCCCCTGTCCTTACCTTACCATCTGGTCAGGGAGGCTTCGTTGCTTATACCGATGCCTCGGGAACAGGTCTGGGTTGTGTATTGATGCAGCATGGCAAAGTAATCGCCTATGCATCCCGTCAGTTGAGAGTCCATGAGAAAAATTATCCAACCCACGATCTTGAGCTTGCCGCGGTAGTGTTCGCACTTAAAATCTGGCGACACTACCTATATGGAGAGAAATTTGAGGTCATGTCGGACCATAAAAGCCTAAAATACCTCTTTTCTCAGAAAGAACTCAATATGCGGCAACGGCGATGGCTAGAATTCCTCAAAGACTATGAATTCACGCTTTCCTATCACCCTGAAAAGGCGAATGTTGTAGCAGATGCCCTTAGTCGCAAGACTGTTGGCACTCTGGCCAGCCTAACCGAACAATGGAAGTTGATGGAGGATTTCGTCAAGTGGAAGCCATTTTTGGCTGATTCGGGTAGAATCCAAATGTCATGTTTGACGATCCACATTGAGTTCCTCGATCGCATCGTAGCCGAACAGTTCAAGGATCCCCAGTACTTGGAATTGAAAGCTCGTGTTGAAAAAGATGACACTTTCTTCCATTTGAAAGAAGATGGAGGAATATGGATGGAAGAAAGGATTTGGGTTCCAAATAACCCAGAGCTAAGACAGGAAGTACTCCAGGAGGCTCATAATAGCAAGTACACCATTCACCCTGGAGGTACGAAGATGTTCCGAGATTTACAGAGAAAGTACTGGTGGAGGGGTATGAAACGTGATGTGGCTATGTTTGTCTCGAAGTGTTTGATCTGCCAGCAAGTTAAGATCGAACATCAGCGCCCTGGTGGAAAGATGCAACGGATCGAGATTCCAGAATGGAAATGGGAAGGCATTACGATGGATTTCATCGTTGGATTGCCTCGATCCAAGAGACAACATGACTCAATATGGGTGATCGTGGACAGACTCACCAAGTCTGCTCACTTCCTGCCAATTAACACTCGATACTCAACTGAACGATTGGCGGAGATCTACATTCGGGAAATCGTTAGACTCCATGGAGTGCCGATTTCGATCATATCTGATCGTGACCCGAAGTTCACCTCTCACTTTTGGGAGCAGCTTCAGAGAGCCCTGGGGACGAAACTCAAGTTCAGTACAGCATTCCATCCCCAAACAGATGGGCAATCAGAACGAACCATACAGACTCTTGAAGATATGCTAAGAGCCTGTATGCTGGAATGGAAAGGTGATTGGGATTCCCACCTAGCGTTGGCTGAATTTGCTTATAATAATAGCCACCACGCTAGCATTGGGATGGCACCGTATGAAGCCTTGTATGGACGACCCTGTAGATCACCGATCTATTGGGGTGAAGTGGGTGAGCGAACCTTGGACTCGCCCATTGTGTTGCAGCATTATACTGAGCAGGTCCACATGATCAGAAAGAAGCTACTGACTGCTCAGAGTCGACAGAAGAGCTACGCCGATCAGCGGCGTAGGGAACTCACTTTTGCGGTTGGAGATAAGGTTTTTATCAAGGTCTCTCCAACCAAGAGTGTGTTTCGTTTTGGAAAGAAGGGGAAGCTCAGCCCCAGATTCGTTGGTCCCTTCGAAGTTTTGAGTCGGATCGGAGAGACTGCCTACCGAGTAGCATTGCCACCACAATACGCGCAAATACATGATGTATTTCACGTATCAATGCTTAGAAAGTACGTTCATGATCCTTCTCACGTCATTCAACATGAAGACATTGACATCCGAGAAGATATGACGGTAGAAGAAAGGCCAGTGGAGATCATGGACCGACGGGAGCAAGTGCTAAGAACGAAGGTCATTCCACTTGTTAAAGTGAGGTGGCAGCATCATGGAATCGATGATTGCACTTGGGAGCCCGAATCGGATATGCGGGATAAATATCCTGAACTCTTCACCTTATACTCTTAGCTGAATTTCGCGGACGAAATTCCTTTAAGGGGGTAATGATGTAAGACCCGCAATTTTTCAGAAAATATCTGAATAAAATTCATGAGGCATTTACCGGTAAAAATAGCATTTCTTCTCAGAATGCGAAACGAATCAATTTCTGCGATCCAGTTATACTTAGGATATTCGTCGAATTGCGAATATATGCTCAAACACTCTGGAAGCCATAACTTCCTAACTAAACGAAATCAATAGATTCGTACGAGCCAACTTTCTTAGTTACGTCAATACGAAGAAAATGGCGTACTCAGAATTTTTCAGAAAAAATCGCCGGAAACCCGAAATTCTTGCGAGACCCACAGAAATATTCCTCAGAAAATATCTTGTGGGACCCACAAAATATCCTATGGAAATATCTTGTGGGCCCCACCTCAAAAGGAACCTCCAGGAATTTAAAAGAAGCCAAGGGGTAAAAGGGGCATGGAAAAACCCAAGAGGAGGTGGGCTTGGGCTATAAATAGCCCTCCCCACTCTCTCTCTTCTCATAATTTCGACCCCCCCTCTCTCTCTTGCCTTCTCTCTCTCTCCTAAACCTCCCCTACCTAGCCTAGCCCACCTGAGGCCACCTGACCTGGTCTGAGCCTGCCTGACTTAGCCTGAGCCTGCCTGACCTGGTCCTAACCCACCTGACCTGGGTCTGAACCCACTTGACCTGGTCCAAACCCAGTTGACTTGACTTGAACCTAGTTGGGTTTAAAGTCAAAGTCAAAGTCCTTTTTGGTCCAGATTCCGGTTTGGATTTCTGAACCCAGACTTAGCCTACTTGAGCTGAGTTCGAACCTGCTGAACCCAGTTGACTTGGATCGAACCCTGTTTGATTCAAACCACTTAGGTTGAGTAGCTTGACCTACTCTACCTCTTTCTCAACTAAGTCAGCTTCATCTGACTTAGTCTGACCTCTCGAAGGAAGGCTCGAAGCCAAAGAAGCAACTCGAAGCCGTTTCTTCCACGATTTGAAGTAAGTTCACTTCGTTGATCCATCTCTCTCAAGTATTTGACTGTTTGTATATAGAATATACTTTCTGAAGTAGTATCTTGCTTTAGTTCTTGATTGAGCCCTTTTTGGACACTTCGGTGTTCACCCGCTCGTCTCGTAACTATCGTCGGATATATATGTTCGAATGCGCAGTATATGCGTTCTTCAAAAATAGTATCTCACCCTAGTTCTTGGTTGAGCCCTCTAGGACACTTCGGTGTTCACTCGCTCGCCTCGTAACTACCGTTGGATACAGATCTAGGTGTATATCTGCTGATTCTGCCGACGCGTCTTATATCGCACAGGCTATGTAATTTACCTTTGCCGTCGCGTCGTATGATGCCAAGGCTCCCTGTTTTCTGCACTTCCGATTACTGCACTTCCGATTATGCATTTACTTACGCCGTCGCGTCGAACGATGCCAAGGCTCCTGCTTTCTGCAATGTATTTACTTACGCCGTCGCGTCGAACGATGCCAAGGCTTCTGCTTTGTTATATATGTAGAATATTTCGTTCAGTTACACACCCTGAACAATAGTATATGCATTTCTTTACGCCGCCGCTGTATAAAGCACAGGCTTCTGCTTATACTACATATATAGCGCATAAATGAGCGTTCAAATGGAGATCAACTCCAAATCGCCCATGCGATTCCATGACCGCTCCTCGTTCAAGATTCTGCTTGACGAATGAAGCCCCTATTGGAAAGGCTTCGCTTTTTGGCAAAATGCTCTTTACGTAAAGACTAAGTTAATTACGTATGGCCTGGCTATGGCCAAGGGTTCTTGCAACCTTGATGGATGCAAAGTACGCACAACGGTGCGCATCCATTTCCCGAATTAAGCGTGGCGATTTCCTACCAAAGAGGGGAGATGCCGCTGAAATGGATAAAAGAAACGCACGCTTTCTCCGTAAAAGAGAGGAAGTGCTGCTGAAATTTCTGAAGAAGCTAAGAATAGCTCAGAAAGAACGTAGCAGGATACTCTGACATATAGCAGAGTGCTACCCAGTTCATGGTTTGCCCTATACAACGTAGAAGGGTTCGTCGCACCACTGCCGGTAGAGCAGGGGAGGTGCTGACGAAATGGTTGGCAGAAGAGCTGCCGGAACCAATGGAACGGCATAATGATGTCCGTTGATGGAACGATGCCAGATCGGCTCGTATCCTTGTGCCTGCAAGGGCTCCTTGCTCGTAAGGGCCGCTGAGCCGGAGTAGAGGTTGCGCCTTGGCTAGGTTTGGACTCGTTGCGTAAAAATACGCTGAGTAGCCGATCTATTTAGATCGAGTCATATGCATGCTCATTGAGAACGGTTACACAACCAGACTCGTAAAGGCCGAAGAGCCAGAGTGTGTTGTTTCCACCCAAAGAGGTGTGATGCTCGTGGTGGCCGAAGTGCCAAAGAGCGGTGTTCTGCATGCATATGAATAAGACTTAAGGTCGCACATACCCCGCGGTTGAAGATCGTGTTAGGGGTACCCCCTCAGTAATGACTGTGTTGGGGAAGACTGAATGGGGTCGAATACATACTCCCGTAGTGCTGAAAGCACGGGCTGCCTAAATGGCATGCAGATTCTGTCCAAGTAATTGTAAGACTGGCAGACCCCTTCAGGAATTATGTTCACTGTGGAATGACAGTGATGGTACAACCTTGAGTGACATGTATTTTACTTTGGACCTGATAGAGTCCACGATAGCATCAGTCACTCATGGGTTTTGGGGTCGTGGTTATCCTTAAGATCTAAGGATTGAACCCAACTACTGCAAGTAGAGGATGCATCCGAATATGGGCCTAGTAGGATTCTCCCAGTTGAAACACACTGCCCTACTATGGATAGGGTCAACAGGCCTCTGGGGTATCTAAAATACATAGAATAATCAACCCCCAGAACGTCGCGTTGATGCCCGGACAATAGCTCTACCTGCGTACCAAAGGCGGGAGCGGTTAATTATCAAACAATGCATTAGTTCTAGGTACAGCGATGCTTTGAATGTATGAGTGGATGACGTGTTGAGTCAGTCCTGCATAACCTTTGTGAAGGTGTCATGTTCGGTATACTACTGGACCGACTGGGCAAAGACCCGTGTTGTATCCGCACGACTAAGCGAAGCTCGAGGAGTTGTCCTTAGATGCGTGGGATACGGATGTGCCAAGTATGAAGACTTGAGCTAGACATCACTTTGAGACCTGGAAGAGGTCATGGCTAAGTCATGGAGACTTAAGCGGCTATTCAAATCACAGCCCTGAAAAGGCTTGCTCTAAGTCATGAAGACTTGAGCGGATGTTCAACTCATAGCCCTGAGGAGGCTCCTGCGATATACGCTAAGTCTTGGAGGCTTGAGCGTCGTTATTGCGCATTGCGACCCTGAGTGGTCATTATTGTATTTGAGTTGAATGGATGTATGACTGCATGCTTACCAGACCATCAGTGGTTCTGACCCCGTTTTATGGGGATTTCAGGTGTTGAACCTGCGTGGCGATATGCGGAGCAAGGCGGCATCGAGTTCCAGGGTTTCTCTAGACAGATTTTGTACTGCTTCCTTTTATTGAACCTATATTGCTTTTCTAAGCAGTAGTGTTGTAATAAACATGTGGTTTTCGATAAAATGGAACACTTTGGTGGTCAATGAGTTGCTTGGCCACATACCTGCAACGTGCTCGGAGCTTTCTAAAACTGACGACTCATTATCGTCTTATTCCGCTGCTAAAAGCTTTTCTAAGTTCCGCTGCAAAGAAAAAAAAAATTTTTCATGAAAATTTTAACTTAGCTTTGTTTTGGAAATCCGGGGCGTTACATCATGCCTTTTTGCTTTGCTTAAGAAATTATCTAAGAATTTATCCAAAGTCTAAATACACAAAGAATCACACTTGTGCAAATGCAATGATGTATGTTCTTTTGAAAAATGTTTTGAAAATTTCCAAGTGTTCTGAGATAAATCTGATAATAGGGTGAAAAAATAGTTTTTAACTTTAGAACTTAAAATTTAAAGTTCTAAGTTTTTGGAATGATCAGAGTTTGGGAAAATAAATCTGGATTTTGAAAGGAATGATTTTGAAGTTGAGATAAAGGGAGAAAAAAGAAAATTTCAAAGTCATAAATGGACTTTGAATTTAGAATTTTGAACCTGAATGAATGTCTGAAATGGAGTTGAACTCTGGCTTTGAAGTTTTGAAATCAGAATGAGATTTGGAAAATCTAAATAGAATTGAGAAATGGGATTGACTTGAAAGTTGGATTTCAAGATGGAATTTGAATCCAAAGTCTGGATTCTAAATAGATTTGAGATTCAAGATGAAATTGAATTCTGGATTTAGAATCCTAAGTAGGAGTTGAATCTGAAATCTGAGATCTAATGATAGAGTTGAATTCTGAATTTTAAATGAAATTGGATCCAAGATTTGGAATCCAAGATTTGGAATCCAAGATGGAATTTGGATCTGAAGTCTGAGATCCAAGGTGGAATTGGATTCTGGGTCCTAAATGGAGGTTGGATCTGAAGTCTGAGATCCAAGGTGAAGTTGGGTCCGAAATTTGGGATGGAATTTGGATATGAAATCTAAGATCCAAGATAGAATTAAATTCTGGATCCTAAATGGATTTTGGATCTGAAATTTGAGATCCAAGATGGAATTGGATTCTGGATCCTAAATGGAATTTGGATCTGTAATATGAGATCCAAGATGGAATTGGATTCTGGATCCTATACTGGATTTTGGATCTGAAGTCTGAGATCCAAGGTGAAGTTGGATTCTGGATCCTAAAATGGATTTTGGATCTGGAGTCTAAGATCCGAGAGGGAATTGGGTTCTAGATCCTAAAATGGAATTTGGACCTGAAATCTGAGATCCAAAAAGTGGAGGTTTATACTTGGAAATCTAGATCCAAGTTGGGATGAGGATTCTAACTTTGGATTTGGATTCTGAAAAGTCCAAATAGGACTTTCAAAGATGGATCTGCGTTTTTGAAAACCCGGATTTGAATTTTTTTAAGAAGAGTCAAGTTTTGGGATTCAGAATCAATCTCAAATTTTAAACCTAATTTGAAATCAGGAGATGACTCAGAGTTTTCAAAGTTTTAAATTGAACTTTGAAAGATGGAATTTTGAAATATCTGAATTGAATTTGAATTTGAATCTTGAATTTGAATCTTGGAATTTCAAACTTGATTTGAGAATTGAATCACACATGAATTTCAAAATTGGATTTTTGAATTTGAAGCTTGAATTTGGAATTGAGAGAATGAATCAAAGTCAAATTAAACTTTGACTTTGATTTCAAAGTGAAATTTTGGACTTTAAAGATGAGATAGAATTGATGAAATTGAAATATAAATTGAATAAAAGATATTCACAATCACTTGGGTTTTTAAAAGGGGAATTTTGAAAACATGATGCAATTCTATCCTAAATGATGAATGAATTTAAATAACTTTGAAATTGGAATTTGAAAAGCATATTTCATTCTTTAAATGAATTAAAAATGAGGTAAAAGACATAATACATCCCTGACTATGGTCATTGAATGTATTATATAATAACCACATTTAAATTCAAGTGAAGAATCAAACATATTTTGGTGCTTTTATAGAGTTTAAAATGAAATTGATTCTCAATATATCCTGACTATGGCCATTAATATATATATTGAATCAATTTTAAAGTTAAACTCTGATAAAAGATGAAAAATATTTGAAGAAAATATGATGAATTTTGAAAAGGATCCAGTGTGGATCAAATGTTATTTTATAAAAGATAAAAATCCTAAGTTTTGTTTACATCCTGACTATGGCCGCCATTGATGTAAATCATCAACTTAGGATGAATTACCTCTTACAAAATGGTGCACATGCCATTCGTGTTTCACCATTGTGAGAGTTTGAGAAATAAAGGCAAAAGCATGAAAAACAAGCAATTTATGACATTTACAATGCTCATTCATTCTATCTAAAACAGGAAATGTAAATTCTTATTAAGATCTAACTATTACAATGCATAAAATTCGAATTTACAACTCCGAGTAATGATGTTTTCCACATATTTCCTACAAAACACTTGATTAATATGAAAAATAGAAAAAAATTGCACATATCACATGGAGATCAATGGTAAAATGCTCACATGTCAAGATATATATGATGAAAAAGATGGAAAATGATATGCATACCTATATATATACATGAGAGCTTATACATGTACTTACATATATATATATATATATATATATATATATATATATATATATATATATATATATATATATATATATATATCATGCACTTAGTATAGATAGATGAGAATGAAGGCTAATGAAGGGATTGTTGTGCAAATGAAGGGATCCGGGTAACTCATTGAGTTGTTTGTAAAAGAAAATTTACAGCAGTTTCTGTGAACCCCTGTACACCTATCATGGTCATAGGTGAGATTGTGAGGTGATAAAATCAGATTGTGGCAGATACAAGACAGCAATTAGCGAGGAAATGAGGAGTGCACCAGTGCCGTGAAAGGCATGGCAGTTGGAGATGAGTGCTGGGTGATCACATATTGGTTATGGTGAAAGTGTAAAAAAAAAAAAAGACAGGGTGGCTGAAGGTAACAACACAGGGTGTGTTGAGAGTGGGTTATATGTGTTGCTGTGGAGGAATCTCATAGGGAATGTCTGATAGAAGGTGCAAAAAAAAATCCATTTCTATATCCTGCTGGCGTGTCCACTCAAACTGATTTTTGATGTTTACCTCTTTCAATATATCAAGTAAAATTATATCAAGCAAACTGTAACCAGTTCATGAGGGCTCTGCCTCTCATGTTGACACACAATATGAATCGTGCCAACTATGAAAGGAACAAGTCTCATGGTTTCCCAAGCTGGTAGAGTGGGTTGGTAGAGATCACACAGAAGAATGGGAAGGCCACTGCATGCCTTGGAGTTGCTATGCTATCAAAGCATAGGAGGTGCCAACAGGAATGGAAGTGCCGAGATTTTTAGCATACATTCTGTGAGATATCAAAGGAAGGAGGGAGGGTGTAAGATGTTTAGTACCTAAATGCAAGGCATGAAAATGCCAGTAAATGAAGGGTGATATTGAAGGGTGTTGTGCTAGGTACATAAATGCAGGTTGTGGCTAAGTGAAAAGTGGTAGTGTATGATTTTGTGAGAAGAAGCTAAGATGCTCGAGGATGCCACCAGGTATTCTTCATTACAGTAGGTGACCAACTGAAATCACAATAGTGTACACACACTATTGTGCAAAAAATGAAATTGCATAAAACATTACTGAAGGTGACAGCGTGGGTACATGTGCTGCTGTAGAAAGACTAGATGCTAAAAAAAAAAAACTGTGGAGTATGCACACAGTGGGTGTGCATACCATGGGATGTTTAATATAACTGGAAGTAATGTGTAGGGGGTTTGAGTCACTGTGGGGCTAAGGAAGGTATGACTATGCAAGTGTATATAGTGTTTGCAATAGTAGGAGAAAAATAAGGTGTTGGAGAAGGGATTTTGGTAAGGGATCACAACAGTCCCAGAGATGTCTAGGTAATGTGTGGTATAGTATACGGGTGTGAGACAAGCAGTGTGTGCCAGGGAGTATGGATAAGTGGTGTACAGCAGTGAGAAATGTTACAGCGATAGCAAATGTAAATGACACCATTGTGAAGAATATGTGAGTGAGAATGACGATGCACAAATAGAATAGATACTGTAATGGCAATTACAGAAGCTGTTGTCATGATTGTTGTGGTTGGTTCTTTTGATCATCTCTTTAACACCCTTCTGGGTCACTGCTATTCTCAGATTGCAGCTCTTGGAGCGAGGCATTGAGTTAGCTTTCTCCCCATAATTCTGCATGCTTTTCCAGTTCTTCTTTTCTTTGATCAGAATTGTTGAATCGACATTACCTGGGACCACTGTCTTTTTCTGTTCTACATCAATAGTGGTCGTATAAACCCCATCCACAGCATCCTTTTTTTTTACCCATTTATTGTAAACATCACTTAGGCATACATTCCTGTTTCATCAAGAGTTCAATATCTTCTTCTTCATACAAAAGAAAGAGACTATAAATCATAGAAACAGAAGAATGAATTGACTTTGTTTTCTTTATTTTTTTTAGTAATGGCAAGAGTATCACTAGGGATTCGGCTGCAGTGGAAAATTTATGAATCTTAACCTGAAAGGGGCTTTAGTAATGCTCATAGAATTATCACAAGATAACTACTACCTATGAGATAATATAAGAGTGAAGGTTATATTCTTGACTAAAGAACCAATGACTTAAACAGGAAACAGTAAGAATGATAGATCAGATGTCACTTAAAATGAGAGATAAATTGCAATCGAATAATCAAAAGAAAAAAAGAAAGAAACAAATATAGATACAGGGGAATGAAGTACCTGTAGGGGTTAGTTCTGCCAAAAATGAAAGCACAGGGGACATATAACGAGAACCTGATGAATAGGATAGTCGTTCATGATGAAAAACATAACCAAAGTATCATAAAAAAATGAAATGCCATAGACTGCTGTTGAAGTAAAACATCAACCAATATCTGAAATAAAACAGAGAATTAAAAACAAAGTGAGAGGGGATGGGATCTAATGCGAGAAAAGGGGATCATAACTGTCAAAGCCGACAGTTGATTCAGACGAAAATTTAAATTTCAGCAGGGGATCAGAATAAAAAAAAGGAATTCGTTGCAAATTGAAAATCAAGATAAACTTGAGAGAAGAGAAAGAAATCATAAAGAGGAAATCACATATAAATAGATGATGCAAACAAAATTTGAAAATCAGATGTAAACATATACTTGATCGGGAAACCAAAGAAATACGATAGATACTTAAGAATTGTTGGAATGATTATTCCATTGATTTTGCACGCAGGTGGGTCGGTTTTGCTATATGCATACCGATCCCCACCTATTGTGCCTTTAAATGCAAATAAAAAGAAAATAAATACATAATAGTAAGGAAGATCGAACCAGAAAATGCTGGAAAATAAAATAACAAAGTATTTGTAGAAAATAGGAAGAGAAAGTTGGGCAATTACTTACTTGTAATTGCAAAGTTTTGGGTGAAAGAGGAGTTCGGTCGCAAAATTCTGTTCAAACCAAATGAGGAAGAAGGTTAGACTACTTCTATCTATTGCAGGGTTTTCTTCGCTCGATCAAGGGTGAGAAGAAGGAGAACGACTGATGTTCCTTACCCTTTTTAGGATCCTAAAGAGGGAAGGGTCTTCAATGGTTTGTAGAGGAAATGCCAGAGGGATGAAGCCAGAAAGAGGGGATCGTTTGCTGATGGATGGAAGGGAAATGGATGCTGCTAATCGATATTGCAATGTTGGTAGGTTGTCATGGATGAAGTTGATGGGATTGTGGATGCCAGAGAAGGAAAAATGAGTCCTCAATGCCTTGTTACTTCAAAGAGGATGGATAGAAAAGGGAGCCCGATCACCCCATGCCCTCCAGAAGCTCAGAGGATTCCTCTTAAAGGGGAAGTAGAGGATTCGAGAGAGGGTTCGTTGTGGATGAAAGGAGGAGAACGAAGGAGGTGGTTCGAGATCAGCGATGGAGATAGGAGAGAGAAATGCGCGTAAGGGGTCCGTTGGAATTTTTTCTTTTTTCCAAAAAGAGGATTCCCCTTTTAAGAAAATTTTTGTAAAATGGTTAAAAAGTGAGGTTTTTAGAAAAATTAATTTAAAAAGTTTCAAAACCATTTGTTTTCCTGGTAATTTTTCCATTTTTTTTGTTTTTTGTGTTATTTTTCCATTTTTTGGTATTTTTAGAATAAAATCCTAAGATTTGCGAGGAAATAAAGATTTAAAACTGATTTTTTGTATTTTTGCAAAATATTTACAAAAGAGAGTTTTTTTAGAATTCAGAGCTATTTTGGGAAAATTTCTTAAAAAAAATGGGTTTGTGTCTGGTTTTTTAGGAAATATCCGAGGTTTAAGACCTCGAATTGAGAAATACAAAGTTGTGGATCCAACAAAGCGCTGGATGAACTGCCTAAGCCATTCAAAACCATTTTTGGGTATTTTTGTAATTTTACTTTGGAAATCGGACAACGAGGCTCAGATTTGGATTTAAAACACTGGGTTTGGATCCAAAATCGAATCAGATATATCCACATGGAAGTTAATTCAGAAAATTTGAAGGATAACTCAAATTTAGTTTTGAAATTGCTTTGATTTTCTCAGAAAATGGGCCAGGGGCAAAAAGGTTATTTTTATAAGACTTTGAAAAATTTGGGGTGTTTACAGTCAACCCAAGCCCGTTCATTTAGATATAACAACAAAAAGCCATTAGCCACTTCTCGATACAGATTCTTGATCGAAAACCTTCATAAAGAAGAAATCGTGTGGGACTACTTCGACCATCAGGAGTCACCCCCTGGATGCACTTATGCGTATGACAAGCGATTCAAGTTGCTAAGACATTTCTTCTATGTTTATTACCAGCCAGAGTGATGTGTCAGACAGTTCTCACAGAGACAAAAGCACATTGAAGCTCGATTATTGTCAGGCATTGTGCCAGAGTTTGATCTGAAGTCGGCTGAGTGGTCCTGCAGGTCTTTGACTAAGCGACTTATCTCACTCAACTGCAGTTGGATATGATTGACAGTTAACTGGTCCTTGGGCTTATTGATAGATTCAGGCTCTAGGATCTAATTCTTGAAGACTTGAGGAGTTGGCAGAAATGCTTCTGGTTTTTCATCAAAGATTTCATCTGCGGAGTCTGCCTCCTCTAAAGTATCTTCATACTGGGCCTTTTTCTTGGCAAGAATCTCTCTGAAGGTTGCTTCAGCCTGCTCAGATATCATTTTGGTTATTATTTTCTTAAACATTTTGTACATCACTGGATTGATATCATCATCATCTGACTGATTCTGCCCTCTAGCAGACCTTGGGGAGTTCATTTCTTCTACATTACTGTACTGTGGTAGAATTGTATTCCTTCCGAACCTTGTCTGAACCATGTTACAATGCCAATGCTTCTTATGCAGAACAGAGGAGATGGTTTAAATTGAAGAAATTTTGGAATAAATAGAGATGATGAAGGAGATATTTGAGAATCAGGTTGACAATTTTCCGTTGAAATGATCGGGGGATTTACTACAAAATATGAAGAAAATAAGTTGAAGAGTTTTGAAAAATAGAAAACAGGATTAAAAATATAGGGATCAAGATTCAGGAGAAAAGGAAATAGGAAAAATACACAATTGTTTTGAGAAAAATAGCAGGCAAGATCAAAATAAGGTTGAAAATTTGAGATCCAGAAGAAGGAAAGAAAAAAAATCACCTAAAGCTTTGGAAAACATAGGAGAATTTAGAAAAGAATTTCAAGGGTTTTAGAAAAATTGATATGAAGAAATAAAGAAATAAGAAAATATACACCTGGATTTTTGAAAATAGGGAGGAAATTTTGAAAGGAATATCCACGGTTTGAGAAGAATTATTCTGAAAAATGTAAGAAAATATAAGAAATAATCAAGCATCACAGAATCAAAGCTGTACAAAAAAAGATGCATAAAAAACACTCTCTAAAAGCCGACTTTAGATGCAAAAAGTTTTGAAATAGTTGTAGGGCCCTCATCTTAACTCTAAGGTTTTATATCATCTGAATTCAATCAAGATATGTCGATATACTCAAGCTGAAGCTCGAAATACGTAGCATAAGAAATATCTCTGGTTCTAAGGTAATGGTTTTTCAACAGCCTTGTGTGCCTACCGATATACTTTGGACTATGGCCCTTAGTACGTGGCAGGGGGTGTATTAGCTCAAATAGGTAGCCCAGTTGTGAGGCTTTTTCCTGAACTATGGTTTAGTGAGAAAGCCCAACAACGTGAAGACCAGAAAAATATAGGTGAGGATGCTTTTTGAAATATGATCAACATGCAAGAAATCAGATGTCTCTAATGCAAAGTCCTAAATAGATAAAATTCTGAAAACCATGAAGAAGCACAGACTTGCATACATTGTTTGCATTCAATCCCTAGATTGAGGAGAGTTATATTTCAAAGATAAGTCTAAGTGAACATGAATAAATCTCCACAATTTGGTCCTAAAAAAACATACTTAAACCTATATGCATCATGTCAGCTGGTTAAGAGTCTAGGCTCCTAAGTTTGCATTAAAATGAAGCTGACATTTATGAATAATGATTTAGAAAAATTTAAATAAGGCAAAGGCATTAATCCAGTCAGACGAAGACGAGTCCCATCACAGTCGCCAAAATTGTGATCATTGCAAAAATTTTCCTCTTCATCCTTTTTAGGGACAAAGAGAAAACTTCTTACAAGGTCGCACTTGACCTTTGAAAAAAGATTTTGAAATTTTACTTGTCTCCGTTTTAAAAAAATTGCGTGAAAATGGAGAGACGGTATTCGCTCATCGGTACGAGATTCAATTGTTCCTAGCGCCTTTACCAAGGGTAATCAAACCAAGGATCGAATTTATGCTTTTATCTTGTTCAAATTTTGTCTAATAAATTATTCTAAGTCCTAAGTGCACATAGAATCAGGCTTGTGCTATGATTTTGGATTTAAAAGATATGTATGCTTTTAGAAATGCTTCGAAGATTTGAAATTTACCAAGTGATTTTTGGAATGGATTTGAAAATATATTTTAGGAAATAGGAGAGTTGAACTTGAAATTGAAATATTGAAATTGAGTTTGAATTGAGAAATTCAAAATTGATTTAAATGAAAAAACATGAAATTGAATTGAGTTTGAGTTTGAATTTAATTTTGAAATGGAATTTGAAGTTGGATTTTTGAATTCAGAATGATAAAATGAATTTGAAGGTTTCAAAATTGAATTCAAAGTCAAGTTTCAAATTTCGAGATCTGGGTTGATTGAAAATCGAATTTAGAGATGATTTTGAATTGAAATTTGAACTTCGAAATCGAATTTTGAAATTGAATTCAAAATTTAAAGTTGAAATTGAAAATCAGAAGTTAAAATTGAATTTAGAAGTTAAAAGATTGAATTCCAAACTTAAAATTGAAGAATTAAAGATTGAAATTGAAAATGTAATTGAATTGAAAGAATTAATTTGAAAATTAGGAATTGAAATTGAGAATGAAATTAGAAAAAAATAACTTTGAAATAAAAATTGTTTTTGAAAATTATTTCAAAATTCACTTGGAAATTTGAAAATAACTTGAATAATTTGAGAGATAATGATGCAATTCTATCTTAAATGATGAATGCATTTAAAAGAAATTATTTGAAATTGGAATTAAAATCAAATTTCATGCTTTTATAGAATTAAAACAAGATTAAATTATCACATATTCATGACTATGGTCATAAATATATTTTAATGTAATCTTTATTTGAATTCTAATAAAGAATGAAATAAATTTTGTGTCTTTATAGGATTAAAACAAGATTAAATTTCCATATACTCATGACTATGGTCACAAATATACTTAGAATTAATCTTTATTTTGAATCCTAATAAAGGAAGAAAATAAAATTTTAGAAAATCTGATGATTTTTTAAAATGACTTAAGAGTGTAAGTCAATTTTTATTTAATAAAAAATAATAATTCTAAGTATTATTCATATTTCGACTATGGCCGTAAATACAAACTTTACTTAGTTTTATTTATCCTCTACTAAATGGTTCACATGTCATTAGTGTTTCACCGTAGTGTTATTGAAAAATAAAAATAAAAATAAAAATGCATCATATTAATTATGAGAGATGAAAATTAAACTATATGCTCATCCATTCTAAACTAAGCATAAAGTAGACTTTTCATTAATTGAATTATTACAACCCTTTAATGATTTACAATAATTAGAAATAGAAAAATAGAAAATCCTGCAAAATAAGTAAACTTATTAGAAATCAAATGTATGCTTATGGATTTTTCCTTAATTATTGAAAAATTAAAGAACATAGTCAAAATTAGCCTTTTATGCCTCAACGATAAAAAGAAAATTAACAAAATAAATGCATATGATGCATGATTTTATAAAAGCATTTTGAAAATACATTTTGGAGTTTTTGAAATTGAGTTTTTGAAATTGAGTTTTTGAAATATGGAAATTCATTTTAAAATTTCAATTGAAATGGATTTAACTTTGAAATTGAAAATTTTGTTGAATTGTTTTGAAATTTGCTGAAATAAAAGGAAAATAAACTCCAAATTTTTGTTAAAATGAAACTAAGGCATTCTAACTTAATGAAAAACATTTCTACTTTATGAACTATATGAATTATTTTAAAAAAAATGAATTTAAAGTTGTTAAAATGACAATTTAACTTCATTTTAACAAAGAAAATGCTTTTTATAAAAATCGGTTTTGAAAAATGCAATGAATGAATGGGCCAATGACCTTAAAAATTTATATAAAATGATATGCAGATTCTTAACAACTTATGGATGTTGTAGAATTGAAAATCTTAAGCAATCATTTGAGGAAAACTGGAATTAGGGTCCTTTTATCCAGATAAAAGTGGATTTTGCAGAATTTCTGATTTGCAAGTGAACCTGTCAGAGCACTTTGAGTAGATGGAAGCCTTAAATAACTTAATTTTGGCTCAAAATGAATCCATAGATTCACAACATAACAAACAAGCATTTACTTTTTACAGAATTTCAAAATTATTCTTGAAATTTGAGTAATAATCAAAACAGCAGAGCATTAATTTTAGAAACAGGAAATTGGATTTAACAGATAGGTTTCAGTAAATTGGGTGTTATAGAGGCTAGACCAACTCAAATTCTCCCACATATATGGGATAAGTTGCTTAATTTAATTAAGAAACTAACCCAATTTACAAAAATAGAAAATCAATCCTGGTTAGAAAATGGTGACTTCAGAAAGTCATTGTTCTATCTTAGGGAATGAACCTGTTACAGAACCTGAGGTTCTGTGACCAGTTTTGTTTTTTAGCAGAATTAAAATATCAAATAAAAATAAAAATTAATAAAAATTAACAGGAATAAACTAGATACATATAGGAAAAAGTCCTTATTTACATATTTTGAAAATGATCTCCCGTTGGGGAGATATGATTCTGGCAAAATGGACTAAAACCTGTGCAACTCAATTAATGCAAAATGATAGGGGTATGGTTTTTAATCAAAATGGGGCATAAAATGACTATAAAAATTACTAAACATTATAAAAAATAAACTAGATTCAATTATAAAGACACCACTTTTTACAGATCAAAAATATGATCTTTGGTTAGAGAGATACACCCCCAGCAAGTTAGTCCCGATTTGGGTAGCGATTTATGCAAATCGCACAACGATTTTAATAATAAATCACAATAGTGATTTGAACTATAAATCATAATAGTGATTTACTGAAGACACTGTAAATTGAAATAGTGATTTACTAAAGAAATTTGTAAATCGCATAGCGATTTACTGAAAGATACTATAAATCGCAATAGTGATTTACTGAAGAACACTGTAAATCATACAATAATTTACTAAAATACAGGTTCTAGTATTTAATCAAAATAAAATAGCAATTGACCGTAGAAATTTTTGAAAATTGACAGAGATAAACCAGACATATAAACAAAGATAACTCTTCTTACAGAATTGAAAAATAACCTTCCATTGATGAGATATAACTCTGACAAAATCGATCAAAATCTGAGCCATCAAAATGACACTGAGCAACAAGGTTGTGGTTTTAGACCCAAAACAGGTATAAACAACATCATAGAAATTACTGAAATTTAACATGAAAAAACTAGATTCAATCCTGAAGGCACACTTATTTATGGATCAGAGAGATCATCTCTGGTTAGGGAGAAATCGCTTTGACAAGTCGGTCTTGATTTTGCTAAAATCCTGACGATACAGAATAATAGGTTCTAAATTCTTATTTTTAAAGTGGGACAAATGACCTCAGAATGATCTGATTTTTGGTGAAGATTCCAAAAACACATGCATGAAGTTGCATTAAAAAAATTAGATCAAAATGAACTCTGATTATATCTGAATTGATAGATCTAAAATGCACCAAAATTGAAAGTGTAATCTAAAGGCAATTGAACATGATAAAAGCAAATTGCACATGCATGGATGTTCAAACGTGAGATGTAATACCTTAAACCATGAATGAATGCATGGATGATAAAGAATTAAGACAGAAAATACATTAAAATAAAATAAAAATGACTGAGGCACAAATCTAACTTGCTATAGCCCATTTGAAGGAAGGATTTGATCTAAAAAGATCAAATCAGTTCGATTCTTTTGCCTCAATCAAAAATATGTTAAACACAGATTGAAATACAACAAATAAGAAAATGAAAACTCAAATTCTAATCCATTAATCATGCTATGACAAAAAATTTAAAGGAAATAGAAGAGGAGCACTCACCTTGGTTGAAGGGGTCTTAAAGAGAGGGCTGAAAGTTTCTCCAAATTGGTGTAAACCCCAAGCAAGAAGGAGAGAAAGTGAGAGAGACTCGTCGACTGCCCCTTCTTCTTCCTTTCTACCTCTTCTTCTTCTTCTTTTTCCTTCTTTTCCTTATTCTTTTCTCCTTCTTTTCCTCCATTGTTTCCTTCTTCTTTTACTCCTCCTTTTCCTCCTCCTTTTCTTTCTTCTTTTTGGAGGGCCTAGGGATAAGGGAGCCCAATAGGGGGGGCGACCATTCTTTAAAAATGTATTTTTTTTTTATGATTTTAAAAGGTTTTTTAAAAATATAAGTGAAATAAAAGATGAAAGAAAAAGGGAAATTTTGAAAATAACGGATATCAATTGGATCTGAGATCCAATTTAATTTTCAAAATCCAAATTGAGTTAAAACCCGGATCCAGATTGAATTTTGAAAAAAAGGAATTTTGCAAAGATATTGAATTTGGGTTTCAAATTCAAAAATTAATTTTGAATCGAGGATAAAATTGGATTTTGATTTTGAATCTGGATTCGTTTTGACACTTGAAACCCAGACTGAATTATAAATTGGATGCAGAGTATTTTCAAAAGACTTTTACAAAATGATGGATTTGAATTTGAAATTCAAGAATTGATTTTTAAAATTATGGTAAAAATTGAATTTTGAAAAGGATTTGGATCTGAGGTTTTCAATAAAAATCAGATCAGGATCTCGATAGAGGACCAAAATGAAGGAAATTGGTTCGAATTGGGTTCAAACCCTGGAAATGGATTTATAAGAAATGGTCTTTGAAGTAAAAAATCCAGGCTTATGATGGAATTTGGATTTGGATCAAACCTGAAAATAGATCTTGGATCTAAATCAGA
Source organism: Nuphar pumila (assembly GCF_984573655.1). NCBI lineage: Eukaryota > Viridiplantae > Streptophyta > Magnoliopsida > Nymphaeales > Nymphaeaceae > Nuphar > Nuphar pumila. The sequence goes on from NC_143249.1 coordinate 65,251,046, forward strand.
ACTTAAGAAATGAAATTGGATCTCAGATATCAGATGAACTCGAGATCAGGAATTGATTCAAATATACTTCTGAATGGATCAGAAATACAAAAGGGGGTTTGGCATCTACAGAAGGAGGTGTCCAAGACGGACTTTTAAAATTGAGGGTGTTTATAGATGCCCCTCTTTGTTGCTAAGCTGGTTGAAAGTCGAGCTTAGTAGCAAAGAAAGACACCAAATTTTACAAAATAACAAAAATGCCCCAGTTAGAAAATCTGGACTGGGTATGGAAGGATGAATGTTTAAATGATTTCCATGAATTGACGTTCAGGTTTTGCACCTTATCCTGAATGGCTTTGAGCAGGACAAAATCCTTTGAGAATGAAATGATTGGACGAAGGAAATGAGGAACTCATGATGGGACTTTTGGATGAAGATACCAAAATTGTGAAAAGAAGAGATTGGGATTAGAGAGAGGTCTCATGGCTGATAGAAAATAAGCTTTTTGAAAGATCCAGGTTTAGCCCTTGACCTAGATGGGACAAAAAATATCTCATCGGAATGAGGTTGAGGTTTAACCCTTAACCTGATCGGGGATGAAAATACCTCATGAAACGAGGCACAGGTACCATCCTTAACCGGAATGGATATGAAAATACCTCATGAGACGAGGCTCAGGGACAATTCTTATCTTGAATGGATATGAAAATACCTCGTGAGACGAGGCTCAGAGACAATCCTTATCCTGAATGGATATGAAAAAGATGGAATCTTTGAATGAAGAAACCATGATGGGACTTCTAAATTTTGCACAAAGAATCCGAAAGGGGTTGCAAAAGGTAGAATAAAAATGGGGGTTTTTTAAGCTTTGAAAAGGAGTTGATTGGGGTGTCTCATGACTGAGACTGAATAGCTTTTAAAAATGACCTTTTACAAGAAAAACAGGCTCAATCTTTGACCTTAAAATGAACTGTCTATGGCAGGATTGTGGGGACAAATTAGAAAATGTGCCGATCTGAGAACCTAGGCCCTCAAATCAAATAGAAGGGAAGGACCTTGAAAACTCTTGTTATCAAGTCCTAACGAGGGATAAAACAACACTAGAATATATTAAAATGGACATCAAGTTCTTGCTTCATGTCGGGATAGCCAGAAAATATTGCCAATAAGATAAAAATTATAGTTGATTAAAAAATGATTGAAACATGCACATTTGTGCAAAAATATTCCTTTTTTCTACCTAGAGTATTAACTCAAATTGGTCTAACTCCATAGAATCGAGAATCAAGAATCAAATTCAAATTTATTGATGTTGAGTTTCTTCAAGGAATCTATCCATTTTCTTGATATGAAAATAGAGGAAATATCCTTAGTTTTGTAAAAGCCAATGGATGAAATGATATTGATAAAAGGAATTTCACATAGATAAAGATGATTCTTGGCAGTTTTGGCAGTTTGATATATTGTGTTTACCCATGCTGATCTTTTTGCACTCTTTGAGACATAAAATTGAGCTCTCTTGGGATTTAGCGCGAATTTCATCGCATCAGCCTTCAGCTTGGTGATGTTTTGATTTTCCCTAGAAAGACATGTCACATACTCCTTCAACTTGGAGATAATTTGAATCTTCTTTTAGTCCCAGGAATTATATTAATGATGTTGTTTCTTTGATTGGAATCTCTTGATGATCTTTTGATATGTGAAAAGTAAACTCTCTTGGGATTTGGTGAGAATTTCATCATATCAACCTTCAACTTGGTGATGTTCTGACTTTTCCTGGAAGGACACGTTACAAGCTCTTTCAACTTGAAGATGATCTGAGTCTTCTTTAGTCCTAAGAATTAGATTGATAAAATAGTCTCTTGGATTGAAATCTCTTTATGATAACAGTGATCAAATATCTTTTAGGGATTGACAGGAGGTTCATCGCATCAACCTTCAACTTGGCGATGCTTTGAACTTTCTCTGGATGGACACGTCTCATACTCTTTCAACTTGGAGATGATCTGAGTCTTCCTCGGCCCGGGGGTCTAACTCACCCATCAGTCTTCAACTTGACGATGATTGAGAGATCCCTTTTGTGGATAGTTAATTTTAGCTTGAATGATTAAAGAGATTGAGTGTATTTTTTTTATCACCCAGGATATTTTTACTGCCTTATTACCAGAATAATGATCCTTAAGAATGTGCCATAGCTATAATCAATATCAAATCACTTATGGCTTTTCAACATTATTGAACTTTCCTCTGCCGGCCATATCGAGGATCTTTCTTTATCCTTTTGGCTGACCAACAGAAAAAGCTTAAATTTTTATTCTTTCTTTATAGAAGCTTTGTCCTTTTAGAGAGAATATTGAAGGTAGTTCAAGACAATTCTTTTGTGTAATGAAAATTTTTAATCAACAAATATCTTTGGAAGCATACCGGCAATATGTCTTGGAATCCTTTATAGAAGAATTGTTTGATGTCAGATTGATAAATCTGTGACTAACGTTTTTGGAAAATTGGGTGACCCGGAAGTCTGGAAAATAATTGGGTTAGGATTTTGATGAAAGATTGGATCACAAGGAATGGCTCAAAAGGGATTCATATTGGTTTCAAAGGAACAACATCCATTCCGTAAGAGCATTGGTCCTGTAGGAACAACATTGGTTCGCTAGGAATAACATCGGTTCACTTAAGAACAACATAGATTCACTAGAAACAACATCGGTTCAACTAAGAACATCATCGATTCGCTTGGAATAATATCAGTTCATTTAAGAACAACATTAGTTCAATTAAGAACAACATCGGTTCACTTAAGAACAACATAGTTAACTTAAGAACAACATCGATTCAATTAATAACAACATTGGTTCATTTAAGAACAACATAGGTTCTCGAGGAACAACATCGGTTCAACTAAAAATAACATTGGTTCACGAGGAACAACATCGGTTCACTTAAGAACAACATCGGTTCAATTAAGAACAACATCGGTTTACTTAAGAACAACATCAGTTTAATTAAGAACAACATCAGTTCACTTAAGAACAACATAAGTTTCCGAGGAACAACATCGGTTAAACTAAGAACAACATTGGTTCACGAGAAACAACATGGGTTCACTTAAGAACAACATAGGTTCACTAGGAATAACATAAGTTCAACTAAGAACAACATTGGTTCACAAGGAACAACATCGGTTCACTTAAGAACAATATAGGTTCACGAGAAACAACATAGGTTCACTTAAGAACAATATTGGTTCATGAGGAACAACATCGGTTCACTTAAGAACAACATCGGTTCATGAAGAACAACATCGGTTCACTTAAGAACAACATAGGTTCACTAGGAACAACATAGGTTCACTTAAGAACAACATTGGTTCACGAGGAACATTGGTTCACTTAATAACAACATAGGTTCACTAGGAACAACATAGGTTCACTTAAGAACAACATTGGTTCACGAGGAACAACATCGGTTTACTTAAGAACAACATCGGTTCACGAGGAACATCGATTCAACTAAGAATAACATTGGTTCACGAGGAACAACATCGATTCACTTAAGAACAACATAGGTTCACGAGGAATAACAATTTTGAGGAAAAGAATCAATATGAGGACTGGTTTTAAAAATGAGTTTGATCTAAGATCGATATTTTTTGAAAAAAATGGCCTATTCGAGGACAGGGTTTTAACTTGTAAGCTAAATTTGGCGAAATATTGGTGCTCTGAAGATTTTTTATGATTGTGATGATAATTTTATGAAAAATTCTTGGCTTCGGAAGATTCACAATTTGAATGAACCATTATAAAAAATTGCATTGCTTCTATGAATGGTCTCAGGATTATCCCTTATCCTAAATGGGAACTTGATAAAATTGAAAAATTGATGAAGATTGATAGAGATTGATAAAAACTAATGAAAATTGATAAAGATTGACGAAAATTTGTTGGAAGATTGATGAAAAAAATTATTGACAAAAGATTTTCTTGGATCCTGCCTGCATATGGAATCTTTGAAGTAGAATGATTTTTTATAAAAGACCAACCCAAAAGTTGAATTTGCATCAAGGAAAGTGAAGAGGTTATTCTCAGTGAAAGCCTCAAAATGTTAAAGCTAGAGGCAGCGCCAGAGACAAAGCATACCACCGCGATGGTCCGATGGCAAGGACCATATTTTTTTAAGATCGGGGGTCGTCTTAACTATAACACCCTCAGAGATCATCCTTTATTTCCATAATTCATAAAAGCTAAGAAAGGATTTGACCTCCTACTGAAGCATGGTTATCAGCCTTTCAAAGGCTTGGGCAAGAACGGAGACAGTTGACTAGAGCCAATAATCCCTGACCATCACCCACGTGGAGCAGGATTGGGATTCACGGGCAAGAGATCTCATAAGAATACTGTTTTCGTCAAGGAGATCCATTAAAAGCATCTGTCATCATTCCTTTTTTACTTCATTTCTTTGATTTCTGCATTTTGTAGGGACGATGTCCCATTTCTTTTCATTACCTTTAATATTATCATTTCATTCAAGTCTTCAATAAAGATATCAATTTTCTTGTCTGTCTAGATGCCATCTTTCTCTACAATTGTTTTTTAAATTCGTTGTTATTTTCTCCATTTTGTGCAACCTGTTTTATAATGTGCAAATTTCTCTAAATACTACTCTTTTCCCAAAATTTCAGAATGTCTTCTGAGTCAATAAGAAAACTCGTCGTCAATCCATCAATCATGTTGAAGCCCGTAAAGATCTATCGAGTTCAGGCAAGAACAAAGGACAGTATGACAATGAAGCCGCCAAAAGAACTCATAGAATTTGATTCATCTCTTCAAGATTTGCCAGAATTCACAACGATTTAGAAGCAAGACAAGCCATCATCCTTGGCTCAGGATCCAACTAAAGACATCAATATTGGTTCAGAGGACAATCCAAAGATTCTCAAGATCGGTACCAGTCTGAGCAGAGATGAAAAAGAAAGACTCATCGATTTTCTCAAGCAATATCAAGAGGTGTTCGCATGGACTTACAAGGATATGCCAGGTTTAGACCCCAAATTGGTTGAGCATCGCCTCGTTTTGAAGCCGGATGTCAAACCAGTTAAGCAGAAGTTGAGGAAGATGGATCCTCGAATCGAGCAACAAGTTAAAGAAGGGCTCGAGGACTTACTCAAAGCCGGATTTATTCAAGCAATAGATTATCCAGATTGGCAATCAAATATTGTGGCAACTCTAAAAAAAATGGCAAAGTTCAAATTTGTATCGACTTTCATGATTTCAACAAAGCTACTCCAAAGGATGACTATCTGCTCCCCAACATTGATCTCCTGATCGATAGTATGACTGGTCATGCCATGTTCTCTTTTATGGATGGATATTCCAGATATAATCAAATCAAGTTGGCTGCTTGTGACTAGTCTAAGACATCCTTCACTACGCCACGGGGCACTTTCTGTTACACAGTCATGCCATTTGGGCATAAGAACGCCAAGGTAACCTATCAGCGTGCAATGGCCCTCATCTTTCATGACTAGATGCACAAGATTATGGATGCATATGTCGATGATATCCTAGTCAAGTCCAAGGAAGAAGAAGATCGTATTGAAGCTCTTGGCCAAGTCGTTAAGCAACTCATTTTATTCAAGTTGAGACTCAATCCTCAGAAATATATTTTGGGGTAGAGTCAGGCAAGTTACTTGGTTTCATGGGCAGCAAAAGGGGGATAGAAGTAGATCTCGCTAAGGCAAAGGCTATCATTTATATGCCACCTCCAACCAATCTCAAAGAGTTGCGTAGTCTTCAGGGACGTATGCAATCGATCCGACAATTTATATCTAATTTGGCCATGAGGTGTGAACCTTTCAATCATCTACTCAGAAAAAGAGTTAAGTTCGAATGGGGACCAGAGTGTCAGAAGTTGTTCGAACGCATCAAGAAATATCTCCTCAATCCTCCAGTTCTAAAGCCGCCAGAATTGGGAAAGCCTCTTTTGTTATATGTCTCAGTCAATCAAATCATTTGTGGCAGATTCTTGGCACAATATGAAGAAGGCAGTCAGGTATTGCATGCCATTTACTATATGTGCAAGACCTTCATTGATTATGAGAAGAAATATTCTCAGATAGAGAAGACATGCCTAGCATTGGTCTACATGTGTCAGAAACTAAGACATTACTTGTTACCATCAGAGGTCAAGATTCTATCAAAGCTTAATCCTCTCAAGTATATTCTTGAACAACCATTTTTTAGTGGGCAAATGGCCAAGTGACAAGTTCTGTTATTTACAATTTACAACACTAATTGAATTTAAATAAAGGAAGAAATATAGCTTTGAATGTTCCTACAAAACTAGAAAGCTTGTTAGTGAAGATATATTGGCTTTTCTAGATTTACCCAGTAATATCTAGAAATTACTGGATTTATCTAGATATAAGTTTTTTTCCATATTTTTCCTAATATAAATATAATAAAGAATAATGTAAAATTGAAAAAATAATAAAGATAAATAACTTTGAAATTCAGAATTTGGGAAAAATTGACAAAAATACCCCTGAAAACAAGACTATGGCCTTGAAATCAAGGTTTTTCAGAAAATATTTTGGTAAAACTTTAGATTTAGGGTTTAGAAAGACTCAAATCAAAGCTAAATCGAATATGCATTGTCCTAGTATGATTATAAATCTGAACAAACCCTAAAAATATAAACTTTTATAAAAAAAACTAAAAATATCACAAAAAACACGATTTTTCCAGTGCTTCAGGATCCTACGGGCAGCCTGTTTTGCAATTTAATCAATCCAAACATTAAATGAATTCAAAAATTAATAAAAATATACACATGACCTTATTATAAACCTAAAAGTAAGTTGGAATCATTAAAATCTATTTTTGACATTATTTAATTATGAAAATTACATAATAACCCTAAAATATGCATTTTTTATCCATAAGCACGTACCTGTCATAGTGTCAGACCCGAATTAGAGATCAAATCACTATGGAAATTCATAAAATTTTACAGAGGAATAATAGACAGAAAAAAAAAAGATTTTCTATTTTACAGATCAGAAAAATCATCTTCGGTTAGGGAGATATCGTTCTGGTAATCTGTGCTTGAATTTAACGAATATAAAATATACTAAAACAGGTGCTTTTAGTTTCGGGTACAGAGAAAAATAGCAAACTTCATTCAAAATTTCTAAATTTTTAGAAGTGAATATCATACACTTAGACAACAATTTTCTTTTTTACGGATCATCAATCGGATCTCCAGTTAAGGAGATACAATTGACAGAAGTCATCTTAGGGTTTAAAGGAAGCATAACGAGTTTTGAGAAGTCAATCCTACCTTACGATGAAGGAAAAATAATAGACAGAGACAAAAAATTATGAAAAAATTACAAAAAATAATATACATCAATACGAAGCTACTACAATTTACGGATTACCAATTGAACCTCGGATGACAGAAATATCACATCTACAAGTTACACCTAAATATCAATAGCAATTTTAAGAATCAGGAATCACGGTTCGACTTTGTATTTTTCTGACAGGGTTCCCAAACTCAAAACCACCTGATTTTTTTACAAGGAGTTACTAACAAATCCATGGACAAACATAAAAAAATTAGATATTTCTACCGAATATTTAAACATGAAATAGCATAATTTCTATAGACCTAAAATCAAAACATGCGAATATCCAATAAAACACTAAAAACTATGATTTAAACATGAGAAATAAAAAAAAAATACATAAATAGCATAACGAAATTTGATTTAATTATAAAATATATAAAATAAATACTAATATGATAGGAAAATAAAAAAAATATAGGAAATCCATGGTTGAATTTGATTTACCCTTTGAAAAGATGGATTTAGCCCATTTAACGGGCAAATCGCACCTTTCTTTGGTTAAGAACATAAAAAATGTATTTATAAACGATTCTAACGGATTAGAATTCTAGAAAACATCATCAAACAGGGTTAGATCATCTTCTTGGACCGATCTTGAGGTTCTTGGATGAAAATAATGCTCAAAATCCAATAATGGAGGGGCGACAATGGCTAGAATGTGAAATAAAATGAAGAAAAACTAAAAAAATGATAAGAAGAGGTAGAGAATCATACCTTTTATGTTGCAGCAATGGGGGAAGCAGCTGGGAGGAGAGAGAAACTCCAAGAAGAGGATGAGAGAGGAATGGGGGTCGACCCCCCCTATGGGCTCTTTAAATAGAAAATTTTAAAACCTAATTTAGGAAGGTTTCCTAATTGATTTGGATAGGCACATGTGAGGGGCAATTTTTTTGAAATTTTCTACCCTATATGAACTCTAGCTAACCAAATTAAAACCTAATTAGACTCCTAACTAACCTAAAAGACTCCAAATGTGGCGCCACCTAGTGTGGGCCCACATCGGGTTTTAAAACTATAATTTAAAACTTAGAAAAACAATAGTTAAAAACCAAAGTTAAAATAGATTTTCAAAAATTATTTTGACTCTTCTAAACCTCTAATCTAACTAGGACACTGACTAACCCTAGTCTAACCCTGACTTCTGCAAATGTGGCACCCCCCCTAGTGGGCCCTATTTAATTTTTCAAAAAACAATTTTAAAACTTGAAAATTGAGAAGTTTTTCAAAAGAGATTCAAAAGTAGACTTGAAATTGAAAGTTTTAAAATGACACAGAGTCCTGACTGGGTTAGAACTTCGGATATGGTGCCAACTAAGTGGGCCTTGCATCAGGGTTTTGAAAATTTTGAAATGAAGACTGAAAAAGGCTTTAAAAAGGAGTTAAAATCAACAGATGGAATTCAAAAGTTTTGAAAGTAGAGTTCTAAGCAGATTGAGACTCTGGACTAGAGTCCTGAACCAATTAGGACACTAGGATTTAAGTTTTTGAAAGCCAAATGGAGTTTTTAAAAGATTTAATCAGAACTGGTAAAAATAAGTCAGAAAATGCAGTCAGGGTTAGAGTCCTAACTCAACCGAAACTCTAAAATAAAGTCCTGAATCAATTGAAACTCTGCAAAATAGAATAATTTTCGAAAAACAAATGGAGAAAATTGAAATAGAGGTAGAAACAAGATTCAGAATAGAGTCCTGATAAGATTGGAACTCTGAAATAGAGTCCTGATCGGACTGAAACTCTAGATTTTGGGTGTTTTTTGAAAAACATATGAAAGAATTTGTGAAAACTATTGAAAATGAAAACAAGCAGTGAAATCAGAATAGAGTTCTGATCCAACTGGGACTCTGGGGATAGAGTCCTAATTTGACCAAGACTCTTAAAATTTTGGATTTTTGATAAAACAAAGGAGCAAATTTTGAAAAACAGGTGAAAATAAAGCAGAAATTGAAGTCTGGTTCAGAGTCCTGTTCTGACTAGGGCTCTGAGGAAGAGTCCTAATTCGATCAGGATTCTAAAAAAAAACTGATTTTCTAGAAATCAAATGATGAGATTTTAAAAAGATCTTTTGAAAACTAGTAAAAATGAAGTAAGAAAATGAACTCAGGATAGAGTCCTGGTTTGATTAGGACTCTAGGATAGAGTCCTGATTTGATTAGGACTTTGGAACAGAGTCCCAGAATTTTGAAATTGTGATAAAAGTTTAATAATTTTGGTTTCTAGAGAGATAAATGAAGAGATTTTTAAAAGATTCTCTCAAAATTGAGGTCAGGTTCAGAGTCCTTATCCAACTAGGACTCTTTGAATAGAGTCTTAATTCAACTAAAACTCTGAGTTTTTGACTTCTTTCGAAAGATTTTGAAGAGTTTGGTTGAAAACAAGTAAAAATAACAATGAAAGATAGAGTCCTAATCTGACTAAAACTCTGAAAAAGAATCCTAATCCAACTGAGACTCTAAGGTTTTGGCTATTTTGAAAGTCAGGTGAGAAGGTTTTCGAAAATAGGTGAAGAACAAGAGTAAAGAATGAAATCGGGATAGAATTTTGATTCAATTAGGACTCTTAAAAAGAGTCCTAATTCGACTAGGACTCTAGAATTTTGGCCAAAATGAAAGATTTTGAAAGATTTTTTTTAAAAACAAGTAAAAATAAAAGTAAAAAGCAGAGTTCTGATTCGACTGGGGCTCTGAAAAAAGCGTCCTGATCCAACTCGGACTCTGAGATTTGGGCCAAAATATCAGAAATAAACAGGGGATGAGATCACTTCTGATTTAAAATCAAAATAGAGTTTTGAAAAGGTTTAAAAAGATTAAAAGACAGAGTCCTGATCCAACTAGGACTCTGAAATTTTTAAAAAATTTGATAAATAAAGAAATCCAAAAGCGACACCACCTAAATGGGTCCCATCTGAGGATTGAAATCAGTTGAAATTGAGTTTAAAACAAATCCAGTTTGTTTTTATGAGGAAAATAAGATCCTAGGTGTTAACAAATGAAAAATGTCGATTCAAAACCCAAGTTTGTGACATTGATCTTGAAAGAAAAGTTTAAAATCGAATCTGGATTAAAAGATTTTGAAAACAAGAGTGCTGGATCTCGATAATGAAATGTAATGACATGAAATGCTATGAGATGATATGCCAAATGTATGCAGTGATATGCAATGACACATGAAATGTAAACCCTGAATGAGGGACTTGGAATCTCGAACCTCTGGCAGACACAAAGAATGTGGAGACTCTCATCTAAGGATGAGAACTGATTGTTGAAATTGAGCTAAAATAAGGATTGAAGTCCAAACTATTAACATTTGAAACAAAATTTGGGCTCTAAATAGCCCTGGCTCAGATGTCGATCAACTGGTTCCCTAAAGACAACAAAGAGTGGGTCCCAATGGCAGGAGGTAGGTGTTTGTAAATGAGAGTGAAAATTTGGGGTGTTTACACCAGGACATCGCTGATTAGCTAGCAGATTTTCCTTTGTCAGAAGATAAAAAGGTCGAGGATAATTTCCCTGATGAGCGCATTCATAATGTTCAGCAGTCTCCAGTTTGGAATTTATTCTTCGATGGTTCTAAGAACATGGTCGGCATAGGGATCAGGATCTTATTGATCACACCCAAGAAGTAGATGATCTCTTTCTCCCTTAAACTCGATTTTCAATGCACTCATAACATGGCCGAGTATGAAGCTTTGATACAAGGTCTAAGAATTCTGCAAGACTTCAATGTTAAGATAGCGCACGCTTTCGGTGACTCGTTGCTCGTCGTCAGCCAAGTCAAAGTTGAATGGCATATGAAAGGTCAGAAGCTACTTCCTTATCAGAAGATTGTTCTAGCTCTCATCGATAGCTTCAATGAATTCCAACTTTTTCATATCAAAAGAGAATTTAATCAAATAGCGGATGGTTTGGCCAGCCTAGGCTCCATTATGTCTTTCAAAGATGGGGAATCTTATCGCTCTTTTGAAATTGGCGGACACGATCAGCCTGCCTTCACCCCAGTTACGCAAATAAACCAGGCAGAGCAAAAGAAGACGCCTTGGTACCAAAATATCAAAAATTTTATTGAAACGGGTGAGCTTCCACTAGAATTGTCAAAGAGGGAGCAGAAAGCAATTCAACGTATGTATGCCCGATATTTTATTCTTGCCGATGTGCTTTATCGTCATGGATTCAGTGCAGAGTATTCTAGATGCTTGGACGAGGAAGAAGCCAAAGAAGTCATCCGAGAAGCGCATGAAGGTATTTGTGGTGGCCACATCGGTTATCAAACTCTTGTTAAGCAGATCATTCGAGCGTGATATTATTGGAAAACCATGCAACAAGACTGCTATCGTTTTGTGAATAAGTGTGTTTAATGTTAGATGCATGCACCTTCCATTCATGCGCCAGCCATATATTTGCAATCAGTCGTATCTCCATAACCATTTTCTATGTAGGGTTTCGATGTGGTTGGACCAATTACTCCTTATGCCTCCAATGGACATAAATATTTCATTACCGCAACAGAGTACTTCACCAAGTGGGTTGAGGTTGTCACTCTGCGTACAGTGGAAGACCGACATGTGGTCTCGTTCATCCACAAGAACATTCTTTGTTGTTTTGGCATACTGCATGACATTGTTTCAGATAATGGTACTCACTTCAAAAACGAGAGAATGAAGATGTTTTGTTCAAAATTTAGAATTCATCATCATTTCTCAGCTCCCTACTATCCCCAAGGGAATGGTCAGGTGGAAGCTATAAATAAAATTCTAATTCGCATTTTGGATAGAACTGTTGAAATGGGTCGTGATTGGCAGGAGAAAATCCATGATGCACTCTAGGCCTATCGAACTACCATTTGAACCCCAACCAACACAACTTCTTCAAAGCTTGTTTATGAAACCGAGGTGGTATTGCCTCTTCATGTTTAGAAGCTCGCTCTTAAATTTGCATCTCTTCTAGAGCTATCGCTCGATCAATATCAGCAACAGAGGTTGATACAACTTGATCTACTCGATGAGAGAAGACTCAAGGCGGCAGAGCATGCTCAATCTTATCGCCAGAGGATAGCTAGGCAATATGTCAAGTCAGTCATCGAAAGAAGATTTTGAGTTAACAATCTGGTCCTTAGATCAATGGCTCATCTCAAGCACCGCCCATGTGGTAAATGGTCACCAAACTCGGAAGGTCTCTACGTGGTCAAAGAAGCATTACCACGCAAATCATATCGTCTGATTAATACATACGGAGTAGAATTACCCGATCCTATCAATGCCTGACATTTAAAGAAATTTTACACTTAGAAAACTTCTATTCTACCATTTGTATTCTTCAATAAATTTCCTTAAAATAATGATTAATCATTCTCTTATCTGAGCATTTCCTCCCAGATTACACTGGGGCATCTTTTGTTACGAAAACTTATCTTGGAATACCCTATATGCAGGGAGGATCAAACAAATTTTCCATCAGTCACTTGCATTTATCTGCATCTATTTGCATTCATTTGCGTATATTTGCATTCATTTGTATCCATTTTGCATTTGCATCAAATTTCATTACCCATTCAGGATAAGGGATAAGTCCTGAGACCACGACATTTGTCTAGGTCATCATGAGGGTGAAGATTGAAAATCTCACATCACAATCATCAAGCGCTTTTTAAACACCGATCTTTTTCAAACTCGACCTTCGGGTCGAGTCTTTTATCAAAACCATTTTCGCTAGTCTTGCCAAAATCAACCTTTGGGTGAAGCCTATTCTCTAAATCTAGTTTTCACTGGTCGGACTTCCTAAATCCGGTTTTTACTGGTTGAACGTCCTAAATCCAGTTTTTACTTGTCAAACTTCCTAAATCCAGATTTCACTGGTCGAACTTCCTAAATCTGGTTTTTACTGGTCAAACTTTTAAATTCAGTCTTCGTATTTCGTATTGTTCAAATTTTCAAAATGTAGCTTTCAAGCCAATCTTCAAATTTAATAATTGGTCTAGAGGATCCGAGTTTCGATTCGAACTTTCTTTCAAATCCAATTTGTCTAGTTTTCTTTGAAGATTCAAGTTTCGGCTCGAACTTTCCTTCAAAACCCAGCTTTGTGTTGGTACTTTTTCAAAGCTCAGTGTTGGTACTTTGTCTTTAAAACTCAGTGTTCGTGCTGGTACTTTTTCAAAACCCAATGCTCATGCTAGTACTTTGTCTTCAAAACCCAGTGTTTGTGCTGGTACTTTTTAAAAACCTAGTGCTCATGCTGGTACTTTATCTTCAAAACCCAGTGCTCGTATTGGTATTTTATCTTCAAAACCCAGTGTTCATACTGGTACTCTTTCAAAACCCAGTGCTCATGCTAGTACTTTGTTTTCAAAACCCAGTATTCATGCTGACACTTCTTCAAAATCCATTTTTCATGCTGGTTGCTTTTCCAAAATTCAATCCAAACACTAGTCTCACATTAGGGTTCAGGCTTAATGCCAATCTTCAGATCTGCGAGCCAAACAATCTTTATCAAACCTTCAGGTCACTCAAGTCTATCAATCTGACCTTCGGTTGACCTATTTTGTTAGTCAGACCTCCGGTCACCAATTTTGTCAAAATCAATCATTTTCAGACCCCTAGGTCGACCAATCACTTTTATCATCAATTTTTATCAATCTGACCTACGGGTCACCCATTTCATCAATTTTTTCAGTCAGACCTCTTGTCATCAATTTTTATCAAGCAAACCTTCGAGTTATCAATTCTATCAAAGTCAATCATTTTCCAACTTTCGGGTTGCATCCACCAATCATGGTCATCCAAGATTTGACCTTTGTGTCGAATTAGTCTGCCAATTGACTCAAACTCAATTACCAATCATTTCTCTTGCGAGAGACTCTTTCTTATAGGGAGAGTTCGAGGGAGCTCGTTCTTTTCGCATGCAATTTTTGTTGGTTAGTTGAACCCCTTTTTAGGGAGAGTTTGAAGGGACTCATGTTTCGCGAACAGTTTGCAAAGCATTTTTTTTATTATCACATAAAGAACCCTGTTTCTAGGGAGAGCTTCGACGAAAGCTCATTCTCCTTATGGCCCCCTAATATTTTTGTTAGGCCATCCCGTCATTGATGACCATGTTTCCAGGGATAGTGTGATGGACTCGCTCTTCTATGATATTTTTCTCGATCTTTATTATCGGCCACCTTTTCATAAGAGAAGCCTAGAGATAGGGAGTTTTGACAAAAACTTTATTCCTCTTCGAAAGTTCATTTTGCAAACACCTCCTCTTCAAGGAAGAGAGGGGTATTTTTTTATTACCCTTTCAGGTAAGGATCAAGTCTGAGTCTCTCATTTGGGAAAATGAGAGGAGAATTTAGCCACGGATATGTCATTTAGACCTCAAACGATTTCTTTCACCAAGGATTCCAAGAATATTTTGCCAATTTGTCATGAAAAATAGTTGTTGATCTCAAAATCTTTATCACATAAAATTTTACCTCATATTACTGTCAGTATTCCTTCCAAAAGGACAAAACTTTTGCGAAGAAAGAATAAAATTCAAGCTTTTCTGTTGGTCAACCAAAAGGATGAAGAAAATCCTTGATATGATTGGCGAAGGAAAAATTCAATGATGTTGAGAAGTCATAAGTGAATCGATATTGATCATAGCTATGGCACATTTTTAAAGACTATTCTTCTGGTAATAAGGCAATGAAAATATTTTGGGCGATATAAAAAAAATTCACTCAATCTCAATATCTCTTCAAACAATCAAGCTGCAATCAACTATCGACAAACGAGATCCCTCAATCATCATCAAGTTAAAGACTGATGGATGAGTTAGACCCCCGGGGACAAAGGAGACTCAAATCATCTCCAAGTTGAAGGAGTATGTGATGTGTCATTTCAGGGAAAGTTCAAATCATCGCCAAGATGAAGGCTGATGCGACGAACCTCTCGCCAATCCCTTAAAGATATTTGATCAATGTTATCATAAAGAGATTTCAATCCAATGAGACAATTTTATCAATATAATTCTTGGGATTAAAGAAGACTCAATTCATCTCCAAGTTGAAGGAGTATGTGACGTATCCTTCCAGGGAAAATCAGAACATCACCAAGTTGAAGGGTGATGTGATGAAATTTTTGCCAAATCCCCCAGAAAGCTTAATTTTCATGTCTCAAAAGAGTGCAAAAAGATCATCATAGGTAAGCCCTAGATATCAAACTGCCAAGAATTATTTTTATTTATGTAAAATTTTTTATCAATATTCTTTTGTTTAATTGCTTTGATGATACTGAGAATAAATTCCTTTTTTTTTATATCGAGGGAATGAATAGCTTCCTTGAAGAAAATCAACAACAATAATTTGAATTTGATTTTGGATTCTACGGAGTTAACCCAGTTGGAGGTAATACTCTAGGTAGAAGAGGAAATATTTTTAAACAAATGTACTTACATTTCAATCATTTTGAATCAAGTATAATTTTTATCTTATTGACATATTTTTAAGTTATCCCGACATGAAGTGAGAGCCTGATGTCTATTTTGATATATCCTGGGATTGTTTTTATCCCTTTTTAGGACTTGATAACGGGAGTTTTTAAGATCCTTCCGTTCTTGTTTTCATCTGAGTGCCTGGGCTCTCAGATCCGCATACTTCCCTGTGTTTCCTACTATCCCACCATAGACAGTTCCCGTTCAGGGTAAGGGTTAAACCTGAATTGTTTCTGCAAAAGGTCATCTGCTTTAAAAGCTATTCAGTCTTAGCAATGAGACACCTAAGATCAACCTCTTTTCAAGCTTTAGGGAACCCCCATTTTCTTCCTTTTTCAAACCCTTCTCGGATTTATTGTGCAAAATTTGAAGTTTCCAACATGGTTTCTCTTTTCGAGAATTCTGTTGTTCCCCTTTAGGTTAACGGTCAATCCTGAACCGCGTTCTTCAACGAGGTATTTCTCCTACTCAAGTTAAGGGTCAAACCTGAACCTCATTCTTCCACGAGGCATTTTTCTTCATCTTCAGGTTAAGAGTCAAGCCTTAGCCTCGTTCTTCCACAAGGTACTTTTCGTCCCATCGAGGTTAAAGGCTAAACCTGAGCCTCATCTCGATGAGGTGAATTTTCTTTTCCATTCTCCATTTCATATCGATCATTATCATCAAAGCAAATTCTTTCAAACCTAGTCAGATCTTCTAACTGGGGCATTTTTATAGCTTGACTTTGGTGTATTTTTCTTTGCCACTAAGCTCGGCTTTCAACCGGCTTAGTAGCAAAGAGGAGCATTTGTAAATACCCCAAATTTTCCATCTTCATTCATAAGCCCTTTTCTTTGCCACTGGGGCCCACTCTCCAAAGCCTTCAGGGAACCAGTTGGTCGACATCTGAGCCAGGGCAGTTCATAGCCCAAATTTTACAATAAATTTCAATACTTTATCTTACTGCCAAGATTTAATATCTATTTTGGCTCGATTTCAATCATCAATTTTTGCCTTATAAACAGAAATGTTCAAGTCTTTATCTCTATCAGGGGTCCGGGATTTCAAATCCCTCATCCAGGGTTTACCTTTTGCATCTCATTGCACATCATCTCACATCATTGTATGTCATTACATGTGATTTCATGGCATTGCATCTCATTCTCGAGATCCATCACTCTTGTTTTCAAAATATTTAATCCAGTCAGGATCTTATTTTCTTTAGAAAAACAATCTGAATTTGTTTTAAAATCAATTTTTAACTGGTTTCAATCCTCAGATAAGACTCAGCTAGGTGGTGTCCCTTCTGGATTCCTTCATTTATCAAATTTCTCAAAATTTCAGAGAACTAGTTGGATCAGGACTCTGTCTTTTTATCTTTTTCAACCTTTTTAAAACCTCATTTTGATTTTAAACCAGATGCAGGCATATCCCTTACCCATTCTTTCCATTTTGGCCAAAATCTTAGAGTCTCAGTCGAATTAGGACTCTTTTTCAGAGTCCTAATCGAATCAGGACTCTCTCCCGATTTCATCCTTTATTCATGTTTTGACTTGTTTTCAAAAACTTTCTCATCTAGCTTTCAAAAAAAAAAATTAGGGTCTCAATTAGATTAGGACTCTTTTTCAGAGTTTCAGTTAGAGTAGGACTCTATTTTTACCTGTTTTCACAAAAAAACTTTCAAAGTCTAAATCTCAGAGTTCCAGTCAAATTAGGACTCTTCTACAGAGTCCTAGTCGGATCAAGACTCTGAACCTGACTCCAATTTTTATCTTATTTTCACCTATTTTCTAAAACCTTTCATTTGTTTTCTAAGAAAACCCTAAATTTCAAGAGTTCTAGTTAAATTAGGACTGTCCCAGAGTCCTAGTTGGATTAGGACTCTAATTCTGATTTCAGTTTTCACCCTGTTTTCATCTATTTTTTTGCAAAAAGCTTCTAAAACTTTCTTGATTATTCAAAATTCTAAGAATTTTAGTTGAATTAGGATTTTATCCCGGAGTCCCAGTTGGATCAGGACTCTAACCCTGACTTCAATTTCGAGAAAATCTTTCAAAAACTTCTTCATTTATCTTTTCAAAAACCAAATTTTAAATTTTCAGGATTTTATTCCAGAGTCCTAATTGATTTAGGACTCTATGCTAGAGTCCCAGTTGGATTAGGATTCTAACTCTGGTCTCATAATCTATTCACTTTCACCAATTTTTGAAAAGATCTGTCAAAACCTCTTTGTTTTCTTTCAAAACCTCCAAAAATGAAGAGTTTCAAATTTTTAGGACTTTGTCCCAGAGTTCTAAACGGGTCAAGACTCTACTTTAAAAGCTCTGATTCTCATCTAGTGATCAACTCTGTTTCAAAACTCTTCTCAGTCTTTATTTCCACCTTTTTAAAACCCTGATATGGAGGCCCGCACAATTGGTACCACCTCTGAAAGAGTCCCAATCCATTTAGGACTCTATTTGGTTTAGAACCTTGATTTTATTTTCAAACTTTCCTTTTTAAAATCCATCATTTCAAAAAACCTGATTTCCAAATCAGTTTTCAACCTTCTTCAAGCGAGACCCACCCTGCAGGGATGCAAAACCCTAATTTTCAATCTCATATCATTTCATTCATATCTCAAAAATACAAAAAAAAAAATCAAGAAAAAAGCTTTTCTTCAAAAACTTTCCTTAGCTTAGATGTTCTTTTGAAGTTTTTGAGAAAAAAATCATTTTTAATGCTTTGTTTTCAAAAATTTCAAAATCGTTTTCTGAAAAATCAAGTGGGGCCCATACTGGGCGGTGCCACATTTGAAAGTTTTGGTTAGTTTAGGATTAGTCAGTGTCTTAGCTAGGTTAGAAGAGTCAAAAGTGATTTTAAAACTTCATCTTTGCTTTTTAATAGTTTTTAAAGCTTTTAAATTCGAGTATTAAAAAACAAATGTGGGCTCGCCTAGGTGGCAGCACATTTGGAATTTCTTTTTATTAATTAAGTTAATTAAGTCAATTAGGGTTAGATAGAGTCCCACTTAGGTTAGGAATTTTCCAAAAAATCGGCCCCCTATGGTGCTTATCCAACCCAATTAGGAAACTCATTTTCTTTCCAAATTAGTTTTCCTAAAAACCTATAAAAAGGAGGCAAAAGGGGGGGTCGACCCCTAGGCTTTCTCTCTGCCTTTCTTGCTGCTTCTCTCTCCTCCCAGCACCTTCTTCTTCCTCTATTGAAGTTGTAACTCCAAGGTAAAATTTCTTTCACCTCTTCCATTAACTTTATTAGTTTTTTTAATATTGTTTTCATAGTTTTCACCATTGTCGCCCCTTAGTGGTTGGATTCAAGCTTCTTTTCCATTCAAGAACCATAGAATCAATTCAAGAAAATAATCTAACACTGTTTTAAAATGTTTTCCATGATTCCAAACCGTTGAAATCTTTTATATGATCATTTTTCATGTTTAAGCCAAAGAAAATACAAGATTCGACTGTTTGATGGTTGAATCTCTCTTTTTGAAGCCCAAATCAAATTTTAGCCATGTAATCCCTGATTTTTTTATTTTATTTTATCATGTTAATGTTTATTTCACTCATACAAGCATCAAATTCGAATTCAAGATGTTATTTGCATATTTTTTTTATTTTTTTCATGTTTAGATTAGGGTTTTTCAAGCTTTATCGCTAATATGTGATTTTCAATCTCAGGCATGCGGAAACAATGTTATTTTATGTGCATTTTTTTGTCAAAAAAAATCTGATTTTTTTAGGATTGGTTCATGAATTTGTCTGTGATTTCATGTAAAAAAATCGGATTATTTTAGGTTCTAAAACTTTGTCAGAAAAATAGAAAACCAAACTGTGATTTTTAAACTATGAAATCGCTATGTAGATTCAGGGACAACTTGCAGAGGCGATATCTCCCTCGTCAGAAATCTGATTGATGATCTGTAAGTTGCAGTGGTTCCTTTGTGATGTCTAATATTTACTATAAAGTTTTCATATTTTTCTACATTTGTTTGCTATTTTTCCTCTATTAGAAGGTAAAGTCAGTTTCTCAGAGCTTGTTATACTTTGTTTAAACCCTAGATCAAATTGTGTTGATTGTATCTCTCTAACCAGAGATTTGATAGATAATTCATAAAATGGAAAATCTTCCTTTGTGTATCTTCTGTTCACTGCTAAAATTTTATAATTTTTAAATGTGATTTGCTATATTTTCCTATACCCGAAACCGGATGCATATATTTTAACTCCTTATATATTTGTTATAATTAATCGTATATTATCGGAATGATATCTCTCTAACCAAAGATGATTTGTCCAATCTGTAAACAGGGAAATCTCTATTTTTTTGTATAGTACCTTTTTGTAAAATTTCAAAATTTTTATGGTCATTTGGCCCCTGATTTAGGTCTAACACTATGATAGGTACATGCTTATGGGCAAAATCACATATTTTTAGGGTTTTATGCAATTTTTATATTAAAATAATGTCAAAAAAATATTTTTTCAATTGCAGCTTAATTTTAGCGTTATTAGAACTATCCATGTCAATTTTTGTTAATTTCTCAATTTGTTTGATATGTTATTTGATTAAATCATGAAAACAGGGTGCCCACAGAGTCCCGCTTTGAGTAAAACACTGTTAAAAATTACTCTTTTTATGATATTTTGAATTTTCATGCATGTTTTTTTATATTTTTAGGGTTTGATTATGTTTATGATCATGTTAGAGTACTTCATACCTGATTTGGCTTTGATTTGAATCCATTTGAGCTCTAAATTTAAAGTTTTACAAAAATATTTTCTGAAAACCCTCATTTCAAGGCCATAGTCTTATTTTTAGGGGTATTTTTGTCATTTTTCTGCAAAATTCAAATTTCAAAGTTATTTATTTTTATTATTTCTTCAATTTTACATCATGTTTTATTAAGTTTATCTCAGAGAAACATGGAAAAGGCTTATATTCGAATAAATCCAGTAATTTCTAGATATTATTGGATAAATTCATAAAAGCTGACATATCTCCACTAACAAGTTTTCTAGTTTTGCAGGGATATTCAAGACTGTATTTTTTTATTTTTCTTTATTTAAATTCAATTAGTGATGTAAATTAATTGTAAATTTGGAATAAGAATCTACTTTTCCTGCTTAGAATAGGACTGCATTGCATATAGTTTAAATTTTTAATAAATGTTACTTATGTAATGGATGATGATTCATGCATATTCAAATTCACAAAGCTAGTACACGAATGGCATGTGCACTAGTTTCTAGGGAGTTGATTAACTCAATTGAGTTCACATTTATGGCCATAGTCAGAATACGAATAAAATCCAGATTTATCATTTTCTTTTAAGTCACAATCAACCTACACTCTTAGGCTATTTTAAAAAACCATTGCATATTTCAAAGTTTTCTAAATATTTTCTCCTTTTAGAATCAAATGGGTTATATTCAATCCATATCTATGGCCATAGTCAGGGATATGAGGCGAATCTACTCCAATGAAATTCTATAAGGTACATAAATTTCCTTTTTTAAAAGGTTTTCTCAAATTCTTCAAAAAATATTTTCTTAAACTGCATTCATTCATTCATCTAAGTTAGATTGCATCATGAAAGAATTATCACAGGGCCACACGCCCATCCCTTTTGATATATTTTCCAAATTCATCTCAGAAAAATCAATTTTTTTAAAGTTATTTGAATTTTCTTAGAAATTGATTTTTACAACACATCAAGATTTCTTCAGAAATCGATTTCCTTTCTCCTCATAAATGTTTTCTGAACATGATTCATGATTTTCAAGATGTCTTTATTTCTAAATATTTTTCAATATTTAAAGCAAACATCATGTTTTCAATCTGTATTTTCTGAAATTCATAGCACATGCCTCATTCTTTTTTCATTTAGGAATAGAACATCAATTTAGACAAGTTGAGTAAAGCAAAGCAAAGTACTAGATTGATCCTTGGTTCAATTACCCCTGGTTATGGTGTCAGGAATGGTTGAACCTCGTACGGACAGGCGAGTCTCATTCCTCAGAATTTTCCTATATTTTAAAACAGAGGCGAGCTATTTCCAAAATCTTTTTCAAAGGTCAGTTTGACTTGCAAAAGTAAAAATTTTGCAATGATAACAGGTACAAAATTGTCCTTATGCAAGCCACATAGGTGAAGGATCCGGTTGACCCTCTTCCCACCGCCGTAGTAGTACCTTGAATTGTTGTCATATATTGGCATCCCACTTTAGCACGTGAGATATACATTTTATTCGCACCAAATCTCTTATTTTAAGCAACTCTATGGTTAATTGTGCAATTAGACACTCCACATCTTGGTACGAACTTGTTGCAAAACACCTACGGTGTGTTTATTTGATGTAATTCTTGTTGAATACATTTAAGAGACGGTATTAAGTACGTCTATGGAATTGAGGCACTTACCTAAGCACGGTTGAAAACCTTGCAAAAGTAATCATGAGTTTAAGTATCGTTGATTTTCAAGTTATACAATGAGTTAATTCTAGCACGAATGCAAGTATTCAAATGAGCAAAATGTGGCATGAATATCACAGCACAAATAAACACATTCCACTTACACATCATGTTACCAGACTTAGAATAATTGAACAAATTATGTTTATAATCCAAGTGTCTTACATTTTGTGACTTTTATAGCATATAATGGATGTTTGATTGTGTTTTATGTACATTTGCATTGGTCACACGATTCACCTTTGACACTCGATTCATCCCGTAAGTACAAAGGAGACTTGAACACACTATAAAGGTATACACATCCTTGATACTTGTTTGAATGCTAGAAACTCCATGGTGAGTTAAGTGTGGGCGATGGACCCACCTCGTGAGTCAAGATCACTTGTTTAAGTATGTCACACCCCTGAATGTCAATTGATTGTTATCACCTTTGTCGGCAAAGTATTTTTTTATGCTCATTATGCTAAAGCACATAAATGTGCGAGTGTGACCTCGACATGTTGATCATGTTGCCCTGCACGGAATACAAGGCCAGATGGGCCTAAGTACCTCGAAAGGAGGAAATGTGACTTGATTTGCCTAATTAAGATTAATCATTGACTTATGAATATGATGATTTTTATCATCGTAATTGCTTAAGGGCTTACCTGCTCAATTGCTCAACTATTTAATTGACCAATTGCTTATTTACATAATTGTTTGCTTAAATGCTCAAGTATGCTTGGTCATGCATCTAAATGCAAATTGTTATATAATGATGTTATTTATTACTTAGGATTAACTCGATGATTTAAGGTTGTATGTCCCTGCTCTTAGTTATAATTGATGAAATGTTCATTGTTGTCATTGAATGACAATGTTAATTACATAATCATGTTAGTCACTTGATAATGATTCCTTACTTATTGTAGATACACTTGTTTAATCATTTCAAATATTCTAACTGTCTCACCACGATACACATATATGTTTACTTGTACATATGCATTATTTTCGAGATTCTAGCTGCTTTGTCATGCTAAATTCACTTGTGCTACTAATTAGTTATTTATATTAATGATGCAAATCATGTTATAAATGCTATTTTTTTCGTAAATGGATTATTGTGGATGACTTCTCACCAACTCGCAAAAGTACTGACCTTATTTTATGGGGATGCAGATGTTTGACTTCTCGTGGTGCGATGAGGATCGATGTGCAGCGGAGGACTGAGCCCACACTCTAGAACTCAATGATCTTGGTAGTTGACTTTTATAAAAGGAAAATAATGTATATTTCTCCAATATCATTTTGTAAAACTGTGATAATAAAATGTTTCTTCTTGTTGTTCACCCTGTAACTCACTCAGAATTTCCAACTATTTTCCCTTTTGATTTTTCGCTTGTGTAATGTATTTCAAAAAAAAAAGTTTACTCTAAAAAAAATGGATTTTTTTCAAGTTGGGATTTTGGAGCGTTATAGAGCTGGTATCAGAGCTGTGTTTTAGAAGTGTGGTCCAAAACTCTGCACACATCGACCATCGCACTGTAAGTATGCTTAACTTAGTAGAATTGTGTCTTTGTTGCTTAATTGTTTTTTCTGTATGCTTAGACAATTGTGTGTTTTATCAGTTGTCGTCGGATGTGAGACACAACCTTATGCTTAGAGCCTTACATGAGTTGGCTCAAGGCATCGAGAGCCTAAACCAAGTGGTTCATACAATCATGAGAAGCATGCAAGTGTTTGTGAATCAAGCACTTCCTGGTGCGAGATGTAAGATGGAACACGTAGGGCGAATCTGTCCCCATGAATCGAGTTTATGCACCTGTTGTGGCTAGAGATGATACATAGAGATTAAGTGTTAGTTGAAATTGAGTGTTGAGTTCTTGAATGGTTTTGCTTTTACACTGGTGGATGTGGTTTCCCAAGCTAGTTTGTGTCAACACCTGTGTGAGTTGAAGTTCTTGACCTAAATCCAGAGACTACTTGTGTATTTCACCTTCTCATTCTATGTTACTTGAGTAGAGATGATTGATGAATCGTAACGATAATCAAAACTATTACATTAATCGTGTTGGAAACGATGTTGTTTGGGTAAGAGTCATCTGATGAGGCTCTAAGTTAGTGTTTCCTTACATTTTCCAACTTTGTTGGAGATGCTCGTGACCCTATCATTGATGAAGGGTATATTTTCGGATGTGATCTTCAGATAGAAGGCTAAAGCCTTGTCTGTGCCGGTTGAGCCTTTTTGTATCGTGTTGAAGGATACTGTAGATCCCCAGTTGTTCTTGGTGATGAGAACATACATAAAGTTATGCGCTTAGCAAATTGCTTATGAGTTGCCGATGATGGTAGTCGACTCCTAAGAGGGTCGTAGACGGGGACAACATAATGTCGATCTTCATGGTGGCATTGTTTTTGAGAAAGCGTTGTGGGAGTTTTTGTTCTCAGCCACAGTCTGAGGGGCTTGTGGTGTGATGAGAGTGGCTAGGGTGGTGATTCTCGGTGATGTCAGCGATGCCGTTAGAGTGATGATTCTCTGACGATGCCGTTAGGGTGGTGATTCCTTAATGATGTCATTAGAGTGGTGATTCTCTAATGAAGGTTATTGGAGTAGTGACTCTCCAGCAATACCGTTAGAGTGATGATTCTCTGACGATGTTGTTACGGTGGTGATTCTCTAACAAAGCTTATTGGAGTGGTGACTCTTCAACAATACCGTTAGAGTGGTGATTCTCTGATGATGTCGTTACGGTGGTGATTCTCTAACGATGCCATTAGAGTGGTGATTCTCTAATGAAGGTTGTTGGAGTGGTGATTCTCCAGCAATGTTGTTAGAGTGGTGATTCTCTAACGATGTCATTAGAGTGGTGATTCTCTAATGAAATGGTTGAAGTGGTGACTCTTCAACGATACTATTAGGGTGGTGATTCTCTGACAATGCCATTAGAGTAGTGATGCTCTAATGATGCTGCTGGGGTGGTGATTCCTCAGCAATGCCGTTAGAGTGGTGATTCTCTAATGATGTTGTTGAAGTGATAATTCTTCAACAATGTCGTTAGGGTGGTGATTCTCTAACGATTTCATTCGTGGTGGTGATGCCCTAATGAAGGGACTGGAGTGGTGATTCTTCAGCAATGCCGTTAGGATGGTAGTTTCCTAACGACGTCTTTCGAGTGGTGGCTCGTTATTTATGATATCGGAGTGGTGATTCTTCAAATAGTGTAGTTAGAGTGGCAATTCTCTAATGATGGTCGTCTAAAATGGTAATTTTCTGATGATAGGGGCCTTACGTGGTGTTGCTTGAGGTCGTTCGAAGAATATGTATATATATTAAGATATTGCACAATTAAATTATGATGTGGCACTACTTGAATTATGCATAGTACACTCAAGACTTTTAAAGATTGCTACGATTATTTCTCAGTGAGCATGGTTGTGAAACCTATTTGATTAATTATTGTTATATGTTTTTGACCTGATAAATGTCATGGGAGGTCAGGTGTAGCGATATCATGAACACTGTGAATAACCTTACTGAGGTTGTGCAACGGCAAGTGGTTGTGATGCAACAGATGGGTGCGAACCTCCAACATGTGGCCCAAGGTAGGCAGAACATAGGTACGATCACCTACAAGCGCTTTATGGAAATGGATCCTCCTGCTTTTAAGGGTAAGACGGATCCTCCTGCTTTGAAGCTACTGAGTCATGGATACGCAAGATAAAATGCATTTTTCGTGTTCTGAATGTCTCAAAGGAGCAGAAGGTGAATTTTGGTACCTATCGTTTGAAGGATCATGCTGAGAAGTGGTGGGACACAATTACTGCAGTTAAATTCTAAGATGGGAATGTTACGTGGGATGAGTTTGTAGAGGTTTTTAACTCTGCATATTTTTCTAAGCACGAACGAAGTAAGAAGATGCAAAAATTTCTAGACCTACAACAGGGGACAACAACTATGGCAGACTACATCACTAAGTTTCATTGTTTGGAGAGATATTGTCCAAATGTATATGTCACATAAAAGGATCGACCAATGAAGTTCGCTCGTGGGTTGAAGCCACCTCTGAGAACTAAAGTGTTCACTAGCGGGCCAAAATCACTTGATGAGGCCATTGAGGTAGCAACACTGTTGGAAGAAGACTCGATCGAGGAGCAAAAGAATCAATGGAATGAAACTGGATCATAGATCAAGATTCATGTGCGTACTAGTGAGAAGAATCCTAGCAGAAAGAAGATCACACAACCTACTAAAAAGCAAAAGCGACAGAAAGGCTACCAAGACCGCCAACAACGAAGGCAATCACAACAATCAAATGCCCAGCAACTATGTCGACGGTGCAATGAAGATCATCCTTTCGGAGTTTGCCCTCTCTATGATGGCAAGTGTTTCAAATGTGAGCAGCTAGGGCATATCGCCAAGTTTTGTTCGAGGAAGTCTTCTGGAGACCTTGTTTATATTGATTAGGCTCCATCGAAAGGAAAGTCATGACAATGAATGAGAAACCTGTCAAGATCGTTGATCATTGAGATCAAGTTTTGCGTACCAAGACCATTCTGTGGGTCAAAGTGTGTTGGCAATACCATGGCATCAAAGAATGTGCATGGGCGCTTGAAGCGAGTACGAGGGAAAAACTATCTTGACCTTTTTGTTGTTGGATGTTGTGATTTCGCAAACAAAATCCTTTTTAAGGAGGGTAAGATGTAAGACCCGCTAATTTTCTGAGAAATTATCCAATAGAAGATGAAATTTCATAATGCAATTGTCTATGTATTCGTACATAAATATGTATATGCATATGTTTGTGTGTGCACATTCATATATAGATATATATACATGTAATTGTATATCGGAAACCGTAAAACGAATGTCTCTCTCTCTCTCTCACACACTCTCTCTCTATATATATATATATATATATATTATTCGTAATTATACCTAAGTTTTGTTCAAAAGTATATAAGTAATTGAATTTCATCAACGAGACCTCTAAACGATTTTAAAACCCTGTCATTTTATGTAAATTAATAAAGAATGAATTTATAAAGAGGTATGGGTCATACTGGAGATGGTTTTCATGAAGAACAAAATTTAAATATATTTTTGAAATTTGAGTTAAATTGGATTTTTTATGTATTTTTCTTTCGTTGTGGGTTTGGGTCCCACTAGGCGGCAACCCTAGCCCATGGTCGACCTATATTTGGACAACCTCTAGTCTTGGAAGGCCAGCTGGTCAAGTTGACCAAGCTGGGCGGTGGCACTACGGTAAGTTTTATGAGAGTTTTTGAAAGGAAGACACAGATTGGCCATGTGGGCGGTAGCCCCATGACAGTTTTGAAAGAAGTCAAGTAGCTCAGAAAGGGTGTGATCCTATTGGTTCCAAGGAGGCGGCAGCCCTGGGACACTTTTTGAAAAGTTTTAAAGACATTAATTCATGACATTTTTGAAAGAATTTTTAAAAAATTCGAATGGAGGCATTTCATTGGGGGCGTGGGAGGTGGATTTGAGAAACCCCAACCATGCCATGGCCTAGATGGGTGTGCAACCCATCTCAGCTCTCTTTTTTTTAAAAACTAATCCTAGCCCTTCATTTCTAAAACCTTAACTACTTAAGGTTTTGAAAGGGAAAGAGAGAAAAAGTTGGGTGATTTTCTCTCTCTCTCTCTTCCTCCTCTCTCACCCTTTTCTCTTCTCCATTCGTGGACCACCTCCTTCCTCGACATTTTTGGAGTAGGGGTGGGTTCCAATTGGGACTCCCCTTTACTCTCTAAATGGAAGAGGAACCGTTTCCTCCATTGCACGCATCAAAGGTGAGATTTCGTCCACTTTCCATTTACACTTCTTTAGATTTCTCAAAAAGAAAAAGAAAATGATGTACGTGTTATTGTATGTTTTCTTCTTTCAAACGTGAAACATAATCTCACCATGCATATATTTTGAGTTGCATGGTGGATTCGGCGGATTAAATTCATGTTTATTGCTCCTTATTTTTATTTCATAGCACCTATGTGAGATGCACTACGTGAATATACACACTCATGGTTTCAAAAAAAAATGCATGCATAGGCATTCGACTGGCCCTTTTCATTCTGTTTTTTTTTTTTTTTGGTGTTTGCTAGCCCTGACTAGGGTCTGAACACACGGTTCAAACCGGGTCTGCTAGCCTAGTCCAGCACGTATTTGGTCTGGTCCAGTCGGACCAGACCTATGTGCTCTTTCGGTCCAGTTGTGCCATCTCTTTCCGCATGGGCACTGGTCCTTTGGCAGACCACACCCACTTGGCTGGACTGAGTTAGGTGCAGCCTTGGTGTGATCTGGTGCATTCTTGCACCTCTGGAACTGCCACGACCCACCAATCCTAGGTCTGTGCCCATTCGGGACAGGCCTGGGCACCCCTTTGTTCCAGCCGGCTAGTGGCCTTAGCCGCTAGAGGACTTAGCGTGACGGGTGCACCTACTCGGCTGAACTGAGTTGGGTGCAGCCCAGCTGAGTCTTGGAGCAACCCAGAACACTAGGTTTGCTCCATCATGGACCTATCTATGTGTTACGAAAAACACTTTGTAACAACAAACATGTCAGACGCGTTTTTTTTGGCGGGATAAGAAACAAGAAAAAAAAGGGGAATGTGTTTGTCCCTTTTTCTGTTTCAGGTTCTCAGATGTTAGAAGACCCTGACCAGGGTCTCAACCATGTGGTTCAGACCTGGAACTCTTTGCTCAGACACAAATACCCTTGGTTTGGCCCATTCGGACCAGACTTGTGCATTCTTTTGCCCAGCCACCGGATGGTTGGTGCCTAGTGAGTGCGCTCAATCGGCTAGACCGAGCTGGGTGCAGCCCAGCTGAGGTCCCTAGCTGCCCAACATTCTAAGGTTGGCTCAGACGTGGAGGTACCTACACCCACAAAAAAAAAAAGAAATAATAAAAATACACATTAAAGCACAACATGCCCAAGAGAAGCCACTTCTTCAAAAAGAATAAAAATGCAT
The DNA here is from genome assembly GCF_984573655.1 of Nuphar pumila. Lineage (NCBI taxonomy): Eukaryota > Viridiplantae > Streptophyta > Magnoliopsida > Nymphaeales > Nymphaeaceae > Nuphar > Nuphar pumila. The sequence continues at coordinate 65,280,306 of NC_143249.1, forward strand.
GCGCTTTCGATAGCCACTTTTTCGTTGTTCCCCGACCTTAGGGTTCAATTGGGAGGTACAGACTGAGGTCTGAACCATGTGGTTCAGACCTAGTCAGTCCATTGGACAAGCACCATACTGGTCTGAACCCATTCGGTTCAAACCAGAGCGCATAGTTGTTTTAGTGGGCGGCTGCCGCATGGCTGGTGCACCACTTGGTTAGACTGAGTTGGGTGCACCATCATGCTGGTCCTAGGTCAGCCCTACAGCCTGAGAATGAGCTCAGTCCTTAGGTTTGACCGTAAGCATAGGCTGCAATCGAAGTTATATATATATACAATAGAGGTATGTTATTACGAAATGCGATGACAAGGAAAATAGGGTAGGCTTAGGCAAAGCGGTTTGCAAACAAACCGATTTATAGCCTCCGAGTTTTGATATTTTTGTTGTGATGGCTGAGCGGGTGAGCTCAGACCAGTTGGTTAAACCAAGTGGAGGTCTGCCCCTACTTGCTGCGGCCACTAAGGTTATGTGGTACTAAATTATCCTTATGCAAACCACATAGGCGAAGGATTCGGTTGACCCTCTTCCCACCGCCATAGTAGTACCTTGAATTGCTGTCATATATTGGCATCCCACTTTAGCATGTGAGATATACATTTTATTCGCACCAAAACTCTTATTTCAAGAAACTCTATAGTTAATTGTGCAATTAGATGGATGCTACGTTACACTCCACATCTTGGTACGAACTTATTGCGAAACACCTACGGTGTGTTTATTTGACGTAATTCTTGTTGAATACATTTAAGAGACGGTATTAAGTATGTATGTGGAATTGAGGCACTTACCTAAGCACGGTTGGAAACCTTGCAAAAGTAATCATGAGTTTAAATATCGTATATTTTCAAGTTATACAATGAGTTAATTCTAGCACGAATGCAAGTATTTGAATGAGCAAAATGTGGCATGAATATCACAGCACGAATAAACACATTCCACTTACACATCATGTTACCAGACTTAGAATAATTGAACAAATTATGTTTATAATCCAAGTGTCTTACATTTTGTGACTTTTATAGCATATAATGGATGCTTGATTGTGTTTCATGTATGTTTGCATTGGTCACACGATTCACCTTTGACACTCGATTCATCCCGTAAGTACAAAGGGGACTTGAACACACTGTAAAGGTATACGCGTCCTTGATACTTGTTTGAATGCTAGAAACTCGATGGTGAGTTAAGTGTGGGCAATGGACCTACCTCATGAGTCAAGATCACTTGTTTAAGTATGTCACACCCCTGAATGTCAATTGATTGTTATCGCCTTTATCGACAAAGTATTTTTTTGTGCTCGTTATGCTAGAGCACGTAAATGTGCGAGTGTGACCTTGACATGTTGATTGTGTTGCCCTGTGGGGAATACAAGGCCAGATGGGCCTAAGTATCTTGGAAGAAGGGAATGTGACTAGATTTGCCTAATTAAGATTAACCATTGACTTATGAATGTGATGATTTTTATCATCGTAATTGCTTAATGGCTTACCTACTCAATTGCTCAACTATTTAATTGACCAGTTGCTTAATTGATTAATTGCTTATTTACATAATTGTTTAATGGCTTAAATGCTCAAGTACGCTTCATCATGCATCTAAATGCAAATTGTTGTATAATGATGTTATTCATTACTTAGGATTAACTCGGTGATTTAAGGTTGTATGTCCCTGCTCTTATTTATAATTGATGAAATGTTCATTATTGTCATTGAATGCCAATGTTAATTATATAATCATGTTAGTCACTTGATAATGATTCTTTACTTGTTGCAGATACACTTGTTTAATCATTTTAAATATTCTAACCGTTTTACTACGATGCACATATATGTTCACTTGTATATATGCATTATTTGTGAGATTCTAGTTGCTCTGTCATGCTAAATTCACTTGTGCTACTAATTAGTTATTTATATTAATGATGCAAATCATCTTATAAATGCTATGTTTTTCGTAAATGGATTATTATGGATGACTTCTCACCAACTCGCAAGAGTACTGACCGCGTTTTATGGGGATGCAGGTGTTTGACTTCTGGTGGTGTGATAAGAATTGATGTGCGGCGGATGACTTAACCCACACTCTAGAACTCGATGATCTTGGCAATTGACTTTTGTAAAAGGGAAATAATGTATATTTTTCCTGTATCATTTTGTAAAATTGTGATAATAAAATGTTTCTTCTTGTTATTCACCCTGTAACTCGCCCAGAATTTCCAACTATTTTTCTTTTTTATTTTCCACTTGTGCAATGTATTTCAAAAAAAAAAGTTTACTCTAAAAATAAATGGATTTTTTCCAAGTTGGGATTTTGTAGCATTATAATAAGTCAAGATATATCATTCATGAATCGAGGTTTTAACCATGGATGAGCTTCAAAAGGAGAGGATTCATCTATGAGTTAAGTTCTAACCATGATTGGCAATTATAGTTGTGTTGAAAGCATGCTATTATTGTTGTTGTTGTATTATCCTTAATTAATGTAATTATCATAGTTATTCAGTTGATTATTGTGTTATCCTAAATTCAACTATTATAATTATTTAAATGAGTGCATACTATTATAATTGATGTGTTATCTTGAACTGAAGTGTCGTAATTATTCTGATGTATGCTTGTTGATTGTTAACCTGCATAATTGTTGATACATGTATGTGTATTCTTAATGTTGCATATGCACTCATTGTTAATATATTATCTTATTGAGGCTCGGAATGAGTTTTGATGGTATTTATCTAAAAAATTATCAAATGCCAAGGAGTAAACTATAGAGCGATTGCGGGATGCTGTGTATTCCATGTGATCCAAATGGATTAAATTCTATTTATTTTTTAATATATTATTGTTAAACTCTAATATATGCACAATTTATTTAGTTAAAGTATTTAAATCATGTTATGGTTGGTCAATGCTGCTTTAACTTACTTGTAACTCACCTAGGGTGTATAACTCTACGTGAATGTATATTTTTGTTGTTTATGAAAAAAAAAATTTGACATGACTTTTAAGTTATAACTTTGAGGTGTTACAACATTGGTATCATAGCATAGAGTTAAATTTTTGGGAACAACATTTTTTTTGTATTATATCATAGCTTAATTGGCTTAAACCACTTGGATCAATGGGCTATGGACCTTCCAGTGCTCCAACAATGCTCTGTAAGTATTCTTGATTTTAGTTTAAATTTTTCATTATAATATTGTTTATTTGTTGCCTTAATAGATGGCATGGACAGCTCGTCTTAATGATATGATGGAGTTTATGAACACCATGATCGAGGTTGTTTATCAACAGGTTATAGTGATGTAGTAGATGGGTGCAAACTTGTAGCACGTTGCCTAGGAATCAAAGCAGGTTATATGTTCCCCCCCCGAACAGGGCAGTTAGCTACATCTCATGCTCGGGGGTCCCAAAGAGCACCACGTATGTAAGCATGTGTGTCTCGTATCCCCATGTTTGTCAGCATTAATTAGCATTGGAGTTTGATGCGATTGCAAAGACTTAAGTACCCTCTCCTCCATTGGTGCCAAAAAAAATGACGATTCTTGAAAAGGAGTGGTTGTAAAGACTTAAGTGCCCCGAAGATGATTATTTAAGACTCAGTCTCTGCACTGCAGGATTATCTGAGAAAGAAATCTCCCCTGGAGGAGACCATGAACATCAACCCTCTCACACTCTCTCTCCCTTCTATTTCTGCTTCTATGCACATCCAACAGAAGATCTTACATTGCTCCATCAAGCACCGACTGACCTGCACATTGACTGTTGTGGAGCCTGATTCAGAGTTTTTACCCTTACAGGAGGAGGGTTTGAGAGTTCATCCCAGCGTGGCGAGGAGGGTTTGGGGGCTCCTCCCAATGTGGATAGCATCGTTCAACTTGATTTGTTGTGGAGCCTGATTCAGAGTTTTTGCCCTTACAGGAGAAGGGTTTGGGGGCTCCTTCCGATGGTCATCCAACGAAACAAACCTAAGCCATCAAAAATGTCTGGTTGAACTTTTCATCATCATCTTCTTCTTCTTCCTTCTCTGTAAAACACTGTAAAACCCTCTCTCTCTAGAGAAGAAATCAAGGGAGGCAAAGAGTTCCCCCTGTAAAAGGCCATGAACATCAACCATCTCACTCTCTCTCCCTTCTCTCTCTACTTCTGTGCACATCCAACAAATGATCCAACATTTCTCCATCAAACACCGACTGACCTGCACACTAACTGTAGCATCGTTCAACTTGATGAGTTGTGGAGCCTGATTTAGAGTTTTTGCCCTTACAGGAGGGGGGTTTGGGGGCTCCTCCCAGCGTGGGTAGCATCATTCAACTTGAAAAGTTGTGGAGTCTTATTCAAAGTTTTTACCCATTTATATTTTAAGGCATTAGATCTCATGTTTGAACATCTACGCATGTACAGTTTGCTTTCATCATGTTCAGTTGCTTTTTAGATTATACTTTGAATTCTGGTGCATTTTAGATCTATCGATTTGTATGTAACCAGAGCTCATTTTAATCTGAATTTTTTACTGCAACTTCATGCATATGTCTTCATGCTCTCCACCAAAACTCAGATCATTCTGAGTTAGTTTGACCCACTTTAAAAATTGAGATTCAAAACCTGTTATTTTGCACCGTCAGGATTTTAGCAGAATCAGGACCAACTTGCGGTAGTGATTTCTCCCTAACCAGAGATGATCTTTCCGATCCGTAAAAAGGGTTATTTTCTAAATTAAATCTAGTTTGTTCATACCAAATTTCAGCGATTTCTATGGTGGTTTGATACCAGTTTTGGGTCAAAAACCATAACCCTGTCACCCTGTGTCATTTTAATGACTCAGATTTTGATCTATTTTGTTTGAATTTTATTTCCCTAATGGGAGATCATTTTTCAATTCTGTAAAACGGGTTCTCTTCGTTTATGTGTCTAGTTCATCCCTGTAAATTTTCAGAATTTTTCATGGTCAATTACTATTTTATTTTGATTAAATACCAGAACCTTGTATCCAGATTTTATAAATGTTCTCATTTTGGCCCCCATATCATGACTGTTGTAGCACTTCTTCAACAAATCGTTATTTGATTGGCAATATTCTTCAGCAAATTGTTATTATGATTTTTTTGGGTCTCTAATGAGTTCCTACTATGATTTGTAATATTTTTGGGTCTCCAACAAGTCTCACAATGATTTATAGTGTTGTTCGGTCTTTTAACTATGATTTATGGTGCTTTGGAGTCTCCAACGAGCCCCACAGCGATTTATAGTATTTTTCGGTCTTTTAACAATGATTTATAGTGTTTTTGGGTCTCTAACGAGACCCACAGCGATTTATAGTGTTGATGGATCTCGCTACAGCGATTTATAGTGTTTCTCGCTAAACACTATAGCGATTTGTGATACAAATCGCTATCCGAATCAGGACCAACTTGTCAGGGCCATATCTCCTTAACCAGAGATCGGATTTCAAATCCGTTAAAAGTGGTGTCTTTATTATAAAGTTTAGTTTATTCCTGTAAATTTTCAACAATTTCTATGGTAATTTGATACCTTATTTGGATCTAAAACCAGACCCATATCAGTCTGCCTTATTTGAGTGACATAGGTTTTTATTTCATTTTGTAAAAGTCATATCTCCCCAACGGAAGATCATCTTCCAAATCCGTACAAAGGGTTTTCTTCCTCTATGTGTCTAGTTTATATCTGGAAAGTTTTATAATTTTTTATGCTCATTTGATATTTCAAACCTGTTAAAAACCGAGACATGTCTCCAACAAGTTATAATTAACTTTCATCCACTCACTTAAAACGGAATAATAACATGTCTCAGTTTTTAACAGGTTTGAAATATCAAATGAGCATAAAAAGTTATAAAACTTTCCAGATATAAACTAGACACATAGAGGAAGAAAACTCTTTTTACGGATTTGGAAAATGATCTTCCGTTGGGGAGATATGACTCTTACAAAATGAAATAAAAACCTATGTCACTCAAATAAGGCAGACTGATAGGGGTCTGGTTTTAGATCCAAATAGGGTATCAAATGACCATAGAAATCACTGAAACTTTACAGGAATAAACTAGACTTCATAACGAAAACACCACTTTTTATGGATTTGAAATTCGATCTCTGGTTAGAGAGATATGACCCTGACAAGTTGGTCCTGATTCGGATAGCGATTTGTATCACAAATCGCTGTAGTGTTTAGCGAGAAACACTACAAATCGCTATAGCGAGGTCCAGCAACACTATAAATCGCTGTGGGTCTCATTAGAGACCCGAAAACACTATAAATCATAGTTAAAAGATCGAAAAACACTACAAATCGCTGTGGGGCTCGTTGGAGACCCCAAAGCACCATAAATCATAGTTAAAAGACCGAACAACACTATAAATCATTGTGAGGCTCGTTGGAGACCCAAAAATACTACAAATCATAGTAGGGACTCATTAGAGACACAAAAAAATCATAACAACAATTTGCTGAAGAATATTGCCAATCAAATAACGATTTGTTGAAGAAGTGCTACAACAATCATGATATGGGGGCCAAAATGAGAACATTTATAAAATCTGGATACAAGGTTCTGGTATTTAATCAAAATAAAATAGTAATTGACCATGAAAAATTCTGAAAATTTACAAGGATGAACTAGACACGTAAACGAAGAGAACCCGTTTTACAGAATTGAAAAATGATCTCCCATTAGGGAAATAAAATTCAAACAAAATGGATCAAAATCTGAGCTGTTAAAATGACACAGGGTGATAGGGTTATGGTTTTCGACCCAAAACTGGTATCAAACCACCATAGAAATCGTTGAAATTTGGTATGAACAAACTAGATTTAATTTAGAAAACAACCCTTTTTACGGATCGGAAAAATCATCTTTGGTTAGGGAGAAATCACTACCGCAAGTTTGTCCTGATTCTGCTAAAATCCTGATGGTGCAAAATAACAGGTTCTGAATCTCGATTTTTAAAGTGGGTCAAACTAACTCAGAATGATCTGATTTTTGGTGGAGAGCATGAAGACATATGCATGAAGTTGAAGTAAAAAATTCATATTAAAATGAGATCTGGTTACATACAAATCGATAGATCTAAAATGCACCAGAATTCAAAGTATAATCTAAAAAGCAACTGAACATGATGAAAGCAAACTGCACATGCGTGGATGTTCAAACATGAGATCTAATGCCTTAAAATATAAATGGGTAAAAACTTTGAATCAGACTCCACAACTCTTCAAGTTGAATGATGCTACCCACGCTGGGAGGAGCCCCCAAACCCCCCTCCTGTAAGGGCAAAAACTCTAAATCAGGCTCCACAACTCATCAAGTTGAACGATGCTACAATTAGTGTGCAGGTCAGTCGGTGTTTGATGGAGAAATGTTGGATCGTTTGTTGGATGTGCACAGAAGTAGAGAGAGAAGGGAGAGAGAGTGAGATGAGATTTTACCCCTCTCTTGTAAGGGTAAAAACTCTGAATCAGGATCTACAACTCATTTAGTTGAATGATGATACCCACGTTGGGAGGAGCCCCCAAACCCTCTTCCTGTAAGGGTAAAAACTCTGAATTAGGCTCCACAACAGTCAATGTGCAGGTCAGTCGGTGCTTGATGGAGCAATGTAGGATCTTCTGCTGGATGTGCACAGAAGCAGAAAGAGAAGGGAGAGAGAGAGTGAGAGGCTTGATGTTCATGGCCTCCTGCAGGGGAGATTTCTTTCTCAGATAATCCTGCAGTGCAAAGACTGGGTCTTAAATAATCATCTTTGGGGCACTTAAGTCTTTTCAAGAATCCTCCCTTGATTTCTTCTCTAGAGAGAGAGAGGGTTTTACAGTGTTTTACGGAGAAAGAAGAAGAAGACTTTGAAGAGTCAACATCATCCTCGACTTTCTGGATGGAGGACATGTTTGTCCTTTTTTTGAACTGTTTGTTTTTTCTTTTTTAATGAAAGGCATTTTTGTCATTTTCTCAAACCATCATTTTATGAGAAGAATAACAAGAAAGGGTACTTAAGTCTTTGCAACAACACCAGAGTCCGATGCAAAGTTATGTCAACATACACGGGAATACGAGCCCCATGTGCTTGTATACGTGGTGCTCATTCAAAGCCCCGAACACAGACGTGGGATTCAGTGAATCATCGGGGGGGAACATACACCACCCTCTCCCTAGGAATAGTCGGTTGGTGGTGATGGACGGATTACATACAAACAGTTCATGGATATGGACCATCATGTCTTCAAGGGTAAGGTGGATTCAGTGGCCACTAAGACTTGGATATGCTAGATTGAGCGTGTCTTTCATTTCCTAAACATACCGAAGCACTAGAAGGTCAACTTCAGAATGTACAGTATGAAGGACACCATTGACAAGTGGTGGGACACAATTTATGAGGTTTATTTCCAGAATGACCATGTCACTTGGGAACAGTTTGTGGATGGTATTCAACGCCGCTTACTTTCCCAAATACAAGCGGGGTAGGCAGATCCAGGAGTTCTTGGACCTACGGCTGGGGTCTATGTCTCTCCCTGATTAAGTCATGCGATTTTGGGCATTGGAACGTTATTGTCCCAATGCCTACGTCAGAGAGGAAGAGAGGCGGATAATGTTTGCCCCTGAAGTCAACACTGAGAACCAAGGTCCTTACCAGAGAACCGAAGACACTCGACGATGCCATTGAGGCAACAACTGTTCTGGAGGACGACTGGGCTTCTGAACAAAAAACCCAGGGGGGCAAGTCTGTGCAGCAACCGGGCAAGCAGAACAACAATGACAAAAAGAGGGTTTTCCGGCAAGCATTTCTCACATGATCTCCGTCATTTCAGGCCAGCTCGTTCTCCTCTAAACACTCAAATGTACCTCTTTTTTTTTTTACAAAATAATAATTTTAAGTCAGCTTATGTGCATGAGTGTCCAGTGTACATATAAATTATTTTGTTTTGAAACGTATTTCAATGGTACAAGAGCCTAACTCGGTCCAGCACTATTGCTCGAGCCTGACTTTATAACATATAGGGCTGAGCTCGGCCGGACTTCATGGGACTGGCATTTCATGTGTCATCCCAAACCCAACTCATGGCAAGGCCTCAGCCATCCCTAGTATCCTTTTCCGCTTTGTCTCACCATCATCTCCCTGGACTCTTTGGATTGAGATTTAAATTTGGATCACAATATTTCATTGCGTTCATACTTAGATGGAGATTAAAATCATCTTATTTGTACCTTTTGCATGTAAAAAGATTGGATTCCAGCCTTTTTCCTGGAACCACCACCACCATATGGAATTCAGACCTATCTTCAAGCCCACTTCATAAGATTGAATTTGTATCTGGAGTCAGTTCTATTGTTTAGAAACAAGATTTGGATTCTTGTCCAGCATAATCCAACCTATATCCGACCCATTTGTAAACTGTACCCCTATTGGTGATGTAAGACTAGGGTTGCTGGAAACTTTATGTATAACATATGAGACTCGTTTGCAAAACCAAAACCAAGCGTTTCCAGAATTTGTGGGAAACTTCTAGAATTGCATGAGAAACTAATTTCCTTTTATTTGAAAAGCATGTTGTCTATACATTTATTGCATGTTTCCCTTAAATAAGAGATATTTTCCAGTAAAAGTTGAGATATACGTCTTATTCAAACTTTTAATTACTTAAAATACTAAAATTTGCACATATTTTTAATATTAAGAACCACATTATTGTTTTCTTATTTCTTGATTCCATTTAGACTTATGTTGCATTTAAATATTTTATTTATGAAAGTTAATATTTTATTAAAAATAGGTTATATATGCACTCGTTCATATACAACTTTATGATAGTTTTTATGGTTGTAGTCACCATAGTCATATATTTTATAAACAAAATAAATTTATTAATTCTTACTAATATTAATTAGTAAATAAGTTAAGTTTATATAAACTTATAATATTCTTTATGCATATTATAAATATTTGCATTTTTGCTCCACACACACACATCTCACATCAGTTTCACATGAACTTTAAAAAGTCTTGTTTCCTGTTTCTGTTTTTCAACTCGTTTCCCTTTCCCGTCTAGGCAACCTTGTGCTGGACATATTTAGTGAGGTTGGCCCTCTGGGAAATGAACCACCACATGATATTGGGGACAATCTGGCACAAAGACAAGTGGATCATTCATTGTCGAAAATGATTTTGCCGTTAATATCAACTTGTGGAATTGGGGTGATGAGGCTTCCCATTGGACTTGTCTGTCTGGAACCAAACAAGGGACTTGGACATGAAGGGAAGAGGAGAGGTTTCACATGAATTTTAAAAAGTCGTGTTTCATGTTTCCGTTTCCCTTCCCCATACTGGCAACCTTGTCCTAGACATATTTTGCGAGGTTCAGCCTCTGGGAAATGAACCACCACATTATCTTGAGACCGTAAGACAAGCGGATCGTTTGTCATCGAAAATTTGCCATTAATATCAACTTGGCGGAATTGGGGTAACGCGGCTTCCCGTTGGACTTGTCTGTCTGGAATCAAACAAGGGGCTTGGGCATGATGGGAGGAGAGACAATTCCCCACTATCCAAACACCGCTTGTTCTTTCTCAAGTTTTAAGTGAATGGAAACTGCCACAATGAAAATGACTTCCATAGAACAAGACAGCCATACGAAAATGATTCAGACATCAGCCGGGACATCGGGTTGACATGTGGGCCCCACATGAACTTGTTTCATTCCTGTTATCTGCTAGGATGCAAACGGGTTGGATATGGGTCGAGTAAAGCATGATCTGACACTGGATCTGCTTTTCGCCAAGTGGGTGCACATTTAGATTTGGATTCAACTTGATTCCCACTCTGAAATCCTGCACCTGTTTAGGATTTGAGCTTCTGTGGTACTGGACCCACCAAAAAATGGGCATAACCTTTTAATTTCTATTTAGGAAATTGTAAAAAAGCCAATCCCAACCTGGTCCCAATTACCTTTACATACTTGGTCTCGACCGGGATCCATATAGACCCTACCACATTTGTTCTGGTATGCCCAGATTTGAGTACATACTTTCCGGATCCAACAACATGGGGACATCCAGTGGAACCCGGCAGGAGCTCAATTAAAAAAAACCTGGAAAAAACAAAATTTTGTCAGCTAAACATCATTTAAATTGTAAACATAAAAACTCTACTTTTTCAAAATTAAATAAATTTATCAACATAAAATTTGGAAAACGACATAGAAACAGGCTCTGAACTACCCGAGGGAAAAAGACATCGAAACGGGAATGAATTCAAACCTTACATTCAAATCCAATCACCTCTACAACTACTGGTCAGTTCTGTATGCTGAGATATCATTCCTTCTGGTTAGGTATCTAGCGTAACGGGTCACCAACTTGATATCTTTCCATGTTACATGGGGTATCAAGCTGGCAGTTTGGGTGCATAATGAAAGAAGCCAAACATGCTTGGGCAAGAAATATATAATAATAAGGTGAGAGATGGCAATGGTGGCTTCTGCTGAACACCTGGGCTCCCAGTCTGCAGTTACCATTCAGCTTGAACAATGGGTTTTGGCACCATGATTGGGATGTACCAGCTCGGCAAGACCATTGGAGAAGGAACCTTTGCAAAGGTTAAAGTCGCAGTTAACACGCAGACCGGCCAGCAGATCGCCGTCAAAATCATTGATAAGCAAATGATCATGAAGAACAAACTCAAGCATCAGGTCTTTCCTTGTTTCCAGACCCTTGCCTTCCATCAAGATTTCCATCGTTTTCCATCCTACATCGAATCTCAATTTGTAGGTGATGAGAGAGATCAAGACAATGAAGGTCCTGCACCATCCAAATATTGTTAGGATTCATGAGGTCTCTCTCTCTCTCTCTCTCTCTCTCTCTCTCTCTCTCTCTCTCTCACACACACACGCGCGCGCGCGCAAACTGGGATCTGAAAGCAAGATAAACGAATTAAATACATCAAGTGCAATCCCTTCTGATGCAGCACACATAAAGGATGCAATATGGAGTTTAGGTAGTGGATCTTGATTATCATTCTTTACTGCTTCAAGCAGGTCATAGCAACAAAGACAAAGATCTATCTTATAATGCAGTATATAGTTGGTGGCCAACTCTCTGATAAGATTGTGAGTTTTATGAGTGGTTTCCATTGAATCTCCAAATTGGAGGACAAAATTATAATTTTTTCTCAATAACAGGATGTGCGTTTTTTGTTTTTCCAGGCTTACCTGAAGCCGTTGAATGAGGGGGAGGCCAGGAAGTATTTCCAGCAGTTGATGGATGCTGTAGATTATTGCCACCGCAGAGGCGTGTATCACAGGGATCTAAAAGTATAACAAACCATTTATAACAAATTTTTTTATCCTATACAATGACTTCGGAGGCTGCTGAGAGCAGGCATCATGGCACTGACATAGTTTTGGTTGTGTACTTGGATTCCTGCCTTTTTGCCTGTAGCCAGAAAACCTGCTGCTGGATTGGAAAGGAGATCTGAAGGTTTCTGATTTTGGATTAAGTGTATTAAAAAAGGTAAGGAAAGAAATTAAATTATCATTTTTTTGTACATCAACCAGCATTAGGAGTCTCCTTATCATCTGGTGAATTTGCAGTCAAATACTCCACTATCCACCTCTTGCGGATCTCCGAGCCACATTGCCCCTGAGGTACAGCTAAATACTTTATCAACCAATCCAGAATTTTCACTTTATACTATGTTACAATATGAAACAGTTCTATGGAATCATAAACCAACTACAGGTTTGAAAAACACAAAGGAAATAAGTTTTTCATCTAAATATTCATATGACAAGATATGACTAAGATGGAGACTGATTTGCAGGTAATTGCTGGTAACAGTTATGATGGAGCAGCAGCAGATGTTTGGTCATGTGGTGTGATTCTCTATGAACTATTAGCTGGATATCTTCCTTTTGAAGATTATAACATGTTGAATCTTTATAGGAAGGTATGAATATAACAAATAGGTTATAGTGACAAGGATCATAATTTCAATCTGATATATTTGGTATTCCATGCACAGATAGGCCAAGCAGAGTATGTGTGTCCCCGTTGGTTTTCTGCTGATCAGAGGAGACTGCTGTTCAAGATACTAGATCCAAATCCATCAAGGGTACCTAATCATGTTCCTGCCTCATATTAAGTTCCTCATAAAATGAGCATGCAACATTGCTAAGTAGAATTAATCTTCTCAAGAAATAACTTCCTATTCCTCACTATAGCGAATGACGGTAGCAGAGATCGTGGAAGATCAATGGTTTCAGATAGATTATGAGCCTTCAGTTGGAATGACAGATGAAGAAATCACAAGTTTATATGATGTAAATGCTGCATTTGACACTAAAACAGTAAGAAGTTGCATCAACTCAGTTTTATCTTCATTAAAATATTTATGCTGAAAGTATACCAACATGTACTTCACAAACACAGAAAAACTCTAATGAGACGAACAAGAAGCATTCACATTTCATCAATGCATTCCAACTAATAGCTATGTCCAATGACCTTGATCTGTCAGGCTTTTTCAGAAAAAAGGTAATAAAAAGTCAAATACTTGGTTCCTGTCATGAAAATACCCAGCTCATCAGGGTTCAACTGATTTCTCCCTCTTGTTTAGGATGATGAAAAGTGCAAAAGAAGATTCGGGTCTGGACATCCCATCAGTGAGACAATAGAAAAAATCGAGGCTGCTGCAAAAGACGTAAAGCTCTCTGTTGAAAGGATCAACCCAGCCAAGGTGGTACTTTATCTCTTCCCCACATTGTTCTCTACATGTAGCCTTATAATCTTATAGCCTTTTTTCTTTCATGAAAATCCAGATCAAACTTCATGAGCCCATAAAAATAAAGAGCAGATCTTATTTTGCATTATCAGCTGAGGTAATGAAAACGAATGCTGTATGTGCAAATTCAGCTACTTGTAAACTTTGTCCTTCCAGAATCTAAGATAAGAGAATATCATGGTCAGATCATTGAAGTTACCCCAACATACTGCATGGTAGAAATATCAAAATCAGCTGGAGATAGTATGGAATACAAGGAGGTAGAGATTACTTTTTCTTACATTTTGCTGACACATTGATCAGAGATCTAAATCCCAACCCATCACAGACTCTACTGGCAATGGAGTTGCAGGGCTAACGCAACTTTGTATGTCAGAGTAGGCTGAGATTTAAATTGACCAAAATGCCTGCTCAAAACTATGTCCTTGTTTTCCCCCCTCTATTGAGCTGGCATATAGCCTCTGATGGGACTGAATCAAGATAAAATTTATGTTGAAGTGCTTATATTATCATATCATACTCAGTTCTGCAGAATCTTGTCCACTGTACTTAAAGATAAACCTAGCAGTTCATCAGATCTCGCAATATTGCCGACAGGATGCAACATTGCAGAAAGTACCCCAAAGTGTAGAAGGTAAAGTCCATACTTTTAAGAAAAATTTTCAAAGAGAATATTTACCTATACTGATATTGTGAACTCTACAGCTCAGAAGATGTGGTTGGCAGCAAGGAAACAAGAGAACTCCATCAGGGCTACTCTTCTTCTTGATAACCTCTGTTCTACTTCCATCCAAATCACAAGTTCAGTTGGTAGTTCACAAAAGCGAAATTTGTAAATATCTTGACTCTTGTAATTTTGATGTTGTGCTTATCTCTAATCGGAATTTCAACGTTGAAGTTATGTAGCAAATGTTAGACCACTTCTGCTATTTCGAAGAATTTCCTAACCATTGCAACTAAATTTGCAAGTCCCGCCTATTTTACTAGCAGAGTTTAACTCTACTTAGTAAAGAGAACACCCCATTGATAAAGCCAGATATCTATATCTAACAAACGAGGTTCAGATGATAGGAAAGCAGGTCTAAGGTCTAAGATCCCACATACAATTTTTCCAAAGCTATTTCTTTTCGCCCTATTTGTATGATTCAATTACGAAGAATCAGATAAGTGATTTAATTTGAATCACATGTAAAAGAACCATAAAGGGTTCAAGAAGAGCAATGGTCATATCCAAAAGCCGCAATGAAAGTCCTAAAATGAGCAAAAGGTAGGAAAGGAATGGGAAAAGCTAATTCTTCTCTAAACAACTAAGAAGAATGAGGATTTCACCAGCACTTATGTAAAAAGTATAAATGTTGAAAACATACTCCTAAATCTACTACCAAGGGTGTACAACCATACTCACAGAATTAGGTGATATTTTGAAATATCATATATATATATATATATATATATATATATGTGTTGCTTTTACTTTTTTTTACTTATTTTCTATATCTTAAATATTTTTTTTCTTCTTTTTTGTATTTTTTACATATTTCTTTTATTATGTGTATTTTATAATTTAAACATGTTATTTTCTTAGTTATTTTTGCTATTTTATATTTTTAAAAATTTTATTAAGCACCAATATTTTCCCAAAATTTATCAACTAAACTATATTATCGCGAAAAAATGCCTTGCCGAGTTATAGCCAAGACCAATATTTATGATTATGCGTAAAACACACGATGCAATGTGAGATGTTATGATACACAATCTAGGTGTTAGACGTGATCTTATGGCACTTTTCTGTATTTAGACATATTTTACTAGACTTTATTGGTTTATTTTACAGGACTTTAGGCACTTTAAATTTGTTGCATAGCTGATTTGAGTACATGAATCTGATCGACACTTAAAATATTTTGCATACTCGATTTATGTAGATGAAGATGGTTATGTATATAAACCTGATCGGTAAAACGTATTTCTGCATAACCGATTAGTTTACAATTGTGCATATCATACACATGAATATAAAAATAATTAGATGTTTGCATGACTGTGATCATATGCATGTTTGGTCGATCATATGCATAAAATTGGATCATGAATGGTATGGTCTGTAAGCTCTTTATTCGTGTGTGTATGTGCTTGGTTAAATATGCATTCTTTGTATGTTTTGAATATGCATTGTGAACATAAATTATGAAATTTTTTGTTTTATGTGCACTGAATTGGCATAAATAACTTATTAAAATATGTTAGTGGTTATGTGTGAAACATTGTGGGCTTATATAGGACAGAAGCATGTGTTGCTTTAATGTTGTTGATTTTGTTTATGTATTACAAAATAATTTTTGAAAATTATTGGTTTTTCAAATTTAATTACACAGTTAAATTGTGAGGGCCAGGCCCTAAAATTGTTTTTGCATATTGATTTGCAAAATGATTCTTGTGTAAAGAACTTGAAACTTATTTGAAATGGTAAAAGAGGCCAAAATAGTATAATTAATCTCTTTTTTGATGTCCCTTCAACAATGTAAGAATCTTGGATGACGGTCATGGGGGATTGTGAGGATACTAAAACTCCGTGTGCAATTAGACCCTAGAACCCAATGTGTGGTTCACTTTCCGGCCACAGTTTTATGGAACTTTCGGCTACTTTGCCTGGGGGTGTTGTTGTTGACTCAGCTGTAGTTATTGGCATACCAAGAAAGTGGTGTTAGTGGATATTGATTTCCTTGATGTCCCGGTATTAGATGTTGATTTCTAATATTTTGATTGATGGTATTGATTCCTGATATCGATCAAGGAACAAGTGTGAAACCTAATAAATAAAATACAAATTTTGTGTTAAGCTATAACTGAGAACCCAGCTTGAACTTTGAGAATTTATATTTTTTTTGAGTATCTGCGGGTTTAAGGAAAAGTAAAAATTAAATTTGTGTGCATTTAATAGGAACATGCATGCAATAGCAACTCTGATAAATAACTTAATAAGTTATTCATGCATATTCATTGAATCATGCATATTTTACTGTTCAACATTAGTTCATACATCTCTGTATATGTGATTCTACATGATATTTAGCTGAATGCTTGAATGGTAAGTTGATTGTGGTAAGCTATTGCTTGCGATTTTCTCTGAAATTTATGCAAGAGTTAATTTATGGTATTTCCTCTATTGTTTGGATTTTTAGAAGAATTCATACCCATTTTCTTAAAACTATTTCACATGCATAGATTCTTAGTGACATATAGGATTGGCTGACCAAAAGATGAGAGATTGTGACTTGGTCTTTGGATTCTGACTAGGGCACATGAATAGTGATAGAGTAAATTTTTATATTCTTAGATATTTTGACTTTTTAATTTAATTAATGAAGTTCATTTTATTACTTCAAGTTGATTCAATGCATAGAATGGTTTGTGGTTTGGTTATATTAAATCTATGATTTACTTCGGGTCCTTGGGAGGTTTTCCATAAATGCTTTAAAAAAAATTACTATTTTTGAGGGTCAGTTGAGGTCATTACAAAGTTGGTATCAGAGTCATGCATAGAATTACTTGAGATTTGTCAGATTTCTCAAAACCACCATGAGCAAAGTCACAAACTCGTAATCCAGAAGTGGTCTCTACGTCACTGGTGAGCTATCTTGTGAATTTGTTTCCTTATTGTATAGAAATTCTCAAGTTTTAAAATTCTATATTTTGACTGTAGGGATAAATATATTTAAATCAATGTGTTGTTATTTAAATTCTATGCTTAATATGATTGTATTTGTTGTTCTGGGATCAATCCTAATGGGTGTAGGCTTGATTTGGGTATAAAATTACTAATACATTTTGATTGAATTTGTTTTATAGATGTATGCTCATACTCATGCTAGTTCTAGCACTCCAGCAGACTGGCAAGAGCAGAGGGACTTTCTAACGAATGCTCTCAACAGTCTGATTGTGACTGTTACTACACATGTTCAAGCACAGAAATTCTGGTGCAGTCAAGCATGAAAAGTTCTTAAAGTTGGATCCACAAACTTTTTTGGGAAGGCTGACCCAAAGGCTTTCGAGAGCTGGTTTAAGAAGTCCAAGTAGACATTTCGTGTACTACCAGTGCCCAAGGATAGACAAACAGATTTTGACATGTAACGTCTGAAGGGTGATGCCAAAAAGTGGTGGGACACCCTATGCAGGGTGAAGTTTGCAGGCGTTGAGACCATCCCTTGGGAGACCTTTAGAGGGAAGTTCTTGGAGGCGTACTTTCCCTCCTTTAATAAGAAGAGGATGCAACAACAGTTCCTCGAGCTCACACAGGTTAACATGAGTTTGATGGGCTACACCACCAAATTCAGGAGCCTGGAGAGGTACTGCCCTAAACTTTTTGCTAATGACAAGGTGAGGGCAGTGAAGTACATGCGCAAACTAAAAGATGGGCTTCGAGTCTAAGTTATGACCAATCGTACATGCATGAACGGAATGCAGAGTGGGAGCAATTCAGGGGTGAACAACCGCAGTAAGAAGGCAAGGAGAATGGCGGAGCGTAGAAAAACCCACATGCGGGTGACAAGAGGCAGGGGCAAGAGCAAGAAGTAGAAGAACCAGCAGGGGACCCAGTAGAGTCCATCTCAGCAGAGACAACAGCAGGGGAAGACTCAGTTGACTTATAGGCAGTGCAATAAGAGCCATCCTCAGGATTCTGGTCCGCTCTTCAAGGGGGTCTGCTACTAGTGTTAACAACCCAAACACATTGCCTCGTATTTTCTAAACAAACTAACATCTCAGGGCAGTCAGTAGCAGCAGCCACAACAACAACAACAACAAAGATCTCAACAATAGCAAGCGTAGCGGAAGATGAACAAATGAGTTTACACTACCATGGGCACTGAGCAGAGCGATCAGGCCGACCTGATCGACGGTATTATCATTGTCACTAACCATCTTTCTCATGTTATGTTTGATTCGGGGGCAACCCATTCTTTTATATCCTTATCTTTTGCTGGATTGCTTGACCGCGTATTGTCTAGCTTAGAGAAAACTTTAGATATGATATGCTTATGCTTAACATGATGATGAATATGTGATGTGATTATTATTGATTATTGTTTTCTTTATGAATCTCTATCGTATGCATTGCTATCTATCATGTTTAATCATCTTGATGTATATGGCATATTGATAGGGAGAGCATATATTATCATAAAAAAGGGGAGAAATGCAAAGAAACAATGTTTTGATGATGAATATGTGATGTGATATTGATAAAATATGATATGCTTATGCTTAACATAATGATATATGAAATGTTATATTATGACTTGATATGATATGATTTGCTATGTATCTAATATGTATTTGATGCAAAGTTCTTTCACTAAAAGAATAGTGAAGACTATGTGATCACGTGCAACATTTAAAGCAATCATACTTGGATTCTAAAGGAAAAGCTTGATTGGGCAAATCTTTATAAAGTCTCTCAATGTTTTGATGATGAATATGTGATGTGATATTGATAAAATATGATATGCTTATGCTTAACATGATGATACTTGGATTCTGAAGGAAAAGCCGGATTATTATTGATTATTATTTTCTTTATGAATCTCTATCGTATGCATTGCTATCTATCATGTTTAATCATCTTGATGTATATGGTATATTGATAGGGGGAGCATATATTGTCATCATCAAAAAGGGGGAGAATGTTGAGAAACAATGTTTTGATGATGAATATGTGATGTGATATTGATAAAATATGATATGCTTATGCTTAACATAATGATATAAGAAATGTTATATTATGACTTGATATAATATGATTTGTTATGTATCTAACGTGTATTTGATGCAAGGTTCTTTCACTAAAAGAATAGTGAAGACTATGTGATCACGTGCAACATTTGAAGCAATCATACTTAGATTCTGAAGGAAAAGCTTGATTGGCCAAATCTTCATAAAGTCTCTCAAAGATGGAAATTTTCATAAAGACTCTCAAAGATGGAGATGATAGGCTACCTCAAAAATGTTTTCTTCTTTAGAGTCATTTGTAACAGAACCTTCATAAGCATGCATATTTCATATTACAATATATGTTTTAAACTCACTCAATAAACATATTAGTCATTCATGTACAAAAAGATAAGTTTTCATAAAAGTAATCGTTGAGTATGTGTTGTATTATTTCAAAAAGACCTTTTTAGAACAATCATTGTACTTTCTAAAGCATTTATAAAAAAGATAAATTGATAAGACATAATAGCTTATGATTTTAAAAGCATTTATGAAAAAGACAAAGTGATAAGATATACTAGATCATAAGATAAGAGCATTCATATATGAATTGATGATTTTTTAAGAAAACATTAATTGTATTTCAAAATAATTAATTCAAGAAATGATAATTTTTATTTATATATTACGTAAAGCATTAAATGCAATTTCAAAAACACTCACTCAAGAAGTGACGACTTGTATTCGAGAACATTATTTATTATTTAAGCATTAATGGTATCTCAAAGCATTTACTCAAGAAATGACTATTTGAAATATAATCATTACTTTAAACCACTCAAGCATTAATTGTATTTCAAAGCATTTATTTAAGAAATGATGATTTGTAAAAACAATCATTATTTTAAATACTCAAGCATTTAGTACACTATAAATCATTTATTTGAGATATGACAATTTGTAATAAAAAACATTATTTTTATATACACAAACATTTATTGGTTTACAAAACATTTATGAAAAAGTGAAATGGTACATAAATTATTATATTCTAAAGTACATAACTTTTTCATAAAAGAAAGGATGTCTTAAAGATGACTAGGCATCTCATATAAAAAAGGACAATCATTTCAAATGATATTTTAAAAAGACACGACTTTTTGAAATCCTATAGATATAGACAAAAAAGAGTTATCTATATAAGAGTTTTTCAAGAAACACATACAGAGGGGGAAAAAATCGATACACATATACGACACACAGAAAAAGAGCATAGAACAGAAAGAGAAAGAGAAAAAGACAAGAAAAACTCTCTGACAAAAATCGAGTGTGTGTTTGAGAAAAAGCAAAAAGAATATTTTGTTCTCCTGAGTGATTATTCTGCCTATTTTTGAAAGAGAAAACATTTTGTGAGAATCTTCAAAAGAGTGATATTTCAAACGTGCATTCAGCTTTTGCATATCATTCTGAAGGTTTTATTGGAAAGTGTTGTAACTTTCTGCAAGAGGGTGTTGTTCCTTCTTGGTTTGAGAAGAAAACCTCTACAGGGTTGTCTGTACGAGGGTGTTGTTCCTTCTTGGTTTGAGAAGAAGACCTCTACAGGGTTGTCTGTATGAGGGTGTTGTTCCTTCTTGGTTTGAGAAGAAGACCTCTACAGGGTTGTCTGTATGAGGGTGTTGTTCTTTCTTGGTTTGAGAAGAAGACCTCTACAGGGTTGTCGGTATGAGAGTATTGTTCCTTCTTGGTTTGAGAAGAAAACCTCTATAGGGTTGTCTGTAAGAGGGTGTTGTATTATTTATCCTTGTTGGATTTAACAAGGAGTAAATAGTGGATTACTCAAGTGGTAAGACTTGAGGACTGAACGTAGGTCAGTAACTTGACCGAACCAATATATATCTTGTGTTGACTGTGTGGTGCTTGCAATTATTTTTAATTCCAGATCTGTAATTACATTTCACTATTCATCCCCCCCACCCCCTCTAGTGGAATTTCATTTGGTATCAGAACAGGTTTTGTTGGTTTCGACATAACAAGTCTTCCGACACAAAAATGACATCAACCTCTTATGCTCGTGACATTGAAGGTCAACACTCTTCTCGCCCTCCTTTTTTAATGGTACTAACTATGGTTATTGGAAGTGTAGAATGAACATATTTCTCAAGTCTATAGATTTTGCAGTATAGAAAATCGTAGAGTGCCCTTATTCTTCCCCTACATTAGACTATACTTTATGGACTGATGAAGAAAGGAAAATGGCAAACTTAAATGCAAAATCCATGAATGCATTATATGGTGCCATTGATCAAAATGAATTTAATAGAATATCTATCTGTGATTCTGCTTATGATATATGACATTCTCTGAAAGTTATTCATGAAGTAACAAACAGAGTAAAAGAAGCTAAGATCTCATCTTTGGTTCGAAAATATGAACTATTCAAAATGATCAAAGATGAAACCATTACTGAAATATTCACTAGATTTACCAACATCACCAATGATCTTAAATCTCTGGGAGAAAATTATTCCCATACTGACAAGGTAAAAAAGGCGTTGAGATCTCTCACATGTGACTGAGAGAAAAAGACCATTGCCATTGAAGAAGCCCAAGACCAATCCAAACTTACCTTGGACGATTTAATAGGAAATCTTATGGCCTATGAAGTCCACATGAAGGAAAGAAGGGAAGAAGAACAACCTTCAAAGAAAACTCTTGCCTTTCCAGACCTTCCTGAAGAAGACGATTCAGAAAGTGATTCTTAAATAGCTCTTCTAACTCGAAGATTCAAACAATTTATGAAAAAGGATAGGTTGTTCAAAAAGCAAGATCCTAAAGAAGAAATCATATGCTATCAATGCAAAAAGCCAGGTCATACAAAACATGTCTGTCCTCTTCTAAAAAGGAAATCCAAAGAAGAAGACCCAATGAAAAAATTCTTCAAGAAGAAAGCTCTTCATGTTCAATGAGAAGACTCAGAGTCATCCTCAAGTGAAGATTCAAATGATGATGAAGCATAAACAACAAACATGTGCTTCATGATAGAAGAAAGCCTTGTAAGTCCAAAATCTAACTTTTCTTTTGATGAACTTCTAGATGCTTTTCAAGAACTTTTTGAAGAATGTAGAAAATGAGTCTCAAAAATAAAGTTTTAAAATCTGAAAGCTTAGATCTTTCTCAGAAAAATGAAAAACTTACTATTGAAAATTTTGATCTAAAGGAGAAAAATCTAGAGCTTGCCTCTGAAATTAATTCTACTAATGCAAAGACTAAAAGTCCTTAAATAGAAATTTCAGAGTTAAGAAGTAAAACTGAAAACCTGATGAAAACAGTTTTCAAATTTACCAAAGGTAAAGAGAAACTAGATAAACTTCTAGCTTCTCAAAAAGTTTTTTTTTACAAGAATGGTATTGGTTACTCTCATTTCAATAAACCTTCTTGTTCATATTAGAAAACTACTTTTGTCAAAAGTTCTTTAAACTCTAAGATGAGTTATCATTCTTATAATAATTATAAATCAAATACTATATACTCTTCCCTGATCAAAGAGAATCCCAAATCTAAATGGATATGGGTTCCTAAATCTAACAAAAAGGGACCCGATTGGGTACCAAAAAAGTCTTTCACTTGGTTTGTTGCATGCATTGAAAAAGAAGAACAAGTGGATATTAGATAGTGGATGTTCAAAACATATGACAAGACATCCAAAACTATTTGTTGTTCTTCAATACAAAGAAGGAGGAATTGTTACCTTTGGAGATAACAACAAAGGTTTAATAATTGGTATTGATAATATCGATAATATTGATCATCCTCTTATTAAAGACATTTTCCTTGTGAAAGGTTTAAAACATAATCTTTTAAGCATCAGTCAAATGTGTGACATAGGATATAATGTTAGTTTTAAACATGATGCATGTCTTATCTTTGACTCAAACAAAAATATTATTATTAAAGGACAAAGAAAAAATAATGTCTATGAATTATATTTAGATAATATTTATAAACATTGTCTCATTGCTAATAATGACTCAAAATTTGTGGCATATGATGATAGAACATATCAACCTTAAATATATCTCAAAACTTTTCAAAAATAACTTGGTTCGTTGGGTTGCCTAAAATGTCATTTAAAAAGGATTATTTTTGTGATGCTTGTCAATTGGGAAAACTATCAAAATCATCTTTCAAATCAAAGAATATGGTGTCAAGCAAAAGACCTTTTGAGCTTCTTCATCTGGATCTTTTTGGTCCTTCTAGGATAGCTAGTCTTAATCATAATAGATATGCTTTTGTTATTGTTGATGATTACTCAAGATTCATTTGAGTAATATTTTTGAAAAATAAAAGTGACACATTTTATGAATTTGAGATTTTATACAAAAAATTACAAAATAAAAAATCCTCTACAATTGTCAAAATTCGAAGTAACCATGAAGGAGAATTTGATAATGAACTTTTTTATTAATTTCTGTAACTTGCATGACACTTCTCATAACTTTTCCCTTCCTAGAGTTGCACCTCAGAATGGTGTAGTAGAAAGAAAGAATAGAACCCTTCAAGAATCTACCAGAACAATGCTCCAACATAATAATCTTGCTAAATATTTTTGGGTTGAAGCTGTAAATATTACATGTTATATCTTAAATAGAGTTCTTATTAGGCCTTTATCGAATAAAACTTTCTATGAACTATTCTATGACAGAACTCCAAGAATAGACTATTTTAAAGTCTTTGGTTGTAAATGCTTTATCCTAAATACTAAAGATACTCTTGATAAATTTGATGCTAAATCTGTTGAAGGCATATTCTTAGGATATTAAAGTCATAGTAAATCATATAGAGTTTTCAATAAGAGTACTAACACTATTCAAGAATCTATGCATGTCAGTTTTGATGAATTTATTGGTCAATCTGTTCATAATGACACTAATGATGATGATTTTGAAAGTACAAATTTTCCTATAGGTAATGCAGCAAAATCTAATAAAGATGATCATCAAAGAATATTTGCTAAAATCAAAGATCATTCTCAAAAGCAGATTTTGGGAGATCTAACCAAAGGGGTTCAAACAAGGGCTCAGTTGGAACAAATTGCAAATATGGCTTTCATTTCTCAACTTGAACCTAAAAAGTTTGATGAAGCCATCATAGCTGAGTTCTGGATCCTGACAATGACTGAAGAACTTAACCGATTCCAAAGAAATGATGTGTGGGATCTTGTACCTAAACCAAAAGATCATCAAATCATTGGGACAAGATGGATCTTCAGAAACAAGCTAGATGAATCAAGTAATATAATAAGAAATAAGGCAAGGCTCATAGCTCAAGGATACAATCAGGAGGAAGGTATTGACTTTGATGAAACATTTGCTCTTGTGGCTAGACTTGAATCCATTCGTATATTTTTGGCATATGCAAGTTATATGGATTTTAAATTATATCAAATGGATGTCAAAAGTGCTTTTTTAAATGGATTTATAAATGAAAAAGTTTATGTAAAACAACCTCCAGGTTTTAAAAATGAATAATTTCCAGATCATATATATAAACTAAAATGTGCTCTATATGGTTTAAAACAAGCACCATGTGCGTGGTACGATCATCTTAAGACATTTCTTTTAAAAACTGGATTTTCAACAAGAAAAGCAGATTCAACTTTATTTATAAAAGTAGTGGATGCTCATACCTTAATCATTCAAATATATGTGGACGATATCATCTTTGGATCTACTAATAACTGTTTTGTCAAGAATTTTCTAAGTCTATGCAAAAAGAGTTTGAGATGAGTATGATGGGAGAACTCACATACTTTCTTGGACTGCACATAAAACAAACTAAGAATTGAGTGTTCATCAATTAGTCAAAATATACAAATGAGCTTCTAAAGAGGTTCAATATGGACTCATCGACTTCAAAGAATACACCTATTAATACATCTACCGCATTGGACAAAGATGAAGATGGTAAGACTATAGATTAAAAAATGTACAAAGGTATGATTGGATCACTCTATATTTAACTGCTAGCCATCTAGATATCATGTTTAGTGTATGTATGTGTGCTAGATTTCAGTCTGATCCTAAAGAATCACATCTAAAAGTTGTTAAGAGAATTATGAGATACTTAAAAGGAACAAATGATTTTGGATTATTTTATTCAAAATCATCTAATTTTGACTTAATATCTTACAGTGATGCTGATTTTGCTTGAAGTAAATATGACAGAAAAAGTACAAGTGGAATCTATCATTTGCTAGGATATTCACTAGTCTCTTGGTTCAATAAGAAACAAAACAATGCATTTTTATCAACTATTGAAGCAGAATATATAGCTGCAAGTCTGGCATGCACTCAAGTAATCTAGATGAAACAAACTTTAAATGATTTTGGATTGAAATACAAAAATACTAATATATTTTGTGATAATACAAGTACAATAAATCTTTCAAAAAATCCTATATTATACTCTTGTACAAAGCATTTCCAAATTAGACATCATTTTCTACATGAACAAGTTCTTAATAATATAATTAAACTTGAATTTGTGCCTACAAACCACCAATTAGCAGATATTTTTACTAAACCACTGAAAAATAAGGATTTTGTACGCATTAGACGAGAATTAGGTATTTGTAAACTAAGTGATTTATAAACTGTCATTAACTTATTTAAATCCACTTAATCTAATTTGTATCTAACCGTGATATAGTAAATTTATCCTACACAAGTTTATATTTTTTTATTTCTTTGACATATATGCAAATTACTATGTCTGTTTCATATTTTTTTAAAATATTAAACTATAGTTTCACTATTATGTATTTAATTCAATATATCTTTTATGACAATTCTTTCTTCACACCATTTTTGGCCTCTCTATTAAATAATAACTGAATTTGACAAATGGGCATGTCAAATCCTCACCACTTGATCACAACATTACAAAATTATTTTATGTCATCTCTTCCTTCACGCCTATCCATAGCCCTTCATTCATTATTTCAATACATCATTGATCTTTATGTCTTTTCTACATCATTTATGTCATCTCTTTATGTCTTTCAATCAAATTATGTCATAAATGGCTAGACATTTATTATTGATTAGATATTTTGTCCTTTTCCACTCTCACATGTGAATTGAGTTTCCATTCTCTGTTTTCACTCTATCTCAAAACAATGGCTCACCCAATGTTTATTCGAAACCTCAAACTTCAACTCACTATCCCTTTATCGATTTTTCTTTCATCACACTTAAGTTGCACTCTCTTTCAAAATTTGATATGACCATACATTCACGAGATGCATTCTTTTCATTTAAAGATATATTTCTCTATGCTATGCAATAATTCAACACTCTCTATTTAAAGAATCATTGCACATGGCTTTTTATCAAACGAAAAATCCTTGTTACTCGCATTCCTTTCAAGTTTTATCTCACTCGGAATGATATTTTTTTTATGATACTCTTATCTCTTTTTTGTCGATGAAAAAGGGGGAGAGAAACAAAAGGAGAGAAAAACTTAAACTTATGTGCACATATGATGTGTACACAACTTTAAACTCTATGTGTGTCTGTAATAAGCACCTACTATGATCCACTGCTTGATTATTATTGATTATTATTTTCTGTATGAATCTCTATCATATGCATTGCTATCTATCATGTTTAATCATCTTGATGTATATGGCATATTGATAAGGGGAGCATATATTGTCATCATAAAAAAGGGGGAGAATGTTGAGAAACAATGTTTTGATGATAAACATATGATGTGATATTGATAAAATATGATATGCTTATGCTTAACGTGATGATATATGAAATGTTATATTATGACTTGAGATGATATGATTTGATATGTATCTAACGTGTATTTGATGCAAGGTTCTTTTACTAGAAGAATAGTGAAGACTATGTGATCACATGCAACATTTGAAGCAATCATACTTGGATTCTGAAGGAAAAGCATGATGGGCCAAATCTTCATAAAGTCTCTTAAAGATGGAAATCTTCATAAAGACTCTCAAAGATGGAGATGATAGGCTAACTCAATAATGTTTTCTTCTTTAGAATCATTTGTAACAGAACCTTCATAAGCATGCATATTTCATATTACAGTATATGTTTTAAACTCACTCAATAAATATATTAGTCATTCATATACAAAATGACAAGTTTTCATAAAAGTAATCATTGAGTATGTGTGTATTATTTCAAAAAGACCTTTTTAGAACAATCATTGTACTTTCTAAAGCATTTATGAAAAAGATAAATTAATAAGACATAATAGCTCATGATTTTAAAAGCATTTATGAAAAAGACAAAGTGATAAGATATACTAGCTCATAAGATAAGAGCATTCACATATGAATTGATGATTTTTTAAGAAAGCATTAAATGTATTTCAGAATAATTAATTCAAGAAATGATAATTTTTATTTATATATTACTTAAATCATTAAATGCAATTTCAAAAACACTCACTCAAGAAGTGATGACTTGTATTTGAGAATATTATTTATTATTCAAGCATTAATGGTATCTCAAAGCATTTACTCAAGAAATGACTATTTGAAATATAATCATTACTTTATATCACTCAAGCATTAATTGTATTTCAAAGCATTTATTTAAGAAATGACGATTTGTAAAAACAATCATTATTTTAAATACTCAAGCATTTAGTGCACTATAAATCATTTATTTGAGATATGACGATTTGTAATAAAACGCATTATTTTTATATATACAAACATTTATTGGTTTACAAAACATTTATGAAAAAGTGAAATGGTAAACAAATTATTATATTCTAAAGTACATAACTTTTTCATAAAAGAAAGGATGTCTTGAAGATGACTAGGCATCTCATATAAAAAAGGACAATCATTTCAAATGATATTTTAAAAAGACACAACTTTTTGAAATCCTATAGATATAGACAAAAAGGTGTTATCTATATAAGAGTTTTTCAAGAAACACATACAAAGAAAAAAAAATAGATACACATATACGACACACAAAAAAAGAGCATAGAAAAGAAAGAGAAAGAGAAAAAGACAAGAAAAGCTCTCTGACAAAATCGAGTGTGTGTTTGAGAAATTTTGTTCTCCTAAGTGATTATTCTGCCTATTTTTGAAAAAGAAAACATTCTGTGAGAATCTTCAAAAGAGTGATATTTTAAACGTGCATTCATCATTTGCATATCATTCTAGAAAAGTGTTGTAACTTTCTGTTACTGTTGTTCCTTCTTGGTTTGAGAAGAAGACCTCTACAGGGTTGTCTGTACGAGAGTGTTGTTCCTTCTTGGTTTGAGAAGAAGACCTCTACAGGGTTGTTTGTACGAGGGTGTTGTTCCTTCTTGGTTTGAGAAGAAAACCTCTACAAGGTTGTCTGTACGAGGGTGTTGTTCCTTCTTGGTTTGCGAAGAAGACCTCTATAGGGTTTGCTATAAGAGGGTGTTGTATTATTTATCCTTGTTGGATTTAGCAAGGAGTAAATAGTGGATTACTCAGGTTGTAAGACTTGAGGACTGGACGTAGGTCAGTAACTGGACTGAACCAATATATATCTTGTGTTGACTGTGTGGTGCTTGCAATTATTTTTAATTCTTGATATGTAATTACATTTCACAATTCACCCCCCCCCCTCTCTAGTGGAATTTCAGTGTCCACTCGATATAGAAAGTACCTTCCTGTAGTTTGAGTAGTCATCAAGGGGCACAAGTTGTCTGCCGACCTAGTCATACTCGATATAACAGTCTATGATGTCATTCTGGGTATGGGCTAGTTGTTCAGACATAAGTGACTCTTCAGTGTTGGAGCAAGAAGGTTTGCTTTGAGTGCCCTTACTTGTCAGCCCTAGTGTTTCAGGTGACTAGCCCTGTGAGTGAGGTGAAGATCGTCTCTGCTATAAAGATCTCAAAGTACTGTATGCAGGGTTATATGGTGTTCTTGGCCAGTGTGCTGCCACGAATAGTCAAGAGACACTCTTAGAGTAGTTGGATGTGATCCATGAGTTTCCTAATATATTTTCACAGGACTTATCGAGTTTGCCACCTCATAGGGAGATCAAGTTCTCAACCGAGTTAGTACTTAGCATGACACCAGTGTCGTGTACGTCATATCGCATGGCACCTGTAGCGCTTATTGAGTTAAAGAAGTAATTGCAAAAACTTTTTGGCAAGGGTTTTATTAGGTTGAGCATGTCACCCTAGGGTGCACTAGTCATTTTTGTCAAGAAGAAGGATGGCTCCATGCTTCTCTGTATCGACTACCACATGCTTAATCAGATTACTGTGAAGAACAAGTACCCCTTGCCCAAGATTGATGATTTGTTTGACCAATTCTGCATGACAAAGGTGATATCCAAGATTGATCTTCGTTTAGGGTGCCATAAGTTGCAAATCAAGGTAGAGGATATCCTGAAGACGGCGTTTAGGTCCAGATACAGGCATTACGAGTTCTTGGCAATGTCTTTTGGACTCACAAATTTCCCTGCAATATTTATGGACTTGATGAATCGAGTCTTCAGGTTGTGGCTAGATTAGTTTGTTATGGTGTTCATTGATGACATCCTAATATATTCTGATAGTATAGAGAAGCACAAAGATCACTTGAGGATCATGTTATAGACACTAAGAGAACATAAGTTGTACCCTAAGTTCTCTAAGTATGAGTTTTGGCTTGAAAGAATAATGTTCCTTGGTCACGTTATATCAGAGAAGGAAGTAGAAGTGGATCCAACCAAGGTAGAGGTAGTGTTGTCTTCGGAGCAACCGAAGACAGTGTTAGAGATCTAGAGTTTCTTAGGATTGGGGGATTACTGTCATCGATTCATACAAAACTTCTCGCATATAGCTACTCTGATTACTAGGCTACTGCATAAGGGATTGAAGTTTGTTTGGTCACCTCGGTGTGAGGAGTGCTTTAAGAGTTGAAGAAGAGGTTAATATCAGCCTCAATTTTGTCCTTGCCTTTTGGGATGGGACGGTTTGTAGTATACAACGATGCCTCAAAAACCGACCTGGGTTGTGTCCTGATGCAACATAGAAAGGTCATCACTTACATTTCTCAACAGTTGAAGGTGCATGAGAAGAACTATCTCACACATGACTTTGAGTTATTAGTTGTTGTCTTCGCACTGAAGATTTGATGTCATTACTTGTATGGGGAATAGTTCGAGGTTCTGTCTGACCATAAGAGCCTCAAGTATATTTTGGTAAAGAGATTTGAATTTGAGGCAACGCAGATGGTTAGAGTTCCTCAAGGACTAAGAGTTTATCACCTTGGTAAAGCGAATTTTATGGCAGATATGCTTAGCTGGAAGACATCACTTACGACAACCAGCTTGATTGGTCATAGTAGGGACTTACTTGAGCAGTTTGTTGAGTGACAACCATTTGCAGACGAAGCTGGACACATCCTGTGTGCAGGGATGAGGGTGTGTCTTGAGATTATTGATTGTATTAAGGAGCTTCAGTCAGCCGATCTGGACTTCAAGAGTTTGTGCAAGAGTGCCCAGAAGTCAGGTGTGCAATTCCATCGTGTGGAGGATGTGACTATCATGTTTGAGGATAGATGATGCATTCCAAAGGCACTGCGGGAGGAGCTGATGAGTGAGATGCATAGGTTGAAGTATTTCGTTCATCCGGGTTTTACCAAGATGTCTAAAGACCTCCAGAGGACATATTGGTGGAACATAAAGAAACAGAATGTCATTGAGTTTGTGTCTCGATGTCTGACTTGCCAATAAGTCAAGATCGAGAATAAAAAACTGGCAGATTACTTCAGCCTTTAGACATCTTTGAGTGAAAGTAGGATGACATATTGATGGGCTTCATCGTGGGTTTGTCGAGGACTCGTCGTCAACATGATGCCATCTGGGTGATAGTAGATAGGTTGATGAAGAGTGTCAATTTTTTGCCAATCAGGGTGAGTCAGAGCTTGTAGAGCCTTATAGACTTTATGAGGTACCATGTTCTATCGTGTTAGATCGAGATCATCGCTTTACATCTTATTTCTGGCACCAGTTGCAGAAGGCCCTGGGTATCACGTTGAAGTTCTGCATAAATTTTCACCCATGAACTAACGGACAGATTGAGCTCACGATCCAGACTCTTGAGGATATGCTTAGAGCATGTGCGCTGGATTGGGATAGACATATGAAACTTGTAGAGTTTTTGTACAACAACAACTATCATGCTAGTGTTGGCATGGCCCTGTATGAAGCTCTGTATGGTAAACCATGAAGATCCTCAATGTGTTGGGACAAGGTTGGAGTGAGAGCAGTGGAGTCTTCAGAGGCGATCCAACACTACTTAGACCAGGTGCAGTTGATTTATCAGCGTTTGGTTGTAGCACAATGCAAACATAAGAGCTATGTTGATCAACAACATATGTAGCTTAGCTTTGCTGTGGGCGATCACGTGTTTGTTCAAATATTTCCTTCGAAGAGTGTGTTTAGGTTTGGGAATAAGGAGAAGCTCAGTCCTCAGTATAGTAGACCTTTTGCATCCTCAAGCGCGTTGGTGAGTCAGCTTACCATGTGGCGCTTTATCCTTAGTTTTTTCAGATCTACAATGTGTTCCACGTCTTGATGTTGAAGAAGTATGTGCTCGACCTCTCACATGTTATTCACTATGAGGCGGTAAAAGTACAACCTAATATGATGACAGAGTAGAGACCGATGGAGATTGTGGATCACCAAGAGAGGACACTTCAGAGGAGGACGATTTTGTTCGTGAAAGTGCGTTGGCAACATCATGGACTAGATGAGTGCACCTAAAAGCTTGAGGCTGATATGCGTGAACACTACCCATATTTATTTGGTACATTATAATTCCGCAGATGAAATTCTTTTAAAGGGGTAGGGATATAATATCTCATGATTTTTTAAAGTCTAAAATATAATTTTTGAAATTTTTATATTTATATGAAATTTAATTGATAAAAATCATGAGAAAATCATTAAATAGAGGTGATGTCAGTTGCGTCTGGTTGTGGCCCAGAGCCCACTAACAAGAGCTAATTGAGTTAATTATAATTGTAATTTTTTTAGTTTTTGACCTTTAAATTCGAGCAAAAGTCAGGTTAAAATCAAGCAAATTTGAAAGCAAAATTTAGCTAAAACCACCGTCAGATCCGCTTGGGAACATCTCGTAGAAGATCTGTTTTCTCAAAATCGGACTACGGTTAGCCCAAAAAATGCATTTTTCAAAAATGATTGGCCTCTATTTTTTAGCTTTTTCGGGTTTGGAATGGACTATCATTTGATCCTTGTTAATATGGATCTTAACTCTATCCAGGATCCATATTGACTAGGATCTCATCCAGTTTGGGATCCATTTAAATTTGGATATGGATTTGGATCTTGGATCCATAATTCATCTATGGCAATTTTAAAACTAAATTGAATTTAAAGTTTTAAGAACAACCAGGTTTATAATAGAGTAAGGATGAGGTAGTGTTCTACTTGAGGTAAAACTCTACCTGATAAGGACCCTTAGAAGGGGGCATCCCCCCTTAGAATATTTCCTTGTCATATTAAAATAAAATGAAATAAATAAAAATAACAAAATAAATAAAAAAGTCTAGAAGAGATAATGGAGTAGAGGATAGACTCTAGAAGGGGACGTCACCCTCTCTCTAGAAAAATTTAAAAAAATATAAAAAAGGGACTTGAGGGCTCTGTCTCTAGAACTCGTGATCTAGAGAGAGAGAAAGAGAGAGTGTTGAGAAAAGGAAAGAAAAGTGAGAAATCATGTGAGAGGAAAAGAAAGAAAAAAAGAGACAAAGAGGGAAAAGAAGAAGAAGAAAAAAATAAAAACAACATTCATCAATTTTTTTGTAGTTTTTTGATCTATGAATTAAGGTACGGGTTTCTCTCTTAATTCACATGGGAAAGATAGTTGTATAAACTGATTTGAGCATGAGTTTAGAGGGGTAAAAGGAAAATTTGATTATAATATATATATATATATATATATATATATATTTCAAATTTATCGATTTTTCCTATTCATGCATCTGATTATATATAGGTATATATACTTTAGATTTATCAATTTTCCATGCTCATGCATCCTAAATGAATATATATGTTTTAGACTTGTCAATTTCATTAATTATGCATCTAAAATTACATATGCAATTCAGATTTATCGATTTTTCATGCTCATGCATCCTAAATGAATATATATATATATATATATATATATATATATATATATATTTTAGACTTTTCGATTTAATTAATTATACATCTGAAATTACATATGCAATTCAGATTTATCGACTTCCTTGTTCATGCATTTGAAAATAGACATGTAAATCATATTTATTGATCTGCTTGCACATGCATACTATAATATACATGTAGTTCATATTGTTGATTTTATTGTTCATGCTGATGGATATTTAGTGTTGGCCAATCTATGTACATAAATCTATTTATGTACATGAATTAGTTGCAGTTTATGTTATTTATGACTGGTGGATCCATGTACATGAATCTATTCATGTACATGAATCAGACTAGTTTATGGTATATATGACTGGCCGATCCATGTACATGAATCTGATTATGTACATGGATCAGACCAACATGTTGAGATGTACATTTATATTGGTCAATCCATGTACATGAATCCGATCATGCACATGGATCAGACCAACTGCTAATATGGTTATTTATGTTGGCCTATCCATGTACACGAACTTGTTCATGTACATGAATCATCTCAACTGATATTACTTTTTGTCTGGCAGATCCATGTATATGAATCAGCCCAACTGAATTTAATTCATGTATGGCCGACCCATGTACATGAATCTGATCATGTACATAGATCAGACCAACTGTTAATATGATTATTCAGATCTGACCGATTGTGATCATCGCAAAAATTTTTCTCTCTTGGTGTTTCTCTCTTTTCCTCCTCTCTTCCTTTTCTAACCTCTATTTCTCCTTTTTTGAAAAGAGAAAATAAAAGACAGGGAAGAAGAGAGGAGAAAAGAAAAGAACAGAAGAGAGAGAGGAAATCTTCTGCGAAGGTCTCACTTGACCTTGATTTTGAAAATATTTAAGAAAATAACTTGCCTCCGTTTTGAAAATCTGCGAGAAAAAAATTGAGAGACGGGGCTCGCTCGTCGGTACGAGGTTCGACCGTTCCTGGCGCCTTTACCAGGGGTAATCAAACCAAGGATCGATTTTATGCCTTTTTGCTTTGCTAAAAGATTATCTAAGAATTTATTTTAAGTCTAAATGCATAAAGAATCATGCTTGTGCAATGCAAAATGCAGAAATATATGCTTTTTGAGAAAACACTTTTGGAAATCTGAAATTTTCCAAGTAATTCTGAAGTAAATGTGATGACGAAATGATTTGAAATAGTTGAATTTAACTTAGAACTTGAGATAGATCAGGAAAGATATTCGAAGTTCTAAGTCTTTGAAATAACTAGGGCTGGGGAAAATAAATCTTGACTTTGAAAAGAATGAATTGAAGCTGAGATAAAGGAAAAGAAAGGAAGTTTTAAAGTCAGAAATGGACTTTGAATTTGAATTTTTGAACCTGGATTTTTAGGAGAGATGAAATTTGAAATGGAATGGAATTTCAGATTTGAAGTTTGAAATCAAGATGGAATTTTGGATTTGAGAAATCCAAATGGCATTTGAAAATAGAATTGGATTTAAGAAATCCATATGTGATTTGAAAAATAGAATTGGTTTTGAAGTCCGGAATCCTAAAAGGAATTGGATCCGACATCTGGAATCCTAAAAGGATCTGGATCCAAAGTCTGGGATCCAAAGATGGGGTTGAAATTCTAGATCCTAAATGGAACTTGGATCTGAAGTCTGAGATCCAAAAAAATGAAGTTGGATTCGAAATATGGAATCCTAAAAGGGAATTGGATCTGAAGTCTGAGATCTAAAATGAAGTTGAATTCTGGATCTAGAACCCTAAATGGAATTGGATCTGAAGTTTGGGATCCAAAGCAAAGTTGAATTCTGGAACCTAAATGGAATTGGATCCGAAGTCTGATATCCAATAAGAAATTAGATCCGGAATCTGGATCCAAAGTGGAATTGGGTTCTAACTTTGGATTTACAAAGTCCAAATGGGACTTTTGAAGATGGATCTGGGTTTTTGAAAACCTAGATTTGAATTTAAAACTTAGGAAAAATCAAATTTTGAGATTCAGAATCAATCACAAACTTTTGATTTTGAATTTGAAAACAAACTTGATTTTGAATTTTGAAATCAAAAGATGAATCAGAAATTTCAAAGTTAAATTTGAACTTTGAAATTGATTTTGGGATATTGATTTGAGTTTGAATTTGAATCTTGAAAATGAATTTGGAATTTCAAAGTTTGATTGAACTTTGAAATTTTGATTTGAATTGGAAATTTGAAGTTTGAATACAAAATGATTTTGAAATTTCGAAGTCAAATTGGACTTTGAAATTGAATTTTGAATCTTGAAATGAAATAGAATTGAGTTTGAATCTATAAATAAGCATTGATTCGAGAAATGAAGAACATACTCAAAAATCACTTGGAGTTTTGAAAGGAAATTTTGAAAACATGATGCAATTCTATCCTAAATGATGAATGAATCTAAAGAATGTTAAATTGGATTTTGAAAATCATATTTCATTCTTTAAATGAATTGAAATAAGATTGAAAATAAAATACATCCCCGACAATGGTCATTGGATGTATTATATAATAATCATATTTAAATTCATATGAAGAATAAAACATATTTTGGTGCTTTTATAGAGTTTAAAGTGAAATTAACTCGCAATATATCCTGACTATGGCCATTGATATATATTTTGAGTTAATTTTTAATTTAAGCCCCGATAAAAGAAGAAAACATTTTAAAAATATGATGATTTTTGAAGAAGGATCCAGTGTGGATCCAGTGTTATTCCATAAAAGATAAAAATCCTAAGATTTGTTCACACCTTGACTATGGCCATCGATGCGAATCGTCAATTTAGGATTTAATCACATTTTATGAAATGGTGCACGTGCCATTCGTGGATTTTTGAGAAACAAAGAGGAAAATAATATGAAAACAAGCCTTTCAGGATATTTACAATGCTTATTCATTCTACCTAATACGAGAAATATGAAACTTTTATCAATACCTAATTATTATAACCTTTCAACTGAATTTAAAATTGAATTTAATATTCCTAAACTACAATAACATCTTTAACTTACTACCTGCAAAACAGAGTTAGTATAGAGCAAGATTGCAAACATACATAGGGGGGAAAACAAAATCTAAATGCTATCTTCACATTAAATGGGAAATACCTATGAAAATACACTCATTCATATGGAAATGTGATGTTTGCCTCTTGTGGTATGCTATGAGAATTGCAAATACAAGAACACTGTATGATATGCAAGAGGATGCTGCGAACTCTTATTATGATATCCATTTCTGACATATCAGAAAAATGACCATGTATATCCTTTTTAAACCATACAACATCCCTATAATGATAACCTTTTCATCATTTATAAGAGACCCTCCACTTCATGGCTAGGCACTATGATGAAAGCAGCCTCTGAATGGGTCCGGTTGCTAAACTGAAGCATGAGTGACAAGATCTGAAGTTTGTCCTGCAACATCATCCCTGTTTCCCAATAGTGGAGAAGACGAAAGTGTGTTCACCCAATGCTTATTCCACAGGAGGTCTAGGAGGTGAAAATCAAGAAAGGATTTGAAGTATGTTATCTCCAGGGCATAATACTGTTTGCAATGAACCCCAAAATCTTCAATTTTGTTCTGAGGAATCGTTTGATATTCAGAGACAGGCTCATCAGGAGGCTTGTAGTCCTGAGAGTATGTGCGAAATGCACCAATCTCAACCTTTCCAGCAGAGACAGTCCTTGTAGGGTCTATGACAACTACCAAGAATGGCTCCTGGAATTGTTGATTGAGCATCCGAGTGGACACATCTATACCAGAAAGCTAGCACCCATAACCAGGATGAGAATGGTATCATCCAACCGCATTCTCCAAACGATCAGCCTTCAACACTTTTGAAGTTATCTTTTCCACCTGAGAGACTGAGGGACGTGATGTGGTTTGGGGAGCAACCACCTATTGAAATAATAAGGGTGGTTGTGCCATTGTGCAGTGAAGGAACAGGGGAAGGGTCTGTAGCAAGTGGGTAGAAGGTGTATTTGTGTTGGCAGTGATATGAGTGTAAATCAAAACTCATGGTTAATTGGTAAATGGATGAACTAATTAATAGACTATAATGTATGATATGGGACGTCACATGATGGACCAATCAAGAAACACCATGAGATGCAGTATAAAAAAAAATGTAAACAGAGATTATGCAAAGATGTGAACAGAATAAACTGAAAAATATTTACAGGAGAATTTTAAGGAGGTACCAAAATATGAGAACTAATGTTATGTAAAAATGCGTGGAAAGGAAACTACCTAGCAATCACACCATATAATGCCAAAGTATATGTAAAATTAAAGAAACGAAAACCAAATGAGGGGACCCAGATCAATTGCTCAGGATCAAACAACACAAAGTATCGATGAAATGAAGCTCAAGATGATAAGGTGTGAATCCTTGTAGATGCAGTGGGGATATAAAGACAAGTAATTCCTTCTGTAAGTGAGGTACAGGTGACTTACTGTAGATGAAGAAGGTAATGTTCCGCAGTGAGACATATACTAACTGGAGCTGGGAGTAAAGTTGTAAGCTCATTCAGAGAACCAATATTCAATAGCCAACTCAGCAGATGGTGGCTGGAATATAAACGAGACAAGGCTGAGCTTCCCTTCTTCTTTTTTTCGCAGGTAGTAAATAGAGGTGTCGAAGATCAACGCTTAAGCTGATGACACCATGAACAATTTCAGCTTCCCATAGTATTAGGTGCGCCTGACAGAGGCTGCATTTGTGATCTCCAGTGTCTTAGCACACAGCATGAAATTCCAGATAGCATCACACATAACTCAGAGATTGATTTTGCACTTAGAGAGCAAAGGCTGATGACTCCACCAGAATGCCCCTCTCTGCTGTATGGTGACATGTAACATCATGATCATGGCGGCTTTGCATGATCGTGAGAAATTACCAAGATCCTATTGGTTTGTTACATATATAAAAAAAATTTATTAGCCAAAGGAAACAACCAGTATGATACGATTCTATTATCACCTTTTCATGTGTGCAAACTGAGATTCATTCAGAAGAATGCCCAAAATGAAGCTAATATGAACGACAGGCATTTAACTGGCACCACTAAAAAAAAAAACCAGGATGGAGGTTCTAAATGAATCAGATTGGGAGCATCAGATCATACCGTAGAGATCTTCAAGGATTCGAGGTAGCTGATGAGAGACTTTTGCAGCAAAACAAAGAAAAGGGTCAGTGATACCCTAAAAAAAAAACAACACTGCCCAAAGATGATCTGGGCTCTAATACTCTTTGGTTGAAGCAACTTGGATAGCGATCATCTGTATAGGAATATACCATGACTTCCAAATGTACAAATGACGAGGCCTCCGATCGGTGATCAAATTAGATGGTGAAATCAAAATAAGGAAAAGAGGCCCAACGTGCATTTCAAAATAGTTTCACCTCATCATGCCCTGAGGCAATGCCATCAAACGACAACAGAGATTGGAAAACTAACAAATGCTCCAGATAGAACAGAGATTTAAACGTCAATCGGGGATCAGAAACAAAAACAAAACAACAAAACAGAACCAATTAACAAAAGAAAATTAGAAATCGGATATGAAAAAAAGAAATCAAACTAGATCAGGACACAAATTAGGATTATAATCTATCGTATAACAATGAGACATTGTCATTTATAAAATTGTTGAAATTCAATAGCAAGAAAAAAAAATGTTGGAATTATGGAATTTCGTTATTGTAGCAACGGGATGTATTGATTTACCATAAGTAAACCAACTTTAGCACCGATGCTTCCGTGGGGTGGGGAGGGAGATAAGAAAAATGCAAGAAAATTTGAGAAGACAAAAAGGAACGGAGAGTTAAAAATCGTAAGGAAAATTCAAACTAAAAAGAGGAAAAGCAAAAATGAAATCAGATGGAGGTTCAAAGCCCCGATGAATCGGCGATGCCATTGCGAGGCATCGTCGATCATCATTGAGTGAGCAAAGGTATATATAAAAAACAAAACAAAAGTAAAAATCTGTTGTAAATAAAAACAAGAAATTGAAGGCCGATGATGGATTATTTGTAAACAGATAATGAAAGTGAAGACAGAAGAAAATGAACTATAAACATGGATTAAAACTCTATGAAAATCAAGGAAAACTCAGATATGAATAGCAAAAAGGGGGGGTTCTTACCTGGCTTGCAAGGTTTTTGAAGGAGGGGAATTTTCCTCTTGCTTGCCATGGAAATCCCTTGCTGCTGAAGGAGAAGAAGGGCGATCGAGGGGAAGACGCCGGGTGGAGAGGTGAAAGTAATGGATGCATGAAGAAAAGGGGTGCAGGGGTGAAAGGGCAGTGAAGGTGAGGGTTCTCGATGATGGTTTATGTAGAAAATGGAAGAGGGATCTAGAAAGGTCGAGGGAGTTTGAGAGGGAGAGTGAGAGCCAGAGTCGCTCTCCTGGCCATCCCACCTCTTGTGAAGGGTTCTCAAAGAGAAACCCTAAAAAAAATTTACAACGGGGCCCTTCAGGTTTTTAAAATTTTTCAAAAGGGGCTCCTTTACAAGGTTTTCCAAAAAGGTTTTTTTTTTTTTTAAAAAAAGGATATTTTCAAAAGGAGGTTTTCAAACTATCTTTTCTGAATTTCCTTTTCTATTTTTTTATTTATTATTTATTATTTATTATTTTGTTCCTTTTCTTTGTAATTTCCTTTTTTTTTTGTGTTTTTGATGTTAAAAACTCTTGAACACTAAAAGGGTTTTAAACTAATTTGAAAAAATTTAAAAATATTTATTAAAGAAGTATTTTCTGAGAATTTGGGTTTATCTTTTTGGAATTTTCTTAAGAAGACAGGTTTAGATTCGGGATTTGAGAAAATATTCGAGTTTTAAACCTTGAATCGAGAAATACAACACGATGGATCCAAACGGATACCGGACAAACTGTCTGAGCCTTTCAAAAAGTTATTTTGGTAATTTTGAGAATTTGGTTTAAAATTTGGATGATGATGCTCAGATTTGGATTCTAATATTGGATCCGGATCCGAAATCGAGTCAGATATATAAAATGAATTTAATTTCAGTAAAACCTGAGAAATAAACTGGAATTGAAATTTAAAACTGACTCAATTACTCAAAAAATGGGGCCAGGGGTAAAAAAGGAATATTTACAAAATTTTAAAAAATTTGGGGTGTTCACAGATGCCCCTCTTTGCTACTAAGCCAGTTGAAAGCCAAGCTTAGTGGCAAAGAAATCACTCTAAATTTTGAAAAAATGCCCCAGTCAGCAGATCTGAACTGGGTGTGGAAGAATTATTTTGAAAATATGACTTCTCAAGCTTAGTACCTTATCCTGAATGGCTTTGGGAAGATGAAATCCTCGAAGATGATGTGACTAGATAACAAAAGTGAGGAAATCGTGATGGGACTTTGGGTAAAGGTCCCAAAATGCTGAAAAATAAGAATTTTGATCAAGTCTCATGGGTGAGACAAGACCAGCTTTTGGAACAACTCAGGTTTGGCCCTTAACCTGGATGGGACAAAGATATATCAAGGTAATTTGGATGAGGAAAGGAATACATGAGGACCTTGATGGGACATTTTTGGAAAATGCCCCGTGAGATAAAGCTCAAGTAGAATCCTATCCTGGGTGGATATACAAAGCATGGATTCTTCGATGGGAAGAACCATGATGGGACTGAGAGAGAACACCTCGTCAAAATGAGGAACCTCGTCGTAACGAGACTCAGGTTTAACCCAAACCTGGAAAAAGGAAGATACCTCGAGGGGCGAGGTTCAGGCTTAACCCTTAACCTGAAGGGGCGACCATATGGAATCCTTGGATGGAAGAAACCGTGATGGGATCTTTGGAGTTTGGACAAACAAATCCGAAAGGGGTTTTGCGAAAGGAAGAAAATGGAGTTCCCTAAAGCCTGGAAAAGGGATGATCTTGGGCGTCTCATTGCTGAGACTAAATCAGTTTTTGAAATCGATGACCTCTCGCAGAAAATTGACCTTTAACCTGAGTGGGTACGACCATACGGATTTCTTGAATGAAGAAACCGTGATGGGACAGGAAGAGATATCTCAACTGAATGAGGCAACTCTTTCTGGAAGATACAAACAATGCTAGGTTGCATCAAAATGGATATTGAATATTTATTTCATTCTTGAAATAACTAGAAAATTTTGCCAATAAGATAAAATCGT
Organism: Nuphar pumila; assembly: GCF_984573655.1. Lineage (NCBI taxonomy): Eukaryota > Viridiplantae > Streptophyta > Magnoliopsida > Nymphaeales > Nymphaeaceae > Nuphar > Nuphar pumila. The sequence continues at coordinate 65,322,236 of NC_143249.1, forward strand.
AGTTTGATTCAATCATTTGAAAATGTGCACGTATGTGCAAAAGACATTCCCTCTTTTACCTAGAGCATTTCCTCCAACAATGTTAACTCCTCGGTCTTAAGAGTCAAATTCAAAATTTTAGCGCTGATGATTTTCTTCAAGGAAGCTATCCATTTCCCTGATATGAGAAGAGAAGAAATATTCTTAATTTCATAAAAGCAAGTAGTGAAAAGATATTGATAAAAGAATTTTGCATGAGAAAAGATGACTTCTGGCAATTTTGGCAGTTTGATATCTGGGTGTTTTCCCATGATGATCTTTTTGCACTCCTTTTGAGTCATTGAATGTTCTTGGGTTTTAACATCATCCTTCATTTTGGAGATGTCCTGACTTTTCTCTCTTTTTTTCGAGGAAGGGTACGTCACAAGCTCCTTTATCTTGAAGATGTTCTGATCCTTCTTTTGTCTCAGGAATTATGCTGATGATATTGGCTCAAAAAGGTCTTAGATGAGAGCAGAAATCAAATATCTTTTAAGGTTTGTCGGTAGGTTTATCACATTCGCCTTCATCTCGATGGTGATCTGAACGTTCCCTGGAAGGATCCATCACAAGCTCCTTCATCTCGGAGATGATCCAAATCTTCTTTAGCCTCGGGGATCTAGCTCGTATATTCGCCTTCATCTTGACGACAATTGAGAGATCCCTTTTGCAGATATTTGATTGCAACTTTAAATGGATGGGGTAATATGGATTGAATGGATTCTTTTTATAGCTCATGATATTTCCATTGCCTGATTGCTAGAGAATCGTTTTTAAGACATGCGCCATAGCCATGATTAATATAAATTCGCTTCTGGCTTTTCAACATCATTGAATATTTCTTTCGCTAATCATGCCAAGGATATTTCTTACATCCTTTTGGTTGACCAACAGAGAGAAAATTTGAATTTTACTCTTTTTTTTGCAAAAAACTTCACTCTTTTGTAAAGAATACTAGAGGTAATCTGAGGTGATTTCTTTTGTGCAGTAAGAATATTGGAATCAACAAATATTTTAGCAAAATTGGCAAAGTTTTTGAGAATCATTTGTGAAATAATCACTCAATATAGATTTTGATGAGACCTTTAGCTGAATATTTTAAAAAAATGAAATGATCATGAGGTTTTTGGCAATACCAGCTCGAAAGCAGGATTTTGATCGTTTGTCCAGCTCGAAAGCAGGATTTTGATTATTCGACCGGCTCGAAGACAAGATTTTTGATGGAGGTACCAGCTCGAAAGCAGGATTTTGTTGTTCGACCAGCTCGAAAGCAGAATTTTGATTGTTCGACCAACTCGAAAGTAGGATTTTGATTGACCGACCAGCTCGAAAGCAGGATTTGATGAAAGTACCAGCTCAAAAGCAGGATTTTGTTGTTCGACCAGCTCGAAAGCAGGATTTTGATGGAGGTACCATCTCGAAAGCAGGATTTTGTTGTTCGACCAGCTCGAAAGCAGGATTTTGATTATTCGACCAGCTCGAAAGCAGGATTTTGATTAACCGACCAGCTCGAAAGCAGGATTTTTTTGGAAGTACCAGCTCGAAAGCAGGATTTTGATTATTCGACTAGCTCGAAAGCAGGATTTTGATTGACCGACCAGCTCGAAAGCAGGATTTTTTGGAAGTACTAGCTCGAAAGCAAGATTTTCATTGTTCGACCAGCTCAAAAGCAGGATTTTTTATTCGACCAGCTCGAAAGCAGGATTTTGATTGTTCGACCAGCTCGAAAGCAGGATTTTTTTTTGTTTGATCGACCAACTCGAAAGCAGAATTTTGTTTGTTCGACCAGCTCGAAAGCAGGATTTTTTTGTTCTACCATCTCGAAAGCAGGATTTTTTTTAACCGACCAGTTTGAAAGCAGGATTTTGAAATGGTAAAAATGATGGGCATTGATAGAATTGTAACTTGAAGGTTTGAGAATGATAGACATTGATGAAATTATAACCTGAAGGCTTGAAAGATGAAAAATATTGATGAAATTGTGACCCGAAGGCTTGAAAATGATATACTTTGATGAAATTGTAACCCGAAGGTTTGAAAATGATGAAATTGTAACCCGAAGGCTTGACAATTATAGACATTTGGTGAAATTGTAACCTGAAGGCCTGACAATGAGCATTGGGTGACCCAAAGGTCAAAATTGGAATTGAAACTTTGAATTTTGATGAATGGTTAGTGCAAAGACCGAACCTGGGGGGCTACCTTGATCAATCAGTTAGACACTAATACTAGCGCTAAGCATGCTAGTACGAGCATTGGATTTTTCAAGAAATGCCCCAGTATGAGTACTGGGTTTTTGAAATTGCACCAGTACGAGCGCTGGGTTTTGAAATTGCACCAGTACGAGAGCTGGGTTTTGAAAATATACCAGCATGAGCGCTGGGTTTTGAAAATGTACCAGCATAAGCACTAGGTTTTGAAATGAGGCCAGCACGACCACTGGACTTTGAAATGAGGCCAGCACGAGCACTGGACTTTCCGACTGAGAGTTTGGAAAGGAGACCGACATTCTAAGATACTTGGAAATCAAATATAAATGATTGTCGGTGTTTTCATGATTATCCCTTATCCTGAAGGGGAAATTCAGGTTTTGTCCCTTAACCTGAAAGAAAAAAAAAAGAATAAAATTTATAAAAATGGAGAAGAAGAAATTGAAAATTTATTTTGGAAAAGAATTCTCACAGGTAGCACTGGTGCTCCTATGAGTGGTCTCAGGATTATCCCTTATCCTGAATGGGAACACCTCAGAGAACGAGGGCCAGGTTTATCCCTTAACCTGAGCGGGAAAAAGAATAAAGGAATACCTCATTGAAAAAAAGGCATCAGGTTTATCCTTTAACCTGAAAGGGTAAAGAATAGAATAGAATTTGCCAAAATTGAAAGAATTGAAAAATAGATAAATTTGATAAAATTAATAAAGAAGGATAAAAATTGATAAGATTGACAAAAGATTAAATGAAAAATTGATAAAAGTTGTGAAAAGAAAAGAATTTATTTGATCCTGCCTGCACATGGGATCTTTGGAGTAAGAGGAGAATGTTCTTTTTGAAAGATAAGTGAGAAATCACTTTTGAGGAAGAGGATCAACCGCGAGGTTGATTTTGAGGAGAGATCAACATGAGGGTCAATTTTTTGAAAACGATGGTTTTGAAAACCAATCTTTGGAAAAAGGATGATCAACGCAAAGTATTTGTACTTTTGGAATTTATGACGAAGACTTTGCAGAAATTTTTAGGTTTTTTATGATTTTGAAAAACCCCCATAGGTAATATTATTTCTCTCATGAATGATGTCGGGATTGTCCCTCATCCTGGAAAGAATAAGAATTTAATGCGGCTTGATAGAAGCAAATGGCGAAGAAGATTTTTGAAATGAAAATATAAATTTTCAAAAATAAATGCCGCATTGTGGAAAAAGAGAGAAATATATGATATCAAAGATATGAAGAAAACTGACATTTCATTGATAGGAAAATATTGATAACAATGACTGAAATATTTACAAGTTTGTTGACCAAAGGTCACAAAAGACTAGGACTGACTTGCTCCTATAAGGTCACTGAAAATAAAGAAAGCAGAAAACTTTGTCATGGTCTGGGAAGCTAGGCCAGGACGGGTAGCTATTCTTCTTCTTAATCTTCCACCAGCAGCTTTTTATCGATGCAGTCTTGGACGATTTTTTTGAAAACAAAGCAGTGCTCGGTGTCGTGACCTATCGCCCGATGGAATTTGCAAAACTGATCCTTGAACCTTCCCATAGTCACGAAAGGATCTGCTACCTTGGGAAGTTTAACCATCTCCTTGTTTATCATGTACTCAAGAACTTGCTCAAGTGATTGCTCTAAGGGGGTAAATTCACGGTCGTATCCCCAACCGTCGTGCTTTGGATTCCCTTGGGGCTTTGATTCTAACTGAATGCTCGAGGGAGGGATGTCATTCTGCCTGCTGATCCCATTCTTTTGACTGGAATAATCATCTTTGCCTGATCCGCCAGTGTGGTTCTTTCTGCCACCCCTTTTGTTCTTGCCATTATTGTTGTTGGAGGAACTGGTAGAAAAGGTGAAGTTGATTTTTTTTTTCACATCCTGACTACCTTTTGCCAAGGTGATGCCGTTGTAGGTTTCGTTCTCTAATCCCATTTCAAGCCATTCAACTTGCTCTATTAACTTGATGAAGGATTTGGATGGAGAAGTGGAGATCAGACCCTTCAGAGGTTGAGAGAAATTGTTCAAAATTATTAAGAGTGCATGCCCCTCTGATATCGGGTCTTTCATTTTGTTGCAGGTGGATCTCCATCTGTAAATGAAATCTTTTGCCTTCTCATTGTTATTTTGCTTCAGATGGAATAGGTAGTTGAGGGTAGGCGGAGCCTCGGTATTGAAAAGGAACCTTTCGATGAACAGGTTGATAACTTTGTCAAAGTCTCGCAGTTCAATCGGGTTGATGTGGTCACCATACCATCTTGCTGCAATTCCCTCTAGACTGCGCAGAAAGCATAGGAATAAAGCCCTGTTGTTTTTTCTGAATTGGTTGCACTCGACGAAAAATGTAGCCAGATGAGCCTTGGGGTTGCCAGTCCCATCAGACTTTATGAATTTTTTAGGAAGATCCTCCCAGTTGTCATCCCTTTTAAGTTGTCATAAAAGTCTGCACCGGTGTAGATCTTTTTGCCTTTATCCTGGGCTTGTAAGTCTTTAATTGCATGAGCTGCTTCCCTCAGTTGTTCATGCATCGGATCTTCTGCTGGGATCTGAAACTTGGCTTTACTTGCTGACTCATGCCCCTCATTGATTTTCTTAGGCCGATACAAGGGTTTGTGAAAATATGCTGGCAGCTCTTCCTCTGAGTCCTCTTCCGCTGACTCTGAAGTGCTGTCATACTGAACTTGCTTTTTGCTGACTTTTCCCTTGGTTTTATTTTTAGAAGATATTTTCTCAGGGTTTTCCTCAGTCTGTTCAGACATCATTTTGGCCATCACCCTCTGGAATAACTTGTATGTAGCTGAATCAACATTGTTTTCTGCTTCTTGGCCCTGCTGCTTGGATGACCTGATGGAGTTCATTTCCTCTCCTTCACTGTCGCTTTGCTGTGAAACAGTCTCCTTTCCGGTCCTTGTTCGAACCATGATGAAATGTCAATGTTCACTCTATAGTATAAAATGGGATATTTTAAAAAAACTTTGGAGGAAATTTTGATAAAAGAGAAATCAAATTGATAGAAGATATCCCATTGCTAGGGATTGAGTCGTCAAAGAAAATTACAACAATCACATAGTTTCTCTGTGAGAAAGAATAAACAATTTAGAATATAAACAAATGCTATTTTGAGAAGGATATCTCTCGAAAAAAAAGAGACTTTATGGCAAAGAAGTAAAAGAATTCTTTGGAATAGAATCAGAAGATACGTTGGAAAGAAATTTAAAAATAGATGGCAAATATTTTAAAATTTGAAAAATTGCAGGCAGGATCAAAAGAATTTGAAGAAATCAGAAGAAAATAAAATACACTTGGGTTTTAAAAACAAAGAGGAAATTTTGAATAATATATACCCAGGGTTTTGGAAAATATAAGGAAAATATAAAATATCACACAATCACAGATGTACAAACAAGGATGTACAAATAGCACTCCCTAAAACTGACTCTAAATGCAATATTTGAAATGGCTGATAGGACCTTAATCCTAATTCTAAGATTTAGATCATCTGATTCCAATCAAGGTATGCCGATATACTCAAACCGAAGCTCGAAGTACGTGGCATAAAAAATATTTCTCCGGTTCTAAGGTAATGGCTTCCCAACATCCTTGAGCACTTACCGATATACCTCAGACTATGGCCCTTAGGTACGTGGTAGGGGGGCGCAAACCCAAATAAGTGGTCCAGTTGCGAGGCTCTCTCCCGAACTATGGTTCAGTGAGACAGTCAAGCAATGTGAAGACTGAGACAATATAGGTAGGGATGTTTTCAAAAATATGTTCAACATGCAAGAAATTAGATGGCTCTAATGCAAGTCCTAAAGAGATAGATTTAAATGAAAAGAAGCATACACTTGCATACATTGTTTGCATTCAATCCCTAGAATTGAGGAGAGTTGTATTTCAGACCTAAGTCTAATGTGAACGTGAAATAATCTCCTCAATATGGTCCTACCAAACCATGCTTAGATCCTATATGCAATGATGTCAGCTTAGGACAGAGTCTAGGGTCCTAAGGTTTGCATGGAAATGATGCTGACATTTGTTAGAATAATGACTTAGATAATATCAAAGCAAAAAAAGAAGGCATAAATTTGACAGGACAAAGACGCTACCCCATCACGGTCGCCAAATCTGTGATTATCGCAAAAATTTTCCTCTCTTGGTGTTTCTCTCATTTCCTCCTCTCTTCCTTTTCTAACCTCTATTTCTCCTTTTTTGAAGGGAGAAAATAAAAGACAGGGAAGAAGAGAGAAGAGAAAAGAAAAGAACAGAAGAGAGAGAGAGGAAATCTTCTGCGAAGGTCTCACTTGACCTTGATTTTGAAAATATTTAAGAAAATAACTCGCCTCCGTTTTGAAAATCTGCAGGAAAAAAATTGGGAGACGGGGTGCACTCGTCGGTACGAGGTTCGACCGTTCCTGGCGCCTTTACCAGGGGTAATCAAACCAAGGATCGATTTTATGCCTTTTTGCTTTGCTAAAAGATTATCTAAGAATTTATTTTAAGTCTAAATGCACAAAGAATCATGCCTGTAATGCAAAATGCAGAAATGCATGCTTTTTGAGAAAACACTTTTGGAAATCTGAGATTTTCCAAGTGATTCTGAAGTAAATGTGATGACGAAATGATTTGAAATAGTTGAATTTAACTTAGAACTTGAGATAGATCAGGAAAGAGATTCAAAGTTCTAAGTCTTTGAAATAATTAGGGCTGAGAAAATAAATCTTGACTTTGAAAAGAATGAGTTGAAGCTGAGATAAAGGAAAAGAAAGGAAGTTTCAAAGTCAGAATTAGACTTTGAATTTGAATTTTTGAACCTGGATTTTTAGGAGAGATGAAATTTAAAATGGAATGGAATTTCAGATTTGAAGTTTGAAATCAGGATGGAATTTTGGATTTGAGAAATCCAAATGGCATTTGAAAATATAATTGGATTTAAGAAATCCAGATGTGATTTGAAAAATAGAATTGGTTTTGAAGTCTGGAATCCTCAATGGAATTTGATCCCACATCTAGAATCCTAAAAGGATCTGGATCTGAAGTCTGAGATCCAAAGATGGGGTTGAAATTCTAGATCCTAAATGGAACTTGGATCTGAAGTCTGAGATCCAAAAAAATGAAGTTGGATTCGAAATCTGGAATCCAAAAAGGGAATTGGATCTGAAGTCTGAGATCCAAAATGAAGTTGAATTCTGGATCTAGAATCCTAAATGGAATTGGATCCGAAGTTTGGGATCCAAAGCAAAGTTGAATTCTGGAACCCTAAATGGAATTGGATCCGAAGTTTGATATCCAATATGGAATTAGATCCGGAATCTGAATCCAAAGTGGAATTGGGTTCTAACTTTGGATTTAGAAAGTCCAAATGGGACTTTTGAAGATGGATCTGGGTTTTTGAAAACCTAGATTTGAATTTAAAACTTAGGAAAAATTAAATTTTGAGATTCAGAATCAATCACAAACTTTTGATTTTGAATTTGAAAACAAACTTGATTTTGAATTTTGAAATCAAAAGATGAATCAAAAATTTCAAAGTTAAATTTGAACTTTGAAATTGATTTTGAGATATTGATTTGAGTTTGAATTTGAATCTTGAAAATGAATTTGGAATTTCAAAGTTTGATTGGAACTTTGAAATTTTGATTTGAATTGGAAATTTGAAGTTTGAATACAAAATGATTTTGAAATTTCGAAGTCAAATTGGACTTTGAAATTGAATTTTGAATCTTGAAATGAGATAGAATTGAGTTTGAATCTATAAATAAGCATTGATTCGAGAAATGAAGAAAATACTCAAAAATCACTTGGAGTTTTGAAAGAGAATTTTGAAAATATGATGCAATTCTATCCTAAATGATGATTGAATCTGAAGAATGTGAAATTGGATTTTGAAAATCATATTTCATTTTTTAAATGAATTGAAATACGATTGAAAATAAAATACATCCCCGACTATGGTCATTGGATGTATTATATAATAATCATATTTAAATTCAGATGAAGAATAAAATATATTTTGGTGCTTTTATAGAGTTTAAAGTGAAATTAACTCTCAATATATCCTGACTATGACCATTGATATATATTTTGAGTTAATTTTTAATTTAAGCCCCGATAAAAGAAGAAAACATTTTAAAAATATGATGATTTTTGAAGAGGGACCCAGTGTGGATCCAGTGTTATTCCATAAAAGATAAAAATCCTAAGTTTTGTTCACACCTTGACTATGGCCATCGATGTGAATCGTCAACTTAGGATTTAATCACCTTTTATGAAATGGTGCACGTGCCATTCGTGTTTCCATTCGTGGATTTTTGAGAAACAAAGAGGAAAATAATATGAAAACACGCCTTTCAGGATATTTACAATGCTTATTCATTCTACCTAATACGGGAAATATGAAAGTTTTATCAATACCTAATTATTACAACCTTTCAACTGAATTTAAAATTGAATTTAATATTCCTAAACTACAATAACATCTTTAACTTACTACCTGCAAAACAGAGTTAGTATAGAGTAAGATTGCAAACATACATAGGGAGGAAAACAAAATCTAAATGCTATCTTCACATTAAATGGGAAATACCTATGAAAATACACTCATTCATATGGAAATGTGATGTTTGCCTCTTGTGGTATGCTATGAGAATTGCAAATACAAGTACATTGTATGATATGCAAGAGGATGCTGCGAACTCTTATGATGATATCCATTTCTGACATATCAGAAAAATGACCATGTATATCCTTTTTAAACCATACAACATCCCTATAATGATAACCTATTCATCATTTATAAGAGACCCTCCACTTCATGGCTGGGCACTATGATAAAAGCAGCCCCTGACTGGGTCCGGTTGCTAAACTGAAGCATGAGTGACAAGATCTGAAGTTTGTCTTGCAACATGTTCCCTGTTTCCCAATAGTGGAGAAGACGAAAGTGTGTTCACCCAATGCTTATTCCACAGGAGGTCTAGGAGGTGAAAATCAAGAGAGGATTTGAAGTATGTTATATCCAGGGCATAATACTGTTTGCAATGAACCCCAAAATCTTCAATTTTGTTCAGAGGAATCATTTGATATTCAGAGACAGGCTCATCAGGAGGCTTGTAGTCTTGAGAGTATGTGCGAAATGCACCAATCTCAACCTTTCCAGCAGAGACAGTCCTTATAGGGTCTATGACAACTGCCAAGAATGGCTCCTGGAATTGTTGATTGAGCATCCGAGTGGACACATCTATACCAGAAAGCCAGCACCCATAACCAGGATGAGAATGGTATCATCCAACCACATTCTCCAAACGATCAGCCTTCTGCACTTTTGAAGTTATCTTTTCCACCTGAGAGACTGAGGGACGTGATGTGGTTTGGGGAGCAACCACTTATTGAAATGATGAGGGTGGTTGTGCCATTGTGCAGTGAAGGAGGACAGAAGAAGGGTCTGTAGCAAGTGGGTAGAAGGTGTATTTATGTTGGCAGTGATATGAGTGTAAATCAAAACTCATGGTTAATTGGTAGATGGATGAACTAATTAACAGACTATAATGTATGATATGGGACGTCACATGATGGACCAATCAAGAAACACCATGAGATGCAGTATAAAAAAAAATGTAAACAGAGATTATGCAAAGCTGTGAACAAATAAACTGAAAATATTTACAGGAGAATTTCAAGGAGGTACCAAAAATATGAGAACTAATGTTATGTGAAAATGAGTGGAAAGGAAACTACCTAGCAATCACACCATATAATGCCAAAGTATATGTAAAATTAAAGAAACGAAAACTAAATGCAGGGACCCAGATCAATTGCTCATGATCAAACAACACAAAGTATCGATGAAATGAAGCTCAAGATGATAAGGTGCGAATCCTTGTAGATGCAGTGGGGATACAAAGACAAGTAATTCCTGCTGCAAGTGAGGTACAGGTGACTTACTGTAGATGAAGAAGGTGATGTGCCATAGTGAGACATATACTAACTGGAGCTGGGAATAAAGTTGTAAGCTCATTTAGAGAACCAATATTCAATAGCCAACTGAGCAGATGGTGGCTGGAATATAAACGAGACATGGCTGAGCTTCCCTTCTTCTTTTTTTTTTCTTAGGTAGTAAATAGAGGTGTCGAAGATCAACGCTTAAGCTGATGACACTATGAACAATTTCAGCTTCCCATAGTATTAGGTGCGTCTGACGGAGGCTGCAATTGTGATCTCCAGTGTCTTAGCTCACAGCATGAAATTCCAGATAGCATCACACATAACTCAGAGATTGTTTTTGCACTTAGAGAGCAAAGGCTGATGACTCCACCAGAATGCCCCTCTCTACTGTATGGTGACATGCAACATCATGATCATGGCGGCTTTGCATGGTCATGGGAAATTTCCAAGGTCCTACTGGTTTGTTACATATATAAAAAAAATTTATTAGCCAAAGGAAACAACCAGTATGATACGATTCTATTATCACCTTGTCATGGGTGCAAACTGAGATTCATTCAGAAGAACGCCCAAAATGAAGCTAATATGAACGACAGGAATTTAACTGGCACCACTAAAAAAAAAAAACAAGATGGAGGTTCTAAATGAATCAGATTGGGGGCATCAGATCATACCGTAGAGATCTTCAAGGATTCGAGGTAGCTGATGAGAGACTTTTGCAGCAAATCAAAGAAAAGGGTCAGTGATACCCTAAAAAAAAAACAACACTGCCCAAAGATGATCTGGGCTCTAATACTCTTTGGTTGAAGTAGCTTGGATAACGATCATCTGTATAGGAATATACCATGACATCCAAATGTACAAATGACGAGGCCTCCGATCAGTGATCAAATTAGATGGTGAAATCAAAATAAGGAAAAGAGGCCCAACGCGCATTTCAAAATAGTTTCACCTCATCATGCCCTGAGGCAATGCCATCAAACGACAACAGAGATTGGAAAACTAACAAATGCTCCAGATAGAACATAGATTTAAACGTCAATCAGGGATCAGAAACAAAAACAAAACAACAAAACATAACCGATTAATAAAAGAAAATTAGAAATCGGATACAAAAGAAAAAAAATAAGAAAAAGAAATCAAACTAGAACATAACACAAATTAGGATTATAATCTATTGTTTAACAATGAGACATTGTCATTTATAAAATTGTTGAAATTCAATAGCGAGAAAAAAAAATGTCGAAATTATGGAATTTCGTTATTGTAGCAACGGGATGTATTGATTTACCATAAGTAAACCAACTTTATCATTGATGCTTCCGTGGGGGGGAGGGGGGGGGGGGGGAGATAAGAAAAATTGAGAAGACAAAAAGGAACGGAGAGTTAAAAATCGTAAGGAAAATTCAAACTAAAAAGGGGAAAGGCAAAAATGAAATCAGATGGAGGTTCAAAGCCCCGATGAATCGGCGATGCCATTGCGAGGCATCATTGAGTGAGCAAAGGTATATATAAAAAAAAAAAAAAGTAAAAATCTGTTGTAAATAAAAACAAGAAATTGAAGGCCGATGACGGATTATCTGTAAACAGATAATGAAAGCGAAGACAAAAGAAAACGAACTATAAACATGGATTAAAACTCTATGAAAATCAAGGAAAACTCGGATATGAATAGCAAAAAGGGGGGGTTCTTACTTGGCTTGCAAGGTTTTTTGGAGGGGAATTTTCCTCTTGCTTGCCATGGAAATCCCCTGCTACTGAAGGAGAAGAAGGGCGATCGAGGGGAAGATGCCAGGTGGAGAGGTGAAAGTAATGGATGCATGAAGAAAAGGGGTGCGGCGGTGAAGGGGCGGTGAAGCTGAGGGTTCTCGATGATGGTTTATATAGAAAATGGAAGAGGGATCTAGAAAGGTCGAGGGAGTTTGAGAGGGAGAGTGAGAGCCAGAGCCGCTCTCCTGGCCATCCCACCTCTTGCGAAGGGTTCTCAAAGAGAAACCCTAAAAAAAAAAATTGCAACGGGGACCTTCAGGTTTTTTAAATTTTTCAAAAGGGGCTCCTTTACAAGGTTTTCTAAAAAGGGGTTTTTTTTTTTTAAAAAAGGATATTTTCAAAAGGAGGTTTTCAAACTATCTTTTCTAAATTTCCTTTTCTATATTTTTTTATTTTTTATTTATTATTTATTACTTATTATTTTGTTCCTTTTCTTTGTAATTTTCTTTTTTTTTGGGTGTTTTTGATGTTAAAAACTCTTGAACACTAAAAGGGTTTTAAACTCATTATTTATTATTTTGTTCCTTTTCTTTTAGTGTTCATGAGTTTTTAAACCAAATTCTCAAAAACACTAAAAGGGAATATTTACTTTTTTTTGGATTCTGATATTGGATACGGATCCGAAATCGAGTCAGATATATAAAATGAATTTAATTTCAGTAAAACCTGAGAAATAAACTAGAATTAAAATTTAAAACTGACTCAATTACTCAAAAAATGGGGCCAGGGGTAAAAAGAGAATATTTACAAAATTTTGAAAAATTTGGGGTGTTCACACCGATCCATGTACATGAACCTATATGTACATGAATCACACCAGCTGACGTGAATTTATGTTGGTCGATCAATGTACATGAATATGTTCATATACATGAATCAGACCAACTGTTGTTAATTTATGCATGGTCGATCCATGTACGTGAACCTGTTCATGTACATGAATCAACTGAGTTGATATCATGTTATTATTGGCCGATCCATGTATATGAATCTGACCATGTACATAAATCTGATCAGCGATAGTTGTTTAATGCTTGGTCGATCCATGTACATGAATGTGATAATGTACATAAATCTAACATGTATTTGTTTATTTCATGCTTGGCCAATCCATGTATATGAATCTAATCATGTACATGAATCTGACCATCTGTTGACATATTATGATTGTTCGATCCATGTACATGAATTTGACCAAAAATTGATATTTTCTGATTTGGTCGATACATGTACATGAATCTAACGAGTTGTGGATATTTCCTGCATGGTCGATACATGTACATTAATCTGATCATATATATGAATCTGACCAGCACTTTAAATTTGCTGTGTAGCTGATTTGAATACATAAATTTGACCATGTACACAAATTTTTGCATAGTCGATTTACGTACATGAAGATGGTCATGTATATAAACCTAATCGAAAAAATGTATTTTTTGACTTGGCGCATAAATCTGATCATAAACGGATCAGTTTGCAATTGTGCATATCTTACTCATGAATATAAAAATAATTAGATATTTGCATGAATGTGATCATATGCATGTTTGGTTGATCATATGCATAAAATTAGATCATGAATGGTGTGGTCTGCAAGCTCTTTACTCGTGTGTGTATGTGCTTGGCTAAATGTGCATTCTTTGTATGTTTTGAATATGCATTATGAATATAAATTGTGAAATTGAGTGTGTTTTATGTTCACTAAAATTTTGCAATTGGCATAAATTACTTGATGAGATATGTTAGTCCTATGTAGGCCAGGAGCATGTGTTACTCCAATGTTATTGATTTTGTTTATGCAATACAAAATAATTTTTGAAAATTATTGGTTTTTTAAATTTAATTACACTGTTAAATTGTGAGGGCCAGGGCCTGAAATTGTTTTTGCATGTTGATTTGCAAAACGGTTCGTGTGTAAAGAATTTGAAACTTATTTCAAATGATAAAAGAGGCCAAAATAGTGTAATTAATATCTTTCTTAATGTCCCTTCAACAGTGTGAAAATCTTGGATGGTGATCATGGGGGACTGTGAGGATACTAACACTCTGTTTGCAATTATACCCTAGAACCCGATGTGTGGTTCACTTTCCGACCACAATTTTAAGGAGCTTTCAACCACTTTGCCTGGGAGTATTGTTGTTGACTCAACTGTAGCTATTGGCATACAAAGAAAGTGACATCAGTGGATATTGATTTTCTTGATGTCCCAACATTAGATGTTGATTTCTAATATTCTGATTGATGATATTGATTTCTGATGTCAATCGAGAAACAAATGTGGAACCCAATAAATAAAATATAAATTTTATGTTTACTTATGACTGGAAACCTATCTTGAACTTCGAAAATTTGTACCCATTTTGAGTATCCGCGGGTCTAAGGAAAAGTGAAAATTAAATTTGTGTGCATTTAATAGGAATATACATGCAATAGCAATTTTGATAATTAACTTAATAAGTTATTCATGCATATTTTACTATTTAACATTAGTTCGTGCATCTTTGTATATGTGATTCTACATGATATTTTGTTGAATGCTTGAATGGTAAGTTGATTGTGGTAAATTATTGCTTGCAATTTCCTCTAAAATTTATGTAAGTATTAATTTATGCTATTTCCTTTACTGTTTGGATTTTCAGAGAAATTCATACGAGAACTTCAGTTCTTACCCGTTTTCTTAAAACTATTTTATAGGCACAAATGCTCAGTGACATGTAGGACTGGCTAGTTAGAGGATGAGAGACTATGACTTGGTGTTTAGTTCTGACTAGGGTGCAGGAATTGTGATAAAGTAGATTTTTATATTCTTGATATTTTGATTTAATTAATGAAGTTCATTTTATTACTTCAAGTTGATTCAATGCATGAAATGGTTTGTGGTTTGGTTATATTCAATTTGTGATGTACCCCGGATCCTTGGGAGGTTTTTTGTAAATGCTTAAAAAAAAAATTCACTATTTTTCAAGGGTCAATTAGGGTTGTTACATCTTAAATATCCTGCAAATGCCAAAAAATTAGATACTCTTCAAGTGTAACTAGAAATGTGACAAGATGGACAATTTCATGCTGCTGAATAACAAGGCCCATTAGAAATGGACTATTTTGGAGGCTCTAATTACAAATGAAGTTAAGATTACTTTGGCACAGATCTCTAATGCGTAAGGTTGAAAGATGTCATATGGAAATCCCTACAAAAGGAAAGGGGGCAAAAATGAGCCACCACTTAAAATTTTTAATCAGTTTTTAAATTTAAAAAGTAGTTTAAAATTTTTTACGTATTGTGCATAACCTTAGTGAGACAAACTAATCCAAACACATAAAGAAGATAGAGAAAACAAAGCAGAAAAACTTTAGAAGTGAAAGAATCATTTCAATTTTGTCGACCCATAGGCCTATACAAGCAAACCATTTTCTTTGCCAATAGAAGCCAGAAAATTCATGACTAAGTGTTTGGGTATAGAGTTGATATAATGAGGAAAAATATTTTAACATTATAATGTGGAGACAATAGTACTTCGAAGGAAGATTGAGATTAATCCTATAATAAACACTGATTGAAAAGGAAAAGCAGATGAAAAAAATGGCAACAAAGGAACAATACCGAAATCCTCTTTTGAACAATCTTGATTATCTGATCCTTAGACTATGCACAAAATGTAATGACAACAGAAACAAACTTGATCTTGTAGCACTCCTGCAAACACCTCTCAATAAACAACAAATTTTGATTGGAGAAAGCTGAGGATCAAGCTGTTAAAGAAGGAGACCTACTTTGGTCAGAGTCCCAGGACCTCCATTGTTGCGCTTGCCAGATCAAGAAGTTCGACAAGGCGAGTTGGGGTTGTTGGGCAAAGTGAACCACTTGCAATTGGAAGGAGGAGTCAACAGATTCTCTGAAGTCAAATCTGAACGACCTCTTTTCCTACTCGGCGTGGTCAGGGGGGCTGAATCAGAGAATCCAAAGGAAATGGTACTTGTTGAGCAAGGCATCAATGTTGTCATCGAAGTCAGTGGCAAAGTCGAGGGTGGCAAGGTGGAGACAGTCGAGCTCCTGATGGACTTGTGGAAGAAGATAAACATGTGGATCAAACAACAAGGGTTGGGGAGGGCCTTCAACATCTGGCATTGAATAACAGCAAGGGTTGGCAAGGGTTGGGGAGGCCTCCGACAACCCACACCCGATATCTGGCGTAGTGAGAAAGGGAGAAGGAAAAGACAAAAATGGAGGGTAGTGAATTCTAATCATCTACATTGTCACATGTTCAACTCTTTCTGAAAACACAAATACTTCAAACTCTTATGATCCGTGAACACTTCGAACTACTCACCATACAAATAATGTCACCATATCATCAATCAATGTGAAGACTACAACGATCAACTCAAGATCATGGGTTGGGTAGTTGGGCTCATAGACTTTTAACTCACATGATTTCTTAAGCTATAACATTACCATGTTCCATCAAAATACACTCCAAACCCGTGATTGAAGCATCTAATTAGACCATAAAACTAGTACTATCGGATGACAATGACAAGACTCAGGCTAATGTGAGCCTATACTTAAGCATCTTGAAGCTCTCCTCACACTTATTTGACCACTCAAAATTATCTCCGTTTCTCATAAGCTTCATCATAGGCAAAGCGATATGAGAGAAGTCTTGAATAAATCATCGATAATAACCAGCCAAACCAAGAAAACTCCTAATATTATGAATGTTTTGCAGTTGCTTCTAATCTAACACTGCCTCAACCTTAGCTGGATCCATAGCCATGCCATCTACTGAAATAACATGGCCAAGAAAAGAGACTTTCTTGAGCCAAAACTCATACTTGAAGAACTTAGAATAGAGTTAGTGCTCTCTAAGAATCTTCAAAACAATATGCAAATGCTTTTGATGTTGACTCTTGCTCTCTGAATAAATCAAGATATCATCGATAAAGACAATCACGAAAGAGTCAAAGAATAGTTGAAAAACACGATTCATCATATCCATGAATGCTACTGGGGCATTTGTGAGCCCAAATGGCTTTACAATGAACTCATAGTGCCCCATAACGAGTCTAAAAAGCAGTCTTGGATATATTCCTTGCTGTAATTCATAACTGATGGTATCCAGATTTCATATTAATCTTCGAAAAGACCTTAAAAAGACCAACAATACAATGAGTATTACAACAAAAGAAACAAAGGAATACATATCCAATAAAAGATATAAGCACAAAGTTCTAAAGTGAAGCTTTACCTTAGCCTTTTACAACTGATCGAATAGGTCTTCGATACGAGGTAATGTGTACTTATTCTTTATGAAGACTTAGTTAAGCATACGATAATCAATCCATAACCTCATCAATTCATCTCTGGTCGAATAAATTTGTGCCTCATAAGCACTTACAGTTGCTTTTTCAACTCCTCCAACTCAGTTGGCACCATACGGTACACAACTTTAGAGACTAGAGCAATCCCTAGCAAAAGCTCAATGCCCAACTCTATAACTCGATGTAGAGGAAGTCCTAGTAACTCATTCAGAAATACATCTGGTTAGTCTTGCATTACCACAAGATCCTCTAAAGATGAAATTTCAGATTCCTCTAAAGTTAGACTCATAAAAAATGTAATATCTCCTCTGCTCACTTTCCTATGAGCCTTAAGAGATGAAATAACATGGTGTCCCAGGGAAGGTCAAGACACACGATAGGAAATTTCAGGACAATCGGGTTGTGATAAGACAACTTTTCCCTCTCGGCATCAAATAATGGTGTAATGCTCATACAAAGAGATGAGTCTGTGGATGAAGAGAAAAAGGAATTTAGAATTGTCATTTTGAAATAAGATTGATTTTTCAAAGTCATAATGGACTTTGAATTGGGATCGATTTTCAAGAATCAACTTTTGAATTCAATATCTAAACAGGAATTTGAATTGAAATTTAGACTTGAGAAATAAATTTGAAATTGGTTTTGAAAATTGGAAATGAAATTAGATTTGAAAATCTAGAATGAAATTTTGATCTGAAGTCTAATATCCAAGATGGAACTGGATCCGTAGTTTGAGATCCAAGATGGGGTTGGATCCGGAATCTGGAATTTTAAATGGAATTTGGATCCAAAATCTGAGATCCAAGATTGAGTTGGATTCGAACTCTGGAATCCTAAATGGAATTTGGATCTGAAATCTGAGATCCAAGATTTGAATTGGATTCGAAATCTGGAATCCTAAAGGAAATTTGGATCTGAAGTCTGAGATCCAAGATTGGATTGGATTCGAAATCTGGAATCCTAAAGGAAATCCGAAGTCTGAGATCCAAGATTGGATTTGGTTCGAAACCTGGAATCCAAAATGGAATTTGGATCCGAAGTCTGAGATCCTAAGATTGGATTGGATCCGGAATCTGGAATCCTAAAGGGAATTTGGATCCAAAGGCTGAGATCCAAGATGAGATTGGTTTGTTGATGTTTTGAATTTTTAAGATGAATCATGAATTTCAAAGTTAAATTGAACTTTGAAATTTGATTTGAGTTTGGGAATAGAATTTTGAATATAAAAATGAATTTGAATTTTCAAAATCAAATTGGACTTTGAAATTGAAATTTGAATCTTTGAAATAAGATAGAAGAACGAATTGAAAATAGAAGTTGAAGATTTGATATTCAAAATCACTTGGATTTTGAAAACGAATTTTGAAAATATGATGCAATTCTATCCTAAATGATGAATGAATTTAAAGATTTTGAAATTGGATTAAAAAAGTATACTTCATTCTTTAAATGAATTGAAATAAGATTAAAGATATGATACATCCCCGGCTATGGTCATTGAATGTAACATATAATAATCATATTTAAATTCAAGTGAAGAATAAAACATATTTTGGTGCTTTTATAGAGTTTAAAATGAAATTAACTCTCGATATATCCTGACTATGGCCATTGATATATATTTTGAGTTAATTTTAAGTTAAACTCTAATAAAAGAAGAAAATAGTTAAAAACATGATGATTTTTTAGAGGGATCCAGTGTGGGTCCAGTGTTATTCCATAAAAGATGAAAATCCTAAGTTTTGTTCACATCCTGACTATGGCCATTGATGCAAATCGTCAACTTAGGATTTAATCACCTCCTATTAGAATGGTGCACGTGCCATTCGTGTTACCATTCATGAAATTTTGGAATAAAAGGTAAAATGATATGAAAACAAGCATTTCATGATATGTATAATGCTCATTCATTCTATCTAAAAGCTAGAAATAAAAGATTCTCATTAGTATCTGACTATTACAACTTTTAGATTGAAAATTTCAAAGGATTCCTAATTTATGAAGGACCATAGCATCTTCCATGTATCTCCTGCAAAACAGGATGAACATAAAGCAAAATACAAAAATATAGAGGGAAATTAAGATGCTAAAAATGCATATGTTGATGGAAAAATACATGGAAAAATGCATATGCAAGTGTATTATGTTAATGAAAACATGCGCATGAGAATGCATATGTAATGGGAATACAACAACTAGTGAACTATGTATAGTGTTTATATTAAGAGAACATGTATGTGATGGAGCTTACAGGTATGCTATGAAAATGCATGAATATGGACGCCACTTACAGCAGGTAATGGTGGTGATGAAGTAGACATGGATAATGAGGATGGTGATGACACAGATGCACCTAATAGGTATACTCAGCGAAATAAAATGCCAACATGTGGTGTAATGTGATATCTGAATTTATAATATGTGAACATGACTAGCTGTAAGCATAATTAAAAGATAATATGGCTAAAAGAGGGTGTGATATGAGATGGGGAAAAGGATAGAAGAAATGAATATGTGCAGTGCGTGATTTGAATCTAATGACATGTAAAATGGCTAATATGAAAATAACATACCATAATATAGTTAGACCATAATACACAAAGATATGCATTTAGAAAAATGAAAATCAGACATTCATAAAAAAAAAAAAAACAGGAAATGCCTAACCTACAATATATACATTGTTTCTGCAACCGATTTTGCAAAGCCATATCTCCTAGACTGTACATCATTTTACAGCAAAATTTGGCGTAGAGGCTCACTACATACCAATAAATGAACATACAGAAAATGATTCAGAAATCATAAATCGATACTGATGTATTTGAATGTGAATTCTGTCTGAAATCAAGGTTGTGCACCTGCAGAAGGTTACCACATTCTGTGATTTTACCAGAAAATCAACCAACTATGCCAATTCTTTATAGTTTCTGACGACAAATCTCCATTCGTGCTTACCTGTATGTTTAGGTCTCTGAGGGCTGGAATCTTAGCCCTTGAGCATGTGTGCATTGGCCAAAATTGGCTTCCAAAGATGATGATGCTTGAGGTACATAGAGACAGAGTGATTCTCTGTAATTTATTAGAAACGGTGATGCTTACTGAAAGAAGATGGTACAGTTCAGAAAAAAAATTTTAATTCCAATTGTAAACTAATGTTTCAGCACTTCAGATGACTTCTAAAACATCACGAGATATGATTGCGACCTTTGGGATTTCCATGCAAAAGTCATCAAAACTTCTGGGACAGAATAAAATGGCAAAAATCTGCTTTGTAAACTTTTGGACTGGTTACTATGGTTCAAACTGTATAAACATTCAGATGGGATCTTCAGAGCTATAAGATCCATATGATTTCAACAACAGACCCATCGGACCTTGGATAAAATTCAAATCAGCCTCCAGATTTTGTGACAAATAAAACTAAAGGAATGAAGTAAAAAAAAAACATGATACTGATCCTTAGATCCAATTACAAATGGGATGCTAGATTAGATGTAACACTGAAAGCTGGATGTAAACAAGGACCTACAGATGAAATCAGTCATAAAATATGAAGGATAAAATGCACTGGGCTAAATATTTAGAACTAAAAAGCATAATGCAAAGTTATATATAGAATGACACAATGAATAAACAATTGGTGCCGAGGATAATTTAATGCCATACAAATGCCCTGGGTGGATAGGGGAATGAATATGCGGCATGACGTTATATGAACATGGAATGCTACAAGGAATATCTACATGGGGCATGCACAGATTGATATAAGCATCAAAATAAGATGTGACATACAAGTGAAAGCATGAGAACACAATATTGCAGAAGATAAGATGCAACTGTAAAAAAAAAAAAAAAATGCAGCAACGCCAAAAAGATTTATATTGGCAATTATGAAGGCAATATATACCAAAAAGAAAGAGAAATAAAAATAAAAAAAATGAAGGCAAAAAATCCACAGTGCCGAGGCATATTCTATACTAATGTGAAACGTAAAACCCTGCTAGAATGAACTTTAAAGAACGACAACCAATAATCAGTGGGACCTGCTCACGAATGGGAGCCTTTCCCAGATTCTTCTGTTATGCCTAATTTTGCAGGAGTTTAGAGGGACTTCCACTATTATTGTGGGATCATGATCCAGCTTCATGTTGTATGCTTCATCATGCTAGATATCTCAAGGGAAATCACTAGTGATTTGCCGCCTATCATCAGAAAAAAAAAAAACACACTGAGGCTTCTGACCCAAAGGGGCACTATGGCATACGATATCACCCAGTAGGATAGGGAGTATTCAATCAGGAACATAGTCTACATAACTCTCATTGTAACGATCATCCCTCAAAATAAGCGAGAACCACAGAAATCAGTAATAGATGAAGCAAGCAAAATCAATCTGATAAAAATGAACTGGATGCTATGATACAGAGATATATAAAATTGAAGTGAGAGATAAGATGCTATCCTAGAGTAATTTCGGGCTCTCAAAAAAAAGTGAACAGAAGTTCATAATTACATAAGTGAAACTTTCAATAAATTGCAGAAATGAATCAGAGAAATGCGAGGATATGGGGATCGACCATAAAAGGGGAAAATAATGTTGGAAGCAATTGCCCCGTTGATATCGCACATAGGTAGGTCGATTTGCTATAAACAAATCGATGCTACAAATGGTGCTTTAGTGGAGTGAAAGAAAAGAAGAAAGAACAAAACAGGAAAATCAAGAAATCAAAATTAAAAGGGGGGGGGGGGGGAACAGAGGATATTCACCATGATTTGCTGAAGGTTTTGAAAGCAATCGGATGGAGCTTCCACCATGGCTTCACAGGCTATTGCTGGTTTTGATCAAACTCTGTAGCTTTTTGAATCACAGTCGACCCTCAGCCACTAAAGGGAGAGACTCCAGGGGGAATCAAAGAAGGAGCAGAAGGAGGACTAAAGGAGGGGACAGGGGAAGACAAAAGAGAGGCGTGGAGAAGTAGGGTAAAAACCGGATGCAATCGATGCTCCTCTGATCCTTCCTGTGCATGTTCTTATAAGAAACAGAAGAGAGATCGAGAAGGATGCGACAGTTGAGGATCGACGGGTGAGAAGGGGGCTGACGATCGAAGGGTCGAGCCTTTTGGGAAGGATCGAGAGGAGGCCGTTGCGTGACTTGCAACGGGGGTCCCCTTTTTTTTAGAAAATTTTCAAAACGACTGTTATTTTTAGAAAAAGTTTTTCTAAAAGGGGCTTTCAAGCAAAAAGAGGCTTTAGAAGGAGATTTCTAAAATTGTTTTTTTTTGTATTTTCCTTTTCTATTTATTTATTTATTTTGCTCTTTTTCTTTGTATTTCCTTTTTTTTTGGTGTTTTTGAAATAAAAATTTCTAAAACTAAGGGATTTTTAAACTAAATTTACAAATATGTACAAAAGAAGGGTTATCTGAATATTTGGGGTCATTTTTTTTTTTTAAAAAAAATTCTTTAGAAAACAGGTTCGGATCTAGGTTTTGAGAAAATATTCGAGTTTTTAACCTCGAACCAAGAGATACAAATTATCGAATCCAAACGGACACTGGACCGACTGTCTGAGCCTTTCAGAAATTCTTTTTGGTATATTTTGTAAATTTAATTTTGAAAATTGGATAATAAGGCTTCGTCTTGGATTTTGGCAATGGATCCTGATCTGAAATTGAGTCAGGCATAAAAATTGATTTGACTCCAGTAAATCCGAGGAATAAACTGGAATTTTATTTTAAAATGACTCAAATTTGTCAAAAAATGAGGATCAGAGGTAAAAGGGGAAATATTTACAAGATTTTGAAAAAATTGGGGTGCTCACAGAAACCCAAAAAGCCAAGCGATTTTGCAAAAACTGCAATGAATTGTCACTTTGGCAATTCACCGAACACTTTGTGTGCGCATGTACCACCATGGAAAAACAACAAGTAGGGCTCTACTGGAGCACTCTCCCGCTGACAGAGAGTGTGCTACAAGGCTCTACAAAGATCAAGAAAGTGTTGGGAAGCTAATCCGCACTCGAATCAACATTGAACAAAGATCAGGTAAGGTGATTTCCCTTAAATCAATCTGAATAGCTTCACAAATGGCAACACAATACTGAGCCTCAGTGACTGGATTTTCCGTGAAAAACTTGATTGGGAATTGAGTAAATGGAAGAGGAAAGGGATGGCATGAATTGAGATGGTGTTTCTCTACATGTCAAAGGGGCGGTGAGTGGTGCAAATCCCAAAGAAAAATGGTGGGCATGGTTTCCAATGCAGTCGGCTAGAGGAAAGAAAGAAGCAAGAAAGTGTTTCTCTCAAAAACCAAGGGAGAAGAGAATGAACTGAAGGTGTCAACCCCTAGGGAATGAAAAGCGAAGAAGAAAAAGGGGTTGGAGTGCCATAGTGGTCCCCACCTATTCCCATTGCACCTATTCAAACTGGGTCCAAATCAGATACGGTTCGGATCCATTTTGACACAAAACCCTAAATCGGGTTATATGTTGAAATAGATAAAAAAAATAACAAAAAGTCTCATATCTTGCATATATTATTTCTAGATTAAAAATACAATAATTTAATTTTCTTTTGTTATAAAAATCTCATAAAAGGTCAATTTTGGATCAACCCAATTGGGTCCAACCCATATAGACCTCGGGTCCATTTTAGAAATCTATTTCTTTTCCAAAACTAAATCTTATATTTTGCTAAAACAAAATAAAATATTCTAACTATAAATATTCTATTGTTTTTGTAAAACCCATAATTTTTAAGGATTATTAATAAATAAAGAACTCAATTTTTTTATCTCCAAATTAGAAATGTGTTTCTAGCTTTTGAATTTCATTTATTTATTTATTACATATTCATTTGTTCATTCAAGCCAATCAGGGTATAACTTGCATTTATAGAACTATTTTGGGTTATAAATCACTATTTATATTTATATATATATTATATTTAAATATATTTTTGATAAAGTTTGTAAATTATTAGAGTGTATTTGTGTGTTATTTGGTTCTTGGTAATGATTTATAATTTGCTATTTTTGGCTAATCTTGTTATAATTGGCATTTTTTGAGTTTTTGGCATTTGCGATCGCACACAAAGGGTTTGTTGTATTGCTTGGGTAGCGGTCTTTGTGGACTTTAAAACTTTTCGGTCTTTTGAGTTTTGATTCATTATTCTTCACATTATTAAGGTAAGATACCTTAACTGAACTTATAGAGAGCATGTTTAGGCACTAATTGTGTAAGCATGATGTTGCACTGAATATCTAAATGATTTGCAAAAACAAGTTATGCTCACACACTTCACTTAGTATAGATATCTAGGACTCTTGTGATTGTAGTTCGGAGATCATGCTTGTCATGATTGTACTTAGCGGAATATGGAGTGTGTTTGCTGCAGGTACACCTGTGTGTGGGTTTGAATGTCTGTGCACTTATGAATGTATAATATGTACGCAATGCGTGTCATCATACTTTGGTTTGCGCATACTATATTGCTTTGTGTGTTTGTATAGATTTGATACATGGTGCACATATAACTACTGTGGATATGTATAAGTCGTGTTCGATACATACTGTAGATGTTATATATATTGTCTTGTCATATGATGGACTCATTTATTCTTGTATAGAAGAATGCATGCGAATGTTATAAATTGTTTTGAACTTCTATGTCTTGTTTGCTTGAGAAATATATGCGTATGATATACGATAGGATGCTCAATGAGTTTTTGACCAACCCTTACACAATTATACCTAAGGTGATATATCGATTCATGTGGTGAAAAATGCATATGACTTTTATCGTGTGTGTAAATCTCGAACTACGTAAGAGTTATGTATATTGAGGTTTAGTTGCTTTGTATTATGAAATGTACATGTTCACTTATGCATGCATAGAACTCATATTTTGTTTACGCAAGCTTCAAGGTTCAATTTATGAAGTGCAATGTTCTTTGTGGCGATGATATGATACATAGGATAATATGCTTATGTATGATATGATTTAAATATCACGTGAAATGAAATTATGAATGCATGCGATAAATGTTTAAGTTCAATAGTAAACTTTAGTTCATGAAGCCTTATTGGTTAAATGTGTGATTTTATAATTTTAATGCCATATGAAGTGATATATGATATGATGCTTTGATTGTATACATGCTTATGCCCGTGTTGATGACTATCGATCCTGAGAGTGGTCAATTGTATTGATGCATGTATCACAATAGTTTTCACTAGATATGGTACCCGTTGAGGAACTGTTCCCAAAGGATTCTCTGTGAGGCTGCGCATGACAAGATCAGGTAATCCGGCTAGAGCGGTAAGTCTCTGTGAGGGAGTGCATTATCCAAGAGTGGGTAGCCCGCGAAGACGGTATATTTCTGTGAGGAAGTGTATTGTTTAAGACCAGGCAGACCATCCGTCTAAGGCGGTAACTCCTTGTGAGGTTATACATTTTCCAAACCAGGTGATCCGACATGGATTTTGTAAATTTTTATTATAAATAAATGAAATGTTATGATGAATTATGATGGTCTTTCGAGTTGATTGAGATAGCCAGTTATGAATTTATAGATTTGGCTTTTCTATTATAGCATAATTAATCAGATCCTTATTGATTTTAGATCTTGATATGAGGTTATGATTGTGACGCTTATGTTAGCGTAAGGTGAATGACACAATCATGCCTACATAGTTTCATTGCAAATGATTGCATTATGATTGTCTGAGTAAATATATCACATCTATGTATCATGATTGATGTGTATCATGAATATTTAAGTAAATTACTTATAAGGTATGTGCATGTGTTTCACGTTGGAATGATCAAATGTGATTTAACTTATTATTTATAAGAATTATGAATGCATATGAAAATGATGCAATGATCTGAATGTCTCAGATGCATATATATATATATATATATATATATATATATATATATATATATATATATATATATATATATATATATATATATATACGATGACTTGTATGACTTGAATGCATATAGATTATGCTTTATTACGTGAGTTAAGGTTGAATAGAATATTAAGTGATGAAATTCTTTTAAATGCATTATGTTTGAATGCTTGAAATGAATGACTCATATGACGTTGTTCTCTTGTCTATCACTTCACGATGGATGAATAATATATCTTTACCTTTAAATGCTTGATATATTTTCTTTAAGTTTGAGTTTGGGTTGCTTTACCAGACTTTAGCGAGTCTGACCCCGTTTTATGGCGGACAGGTAATGCAGGTAAAGTATGATGAGTAGTTGAAGCGAATGGCTGGTCAAGCTGCATCCTCGAGGGTCCACTCTTACCTTGCGATCTTGGTATTCATGATCTTTTCGTTTTAAGTACTTGATCATGTAGAGACTAAAGTATTGTTTTCATACTCTGATTTGAAATAAAAATTAAAACTTTTTATATTTCAGTCTTATATTGTACGTGGTTTAAAATGTGTATATCCCATATATTTTAATTTGATTGTTATCTTTAGTGTAACCGCACCCAAAGTCTTAACCATTTTTAAAAATTGTTTCTGCATTATAAGATCTGATTTACTTATACTTATCAAAAAAAAATTGGTCTCGAAATTTCAATATTTGAACTATAATTAAGGTTAAAATTTTTGGGGCGTTACAATTTTAGTACTTTCTTAAATTAATAATTATGTTGATTAAAATATCCTACTTAAATTATTTATGACCAAAATACCTTTTTGATTAAAATCCTTTTGCAAGCTTCTAAAATACATCTAGTTAAGCTCAAAACACTTTGAAAATACCTCGATAAGTCATAACTCACTAACGTATATAGTTTTAATTATAAATTAAATATTTTAATTAGTTAATTGTTGGAAATAATTTTAAAAATACCAATTATGCCCTTATTGGCCAAAAATGAGAAATAAACATGTAAAATACCAATAAATGCGATTTAAAAGCCAGAAATACATTTCTAACTTGAGGATGAAGATGATTTCTTTATTTATTTATAGTTCTAAAAAATTATAGGTTTTACATGGATGCATCCTTACTGAATGTTGACGCCACTGCGGGAGTTCTCTCGATCATGGGTCACTCACTTTGGATATCCGGTTTGTTAGGCACTTTAAAAAAATGATTCATATAGCATAATAAATACCTGTCATGATCTAAACAGATACAAAGATGATACCCGTGTAGCTGAGGATAATTAAAAAAACAAGACTTGCATTGACACACTAAATGTTAATTGTTCTCTAATGCTGAGATATATATTGCTATTTGCATTGATGCAGAGATATATGTTTGTTATTTGTATTGATATTGAGATATATGTTTGTTATATTCTGCTTCAATTATATTATGATTATGTTAATTGTTGAACTGTGATATCATGTTTGTGGTTAATATTCTAGCATGTGCAATCTTAATGCTAGTGGTCTAAACTTACTAGCTTTCATAAGTTTGACATCGTTTCATAGAGATTACAAGTGATGAATGATCTGTAGTTGGTGGTGCAATGTAGTGACGAGGCCAGTGGACCATGTTTATATCCTTTTACTGATAATATGATATTTTGTCTTTTTGAATCTCAGTTAGACTGAGATGATTTTTTACTCTTATGTATGAACATGTTTTTGTTCAAATGATTATTGATACATTATGATTTAAGTTGGAATGATATTGCATTTTATTTCAATTCATGTGGAGTCAGATTCCTGATAGAATCTTTTTGTGAGTAGACGTGGATCCAAGTTTAAATAGGAATTGGATTTAATCCTGTTTAGAGTTGTTAGTTTCTATAACCCGCCCAAGGTGTCCAATTCAAAAACCAAAACTATTTTCGTTATGTATTGATTCTCTTATTCGAGTTGGGTTATATTAAAAAAAAAATTGATTGAAAATTTGCACTTATTTTGAGTTGAAAATTCTGGAGCATTACACTTATAAAAACCTATATGTGTATTGGAATCAGATTATCCAAGAGTCAATTCCTATAAAATCAAGCATGTAGAACACATATGGTTAGATTTAAGGAAAATATGGAAACCCCCATCAAAAGCCCAATTAGCACAGTGCTTAGCAAGAAAAGTGGTTAGCAGCTACCCACCTTATATATATATATATATATATATATATATATATATATATATATATATATATATATATATATTAATCTCATGGTTCCAAACCCCTAACAAAAACTCTCAAGGGAAGGTCATTTTCACCAAATTTGACCCATGGATGTGTTCAACAAGGTCAAAATAGTAAGAATTGAACCTTACATACTTTTATTATATAACTTTTTAAGATTGAAAATTCGATACATTTTAGGTTTGTGCTTTTTCAACCTTTGAAAAATCCAATATATGTATCAAGAAAACATGATTTAAGGACTGGGTTCTTATAAAAAATCATGTAGGTCATATGTGCAAAAAAAATCTCACTAAGGGTTTTGGAATATATATATATATATATATATATATATATATATATATATATATGAGTAGGTGGTAGTTGCCTACAACTTTTTTAGCCTACCGAGCTTTTTTAAAGGTTTGTCCATGTTTTCCTTAAATCTAATCATATAGACATATCATAAATATTTGATTTATAGGAATCGACTCTTGGATCGTCCAATGTTTAAAAACCAACCGTCTAAAACTTTTATAAACATTTAAGGCTTAAAAAATCATGTTCTTTATCGAAAAAACATAATCCAAGATTGTTTTCTAGTAAATTGACCCTGCCAAACACATCTTCATGGTAAGCTCTGTGAAAACCAAACTAAAAGCATCTGCTTGTAGGCTAGAAAAAATATGATATAAAAGATAATGAAATATTATATTTCAGCCTCTAAGCATGCTGCTATTATACAAACTTGAGTTCAATAAGGCATTTTCAGAGGTTTTCTACTCTCAATCTAGTTTGAGTCTCATGACGAGAGTTGTTTGACATAATCTAACCTCATTGATGTGTTCAACATGATTGATTTAGTATAAATTGACTCTTAGATCATGTTTTTTAAATGAAAATTTATGTTTTTATAAGTCAGAAAAATAGATGCCTTCATAGCCGTTGATTTTTGGATTGTTAGAAAAACTTGTGTATGTGTCGGTTCCAAAAGTTGTTTCCCACTAACAGTTTTTTTTAGATCAGATCACATCTATGCTATTAGATGTGAAAAGAAAACAAAGGTTTTTTTTTTCTAGATCATCTGACAATGATTATAGCAAATTTAAACCTCAATGGTCTGAATGGAGAGGGTGTTGTGTGTTCTCCCCTAAAGACGCAATGTTTGCTATAGTGCATGTTCGGGGGTCTGAATGAGCACCACGTATATAAGCACATGGGGCTCGTATTCCCATGTGTGTCAGCATCACTTAGCATCAGAATCTGGTGTGGTTGCAAAGACTTAAGTACCCTTTCTTGCTATTCTTGTCATGAACCGATGGTTCGAGAAAATGACAAAAATGTCCTCCATTCAAAAAAAGGGAAACGACGGTTCAAAAAAAGGTCAAAAATATCCTCCATCCAAAAAGTCGAGGATGATGTAACTCTTCAAAGTCAAAACAGTGAAACAAACCTGAAAT
This sequence comes from Nuphar pumila, assembly GCF_984573655.1. Taxonomy (NCBI): domain Eukaryota; kingdom Viridiplantae; phylum Streptophyta; class Magnoliopsida; order Nymphaeales; family Nymphaeaceae; genus Nuphar; species Nuphar pumila. Next base: position 65,352,076 of record NC_143249.1, read on the forward strand.
GCTCTCTCTTTCTTTTCCTTTTGAACTTTTCGTCGTTATCTTCTTCTTCCTTCTTCGTGAAACACTGTAAAACCCTATCTCTCTCTCTCTAGAGAGAAGAAATTAAGGAAGGCAAAGAGTCGGCGATCCGTTGGTGATTGTCGTCCACTTTCTGCTAGCAGTGGACAGAATGCTGCCCTCGTCTAGCGAGCAACCGACTGCGGCGGCCCCTCTACTGCCTTCGAGGGACACCTACAACAGAATCTTCCTCCAATACACCTACAATGGAGTCTTTTAAAGTACAATCTGTCTACCCCTACGTCGGCAATACTTTCGATCAGGGCTATGCCTTCCAAGCCACCCTGACGCTGCTTAACATGGATGTTTGCACCCTCAAGTCTTGGCGGGCATTCGTCAGGTTCTGGCACCACGAGGTCCTCATCTCGACCTCCAGTGTCATGCTCTCCAACAGGACCCACCTCCCTACCAACGTCGAGAATGGCATATTCCTCTCCGACTTCCCCATCATGGACCTCAAGACTGCCATCTGGATGGCTGACGACTACAACCTGATCACGATGAGGATCGTGCTCATGGGGGGCAAAGTTCAGCATCACGATTTACAATTTACACACAGTAGAGATTTACGAAAACCGGGTAGCAAAAAAAAATAAATGGCAAATCGCTATGCGATTTTTATAAATCACTATATCAAGTAGCGATTTACGAAAATCAGGTAGCAAAAAAAAATAAATGGCAAATCGCTATGCGAGTTTTATAAATCGCTATATCGAGTAGCAATTTACGAAAATCGTGTAGCGAAAAAAATGGCAAATCGCTAGATCATGTAGCGATTTACGAAAATCACGTAGCGAAAAAAAAAACAAAAAATCGCTAAATCAAGTAGCGATTTACGAAAATCGTGTAGCAAAAAAAAAACAAAAAATCACGGGAAAGGGTGTTACAAAAACCGCGAGCAAGAAACAACCGAAGGAAACAATAAACAAGAACGATCAAACAAAATACTTTATTGCTCTTTTTCGATAGTTATAAGAGGAAAAGAAAAGAAAGAATTTTTACAAGGCCTAAAAAAATTTCTTCAGGGACCCGCGCTGGGGGGAGCCCCAGATCCCCCCTTCTGTAAGGGCAAAAACTCTGAATCAGGCTCCATAACTCATCAAGTTGAACCATGCTACAGTCAGTGTGCAGGTCAGTCAGTGCTTGATGGAGCAGTGTAGGATCATCTGCTAGATGTGCACAAAGGCAGAAAGAGAAGGGAGAGAGAGAGAGAGAGAGGGTTGGTGTTCATGGCCATCTTCAGAGGGATTCCTTTCTCAGATAATCCTGCAGTGCAGGGACTAGGTCTTAAATAACCATATCTGGGTTACTTAAGTCTTTGCAACCACTCATTTTCTAGAATCGTCGTTTTATGGCACCAATGGCGGAAAGGGTACTTAAGTCTTTGCAACCGCACCGAACTCCGATGCTAACTAATGCTAACAAACATGGGGATACAAGCCCCATGAGCTTATATATGTGGCACTCATTGGGACCCCCGAACACGCACAGTGGCTAACGACCATCTTTGGGGGGGGGGGGGGGGGACATATAACCTGCTTTGGTCTAAACGAGGTGAGAATTAGCATGTGCCTCAGTTTTGAAGGGAGAAAGTGTATGATCAACTCTTGCAAAAAAAGGAGGGTGTGTGCGCGAGGTCTTGGTAAAGCGAGTTACAACAAAGGCGGATATGTAGCAGCAAGGTCGAGCTCCGGTAGAGGCAGTAGGGGATGGGCGAGCAACAAGCAGCACCGGCTGCACTCGTGGTTGGTCCGTGATCAGCTGGCTTGGGTGTTGCTCGCCTTGGCTGAGCCCTGCTTAGAACGTTCAAGATAGAAGGAGGAAGGTCGCCAAAGTGGCGGTCCTCTCTTTCTCGGTGGTGCTATTGTCAGGAAACAGGAAAAGGAAGAAGCAGGCACAGTCGGGTGTTGCCGGCTCAGGTAACAATGAGGAGGGCAGGTGGGTGCAAGCTGATAGCATGATTGAGGATGGTGCAATCGGTGGCAGGCACCAAGGTGGTGTCTGTAGGACAACAAAGAAGAAAGAAGGTCTGCAGATCAGGCTGTGTGGCAGTAGGGTGCCCCGGCAGTCAGGTGCAGCTACGGCAGGGGAGAGGCAGTACCAAGGTAGTGCTGCTATCACCAAAAAAAGGCAGGGGTGTCAACGACGTTGGCAGAGAACCATGAAAAGATGGACACCAAGGAGGTGCAGTCAGGCATCGAGCTAGGCAGATGAAAGAGATGGTTGTAGGGGTGGTGGAGTTGGCTGCTTCAAGCAGTGAGGATGGTGTGGTGGTGAGAGTTGGCACCCTCACCTCTATAGTAAAATGAGAGAGAGAGAGAGAGTAATGAGAGCATGAGAGGGCGTGACTTGAGAGAGTAAGGCTTGAGAGGGGGTATTTATAAGGGCGTTGTGTGTTCTCCCAGGAAGAAGCACTGTTTGCTACAGTGCGTGTTCAGGGGTCCGAATGAGTGCCACGTATATAAGCACGTGGGGCTTGTATCCCCGTGTTTGTCAGCATCACTTAGCATCAGAGTCTAGGTGCGGTTCCAAAGATTTAAGTACCCTTTCATGCAATTCTCACCATAAAATAATGGTTCGAGAAAAGGACAAAAATATCCTCCATCCAAAAAAGGGAAATGATGGTTCAAGAAAAGGACATCTAGAAAAGTGAAATGTCGGTTCAAGAATGATGTTAACTATTCAAAGTCCAAACGTTCTATTTTCGCCCTAAGCAGTAAACTTTTGCATCATCTACTGTAACATGAGCTCCCTTTGACGATACACCCTTTGTCATTGTCTGCTGCCACCGGACCCTCCTTTGCCATTGTCTGTTGCCACCGGAGCACCCTTTGCCATCGTCTGCTGCCGTCAGAGCAATCTTTGCCTTCATCTGCTGCCATCAGAGCACCCTTTGTCATCGTCTGCTACCGTTGAAACATCCTTTGTCGTCGTCTGTTGCCGCTGGAGCACCCTTTGTCGTTATCTCAAGTCCAGGTTCCTGCCTTGGTTTGTTTTCTTGTGTTACAACACATTCCCGACTTCGTTCCTACCTCGTGGAGATAATTATAAATCAATCGACTGGTTCAATCATTGGTGGGCGTCATAGCGGCATTTGTCGGCCATCTCTTTTTACAGTCTTCTCTTCTTTTTCGTTCTCGTTAGGTAGCATGGAAAAAAGCAATGACGCACAGACATTTCAATAAGTGCCATTAAGGTGTCGTGAATACCTTTCCATGTCATCATGCTATTGTTGAAGAACGTATGTCATCGTGAGTACCATTAAGGTATTGTTTTCTTATTGCAAGTATATCTTGTCTTTTCGATGGTTGGAAAATTAAAGATATTTGTGCGCTGGAACCTGTTGACAAGAATGCTTGTTTACAGATGCGAGGAAGGGCCTCTACCCTATTCGGTATCGTCCATTCACTCAGTATATGCAATGTATTGCAAATCACAGTTGTAGTAACATACTACCGATTTGTGAGATATAGTTTTGTTTATTAATATCGATTTGTAAGCTATTATGCTGAATTTCTGTATCTATTTGAAATATATTTTGCGATATGTATATCGATTTGTAAGATATTGTATTTTGTAGTGTCAATTTATAAGCTATAATGCTGAATGTATATCGATTTATAATATATTTTATGATATGTATATTGATTTGTAAGATATTATGCTGAATTGTCGTATCGATTTGTAATATATTATTATGTGATATGTATATCGATTTGTAAGATATTATGTGTTTTTTAGTATTGATTTGTAAGATATTGTTGAAAGAATTTTAAAACGTGAGTGCGGAAATGCATTATTGCATACTTGCAGTTGTTATCATCGCAAAATTTTTACTTTTGCAAGTCAAACTGACCTTTGAAAAAGATTTTGAAAATAACTCGCCTTTGTTTTAAAATGCGGGACAATTCCGAAGAATGGGACTCGCCTGTCGGTACGAGGTTCAACCATTCCTGACACCTTTACCAGGGGTAATTGAACCAATGATTAATTGTATGCTTAACTTTGCTCAACTTGTCTAAATCATATTCTATTTCCTAAATGCACAAAGAATCAGGCATGTGCTATGAATTTTCTGAAAAATGCAGATTTGAAAACATGATGTTTGCTTCAAAGTTTGAAATACTTGAAAAATTCTTGGAAAAGAAGTCCTTGGAAAATCATGAATCATGATTTAGAGAATGTTTCTGAGAGAGTGAAAATCAATTTCTGAAGAAATATAAGGGTTTTGTGAAAATCAATTTCTAAGGGATTTCAAGTAACTTTGGAAAAACTTGATTTTTCTGAATTCAAACTTTAAAATTGAATATATAACTTAGAAAATCGAATTTTGAACTTGGGAAATGCTTGAAATATCATTGGAAAATCAATGTTTTGAGAAAATCAATTTCTGAATAAGACTTAAAAGATTTTGAGAAAATCGATTTCTCTGAATTGAAATTGGAATTTGCAAATGAATGAAATGAATGAATATGGATTTGAAAGACTTGATTTTGAGGAATTAAGAAAATCCGTTTGTATTTTTGAGAAATACAATGCATTTTGAAGTTAGCCTAAGAGTGTAGGCTGAATGTGGCTAATAGGAAGATTACAAATCTGGGTATCATTCGTATTCTGACTATGGCCATAAATACAAATTCCACCAAGTTTGTCAACTCCATAAGAGCTAGTGCACGTGCCATTCATGTAGACCATAGTGAATTGATAAAAATATGCATGAATTGGCATACATAGCAGTTATATATAAAAGTTTAAAACTATATGCAATGCATCCTATTCTATGCAGGAATTGAAATTCTTATTCCAAAATTAATTACAATTTACATCACTAATCAAATTTAAATACAAGAAATAAAGGAAAATTAAGTCTTCAATGTTCCTGCAAAACTAGAAAACTTGTTAGTGAAGATATGTTGGCTTTTCTAGATTTATCCAGTAATATCTAGAAATTACTGGATTTTGCTAGACATAAGTCATTTTTCATATGATTCCCTTATATAAACTTAATAAAATATGAAATAAGATATAATAAATATGAAAATAGAATTTGAAATTTTGAAATTAGGGTCAAAATGACCAAAATACCCCTGATAGCAAGACTATGGCCTTGAAATCAAGGTTTTTAAAAAGATATTTTGTAAAATGCAACTTTTGAAATGCAAATAATGATAAATTAAACTAAGTATGATATGACATGATTAAAAGTATGAAAATTAGGGTTTTAGAATTTCGAAATTTAGGTCAAATGACCAAATTACCCCTGATAGCAAGACTATGGCCTTGAAATCAGGGTTTTCTGAAATAGATTTTGGTAAAAACTTGGGATTTATGATTGAAATAAACATAAAATCAAACATGAAACACCCTAATATGATTCTAGACATGAACCAACCCTAAAAACATGAAATTATACACAAAAATCAAGAAATATTACAAATATCATGATTTTGGCAGTGTTTTTGGATCTTTCAGGTACCCTGTTTTGCAATTTGATCTATTCAAACATCAAATGAATTTCAAATCTCATAAAAATTGGCACATACACTTATTATAAACCTAAAATCAGATTGGAATTGCAAAAACATATTTTTGACATTATTTTAATTCAAAAATTGCATTAACAACCTAAAATAAGCTATTTTTACCCAAGTTCACAGACCAGTTTCAATGTTAGACCCGAATCAGGGATCAAATCACCATGAAATTTTTTGAAATTTTACAAAAACTAACTAGACATAAAAACAGAAATTTTACCTTTTACAGATTGGAAAAAGCATCTCCGGTGACGGAGAAACCCTTCCAGCAATCTGAACTAAAATATAACAAATCTAACATGGGTTAAAACAGCTACTTCGGATTGAAAATACAAAAATAAATAGCAAGATTAATCAAAAATTTCTTAAATTTCAGCAGTGAATATTAGACAGAAAAATAATAAAACTCTCTTTTTACAGATTATGAATCGGATCTGTAGGTTGAGATCTATGATCATTACAAGTCAGATTAGAGTTTTGGTAAACCCTAACGAGTTTTAAATTTTAAATCTGATTCTCTGACAGATAAAAAATACTAAACCGAAACTAAAAACCATCAAAATTTCACAATAAATAGCTCACATCAATAGGAATCCACTGCACTTTACAGATCTTGAATTGGATATCAGATGAGAGAACTATCACAACTGCAAGTTACCTCTTGAATTTTAACAACGATTTTAAAGATTGAAAATCACGGTTTAATGTCTGATTTTTCTGACAGAGTTCCTGAATCCCAAAACACGTGCAATTTTTACAGTAGTTCAATGACATATCCATGTATCACATAATAAAAAATCAGAAATTTACAGTGAATGCTTCAATACGAAATAACATATTCTTTGTTGATCCATGCTTAAAAACACACAGAAATCTAATAAAACCTAATAAACCATGCATTAATTAATGAAAACAATAAGGAAAATATCAAAACAATAAAATAAAATTAATTTCTATGCTGGAAAATGTGTAATAAACATAAATAAGCAAAAAAATAAATAAAATACAGGGAATCCATGGCTGAAGTTTGATTTTACCTTTAAAACCATGGATTTAACCCATTAAAAGGGTAAATCTCATGTTTTATTGGTTAATAATATGAAAATCGATGCACTAATTTATTCTAATGGATTAAAATCCCTGTAAAAATAGTGAAACAATGTTAGATCATCTTCTTGGACCTCTCTTGAGGTTCTTGGACTTGAATCCATGGTTTAATCCATGGAATACATGGAGCCAATGGCTAAAATTGATTTAAAACCATTAAAAACATTAAATAAAAAACTAAAAATTAAAAAAATAATTACCTTGAGGTTGCTGCAATGGAGGAAGGGCTGGAGAGGAGAGAGAAGCTCCAAGAATCTCTAAAGAGGGTGAATGGAAAAATCGTCCCCCCTATGGCATCTATTTATAGAAATTTTTTAGGTTTAAAAATTGAGAATTTTGAAAATTTTGGACTCTAAAGGGGGGGGGGGGGGGCGATTTTTTGGGTGGAGTTACTATTTTACCCCTAACCTAATTAATCTAATTAACACCTAATTGAAGTCCTAACTAAACCTAAAGATCCCCAAATGTGGCGCCACTTGGCATTTTCCACATTTGGTTTTTAAAGTTTTAACTAAAATCTTTAAAAACAATGATTTAAAACTAAATTTTAAAATGCATTTTCAAAAGGGATTTGGACTCTTCTAATTTTCTAAAATCAACCAAGATACTGACTAACCCTCGTCTAACCCTGACTTTCTCAAATGTGGCGCCACCTCAATTTTTTGAAGACCTCTTTTTTTTTAAAAAACAATATTTTAACTAAAACCAGTTTTTTTTGGAAAAAACTTTTGAAAAGAACTGGCCTTTTGAAAAATCTTTAAAACAGGGATTCATAAAATAAAAAAAAAATAACAAAAATTCTTTTCTTAAAAGGTTACAAAAACCCTCTCTCTCTTTCTCTCGCACACTCTCCACCCTCCAGAAGCTTCCTTCGCGAAGCCTCCTCCATCGTCCCCCCTTCTCTTCCGCCCATCCTCCTCCTACTTCGCCTCAACCCTCCATCATCAACAAACTCGCTCAACCTCCTTGATTCCAGACTCTTCTTCCCCCTCTTTAAAAATGGGCAAAGAGGGAAACCCTAGACTATCGCTTCTTCACCCCTGCACCCCTCTCCTCTTCGATCTACTGCCTTCATCCTTTCTGGTTCACGCGCCTCCTCTTTGACTCTTCTTCCTCTCCTTATTCCACCAATTTTCCCCTAAATAATTGAAGGAAGCCGACGAATCCCACAGCGAAGTCACGGGATTCTTTGGATAAGCACCTACCATCTACTAAACACCTTTCCTCCAAAATTGGTGATCAAGTGAATGAAGCGAGAAGAGTTGAAAATGATTTCTCGGTCATTGATTTGGCTAGTGATGGTGGAAGTTTCACAGAAATTCAGCCACCAGATGAAGCTCATGCTGCATTTCCTCTAGAAGGCCTTGGTAAATTGGATATGAGAACACCAATTCAAACCCCAGAACCACCAAAAAGGTATCATTGAGATGGTGAATAAGCGCATGAGATTTTGTTGATTTTATTGTTAAATCATATATAATCTACATAATGATGGTGTATAACAAACACATTTAAGCATTCTGCACAGGAGGGATGGTGGGTGGCCATGATAGGTTGCATGCTGACCATGATGAGTTGTTTTGGAATAGAAATAACACTGTGATTTGGGTTTCATAGGGTGGAACTGCTCCATGCTACGTGGCAAACATTGTTTATGTTCTAATATTCTCCAGTTGAAGGGCTTATCTTCAAATTGTGAGGGAGTTCAGTGACCATTGTATATAATAAACAGTCATGATAATGATGTCATACCTGGCCACTAACTGAAACTTTTTTTGGCTATTTGCTAAGCATCCAGTCTGCCTTAAGAACACTGTTATTTCTTCTTTGTGTAAATTGTTGTTAGAGAAACATATTTCTAGATTTCTTAACCTAAGCCTTACTGTGAAGATTAGTGCTATTTCCATTGAGGTTGATTTTACTATTGAATTGACCTTCTGAACCTGTCTGCAGAACTGCCCTATGATCTACACAAACTGATGCTAATAGAGCTATGTTGACAGCTATGTGGAACCTAGGATACGACTGGATGATAACCGTTAGGGGGATAATGCAAATAGGCTTCAACGTCACTCTGAATTTCAGATTTTTATCCAGGGAGCCAGTCTTAATTGGTAACCTTCGTGCTCTAACTGCAGTGATGTGATCATCGCAAAATTTTTCCTCTCGTAATATTCTCTCTTTTCCTTTCCAACCTCTATTTCCTCCTTTTTGAAGGGAGAAAATAAAAGACACAAAGAAAGAGAGAAAAGAAGAGAAGAGAAAAGAAGAGAAGAGGAATTCTTTTGCGGGGTCTCACTTGACCTTAATTTTGAAGATATTTAAGAAAATAACTCGCCTCCGTTTTGAAATATTTGCGGGAAAACTGAGAGACGGGATTCGCTCATCGGTACGAGGTTCGACCATTCCTGGCGCCTTTACCAGGGGTAATCGAACCAAGGGTTGAATTCATGCCTTTTGCTTTGCCCTAATATTACCTAAGAATTTATCCTAAGTCTAAGTGCAAAAAGAATCATGCTTGTGCAATGTAAGGATGTATGCTCTTTTCAAAAAAAAATGATTTTTGGAAATCTCCAAGTATTTCTGAGATGAATCTGATAATAGAGTGAAGAAATGGTTTCTAACTTAGAACTTGAGATTTAAAGTTCTAAGTTTTTGGAATAATCAGAGTTTAAAAAGAATAAATCTGGATTTTGAAAGAGATGATTTTGAAGTTGAGATAAAAGGAGAAGAAAGGAAACTTCAAAGTCATAAATGGACTTTAAATTAGAGTTTAGAACTTAGATAAATGTTTTGAATTCTAACTTTGAAGTTTGAAATCAGAATAAGTTCTGAGAGATCCAAATAAGGTCGAGAAATGGAATTGGCTTTTGGAATTTTTAGGAATCAAGATAAACTTGGTTTTTGAAATCTAGAATGAAATGGAGTTGGATTTGAAAAATTGGAATTGAGAATGGGTTTTGAATCCAAGGTCTGGATCTAGAATAGATTTTGAATTCTGGATTTGGAATGGAATTGGATCCAAGATCTGGAATCCAAGATAGAATTTGGATCTGAGATCTAAGGTAAAATTGAATTCTGGATCCTAAAGGGACTTTGGATCTAAAGTCTAAGATCCGAGAGGGAATTGGATTCTAGATGGAATTTGGACCTGATATCCAATATGGAACTGAATTCTGGATCCTAAAATGAATTTTAGATCTGAAGTCTGAGATCCAAGGTGAAATTGGGTTCTGGATCCTAGAATGGATTTTGGATCTGAAATCTGAGATCCAAAAAGTGGAGGTTTATACTTGGAAATCTAGATCCAAGTTGGGATGAGGATTCTAACTTTGGATTTGGATTCTGAAAAGTCCAAATAGGACTTTCAAAGCTGGATCTAGGTTTTGAAAACCCAGATTTGAATTTTTTTTTAAGAAGAGTCAAGTTTTGGGATTTAGAATCAACCTCAAATTTTGAACCTAATTTGAAATCAGAAGATAACTCAGAGTTTTCAAAGTTAAATTGAACTTTGAAAGATGGAATTTTGAGATATCTGAATTGAATTTGAATTTGAATCTTGAAAAATGAATCTTGGAATTTCAAAGTTGATTAAATTTCAAATTTGGATTTTTGAATTTGAAGCTTGATTTTGAAATTTAGAGAATGAATCAAGAATTTTAAAGTTAATTTGAACTTTGAATTTGATTTCAAAGTCAAAATTTGGACTTTGAAGATGAGATAGAATTGATGAATTGAAATGGAAATTGAAGAAAAGATATTCACAATCACTTGTGTTTTTTAAAAAGGGGAATTTTGAAAACATGATGCAATTCTATCCTAAATGATGAATGAATTTAAATAACTTTGAAATTGAATTTTGAAAAAAAAAACATATTTCATTCTTAAAATGAATGTAAATAAGATTAATGATATAATACACTCCTGACTATGGTCATTGAATGTATTATATAATAATCATATCTAAATTCAAATGAAGAATCAAACATATTTTGGTGCTTTTACAGAGTTTAGAAAGAAATTAACTCTCAGTATACCCTGACTATAGCCATTGGTATACGTATTGAATCAATTTTAAACTAAACTCTGATAAAAGGAAAAATATTTAAAGAAAACATGATGAATTTTGAAAAAAGATCCAGTGTGGATCCAATGTTATTTTATAAAAGATAAAAATACTAAGTTTTGTCCACATCCTAACTATGGCCATTGATGTAGATCATCAACTTAGGATTAATTACCTGTTATGAAATGGTGCACGTGTCATTCGTGTTTCACCACTGTGAGATTTTGAGAAAGAAAAGCAAAAAGCATGAAAATAAACAATTTATAATATTCACAATGCTCATTCATTCTATCTAAGATAGGAAATATAAATTTTCATTCAAGATCTAACTATTACAAGATATGAAAATTTTACGACTCCAAGTAATGATATCTTCCACATATCTCCGTGATTCTATGAAGGACTAGTTTTGGCAGGAATCCTGAAGAAAGGAGCTCCTCTTTCCTTCTACCGTAGAGAACCTTTGATTTGGGGATTTGTTGAGAAAAAGGATGGAGCAGGGAACTCGATGATAAAGAAAATGATGTATCCTTCAGAGAAAACCTCGATGGAAACTTGGATGTCGATCCTTCTCTCTCAGAAAACCTTCTGCCCCCTTCTTAAAGGGAGGAGGGAGGCTTCCTGAAGGGGAATTCGTTAAGGATCTATGGAGGAGAATGAAGGTGGCTGTTGAAGATCAGCTATGGAGAGAGGAGAGGGAAACGCGTGGAAGGAGTCCGTTGGAATTTTTCCTCTTTTCCAAAAAGAGGATTCCCTTAAAAAAAAAACTTTTTGTAAAATGGTTAAGAAGTGAGGTTTTCAGAAAAATTATCTTAAAAAGCTTTAAAACCATTTGTTTTTCTCATAGTTTTTCCAATTTTTTGGGTTTTTGTGTTATTTTTCCATTTTTTTGTATTTTTAGAATAAAATCCTAAGATTTACGAGGAAATAAAAATTTTAAACTGATTTTTTTGTAGTTTTGCAAAATATTTACAAATGAGAGTTCTTCTGAGAATTCAAAGCTATTTCTCTGAAAAGTTCTTCAGAAAGTGAATTTGGACCCGGAATTTGAGGTGATATTCGAGGTTTGGACCTCGAATCGAGAAAATATAAAATAGTGGATCTGAATGGGTGTCGAATGAGCTGTTTGAGCTATTGAGACAATGTTTTTGGTGATTTATAATTTCGATTTATAAATTGAGTAACGAGGCTCAAATTTGGACCTTAAACACCAGGTTTGGCTTTGAAATTAAGTTTAAATGGAATTTTGATCCTGAAAATCTGAAGATCAACTGAAAATTAGCTTTGATTTTCTCAGAAAATGGAACCAGGGGCAAAAAGGTCATTTTTATAAAATTTTGAAAGATTTGGGGTGTTCAGAGATGCCCCTCTTTGCTACTAAGCCGGTTGAAGGCGAGCTTAGTGGCAAAGACAACACTCCAAATTTTGAAAATGCCTCAGTGAGCAGACCTGAACTGGGTGTGGAAGAATTTATTTGAAAGATGGCTTCTCAGGCTTAAAACCTTATCCTGAATGGTTTTGAGGAGACGAAATCCTCAAAAATAATATGATTGAGTAGAAAATGAGGAAATCGTGATGGGACTTGGGGTGAAAATCCCGAAATGGTGGAAAATCAGAATTTTGATCAGCTCTCATGGGTGAGACAAGATACTCTTTTTGGAATGATTCAGGTTTAGCCCTTAACCTCGATGGGACGAAGATATATCAGGATGAGTGGAATGAGGAAAGGAATACATGAGGACCTTGATGTGACATTTTTTGAAAAATGCCTTGTGAAATGAAACTCGAGTATAATCCTTTCTTGGATGGATATATGAAGCATGGGTTCCTTGATGGGAAGAGCCATGATGGGACTAGAAGAAAAACACCTCGTCATAATAAGGGATCTCGTTGGAACGAGACTCAGGTTTAACCCAAACCTGAAAGGAAGATACCTCGCGAAGCGAGGTTCCGAGTTAACTCTTAACCTGAATAGGAGATCTACCATACGGCTTTCTCAAATGGAGAAACCATAATGGGACCTTCGGAGTTTGGACGAACAAATCCGAAAGGGTTTTGCGAAAGGAGGAAAATGGGGTTCCCTAAAGCTTGGAAAAGGGGATGATTTTGGGCATCTCATTGCTGAGACTGAAATAGCTTTTGAAATCGATGACCTCTCATAGAAGGTTCAGGTTTGACCCTTATCTTGAGTGAGAACTACCACGCGGAATCTTCAGATGAAGAAACCGTGATGGGACAGGAAGAGATACTTCAACTGAATGAGGCAACTCTTTCGAAAAATATAAACAACGCTAGGTTGCATCAAAACGAATATTGAACATTTATTTTATTCTTGAAATAGCTAGAAAATTTTGCCAATGAGTTAAAATTATGGTTGACACAAACGCTTGAAAATGTGCACGTATGTGCAAAAGATATTCCCTCTTTACCTAGAGTATTTCCTCCATTGGGGTTAACTCCTCGATCCTAAGAGTCAAATTCAAAATTTTAGCGCTGATGATTTTCTTCAAAGAAGTTATCCATTTCCCTGATATGAGAAGAGAAGAAATATTCTTAATTTCATAAAAGCAAGTAGTGAAAAGATATTGATAAAAGAATTTCGCATGAGAAAAGATGACTTCTGGCAACTTTGGCATTTTGATATCTGGGTGTTTTCCCATGGTGATCCTTTTGCACTCTTTTTGAGTCACTGAACTTTCTCGGTTTTTTACATCATCCTTCATTTTGGATGTGTCCTGACTTTTCTCTCTTTTTCGGGGAAGGGTACGTCACAAACTCCTTCATCTTAGAGATGTTCCGATCCTTCTTTTTCTCAGGCATTCTATTGATGATATTGTCTCAAGAGGTCTTTAGATGATAGTAGAAATCAAATATCTTTTAGGGTTTGTCGGTGGGTTCATCGCACTCGCCTTCATCTCGACGGTGATCTGAACTTTCCCTAGAAGGATCCTTCACAAACTCCTTCACCTCGGAGATGATCAAAATCTTCTTTGGCCCCGGGGGTCTAGCTCGCATATTCGTCTTTATCTTGACGACAGTTGAGAGATCCCTTTTGCGGATATTTGATTGCAACTTTAAATGAATGAGAAGACATGGATTGAGTAGATTCTTTTTATAGCTCGAGATATTTCCACTGCCTGATTGCCAGAAAGTCATCTTAAAACATGCGCCATAGCCATGATCAATATCAATTCGCTTATGGCTTTTCAACATCATTGAAGATTTCTTTCACTGATCATATCGAGGACATTTCTTACATCCTTTTGGTTAATCAACAGGAAAAGATTTGAATTTTACCTCTTTTTCGCAAAAAGTTTCACCTTTTTTGAAAGAATACTAGAGGTAATCTGAGAAAATTCTTTTATGTAGTCAGATTTTTAGAATCAACAAATGCTTTTAGCAAATTGGCATAATGTTCCAGAATCCTTTCGTGAAATAATCACTCAATATAAATTTTGATGAGACTTTTAGCTGTAATTTAGAGGAATGGTGTAAAGATCAGACTTTGGAAAACTTGACTTTTTAGTTTTTTTTTTGGAAATCCCGACCAGTTATAAGAAACTGGATTTTGAAAATCTCGACCAGTGAAAAATACTGGATTTCAAATCCCAACCAGTTATGAAAAACTGGATTTCAAATCCCGACCAGTGAAAATACTAGATTTCAAATCCCGACCAGTTATAAAAACTGGATTTCAAATCTTGACCAGTGAAAAATACTGGATTTCAAATCCCGACCAGTGAAAAATACTGGATTTCAAATCCCGACTAGTGAAAAATACTGAATTTCAAATCCCGACCAGTTATAAAAACTGGATTTCAAATCCCGATCAGTGAAAAATACTGGATTTCAAATCCCGACCAGTGAAAAATACTGGATTTCAAATCCCGACCAGTGAAAAATACTGGATTTCAAATCCCAACCAGTTATGAAAACTAGATTTTAAATCCCGACTAGTGAAAACACTGGATTTCAAATTCCGACCAGTGAAAAATACTGGATTTCAAATCCCAACCAGTGAAAAATACTGGATTTCAAATCCCAACCAGTGAAAAATACTGGATTTCAAATCCCGAACAGTGAAAAATACTGGATTTCAAATCCTGACCAGTTATAAAAACTGGATTTCAAATCCTGACCAGTGAAAAATACTGGATTTCAAATCCCGACCAGTGAAAAATACTAGATTTCAAATCCTGACCAGTTATGAAAACTGGATTTTGAATCCCGACCAGTGAAAACACTGGATTTCAAGTTCCGACCAGTGAAAAATACTGGATTTCAAATCCCAACCAGTGAAAAATACTGGATTTCAAATCTCGACCAGTGAAAACACTGGATTTTTTAAATGAAAGATTTAATCTGATGGCTTAAAAGTGATTGAATTTTGAGAGATTATAACCCGAGGGTTAAGAAAATGATAAAGTATTGCAACCCCGAGGTTGGGAACTGATAGATTTGAGAGATTAGAGATCTGAAGGTTTGGAAATGATAGATTTGAGAAGATTGAAAACCTGAAGGTTCGAAAACGAGAGAATGGAGAAATCGCACCTTGAAGGTTTGATTTGTGGAACAGATTGATTTGGGAGCTCAACAATTGTGAGCTGGGACTTTTGAAATACATGACCAGCGAGAGCTGGGTCTTTTTGGAATACATGACCAGCGGGAGCTGGATCTTTTGGGATACATGACCAACGAGTGTTGGATCTTTTGAAAATACATGACCAATGAGTGTTGGATCTTTTGGAAATACATGACCAACGAGATGCTGGATCTTTTAGAAATACATGATCAGCGAGCTGCTGGATCCTTTGGAAATACATGACCAACGAGTGTTGGATCTTTTGGAAATACATCAAACTTTGGGAAGTTCAAGTCAAAACTTGAATTTTGTAGAAGGAAGGACTTTGATCAGAAGACTGAATTTTGAAAGTTACTGGTGCGAGAATCGGATTTTCCAAATGAGCTTAATATATGATTGAAAAGTGTGAGGAATAACCAGTGCGAGGACTGGGTTTAGAAGATGAGCTAGATTTTCAAAATGAATTTAGAAGGTAATGATTCTTGGTGAGAATTAATGGACCATCATAGTTTAATTGCATATGGTCGGCTTTCGGGATTTATCCCCTTATCCTGAATGGGGGAAATAACAAAAAAGAATACCTCATTGAAAGGAGGCATCAGGTTTATCCCTTAACCTGAAAGGGTATTTTTAAGGGTAAAGATGGATGAAATTTAATAAGATTGACGAAGATTTGTTAAAACTTGATAGAAATTGGTAATAATTTGATAAAAATTTGATCAAACCAAAAGTGAATCACAAGATCAATTGAGAATTAATAAAATTCGAGTAAAAGAGCTATTGTCTAATCCTGCCTGCATACGATGGAAGAAGACGATTATAGATCAAAATAAAATGCCCCAGTATCATGGAGAAGAATGTAAGAATTGATAGAAGATCATTGTTTTATTGAAATGGCTCTTTGAATTATACAAAAGGCTTTAGAATGAAAATTCTAAGTATAAAATTTCTTCAGATGCAGAGCGTTGATAGGATCTGGCATTTCCACTCCGTCTGCATTGATCAGACGATAAGAATTACTAGGTAATGCTTCCTTAATCACATAGAGGCCTTCCCAATTGGGTGACCACTTGCCCCGTGGTCGATGCTTGAGATGAGTTGTCGATCTGAGCACCAAAACGTTAACTCGAAATCTTCTCTCAATGACAGATTTGGCATAATGTCGAGCTATCCTTTGTCGATAAGCTTGAGCATACTTTGCTGCCTTGAGTCTCTTTTCATCTAGTAAATCCAGTTGCACCAATCTCTGCTGTTGATACTGATCAAGTGGCAATTCTATAAGTGAAGCAAATTTGAGAGTGGGCTTCTGGACATGGAGAGGTAGCACCACCTCAGTTCCGTAAACAAGCTCTAAAGGAGTGGCATTGGTCGGAGTCTGAATGGTGGTTCGGTACGCCCAAAGTGCATCACGAATTTTCTCATGCCAATCTCGACCTGTTTTCACAGTCCTTTCCAAAATACGGATCAGAATCTTATTGGTATCCTCTGCTTGGCCGTTCCCTTGAGGATAATAGGGAGTTAAGAAATGATGGCAAATCTTGAATTTAGAACAAAATGTTTTCATCCTTTCATTTTTGAAATGGCTTCCATTATCTAAAACGATATCATGTGGTATGCCAAAGCGGCAAAGAATGTTCTTGTGAATGAAAGAAACCATATGGCGACCTTCTACTGTGCGTAGAGTAACAGCTTCAACCCATTTCGTGAAATACTCTGTCGCGGCGAGAAAATACTTGTAGCCGTTGGAAGCAGAAGGGGTAATCGGGCCTACGACGTCGAAAGCCCACATAGAAAATGGCCAAGGAGAAACAACTGATTATAGATATGTGGCCGGTGCGTGAATGGAAGGTGCATGCATTTGACACTTGACACACTTTTTCACAAATCTATGACAGTCCTGCTGCATGGTGTTTCAATAGTAACCTACTCGGACGATCTGCTTGACGAGAGTTTGATAGCCAACATGGCCACCAGAAATCCCTTCATGTGCTTCTTGGATAATTTCCATAGCCTCTTCTTTGTCTAAGCATCTTGAATACTCAGAACTGAACCCACGGTGGTAGAGGACATTGGCAAGAATGAAATAACAGGTTGACATACGCTGAATCACACGTTGCTCCTTTTTTGGCATTTCTGGTGGAAATTTACCAGTCTCAATAAAATTTTTGAAATTTTGGTACCAAGGCTTCTTTTTCTGATTGACCTAGTTTACTTGCATGGTTGAAGCGAAGGCAGGTTGCTCAAGTTTGCCAACTTCGAAAGAACGACATGATTCACTACCTTTGAAGGATAAAATGGAGCCCAGACTGGCTAAACCATCGGCTATCTGATTGTGCTCTCTTCTTATATGGTTGAGCTGAAATTCTTCGAAGTTGTCCACAAGAGCTAGGACAATCTTCTAATAGGGAATCAATTTGGAATCTTTTACCTGCCATTCAGTGTTAACTTGACTGACAACAAGTAGTGAATCGCCAAAGGCATGTACTCTCTTGACATTGAAACTTTGCAAAATTTTGAGGCCTTATATTAGAGCTTCGTACTCGGTCATGTTATGAGTGCATTGGAAACCAAGTTTGAGGGAATAAGGGATAATTTCTTTTTCTGGAGTGATTAACAGAACTCCAATCCCTATGCCAGACATATTTTTAGAGCCATCGAAGAACAAATTCCAAACTGGGGGCTGTTGGATATTACAGATTGTGAACACCCCAAATTTTTCAAAATCTTTTAAATATTCCCTTTTTGCCCCTAATATCATTTTTTTGAGCAAAATGAGTCATTTCAAATCTAAATTCCAGTTCATTTCTCAAGTTTTATTGAAATTAAATTCATTTCATATGTTTAAATTGATTTTGGATCTAGATCCATTGTCCAGATCCAAATCTGAGTCTCGTTGTCCAAATTTTAAATTAAAATTATAGAAAATACCAAAAATAGTTTTAAATAGCTCGGACAGTCCATCCGACATCCGTTTGGATCCATCACGTTGTATTTCTCGATTCGAGTTTCAAAAACACGAACATTTTCTCAAAACTTGGGTCCAAACCCCTTTTTCTGAAGAAATTTTCCCCAAAATGGCCTGAAATTCTCGAGAAAACTTTTTTTTAAATATTTCTCAGAAAAATACGAAAATTTAGTGTTTAAACTTTGTTTTCATAAAATCTTAGTTTTTCTATTACAAAAATACAAAAAAAAAATAAAAAAAATGGAAAATGTAAAAGAAAAAAAAAATAATTTTTGAAAACCATCATTTTGCAAAACACTTTTGTTGAAAATCGAGCCCCTCTTTGTAAAATTTTAAAAATAAAAGGGGCCCATTGTAAAACTTCCTTTTAGGGTTTTCAAATGAGGAAGACAATGCCCCTCTCTTTCACTCAGCCGCACTCCTCCATGGCTCCTCTCCTCAACCCTCTCCATTCTCATCTCCCAGCCGCCCGATCACCTTCCCGAGCCACCCATCTGCAACAACCTTCATCCAGCCACCCATCACCAACCGAAACCTCCATTCACCCTTCATCTCCAACAACAAATCCACCCTTTTCAATCTTTCCTTCTCTTATATAAACCAACATCGCTGAAACCCTCAGGACCGCTTCTTCACCCCAGCATTTTCTTCATCCGTTCTTCACCCCTCCCGGCTTATGCTTCTTCTCCCCCTCCCCTTTCTTTCTTCTGATCCCCCTGGCTTTCCCCCATTCGGCTGAAGGAAGCTGATCGTCATGACAGCAAGGCTGTGATCAATCTCTCCCCCCCTCCTTCAGGAACCTGGCAATATTAAGGTAAGTTAAATATCGTTTATTCAGAAGTTTCATTGATTTTCATGGGTTTTAATGCCAGTTTACAGTTCGATTTTTTTTATATTTTCACCTCGGTTGTCTATTTACATATAATGCCTCCATCTATATTTCAATCTATTGTGTTTATTTCTGTTTTACATCGGATTGTCAGTTTTGTTTAATACTTTTTCTCATATTCCGATGATTGACGATGCCTCGCAATGGCATCGTCGATTAATCTGCGTTGGGAATTACAATCCTATCTCTGCGATTATCTCATCTTTTCCCCTTTGGATTTCTTTTTTTTCCTCTACTTTCCAGTCTTTTTCTTGATTCATGGTTTCTCTTTTTTTTTTTTTTCATCAACTGTAAACACCCCAAATTTTCACCCTCATCCAGTACTTACATTTCATGTGTCATTGCATATCATTTCATCGCATTACATGTCATCCCATATCATTTTCGAGATCCAGCACTCCAGTTTTCAAAATATTCAATCCAGATTTGAATTTTAAAACTTTTTCTTTCAAAAATTAATTTCAAAACCTGGGTTTTTACTCAACATTCCGTCATGTTCCAACCCCAGGACTTCATATTTTGAAATATTTTCTCAGAAAACAATCTGAATTCATTTCAAACTCAATTTCAATTGATTTCAATTCTCAGATGAGACCCATTTAGGTGGTGTCGCTTCTGGATTCCTTTACTTGTCAAAAATCTTTAAAAATTTTAGAGTCCTAGTTGGATCAGGACTCTTTTTTTTCAGAGTCCTAGTCGGATCAAAACTCTACTTTTCACTACCTCTTTACCTGTCTTTGAAGAAAACCTTTCAAAATCTTCTGTTTTGGCCAAAATTTCAGAGTCCTAGTTGGATCAGGACTCTTCTTCAAGAGTCCAATCGGATCAGGACTCTTCTTCAGAGTTTCAATTGGATTAGGACTCTAATCTTTTACAACAATTTTTATCCATTTTTAATCAAATCTTTCAAAATCTTTCAAAATGAGTCAGAAACTCAGATTTTCAATCAAAACAAGACTCTGTTCAGAGAGTCCTAGTTGGATCAGGACTCTGATCCTGATTTCAATTTTGAGATAAATCTTTCAGAAATCTTTCAATCTACCAAAACTATTACACTTTTATCAAAGAATTTCAAAATTCTGAGGTTTTATCTCAGAGTCCTGATCAAATCAGGACTCTACCCCAGAGTCCTGATCGAAGTGGGATTCTATCCAAAATTGGTTTTTATACTTCATTTTCACTGGTTTTCAATGGCTTTGCCCAAATTTCATCATTTGTTTATTAGAAAACCAAAATTCTTAGAGTTCTGATCGAATTAGGACTCTTTCTCAGAGTCCTAATCAGATCAGGACTTTGAACCCAAACTTCGATTTCATCCTGTTTTTAACTGTTTTTCAAAATTCTCTCATTTGTTTTCTCATAAAATCCAAAAATCTGAGAGTCCTAGTTCAATCAAGACTCTGTCCTCAGAGTCTCAGTTGAATCAGAACTCTGTTTTATTTCAATATTCGTTATTGTTTTCACTGTTTTGACAAGTTCTTTCATTTGTTTTTCAGAAAATACCAAAAAAATCTAGAGTTTCAGTCCGATCAGGACTCTGTCCCAGAGTCCTAATCCAGTCAGGAGTCTGTTTTTACTTCCATTTTTATTTATTTCCATTTGTTTTCAAGAATTAGGTCATTTTGTAGAGTCCAGTTAATCCAGGACTCTATTTCAGAGTTCTGATTGAGTTAGGAGTCTAACCCTGACAATATTTTCTGACTTATTTCACCATTTTCTGATGAATTCTTTTAAAAATTCTTTCACTTGGCTTTTAAAATCTAAAATCTCAGAGTCCTATAAATCTAGGACTCTAGCCCAGAGTTCTAGGTCGCTTAGAACTCTATTTTCAAAACTTTGAATTTCAACTATTGATTTTAACCCCTTTTCAAAGGTATTTTCAGTGTTTATTTCAAAATTTGCAAAACTCGATGTGGGCCCACTCAGTTGGTACCATATCCAGAGGAGTCCTGACCCAGTTAGGACCCTATGCCATTTCAAAAATTCTAATTTTAAGTTTACTTTTGAAAATCTTTTGAAAACTCCTTCAATTTCAAGTTTTAAAATCGCTTTTTGAAAAACTCAAGTAGGGCCCACTCGGGGTGGCGCCATATTCGAGTAAGTCAGGGCTAGACTAGGGTTAGTTAGTGTCTTGGTTAGTGTTAGAAGTTTAGAAGAGTCAAAACCATTTTGAAAACTCATTTTGAAAATTAGTTTTTAAAACTAGTGTTTTTAAATGTTTTTAAAGGTGTTTTAAAAACCCAAATGTGAAAGATGCCAAGTGGCATCACATTTGGGGGATTTCTAGGTTTAGTTAGGGGCTAATTAGGGATTAATTAGAGTCCCACCTAGGCTAGAAAACCACAAAAAATCGTTGCCTTTAGTGGATTTATTAGAAAGAGTCCTGAAAAAATGAAAAACCTCTTAATTAACCCTAATTAAGTGACTTTTTGAAAAACTATAAAAGGGGACCTAAAGGGGGCCAAAAGGGGGTCTATTTTCTCTCAAATTTTCGTGGCCTCTCTCTCCTCTCCAGCACCTCCACCTTCCTCCATTGCTGCAACTCCAAGGTAAATAATTTCTTCAATTTTTAATATTTTATTTAGTGTTTTTAATGATTTAAACCTAGATCTAGGCTTGGATACCCCTCCTTATGGAAGATCAATCATGGTTTAACCTCAAGAACCATCAAGAATCAGCAAGAACAATCCAAGAAGGTGATCTAACCCTATTTTTTGTGATTTACAGGGATTTTAATCCGTTAGAATTGATTTTAATATGATTCTTTACATTATTAACCAATAAAATATATGATTTACCCTTTTAATGGGTTAAATCTATGTTTTAAAGGTGATATCAAAATCCAGCCATTGATTCCCTGTTTTTATTTTATTTTCATGGTTTATTCATGTTTGTTTTACGTTCTATAGCATAGAAATAATTTTTATTTACTGTTTTATGGTTTATTTTATTGATTTACATTAGTTAATGCATGGTTTTTCAAGTTTCTTAAATTTCTGTGTGTTTTAGGTTTAGAACAGTAACGATAATGTTATTTCGGATTGAAGTGCTCATTGTTTATTTCTTATTTTTTTATATGTGATGCATGCATGTGTTATTGAGTTACTGTAGAAAAATCAGAGGTTTTGGATCTCGGTAACCCTGTCAAAAAAATCATACATCAAACCGGGTTTTTAAAGCTTTAAAATCGTGGTTAAAATCAAGAAGGTAACTTGCTGTGATGATATTTCTCTCATCTTATATCCGATTTTAGATCTGTAAAGTGATATGGATTCACATTGAGTAGATCTGTCTTCTGTGAAATTTTCGGATTTTTTGATTACTGTTTAGTAGTTTTCCCTTTTCAGAGAATCTGTTTTTAAATTTAAAACTCGTTAGGGTTTACCAAAACCCTAATCAGACTTGTGTTAGTCATAAATCCCAAACCATAGATCCGATTCATGATCTGTAAAAAGTGAGTATTATTATTTTTCTGTCTACTGTTTACTGCTAAAATATCAGATATTTTGGAATAGTATTGGTATTTATCCCAAAATTTTTAATCTGCAGTGTCTGTTTTAACTCATGTGTGGTTTGCAATATTCAAGTCCAGATTGCCGGAAAGGTTTCTCCCTAACCAAAGATGATTTTTCCGATATGTAAATTTGGAAATCTCTGTTTTTCTTACTAGTTTGTCTCTGTAAGATTTCATAGATTTTCATGAAAGATTGACCCCTGATTCGGGTCGAACTCTGAAACTGGTTTGTGAACTAGGTCAAAAATAGCATATTTTTAGGGTTTGATGCAATTTTTGGGTTAATTTAATGTCAAAAAAATATTTTTTATAATTCTAATTCAAAATTAGGGTTATAACAAGTGCAGGTACCAAATTTGATAAATTTTGGAATCCAATTGATGGCTGAATTAAGCAAATTGCAAAACAGGGTTCTTGAAAGATCCAAAAACACTGCCAAAATCACAGTTTTTATGATATTCTTGGATTTTCGTGCATAAGCATATATTTTTAGGGTTTAATCATGTTCATAATCATATTAGGATACTTTAGGTTAAATTTTATGTTCATTTGATTTCATTTAGTGCATAAAACCTAAGTTTTACCAAAATATTTTCTAAAAACCCTGATTTCAAGGCCATAGTCTTGCTATCAGGGGTAATTTGGTCATTTGACCTCAATTTCGAAATACCTAACCCTAATTTTCATATTTTTAATCATGTCATATCATATTTAGTTTGATTTATCTTCATTTGAATTTCAAAACTTGCATTTCACCAAATATCTTTCTAAAAACCCTAATTTCAAGGCCATAGTCTTGTTATTAGGGGTATTTTGGTCATTTTGACCCCAATTTCGAAATTTCATATTTTATCTTTCATATTTATTCAATCTTATTTCATACTTTATCAATTTTGATTTAAGGGAATCATGAAAAAGGCTTACATCTAGTAAAATCCAGTAATTTCCAGATATTGCTGGATAAATCTAGAAAAGCCAACATATATTCACTAACCTAACTTTCTAGTTTTGCAGGTACATTGAAGATTTTAATTTCATGTATTTAAATTTCAATAGTGATGTAAATTAAATTAAATTTGGAATAAGAATTTAAATTTCAGCTTAGACTAGGATTGCATTGCATATAGTTTATTTTTTTTAAAATAATGTTAATGTGTGATGGATGATGATTCATGCATATTCAAACTCACTATGGTCTACACGAATGGCACATACACTAGCTTTTATGAAGTTTATAAACTTGGTGGAATTCGTATTTATGGCCATAGTCAGAATATGAAGGATATCTAGATTTATGATCTTCACATTAGCCACATTCAGCCTACACTCTTAGGCTAACTTCAAAAATGCACTGCATTTCTCAAAAATACAAAAAGTATTTCTCAATTCCTCAAATTCATATTCATTCATTTCATGCATTTGCCAATTCCAATTCAAATTCGAAGTCAAAGGAATCAAATCCTTCAAAATTTCTTAAGTCTTATTCAAAATCGATTTTCTCAAAATATTGATTTCCCAATGATATTTCAAGTATTTCCCAAGTTCCAAATTCGATTTTCTAAGTTAGATTTTCAATCTCAAAGTTTGAATTCAAAGAAATCGAGTTTTTCAAAGTTATTTTACATTTCTCAAAATCGATTTTCACAAAATCCTTATATTTCTTCAGAAATCGATTTTCACTTTCTCAAATACAGCATCTCAAAAATAGTTCACAATTTTCAAAGAGTTTATTTTCCAAGAATCTTCCACATATTTTCCAATCTTTGAAGCAAACATCATGTTTTCAAATGTGCATTTTTAGAAATTCATAGCACATGCCTGATTCTTTGTGCATTTAGGAATTAGAATATAGTTTAGACAAGTTGAACAAAGCAAAGCATTTGATTGATCCTTGGTTTGATTACCCCTGGTAAAGGCGCCAGGAACGGTTGAACCTCGTACCGACAGGCGAGTCCCATTCTTCAGAATTTTCCCGCATTTTAAAACGGAGGCGAGTTATTTTCAAAAACTTTTTCAAAGGTCAGTTTGACTCGCAAAAAGTAAAAAAAATTTGCGATGATAACAGGTTTGGCGACCGTGATGGGACCTGTCTTTGCCTGATCAATCTAATGCTCTACTTAGTTCAAATTGTCAAAATCGATTTCCATGGAATGTCAGCTTTGCTTTATGATATCATGTGAACCTAGGAGCCTAGACTTGAACCCAGCTGACATGGAATGCATGTAGACTAGGTATGGTTTGGTAGGACCATATTGAGGAGAATTATTCATGCTCACATAGACTTAGGTCTAATACAACACTCCTCAATTTAGGAATTGTATGAAAACAATGTTTGCTTCTTCAAATTTTTCAAAATCTATCTCTTTAGGACTTAGAGCCTTCTATTTGCTTGCATGTGCTCATATTTTTCAAAAACCACCCCACCTATATTGTCCCGGTCTTCACGTTGCTGGGCTCTCTTTCAGAACCATAGTTCGGGACAGAGCCTCACAACTGGGCCACTTATTTGGGTGAAAACTCCCCTGCCACGTACCAAGGGCCATAGTCCAACGTATATCGTGGTTAAAATCAAGAAGGTAACTTGCTGTGATGATATTTCTCTCATCTTATATCTGATTTTAGATCTGTAAAGTGATATGGATTCACATTGAGTAGATCTGTCTGCTGTGAAATTTTCGGATTTTTTGATCACTGTTTAGTAGTTTTCCCCTTTCAGAGAATCTGTTTTTAAATTTAAGACTCGTTAGGGTTTACCAAAACCCTAATCAGACTTGTGTTAGTCATAAATCCCAAACCACAGATCCGATTCATGATCTGTAAAAAGTGAGTATTATTATTTTTCTGTCTAATCTTTACTGCTAAAATATAAAATATTTTGGAATAGTATTGATATTTATCCCGAAATTTTTAATTTGCAGTGTCTGTTTTAACTCATCTGTGGTTTGCAATATTCAAGTCCAGATTGCCGGAAAGGTTTCTCCCTAACCAAAGATGCTTTTTCCGATATGTAAATTAGGAAATCTCTGTTTTTCTTCCTAGTTTGTCTCTGTAAAATTTCATAGATTTTCATGAAAGATTGACCCCTGATTCGTGTCTAACTCTGAAACTGGTTTGTGAACTAGGTCAAAAATAGCATATTTTTAGGGTTTGATGCAATTTTTGGGTTAATTTAATGTCAAAAAAATATTTTTTATAATTCTAATTCAAAATTAGGGTTATAACAAGTGCAGGTAACAAATTTGATAAATTTTGGAATCCAATTGATGGCTGAATTAAGCAAATTGCAAAACAGGGTTCTTGAAAGATCCAAAAACACTGCCAAAATCACAGTTTTTGTGATATTCTTGGATTTTTGTGCATAAGCATATATTTTTAGGGTTTAATCATGTTCATAATCATATTAGGATACTTTAGGTTAAATTTTATGTTCATTTGATTTCATTTAGTGCACAAAACCTAAGTTTTACCAAAATATTTTCTAAAAACCTTGATTTCAAGGCCATAGTCTTGCTATCAGGGGTAATTTGGTCATTTGACCTCAATTTCGAAATACCTAACCCTAATTTTCATATTTTTAATCATGTTATATCATATTTAGTTTGATTTATCTTCATTTGAATTTCAAAACTTGCATTTTACCAAATATCTTTCTAAAAACCCTAATTTCAAGGCCATAGTCTTGTTATTAGGGGCATTTTGGTCATTTTGACCCCAATTTCGAAATTTCGTATTTTATCTTTCATATTTATTCAATCTTATTTCATACTTTATCAATTTTGATTTAAGGGAATCATGAAAAAGGCTTATATCTAGTAAAATCCAGTAATTTCCAGATATTGCTGGATAAATCTAGAAAAGCCAACATATATTCACTAACCTAACTTTCTAGTTTTGCAGGTACATTGAAGATTTTAATTTCATGTATTTAAATTTCAATAGTGATGTAAATTAAATTAAATTTGGAATAAGAATTTAAATTTCAGCTTAGACTAGGATTGCATTGCATATAGTTTATTTTTTTTAAAATAATGTTAATGTGTGATGGATGATGATTCATGCATATTCAAACTCACTATGGTCTACACGAATGGCACATACACTAGCTTTTATGAAGTTTATAAACTTGGTGGAATTCGTATTTATGGCCATAGTCAGAATATGAAGGATATCTAGATTTATGATCTTCACATTAGCCACATTCAGCCTACACTCTTAGGCTAACTTAAAAAATGCACTGCATTTCTCAAAAATACAAAAAGTATTTCTCAATTCCTCAAATCCATATTCATTCATTTCATGCATTTGCCAATTCCAATTCAAATTCCAAGTCAAAGGAATCAAATCCTTCAAAATTTCCTAAGTCTTATTCAAAATCGATTTTCTCAAAATATTGATTTGCCAATGATATTTCAAGTATTTCCCAAGTTCCAAATTCGATTTTCTAAGTTAGATTTTCAATCTCAAAGTTTGAATTCAAAGAAATCGAGTTTTTCAAAGTTATTTTACATTTCTCAAAATCGATTTTCACAAAATCCTTATATTTCTTCAGAAATCGATTTTCACTTTCTCAAATACAGCATCTCAAAAATAGTTCACAATTTTCAAAGAGTTTATTTTCCAAGAATCTTCCAAATATTTTCCAATCTTTGAAGCAAACATCATGTTTTCAAATATGCATTTTTAGAAATTCATAGCACATGCCTGATTCTTTGTGCATTTAGGAATTAGAATATGGTTTAGACAAGTTGAACAAAGCAAAGCATTTGATTGATCCTTGGTTTGATTACCCCTGGTAAAGGCGCCAGGAACGGTTGAACCTCGTACCGACAGGCGAGTCCCATTCTTCGGAATTTTCCCGCATTTTAAAACGGAGGCGAGTTATTTTCAAAAACTTTTTCAAAGGTCAGTTTGACTCGCAAAAAGTAAAAAAATTTTGCGATGATAACATCAACGCACTACTGAGTGTGTTGAATTGCTTGTGCAGCTTCAACCTCTCTCTCAGGCAATAGCAAAAGGGAACAATCTTGTTCCAATATTTCATGTTCTATGCTTTCCTTTACGCCATGCTGTTTTGCAAATTACGTCCTGTTGCTATGATTCAACTTGCTCTTAATTTTCATTTTTTTTTTTTGCGTTTTTGTGTGTTTTCACTTGATCTTTATTGCTTTGGTAATATCTGATTGAATTTTCTAAATCATTTCTTGCTTCCATCTGAGTTTTCTGTGGCTGATTTCCCTAAATTTCAGTTTTATTTAAATACTTGTCCACAATTGTCTTCATCTAATATCCAGGGATTCTTCAGTTACCCTCGATATTTCCATTGTCAATGCTGCACTTGATTCCTAGACGTCAATTAGATTACATCCAGTTTTCCCTATTTATAATCTGTAGTTATATATATATATATTTTTTAGTTTCATTTTCATTAGTCGATGTTTTGGCTCAGAGGTGGGCACTAGCAATGATTTAGGTCCCCCCTCAGAATACAATTGTTATTTCTTTGTTGGAAGTCGTTTTGGATGCAGTCCTTACTGCTGGAAGCTTTCAGGAACGTATAATATGCTGTGGGTGGGGATACTTACCTTTGTCTCTATGTAGATTACTGAGAACATCAGTGGATGTCTTCCCAGAATGATCAGACGACTTGGTTGGGCTAAGATGATGTTTTGATTTGTTGCAGAGTATATTATTTGAACTTGATTGATTGTAAATTCTTCTCACACCTATTGAAAATTATCGTCTCTTGCTATTAATACCTGTTGTGATTTTCTCTGATCTCTTATGTCATCTTCCATGAAGTCTTATTTGTTGTAAATATCCATTGCTGTGAAGATGTTCCTTCGTCTTGACTGTAAAAGAAGATTCTAGCATAACATAAAAGGGAATGTAATCTGCCTCATCAGCAAGATCAGGCTTGCTGTGAGAACAAATTTGCCAGGGTACGTGACGCTGAATTATGAGCCTTCTTGAAAAGTTGCTGAAATCCATCGAGGTTGCCAAATGTGAACAAACAAACGCAGGGGGTACTGGCTCCATGTCGAAGCCGAACCTGGAGCTTGCCGGATATGAGGTGAGTCATTTGCTGACATAGCTGCTATTAGGGTGATAAGTGCTTGAAAACCAGGCATATCTCCCCTTATATCGCCAAATGGTGCTTCATCTTCATTCCATGGAGCCAGGAAACCTGTTGAAAGGTAAGCGGTGATTTGAATCTATTGGTCAATACTCCATAAATAATATATTGTCATCCTTGTAGTCCCTTGGGGTGTGAATTTGAGGATGTAAGCCCCTGGCATTCCTAATCATCAAATATGTCGCATGGTGTTGTCAATTGTTGCCAAAAAAAAATATAATAAAAAAAAAATAAAAAAAAATCTAATGTTGATGTAGTAGCTTTTGAATCGATCCATCATCCACCATCATCTTCTACATCACTCCATCCACCTTACTGTGTTCACTATACCAGTATCTTTCAGCTGCACTCACTTACAGCTCCAGCATCTATTACATTTCTTATAGTACTCTGTCTTAATTCCCTGCAGTCCCCATCCATATTCAGCACCTTGTTCTCATCTACATGCCTACTTATCCCTTACATCATGCATTATGTACTTTTCGGTATTTCATAGCATTGAACAGAATTGATCCTGAAAGTCACAATCCCTGCCCATTGGTTGGATTTTTGGTATATAATTCGGTTATCTTATCCCCTGCACACCAAGTTTCAAGATGACCTGCTGGAGTCAATCGGCAAACCTGGCTGCGCTCATTCAGAAGCCATCTTACTCACATCAATTTGGTCAAGTCCTACGGAGATTCCTTTGCTAATGATTGACTTATGGCTGTTAAAAGGAATCCACAAATTGATCGTGTCTAGGTAAGCTGATTCGCATGGTTCAAATTAATCACTTTAAGTGTATATGATGCGTGTTGCTTTCCTGTTTTGATATTACCCAGCATCATTTTAATCGTCCCCAGTATATCTTCCATTTCATATTTTACATGTGCATTACATCTATCTCACACCTTTCCACTTTCAAATCTGTTATACATTTATTCATTCATTTTTACTTCTAAAAGTATTGTTCATCACAGCCACTTTCACTTAGCAGTGAAATTCCCTTAAATATTATGGGTGTCACTCACCTATACTGCTGTTGTTCTCATTTTGGGCACTGACGGCAGTGCGAGGCACTGCTGTAATTCTCATATACTCACAGCAGTGCCAAGTACTGTTGTGATTTCCCTGCCATCATCCAACAATACATGTGGCCACTGTACCTATACCATGATTCTTATCCACCTAATATACTTCCACACCCTCACATTCACAGCACAACTCACACTTTCACCTTTGTATCCCGCCTTTGGGAAATCCCGTCCCTGCAAATGGTGTCAAACACCTATCTTTCCCAAGTCTTCCAACAGCTAGCTCTACCTCTGTACCACACGCCACTGCACTCTTGATTTTATATCACTGGCTGTTAGTAAATATAGTAGTTTGTACATAAATTTTACTGTATGATGTTAGTATATAGATTTTGCTGTTAATATCTCATCCATATTCGTATATTCTATACCAATTCATGTATTTTTCATATACAATGGCTTATGGTCAAGTAGTTAATGGCATGGGTTTTTGAGAAAACTTAATGAGGTCATTCAATATATGTTATTATATGCCTGTGTTTTATCATAATTAACACTTATCCTTCATAGTCACCTCCAAAAGTGTTGATTATTAAAGACCCATTTCATTTTCAGCATTTTCATTGGCTTCACCCATCTACCTCAAGTGTGTGTTATATGTGTATAAACTCTCATACATATATATATATGTATATATATATATATATATATATATATATATATATATATATATATATATATATATATATATATATATATAGGTGTATATACCACTTCCTATCCTTTTTCATCAAGTATATCTTGGCATGTAGACATTTCACCATTGATCTTCATGTGACATGTGTGTGATTTCTTTCTATTATTCATCTTAATCAAGTGTTTTGCAGGATATTTATGGAAAATACCATTACTTGGGAGTTGTAAATTCATTTTGTAATAAATTAGATCATAATGAGAATCCTTTATTTTCAAGCTTTAGGTAGAATGAATGAGCATTATAAATATCATGAATCACTTGTTCTCATATTTTCTCCTTTATTTTCAAAATCTCACATTGGTGAAACACGAATGGCACGTGCACCATTTCGTAAGAGGTAAATTAATCCTAAGTTGATGATCCACATCAATGGCCATAGTCAGGGTGTGGACAAAACTTAGTATTTTTATCTTTTTACAAAATAACATTGGATCCACACTGGACCCGTTTTCAAAATCCGTCATATTTTCCTTAAATATTTTCTTCTTTTATCAGAATTTAACTTAAAATTAATTCAAAATATATACCAATGGCCATAGTCAGGGTATATTGAGAATTAATTTCATTTTTAATTTCTATAAAAGCACCAAATGTATTTTATTCTTCACCTGAATTTAAATATAGATTATTATATAATATATTCAATGACCATAGTCAAGGATGTATTATATCTTCAATCTTATTTTAATTCATTTAAAGAATGGAATAGCTTTTCAAAAATCCAATTTCAAAAAAATTAAATTCATTCATCATTTAGGATAGAATTGCATCATATTTTCAAAATTCCCTTTTCATAAATCCAAGTAAATCTCTCCTTCATTTCCCAGATCAAATCCTATTCATAAAAAATTCAAACTCTATTTCTCAAAAGGATTCAAGAATTCAATTTCAAGGTCACATTTGACTTTGAAACTCCAGAATCAGCTTATATCCAAAATTCGAACTTCAAATTCAAAGACCAAATGGACTTTGAAATTCACTTGTATATCCAGAATTCCAGACCTAAATGAAATTTCAAAAGTTCAAATTAACTTTGAAACTTCTGATTCATCTTCAAAATTCAAAACCAAGTTCATCTTTTCAAATCCAAAATCAAGTTTGAGATTGTTCCTGAAACTCAAAAGCTTGGCCTTTTCTAAGTTTTAAATTCAATCTGGGTTTTCAAAACCCAGATCCATACTCAAAAGTCCCATTTTGGACTTTCAAAAACTCAAATCCAAAATTAGATTAACTTGGATCCAGTTTTCTAAATACAATTCTACTTTTTGATCTTAGACTCCAGATCCATATCACATATAGGATTCCAGACCTCAGATCCAATTCCACTTTAGGATCCGGAACCCGATTTCACTTTGGATCTCAGGCTTCAGATCCAGATCCATTCTAGGATCCAGAACCCAATTCTTCATTTGGATCTCAAACTCCAAATCCACTCCATGTTAGGATCCAGAATCCAACTTCACCTTGGATCTCGGATTACAGATCCAAAATCCATTCTAAGATCCAAAATCCAATTCTACTTTAGATCTCAGATTTCAGATCCACTCTATTTTAGGATCCAGAACCCAAGTCCATTTTGGATTCCAAATC
Organism: Nuphar pumila; assembly: GCF_984573655.1. Taxonomy (NCBI): domain Eukaryota; kingdom Viridiplantae; phylum Streptophyta; class Magnoliopsida; order Nymphaeales; family Nymphaeaceae; genus Nuphar; species Nuphar pumila. The sequence continues at coordinate 65,384,286 of NC_143249.1, forward strand.
TCGGATCCCATTCTGTTTAGGATCCGGAATCCAATTCTAAATTCTAGATTTCAGTTCCATTTTCGGATCTAATCTGAATCTCTTAAATCCATTTCTATTCTTAAATACCATTTGATTATCTCAGATCCATTCTAAATTTCAAAACCTCAAATTCAATTCCATCTCAAGTATCCATTTCATTTCCTAAATTCAAAATCAAAGTCCATTTCTGGCATTGAAGCTTCATTTCCTTTCCTTTCAAAACTTCAAATCATTCCTTCTCAAAGATCAAGATTTATTCTCCCAATCCTGATTTAGAACTTCTCTGATCTATCTCAAGTTCTAAAATTAGATTCAACCATTTTTTCACTCTATTATCAAGTTCATCTCAGAATACTTGGAAATTTTCAAAACACCTTTCAAAAGGAGCATACATCATTGCATTGCACAAGCATGATTCTTTGTGCATTTATATCTTTTTAGGATAAATTCTTAGATTATATTTAGGCAAAGCAAAAGGCATAGATTCGATCCTTGGTTCGATTACCCCTGGTAAAGGTGCCAGGAACGGTCGAACCTCGTACCGACGAGCGAATCCCATCTCTCCATTTTTCCCGCATATTTTTAAAATGGAGGCGAGTTAAATTTCTAAATATTTTCAAATCAAGGGTCAAGTGAGACCGGGCAAAATAGTTCATCTTCTCTCTCTCTCTTTCTTTCTTTTCCCTTCTCTCTCTCTTTTCTTTCTTTTATTCTTCTCCTTTCAAAAAGGAGGAAAATAGAGGTTAGAAAAGGAAAAGAGAAGGAAGAGAGAGAAACCGACGAAAGAGAAAATTTTTTTGGGATGATCACACAGATGTGCTCATCAGGAAAATCATCTTCTGCTTTAATCTCTTCTGTCAAAGGAAAATCTGCCAACTGATCCGCGATCGCTTGGCCTTTAATCGACTTCTGAGAAACATACTCTAAGTCATACTGCATTAGAAGGACTTACCACTTCGCAATCTGTCCAGTGAGAAATGGTTGTTCCAAAATATATCTGAGAGCATTAAGCTTCGATAGAAACTTGATTTCAGAAGCCAACAAGTAATGTCTTAATTTTTGGCACATCCAAACCAGAGCTAGACAAGTTTTCTCCATCTATGAATATTTCTTTTCATAATCAATGAAAGTCTTGCTCACATAGTAAATGGCGTGCTCTATCAAACTGCATTCTTCATACTGTGCGAGGAATCCACCACAGGCATTCTGATTTACGGAAATATATAGTAAAAGAGGCTTCCCTAATTTTGGCGGCTTCAAAACTGGTGGATTAAGGAGATACTGTTTGATGTGCTCAAACAAGAGTTGGCATTCCGATCTCCATTCAAATTTAACTCCTTTTCTTAGCAAATGATTGAAAGGTTCACATCTCATAGCCAATTTAGAGATGAATCTGCGAATAGACTGAATACGCCCTTGAAGGCTTCGCAGTTCCCTGAGATTTGTTGGTGGTGGCATATCGATAATGGCTTTTGCTTTGGCCGGGTCCACCTCTATTCCTTTCTTGCTGATAATGAAGCCGAGCAATTTGTCGGACTCAACTCCGAAAACACATTTATGAGGATTAAGTCTCAACTTATAAAGAATAAGTCTTTCAAAAACTTAACTAAGAACATCAAGGTGATCCTCTTCTTCTTTAGACTTAACCAGAATATCATCCACATATGCATCCATATTTTTGTGCATTTGATCGTGGAAAATGACGCCCATTGCCCTCTGATAAGTTGCCCCAGCATTTTTGAGCCCAAATGGCATCACAGTATAGCAGAAGGTTCCCCATGGTGTAGTAAAGGAAGTCTTTGACTGATCACAAATGGCCAGCTTGATCTGATTATAGCCTGAATATCCATCCATAAAAGAAAACATGGCGTGACCTGCTGTGCTATCGATCAACAGGTCAATGTTGGGAAGTGGATAATCATCTTTCGGGGTAGCCTTATTGAGATCCCTGAAATCAATGCAGATCTGAACTTTTCCGTTCTTTTTAGGAACTGCCATAATATTTTCTAACCAATCTGGATAATCAATGGCTAGGATGAAGCCTGCTTTCAACAAATCTTCAAGTCCTTCTTTGACCTGCTGCTTAATTCGAGGGTCTAACTTCGTCAGTTTTTGCTTGATTGGCCTGGAATCTGGTTTCAATTTGAGTCGATGCTTAACCAGCTTGGGATCTAACCCTGGCATATCTTCATAAGTCCAGGCAAATACTTCTTGATGCTTCTTAAGGAATTGGATGAGTCTTGCTTTTTCAACTTCGCTTAGACCCGAACCGATTTTTAAAATTTTCGGATCATCTTCCGTGCCAATGTTGATATCCTCAGTTGGATCTTGAACCAAAGATGAGGGTTCGTCCTGCTTCTAAATGTGAGCAAATTTTGGCAATTCTTGGATACTTGAATCAAATTCTGCTAGCTCTTCGGTCTGTTCTGCTGCCTGGTTGACCTCTACTCTACCTTTTATCTCAGGAAACCTTACTAATTTTAGATATTTGGGATTGATAATGAATTTCTTCATCGATTCAGGAGTTAATGGTCCTGAAAATGTAAGAAAGGTTTTTAAGAGAAAGTACGAGCCAAAACAAATTTTGGTACAAAGTAAAGAACAATGGCACCGACAAAATATAAGAAAAAATGACAGATACTCAAGTATGGAGAGAAAATTGATCTTTCATTGATTGGAAGTATGATATTTACAAGATTTTGACAAAAGAAATGGGACTGCGTTGTCCCTACAGGATTAACAAAAAGATAAGAGAAGAAAGCAGGAAAACTAAGGCATCATCTTCACTTGTTCCCTGTGACAAATACTGTTTTCTTGCTGGAATCTTGGCCGGTGAACCCCAACCCTGAGCTGTCTGCATGCCGAACGGGAATGATAGGCTCCACTATACCATCTTCATTTTTCCCCATGCCTTGGAATGGCTGATATCCATGTTTTATCAACAGATCGAATATCTTTCTGGCTTTAGAAAATTATGGAAATAAAGGATGATCTTTGAAGGAGGTGTAATTGATGCGTCCTCCTAACTTGAAGAAACAAGGTCCCTGCCATTGGACTACTGCTGCAACATTTTCTTCTTCCATGACATCTTTTAACTTCAACATCTCTAAGCTGTCACTGAGATTGATTTCGTCTGCCTCTCAGATGCTTGGAATATCTGCCGTAAATGTTGGGCGGGGAATCATAGGCTGTGGCAGCCTTTCTTCAGGATCTTCGCCTAGGATGGTAGTAATCATTCCGCCCTTGGACCACTTTATGCATTGGTGGAGGGTTGATGGAACAGCATTAGCATTATGGATCCATGTTCGTCCCAATAGAAGATTGTAAGTCGGCGGCACGTTGACAACATGGAATAATACTGTGTGCACTAAATAATTGATAAAGATTTCCAAAAAGATTTTGCCCTTCGCAGTCTGCCCGTGATTATCAAAGCCATAAATGGTAATGGGATCAGGCACGTATTCTTCTTCCTTCAATCCCAGGGCTTTCGCTGTCATCTCTGGGCAAATGTTGAGGCTGTTTCCTCCATCAACAAGTACGTGCGGGACAGTCATGCCTATGGTCCTTACAACGATATATAGTGCATTATTGTGAAAAGAATGAGGCTTTGGCAGGTCCTCATCTGAAAAAGTGATAGCGCGTTAGTCATCGCCTGATTCACAATCTGCGCCATATCTTCGGGTGTGGTGCCCGGCTTCACTTTGATCTTTCTCAGTAGATCATCTAGCTTTTCCCGATGCTGGGGAGAATCATGAGTTAATTCGAAAATAAAAATGTTAGAGAGCACTGTAATAGGCTTCTAGAGGCTTTTGGCCCGCTCTTCTGCTGCCTCAGAGGTTTCTGCTTCCTCAGCGCAGTCTTCTTTCTTAAGAAATCTTTTCGAAAAAACTTAAGTTTTTCCGTTCTCAACTGACATATTTCTCAGATTTAAAAATGAGAGGATGTTCATTCTCTGAGATGCAGGCTGATCCTGATGTAGAACCATCACCTGATGCTGAAGACTTATATCTTCACCGAAACATGGATGTATATGATTCTGTGGAAGAAAAGAATGTTCTGAAATAGTTGATGTTGAATGTTTTGGGAATAGGGCAGACATGATATCCATTTTGCCTTCTTCTTCATCCTCGATGAGGATGCTCTTATCAATGCAGTCGTGAATCAAATGCTTCAGGACGAAGCAATATTCCATGTCATGGCCTGTCGTTGTGTGGAACTTGCAGTACTGTTCCTTGAATCTTCCCATGATCACTGGCGGATCTGCAACTTTGGGAAGCTTCACCATTCCATGAGATAGTAAATATTTCAGAACTTTCTCCAAAAGCTGGTCGAGGGAAGTAAATTTTTGATCCCTGCTCCAGTTTGTGTGCTTGGGTTTTTCTTGAAGGTCCCCTTTTTGTTGAGGACCGGCCGAGAGAGGCTTGTCATTGTTCTTGAAGAACTTTCCCTTTCTCCCTCTCCTCTGTTCAGGTTTCGTGCCACTACCGCTGCCATGCTTGCTGCTACTGCCCTGGTCATCCCCTGGAACCTCGGCTGAGTAAGTGAAATGTGTCTTCTTCTTTGGATCCTGGACATTTTTGGCCAGAGTGACACCTTCGTACATTCCATTCTCTACCCCCATCTCGAGCCATTCTGCTCGCTCCGTCAGTTCAATAAACGACTTGGATGGATATGGGAAAAGGAGGCTTTTCATGGGTTGAGAAAAGTTGTTGAGAATGACTTGGAGGGCATGTTCCTCAGAAATGGGATTTCTCATCTTGTTACAAACGCTCCTCCATTTTTTGGATGAAATCCCTGGCTTTCTCATTAGGCTTCTGCTTGAGGTTGAACAAATGGTTTAAGGTGGGCAGAGCTTCTGTATTAAACATGAAGCGCTCAACAAACATATTGACCACTTTGTCAAAATCCCTTAGCTCAATGGGATTGACGTGCTCGACATACCACTTGGCAACTATCCCCTCCAGACTGCGGGGAAAATAGAGAAAAAGGGCGCGGTTATCTTTGCTGAATCGGGCGTATTCTGCGAAGAACATGGCGAGATGGGCTTTGGGATCTCCGGATCCATCAAACTTAATGAATTTTTGGGGGAGGTTCTCTAGATTGTTGTCCCCTTCCATGCCGAGGTAGAAGTTCTGCCTAGTGTACGACCTTTTTCCTTTGTTCCGGATTTGCAGGTCCTTGACTATTTTGGTTAATGCTTGGATTGAATCCTCTGCGAGGGCCCCGTACTTGGGTTTGTTCACTGATAATGGCTCTTCCACTGGCCTTTTGGACGGTCGCAGATGCTTCGGAATGTAAATCAACTGCTCTTCTTCTTCGGAGTTCTCTTCTGCTGATTCTGAATCTTCCAAGGTGCTGTCACGCTGGATCTTTTGCTTACTGATCTTGACAGGCTTTTTCATAGGCTTCTTCTTAACTTTGCTCTTAGAAGCCGCTTTCTTCGGACCAGCCTTAGCCTGCTCGGCTATCATTTTGGACATCATTTTTTGAAAGACCCGGTACATAGCCGGATCAACATCGCTCTCATCCCCTAAGTCATGCTTCTTGGATAATCTGGGAGAATTCATCTCTTCTTGCTTGCTGTCACTGTGCTGCTGAATAGTCTGCTTACCAGCTTTTGTCTGAACCATCTTCGGATGCCAAAGTTTTCCTGTAGAATATGAGAATGGTTAGAGCGTGGAGAAACTTTTGAAAACCATAATTTTTTGAGAAAAAGGAATAAAGGATTTTGGTAGACAATTTCAAGAGATTATCCCATTACCCGGGATTGGGTCATCACAAGATTTGTGACAATTGTGTTACCATTTTGATGATAACGGAGAAATGTGCCTTGTTACCTAGGCGAGGTTGTCAACCATGATAACAGATATTTGAAGAGAAGTAGGAAGAATGTCCCTTTTACCCGAGATGAGGTCGTCACCAAAATTGTGACCATTTGTGCTATAAAACAAAAATAAATTTTTGGCCCAAAAAGTAATTTTTCATTGATAGTAATATTTACAGACAATGAGAGGGTGGGCAGAGAGTTTGCCACCACTCCTGATATTCAAAAGATACATTTGGCTCAGGAAATACAGACAGAGAAACAAAGGAGTCCCAAGTATATTTGGTGACATGGTATGCCCCAGACCATTGATCCGACTGTAGGTTGAATTCTGGCATGTTGCCTGTCGGGAAGCGAGTGTTGGCGTGAACCTACCGCTGCGAAACTGCCTGAGACATCTATCCGACTGATAATCAACACAAAAGAAAGGGCCGAGCAACTTGTAGCGCTTGCTGCGAGCATAGGTGTAACGAGGAACTCTCTCTTTTCTGTCGAAGAAGTCCCAAACAATCTCCTCCTGATGCAGTTTCTTGATCAAGGCTCGATATTGAATGGCCGTCTTCGGCTGCTTACTCCTGAATCTGAAAGAACTAGCCTTCGAGGGAACATGTCGCAGGAACCATGACTGCAGGGCGTAAGTGCATCCTTCTACAAGAATGGTCTCTCCCAGAGCAAATCGAGCCAAGCCTTTGTAAAGAAAAGCCAAGGCTGCCAAAGAAACCGATAGCTGATGGGTCTGCAAGTTTCCCCATTTTCGAATGAGCTGAGCAACTCTGATATCTATGAAATTCTGGCCATCTTGGAAGAAAGCTAATTCTACTGTGCATAGGATCATGGCATGTTGAATTCTGTCTTTTGCTGCTCGAGACAGAGTGTCAACCTCTTCGTAAGCTCCGTACTTGCGATAGAGTCCGAACAGGTTGATGAATTGATTCCCACCAATCTCAGTAAGGGGCCAGGATCTGCTCCCTGTTGCTCTGGCCAAGGCTTCTCAAACATCCACCCCCTTGATGTTGATAAAAAACTGCTGCTCGACAGGATCATCTGGCTGACAAGCTGGTTCGAGCAATCCCATAATATCATTGAACTCGTCCATCAGTAGAGTCATCTCTCCCCAAGGAAACCAAAATGTGCAGGTACGTGGATTCCACTGTTCTGTCATAGCCTGAATCAGTGCTCTATTGATGGTTTGCTTGCCTGCTGCCGATGCCATCTCCAACCCACAGTCATCCAGGTGGTCTGGGAACATACGTGAGAAGGTGGCAAACCAAGAATAATACCACCGAGGGAAGAAAGGACGAGACTGAATGACCCGATGATCCGGGGATCCATCTTGAATCAGATAGAAGACATGATCTCGGGGAAAGACAACATTGAGGGAATCAGACGCCATTGAAATGATACTGGGGGCAAAGAAGAATGAGGGAAATTAGATAGAATGCATGACTTACCGATAGACTCTTGAAAAATAAAACCTAGAAATTTTTGAAAGATTTGAGGAAATTTTAAATGAATTTTCCAGGGTTTTTAAAGAAAATTTGATCTAAAAAGAGAAAAGAAATGTAGGTAGAAAGATACACACCTGGGGAAAATAAGGGAAAGTTTTGAATAATACACCCAGGTTTTTGAAGAAGGTTTGATACATATTTATGAGAGAATAAGAGAAACATCGCATCACAAAAAGTTGCAAAAACAAGGATGCGCACACAACACTCCCTAAAGGCTGACTCTAAATGCAATATTTGAAATGGCTGGTAGGACCTTAATCCTAACTCTAGGGTTTTAAATCATCTGATTCCAATCAAGATATGCCGATATACCCAAGCCGAAGCTCGAAGTACGTGGCATAGAAATATTTCTCCGGTTCTAAGGTAATGGCTTCTCAACATCCTTGAGCACCTACCGATATACCTCGGACTATGGCCCTTAGGTACGTGGCAGGGGGGCACGAACCCAAATAGTGGTCCAGTTGTGAGGCTCTCTCCCGAACTATGGTTCAGTGAGACAGCCCATCAACGTGAAGACCGGGACAATATAGGTAGGGGATGTTTTCGAAAACATGTTCGACATGCAATAAAATTAGAAGGCTCTAATGCAAATCCTAAAAGAGATAGAATTAAAATGAAGAGAAACATACACTTGCATACATTGTTTACATCCAATCCCTAGAATTGAGGAGAGTTGTATTTTAGACCTAAGTCTAATGTGAGCATGGAATAATCTCCTCAATATGGTCCTACCAAACCATACTTAAATCCTATATGCAATGATGTCAGCTTAGGACAGAGTCTAGGCTCCTAAGGTTTCCATGGAAATGAAGCTGACATTTTGAAGAATGAAGATTTAGATAATGTCAAAGCAAAAGAAAAAGGCATTAAATTCGACCGGACGAAGACAAGGTCCCATCACGGTCGCCAAAACTGTGATCATCACAAAATTTTTCCTCTCGTAATATTCTCTCTTTTCCTTTTCTTTTCCTTTCCAACCTCTATTTCCTCCTTTTTGAAGGGAGAAAATAAAAGACACAAAGAAAGAGAGAAGAGAAGAGAAGAGAAGAGAAAAGCAGAGAAGAGGAATTCTTTTGCGGGGTCTCACTTGACCTTAATTTTGAAGATATTCGAGAAAATAACTCGCCTCCGTTTTGAAATATTTGCGGGAAAACTGAGAGACGGGATTCGCTCGTCGGTATGAGGTTCGACCGTTCCTGGCGCTTTTACCAGGGGTAATCGAACTAAGGGTCGAATTCATGCCTTTTGCTTTGCCCTAATATTACCTAAGAATTTATCCTAAGTCTAAGTGCAAAAAGAATCATGCTTGTGCAATGCAAGAATGTATGCTCTTTTCGAAAAAAAATGATTTTTGAAAATCTCCAAGTATTTCTGAGATGAATCTGATAATAGAGTGAAGAAATGGTTTCTAACTTAGAACTTGAGATTTAAAGTTCTAAGTTTTTGGAATAGTCAGAGTTTGAAAAGAATAAATCTGGATTTTGAAAGAGATGATTTTGAAGTTGAGATAAAAGGAGAAGAAAGGAAACTTCAAAGTCATAAATGGACTTTAAATTAGAGTTTAGAGCTTGGATAAATGTTTTGAATTCTAACTTTGAAGTTTGAAATCAGAATGAGTTCTGAGAGATCCAAATAAGGTCGAGAAATGGAATTGGCTTTTGGAATTTTTAGGAATCAAGATAAACTTGGTTTTTAAAATCTAGAATGAAATGGAGTTGGATTTGAAAAATTGGAATTGAGAATGGGTTTTGAATCCAAGGTTTGGATATAGAATAGATTTTGAAATCTAGAATAGATTTTGAAATCCAAGATGAAATTGAATTCTGGATTTGGAATGGAATTGGATCTAAGATCTGGAATCCAAGATAGAATTTGGATCTGAGATCTAAGGTAAAATTGAATTCTGGATCCTAAAGGGACTTTGGATCTGAAGTCTAAGATCCGAGAGGGAATTGGATTCTGGATGGAATTTGGACCTGAGATCTAATATGGAACTGGATTCTTGATCCTAAAATGAGTTTTGGATCTGAAGTCTGAGATCCAAGGTGAAATTGGGTTCTGGATCCTAGAATGGGTTTTGGATCTGAAATCTTAGATCCAAAAAGTGGAGGTTTATACTTGGAAATCTGGATCCAAGTTGGGATGAGGATTTTAAATTTGGATTTGGATTTGGATTCTGAAAAGTCCAAATAGGACTTTCAAAGCTGGATCTGGGTTTTGAAAACCCAGATTTGAATTTTTTTTTAAGAAGAGTCAAGTTTTGGGATTTAGAATCAACCTCAAATTTTGAACCTAATTTGAAATCAGAAGATAACTCAGAGTTTTCAAAGTTAAATTGAACTTTGAAAGATGGAATTTTGAGATATCTGAATTGAATTTGAATTTTGAATTTGAATCTTGAAAAATGAATCTTGGAATTTCAAAGTTTATTGAATTTCAAATTTGGATTTTTGAATTTGAAGCTTGATTTTGAAATTTAGAGAATGAATCAAGAATTTCAAAGTTAATTTGAACTTTGAATTTGATTTCAAAGTCAAAATTTGGACTTTGAAGATGAGATAGAATTGATGAATTGAAATGGAAATTGAAGAAAAGATATTTACAATCACTTGGGTTTTTTTAAAAGGGGAATTTTGAAAACATGATGCAATTCTATCCTAAATGATGAATGAATTTAAATAACTTTAAAATTGAATTTTGAAAAAAAACATATTTCATTCTTAAAATGAATGTAAATAAGATTAATGATATAATACACTCCTGACTATGGTCATTGAATGTATTATATAATAATCATATCTAAATTCAAATGAAGAATCAAACATATTTTGGTGCTTTTACAGAGTTTAGAAAGAAATTAACTCTCAGTATACCCTGACTAAGGCCATTGGTATACGTATTGAATCAATTTTAAACTAAACTCTGATAAAAGGAAAAATATTTAAAGAAAACATGATGAATTTTGAAAAAGGATCCAGTGTGGATCCAATGTTATTTTATAAAAGATAAAAATACTAAGTTTTGTCCACATCCTAACTATGGCCATTGATGTAGATCATCAACTTAGGATTAATTACCTGTTACGAAATGGTGCACGTGCCATTCGTGTTTCACCACTGTGAGATTTTGAGAAAGAAAAGCAAAAAACATGAAAATAAGCAATTTATGATATTCACAATGCTCATTCATTCTATCTAAGACTGGAAATATAAATTTTCATTCAAGATCTAACTATTACAAGATATGAAAATTTTACGACTCCAAGTAATGATATCTTCCACATATCCCCGTGATTCTATGAAGGACTGGTTTTGGCAGGAATCCTGAAGAAGGGAGCTCCTCTTTCCTTCTACCGTAGAGAACCTTTGATTTGGGGATTTGTTGAGAAGAAGGATGGAGCAGGGAACTCGATGGTAAAGAAAATGATGGATCCTTTAGAGAAAACCTCGATGGAAACTTGGATGCCGATCCTTCTCTCTCAGAAAACCTTCTGCCCCCTTCTTAAAGGGAGGAGGGAGGCTTCCTGAAGGGGAATTCGTTAAGGATCTATGGAGGAGAATGGAGGTGGCTGTTGAAGATCAGCTATGGAGAGAGGAGAGGGAAACGCGTGGGAGGAGTCCGTTGGAATTTTTCCTCTTTTCCAAAAAGAGGATTCCCTTAAAAAAAAAACTTTTTGTAAAATGGTTAAGAAATGAGGTTTTCAGAAAAATTATCTTAAAAAGCTTTAAAACCATTTGTTTTTCTCGTAGTTTTTCCAATTTTTTTGGTTTTTGTGTTATTTTTCCATTTTTTTGTATTTTTAGAATAAAATCCTAAGATTTACGAGGAAATAAAAATTTTAAACTGATTTTTTTGTAGTTTTGCAAAATATTTACAAATGAGAGTTCTTCTGAGAATTCAAAGCTATTTCTCTGAAAAGTTCTTCAGAAAGTGAATTTGGACCCGGAATTTGAGGTGATATTCGAGGTTTGGACCTCCAAACGAGAAAATATAAAATAGTGGATTCGAATGGGTGCCGAATGAGCTGTTTGAGCTATTCAGACAATGTTTTTGGTGATTTATAATTTCGATTTGTAAATTGAGTAACGAGGCTCAAATTTGGACCTTAAACACCAGGTTCGGCTTCGAAATTAAGTTTAAATGGAATTTTGATCCCGAAAATCAACTGAAAATTCGCTTTGATTTTCTCAGAAAATGGAACCAGAGGCAAAAAGGTCATTTTTACAAAATTTTGAAAATTTTGGGGTGTTCACAAGTGACTATTGGAATATATCAAAAGGCATAGCATTTCTGCAGCAAGAGGGTGTGAGGGACTGCAGCAAAAGGCGCATCACCTCTGCATCAAGAGGGTGTAAGGTCCACCGTCACTTCCTCATTGGCACGTGCCCAAGTACCTGTATCTGCCTCATCACTGCCACCATCTGCATCTATTCCAACCATATCACTGTATTCATTTTTCATATCGTTGTATATAGTTGTGCCTTTGCTCATTCACCCATAAATTGTGTCTATGTCCCTGTGGCACAGGACTCCCTGCTGCAGCCTCCACATCCAACATAATATTCCACGAACATTCACAGCTCCATCCACTGCACTCATTCTACCCTTATTGCATCCACTGTAGCTTCCCATGCTTTGGTGGCTTTACACAGCCACATCCCTCTACCACTACCAAAAACAACATTGTTTCTTCACTTCACACCCATATTCAGCTCACCTCTTCACTTGTAAATACACAACACTTCAATCTCTCAATCGGCTGTTACCATGCCCATATACCTATATTTTCATTGTGGTTTGCTATCTACAGCATCTATGCTTCCCTCATTTGTCATCTGGCTGCACCATGTCTTTTCATTACACTCCCCTGTAGCTTCACATAATTCACATTTCCAACTCCTATTACCTGTAGCTCTAACTCCTCACTTGCCAACACCATCCATTACACTGTTACACGACACTCCCCGTTATAAGTCTCCTGTACATTATCTTCACCTGCATATTCACCATACCACCATGGTCTCACTTGTTTCATATATCCGTTATTTGCAGCACCTTCACAGCACCCATCAACACAACAACCCTTTGATATCATGACCTGCCTAAAATTCCACTAGAGGGGGGGTGAATAGTGAAATATGAAATAGATCGATAAATTAAAATAAATGCAATAAGGCACAATACATAAAACACAAGATTTATACTGGTTCGGTCGAGTCACTGACCTACATCCAGTCCCCAAGCAAAACACTTGAGCTTTCCACTATAACATCTGAGTTACCAGATAAATAGTACAACACCCTCTTCCTCAGAGGTCTTCTTCTCTCAACAGAGAAGGGGATCACCCTCTTCCACAGAGGTCTTCTTCTCTCAACAGAGAAGGACAACACCCTCTTTCACAGAGGTCTACTTCTTTCAGCAAAGAAAGAATACAGTGAATAACAGAAAGTTACAATACTTCCTATAGAACCTTTAGAATGATATGACTGCACGAATGAAGGATTCTCAGAATGTTCTATTCTTTTCACTCAGACAATACTCTTTGTCAAAGAGCTATTCTTGACTTTTTCTCTTTCTTTTCTCTTTCTTTTTTTAGGCTCTCTTTTTTAAATTTTGAATAGGAATTTTTCTCGATGTAAGCTCACATGTCCTTGTGTGAAAAACTATTTTGTTTGTGTTTATATAGCCTTCAAAAAGTAGTCGTTGCCTTTTGAAATGATAGTCTTTTTGGGATGTGAGATGTCAAGTCATTTCAAAAATCACTTTATGGATATTCGAAAAAGTCTTCTTTCTATAAAAGTAGTATTTTGGGTACACTAGACGTTATAGTATTTTAGGTATGATATATTTTATGTAAAAAGTCTATTTCTCATAATAAATGACTTATAGTACATTGAACGTTGGATTATAAACCATCATGTAGTTTTGTCTTTATTCAAATTAATGATTTGTAGTACTTTAGTATTTTATTTAGAAATCATCACTTTTTTACTTAAATGGGTCTAAGTACAATAAATGCTTTGAGTCATTTATTTTGTAAATAGTCATATCTAAAAAGTACTTTATGATGTGCTACTTAATGTCTACAGAGAGAATGAAGACTTTAAGCAAGTCGACATTCTTGAGTGGGGTTAAGATAGTCATTTCAAAAAAAAGTTTTTTGAGGTGGTAATTAATGTTTTACAGAAAGAATGATGACTGTAAGTAAGTCGACATTCTTGAGTTGTATAAAATAACTAAAGTCTTTTCTAAACATATTATATTATTAGTTTTCTTTGTTTAGTTCAACTAGCCGATTTTTATGTTTATCTTTTTTCTTACATTCTTGAAATCATTACTTTTTATTTCTTTTCAAGTTGTCTTATACATGATAGAAGGTACAATTAATGCTTTTGAAATTATGAGCTATTATATCTTGTCAAAATACCTTTTCTCATAAAAGTTGTAAGAAGGTACAATGATTGGTTTTCAAAAAAGTGCTCTTTGAAAATATCGTATACTTTTATGAAACATAGCTTTTGTGAATAAGTGACTTGTATGATAAAGTATGTAATATGCAATATGCATGCTTTTGAAGGTCCTGTTACATATGACTCTAAAGAAGAAAAAAAATCTTCATCTTGAGGTAGCCGATTCCTTTAGATGATCTTTAAGAATGAATGGCCCATCAAGCTTTTTCTTCAAGGAGTATGATTGCACCAAGGTTGTACTTGAGCAGGAGGTCTTCATCCTTTTGGGTGAGATATCCTTGCATCAAATACTCATTAGATACATGACAAAGCATATCCAGTCATAATATAACATTTTTCATAAAGACATATTATCATATCATATTAAATCAAATATGACAGTGTATCATATTGTGTGTCATCAAAATATAGTTTCTCAACATTCTCCCCCTTTTTGATGATGACAAAATATGCTCCCCTTGTCAAAAAGCCATTATGCATAGTAATAATATTATCATAAAGATGCATAAAAATATAGAGAAATGTTAGAGTGCTTTTCTCCAATATTGGAGACAGGTTTTTCTCCCCCTTTGTCATGGACAAAAAGGAGGGGATCAGAGTAAATAAAGTTATTACAGACCAAATGAAGAAAAATAATGTTCAATCTGAAGGTGGGGATGATTGGTGTGTTCGGAGGAGTGCGTCTTGATCCTGCTTGATGGTTTGTAAGGACTGCTGCATTGATGCTTGATGCTGTAGTAGAAGAGCCTGTGTTTGTTAGACATCCATGATTGCAGAGAAGTAATCAAATTCAGATGTTAGATCTGCTTTATCAGAGCCGTCATTGGCAGTGTGCAGGGACCTTGTATTGAAGGAGGTAGCATTAAGAGTCTGTGAGGGATAGATGATGACTTCATTTTGAAGTGGGACCTTAAAATATTTTAAAATGGGAGTTATCAAACACCCAAAAAGAAGACGCTGGAATTTTTGAAAGCGAGCAAAGTTGTTGAAGATGATGTTGGACTAGTTTATCGGAGAAGAACAAGAAATTGCGTAGAGGAGGAGAGAGATTTTTCTGGGCACGAATCCCTTGCATGTAAGCTTGGGACAGATATTGTGGAAAAGAATTTTTGCTAGTAGTTGAGCATGAGGTTTGAGATTGCTCATGTGCCAGGGAAGATGTGTGAATTGGGTTGAGAGAAGTACTTTTTGAACTACTGAACAGTCCAGTGGTACTATGTTGGCCAGATCTATGCCGGTGGAAGGAAGGTTTAGAATGTGGCCTAAGGAAGAAGCGTTGAAGAGAATCATGCGTCCTCGGACCTTGCTAGTGATGGTAGTTTGATCATGATCAGTGGAGAGATTTGTGTAGAATAATCGGACAAGTTCAGGATAGTAGGCGGCTTGGGATGAGGATCCTAGTAGGTGTTTAAATTCAGGGAAAGAGCTTTCAAGATCAAATGATGAGAAGTCTTCGTAGTGAACTAAGCTACCTTCATGAATGGGAAGTGAACAAATGTTGTGGTAGTGGTGAAAAAGATCAGGATATCTTAGATCGGCGGCGGTGATCACGTTGTTGGAGGAGGAAGCCATTGCAAGTACTCTTGATCGAATAGAGACTTAGAGAGAAGAACTTGAAGAGAGTGATAGTTTGTATGAAGATAGAGAAATTCGAGTGGAATGGTGAGGGATGAACTAATTCATTAAATAGTGAGAAGAAAATTATTTTGATGAGAAGTGAGTGACATTTGAAATGAATGACCTTTAGATTTGAGTTTAATGAAGAAATTCGTGAGTTGTAACTTAAGGGGCTTGTGAATGATAGATCAAATCAACTTTTGGAAGATAGTGTATCATATTATCATGAATGATAAGAAGAATATAGTTTCACAAATAATTTTTCTATATAGGGAAATATTACTATGGGAGAGTTTATCGAATTGTGAGAAGTGTCATACTTTGAGTATGGAGTGCTCATTAGAATTGATGTGTGATGGATGAATAAAGTAGGATAAGGTCACGGAGGTGTATGATCCATGGATTTTAAAGATTTTCATGTGAGGATTGTTATAAAGTGAGATAAATAATGGCCTAATAAAAACAAACAACTTTTTATACAATGTTTTTACTTTATGTGAATCCATTCTAAATACGTGAAGAATGAATTTGGAAGAAGACAAAAGGAATATAATGATTTCTTTAATAGGAAGTATTTTTATGGATATGCGTGGAAAGAGTGAGAGTAGACATAAAGTGAATGTGGTGTCATATACGGATTTTTGAGTAGGATATAAAAGGACAATAATCAATGAATGACATAAAGTAATGATTGACAAGATTTAATGATTTTAATGAAACTCGATTGGTGGGAGTGCATTAATTTAAAATATGTAAAAGAGTCAAGGTCACGGATGGAGGCTCAAATCGGATGAGATAGAGAGAGAGAGAGAAAAAGATGGTACTAATAGTACTCATGAGAATAACATATAATAGTAAAAAAATGAAGGACAAGTTGTCGAGGATGAGTTCTTATAATAATTTTTCATAAAAAGTGTGAAAGATGATAGGACAAAAGTAGATTGTACTTGAGATATAATATAAAAGATGACATAAAGCATTAAATAGTAAAACTGTACGTGAAATATTAAAGAACTTAACTTTGAAAAAGGTGGTGAATGGAATGATGACAAAAAAAATAAGAAATAGTAAGAAGGACCAACACTCGATTATGACTCAAGTTTGAAAAACAAGATTTCTCATAAAGTGGTTTTATCGGTTTTGTTATTCTTTGGTTAAGATAAATTTTGTCAAGTGTAGATTATATCTTGTGAAGGTGAACTCAAGTAGATTAATCTTTTTAAATTTTAATTAGTCATATGAATTTGATTTTATAAATCACTTAATTTACATATCCCTAATTCTCTCCTAATTCTTATAAAGTCTTCATATTTTAAAGGTTTAGTGAAAATGTCTGCTAATTGTTTATTAGTGAGTATAAATTCCAGTTTGATTATATTATTTAGGACTTGTTCTCTTAAAAAGTGGTGTCTAATCTGAATGTGTTTAGTTCGAGAGTGTAAAATAGGATTTTTAGACAAATTTATAGCACTGGTGTTATCACATAAAATAGTTGTATTTTCGAATTTTAAACCAAAATCTTTCAAAGTTTGTTTCATCCAGATGACCTGTGTACATGCTAGGCTAGCAGCTATGTATTCAGCTTTAGTAGTTGATAATGATACACAATTTTGTTTCTTACTGAACCATGAAACTAGTGAGTGCCCTAGCATATGACATGTTCCACTTGTGCTTTTTCTGTCAGATCTACTTCCAGCAAAGTCAGCATCACTGTATGAGATTAAATCAGATGTAGATGATTTTGAATAAAATAATGCAAAATCAATTGTCTTTCAGGTATCTCATTTTTCTTTTTACAGCTTTAAGATGTGATTCTTTTGGATTTGACTGAAATCTAGCACACAGGCAGACACTGAACATGATATCTGGACATTTAGCAGTTAAATAGAGTAGTGATCCTATCATACCTCGGTATAACTTTGTATCCACAGTCTTACCATCTTCATCTTTGTCCAAAACAGTAGTTGTGCTCATAGGAGTATTCTTTGAAGTAGTTGAGTTCATGTT
Source organism: Nuphar pumila (assembly GCF_984573655.1). Lineage (NCBI taxonomy): Eukaryota > Viridiplantae > Streptophyta > Magnoliopsida > Nymphaeales > Nymphaeaceae > Nuphar > Nuphar pumila. The sequence goes on from NC_143249.1 coordinate 65,401,733, forward strand.
AAACCTTTTCAGAAATTCATGAGCATACTTAGATTGATTGATGAAGACTCCGTCCTTGGTTTGCTTAATATGCAGTCCAAGAAAGTAGGTGAGTTCTTCCATCATACTCATTTTAAATTCTTTCTGCATGGACTTAGAAAAATCTTCACAGAGAGTGTTGTTAGTAGATCCAAAGATGATATCATCCACATAAATTTGAACGATTAGGGTATGATTATTCACTATTTTCATAATAGAGTAGAGTCTGCTTTGCCTACAGAAAAATCAGTTTTTAATAAAAAGGTTTTGAGTCTGTCATACCAAGCACGAGGTGCTTGTTTTAATCCATATAAGGAACGTTTTAGTTTGAAAACATGATCTGGAAATTGTTCATTTTCAAAGCCTGGAGGTTGTTTTACATATACTTCTTCATTTATAAAACCATTTAGAAATGCACTTTTAACATCCATTTGATATAGTTTGAAATCCATATAGCTTGCATATGCTAAAAACATTCTAATAGATTCAAGTCTAGCAACAGGAGCAAATGTTTCATTAAAATCAATACCTTCTTCCTGGTTGTATCCTTGAGCTACTAGTCTTGCTTTGTTTCTTACAACGTTACCTGTTTCATCTAGCTTGTTTCTGAAGATCCATCTTGTCCCAATGATCTGATGATCTTTTGGTCTTGGTACAAGATCCCAAACATTGTATCTTTGGAATTGATTCAGTTCTTCAGTCATGGCTAGCATCCAGAACTCATCGATGATGGCTTCATCAATCTTCTTTGGTTCAAGTTGAGAAATGAATGCCATATTTGCAATCCGTTCCAGCTGAGCTCTAGTTTGAATCCCCTTAGTTAGGCCTCCCAAAATCTGCTTTTGAGGATGATCTCTGATTTTGGCAAATGTTCTTTGAAGATCATCTTCATTGGGTTTAGCTGTGTTGTCTAAGAATAAATCAGTACTTTCAACATCATCATCGTTAGTCTGCTTAAGAACAGATTGATCAATAGATTCACAAAAACTGACATGCATAGATTCTTCAATAGTATTTGAACTCTTATTAAATACTCTGTATGCTTTACTATGACTTGAGTATCCTAAGAATATGCCTTCAACAGATTTAGCATCAAATTTATCAAGGCTATCTTTTGTGTTAAGGATAAAGCATTTACACCCAAAGACTTTAAAGTAGTCTATCCTTGGAGTTCTGTCATAGAACAATTCATAAGGAGTTTTATTTAATAAGGGCCTAATAAGAACTCTGTTTGATATATAGCATGCAGTATTAACAGCTTCTGCCCAAAAATATTTAGCAAGTTTATTATGTTGGAGCATAGTTCTAGCAGATTCCTGAAGGGTTCTATTCTTTCTTTCTACTACACCATTTTGAGGTGCAACTCTAGGAAAGGCAAAGTTATGAGAAATACCATGTAAGTTACAAAAATTTACAAATAGATCATTATCAAATTCTCCTCCATGGTCACTATGAATTTTTATAATAGAACAAGAATTTTCATTTTGTAGCTTTTTACATAAAATTTTAAATTCACAAAACGTATCACTTTTGTTTTTCAAAAATATTACCCAAGTAAATCTTGAGTAATAATCTACAATGACAAAAGCATATTTATTATGATTAAGACTAGCTACTCTAGAAGGACCAAAAAGATCCAGGTGGAGAAGCTCTAAAGGTCATTTACTTGAAACAATATTTTTTGATTTGAAAGTTGATTTTGACAATTTTCCTAGTTGACATGCATCACAAAAATAGTCCTTTTTAAATGTCATTTTAGGTAACCCACGTACTAAATTATTTTTAGCTAATTTAGACATGTATTTTGAGTTGACATGACCCATTCTCATGTGCCATAAATGTTGAGTGTCATTATTAGCCATAAGGCAATGTTCAGTAATATTTTCTAGGTGAAATTCATATATATTATTTTTTCTTATACCTTTTAAAATAATATTTTCATTGGAGTCTGTTATAAGACATGCATCATGTTTAAAGCTAACATTATAACCTGTGTCACACATTTGACTTATACTTAAGAGGTTATGTTTTAAGCCTTTAACAAGGAGAACATCTTTGATAAGAGGTTTATCGATATTACCAATACCAATTATCAGACCTTTGTTGTTATCTCCAAAGGTGACAGTTCCTCCTTCTTTATGATGAAGAACAACAAAAATATCTGGATGTATGTTTTGAACATCCACTGTCTACTATCCATCTGTTCTTCTTCTTTGGAGCCTGCAAAATATTAAGTAAAAATTCTTTGTGGTACCCAATCGGGTCCCTTTTTGTTAGACTTAGGAACCCATATCCATTTTGATTTGGGTTTGTCTATAACTTTAGAGGAGTACATAGTATGAAAGTTGTAATGCTCATGCTTAGGTTCAACAGAACCTTTGATGAAAATAGACTTTTTATTTATACAAGAAGGTTTATTCATATGAGAATAACCAATACCATTCTTGTAAAAAGAAAATTTTTGAGAGGATAGGAGTTTATCCAGGTTCTCTTTCCCTTTAGTAAACTTGAAAACCGTTTTCATACAGTTTTCAGTTTTACTTTTTAATTCTGAAATTTCTACTTGAAGATTTATAGTCTTGGAACTAGTAGAAGAGATTTCAGAGGTAATCATGCAATTTTTTCTTTTTAACTCAGAATTTTCAATACTGAGTTTTTCATTTTTCAGAGAAAGCTCTAAATTTTCAGATTTCAAATTTTTTTTTTTGCGAATCGTTTTTCTTGATTCTTCAAAAAGTTCTTGAAAAGCATTTTGAAGTTCTTCGAAAGAGAAATCGAGAGATTCACTTACAGAGCTTTCTACCATGAAGCACATGTTGGCGGTTTCCGTTTCATCATCACTTGACTCTTCACTTGTGGATGGTTCTAAATCATCCCATTGAGCATGTAGAGCCATTTTCTTGAAGAACCTTTTCTTTGGTTCTTCGATTTTAGATTTTCTTTTTAGAAGAGGACAGTCATGTCTCATGTGACCTGGCTTATTACACTGATAGCACATGGAATCTTCCTTAGAGTCTTTTCTTTCCTTGTGCTTATTTGGAAGCCGGTTCTTTCTCATGAAGCGCTGGAATTTTCTGGTGAGTAGCGCAATTTCAAATTCTTTTTCTGAGTCCTCATTCTCAGAAAGAGCTGGGAAGGCTAGAGTTTTCTTTGTAGGTTGTTTCTCTTCCCTTGTTTCCTTCATATGGACTTCATAGGCCATAAGATTGCCTATTAAGTCATCCAGGGTGAGCTTGGATAAATCTTGAGCTTCTTCAATTGCTGTAGTTTTTTTCTCCCAATCAGTTGTGAGAGATCTCAAGATTTTCTTCACCTTATCTGTCTAGGAATAGGTTTCTCCCAGAGATTTCAGGTCGTTGGTGATGTTGGTGAATCTTGTAAACATCTCTGTGATGGGTTCATCTTTGTTCATTTTGAACAACTCATATTTTCGGACTAGAGATGAGATTTTGACTTCTTTTACTTTGTTGGTCCCTTCATGAATGACCTCCAGAGAATGCCAAATATCATATGCAGATTCACAGATAGATATTCTATTGAATTCATTTTGATCAATGGCACAATACAAGGCATTCATAGCCTTTGCATTTAGATTGACCATCTTCTTTTCTTCATCAGACCATAAGCTATAGTCTGAGGATGGACATATGTATGGATGTTCAAAAATTTTCCATACAGCAAAATCTATGGATTTGAGAAATATAACCATTCTGCATTTCCAGTATCCATAGTTAGAGCCGTTGAAGAAAGGAGAACGAGATGTGTGTTGACCTTCAATATCACGAGCATAAGAGGTTGATGCCATAAGTACTGGAAGACTTGTTATGTCGAAACCAACAAACCCGCTCTGATACCAAATGAAATTCCACTAGAGGGGGGGGGGGTGAATAGTGAAATATGAAATATATCGATAAATTAAAATAAATGCAATAAGGCACAACACATAAAACACAGGATTTATACTGGTTCAGTCGAGTCACTGACCTACATCCAGTCCCCAAGCAAAACACTTGAGCTTTCCACTATAACATCCAAGTTACCGGATAAATAGTACAACACCCTCTTCCTCAGAGGTCTTCTTCTCTCAACAGAGAAGGGGATCACCCTCTTCTACAGAGGTCTTCTTCTCTCAACAGAGAAGGGGAACACCCTCTTCCACAGAGGTCTTCTTCTCTCAAAAGAGAAGGACAACACCCTCTTTCACAGAGGTCTACTTCTTTCAGCAAAGAAGGAATACAGTGAATAACAGAAAGTTACAATACTTCCTATAGAACCTTCAAAATGATATGAATGCACGAATGAAGGATTCTCAGAATGTTCTGATCTTTTCACTCAGACAATACTCTTTGTCAAAGAGCTATTCTTGACTTTTTCTCTTTCTTTTTCTAGGCTCTCTTTTTCAAATTTTGAATAGGAATTATTCTCGTTGTAAGCTCACATGTCCTTGTGTGAAAAACTATTTTGTTTGTGTTTATATAGCCTTCAAAAAGTAGTCGTTGCCTTTTTGAAATGATAGTCTTTTTGGGATGTGAGATGCCAAGTTATTTCAAAAATCACTTTATGGATATTCGAAAAGGTCTTCTTTCTATAAAAGTAGTATTTTAGGTACACTAGACGTTATAGTATTTTAGGTATGATATATTTTATGTAAAAAGTCTATTTCTCATAATAAATGACTTATAATACATTGAACATTGGATTATAAACCATCATGTAGTTTTGTCTTTATTCAAATTAATGATTTGTAGTACTTTAGTATTTTATTTAGAAATCGTCACTTCCTTACTTAAATGGGTGTAAGTACAATAAATGCTTTGAGTCATTTATTTTGTAAATAGTCATATCTAAAAAGTACTTTATGATGCGCTACTTAATGTCTACAGAGAGAATGAAGACTTTAAGCAAGTCGACATTCTTGAGTGGGGTTAAGATAGTCATTTCAAAAAAAAGTTTTTTGAGGTGGTAATTAATGTTTTACAGAAAGAATGATGACTTTAAGTAAGTCGACATTCTTGATTTGTATAAAGTAACTAAAGTCTTTTCTAAACATATTATATTATTAGTTTTCTTTGTTTAGTTCAACTAGCCGATTTTTATGTTTGTTTTTTTCCTTACATTCTTGAAATCATTACTTTTTATTTCTTTTCAAGTTATCTTATACATGATAGAAGGTACAATTAATGCTTTTGAAATTATGAGCTATTATATCTTGTCAAAATACCTTTTCTCATAAAAGTTTGTAAGAAGGTACAATGATTGGTTTTCAAAAAGGTGCTCTTTGAAAATATCGTATACTTTTATGAAACATAGCCTTTGTGAACAAGTGACTTGTATGATAAAGTATGTAATATGCAATATGCATGCTTCTGAAGGTCCTGTTACATATGACTCTAAAGAAGAAAAAAAATCTTCATCTTGAGGTAGCCAATTCCTTTAGATGATCTTTAAGAATGAATGGCCCATCAAGCTTTTTCTTCAAGGAGTATGATTGCACCAAGGTTGTACTTGAGCAGGAGGTCTTCATCATTTTGGGTGAGATATCCTTGCATCAAATACTCGTTAGATACATGACAAAGCATATCCAGTCATAATATAACATTTTTCATAAAGACATATTATCATATCATATTAAATCAAATATGACAGTGTATCATATTGTGTGTCATCAAAATATAGTTTGTCAATACTGCCATTCCTATATATGTAATTTACTTACACTCTTTTCTACACAAACCTCAGCACACAACAGCACTTTTTGCTGCAAATTACACCTCACTCACCCAATCACACTTTCACAGACCATCCCTTTGTTTCTTAGGTCATAATGCCTCTCCATTTAGCATATGCGCCATAGGTAGATGCAATGTGCCTCATCATGAGAATCATGTTTAAACAATGCATAAACATTCTTCCATTAAGCATATATACCTTTAGGCAAATACCTATAGATCTTCATTTTGACTAAAAGGCATTTCATATGTCCTCTCAAATATATATTTTCATCAGTCTAGGGTATGGTATATATATATATATATGAATTTTCTTGTCAGTATAGAGTATGTCATATGCTTTTACCATCTAGCATGAGTATAATAATTTGTATATGTGTTTTTCATTAGAATAAGTGTAATCATATGCTATTCTGCTTTCAGTGTAGTATTCTCTTTTGCATTCTGTTGTGTGCTAACTCATTTGCTTGTAGGAAAATCATGAAAAACTTGTGTTACATCAGACATTTTATTGTAATAGCTAGGAATTAATGAGAATATTTGCATTTCCTGCTCTAGCATAGAATATATGAGCATGTATTTTTCATGGAATTATTTGTTTTCACATCATTCTTTTTATTATTTCTCCAAAAATTCACAAATGGGCACACGAATGGCACGTGCACCATTTTATGAAAGGTGATTAATCCTAAGTTGATGATTTACATCAATGACCATAGTCAGGATGTAAACAAAACTTAGGATTTTTATCTTTTATAAAATAACACTGGAACCACCTTGAATCCTTTTCAAAATTCATCATGCTTTCTTTAAATATTTTTTCTCTTTTATTAGAGTTTAGTTTAAAATTAATTCAATATATATATCAATGGCCATAGTCAGGATATATTGAGAGTTAATTTCATTTTAAACTCTATAAAAGCACCAAAATATATTTTATTCTTTACCTGAATTCAAATATGATTATTATATAATACATTCAATGACCATAGTCAGGAGTGTATTATATCTTCAATCTTATTTTAATTCACTTAAAGAATGAAATAAGATTTCCAAAACCAATTTCACATTCTTTAGATTCATTCATCATTTATGATAGAATTGCATCATATTTTCCTCTCAAAACTTCAGGTGATCTAGAATATCCTTCTTCAAATTTCTATTTCAAATTCAAATTCCATCTCATTTTCAAGATTCAAAATTCAATTTCAAAGTCCAAATCGACTTTTAAATTTCAAATTCATGTTGTATTCAAAACTTCAATTTCCAAATCAAAATTCAAACTTCAAAGTTCAATTTAACTTTGAAGTTTCTGATTCATATTCTGATTCAAAATCAAGTTTATTTTCTTATCTTCAAAATCAAAGTTTGATATTGATTCTGAATCTCAAAATTTGACTCTTCCTAAATTTTAAAATTCAATCTGGGTTTTCAAAACCCAGACCCATCTTCAAAAGTCCCATTTTGGACTTTCAAAATCCAAATCCAAAGTTAGAACCCAATCCCAACTTGGATCCAGATTTTCAAATACAATCTCTACTTTTGGATCTCAGATCTTGGATCCAATTCCATTTAGGATCCAGAATCCAATTCCATCTCGGATTCCAGATCTTGGATCCGATTCCACTTAGGATCCAGAATCCAACTCCATCTTGAATCTCAGACTTCAGATCCAAAATCCATTTTAGGGTCCAGAATCCAACTCCATCTTGGATCTCAGGCTTCAAATCCAAAATCCATTTTAGGGTCTAGAATCCAACTCCATCTTGGATCTCAGACTTCAGATCCAAATTCCATTTAGGATCCAGAATTCAATTCCATCTTGGATCTCAGACTTCAGATCCAAATTTCGGATCTAATTCCATCTTGGATCTCAGATTTCAGATTTAAATTCCATTTTAGGATTCAGACTGTGTATTCAAATTCTATCTTGATTTCTGGATTTCAAATCCGATTCCATTTTCATATCCCATCTAGATCCAATTCTATTTTTTTTTCAAACTCAATTTGGATTTCTCAAGTCCCATCCTGATTTCAAATTTAGAAATTGGAATTCAAATCCATTTCAAATTTCATTCTCTTCTCCAAAATCCAGTCAAAGTCAATTTCTGACTTTGAAATTTCCTTTCTTTTCCTTTTTATCTCAGCTTCAAAATCATTCTTTTTCAAATCAAGATTTATTTTTCCAACCCTGATTACTTCCAAGACTTGGAACTTTGAACATCTTTCCTGACCTATCTTCAGTTCTAAGTTAGAAACCATTTCTTCACTCTATTATCAGATTCATCTCAGAAATACTTGGGGATTTCCAAAATCATTTTTTCAAAAGAGCCGACATCCTTGCATTGCACAAGCATGATTCTCTGTGCATTTTAGACTTAGAATAAATTCTTAGATAATCTCTTAGCAAAGCAAAAAGGCATAAATTCGACCCTTGGTTCGATTACCCCTGGTAAAGGCGCCAGGAATGGTCGAACCTCATACCGATGAGCAAGCCCCGTCTCCCAATTTTCTCGCAAATATTTCAAAAATGGAGGTGAGTTATTTTCCTAAATATTTTCAAATTAAGGTCAAGTGAGACCCCGCAAAAGAGTTCCTCTTCTCTCTTCTTTTTTTTTTCTCTTCTCTCTTCTTTTCTTTCTTTTCATTTTCTCCCTTCAAAAGGAGAAAATAGAGGTTGGAAAGGAAAAGATAAGAAAGAAAGAGAAAGAAACCAAAGAGGAAAAATTTTGCGATGATCACAGTTTTGGCGATCGTGATGGGACCCGTCTTCGTCGGGTTGAATGTATGCCTTTTGCTTTGCTTTGATATTATCTAAGTCTTTATTCTAACATATGTCAGCTTCATTTCCATGCAAACCTTAGGAGCCTAGACTCTGTCCTAAGCTGACAAAATGCATATAGGATTTTAAGTATGGTTTGGTAGGACCATATTGAGGAGATTATTTCATGTTCACAATAGACTTAGGTCTGAAATACAACTCTCCTCAATTATAGGGATTGAATGCAAACAATGTATGCAAGTGTATGCTTCTCTTCATTTTAAATTTATCTCCTTAGGACTTGCATTAGAGCCATCTGATTTCTCGCATGCTGAACATGTTTTTGAAAACATCCTTACCTATATTGTCCCAGTCTTCACGTTGCTGGGTTGTCTCACTGAACCATATTTCGGGAGAGAGCCTCACAACTGGACCACTTATTTGGGTTCACGCCCCCCTACCACATACCTAAGAGCCATAGTCCGAGGTATATCGGTAGGTGCTCAAGGATGTTGGGAAGCCATTACCTTAGAACCGAAGAAATATTTTATATGCCATGTACTTCGAGCTTCGGCTTGAGTATATCAGCATACCTTGATTGGAATCAGATGATCAAAATCTTTGAGTTAGGATTAAGGTCCTATCAGCCATTTCAAATATTGCATTTAGAGTCAGCTTTAGGGAGTGTTGTTTGTACATCCTTGTTTGTACATCTGTGATTGTGTGATATTTTATATTTTCCTTATATTTTTCCAAAACCCTGGGTATATATATTATTTTTTTCTTTGTTTTTAAAACCCAGGTGTTTTTTCTTTTCTTCTGATTTCTTTAAATTCATTTGATCCTGCCTGCAATTCTTCAAAATTTTAAATCTTTACCATCTATTTTAAATTTTTTTCCTCCTATCTTTCCAATGCATCTTCTGATTCTATTCCGAGAAACCCTTTTTCACAATAAAATCTCTTTTTGTCGAGAGATATCCTTTTTAAAATAGCATTTGTTCATGTTTTAAATTGTTTATTCTTTCTCACAGAGAAACAATGCGATTGTTGCAATTTTCTGTGAAGACCCAATCCCTAGTAATGGGATGTCTTTTGTCAATTTGACTTCTTCCTGTATCATAATTTCCTCCAATTTTTTTTCTAAATATCCCATTTTATCCTCAGAGCGAACATTGACATTTCATCATGGTTCGAACAAGGACCGGAAATGAGACAATTCCACAACAAAGCGACAGTGAAGGAGAGGAAATGAACTCCATCAGGTCATCCAAGCAGCAGGGCCAGGAAGTAGAAAACAATGTTGATTCAGCAACATACAAGTTGTTTCAGAGGGTGATCGCCAAAATGATGTCTGAACAGACTGAGGAAAACCTTGAGAAAATATCTTCTAAAAGCAAAACCAAGGGAAAAGTCAGCAAAAAGAAAGTTCAGTATGACAACACTTCAGAGTCAGCAGAAGAGGACTCAGAGGAAGAGCCGCCAACATATTTTCATAACCCCTTGTATCGGCCCAAGAAAATCAATGAGGGGCATGAGTCAGCAAGCAAAGCCAAGTTTCAAATCCCAGCAGAAGATCTGATGCATGAACAACTGCGAGAAGTAGCTCGTGCAATTAAAGATTTACAAGCCCAGGACAAAGGCTAAAAGGTCTACACCGGTGAAGATTTTTATGACGACTTAGAAGGGGATGACAACTGGAAAGATCTTCCTCGTAAATTCATAAAATTTGATGGGACCGGCAACCGCAAGGCTCATGTGGCTACATTTTTTGCAGAATGTCATTGATTCAGAAAGAACAACATGGCTCTATTTCTATGCTTTCTGCGCAGTCTAGAGGGAATTGCAGCAAGATGGTATGCCGACCATATCAACCCGATTGAACTGCAGGACTTTGACAAAGTCATCAACCTGTTCATCGAAAGATTTCTTTTCAATACTGAGGCTCTTCCTACTCTCAACCACCTATTCAATCTGAAGCAAAATGAAAATGAGAAGGCAAAAGATTTCATTCATAGATGGAGATCTACCTGCAACAGGATGAAGGATCCGATATCAGAGGGGCATGCACTCTCAATAATTTTAAACAATTTCTCTCAACCTCTAAAGGGTCTGATCTCCACTTCTCCATCTAAATCCTTCATCAAGTTAATAGAGCGAGTTGAATGGCTCGAAATGGGATTAGAGAACGGAACCTACCACGGCATCACCTTAACAAGAAGCAGTCAGGATATGAAAAAGAGAACCAACTTCACCTTTTCTACCAATTCCTCCAACAACAACAATGGCAAAAACAAAAGGGGTGGTAGAAAGAACCATACTGGCAGGTCGGACATAGATGATTGCTTTGGTCAAAAGAATGGGATCAACAGGCAGAATGACAGCCCTCCCTCAAGCATCCAGTTAGAATCAAAGCCCCAAGGGAAACCGAAGCACGATGGTTGGGGATATGATCGTGAATTTACCTCCTTAGAGCAATCACTTGAGCAAGTTCCTAAGTATATGATAACAAAGGAGATGGTTAAAGTTCCCAAGGTAGCAGATCCTCCTGTGACAATGGGAAGGTTGAAAGATCAGTTCTGCAAATTCCATCGGGCGATGGGACATGACACCGAGCACTGCTTTGTCTTCAAAAACATTGTCCAAGACTGCATCAATAAAAAACTGCTGGTGGAAGATCAAGAAGAAGAGTAGCTACCCGTCCTGGCCTAGCTTCCCGAACCGTGCCAATGTTTTTTCTGCTTTCTTTCTTTTCAGTCACCTTGTAGGGACAACTCAGTCCCAGTCTTTTGTGACCTGTGGTCAACAACTTGTAAATATTTCAGTCGTTGTTATCAATATTTTCCCTGTAAATGAAATATCAATTTTCTTCATATCTTTGATATCATATACTTCTCTCTTTTTCCACAATAGGGCATTTATTTTTTGAAAATTTGTATTTTCATTTCAAAAAAAAAAAATCTTCTTCGTCATTGGCTTCTTTCAAGCTGCATAAAATTCCTATTCTTTTCAAAATGAGGGACAACCCCAACATCATTCATGAGAGAAATGATATTACCTATAAAGGTTTTTCAAAATCATAAAATCTCAAAAATTTCTGCAAAATCTTCAATATTTTGGTCCAATCTTTTCCAAAATCAACCATCACATTGATTTTCCTTTGCCAAAATGGGTTTTAAACCGTTGTCTTCAAAATCAACCCTCACGATGATCTCTTATGTTGATTCCTCTTTCAAAGATTAGCTCTCACACTAATCATTCTTCTCATGGTTGATTTTCTCCTCAAAAAGATTTCTCAAATTGTCTTTTAAACATTCTCCTTTCACTTTAAAGATCCCATGTGCAGGCAGGATCAAATAAACTCTTTTCTTTTCTCATTTTTTATCAATTTTTCAATCTCACCAATTTTTATTCTTCTTTATTAATTTTATCAATTTTATCGATTTTCCAATTCTTTCCAAATTCTATTCTTTCATCTTTTCCTTTCAGGTTAAGGGATAAACCTGATGACCCTTTCCCATGAGGTATTCTTTTAATTCTTTCACCCTTTCAGGTTAAGGGATAAACCTGACCCTCGTTTTCCGAGGTGTTCCCATTCAGGATAAGGGATAATCCTGAGACTCTCATAGGAGCGATATTACTACCTATGAAAATTCTTTTTGCAAAATAATTTTATCAATTTCTCTTTATTTTTGTAAATCTCTCTTTATTTTGTAAATTTTTATCAATTTCTCTTTATTAATTTTCCCCCAAAAATTATATTCTTTCATCTCACCCTTTCAGGTTAAGGGATAAACCTGATGCCACTTTCCCATGAGGTATTTCTTTATTCTTTTTCCCGCTCAAGTTAAGGGATAAACCTGACCCTCGTTCTCCGAGGTGTTCCCATTTAGGATAAGGGATAATCCTGAGACCCCTCACAGGAGCTCCAATGCTACCTGTGAGAATTCTTTTCAAAAACAAAATTTTTCATAAATTTATCCAATCTTTCTCCACTCTATAAATTTTATTCTTTTTCCCTTTCAGGTTAAGGGATAAACCTGAGTTTCCCGCTCAGGTTAAGGGATAAACCTGACCCTCGTTGTCCGAGGTGTTCCCATTCAGGATAAGGGAAAATCCTGAGACCCCTCGTAGGAGCAATAATGCTACCTACGAGAATTCTTTTGCAACACAAGTTTTATCAATCTTTTGATTTTCTAAATTTATATCAATTTCTCTTCATTAAATTCTCCTTAAATTCTATTCTATTTCTCATTCAGGATAAGGGATAATCCTAAGACCCCTCACAGAAGCAACAAGGCTACCTGTGAAAATTCTTTTTCAAAACAAAATTTCATAGATTTATTCAATTTTTCTCCACTTTTGTAAAAATTCTTCTTCTTCCCCCTTTCAGGTTAAGGGATAAACCTGAACCTTGACATTCAAGGTATTCTTTATTTCCCTTCAAGATAAGGGATAATCCTTAAAATACCAGGAATCATTCTCACTCAATTCTCAAGTATCTTACAATGTCGGTCTCCTTTCCAACTCTCAGTCGGAAAGTTCAGTGCTCGTGCTGGTACCATACCAAACCCAGTGCTCATATTGGGGCATTTTTTTTGAAAAATCCAGCGCTCGTACTGGTATGCCTAGCGCTCGTGCTAATGACTGGCTGATAGATCAAGTTAGCCCTTCAGGTTCAGTCATTGCACTAACTGTTCATTAAAATTCAAAGTTTTAATTCCCACTTTGACCTTTGGGTCATCAAATTCCTGTTTTTCAAGCCTTCTGATTAGAATTTCAACAAAATCTATCATTTCCAAGCCTTCGGGTTACAATTTTATCAATATCTATCATTCTCAAGCCCTCGGGTCACAACTCTATCAATGCCAATCATTTTTACCATTTCAAGCATCAAAATCCTGCTTTCGAGCTTGTCGAACAAAAAAAATCCTGCTTTCGAGCTGATCGAACAAACAAAATCTTGCTTTCGAGCTGGTCGGTCAAAAAAATCCTGCTTTCGAGCTGGTCGGTCAATCAAATCCTGCTTTCGAGCTGGTCGGTCAATCAAATCCTGCTTTCGAGCTGGTCGGTCAAACAAATCCTGCTTTCGAGCTGGTCGGTCAAAAAAATCCTGCTTACGAGCTGGTCGGTCAATCAAATCCTGCTTTTGAGCTGGTCGGTCAAAGAAATCCTGCTTTCGAGCTGGTCGATCAAAAAATCCTGCTTTCGAGCTGGTCGATCAAACAAATCCTGCTTTCGAGTTGGTCGGTCAAACAAATCCTGCTTTCGAGCTGGTCGGTCAAACAAATCCTGCTTTTGAGCTGGTCGGTCAATCAAAATCCTGCTTTCGAGCTGGTCGGTCAAACCAAAGTCCTGCTTTCGATCTGGTCGGTCAATCAAAATCCTGCTTTCGAGCTGGTCGGTCAAACCAAAATCCTGCTTTTGAGCTGGTCGAACAAAAAAATCCTGCTTTCGAACTGGTCGAACAACCAAAATCCTGCTTTCGAGCTGGTTGGTCAAAAAAATCCTGCTTTTGAGCTGGTCGAGCAACAAAAATCCTACTTTCGAGCTGGTCGGTCAAAAAAATCCTGCTTTCGAGCTGGTCGAACAAAAAAATCCTGCTTTCGAGCTGGTCGAATAATCAAAATCCTGCTTTCGAGCTGGTCGAACAAAAAATCCTGCTTTCGAGCTGGTCGAACAATCAAAATCCTCCTTTCGAGCTGGTACTTCAAAAAAAAATCCTACTTTCGAGCTGGTCGGTCAAAACAAAAATCTAAATATTCCTTCCTAATTTCAGCTCAAGGTCTCATCAAAATCCATATTGAGTGATTATTTCACGAAGAATTTCTTGAAAACTTTGCCAATTTGCTAAAAATATTTGTTGATTCCAATATTCTTAGTGCACAAAAGAATCACCTTAGATTACCTCTAGTATTCTTTCCAAAAAGGTGAAACTTTTTGCGAAAAAAGGATAAAATTCAAATCTTTTCCCTGTTGATCAACCAAAAGGATGTAAGAAATATCCTCGGTATGATTAGCAAAAGGAATATTCAATGATGTTGAAAAGTCAGAAGCGAATTGATATTGATCATGGCTATGGCGCATGTTTAAAGACGACTATCTGACAATCAAGCAGTGGAAATATATTGAGCTATAAAAGAATCCACTCAACCCATGTCTCCTCAATCCAGTAAAGTTGCAATCAAAATATCTGCAAAAAGGATCTCTCAATTGTCGTCAAGATGAAAACGAATATGCGAGCTAGACCCACGGGGCCAAAAAAGTTCAGATCACCGTCGAGATGAAGGCAAGTGCAATGAACCTACCGACAAACCCTAAAGGATATTTGATTTCTGCTGTCATTTAAAAACCTTTTTGAGCCAATATCATTAATAGAATGCCTGAGAGAAAAGAAGGATTGAAACATCTCCAAGATGAAGGAGTTTGTGACGTACCCTTTCCCGAAAAAGAGAGAAAAGTCAGGACACATCCAAATGAAGGATGATGAAAAAAAGCCCGAGAAAGCCCAATGACTCAAAAGGAGTGCAAAAAGATCATCATGGGAAAACACTCAGATATCAAACTGCCAAAATTGCCAGAAGACATCTTTTCTCATGCAAAATTCTTTTATCAATATCTTTTCACTACTTGCTTTTATGAAATTAAGAATATTTCTTCTCTTCTCATATCGAGGAAATGGATAGCTTCCTTGAAGAAAATCATCAGCGCTGAAATCTTTGAATTTGACTCTTAAGATCGAGGAGTTAACCTCGTTAGAGGAAATACTCTAGGTAAAAGAGGGAATGTCTTTTGCGCATACGTGCACATTTTCAAACATTTGAGTCAACTACAATTTTATCTTATTGGAAAAATTTTCTAGCTATTCAAAAATGAAATAAACATTCAATATCTATTTTGATGCAACCTAGAGTTGTTTACATTTTTCAAAAAGAGTTGCTCATTCAGTTGAACTATCTCTTCCTGTCCCATCACAGTTTCTCCATTTAAGAACTCCGTATGGTCGTACCCACCCAGGTTAAGGGTCAAACCTGTACTTTTTGCGAGAGGTCATCAATTTCAAAAGCTATTTTTAGCCTCGGCAATGAGATACCCAAGATCATCCCTTTTCCAAGCTTTAGGGAACTCCATTTTTTTTCCTTTCGCGAATCCCTTTCGGATTTGTTCGTCCAATTTCGAAAGTCCCATCACGGTTTCTTCCATTCAAGGATTCTGTATGGTCGCCCCTTCAAGTTAAGGGTTAAGCCTGAACCTCGCCCCTCGAGATATCTTCCTTTTTTAGGTTTGGTTTAAACCTGAGTCTCGTTCTGACGAGGCTCCTCGTTTTGACGAGGTGTTTTCTGCGAGTCCCATCATGATTTTTCCCATCGAGGAATCCATGCTTTGTATATCCATCCAGGATAGGATCCTACTTGAGCTTCATCTCATGAGGCATTTTCCAAAAATGTTCCATCAAATTCCACTCATATTCCTTTCCCCATTCAGGTTATCTTGAGATATCTTCGTCCCATTCAGGTTAAGGGCTAAAACCTGAGTCACTCCAAAAAGTTGATCTCGTCTCACCCATGAGACTTGATCAAAATTCTTATCTTTCATCATTTCAGGATCTTCGCCTAAAGTCCCATCACGATTTTCTCATTTTTTTTATTTTATTATTCAGTCATATCATTTTCGAGGATTTTGTCCCCCCAGAACCATTCAGGATAAGGTTCTAAGCCTGAAAAGCCATGCTTTCGAAGTAATTCTTTCACACCCGGTTCAGGTTGGCTAACTGGGGCATTTTTCAAAATTTGGAGTATTTCTTTGCCACTAAGCTCGGCTTTCAACCGGCTTAGTAGCAAAGAGGGGCATCTGTGAACACCCCAAAATTTTTAAAAGTTTGTAAATATTCCCTTTTTGCCCTTTGCCCCCATTTTCTGGGTAATTGAGTCAGTTTTAAATCTAAATACCAGTTTATTTTTCAGGTTTTACTGAAATTAAATCCATTTTATATATCTGACTCGATTTCGGATCCGGATCCATTGTCAAAATCCAAATCTGAGCTTTGTCATCTGATTTATAAACCAAATTCTCAAAATTACCAAAATAACCTTTTGAAAGGCTCAGACAGTTCATCCGGTATCCATTTGGATCCATCACGTTATATTCCTCGATTCGAGGTTTAAAATTCGAATATTTTCTCAAAACTTGGGTCTAAACCCATTTTCTGAAGAAATTTCCCCAAAATAACCCTGATTTCTCAAAAAACCCTTCTTTTTGTAAATATTTTTCAAAAATTACAAAAAGGTTTTTAAAAATCCCTTATTTTCCTCAGTTTCATAGTTTTATTTCAAAAAATACAAAAAAATAGAAAATACAAATATATATATATATATATATATATATATATATATATATATATATATATGTATATATATATATACAAAAATACAAAGAAAAGAAAAAAAAATATAGTTTTTTGAAGACCTCTTTTTTTTTAAAAAACAATCTTTTAACTAAAACCAATTTTTTTTGGAAAAAAACTTTTGAAAAGAACCGACCTTTTGAAAAATCTTTAAAACAGGAATTCGTAAAATAAAAAAAAAATTAACAAAAATTCTTTTCTTAAAAGGTTACAGAAACCCTCTCTCTCTTTCTCTCGCACACTCTCCACCCTCCAGAAGCTTCTTTCACGAAGCCTCCTCCATCATCCCCCCTTCTCTTCCGCCCATCCTCCTCCTGCTTTGCCTCAACCCTCCATCATCAACAAACTCGCTCAACCTCCTCGATTCCAGACTCTTCTTCCCCCTCTTTAAAAATGGGCAAAGAGAGAAACCCTAGACCACTGCATCTTCACCCCTGCACCCTCTCCTCTTCAATCTACCACCTTCATCCTTCCTGGTTCACGCGCCTCCTCTTTGACTCTTCTTCCTCTCCTTCTTATTCCACGGATTTTCCCCTAAATAACTGAAGGAAGTCGACGAATCCCACAACGAAGTCACGGGATTCTTTGGATAAGCACCTACAATCTACTAAACACCTTTCCTCCAAGATTGGTGATCAAGTGAATAAAGCGAGAAGAGTTGAAAATGATTTGTCAGTCATTGATCTGGCTAGTGATGGTGGAAGTTTCACAGAAATTCAGCCACCAGATGAAGCTCATGTTGCATTTCCTCTAGAAGGCCTTGGTAAATTGGATATGCGAACACCAATTCAAACCCCAGAACAACCAAAAAGGTATCATTGAGATGGTGAATAAGTGCATGAGATTTTGTTGATTTTATTGTTAAATCATATATAATCTACATAATGATGGTGTATAACAAACACATTTAAGCATTCTGCACAGGAGGGATGGTGGGTGGCCATGATAGGTTGCATGCTGACCATGATGAGTTGTTTTGAAATAGGAATAACACTGTTATTTGGGTTTCATAAGGTGGAACTGCTCCATGCTACGTGGCAAACATTGTTTTTGTTCTAATATTCTCCAGTTGAAGGGCTTATCTTCAAATTGTGAGGGAGTTCAGTGACCATTGTATACAATAAACAATCATGATAATGATGCCATACCTGGCCACTAACTGAAACTTTTTTTGGTTATTTGCTAAGCATCCAGTCTGCCTTAAGAACACTGTTATTTCTTCTTTGTGTAAATTGTTGTTACAAAAACAGATTACCAGATTTTTTAACCTAAGCCTTACTGTGAAGATTAGTGCTATCTCCATTGAGGTTGATTTTACTATTGAATTGACCTTCTGAACCTGTCTGCAGAACTGCCTTGTGATCTACACAAACTGATGCTAATAGAGCTATGTTGACAGCTATGTGGAACCTAGGATACGACTGGATGATAACCGTTAGGGGGATAATGCAAATAGGCTTCAACGTCACTCTCAATTTCAGATTTTTACCCAGGGAGCCAGCCTTAATTGGTAACCTTCGTGCTCTAACTGCAGTGACTATTGGAATATATCAAAAGGCGTAGCATTTCTGCAGCAAGAGGGTGTGAGGGACTGCAGCAAAAGGCGCAACACCTCTGCATCAAGAGGGTGTAAGTGTTATCGTCGCGAAAATTTTTCCCGTCTTCCCTTCCTTGCGGAAGAGAGAAAGGGAAACGCTTTCGCGATTCAAACTTGACCGGATTTTGGAAAATTGTTTTGAAATACTCGCCTCCGTTTTGAAAATTTGCGGGAAAATCCATGGGATGGGGCTCGACCTGTCGGTACGAGGTTCGACCGTTCTTGCCGCCTTTAACAGGGGTAATCGAACCAAGGACCAAAATTGTGCTTGACTTAGTTAAATCATCAAAATTGTGTTCTATCCTAAATGCACAGAGAATTCAGGCATGTGCTATGAGATTTTGGAAAATGCAGCTTGGGAAAACATGATGTATGCTTTGAAAATATTTGGAGTTGAAAAGCATTTCTCAGGAAAAAGATGAAAGTCAATTTCTCAGGAAACTCAGATGAAAAAGATTTGAAATCTCGGGAAAGTTCATAAAGTTGTGGGAAAATCATGAATGGTTGAAAATCCTGGGAAAATAGAAGTGATTCTTGAGAAAAGGTGAACATTTGGAAAAAGGGAAACCCTTCTCAGGAAAACTCTGACTTTGAGGATTTTCTTAGGAAAATGATGGAAAATTCATAGGAAAACTCATTAGGGAAGAAAACTGAACTTGGGAAATTGAAATCCTGTGAATCTTACCCTTGAAACACTTGGAGATCGATTTTGATCTTTGAGAAAGGTGAGAGACTTCTTTTGAAAATCTTGAGAAAATAACATTTTCCAAGGAAAATCGAGGAAAAACTTTGATTTTGGAAATCCCAGTTAGAAGTTTCTTGAGAGAATAGTTTTCATGGGAAAGCTTGACTTGGGAAAACCGATTTTGAAAATTCTCAGAGTTTCTTGGGAAATCAATTCCTTGAGAATGAAATTTTCTTAAGAAAATCATGAGAAAACCAATGATCTCATGATGCAAATGATATGAATGTATGAATGCACTTTGAAAGATTTTCTAAGAAATTTGTTGAAAAAATGTGTATTAAGTCAAAATAAATCCTTCACATATTCTGACTGTGGCCATGAATATGTTTAGAGGTTATTTGATTTAATGCACATGATTTTGAAAACTTTGGAAATATGATGTGCATTTTAAGATAGCCTAAGAGTGTAGGCTCAATGTGACTAGTAGAAAGATGATGGATCTGGGTCTCGTCCATATTCCGACTAGGACCGTAAATATGGATTCCACCGAGTCCATCAACTCCCTAAGAGTTGGTGCACGTGCCATTCGTGAACATCCATAGTGCTTTCGAAATAAAATGCATGAATCATATAAGCAGGATATTGCATAAATTCAAACTATATGATATGCATCCTAGTCTAAGCAGGAAATTAAATCTCTTATTCCAAAATTTACATTATTACATCACTAAATAAATGAAATAAAAGAAATTTGCAGACTTCAGCTCCTTCTTTTGAATGTCCCTTCCAAATCTTGAAATAAGGTTAGCTCAAATATGTGGGTTTTTCCAAGATTTTCCAATAATATTATGAAATTATTGGATTTAATTGGATATAAACCCTAACCTCATGATTCCTTGATATTTGAAATGATGTAAATGCAGGAAATTCAGTAGAAAATAATTTGAAATTCGGAATTGTGGTCAAAATGACCAAAATACCCCTAATTATAAAGTTATACCTTTAAAATTAGGGTTTTTTGAAGGAAAACTTGGTAAAATTGAGATTTTGAAATTCAAATTGAATCAAATGATGATGAAATGCAGTAAGAGACATGATGACATGCTGCTAAATACCTTAGGACTGTAAAATCAGAATTTTACATTTTGCAATTTATCCAAAATAACGAATTTCGCTTGTTTTTCACTTGGATCCAGGTCCTGCGGGACCCTGTTTTGATGTTATAGCTAAACCGAACCTCAAATGGATTCCAAATTACACCAAATTCGGTATGAAGCATATTCCTACTCTGATAAACAGCCTAGAATGCTAAAAATCATGAAATGATATGATTTGAATGCTAAAATTTAAAGAAAGTTCTAAAATGGTGGATTTCGCCCACGGATCCGAACCAAATGCAATGCTTAACGTGATAATGCAAGATTTACACCATGAAAACTTCTGATATTTTTCAGACTGTTAAAGGACCCGAAATGGAACATTTTTGGTTTTGACAGCCTCGGGATTTGAGCCATGGTGAGTTCAGTAACAGGGATTTAATTCTGACAGAGGTAAAAATCATCTCAATCTGATATAAAATGCTAAACAAATAGAAAACAGCCATGGAAATTTATGATATTTAACAGAGATACTCCAGACATCTAAATGAACAACTTTCATGTTCATGACTTTGGCATTTGATCAACATAAATATGGATAAAAATATAACTTTTCATTCCTAAATTGACAGAACAGACAAATGTGACAAAACAGAGGACTGACAAGAAAAATCCGAAACAGGTATCACAGCTGTACTAAAAATCACAAGCTTTCAGATTCAAACAGAGGACATCCCGAACATGAAATTCACTTTTTACAGATTTGGATTTGGAGCAACACACAAAGAGAACCCACCGACCTAAGTCGATCCAAGATCTCAGAGGCCCAAATCAGGCTCTGACACATGTCCCAAACTCTCGGATTTTTTTTCAAACATAAAAAAATTTCAGAAACATCTGATAAAATCATGTACAAAACTAGACATTCTCCCGAGTTCATAACATCTTTTGGATCGAAAATTGGATTTCCCATGAGGGAGATCTCGATTTTACAAGTCGGAAAATAATTTTTAAAACGCATCCCGGGTAACAAAACCCGACTTGCAATTTTGAATGTTTACCGCAGTAAACAAATTCAAATGCCTTCGAATTTTTGGTACAAATTTTGGGACACCTAAAAGCGTATTTCATGATTTTTTTGGGATTTTTAATAAAAAATAAATGCATGATATGACGTGTGGACTGACTGACAAAAGCAGAGAACTACTAAAAATGAGCAGAATTGAAATAAATGCTAAATTAATCCTAATTAATTCATGAAACGTGCTAAATTAATGAAATAAAATGCAAATTAAACCTAGCTAAATGCATGAATGATAAAAATCATCAAGATAGCATAATTGAATATTTTTATGTATGTCGTTTGATGAGAATAGCTCAATCCATCTCTCGGATGAGCTCTTTCTTCAAACGACTCCCGAATCGAGTTATGACATCAAATCAAGAGAAAAAGGGGTGCACCTTGCTTCGTTAGGCAGCGTTGAAGCTCTTGAAAGGGACAGTTATCACAAGCTTCGTTCGTCTTTCGCTTCGGGCTTCGAGTGATTCACCAAGATCGATCCACCGTGCCTTCTTCACTGAGCCAAAGGGGGCGTGAATTCAAAAGTGCAAAAATCGGATTTTAGGAAGGCTAGGTCGAATTTCCAAGTTCACAAGAGCTAAAAAAAAATGGTCTCCTTAGGCTGGGCATGGAGCCTTGTTTTTATAGATTTTTCTGAAAATTTTGAATTTCAAACAGGCTCAATCTGAGCCCTTCATGTGGCGCCATCTCAGGGGGTGCTATCTGGGGGTTTGAAATTCGAATTTGGCTTTTGCAGGGAGCCCTCAGGTGGCGCCACCTCATGTGGCTACTTTTATTAAAAATAAAATAAAAATAAAATTTTGAAGCCAAGTGGGACTCTGGATTGGTGCCACCTCAAAAGGAGATTTGAGGTGTAAAGCTGGAAACAATAGGAGCATGCCATGTGGCGCCACCTCTGGAGGCTCTTGACATGTGTTAGAAGGACAGGAGTGGAGGAAGCAGGCTGTGCCACCTCAGAGGAATTCAAATTCTACTTTTTTGCAGGAAAGGAGAGGCTGACATGTGGCATTTCCTCAGAGTGGCTCCTACAATGCCATGTGGCAGGAGAACATGAATGGAGGAAGCAAAATGTGCCACCTCAGAGGGGGGGTTTTCTACTTTTTCTGATGCAGGGAGGTCTGGACATGTGGCAGACAAGTGTCAGCTGTCTGGAGAGGCCTTCTCAAATGGCGCCACCTCAGAAGGTGAATTTGAATTTCAAGTGGAGGTTGGCTCTGGAGGAATGAAGGATGGACATATGGCATTTCCTCAGAGTGGCTCCTACGATGCCATGTGGCAAGAGGGAGGAAAAGGAGGGAAAGGGACACGTGGCACCATCTCAGACAAAATAGAAAAGGTGAAGTTCAGGATTTGCGCCACCTCAGCTTGGAGTTTGAATATTTGAATTGTTGCTTTTTCTGAAGGAGGCAGAAAGTGACATGTGTCACTTGCTTTTTCTGAGGAAAGCAGAGAGACACGTGTCCCTTGCTTTTTCTGAGAAGAGCAGAGGGTGACATGTGTCACTTGCTTTTTCTGAGAAGAGCAGAGAATGACATGTGTCTTTTGCTTTTTCTGAGAAGAGCAGAGAATGACACGTGCCATTTGCTTTTCTGAGAAAAGCAGAAGGTGACATGTGTCAGTCTGCTTTTCCTGAGGAAAGGAGAGAGTGACATGTGTCACTTGCAGGAGACATAATTCAAATGGTGCCACCTCAGGGGAGACAAGCTCTGCTTTTTCTGGACAAGGCAGCACATGACACGTGGCATCTTCTGGTGACCTTGGACTGACACATGGCATAGGGTGAAGATGGTGGACATTGACACGTGGCATAAAATGAAGAGGGGGTCTAAAGACATGTGGCGGCTTCTTCAGGTAGCCCCACACTGACACGTGTCAAAGGATGGCAGAAGAGAGAAAGTGACATGTGGCGCCAACTCTACGTGAACCCTATGCTGACACATGGCAGGTAAATGGGAGGAGAGAGAAAAGATAAGTGGCGCCAATCCAGGGGACACGGCTCCTATTTTTTTGGGTTTTTCAAAATTCAAATTTTTCAAAAGAAAATCCTGTGTGACACCACCTCAGTGTGGGTCCCACATTGCTTCTTTATTGAAATAGGGATAAAACAACAACTTCTTTTTGGAATTTTTATAAAATCTGGACTAATTGGTAAAACAAAAAATTTTGGAAAGAGTTGGCCCCTGTAGGGCGATTTTGTAAAAAGAAAATATTTGAAATTGTCAACAAAAGGCAAAATCTGAGTTGAAATTTATTGAAAATTATCCAGATTGTTTTCCTGAGGAAATATTTTGAAATTCAGAGCCCAGGGGGTAAAATGGGAAGAATTGATAATTCCGAAGACCCAGGGTTTTGAAATCAATTTTGAAAAGAGTTAAAATTCTAATCTGGATTGAAAATTTTGAAATCAAGAGTTCTGGACCTCAAAATGACATGCTGTGCAGTGCAGTGATATGAAATGCTCATGCAATGATATGCAATGTCATGTCTTATGCAATAGAATCTTGAACCAAGACTTGAAGATTCCTGTCTCCTGTCAGGAATAGAATTTTGAACATCTGAGCTGAAAATAGAGGAATTTTGAGAGTTGCAGATGAAATTTGGACTTTTGCAAGTTCTGAGCTCAGAAAATGACCATTTTGCCCTTCAGCGATTTTAGAGGCTGAATGAGGATGCTTGGTGGAAATACTGGAGAGGTGAGTGAAAATTTGGGGTGTTTATAGATGCCCCTCTTTGCTACTAAGCCGGCTCATGGCCGAGCTTAGTGGCAAAGAAAAACACACAAAATTTGGGCTATATAAAAAAATGCCCCAGTTAGAAGGATCTGACTGGGTATAGTGAAATTAGCCCGAGGAAGATGGTAGATATGAAATGGAGAATAAAGAGAAGAGATTCACTCTGTGAGAGTGAAATTCAGGTTTTATGCCCTTAGCCTGGATGGGACAGAAATACCTCGCTTGGAACGAAGCTCAGGTTTGACCCTTAACCTGATTAGGGAACGGAATATCTCATCGAAATGAGACTCCGGTTTGTACCCTTAACCTGATCGGGTGGAAAATGGAATACCTCTTTGATTGGGGCTCAGGTTTGTACCCTTATCCTGATCGGGCGGAAGATGAAATACCTCTTTGATTGAGGCTCAGGTTTGTACCCTTATCCTGATTGGGCAGAAAAATGGAATACCTTCATTGAAGGAGGCTCAGGTTTATACCCTTATCCTGATCGGGCGGAAGATGAAATACCTCTTTGATTGAGGCTCAGGTTTGTACCCTTATCCTGATCGGGCGGAAAATGGAATACCTCTTTGAGTGAGGCTCAGGTTTGTACCCTTATCCTGATCGGGCGAAAAATGGAATACCTCATTGATTGAGGCTCAGGTTTGTACCCTTATCCTGATCGGGCGGAAAATGGAATACCTCATTGATTGAGGCTCAGGTTTGTACCCTTATCCTGATCGGGTGGAAAATGAAATGGAATCCTCGAAAGAAGAGACCATGATGGAACCTTCGGATTTTGCACAATAAATCCGACAAGGGTTTTGCAAAAGGAAGGAAAATGGGGTCCCTAAAGCTTGAAAAGGGATTGATTTGGGCGTCTCATTGCTGAGACTAAAATCAGCTTTTGAAATTGCCTTTTGCGAGAAATGATTGGTGGTTCGACCTCGAACCGAAATGGGACTGTCTATGGTGGGACAGTGGGGACACAGGGAAGTGTGCAATCTGAGAGTTTACGCTCTCAAAGAAGGGAAGGAATCAAGTCCTTAGGAGGGATTTAAAATTGGTGTCAGGATGTATCAAGAACGGATATCAAGCTTTCACTTCACGTCAGGATAGCTAGAAAATATTATCAAAATGTTGGAAATTTTGTTGTTGATTCAAAGTTTTTGAAAATGATACTCATTGTTGTGAAAATATTCCTTCTTTTCTACCAGAAGCATTACCTCCAAATGGGATTGACTTCGTAGAATCAAGATTCGGAATTCAAATTACTTGTGATTGACCTTCTTCAAGGAAGCTATCAATTTCCTTGATATGAGCAGGAAAGAGAATTTAATATTATGAAAGCAATTGATGAAAGAATATTGATAATAGAATTTCACAAATTTAAAGAGGATTCTTGATAGATTTGGCAGTTTGATATCCTGAGAGCTTCTCTCATAATAATCCTTTTGCACTCTTTTGGCTCTCTGGTGTTTTGGCTATATTCTCCTTCATTTTGGAGATGTTCCGACTTTTTTTTTTTTTCTTTTTTTTCTCTTTCTTTTTCCTCTCTTTCTCCCTTTTGGAAGGGTACGTCACAAGCTCCTTCATCTTGGAGATGTTTCGATCCTTCTTGGACGATGGGTTTGGAGATCTTTGGATGACAGCTGAAATTAAATATCTTTTAGGGATTGTCGAGAGGTTCATCGCATCTGTCTTCATCTCGACAGTGCTTTGGACTTTCTCTGGAAGGATCCGTCACAAACTCCGTCATCTTGGAGATGTTTCGAATCTTCTTTGGCCCCGGGGGTCTACTCGCTTAATTCGCCTTCATCTTGACGACAAGTGAGAGATCCCTTTTGCGGATATTTAATTGCAGCTTAGGTGATTTAGAGGAGACAGGGCTTGGGTAAATGCTCTCTTTTCCAGCGCTCAGGATATTTTCACTGCCTCATTTTTACAAGAATGGTCTTTAAAGATGTGCCATTGACTGCGATCAATATCAATCATCTATGGCTTTACAAAAAAACATTGAATCTTCTTTTCTGGCCATATCGAGGACTTATCCTTCATCCTTTTGGTTGGCCAATAAAAAGAATTTGAAGTTTGAATCTCTTTTTGCCAAAGCTTCACTCTTTTGGAAGTAATGCTGAAGGTAAATTGAGATAGAGATTAGTGCAATAAAGATTCTGAAATCAACAATTAATTGATAGATTGACAAAATTTTCTTGAAATCCTTGGTGAAAGTGAGTATTTGAGGTCCGGCTTAACACATCCATGATGAAAATTGAGTCTTGAAAAGACTCAGTAAAAGATCAATTCGACAGTTGAGTTTTGTTTTGACTTACCAGCTCGAAAGCAGGATTTTATCGAAGTACCAGCTCGAAAGTAGGATTTTATTTGTTTGACTAGCTCGAAAGCAGGATTTTGATTGAAGTACCAGCTCGAAAGCAGGATTTGGGTTGACCGACCAGCTCGAAAGCAGGATTTGTTGACTGACCAGCTCGAAAGCAGGATTTGGGTTGACCGACCAGCTCGAAAGCATGATTTTGATTGTTCGACTAGCTCGAAAGCAGGATTTTGATTGTTCGACCAGCTCGAAAGCAGGATTTGATGACCGACCAGCTCGAAAGCAGGATTTGATGACCGACCAGCTCGAAAGCAGGATTTGGGTTGACCGACCAGCTCGAAAGCAGGATTTTGATTGACCGACCAGCTCGAAAGCAGGATTTGATGACCGACCAGCTCGAAAGCAGGATTTTGATTGTTCGACCAGCTCGAAAGCAGGATTTTGATTGTTCGACCAGCTCGAAAGCAGGATTTGTTGACCGACCAGCTAGAAAGCAGGATTTTGATTGTTCGACCAGCTCGAAAGCAGGATTTTGATGGAAAATGATTGTCATTGATAGAGATGTGACCCAAAGGTTTGAAAATGATAGATATTTGATGAATTTGTAACCCGAAGGCCTGAAAAGTTGGAACCTGAAGGCGGGAAAATGACTGATGTTGGCAAGATTGTAACCCGAAGGCTTGAATTGAGAATCTGATAAAGTGGGCGGTCCAGAGGTTGAAATTGGAAATTGAGTGACCCGAAGGTCGAATAGAGAATTGGGTAACCCAAAGGTCGAAATTGGAAATTTAGAATTGGAAATCATAAATTAAAAATTGAAAATTGAAAATTGGCTGTTAGAAATTTGGAAATTGGGAATTTGGAAATTGAAAATTAGATGTTGGAAATTGGAAATTGGATGTTGGAAATTGGGCGCAGAATAAATGCAAATGGAATGCAAATGCACATGACAATGCAAATGAAGTGCAAATGAGTGCAAATGGGTGCATATATATGCAAAATGAGAGATGGTTTATCCTGCCTGCATACAGGATGTTTTGAAGTAAAGATAAATTTTCACAAAAAAAATGCCCCAGTGTAACTAGGGAGGAAAATTTTGAATAAAAGAAGGATAATTGGTGAATAAGGCAACAAGCTCCTTGACTGATAGGCGTCCTCAAGATCATTCCTCATAAGAGAGACATTGTGAAAAGGAAGGATAAGCAAATAAGATGGTGCCAAGCTATTGAAAAAAATTCGATGACTTTATTGATGCTTAAAAATCAGGGAAAGAAAATGGGATTACATTATTCTTTTGAAAAAGCAAGATGAAAAATGGGAAATTGTTGGCATTGTCATCTTCTGGAATTATTGTGGAAAAAGCTTAGTTAGGATGACTAGTCCTCTTTTCCATCTTCAATGAGGAGCTTCTTATCAATGCAGTCTTGAATGATATTCTTAAGGACGAAACAATGCTCGGTATCATGACCCATTGTCCGATGAAACTTGCAGAACTGATCTTTAAACCTTCCCATGGTCACAGAAGGATCTGCTATCTTGGGGAGTCTAACCATCCCTTTGGAGATCATATATTCCAGAACTTGCTCGAGCGGTTGTTCTAAGGGAGTAAAATTGCGGTCGTATCCCCAACCATCATGCTTTGGCCTCCCCTGGGGCCTTAATTCTAGTTGGATGCTCGCGGGAGAGCTGTCATTCTGCTCGTTGATTCTGTTTTCTTGTCCTGTATCTTCATCCTTGCTGGAATTTAGACTCCCTGACCCGCCGGTGTGGTTCTTTCTGCCACCCCTTTTGCTTTTGCCATTGTTGTTGCCAGGGGTATTCACGGAGAATGTGAAGTTTGACTTCTTCTTGATATCTGAATTGCTCTTTGAGAGTGTGAGGCTCTCATATACTCCACTTTCTATTCCCATCTCGAGCCATTCAGCTCGTTCTATCAATTCAATGAAAGATCGTGCTGGGGAGGTAGAGATCAGGCCTCTCAAAGGTTGGGAGAAATTATTCAGGATGACCGACAACGCGTGTCCTTCTGATATTGGGTCCTTCATTTTGTTGCAGGTCTCTCTCCATCTGCGAATGAAGTCTCTGGCTTTTTCACTATCTCCCTGCTTCAGATTACAGAGGTGATTTAACGTTGGTAGCGCTTCAGCATTGAACAAAAATCGCTCGATAAATAGATTAACCACCTTATCGAATTCTCGCAGCTCGATTGGATTGATATGCTCGGAGTACCACTTGGCGGCAGTGCCTTCTAGGCTACGAGGAAAACAGAGAAATAGGGCCCTATTGTCTCTCTTGAATTTGGAGCATTCGGCGAAGAACGTGGCAAGGTGGGCTTTGGGATCACCAGAACCATCGAATTTAATGAACTTGCGGGGCAAATTCTCCAGATCTTCGTCTCCTTCTAGGCCATCATAAAAATCCTCGCTGGTGAAGACTTTCTTGCCCTTGTCGCGGGCTTGCAGATCTTTAACCACTTTGGCCATTTCCCTGAACTGTGTCTGCAAAAGATTTTCTGCAACTTGACCTTTTGATTTGTGACTCCTCCTTTGTTCTCGGCTATGTTTCTGAAATGCTGGAGGCACTTCATATTCTTCGTCGGTGTCTTCCTCTGATTCTGATTCATCTGAAATTTCTTCTGGCTGAATTTGCTTCTTGGAAGTCTTCTTATCCTTGTGCCCATGGAACTTCTCTCTGAATGGGTTCTTCTCTGCATTGGTCCCAGCCTGTTCACTCATCATTTTGGTCATCATTTTCTGGAACATGGCATACATCTGAGGGTCTATGCCATCCTCCCCTTGCTGCTGCTCTTGACTCCTCTCGGATCGCGGGGAGCCCATCTCTTCTTCTGAGGCTGAGGAGTACTATGGTGATGTGGTGCTTCTTCCTGACCTTGTTCGAACCATCAAATGTTGTGGATGCTCTCTGCAGGATGAAGTCTTGATTAGACTCTGAGGGAATTTTGGATTGGGAGAAAAATGATTATTGACGATATGGTAAACAATTGAAAGAATATCCCATTACTAGGGATGGAGTCGCCACTGAAATCACGACAATTATGTTGTCATTCTTTGTAAGAGAAATAACAACGGAAAATGTGCCTTGTTACCTAGGCAAGGTCGTCAACCACGAGAAAAAAACACCATTTTGAAGGAAAGAGATATCTCTTTGAAAAACATTCCGCAAACAGATTTAGAATAGGGAGAAGGCAAGTGGGTAAACAATTTCCACCACAATAGTCAAAGTATACACGAGGAAAATAAGATGGAGAATTTGGCAAATAGACAAAAGAATTGAAAATCCAATGAGAGAAAACATATGATTTTGGAAAATTGCAGGCAGGATGAAATGCAGTTGGAAATTCGAGATCCAGTGGAACGGAAGAATGAAAAATTACCTCGAGTTTTGAAAGAAATGGGATATTTGAGAAAGTTATCCAGGGTTTGAGAAAAATAAAGGAAAATGATGAGAATATGGGTATTTGAAAATAGTTTTGGTGAAAATATGAAAGGAATAAAGGTAGCATACAAACAATCACATCATGCACAAACATTTATGCACATTTAGCACTCCCTAAAAAGGCTGACTCTAGATGCATCACTTTGAAAACAACTGTAGGACCTTAATCCTAACTCTAGGTTCAGATCATCTTTGTCCAATCCAGTTATGCCGATATACCCGAATCGAAACCCGAGGTACGTGGCATAGAATTTTAACTCTGATTCTAAGGTAAGGTTTTCCAACATCCTTGAGTGCCTACCGATATACTTCGGACTGTGGCCCGCGGTACGTGGTAGGGGGGTGTTAACCCAAATAGTTGGCCCAGTTGTGAGGCTCTGTCCCGAACTAGGGTTCTGGAAGAGAGCCCAGCAACGTGAAGACCGGGACAATATAGGTAAGGGAGGTTTGAAAAAATGATCACATGCAAGAAATAGAGGGCTCTAAACCCTAGAGAGATAGATTTTGAAAATCTTTGAAGAAGCATACATTGTTTGCATTCAGATCCTAAATTGAGGAGAGTTGTATTTAGACCTAAGTCTATGTGAGCATGAAAGTTTCTCCTCAATATAGTCCTACCAAACCATGCCTAGGCTATATGCAATCAATGTCGGCTAGGTCAGAATCTATGCTCCTAGGCTCACATGATATCAGAAAGTAAAGAGCTGACATTTTGTGAACACAGTTTTAATAATTGAACTAAGTCAAGCACTACTTTGATCAGACGAGGACAGGTCCCATCACGGTCGCCAAACCTGTTATCGTCGCGAAAATTTTTCCCGTCTTCCCTTCCTTGCGGAAGAGAGAAAGGGAAACGCTTTCGCGATTCAAACTTGACCGGATTTTGGAAAATTGTTTTGAATTACTCGCCTCCGTTTTGAAAATTTGCGGGAAAATCCATGGGATGGGGCTCGACCTGTCGGTACGAGGTTCGACCGTTCCTGCCGCCTTTAACAGGGGTAATCGAACCAAGGACCAAAATTGTGCTTGACTTAGTTAAATCATCAAAATTGTGTTCTATCCTAAATGCACAGAGAATTCAGGCATGTGCTATGAGATTTTGGAAAATGCAGCTTGGGAAAACATGATGTATGCTTGGAAAATATTTGGAGTTGAAAAGCATTTCTCAGGAAAAAGATGAAAGTCAATTTCTCAGGAAACTCAGATGAAAAAGATTTGAAATCTCGGGAAAGTTCATAAAGTTGTGGGAAAATCATGAATGGTTGAAAATCCTGGGAAAATAGAAGTGATTCTTGAGAAAAGGTGAACATTTGGAAAAAGGGAAACCCTTCTCAGGAAAACTCTGACTTTGAGGATTTTCTTAGGAAAATGATGGAAAATTCATAGGAAAACTCATTAGGGAAGAAAACTGAACTTGGGAAATTGAAATCCTGTGAATCTTACCCTTGAAACACTTGGAGATCGATTTTGATCTTTGAGAAAGGTGAGAGACTTCTTTTGAAAATCTTGAGAAAATAACATTTTCCAAGGAAAATCGAGGAAAAACTTTGATTTTGGAAATCCCAGTTAGAAGTTTCTTGAGAGAATAGTTTTCATGGGAAAACTGTGGGAAAGCTTGACTTAGGAAAACCGATTTTGAAAATTCTCAGAGTTTCTTGGGAAATCGATTCCTTGAGAATGAAATTTTCTTAAGAAAATCACGAGAAAACCAATGATCTCATGATGCAAATGATATGAATGTATGAATGCACTTTGAAAGATTTTCTAAGAAATTTGTTGGAAAAATGTGTATTAAGTCAAAATAAATCCTTCACATATTTTGACTGTGGCCATGAATATGTTTAGAGTTTATTTGATTTAATGCACATGATTTTGAAAACTTTGGAAATATGATGTGCATTTTAAGATAGCCTAAGAGTGTAGGCTCAATGTGACTAGTAGAAAGATGATGGATCTGGGTCTCGTCCATATTCCGACTAGGGACGTAAATATGGATTCCACCGAGTCCATCAACTCCCTAAGAGTTGGTGCACGTGCCATTCGTGAACATCCATAGTGCTTTCGAAATAAAATGCATGAATCATATAAGCAGGATATTGCATAAATTCGAACTATATGATATGCATCCTAGTCTAAGCAGGAAATTAAATCTCTTATTCCAAAATTTACATTATTACATCACTAAATAAATGAAATAAAAGAAATTTGCAGACTTCAGCTCCTTCTTTTGAATGTCCCTGCCAAATCTTGAAATAAGGTTAGCTCAAATATGTGGGTTTTTCTAAGATTTTCCAATAATATTATGAAATTATTGGATTTAATTGGATATAAACCCTAACCTCATGCTTCCTTGATATTTGAAATGATGTAAATGCAGGAAATTCAGTAGAAAATAATTTGAAATTCGGAATTGTGGTCAAAATGACCAAAATACCCCTAATTATAAAGTTATACCTTTAAAATTAGGGTTTTTTGAAGGAAAACTTCGTAAAATTGAGATTTTGAAATTCAAATTGAATCAAATGATGATGAAATGCAGTAAGAGACATGATGACATGCTGCTAAATACCTTAGGACTGTAAAATCAGAATTTTACATTTTGCAATTTATCCAAAATAACGAATTTCGCTTGTTTTTCACTTGGATCCGGGTCCTGCGGGACCCTGTTTTGATGTTATAGCTAAACCGAACCTCAAATGAATTCCAAATTACACCAAATTTGGTATGAAGCATATTCCTACTCTGATAAACAACCTAAAATGCTAAAAATCATGAAATGATATGATTTGAATGCTAAAATTTAAAGAAAGTTCTAAAATGGTGGATTTCGCCCACGGATCCGAACCAAATGCAATGCTTAACGTGATAATGCAAGATTTACACCATGAAAACTTCTGATATTTTTCAAACTGTTAAAGGACCCGAAATGGAACATTTTTGGTTTTTACAGCCTCGGGATTTGAGCCATGGTGAGTTCAGTAACAGGGATTTAATTCTGACAGAGGTAAAAATCACCTCAATCTGATGTAAAATGCTAAACAAATAGAAAAAAGCCATGGAAATTTATGATATTTAACAGAGATACTCCAGACACCTCAATGAACAACTTTCATGTTTATAACTTTGGCATTTGATCAACAAAAACATGGATAAAAATATAACTTTTCATTCCTAAATTGACAGAACAGACAAATGTGACAAAACAGGGGACTGACAAGAAAAATCCGAAACAGGTATCACAGCTGTACTAAAAATCACAAGCTTTCAGATTCAAACAGAGGACATCCCGAACATGAAATTCACTTTTTACAGATTTGGATTTGGAGCAACACACAAAGAGAACCCACCGACCTAATTCGATCCAAGATCTCAGAGGCCCAAATCAGGCTCTGACACATGTCCCAAACTCTCGGATTTTTTTTCAAACATAAAAAAATTTCAGAAACATCTGATAAAATCATGTACAAAACTAGACATTCTCCCGAGTTCATAACATCTTTTGGATCGAAAATTGGATTTCCCATGAGGGAGATCTCGATTTTACAAGTCGGAAAATAATTTTTAAAACGCATCCCGGGTAACAAAACCCGACTTGCAATTTTGAATGTTTACCGCAGTAAACAAATTCAAATGCCTTTGAATTTTTGGTACAAATTTTGGGACACCTAAAAGCGTATTTCATGATTTTTTTGGGATTTTTAATAAAAAATAAATGTATGATATGACGTGTGGACTGACTGACAAAAACAGAGAACTACTAAAAATGAGCAGAATTGAAATAAATGCTAAATTAATCCTAATTAATTCATGAAACGTGCTAAATTAATGAAATAAAATGCAAATTAAACCTAGCTAAATGCATGAATGATAAAAATCATCAAGATAGCATAATTGAATATTTTTATGTATGTCGTTTGATGAGAATAGCTCAATCCATCTCTCGGATGAGCTCTTTCTTCAAACGACTCACGAATCGAGTTATGACATCAAATCAAGAGAAAAAGGGGTGCACCTTGCTTCGTTAGGCAGCGTTGAAGCTCTTGAAAGGGACAGTTATCACGAGCTTCGTTCGTCCTTCGCTTCGGGCTTCGAGTGATTCACCAAGATCGATCCACCGTGCCTTCTTCACTGAGCCAAAGGGGGCGTGAATTCCAAAGTGCAAAAATCGGATTTTAGGAAGGCTAGGTCGAATTTCCAAGTTCACAAGAGCTAAAAAAAAATGGTCTCCTTAGGCTGGGCATGGAGCCTTGTTTTTATAGATTTTTCTGAAAATTTTGAATTTCAAACAGGCTCAATCTGAGCCCTCCATGTGGCGCCATCTTCAGGGGGTGCTATCTGGGGGTTTGAAATTCGAATTTGGCTTTTGCAGGGAGCCCTCAGGTGGCACCACCTCATGTGGCTACTTTTATTAAAAATAAAATAAAAATAAAATTTTGAAGCCAAGTGGGACTCTGGATTTGTGCCACCTCAAAAAGAGATTTGAGGTGTAAAGCTGGAAACAATAGGAGCATGCCATGTGGCGCCACCTCTGGAGGCTCTTGACATGTGTCAGAAGGACAGGAGTGGAGGAAGCAGGCTGTGCCACCTCAGAGGAATTCAAATTCTACTTTTCTGCAGGAAAGGAGAGGCTGACATGTGGCATTTCCTCAGAGTGGCTCCTACAATGCCATGTGGCAGGAGAACATGAATGGAGGAAGCAAAATGTGCCATCTCAGAGGGGGGGTTTTCTACTTTTTCTGATGCAGGGAGGTCTGGACATGTGGCAGACAAGTGTCAGCTGTCTAGAGAGGCCTTCTCAAATGGCGCCACCTCAGAAGGTGAATTTGAATTTCAAGTGGAGGTTGGCTCTGGAGGAATGAAGGATGGACATGTGGCATTTCCTCAGAGTGGCTCCTACGATGCCATGTGGCAAGAGGGACGAAAAGGAGGGAAAGGGACACGTGGCACCATCTCAGACAAAATAGAAAAGGTGAAGTTCAGGATTTGCGCCACCTCAGCTTGGAGTTTGAATATTTGAATTGTTGCTTTTTCTGAAGGAGGCAGAAAGTGACATGTGTCACTTGCTTTTTCTGAGGAAAGCAGAGAGAGACACGTGTCCCTTGCTTTTTCTGAGAAGAGCAGAGGGTGACATGTGTCACTTGCTTTTTCTGAGAAGAGCAGAGAATGACATGTGTCTTTTGCTTTTTCTGAGAAGAGCAGAGAATGACACGTGTCATTTGCTTTTCTGAGAAAAGCAGAAGGTGACATGTGTCAGTCTGCTTTTCCTGAGGAAAGGAGAGAGTGACATGTGTCACTTGCAGGAGACATAATTCAAATGGTGCCACCTCAGGGGAGACAAGCTCTGCTTTTTCTGGACAAGGCAGCACATGACACGTGGCATCTTCTGGTGACCTTGGACTGACACATGGCATAGGGTGAAGATGGTGGACATTGACACGTGGC
This sequence comes from Nuphar pumila, assembly GCF_984573655.1. NCBI lineage: Eukaryota > Viridiplantae > Streptophyta > Magnoliopsida > Nymphaeales > Nymphaeaceae > Nuphar > Nuphar pumila. The sequence continues at coordinate 65,437,048 of NC_143249.1, forward strand.
ATAAAATGAAGAGGGGGTCTAAAGACATGTGGCGGCTTCTTCAGGTAGCCCCACACTGACACGTGTCAAAGGATGGCAGAAGAGAGAAGGTGACATGTGGCGCCAACTCTAGGTGAACCCTATGCTGACACATGGCAGGTAAATGGGAGGAGAGAGAAAAGATAAGTGGCGCCAATCCAGGGGACACGGCTCCTATTTTTTTGGGTTTTTCAAAATTCAAAATTTTCAAAAGAAAATCCTGTGTGACACCACCTTAGTGTGGGTCCCACATTGCTTCTTTATTGAAATAGGGATAAAACAACTTCTTTTTGGAATTTTTATAAAATCTGGACTAATTGGTAAAACAGAAATTTTTGGAAAGAGTTGGCCCCTGTAGGGCGATTTTGTAAAAAGAAAATATTTGAAATTGTTGACAAAAGGCAAAATTTGAGTTGAAATTTATTGAAAATTATCCAGATTGTTTTCCTGAGGAAATATTTTGAAATTCAGAGCCCTGGGGTAAAGTGGGAAGAATTGATAATTTCGAAGACCCAGGGTTTTGAAATCAATTTTGAAAAGAGTTAAAATTCTAATCTGGATTGAAAATTTTGAAATCAAGAGTTCTGGACCTCAAAATGACATGCTGTGCAGTGCAGTGATATGAAATGCTCATGCAATGATAAGTAATGTCATGTCTTATGCAATAGAATCTTGAACCAAGACTTGAAGATTCCTGTCTCCTGTCTGGAATAGAATTTTGAACATCTGAGCTGAAAATAGAGGAATTTTGAGAGTTGCAGATGAAATTTGGACTTTTGCAAGTTCTGAGCTCAGAAAATGACCATTTTGCCCTTCAGCGATTTTAGAGGCTGAATGAGGATGCTTGGTGGAAATGCTGGAGAGGTGAGTGAAAATTTGGGGTGTTTACAGTAAGGTCCACCGTCACTTCCTCATTGGCACGTGCCCAAGTACCTGTATCAGCCTCATCACTGCCACCATCTGCATCTATTCCAACCATATCACTGTATTCATTTTTCATATCGTTGTATATAGCTATGCCTTTGCTCATTCACCCACAAATTGTGTCTATGTCCATGTGGCACAGGACTCTCTGCTGCAGCCTCCACATCCAACATAATATTCCATGAACATTCACAGCTCCATCCACTGCACTCATTCTACCCCTATTGCATCCACTATAGCTTTCCATGCTTTGGTGGCTTCACACAGCCACATCCCTCTACCACTACCGAAAAGAACATTGTTTCTTCACTTCACACCCATATTCAGCTCACCTCTTCACTTGTAAATACACAACACTTCAATCTCTCAATCAGCTATTACCTTGCCCATATACCTATATTTTCATTGTGGTTTGCTATCTACAACATCTATGCTTCCCTCATTTGTCATCTGGCTGCACCATGTCTTTTCATTACACTCACCTGTAGCTTCACATAATTCACATTTCCAGCTCCTATTACCTGTAGCTCTAACTCCTCACTTGCCAACGCCATCCATTACACTGTTACACGGCACTCCCCGCTATAAGTCTCCAGTATATTATCTTCACCTGCATATTCACCATACCACCATGGTCTCACTTGTTGCATATACCCGTTATTTACAGCACCTTCACACCACCCATAAACACAGCAACCCTTTGATATCATGACCTGCCATTCCTATATATGTAATTTACTTACACTCTTTTCTACACAAACCTCACCACACAGCAGCACTTTTTGCTGCAAATTACACCTCACTCACCCAATCACACTTTCATACTCCATCCCTTCGTTTCTTAGGTCATAATGCCTCTCCATTTAGCATATGCACCATAGGTAGATGCAATGTGTCTCATCATGAGAATCATGTTTAAACAATGCATAAACATTCTTCCATTAAGCATATATACCTTAAGGCAAATACCTATAGATCTTCATTTTAACTAAAAGGCATTTCATATGTCCTCTCAAATATAGATTTTCATCAGTCTAGGGTATGGTCTATATATATGAATTTTCTTGTCAGTATAGAGTATGTCATATGCTTTTACCATCTAGCATGAGTATAATTTTTTTTATGTGTTTTTCATTAGAATAAGTGTAATCATATGCAATTCTACTTTCAGTGTAGTATTCTCTTTTGCATTCTGCTGTGTGCTAACTCATTTGCTTGCAGGAAAATCATGAAAAACTTGTGTTACATAAGAGATTTTATTGTAATAGCTAGGAATTAATGGGAATATTTACATTTCCTGCTCTAGCATAGAATGTATGAGCATGTATTTTTCATGGAATTACTTGTTTTCATATTTTTCTTTTTATTATTTCTCCAAAAATTCACAAATGGGCACATGAATGGCACATGCACCATTTTATGAAAAGTGATTAATCCTAAGTTGATGATTGACATCAATGGCCATAGTCAGGATGTAAACAAAACTTAGGTTTTTTATCTTTTATAAAATAACACTAGATCCACCTTGAATCCTTTTCAAAATTCATCATGCTTTCTTTAAATATTTTTTTCTCTTTTATTAGAGTTTAGTTTAAAATTAATTCAATATATATATCAATGGCCATAGTCAGGATATATTGAGAGTTAATTTCATTTTAAACTCTATAAAAGCACCAAAATATATTTTATTCTTCACCTGAATTCAAATATGATTATTATATAATACATTCAATGACCATAGTCAGGAGTGTATTATATCTTCAATCTTATTTTAATTCACTTAAAGAATGAAATAAGATTTTCAAAACCAATTTCACATTCTTTAGATTCATTCATCATTTAAGATAGAATTGCATCATATTTCCTTCTCAAAACTCCAGGTGATCTTGAATATCCTTCTTTAAATTTCTATTTCAAATTCAAATTCCATCTCATTTTCAATATTCAAAATTCGATTTCTAAGTCCAAATCGACTTTGAAATTTCAAATGCATGTTGTATTCAAAACTTCAATTTCCAAATCAAAATTCAAACTTCAAAGTTCAATTTAACTTTGAAGTTTCTGATTCATCTTCTGATTCAAAATCAAGTTTATTTTCTTATCTTCAAAATCAAAGTTTGAGATTGATTCTAAATCTCAAAATTTGACTCTTCCTAAATTTTAAAATTCAATCTGGGTTTTCAAAACCCAGACCCATCTTTAAAAGTCCCATTTTGGACTTTCAAAATCCAAATCCAAAGTTAGAACCCAATCCCAACTTGGATCCAGATTTCCAAATACAATCTCCACTTTTGGATCTCAGATCTTGGATCCAATTCCATTTAGGATCCAGAATCCAATTTCATCTCGGATTCCAAATCTTGGATCTGATTCCACTTAGGATCCAGAATCCAACTCCATCTTGGATCTCAGACTTCAGATCCAAAATCCATTTTAGGGTCCAGAATCCAACTCCATCTTGGATCTCAAACTTCAGATCCAAAATCCATTTTAAGGTCCAGAATCCAACTCCATCTTGGATCTCAGACTTCAGATCCAAATTTCATTTAGGATCCAGAATTCAATTCCATCTTGGATCTCAGACTTCAGATCCAAATTCCGGATCCAATTCCATCTTGGATCTCAGATTTCAAATTCAAATTCCATTTTAGGATTCAGATTGTGTATTCAAATTCTATCTTGATTTCCGGATTTCAAATATGATTCCATTTTCATATCCCATCTAGATCCAATTCTATTTTTTTTTTCAAACTCAATTTGGATTTCTCAAGTCCCATCTTGATTTCAAATTTAGAAATTGGAATTCAATTCTATTTCAAATTTCATTCGCTTCTCCTAAATCCAGTCAAAGTCAATTTCTGACTTTGAAATTTTCTTTCTTTTCCTTTTTATCTCAGCTTCAAAATCATTCTTTTTCAAATCAAGATTTATTTTTCCAACCCTGATTACTTCCAAAACTTGGAACTTTGAACATCTTTCCTGACTTATCTCCAGTTCTAAGTTAGAAACCATTTCTTCACTCTATTATCAGATTCATCTCAGAAATACTTGGAGATTTCCAAAATCATTTTTTCAAAAGAGCCGACATCCTTGCATTGCACAAGCATGATTCTCTGTGCATTTTAGACTTAGAATAAATTCTTAGATAATCTCTTAGCAAAGCAAAAAGGCATAAATTCGACCCTTGGTTCGATTACCCCTGGTAAAGGCGCGAGAAAATGGTCGAACCTCGTACTGACTAGCAAGTCCCATCTCCCGATTTTCCCGCAAATATTTCAAAAACGGAGGCGAGTTATTTTCCTAAATATTTTCAAATTAAGGTCAAGTGAGACCCCGCAAAAGAGTTCCTTTTCTCTCTTCTTTTCTTTTCTCTTCTCTTTTCTTTTCTTTCTTTTCATTTTCTCCCTTCAAAAGGAGAAAATAGAGGTTGGAAAGGAAAAGAGAAGGAAGAAAGAGAAAGAAACCAAAGAGGAAAAATTTTGCGATGATCACACTTGGGCGTGTAGGGTGGAGTCCACGTAGTACCCAACCCTACACACTAGCAAGGAAGAGTAGGGGAGCTCGGCAATGGGGATGGAGGAAGAGCCCCACTGTTTGGGGGAATGAGGAGAGAGGGGAGTGCAAGAGAGGAGAGAGAGAAAGGTGCCAAAATCGGCCAACCTTCTCTCTCCTCCTTTTCTCAAAGTATAGATACTTTAGGGTTTCTAATGGGTGGTTAGGATTGACTTAGAGGAGATGGAGGGCTGGGGTGATTCACGCCCCCGCATAGCCGCCCACTCCACCATTCATTTTCTTATTTTCAAAAGCTTTAAAAAGATTTTCTAAAGCTCCATTCAAAAGGGTTTCTAAATGCCATTAAAGCTTGGGAAATTTACAAGGGGAGCCCCAAGCTGTCGCCCCTTTCTAGCCTCTAGAAGTGCGCCATTTAAACTGCACTTAAGTTCTTATAAGAATGCCATGGGTTGCCACCCACTTGGCCAACCCACGACTAGGATTCAAATAGGAAGATGAGTTTCTACACCCATGCCACCGCTAAGCTGGTCAACCCTTGACCAGCTAGTCCACCAAGACCACAGACGTCCCACTTGAGGGTCGTCCAAGGGTTTGGGTCACTGTGATCATCGCAAAATTTTTCCTCGCTTGTGGTTTCTCTCTCTTCCTTCTCTTTTCCTTTTCTAACCTCTATTTTCCTCCTTTTTGAAGGGATGAAAATAAAAGAAAGAAAAGAAAGAGAGAAGAGAAAAGAAAGAAAGAAGGAGAGAAGAGGAACTCTTTTGCGGGTCTCACTTGACCTTAATTTTGAAAATATTTGAAATAACTCGCCTTTGTTTTTGAAATATTTGCGGGAAAAACTGGGAGACGGGATCCGCTCGTCGGTACGAGGTTTGACCGTTCCTGGCGCCTTTACCAGGGGTAATCGAACCAAGGGTCGAATTTTATGCCTTTTGTTTTGCTAAGAATTTATCTAAGAAATTATTCTAAGTCTAAATGCACAGAGAATCATGCTTGTGCGAAATGCAAAGATGTATGCTCTTTTTGAAAGTGTTTTTGAAGAATTCTCAAGTGTTTCTGAGATGAATCTGATAAAGTGAAGAAATGATTTCTAACTTGGAACTTAAGATTAAATTTCTAAGTTTTTAGAATAATTAAGAGCTTGGGAAAATAAATCTGGATTTTTGAAGTTTTGAGATAAAAGAAGAAGAAAGGAATTTTCAGAGTCATAAATGGACTTTGAATCAGAATGGAAATGAAAATAGAGTTGAATCAGAAAGAAAGAAGGAATTGGGAAAATCTGAATAAAATTGAAAAATGGAATTGATTCAAAAGTTTGGAATTTCAAGATGAAATCCGAATCCAAAATCTGGATTCTGAATAGAGTTCAAGATTGAATTTTGAATTTAGGATCTGAAATGGGGGGGGCTTGATTTGAGATCTGGAATGAAGTGGAATTGGTTTTAAGAATTGGAATAAAAATAGAATTTGGATTTGGAATTTTGAATGGAATTGGATTCAAGATTTGGAATCCAAGATGGTATTTGGATCTGAAATCTGAGATCCAAGATAGGGTTGGACTCTGAATCTTAAGATGGAATTGGATCTGAAGTCCGAGATCCAAAGTAGAATTGGATTCTGGATCCTAGAATGGATCTGGATCTAAAGTCTGAGGTCCAAAGTAGAAATTTAGATTCTGGATCCTAGAATGGATTTTGGATCTGTAATCTGAGATCCAAGGTGAATTGGGTTCTGGATCCTAAAGAATGGAATTGGATCTGAAGTCTAAGATTCAAAATGAAGTTGGATTCTGGATCCTAGAATGGATTTGGATCTGAAGTCTAAGATCCAATATAGAATGGGGATCTAGATCCTAAGTGGAATTTGGATTTGTAATCTGAGATCCAAAGTGAAGTTGGATTCTAGATCCTAAAGGGGAATTGGATCTGAAGTCTAAGATCCAAAGTGAAATTGGATTCTGGGTCCTAAAGGGGAATTGGATCTGAAGTCTGAGATCCAATATGAATGTTGAATCCTGGATCCTAAAATGGAGTTGGATTTGTTAAATTCAGAAGATAAATTAAGATCTTCCAAGTTTAAATTGAACTTGGAAAATGAAATTTAGAATTTGAATCTTGAAGATACAAATGAATTTCAAAGTCAAATTGGACTTGAATTTGGGGTTTTGAATTTGGAATTTAAAAATGAATCAAGAATCTCAAAGTTTAAATTGAATTTTGAATTTGATTGGAGTTTTGAAAAAATGAACTTGGAATTTCAAAGTCAAATTGAACTTTGAAATCTGATTTGAATTTGAATATAAAATGAATTGAAATTTCAAAGTCGAATTGGACTTTGAAATTGAATTTTTGAATCTTGAAATGAGATAGAATTGGATTTGAATGAGATTTGATCTGAGAAAGAGAGAAGAAAAATCACTTGGAAATTTTGAAAAGGAAATTTTGAAAATATGATGCACTTCTATCCTATATGATGAATGAATTTGAATAAGTTGAAATTGGATTTGAAAATTATATTTCATTCTTCAAATGAATTTAAATAAGATTAATGATATAATACACTCCTGATTATGGTCATTGAATGTATTATATAATAGTCATATCTAAATTCAAATGAAGAATAAAATGCTTTTTTTTTGTGCTTTTATAGAATTTAAAATGAAATTAATTCTCAATATACCCTGACTATGGCCATTGGCATATATATTGAATTAATTTTAGATTAAATTCTCATAAAAGAGGAAAATATTTAAAGAAAATATGATGATTTTGAAAAAGGATCCAGTGTGGATCCAGTGTTATTTATAAAAGATAGAAATACTAAGTTTTGTCTACATCCTGACTATGGCCATTGATGTGGATCATCAACTTAGGATCAATTACCTCTTACGAAATGGTGCACGTGTCATTAGTGTTGCCATTTGTGAAATTTTGAAATAAGAGATAAAAATGAGATGAAACACATGGTTTACGGGATTTACATACTCATACATCCTAATCTAAGACTGGAAATGTAGAGTTTTCATCAATATCTAGCTTATCATAACACCGGAATTTGAAAACATCGGAAACTTCTAACTTAAGTTTTTCACATATTCCTGCAAGATAGAATTAGCATAAAGGGGAAATTTAAAATATACGAATGTAAATGACTATTCCAATTCTTGCATAGGATGCTTTATTCATATTGAATGAGGAGGGTATCTAGCATACCCCATACTGGTTAGAAAATGTGCGCCTATATTTATATACATATATGTAGGCAATGCCGTGGAAACCTATGTGCAATGAATAAGGGCAAGGGCCAGGATGGTTCAAGGTGAACCATCGTGACACATGACAGGCACTGCTATTTATGATGCAGACGACGGCTTTGCCAAATGAACTCTATGGTATCTACCTGAGGATAGAGACATTACATGGCCGAGCCTTCAATGGGCTTGAAGTCATGGAAACATAAATCAGATCTGAACAGGTTCCTAATGCTTTATGACCAGGATGCTTATCAGACAAGGGAAGGAATATATGAAGGCATTTGAGCCACTGTGCTGAAGGTAAACAACAATGGTGGACACACAACCATATGGACACACAGGAGGGTCACAGCAGGGCTAAGCTTTACTAAAAAATGCCAAAATAGAAATCACATTAGTATGGCTATGGACATACAGTAAATGAGTAGTGAAGATTATGAAGTGCTTAAGTGATGCTGCAAATAGCATGAATCAAACAGAGGGAAATAAAATAGACAATCATAGTGAAAAATAAACAGGAGATCCCTCATAAATGACTAACACATATATTTAAGTAATCATCTGAACGATCTTCATAAATCAAGGTATCATGATGGTTTCAAGACTTCCTGAATGAGCTGTCTAGATTCAGACTTCATGAGCATCATCCCTGGCGAAAACTGAAGCATGGATGTTCCTCTAGTTTTAAATGTGAGGCAGTAGAATAACAGAGACAGGAAAAAATGTAACATGCATAAGGGAAAAGGAATACAACAGGGACAGACACTGGCTGCCACTGCTTACAGGAGTGTTTCTTGCATCGAGTTCTTGAAACAATACCTTAGGCAACTATGACTGCTCCGAGATGGCCAATGTTTATGACCTCAAGTTAAGGGAAATTGTTGGCGCTGATGGTGTCCTCCAGTAACTTTTGATTAACATGACCCATAATGAAAGTGACCATAAACTAAAAAAAAAAGAAAGAAAGTTGGTAACAGGTGATGGAAAGGCATGTGTTGCAGGGAACCAAATGCTGCAGAATTCTATAGATACTTCATGCTGCTATAACTGTAGTAGAAGTCATACTATCACAAGATTTTGAGTTTCGAGGCCTACCTTTTGCTTCTGAAAGATTGACACCACGATCAGGTTTTTAGAAATGACAAAGCCGTACCTTGCTTGGTGCCCACCGGAACAATGGGAACTCTGTAACTAAGTGGCCTGAACCGATTATAGTCTTATTGGCCTGCAGTGTCCCATGGGCTCAAGTTTACAGTTAGTCCGTCCACCACCACATTTGCACTAAAATTGTTGAAAACAGTGGGAACATATTCCTTCTAGAGATGACGCAGTGTGAGCTCCATCTGGTGGCTGGATTTTGATTTTGCAGCAGCATTCTCCTTTGTTGCTATCTGAACTAAAGGCTTCCTGTAGCCTTTATTGATATCAGATTTGTAATACTTCATCATCCTCTCTTGAACAAGTCGAGGTCTGCCCTGGACCCAGCAGATTCACCACTGGAATGACAGCAAAGAGCAGTAAAACTCCTAAAAAGACCAGGACGTTATGTTCGAAACTGAAAAAGATTTCCAATTATATGAGAGAACACATGGTAGGAACAAGACAATGTGATTGTCATCGTCATCATGTTATTAGAGAGCAGAAACCAAATGCATGAATGGGCATTGAAATGTGAATGGAATGCTCAATTGATGCGATGAAAACATGAACTGATGCTTATGAATCAGGTAAACATAAGTGGAGGGGCAGTATGAAATCTGCAATCAAATTTGTACAAGTTGTACCTGGCTGGAGATGGTCATACAAATTAGGATCACCCGGAGCTACCTGTTTTGATGACCCTGTTAGCAGCAATTATATCCTTTTAGCCGGAGTCTAGTCCGATTTATTCAGTGTGAAATTTCTTCTTTCGCTGTCATATCCCCACTCCGCAGCACCATAAACAAACATTTGCCTTTGGGGAAATTTTCAGTAGAAGCTTTACATGCAGGGGTTCAGAAAGATCGACCTTTATGGTCGTCTGAAGATATCTTAGCAGTTCCAAGGGAAATCGAGGGAAACTTTGATCTTGGAAATCCAACTTAGAAGTTTCTTGAGAGACTGGTTTCCATGGAAAACTGTGAAAACTTTGACTTGGGAAAACCGATTTTGGAAAATACTCAGAGTTTCTTGAGAAATCGATTTCTTTGGGGAGGAAGTTTTCTTGAGAAAATCATGGGAAAACCAATGTTTTCATGATGCAAATGATATGAATGTATGAATGCATTTTGGAAAGATTTTCTAAGAAATTTGTTGGAAAATGTGTATTAAGTCAAAATAAATCCTTCACATATTCTGACTGTGGCCATGAATATGTTCAGAGTTTAATTGATTTAATGCACAACACTTTGCAAAATTGGAAATATGATGTGCATTTTTAAGATAGCCTAAGAGTGTAGGCTCAATGTGACTGGTAGAAAGATGATGGATCTGGGTCTCGTCCATATTCCGACTAGGGCCGTAAATATGGACTCCACCAAGTTCATCAACTCCCTAAGAGTTGGTGCACGTGCCATTCGTGTACATCCATAGTGCTTTTGAAATAAAATGCATAAATCATATAAACAGGATATTGCATGAATTTAAACTATATGATATGCATCCTAGTCTAAGCAGAAAATTAAATCTCTTATTCCAAAATTTACATTATTACATCACTAAATAAATGAAATAAAAGAAAATGCAGACTTCAGCTCCTTCTTTTGAATATCCCTGCCAAACTTGAAATAAGGTTAGCTCAAATATATGGGTTTTTCCAAGATTTTCCAATAATATTATGAAATTATTGGACTTAATTGGATATAAACCCTATTCTCATGCTTCCTTGATATTTGAAATGATGTAAATGCAGGAAATTTAGTAGAAAATAGTTTGAAATTCGAAATGGTGGTCAAAATGACCAAAATACCCCTAATTATAAAGTTATACCTTTAAAATCAGGGTTTTTTGAAGGAAAACTTGGTAAAATTGAGATTTCGAAATTCAAATTGAATCAAATGATGATGAAATGCAGTATGAGGCATGATGACATGCTGCTAAACACATTAGGACTGTAAAATCAGAATTTGACATTTTGCAATTTATCCAAAATAACGAATTTCGCTTGTTTTTCGCTTGGATCTGGGTCCCGCGGGGCCCTATTTTGATGATATGGCTAAACCGAGCCTCAAATGAATCCCAAATTACACTAAATTCGGTATGAAGCATCTACCTACTCTGATAAACAGCCTAAAATGCTAAAAATCACGAAATGATATGATTTGAATGCTAAAACTTAAAGAAAATCCTAAAAAAGGTGTATTTCGCCTATGGACCCGAACCAAATGCAATGCTTAATATGATAATGCAAAATTTACACCATAAAAACTTCTGATATTTTGCAGACTGCTAAATAACCTGAAATGGAACACTTTTGGTTTTTACAGCCTCAGGATTTGAACTATAGTGAGTTCGGTAATGGGGATTTGGTTCTAATGGAGGTAAAATCAACCTAATCTAATATAAAATGCTAAAAAAAAATTAAAAACAGCCATGAAAATTTCTGATATTTAACAGCGCTACTCATGACACCTACAGGGACAACTTTCATGTTCATGACTTCGGCATTTGATCAACAGAAACACAGACATAAATATAACTTTTCATTCCTAAATCGACAGAACAGACAAATGTGACAAAATAGGCAACTGACAAGAAAAATCCGAAACAGATATCACAACTGTTCTAAAAATCACAAGCATTCAAATGCAAACAGAGGACATCCGGAACATGACATTAACTTTTTAAAGATTCGGATTTGGAGCAATACCTAAAGAGAACCCATCAACTTAAGTTGATCCAAAGTCTCAGAGGCCCAAATCAGGCTCTGACACATGTCCCGAACTCTCGGATTTTTTCAGATATTAAAAAAAATTCGAAAAATCTGAGAAAATCAAGTTAAAAACTAGACATCCGCTCGAGTTCTGAACATCTTTCGGATCGAAAATCGGATCTACGATGAGGGAGATCTCGATTTTACAAGTCGGAAATGAAATTTTAAAATGCATCCCGGGTAATAAAACCCGACTTACCATTTTGAATGTTTACCGCAGTAAACAAATTCAAATCTCTTCGAATTTTTGGCACATTTCTAGGGATTAAGGGCGCATTCCATGATTTTTGTAGATTTTTTCATAAAAAATAAATGCATGAAATGATGTGTGGACTGACTGACAAAAACAGAGAGCTACTGAAATTGAGCAGAATTGAAATAAATACCTAATTAACCTAAAAAAATATGCTAAATTAATGAAATAAAATACAAATTAAATTTAGCTAAATGCATGAATGCTAAAAATCATCAAGGAATCATAATTATATATTTTTATATATGTCATTTTATGAGAATAGCTCGATCCATCCCTCGGATGAGCTCTTTCTTCAAACGACACATGAATCAAATCATGATATTATGAAATCAAGAGGAAAAGAGGTGCACCTTGCTTCGTTACGCAGCTTTGAAACTCTTGAAAGGGACGGCTACCAATGGCTTCGTTCGTCCTTCGATCCGGGCTTCGGATGATTCACCAAGATCGATCCACGCTTGAATCGAATTGGCCACTGCACGAGCAATGTAGGTACTTCACTGCACCTTCTCCACTGAGCTCAAGGGGGGCATGAATTCCAAGAAACACAACTGAGTTCTAAAAGGGAGCTAAGCTGAAGTTCAAAATAAAAAATTGGTGTCTAAAATTGGAGTCCAAAAATTCCAGTCCTTAAGCTGGGCGTGAGCCCTTGTATTTGTAGAATTTTTTTGAAAAATTTGAATTTCAAATAGGCTCAATCTGAGCCCTCCATGTGGCGCCATCTTAGTGGGTGCTATTTTGATTTTTTGAGAAAATAAAAATGGGAAATTTGTGGGTGAGACACCTCAGCAGAATTTGAAAATTTTCAAAATTAGGGTTTGCTTGATTTTCTCTGCAGGAGGCTCCCAAATTGTGCCACCTCAGAGGGTGTCATCTGGGAGTTTGAAATTCAAACTTGTCTTTTCTGAAGCTTCTCCTATGGCGCCACCTCAGGGGGCTAATTTTATAAAAAAAGTAAAAAAATATAAAAAATAGAGCCAAGTGGGGTTCGGGAATGGCGCCACCTCAAAAGAGATTCTGAGGTGTAAAGTTGGAAACAGTAGGAGCATGCCATGTAGCGCCACCTCTGGAAGCTCTTGACACATGTCAGCAGGACAGGAATGAAAGAAGCAGACTGTGCCACCTCAGAGGAGTTCAAATTTCTACTTTTTCTGCAGGAGGCAGAGACTGACATGTGGCACCACCTCAGGGTGGCTCCACATTGCCATGTGGCAGGAGAACAGGAATGGAAGAAGCAGAATGCGCCACCTCAAAGGGGAGCTTTTCTACTTTTTCTGATGCAGGGAGGTCTGGACATGTGGCAGTTCAGGATGATCCTGCTTTTGACATGTGTCAGCTGTCTGGAGGAGCCTTCTCAAATGGCGCCACCTTAGAGGAGGATTTGAATTTCAAATGGGGGTTGGCCCTGGAGGAATGGAGGGTGGACATGTGGCGCCACCTCAGGGTGGCTCCTACAATGCCATGTGGCAGGAGGGAGGAGCAGGTAACATGTGGCACCCTCATAGACAAAGTAGAAAAAGCAGAATTCAGGATTTGCGCCACCTAGGTCTTGTCTGAAGATTTTTGAATGGTTGCTTTTTCTGAAGAAGGCCAAGAGTGACATGTGTCTTCTACTTTTTCTGAAGGAAGCTAGAAATGACATGTGTCATCTACTTTTCTCAGAAAAAGTAGGGGAAGACATGTGTCATCCTGCCTTTTCTGGAAGAAGCAGAGATTGACACGTGGCAGAGGGAAGAGAAGGAGGTCCAAGCCATGTGGCGCCATCTCAGACAAAATAGAAAAGATGAAGTTCAGGATTTGCGCCACCTCTGGAGGGATTTGAATGTTTGAATTCTAGCTTTTTCTGAAGAGAGCAGGAAATGATGTGGCATTTGCTTTTACTGAGAAGAGCAGAGAATGACACATGGCATTTGCTTTTTCTGAGGAAATGAGAGATTGACATGTGTCCTCTGCAGGAGACACACTTCAAATGGCGCCACCTCAGAGGAGACAAGCCTACTTTTTCTGGAGGAAGCTAGGAGTGACACGTGTCCTCTGCAGAAGACACCCTTCAAATGGCGCCACCTCAGAGGAGACAAGCTTTACTTTTTCTGGACAGGACAACACATGACACTGGGCATCTCAGGGTGATCTTTGGAATGACACATGGCGCAGGGTGAAGATGGTGGATACTGACACATGGCATGGAATGAAGAGGGTGTCTAATGACATGTGGCGGCTTCTTAAGGTAGCCCCACACTGACACTTGGTAGATAAATGGGAGGAGAGAGAAAAGACAAGTGGCACCAATCCAGGGGACAAGGCTCCTATATTTTTGGGTTTTTCAAAGTTCAGGTTTTTCAAAAGAAAAGCTTGTGTGACACCACCTCAGTGTGGGTCTCACATTGCTTCTTTATTGAAATAAGGACAAGACAACAACCTCTTTTTGGAATTTTCATAAAATCTGGACTAATTGGTAAAACAGAAATTTTTGGAAAGAGTTGGTCCCTGTAGGGCGATTTTGTAAAATGAAGATATTTGAAATTGTTGACAAAAGGGCAAAATTTGAGGTGAAGTGGCTGAAATCCATGTTGAAAACTATCCAGATCGTTTTCTTGAGGAAATATTTCGAAATTCAGAGCCCTGGGGGTAAAATGGGAAGAATTGATAATTTTGAAAACCCAGGGTTTTGAAATCAAGAGTTAAAATTCTAATCTGGATTGAAAATTTTGAAATCAAGAGTTCTAGACCTCGAAATGACATGTTTTGCAGTGCGGTGATATGAAATGCTCATGCAATGCTATGCAATGACATGTCTTATGAAATATAATCTTGAACCAGGACTAGGAGATTCCTGTCTCCTGTCAGGAATAAAATTTTGAACATCTGAGCTGAAATAGAGAAATCTTGAGAGTTGCAGATGAAATTTGGACTTTTGCAAGTTTTGAGCTTAGAAAATGACCATTTTGCCCTTCGGCGATTTCAAAGGCTGGATGATGATGCTTGGTGGAAATGTTGAAGAGGTGAATGAAAATTTGGGGTGTTTACAGCTGCCCCTCTTTGCTACTAAGCTGGCTTGTGGCCGAGCTTAGTGGCAAAGAAAAAAACACTCCAAATTTGGGGCTATATAAAAAAAATGCCCCAGTTAGAAGGATCTGACTGGGTATGAAGAAATTAGCCTGGTGATCATGGTAGATATGAAATGGAGAATGAAGAGAAAAGATTTGCTTTATGAGAGCGAAGTTCAGGTTTTATGCCCTTAACCTGGATGGGACAGAAATACCTCGCTTGGAACGAAGCTCAGGTTTGACCCTTAACCTGATTGGGGATTGAAATATCTCATAGAAATGAGACTCAGGTTTGTACCCTTAACCTAATCGGGCGGAAAATGAAATACCTCTTTGATTGAGGCTCAGGTTTGTACCCTTATCCTGATTGGGCAGAAAATGGAATACCTCTTTGAATGAGGCTCAGGTTTGTACCCTTATCCGGATTGGGCAAAAAATGAAATACCTCTTTGATTGAGGCTCAGGTTTGTACCCTTATCCTGATTGGGCAGAAAATGGAATACCTCTTTGAATGAGGCTCAGGTTTGTACCCTTAACCTGATTGGGTAGAAAATGGAATACCTCTTTGAGTGAGGCTCAGGTTTGTACCCTTAACCTGATCGGGCAGAAAGTGAAATGGAATCCTCGAAGGAAGAGACCATGATGGAACCTTCGGATTTTGCACAATGAATCCGACATGGGTTTTGCAAAAGGAAGGAAAATGGGGTCCCTAAAGCTTGAAAAGGGGTTGATTTTGGGCGTCTCATTGCTGAGACTAAATAGCTTTTGAAATTGCCTTTTGCGGGAAATGATTGGTGGTTCGACCTCGAACCGAAATGGGACTGTCTATGGTGGGACAGTGGGGACACAGGGAAGTGTGCAAATATGAGAATTCATGCTCTCAAAGAAGGGAAGGAATCAAGTTCTTAAGAGGGATTTAAAATTGGTGTCAGGATGTATCAAAGACGGACATCAAGTTTTCACTTCACGTCAAGATAGCTAGAAAATATTGTCAAAATATTGAGAATTCTTTTGTTGATTCAAAGTTTTTGAAAATGTTGCACATTGTGGCAAAGATATTCTTTCTCTTCTACCAAAAGTATTACCTCCAAACAAGGTTCACTTCGTAGAATCGAGATTGGAAATCCAAATTACTTGCAATTGACCTTCTTCAAGGGAGCTATCAATTTCCTTGATATGAGCAGGAAAGAGAATTTGATATTATGAAAGCAATTGATGAAAGAGTATTGATAATAGAATTTCACAAATTTAAAGAAGATTTTTTATAAATGTGGCAGTTTGATATCCTGGGAGCTTCTCTCATGATAATCTTTCTGCACTCTTTTGGCTCTCTGGTGTTTTGGCTACATTCTCCTTCATTTTGGAGATGTTCTGACTTTTTCTCTTTATCTTTTCCCTCTCTTGCTCTCTTTTGGGAAGGGTACGTCACAAACTCCTTCATCTTGGAGATGTTTCGATCCTTCTTGGGCGATGTTGGCTCATGGGTTTGAGATCTTTGGATGATAGCTGAAGTTAAATATCTTTTAGGGATTGTAGAGAGGTTCATCGCATCTGCCTTTATCTCGACAGTGCTTTGGACTTTCCCTGGAAGGATCCATCACAAACTCCGTCATCTTGGAGATGTTTCAAATCTTCTTTGGCCTCGGGGGTCTACTCGCTTAATTCGCCTTCATCTTGGCGACAATTGAGAGATCCCTTTTGCGGATATTTAATTGCAGCTTAGGTGATTCTGAGGAGACAGGGCTTGGGTAAATGCTCTCTTTTTCTAGCGCTCAGGATATTTCTACTGCCTCATTTTTGCAAGAATAACCTTTAAAGATGTGCCATTGACTGCGATCAATATCAATCATCTATGGCTTTTCAATAACATTGAATCTTCTTTTCTGGCCATATCGAGGATTTATCCTTCATCCTTTTGGTTGGCCAATAGAAAGAATTTGAAGTTTGAATCTCTTTTCGCAAAAGCTTCACTTTTTTGGAAGTAATGCTAAAGGTAAACTGAGGTAAAAATTTGTGTAATAAAATTTTGAAATCAACAGGTAATTAATTTGACAAAATGTTCTTGAAATCCTTGGTGAAATAGATCACTTGAGGTCCAGCTCAACACATCCGTGACGAAAATTCTCCTCTCTTTTTCCCCAAAAAGAGAGACTCAGGCTTAACCCTTACCTGAATGGGAAATGGGAAATACTCCTCTCTTCTCTGAAGAGGAGGTGTTTGCAAAACGAACTTTCGAAGAGAAATTGAGATTTCGTCAAAGCTCCCTAATATTAGGCTTCTCTTATGGAAAGGGGGCCGATAATAGTGAGGTCTGAAAATTGGGTCATGAAAGGAACGAGTCCATCACACTCTCTCTGAAAAGCGGGTCCTTCATGACGAAAAGGCCTAGTATGAAATTGGGGGGTCACAAGAAAAACGAGTCTCCGTCGAGCCTCTCCCTTTAAAAGGGTTCCTCGTGTGAAATTGGAAATTGTTTTGCAAATGGTTCACAAAGACGCGAGTCCCTTCAAACTCTCCCTGAAAAGGGGCTAAGTGAACGAATTGGATAGCATGCGAAAAGAACGAGCTCCCTCGAACTCTCCCTAAAAAGGGTCTCTCGCAAGAGAAAATGATTGAAATTTGATATTGAGATTGATTGACCCAAAGGTCGAAATTGGAAATTGGAAAATTGGTTGCTGGAAATTGAATGACCCAAAGGTCGAAATTAGATGACCTGACGGTTGAAATTGAGAATTGGTTGACCGAAAGGTCGAAATTGTGCGACTCGAAGGTCAAAATTGAGAATTGAGTGACCCGAAGGTCGAAATTTGGAAATTGATTGACCCAAAGGTCGAAATTTGGAAATTGATTGACCCGAAGGTCGAGAATTGGAAATTGATTGACCCGAAGGTCGAAAATTGGAAATTGATTGACCCGAAGGTCGAAAATTGGAAATTGGTAATTGAGAATTGGAAATTGGGTGACCTAGAGGTCGAAATTGGAGATTGGATGACCCGAAGGTCGAAAATTGGAAATTGAGGGTCCCGAAGGTCAAAAATTGGAAATTTGGAGACCCAAAAATCAAAAATTGAAGAATTGCCTAATTTGAAGATTTAAATTGGAATTTAGAGGGCAAAATATCAAATTCGAGCAATTGACAGACTCTGATGATTAAAAGGACTTGAATTAATAAAGGAGAATAATGAGTTCGACTCAGAGCTTGAATGAAATACAGAGATCACGAGTCGGAACCTGGATCAACAAAAGAAGATGAAGAGCTCGAATCAGAGCTCGAATGATGTAGAGAGATCACGAGTCGGAACCCGGATCAACAAAAGAAGATGAAGAGCTCGAATCAGAGCTCGAATGATGTAGAGAGATCACGAGTCGGAACCCGGATCAACAAAAGAAAATAAAGAGCTCAAGTCAGGGCTCGAGTAAAGTAGAGAGATCACGAGTCGAAACTCGGATCAACAAAGGAAAATGAAAGGCTTGAATCAAAGCTCAAATAAGATAATGAGATCACGAGTCGGAACCCGGATCAACAAAGGAAAATGAAAAACTCGAGTCAGGGCTCGAGTAAGGTAAGGAGATCACAAGTCGGAACCCGGACAAGCTCGAATCTGAGCTCGAATGAATAAAGAGATCTCGAGTCGGAACCCGGATCAACAAAAGAAAATGAAGGCTCGAATCTAAGCTTGAATGAATAGAGAGATCTCGAGTCGGAACCCGGATCAACAAAAGAGAATGACAAGCTCGAATCTGAGTTCGAATGAATAAAGAGATCTTGAGTCAGAACCCGGATCAACAAAAGAAAATGAAGAATAAAAACCCGAGTCGGAACTCGGTTTTCCAAAAAGTTGGGATTTTGAAAATGTACCAGTTTGAACACTGGATTTTGAAATAATACCAGTTCGAGCACTGGGTTTTGGTTCAGTATTGGCGATTATCTTCCAATTTTGAATCATTTAGGCATTGTGATGGGACTTGTTTGTTGAAATCCCAATACTGATCGGATTGTTGTTAATGCAGTTGAATGCAAATGAATATGAATTGATGCATATGAATGCACAAGTGCGTGAAATGAGGAATTTGCTTATCCTGCTTGCATACAGAACAAAATTTTAAGAATGCCCCAGTGTAACTGGGAAAGAAAGTTGGATCATTATTTGAAAGAAAATAGGAAGGATTACAAAGGAAGAGCAGATGCTTTAAGTATAAAACTTTTTCAAATGTCGAGCATTAATGGGATCTGACAATTCTACCCCATCGGCATTGATGAGCCGATATGAGTTGCGGGGTAATGCTTCTTTGACAACATAGGGACCTTCCCAATTTGGCGACCATTCGCCGCCGGGATGATGCTTGAGATAAGCGGTGGATCGAAGTACTAAATCATTGACTTTGAATCTTCTTTCGATGATAGACTTCGCATATTGTCTGGCTACTCTCTGGCGATAGGATTGAGCATGCTCTGCCGCTTTTAGCCTTCTCTCGTCGAGTAACTCTAGCTGCACTAGTCGTTGCTGTTGGTATTGATCAAGAGGTAATTCTAGGAGCGATGCGAATTTTAAAGCGGGCTTTTGAACATGTAGCGGCAATACTACTTCTGTTCCATAGACCAATTCTGATGGAGTAGCATTTGTTGGTGTGCGAATGGTGGTCCGATAGGCCCATAGTGCATCATGGATCTTCTCATGCCAGTCACGACCTGTCTCTACAGTTCGCTCCAAGATACGAATTAAAATTTTGTTGGTGGCCTCTGCCTGACCATTCTCTTGAGGATAGTAGGGAGCAGAAAAATGATGATAGATTTTGAACTTTGAGCAGAATGTTTTCATCTTTTTATTCTTGAAATCACTGCCATTATCTGACACGATGTCATGTGAGATGCCGAAATGACAAAGGATGTTCTTGTGAATGAAAGAGACCACGTGTCGTCCTTCTACTGTGCGGAGAGTTATGGCTTCTACCCACTTGGTGAAATATTCCATTGCGGCAATAAAGTATTTGTGGCCATTTGAAGCTGAGGGAGTGATGGGACCTACAACATCGAAGGCCCACATAGAGAATGGCCATGGAGAAACAACGGATTGCAAATAAGTTGCCGGAGCATGAATAGAAGGTGCGTGTATTTGGCATTGAACACACTTCTTCACATAATAGTAACAGTCTTGCTGCATAGTCTTCCAGTAGTAACCTGCTCTGATGATCTGCTTAACAAGGGTTTGGTAGCCGACGTGGCCACCACAAATGCCTTTGTGTGCTTCTCGCACGACTTCTTTGGCTTCGTCTTCATCTAAACATCTGGAATACTCTGAACTGAATCCTCGACGATAGAGGACATTTGCCAGAATGAAGTATCGAGTAGACATACGCTGGATTGCTCGCTGCTCTTTCTTTGAGAGTTTTGGAGGAAATTTCCCAGTTTCTATGATAGCTTTGATATTGTAATACCAAGGCTTCTTCCTTTGCTTAGCCTGGTTTACTTACTCTGTTAGAAGGAAAGCAGGTTGGTCAAGTCTGCCAATTTCAAAAGAGCGACAAGATTCTCCATTTTTGAATGCCATAATGGAGCCTAAACTGGCTAGACTATCGGCCACTTGATTAAAATCTCTCTTGATGTGGAACAGCTGAAATTCTTCAAACTTGCTGACAAGAGCTGAAACAATTTTCTGATAAGGAAATAACTTTTGATCTTTGACTTGCCATTCGGCTCGAACTTGATTGACAACAAGTAATGAGTCGCCGTAAGCATGCACTCTCTTAACATTGAAGTCTAGTAGAATCTTTAGACCTTGAACCAAGGCTTCATACTCAGCCATATTATGAGTGCATTGAAAGTCTAACTTGAGAGAAAATGGAATCATTTCTTTCTCAGGAGTGATTAATAGGATTCTGATGCCTATTCCAGCCATATTTTTGGAACCATCGAAAAATAAATTCCAGACCGGAGATTGCTGGATATTGCAAATTTGCTCATCAGGGAAGTCATCTTCGGCTTTCACTTCTTCTGCCAGAGGAAAATCTGCCAATTGATCAGCGATTGCTTGGCCTTTGCTTGATTGTTGCGAGACATATTCTAAGTCATACTGCATCAGTAAGACTTGCCATTTTGTGATTCGTCCGCTTAGGAAAGGTTGCTCCAAGATGTATTTGAGAGGATTGAGTTTAGACAAAATTTTGACCTCAGATGCCAGTAGGTAGTGTCTTAGCTTCTGACATATCCATACCAGAGCTAGGCAGGTCTTCTCTATTTGAGAGTATCTCTTTTCATAGTCTATGAAAGTCTTACTCACATAATAAATGGCATGTTCTATCAGGCTGCTTTCTTTGTATTGCGCCAAGAATCCGCCGCACGCAACTTGATTGACTGAGATATATAATAAAAGAGGTTTTCCCAATTCTGGCGGCTTTAGGATGGGAGGATTGAGAAGATACTTCTTGATTCGATCAAACTATTGCTGACATTCTGGTCCTCATTCGAACTTCACTCCTTTTCTGAGCAAATGATTGAAAGGTTCGCATCTCATCGCCAAGTTAGAAATAAATCGCCGGATCGATTGCATACGTCCTTGAAGGCTACGCAATTCTTTGAGATTTTTCGGGGGTGGCATATCAATGATAGCCTTTGCTTTGGTTGGGTCGACTTCAATTCCCTTTTTGCTGACCAGAAAACCCAATAGTTTGCCTAATTCGACTCCAAAGACACATTTTTGCGGGTTAAGCCTTAACTTGTAAAGAATGAGTCTTTTAAAGACTTGATCGAGAGCTTCGAGGTGATCTTCTTCTTCTTTGGATTTCACGAGAATATCATCAACATACGCATCCATGATTTTGTGCATCTGATCGTGAAAGATAACAGCCATTGCTCTTTGGTATGTTGCTCCAGCATTCTTGAGCCCAAAAGGCATAACTGTATAACAAAAAGTGCCCCAAGGAGTAGTGAAGGAAGTTTTTGATTGGTCGCGGGCGGCCAACTTAATCTGATTGTAGCCGGAATATCCGTCCATAAAAGAGAACATAGCATGTCCTGCCATGCTGTCGACTAGAAGATCGATGCTTGGAAGTGGATAGTCATCCTTCGGAGTTGCCTTATTGAGGTCTCTGAAGTATATGCAGATCCTGACTTTGCCACTTTTCTTCGGGCCAACGACGATATTGGCTAACCAATCCGGGTAGTCAATAGCTCGGATGAATCCTGCTTTAAGCAGATCTTCAAGTCCTTCCTTGACTTGTTGTTCTATTCTAGGATCCATTTTTCTTAGCTTCTGCTTGACTGGCTTAGCCTCTGGCTTCAAGAAGAGACGGTGTTCGACTAATTTTGGGTCTAAGCCCGGCATATCTTCATATGTCCATACGAACACTTCCTTATGTTGTTTGAGAAAATTAGTGAGCCTTTCCTTTTCTTCCGGACTCAGACTGGTTCCGATCTAGAGAATTTTGGGATTTTCCTCTGAACCGATATTGACATCTTCAGTCGGATCTTGTACTAGAGCAGATGGTTCATCCTGTTTCTGAACTGCGGCGAACTCTGGTAATTCCTGAAGAGACTGATCATATTCTGCACAATCTTCTGACCGCTTTGCATTGTTGTCATCTTCGGTGCTTGCTTTGACTCTGTGAATTGCTGCCGACTTCTGAAAAGCCTTGGGATTGAGAACGAGCTTCTTGATTGTCCGCGAAGTCATTCTGAAATTTTGGATAAGAAATTTGGTTAAGATAAATCGGCCTATCGTGAGACAAGCAATCATTTGAAGAGAACTATGCATAAAATGGCATTGAATTATAAAATGAGGAGATAGAGAAGGAAGATAGATGGCATCCGGATAGACAAAGAAATTTGGAATTTTATTGATTGATCAAAGGCATTGATAAAATGAGACATTTATTTTGAAAGAATAGAAAATAACAAATGGACTTTAATGTGCCCCTTTGACAAAAACAATCTTCTTTGACGAGCTTCTTCCGGAGAACCCCAGTCCTGCCCTGTGAGGATGATGCTTCTGGATCACTGGCTCGATGCGGCCATCTTCGTTCTTGTCAAGTCCTTTGAAGGGCTGATAACCGTGCTTCAGGAGTAACTCAAATCCCTTTCTTGACTTCATGAATTGTGGAAACAATGGGTGATCCTTAATGGTACTGTAGTTGATTCGACCTCCAACCTTGAAGAATTGAGGACTTCTCCATCGGGTCATGGCTACCATGTGCAGAGATAGTTCTGATGATGCCTGGAGTATTTCTCGATTTTCTCCGTGACTGATCTCTTCACTTTCCCTAATGCTGGGAATATCTGCAGTGAACGATGGTCGGGGAATCATGGGCTGTGGGAGCCTTTCTTCTGGGTCTTCTCCCAGTATTGTGGTAATCATTCCACCTTTTGACCATTTTACGCATTGATGCAGGGTGGAAGCCACTGCATTTGCGTTATAAATCCACGTCCTTCCGAGCAGCAAGTTGTAGGTGGGTGGCACATTGACCACATGGAAAAGGACGGAGTGCACCGAATAGTTGATGAATACTTCTAGAAATATTTTACCCTTGGCCGTTTGACCATGGTTGTCAAACCCGTAGATAGTGATGGAATCTGGAATATATTCTTCATCCTTGATCCCTAATGCTTTTGCGGTCATCTCGGGACAAATATTGAGGCTACTGCCTCCATCGACCAGCATATGTGGTACTGTCATTCCTCTGACTCGAACGACAATGTACAAGGCATTATTATGAAATGAATGAGGCTTCGGAAGGTCCTCATCCGAGAAGGTGATAGGTGCATTGGTCATGGCAGAGTTCACAATCTGTGCCATGTCTTCGGGAGTGGTACTGGGCTTAACTTTGATTTTCCTGAGTAAATCATCCAGTACTCGTTGGTGCTTGCTAGAATTCTTGGCCAAGTCAAAAATGGAAACATTGGATAAAGCGGTCAGAGGCTTCTGACTTGGATTCTCTGGTCTGGGTTTGATGATTTGCTTGAGAAAGTCAGGAGTTCTCTTTGACTTGGGGGCTGACTTTACAGGTGCTTCAGAAACTTTCATCTTGCCGAATGCTGAGATTAGATCCATCTTCCTAGAATCAGGAGCTGCTTGTCGTAGCACTGACACCTGGTGCTGAACCTGGAGATCTTATGCAGAACACGGCTTGATATGCTCATGCGGCAGGAATGGCTGTGCGGACACTACTGCCGTGGTGTGCGAAGGGAAGGGGTGATTGAGAATGTTCATTTTCTCTTCTTCTTTTCCTTCCACTAATTTTTTTTTTTAATAAGATCTTGTATAATGTTTTTGAGAACAAAGCAGTTCTCAGTGTTGTGTCCCACTGTCCTATGGAACTTGCAAAATTGATCCTTCCATTTCCCCATAGGCACAAGGGGATCGGCCAATCTGGGCAACTTAACCATCTCTTTTGACAGCATATACTCGAGCACATCCTCGAGTGTTTGGTCTAAAGGAGTAAATTTTCTGTCGTAACTCCATCCTTCATGTTTGGTCTTCTCACGCAGTTTCGGCCCTTGATCCTGCTGAGGAGGCTTGCTATACTGAGGGGCAGGCTTTCCTTTCTGATCTCCTTTGTTGTTCGAACTTCCTGCGCCATAGCAGTAATCCCTCTTCTGCCCTTTGTGCTGATTTCGGCCTTTGTTGGCAGAATAGGTGAAGTGAGCTTTTTTCTTCTGCTCACCTTGGGGGTTGCTTTTGGAAAAGATGAAGCCTTCGTAGACTCCATTTTTCACACTCAGTTCGAGCCATTCGGCTCGTTATGTCAACTCGATGAAAGTCTGGGATGGTGCTGTGGAGATCAATTCTCTTAACGACTGTGAAAAGTTGTTGAGGATTAGGGACAGGGCATGCCTTTCCGAGATAGGATCTCTCATTTTGTTGCAGGCCGATCTCCATCTGTGGATAAAGTCCCGTGCTTTTTCATTCTCATTCTGCCTTAGATTGCAGAGATGACTCAATGTAGGCAGTGCTTCTGTGTTGAACAAGAAGCGTTCAATGAACAGATTTACAACTTTGTCGAATTCCTTGAGCTCGATGGGGTTGATATGCTCAGCATACCACTTAGCTGCAACTCCTTCCAAGCTGCAGGGGAAGCATAAAAACAGTGCTCGGTTGTCCCTCTTGAACCTCGAGCATTCAACAAAGAATGTGGCGAGATGAGCTTTTGGATCGCCAGAACCATCGAACTTAATGAATTTACGGGGAAGATTCTCCAGATCATCATCCCCTTCTAGGCCATCATAGAAGTCCTCACTAGTGAAGACTTTCTTGCCCTTGTCGCGGGCTTGCAAATCCTTGACAACTCGGGCCATTTCCTTGAACTGTGCTTGCAAGGGCTCTTCTGCATCTCGGCTTTTTGATTTGTGGCTTTTTCTCTGTTCTCGGCCTCGCTTCTGAAATGCCGGAGGCACTTCATAGTCTTCATCTGTGTCTTCAGTGGAGTCTGTTCCATCTGAGATTTCTTCCAGCTGGACTTGCTTTCTGGAAGCCCTCTTATCCTTTTGGCCATGGAACTTTTCTCTGAATGGGTTCCTTTCTGAGCTGGTCCCAGGCTGCTCATTCATCATTTTATTCATCATCTTCCGGAACATGGCATACATTTGAGGGTCTATGCCGTCATCTTCTTGTTGCTGCTCTTGACTCCTCTCGGATCGAGGGGAACCCATCTCTTCTTCTGAGGCTGACGAGTACTGCGGTGCTGTTGTCCTTTTGCCTGATTTTGTTTGAACCATCAAATGTTGTAAACGCTCTTTGCAGGGCAAAGACCTGATTAGATTCTGTAGGAATTGGTTTTTGAAAGAAATATTTGCTGAAAATATGGTAGACAATTTGAAAAAGATACCCCATTACTAGGGACTGAGTCGTCGCAGGAATCACGACAATTGGGTTGTCATTCCTTTTGCAAGAGAAATAAACAACGAAAATATGCCTTGTTACCTAGGCGAGGTCGTCAAACCACAATAGAAAGAGAGAAAATTTTATTGAAATGAGAAGACACGATTTTATTGATCTGGACAAAGAGGTGGGGGACAAACAATTTGCCACCATTCATGATAGTCGGCAGACACTCTAGGACCAGGAAAGATTTTAAGAGAAACAAAGGAATCCCAGCCGTAGCGGGCAGAATGATATGCCTCGGACCTTTGTGCGGAGGTGAGATCGAATTCTGCCATAGCTCCTGATAACAGTCGGGCTTCGACGTACTGCTGCCTCTGGGAGAACTGTCGAACACATCTCTCTGGTTGGTAATAAGTGCAGAAGAATGGACCCAACAACTTGAACCACTTGCTATAAGCGTATGTATATCTGGGAGGGGATAATTGCTGATCAAAATACTCCCAGACAATGTCATCTTCTTGAATGCTGTTGATCATGGATCGATATTGCACTACTGGAAGGAGTTCTTGGCCATTATATCTGAAAGAGCTGGCTCAGGCTGGAACATGCTGGAAGAACCAGGATTGAAGCGCGTAAATGCATCCTTCAACTAAGATGGATTCTCCAAGTGAGAATCGAGTCAGACCTCGATATAGGAAGGCGAGCGCTGCCATGGCTATGGAAAGGCGATTGGTTTGCCGACTTCACCATCTTCTCATAAGCTGGATTACTCTGATGTCCATGTAGTTTTGTCCATCTGGAAAGAGGGATAATCCTACAGTGCACATAACCATTGTATTCTGAATCCTTTATTTGCCTGTCCTTGATAACGAGCTGACTTCAATGAAGGTTCCGTATTGGTGGTACAACTCGAGCAGGTTGACATATTCATTTCCATCCAACTGGATTAGGGGGCTAGGATCGGCGGCCTGTCATACGAGCTAAGGAGTCTCGGGGGTCCAAACCCTTGACATTGATCAGGAATTAATGCTCTAATGGATCTCCTGGTTGACCGGCTGGTTCTGGTAACCCCATGATTTCTGAAAATTCATCCATTAAGACGGTCATTTCTCTCCAGGGGAACCAGAAGGTACACGTTCGTGGATTCCATCGCTCCGCCATTGCGTGGATCAGGTTGCCGTTGATGGTCTGCTTTCCGACTGCTGACGCCAGCTCTAATCCGCACTCGCTCAAATGGTCCGGGAACATTCGGGAAAAGCTTTTTAGCCAGGAATAGTACCACTGGGGAATGAAAGTTTCGGTGCTTAGAGCTCGATGTTCAGGACGACCTTGTCACACCTTGTAGGAGATGTGACCTTTAGGAAAGATAGGATCGACTTGACTGGATGCCATCGAACTGAAAACAGAGAAAGACTCAGAATGAGACTTAGGAAAATGTGGGAAATTTTGAAAAATTTTGCAGGCAGGATAAAATGCAGTTGGAAATTCGAGATCCAGTAGAAAGGTAGAATGGAAAATCACCTGGAGTTTTGAAAGAAATGGGATATTTGAGAAAATCATCTAGGGTTTGAGAAAAAGATCTTGTGGAAAATAAGGATATTTTGAAAAAGGCCTAAGTTGGAAAACATTGGAAAATATAAAGAATTGAGGAAATCACACATATACAATCACATCCTGCACAAACATTTATGCACATTCAGCACTCCCTAAAAGGCTGACTCTAGATGCATCACTTTGAAAACAGCTGTAGGACCCTAATCCTAACTCTAGGTTCAGATCATCTTTGTCCAATCCAGTTATGCCGATATACCCGAATCGAAATCCGAGGTACGTGGCATATAATTTCAACTCCGGTTCTAAGGTAAGGTTTTCCAACATCCTTGAGCGCCTACCGATATACTTCGGACTGTGGCCCGCGGTACGTGGTAGGGGGGTGTTAACCCAAATAGTTGGCCCAGTTGTGAGGCTCTGTCCTGAACTATGGTTCTGGAAGAGAGCTCAGCAACGTGAAGACCGGGTAAAAGTAGGTAAGGGAGGTTTTGAAAAATAATCACATGCAAGAAATAGAGGGCTCTAAATCCTAGAGAGATAGATTTTGAAAACTTTGAAAAAGCATACATTGTTTGCATTCAGATCCTAAATTGAGGAGAGTTGTATTTAGACCTAAGTCTATGTGAGCATGAAAATTTCTCCTCAATCTGGTCCTACCAAACCATGCCTAGTCTATATGCAGTCAATGTCAGCTAGGTCAGAATCTAGGCTCCTAGGTTCGCATGATATCAAAAGTAAAAGAGCTGACATTTTGTGAACACAGTTTTAATAATTGAACTAAGTCAAGCACAATTTTAATCAGACAAGGACAGGTCCCATCATGGTCGCCAAACCTGTTTTCGTCGCAAAATTTCTCTCGTCTTCCCTTCCTTGCGGAAGAGAGAGGGAAATGCTTTCGCGATTCAAACTTGACCGGATTTTGGAAAATGTTTTTGAAATACTCGCCTCCGTTTTGAAAATTGCGGGAAAATCCATGGGATGGGGCTCGACCTGTCGGTACGAGGTTCGACCGTTCCTGCCGCCTTTAACAGGGGTAATCGAACCAAGGACCAAAACTATGCTTGACTTAGTTAAATCATCAAAATCGTGTTCTATCCTAAATGCACAGAGAATTCAGGCATGTGCTATGAGATTTTGGAAAATATAAGTTGGAAAACATAATGTATGCTTGGAAAATATTTGGATTTGAAAATGTTTCTAAGGAAAATTGGAAGTTAATTTCTCAGGAAACTCTGATGAGAGGGGTTTTGAAACCACGAGAAAGTTCATAAAGATGTGGGAAAATCATGAATAGTTGAAAATCCTGGGAAAATAGAAGTGATTCTTGAGAAAAGGTGAACATTTGAAAAGGGAAACACTTCTCAGGAAAACTCGGACTTTAAGAATTTTCTTAGAAAAATGATGGAATTTTTATAGGAAAGATCGTTGGAGAAGGAAATTCATACTTAGGAAATTGAAATCCTGGGAATCTTACCCTTGAAATACTTGGAAATCGATTTTTGATTCTTGGGAAAGATTGGAAAACTCTTTTTGAAAATCTTAAGAAAATAACATTTTCCAAGGGAAATCGAGGGAAACTTTGATCTTGGAAATCCAACTTAGAAGTTTCTTGAGAGACTGGTTTCCATGGAAAACTGTGAAAACTTTGACTTGGGAAAACCGATTTTGGAAAATACTCAGAGTTTCTTGAGAAATCGATTTCTTTGGGGAGGAAGTTTTCTTGAGAAAATCATGGGAAAACCAATGTTTTCATGATGCAAATGATATGAATGTATTAATGCATTTTGGAAAGATTTTCTAAGAAATTTGTTGGAAAATGTGTATTAAGTCAAAATAAATCCTTCACATATTCTGACTGTGGCCATGAATATGTTCAGAGTTTAATTGATTTAATGCACAACACTTTGCAAAATTGGAAATATGATGTGCATTTTTAAGATAGCCTAAGAGTGTAGGCTCAATGAATGAGCATTGTAAATATCATAAATTGTTTATTTTTCATGCTTTTACCTTTATTTTCCAAAATCTCACAAATGGGAACATGATTGGCACGTGCACCATTTCGTAAGAGGTAAATCAATCCTAAGTTGATGATTTACATCAATGTCCATAGTCAGGATGTAAACAAGACTTAGGATTTTTATCTTTTACGAAATAACACTGGATCTGTTTTCAAAATTCATCATATTTTCCTTAAATATTTTCTCATTTTATCAGAATTTAACTTAAAATTAACTCAAAATATATACCAATGGTCATAGTCAGGGTATATTGAGAGTTCATTTCATTTTAAATTCTATAAAAGCACCAAATGTATTTCATTCTTCTCTTGAATTTAAATATAGATTATTATATAATGCATTCAATGACCATAGTCAAGGATGTATTATATCTTCAATCTTGTTTTAATTCATTTAAAGAATGGAATAGCTTTTCAAAAATCCAAAATTTTAAATTCTTTAAATTCATTCATCATTTATGATAGAATTGCATCATATTTTCAAAATTCCTTTTTCAAAAACTCCAAGTGATATTAATATCTCCTTCAATCAATCTTCAATCCTTATAAAATCCAATTCATCCTTTTATTTTTCAAATTCTATTTCATTTTTTCAATCTCAAAGTTCAATTCAAACTTTGAGATTTCAAATTCATTTTATATTCAAGTTCAAATCAGATTTCAAAGTTCAATTTGACTTTGAAATTCCAAATTCATCTTTATATTCAAAACTCCAATCATACGCAAAGTTCAATTTAACTTTGAGATTCTTGATTCATTTTCTAAAAATCCGAATTCAAGCCCCAAATTCAATGTCCAATTTGACTTTGAAATTTATTTGTATATTCAAAATTCTAAATTTCATTTTCCAAGTTCAAATTTAAACTTGGAAGTTCTTAATTCATCTTCTGAATTTAACAACTCCAATTCCCCTTCAGGATCCAGGATTCAATATTCATATCGGATCTCAGACTTCAGATCCAATTCCATTTTAGGATCTAGAACTCAACTTCCATCTCGGATCTCAGACTTCAGATCCAATTCCATCCTAGGGTCTAGAGTTCAACTCTACATCTTGGATCTTAGACTTCAGATCCAATTCCATTTTAGGATCCAGAACTCAACTTTCATCTCGGATCTCAGACTTCAGATCTAAATCCATTTTTAGGGTCCAGAATTCAATCACAATTCGGATCTCAGACTTCAGATCCAAAACCCATTTTAGGATCCAGAACCCAATTCTACTTTGGATCTCAGACTCCAGATCCAAGTCCATTTTAGGATTCAGAATCCAATTTCATCTTGGATCTCAGACTTCAGATCCAACTCCATTTTGGGATCCAGAATCCAATATCATCTTGGATTTCAGACTTCAGATCCATTCCATTCTAGGATCCAGAACCCAATTCTACATTGGATCTCAGAATACAAATCCAAATCCATTTTAGGATCTAGAACCCGACTTTCACCTTGAATCTCAGACTTCAGATCCAAAATCCATCTTAGGATCCAGAATTCAATTCCATTTTCCAATTCTAGATTTCAAATCTAAATCCATCTACAGATCACATCTGAATTTCCTAAATCCATTTCTATTTTTTACCATTTTGGATTTCTCAGATCCATTCTAAATTTCAAACTTCAAAATCTAAATTCAATTACATCTCAAGTATTCATTTCCTTTCCTAAATTCAAGTTCAAATTCAAAGTCCATTTCTGACTTTGAAACTTCATGTTCCTTCCATTTTTCAAAGCTTCAAGTCATTCTTTCTCATTTATCTTCTCAACTCTGATTTACTTCAAAAACTTAGAACTTCTTTGATCTATCTCAAGTTTTAAAGTTAGATTCAATCATTTCTTCACTCCCTTACCAAGTTCATCTCAGAATACTTGGGAACTTTCAAAACATCTTTCAAAAAGAGCATACATCCTTGCATTACACAAGCATGATTCTTTGTGCATTTAGATTTTAGGATAAATTCTTAGATGATATTTAGGCAAAGCAAAAATTATAGATTCGATCCTTGGTTCGATTACCCCTGGTAAAGGCGCCAGGAACGGTCGAACCTCGTACCGACGAGCGAATCCCGTCTCTCCATTTTCCCGCAAATATTTTTCAAAACGGAGGCGAGTAATTTGCTAAATATTTTCAAATCAAGGTCAAGTGAGACACCGCAAAAGAGTTCCTCTTCTTCTCTTTCTTTCTTTCTTTTCTCCTCTCTCTTTCTTTTCTTTCTTTTATTTCTCTCCCTTCAAAAAGAAGGAAATAGAGGTCAGAAAAGGAAAAGAGAAGGAAGAGAGAGAAACCATAAAGAGAGGAAAAATTTTGCGATGATCACAGAGGGTAGGATGTAAGATCCAAAAATTTTTGCAGGAAATTTTATATGAAAAGCTTGAGTCGAATTATGCTCTCGATGGATCCGCATTAGTCGCTAAGCTTTGAGAGCATGGAAATCAGGAGGCTCGCGGGAGCGATGCTCTAGTCATCTCTCGAATTTATCGAATTATTGAATTTAATTCTTGAAGAATTGTAAACAAAGAAATATCAAATTTTAGAAAATAAAATAGAATGTTCAGAAATTTTCCATCGTAGGCGGATTTGGGCTTGATCGGAGGGCCAAACCCCCCCATAGCCTGACCTCACTGGGCATCACCCATGTGAGGGAGCCTAGCTGGTCGAGTTGACCAAGCTGGGCGAAGGCAAGGTGGTAAGAAAGGTAAGAATTTTAAAAGAAAGCGTGTGGATTGGCCAAGTGGGCAGCAACCCATGGCATCCACGTAATTTCAAAAAATGGAATGATTAAAGAAGAGAGCTTCTATTGGGTACATGGGGTGGCAACCCCATAACACTTTTGAAAGTTTTAAAAATAGATTTAAAAAGGAGAATGCCA
Organism: Nuphar pumila; assembly: GCF_984573655.1. NCBI lineage: Eukaryota > Viridiplantae > Streptophyta > Magnoliopsida > Nymphaeales > Nymphaeaceae > Nuphar > Nuphar pumila. The sequence goes on from NC_143249.1 coordinate 65,469,221, forward strand.
ACAGAGCATTTGGGCGGCCATGCAAGAGTCTTTCACTCTTGCCATTGCCTTGATGGGTGTGAAACACACCATGGTCGTCAAATCCTCCAAATCAATCCTAGCCATGCATGATATAAAAACTTTTTAGAAAGAGAGAAGGCCCAAAAAGTGGAATTTTTCTTGGGCTCTCTCTTCTCTCCTCTCCACTGATTTTTTTGGATTTTTTTTGGCTTGTGTGTGTGTGTGTGAGTTCTTGTTGAGATTCATTTCAAGCTAGAGAAGAATATCATCTTCTCCTCCTCCATCTGAAAGCAAGGTGAGATGTTCAACTCCTTTTTTCATTTTTGAGTTAGATGAAATGTTGAATGCATATTCAGTTTGAGCATGAAGCTAAAACCTTCTTTGCATCCGATGCATGCAAGGGTTTTCGGCGGATTAGAGTGTGAATGTAACCTGAAAGTCCGTTCTTTCATTCCGTGGAATGCAAAGTGTTCTATGCAAATCTATGAAAGAATATCATTTTTTGTTCTTGTGCACAGTGGAAGTATGCTTTCATCTTTCAATCATAAATGTCCTTGCATTTCTTTTTCTTTCATATGTTTTTCTTTGTCTATCTCTCTTGAAAGGGTTCGGTTGGATGCATGCATAACCGGACTGGGTGTTATCGTCGCAAAAATTTATCTTCCCTTCCCTGCGGGAGAGAGGGGAAAACGTTTCCGCGAGTCAAACTTGACCAAAGTTTTGAAAATTGTTTTAAAATACTCGCATCTATTTTGAAAATAGCGGGAAAATCCATAGGATGGGGCTCGACCTATCGGTACAAGGTTCGACCGTTCCTGCCGCCTTTAACAGGGGTAATCGAACCAAGGACCAAATGTGTGCTTGACTTAGCTACATTATCAAAATCGTGTTTCTATCCTAACTTCACAGAGAATTCAGGCATGTGCTATGAAATTTTGTAAAATGCAAGTTGGAAAATATGATGCATGCTTGGACAACATTCTGGAGTTGGAAAATATTTCTCAGAAAAAGGATGGGAATCAGTCTCTCAGGAAACTCTGATGAAAAGATTTGAAATCTCAAGAAAGTTTATAAAGATTTGGGAAAATCATGAATGGATGAAAATCCTGGGAAAATGGAAAGAATTCTTGAGAAAAGATGAACATTTGAAAAGGAAAATATTTGTCAGGAAAACTCTGACTTTGAAAATTTTCTTTGGAAAATGATTGAAATTTATTGGAAAACTCTTTAGAGAAGGAATATCAAAACTTAGGAAACTGAAATCCTGAGAATCTCGGCCTTGAAGTTTTTGAAAATCAAATTTGATTCTTGAGAATGATGAGAAACTCTTTTTGAAAATGATCTTAAGAAAAGAACATTTTCCAGGGAAAATTTTGGAAAAACTTAATTTGGGAAATCCAACTTTGAAAATTTTCAAAGCTTCTTGAGGAATCGATTTCCTTGTGATGCAATTTTCTTGAGAAAAGGTTTGAGAAATGCAGGTGATTTCATGATGCAAATGACTTGAATGGATGAATGTCCTTTTGTGAAAACATCTTTTCAGGAAAATATGCAATTTTAGAATTAAACTAAAGTAATATCACCACATATTCCGACTATGGCCGCAAATATGCTTGTAATCTACTTAGATAATTTTAAAATATTTTGTAAAAATCAAAGACATGCAGTGAATTTTAGAAGATAGCCTAAGAGTGTAGGCTCGGTGTGACTAGTAGAAAGATGCTGAATCTGGGTCTCGTCCATATTCTGACTAGGGCCGTAAATATGGACTCCATCGAGTTCATCAACTCCCTAAGAGTTGGTGCACGTGCCATTCGTGTACATCCATAGTGATTTTGAAATGCAATGCATGAACCACATAGTCAGGAAATTACAGAAATTAAACCATATGATATGCATCCTAATCTAAGCAATAAAAGTAAATATTATTCCAAATTTACATTTTATTGTTACATAGATGACACAAAATAAATAAATAAATGATAGCGCCAAAAGAAGCCATATCTTCCAGGATTCCCCTGCAAAATGAATTAGTATGAGAAATACGGTATACAAAAGAGAGTGATTTGCAAATGACGATATGTAAGTAATTATGTTTGAAATACAATGGGAATATACAGTATAATGGCTAAACATGACTGGAAGACATATGATAATATCTAGGCACCATATTTAAACTTAAATGAGAAATACATGTATATTTATCTAAATACTGAGATTTATGCTAAATGAGCTGTTATAATGGAGGTATATTTACAGGAAAAAGGTATCTACCTAAATGCTTATGCATAAAAAAAACGTATATGTGAAGATCCATATATATATATATAGGTTTATGATGTGAAAATATGCATAATAATTGAATTTCCATAGATAATGGATAAATGTAAACAGGAATACATATAATTAGAAATATGCAAATGGACAGTGGCATACATAAATGACTACATGAATGTAACAATGAGTATAACTAAACTGTGAAGGAAAATGACACCAATTACTAGGGTGTAATGGATATCTATATGAAAGATCTCTTCAGGAATAGACCATACCTAACACAAATTACTGTGCAAAAAGGCCAACAGAAAATCTATGTTGAAACTACATAGTTATGTCAATGAATAAGTTGCGGCTAAAGTGTACAGGGGAAGGGTGGCCGCAAAGGAGCATTAGTGCAAGATGACAATGTGTGAGTGTAGTGGAATAAGGATGTACAACTCTAGAACTGAATGTGTAAGTTATAATGAAAGGTAATGTGAATTTACAGGAACCAATATGCTTGTGAAGAAGTGATTTGTGCAGGGTTATATGTGATGACAGAGTGTATCCTGTATAATGAGTGAAATTACAGAAGATATGCTGGGGTGGTCAATATGCAGAAGTCTGGACAACATGGTAGATGGCTTACAGAGGAAGTGATATGTGGACAATGGTTATGAGATGGCAAAGAGGGGTTGGAGGATGGCAATATGCTGACAAGTGATGATGCATAAATATTACATTTTATTAACACATTTTCACTGCATAAATGCATCATCTATAGGTTTAGAGTATACACTTAGGTGCATAATGATGTTATAGAGCTATGGTTCGAATTTCATCAAAATCAGGCTTAAAATGAAGGAATTAATGCATTGCTAGTGTTGCGGGTCAAACTTCAGAGTTGTATCGGGCATTCAGGATCCAAACCGTCCATCTGGGCCTTGGATCTGGGCCAATATTGATGTAGATCCACTCCAGCATACCCATTCACGTTTTTATCATAAAATATTTCTAAAAACCCCCTGTAGAAAGAGGCGCCCAGACATAATTTATATATTTAAGCCTGTTTTTGTAAAATGCCTAAAATAAGCCAAATCGTGAAAAGGGAAAGAGACGCCCAGCCCATACTGTCTTTGCTTTGATTTTCGTGCCCTAGGAGCACGATTCTTCTCAACTCCACCTTCTACCAAGCCACCCCTCTCACCCATCTTCTTCCTCACCCATGGAGTCCATCTTCAATGGAGATGCCATCTTCTTCTTCCATTCTTTTCTTTTCAGACCTTGTTCTTCTTCTCCCCCTGCTGGAACTAACCTTTGATTTGTCTCTTTGCAACTGTTGGAGTGTATCCATCATTGTGGAGGTCCCGCTCTTCCATGGTCGGCCGGCCCTGAACCCCGGAGAATTACCACTTGCGAAACCCCTGCAAAGAAGACAATACAAAGATGATAGACAGCATCACTGAGGTTCCTCATGGCGCGAAGCCAAGCAAAGTCTGCTCTCTTCTTCCCTACAATCGTCGGATCGCCCTGGAGGTGGGTCTTCTTATCCCTTTCTTCTAGATAGAACCTATATTGTGCGTGAGTGATGTGGCTGTGATTTTCTGTTTTTCGTCAGCCTTAGTATAGCCTTTTCGTGCCTAAACCAGCACATAGGAGTGTTAGGTGTTTGCTTTGCTTAAAATGATGTTTTTAATCCAACGTTGGGTGTTTTGGGTGTGTGCGTGTGATACATATTTGTTGTTGTGTGTCTGCATATGTTTAGTGTTTTCTAATCTTGTATATTTTATTTCGGTCGAATATAGTACTTTAGGAAACGAGTCCATGTCTTTTTATGTTTTATGCGTTTTTAGATTTTGATAAAACTAAGTGTCGAGTGTGTCTTTCTGATTTTTAGGTAGGTCGTCCAGCCAGTTGTAGTGTTTTCTATGATTCTTTAGTTGCTTTCTTAATTTCAGTTTGTCAATTACTGTTTAAGTTTTATTAGATTTTAAATCGTGCAGTATATTTAGTTTATGAATTTCTGTTTTGTTCTTAGTCTAGTCAATTGTAGGGATTTGGTAGAATTCAGTTTCTATGTTTGATTTCCTGTACAACATATTGTTAGATTAGTTGATGCATTTCATATTTTATACTTCCAGTTTTAATTGTGTATTACTGTAGTATAATTTAGATATTGATTAGAGTTAGTCGTCTCATATATTTTAGTTTTATCTTAGTGATAGAATTGATGTAGTTCTAGTGGTTAGTGTTTTGTAGTTTAATGCAATGTTTTGTTGATTTCTTATTTTATGTAATTTCGGTATATCATATCTCGTTAAGTTTAATGCATATAGGTTAGCTAAAGTTATAAGTTAAGTAGTATATTTATATTTAGTGAATTTAGTTTTAGCCATATTAGGATTAATCTAATTAGATAGGTCGATTTTCATGTAGGAATTAACATAGCTAGTCAGTTTTAATTTGTATTTGATTTCACCTTTTTATCCCTTGAGTCATTAGTAGTTAGGACAAATTAGTAAGTATAATATTAATATTAGATTGTAGAAATCGTGAATAGCTATTTAGGTAGGTACTAATCTTAGGTTATATTTAATTTAGGAGTTAATTTAGAGTTACATTAGTGTTTTAGGAAATCTAATTACCTCTTAACATAAGTAGTAACTCTAAGGTGGCGTGAACCTAAGTTAATGCCCTATCCTAAACCGCCACCCTAGCCTTTTTAATTAGTTAACCCTAGTTACTCTAGCTAAACCCTAGTCGACCTTAGTTAGGAACTAACCCTAGTTAGTGTATAATCTAGTTAGTGCTTGACCCTAGGTAGTTAACCTAGTTAATTAAATACTAACTGTAGGTAGTTAGTCACCCTAATTAATCATAGTTAATAGCTAGTCTAGTTAGTTACCCTAACCGAACCCTAGCTAACCCTAGTTCATCCTAACCGACCCTAGTAATCTTAGTTAGTATCTAGTCCTAGTTAGATTAACCCTAGGTAGTTAGTGACTCTAGTTAACCCTAACCGTACACTAGAACCCTAGTTAAATAGCTAACCTTAGTTAATACCTAACCTAGTTAGTGTCTAACTTAAATAGTGAATAATCCTAGGTAGTTAGTACCCTTAGTTAGTATTGAATCCAAGTAGAACTAGCCTTAGTCGATTTTAATTAATTCCTAACTTTAGTTAGCATAACCGTAGGTTAATAGTTGTTTACTTAGGTTTAGAATTGTTAGTTAGATATTTAGTTAATTAATTAGTTTAGGTTAGATAGATTACATTATATTAGTTAGTTGCATTTATATAGATGTTATAAGTAGGTTCATAACTTAGTTGAGTATAAGTTAGTATTGGTTTGTGTTTAGATTAACTTTAGTTTAGATTGTTTAATTTATTTCCAAATTTTTATAATTAGTTTAATTGTTGTCCTTATTGTAGTTAACAGTAGCTTAGGAATAGTTCAAGACTGTCTTTGTTCATGGTTTAATGCTAAAATGTGATTAGTGGATGTAAACAAATGAATAGTGCACTGAATCTTAAAACTGATGTTTACTCTGTCGTGCACTCATTATTTAATGTGGATTTTTCGAGAGTTTTCTAAAAATTATTTTTCTATTCTCAACACTTGCGTGTTAACTGTCTGCAGACCAAATTTCAGCTCGATCCGAGTTGATTTGGTCTGGTTTTTAAGCGTTTTGTGAAAACAGCTTTTTCGGGTTTTAAAATTTCGGGTCCTGCGATTTCCAAGATTATCCTGATTTTGAAATGCTTATATCTGGAGATCCAGAACTTATTTTTCAGATATGTAAAATGTGTCAGATTCTTGGATCTGTCAGTTACAAAACAGAAGTGGTTTTGGAAAACTGGGAATTCGTTTGACCCCTCAAATCTGTGATTTGCGAAAAGCTGTCAGAGTCCACTTTTGCATTCTTTAGGGACAGAACAATCTTTTAATTATTTGTTTGATTTAGTGTAGTTTTAGTGTTTTCTAGTATTATAGTTAATGAATTAACAGTATTTAAAGTAGTTAGCATGTATTTGTTTAGTGAGTTTAGTTAGAAGTGTTAATTTTAGTTTTCTTTAGTTATTTAACTGTAGTGTAATTTATGTCTTAGTTTAGAATTAACTATAGTTTGTAATTTAGAGTTAATTATTAATTTGTTTACTGACTTGGTGTTTTCATTGTGTAGGTTGATAAGTTAGAACAAGTTCATAGGTGTAATTCAAAGATGAAGTGCACTATGCACATGTGGTGAAAAGACAGTTTTGCCCCTGGAGATCTGCAGAAGACTTAGCCTCCTACTTTAATTTATTTTCATAGTTTAGATTGTTATGTAATTTAAATTGTAATATTGACATAGATTATAAACTTTGTTATATTAATAAAGTGTTATTTTAGATTTAATTCAGAAGTATCCCGTTCCCTGTGGATTCGACCCGTACTTGCCACTCTGTGGAAAGTCGGTTTTTATATCTTTGGTTGACAATTTTTCCTTGATTTTATAGAAAAAATATGTTTTAAAAATATGCATTCCAAAATTATCAACGAAATTTTGGCGCTGTTGCCGGGGAACGGCGATATATTTTGAGTATTTCTGAGATATCAGTTTATTATTATGTGTTTAGTTTAGTTTAGTTATTTGTTTTAGTTTGTAGAATTAACATAGTTATAAACATATAGGATGCACATGCTGTTTTTCTTAGGATTCACTGAATTCCATGCTTTAATGATTACTTAAACAGGTGAGTCTTAGATAAAATAGTCGTGTGTTCCTGTATTTACTGATATGGTGCTTTAGATTAGAATTGTTTTTATTTCATAGAGTAATTAGATTATTCAAACATAGTCTAACATAGTGTAATTGCTAACTTGCTGATTTAGATTATATTGATTTTCATAGTTTAATTCTAACATAGGTTAGCTGCTGATTTAGATGTAGATTTGTTTTTATAGAATAATTCTAACATAGTTAGTTGCTTTATGTATTAGAGTTTTTATTTTATTAATTATAATTTAGGATGTATCATATGTATACTAGAAATAAAGTAGTTAGTTGTTCATGTGTTTTATTCTGAATTATGTTTTGATTTCATTTTTTGTTTTTGTTGGATTTTATTGTTGACATGTATGAACATCTGATCCATCAATGTATGAGTTCAAGTTACAAGACATGAAGAAGTCTGTAGAAGTAGAACATTGACCAGATTAGTAGAAAACTATGTATTTATACATGCATAGTGGTGGTGCAAAATCCAGTCAATCGACAGCTTCAGAGGCTCGAGCATGCCAGGTTGTATCAATCCTTTCTCTTGATTCATTTTATTGTTCTGTAGTGTGCATCTGCATTGCATGAGTACATTATTCTGTATGCCACTAGGGATAGTGTCATGCAAGCATGGGAGAATGGTTTAGATGCACAAAATTTTAAATTTTTTTCTTTATGTTTGATAGCTGAAAACTCATAAAAGTAGGTCTTTAAGAATAAATTGTAGCATTTATGATTGTTTTTCCGCATGATCTGACAATTTAGAAATGTGTAAGCCCCATGTGAATTTTTTTTTCTTATCTGATCTGAATAGAGTAGTTATTTATGAAATAATTTAAAGAAGAGATAGTATTTGAATGTTAACAAATTTTGAATCACTTAAGTATAAGTATGCACAGTATGTTTTGTGAAAAAGTGAGCAATTGAAAGATGTTTTTGAAAGATGAGCTTAATAGAGTAGAGCTACGTTTAGTTGTTGATGTCTTCATGAATCCTAGTAGTAGAACTCAGACACGAGTTGAAATCTTTGAGTCTCTGTATGAAAAGGATAACGAAGGAGATCATCTTCTTGTCTAGTCGATATCTGTGGCCTTTGTAGTTCGAGTAAGTAGAGTCTGCAGGGTGTTTTACACTTGGTGCCCTAAAACCATCTGGTTTGGGAGCCACCGATTCGAAAGCTTGTTACATGGACTGCATAGAAAGCCTAAGAGATAGAGACATTGCACATGATGAGAGGAAAACTATACGTAAACTATTAGAATAAAAGGTTTAGTGACTCGAGCAATTAAGTCTGAGGGATACTCTGCATCTGGTGCCCTAAGGTTGTCTGACCTGGGAGTCACTGGCCCAAAGCTTGCTACACGGGTCACAAGACTGGATATTCGAAATAGTGCTCAAGTTAGAAGAATAAAAAAGAGTGAAAAATTGAATATCAAAAGAAAGAGAATGAGCTAAATGAGAATATTTCATTGCTTATAAATAATTGTTAACTACTGTGCAGAAAATATACAGGTGAGGATAAATGAGTAAAACATGATAATACTTGACTTTCTGAGAAAATTCATAGATAATTACAGTTTTAGAGAAGTGAAAGAAAATGATTTTTACTGTGGTGGCATAACAATTTCTGAAGTTGTTTTGAGAATGTAGATTACATGAAATATTTGTTTACAATAAGTTCTTAATTGCCTAGTATTTCTGAAAAAAATTTCATGCATGATATTGATGTTTGTGGGTAGCATCTCTGCAAACCCTCACGAGACCTTACTCGTCCACTGGGGTAACCTAGGGGTTTAAAGGGCTTGTTGCATGTGCTAAATGCAACCGTGATTCCTACGAAAGTGAGTTAGTTTTATTTTTTATTTATTTAATAAGAGCTTTCATGTTTACTGGGTAGTCCATATTTTCATTGCATGGTAGAGTGTATTGCTAGGGACTAGCAATTATTCTAACATGGGGGTATTTGATGATCCATAAATATTACATTTTATTAACACATTTTCACTGCATAAATGCATCATCTATAGGTTTAGAGCATACACTTAGGTGCATAATGATGTTATAAAGCTATGGTTCGAATTTCATCGAAATCAGACTTAAAATGAAGGAATTAATGCATTTCTAGTGTTGTGGGTCAAACCTTGGAGTTGTATCGGGCATTCAAGATCCAAACCGTCCATCTGGGCCTTGGATCTGGAGCAATATTGATGTAGATCCACTCCAGCATACCCATTCACGTTTTTATCATAAAATATTTCTAAAAACCTCCTGTAGAAAGAGGCACCCAGACATAATTTATATTTTAAGCTTGTTTTTGTAAAATGCCTAAAATAAGCCAAATCGTGAAAAGGGAGAGAGACGCCCAGCCCATACTGTCTTTGCTTTGATTTTCGTGCCCTAGGGGCACGATTCTTCTCAACTCCACCTTCTACCAAGCCGCCCCTCTCACCCATCTTCTTCCTCACCCATGGAGTCCATCTTCAATGGAGATGCCGTCTTCTTCTTCCATTCTTTTCTTTTCAGACCTTGTCCTTCTTCTCCCCCTGCTGGAACTAACCTTTGATTTGTCTCTTTGCAGCTGCAGCTGGAGTGTATCCATCATGGTGGAGGTCCCACTCTTCCATGGTCGGCCGGCCCTGAACCCCGGAGCATTATCACTTGCGGAACCCCTGCAAAGAAGACAATACAAAGATGATAGACAGCATCACCGAGGTTCCTCGTGGCGCGAAGCCAAGCAAAGTCCGCTCTCTTCTTCTCCATAATCGTCGGATCGCCCTGGAGGTGGGTCTTCTCATCCCTTTCTTCTAGATAGAACCTTTATTGTGCGTGAGTGATGTGGCTGTGATTTTCTATTTTTTGTCAGCCTTAGTATAACTTTTTCGTGCCTAAACCAGCACGTAGGACTGTTAGGTGTTTGCTTTGTTGAAAATGATATTTTTAATCCAACGTTGGGTGTTTTGGGTGTGTGCGTGTGATCCATATTTGCTGCTGTGTGTCTGCATTTGTTTAGTGTTTTCTAATCTTGTATATTTTATTTCGGTCGAATATAGTACCTTAGGAAACGAGTCCATGTCTTTTTCTATTTTATGCATTTTTAGATTTTGATAAAACTAAGTGTCGAGTGTGTCTTTCTAATTTTTAGGTAGGTCGTCGAGCCGGTTGTGGTGTTTTCTGTGATTCTTTAGTTGCTGTCTTAATTTCAGTTTGTTAATTACTGTTTAGGTTTTAATAGATTTTAAATCATGTAGTATGTTGAGTTTATGAATTTCTGTTTTGTTCTTAGTCTAGTCGATTGTAAGGATTTGGTAGAATTCAGTTTCTGTGTTTGATTTCCTGTACAACATATTATTAGATTAGTTGATGCATTTTGTATTTTATACTTCCAGTTTTAATCGTGTATTACTGTAGTATAATTTAGATATTGATTAGAGTTAGTCGTCTCATATATTTTAGTTGTTATCTTAGTGATAGATTGATGTAGTTCTAGTGGTTAGTGTTTTGTAGTTTAATGCAATGTTTTGTTGATTTCTTATTTTATGTAATTTTGGTATATCATATCTCGTTAAGTTTAATGCATATAGGTTAGCTAAAGTTATAAGTTAAGTAGTATATTTATATTTAGTGAATTTAGTTTTAGCCATATTAGGATTAATCTAATTAGATAGGTCGATTTTCATGTAGGAATTAACATAGCTAGTTAGTTTTAATTTGTATTTGATTTCACCTTTTTTATCCCTTGAGTCATTAGTAGTTAGAACAAATTAGTTAGGATAATATTAGGTTAGATTAAGTACTTAGTAGATTAGATGAAGGGCAATGTAGTCTTTGTGGTTAGAAAAACGGTTTTGGCAAGGTTACAACTCTTCCAATTTCGTGATTAGCACTTAAGGAAGGTCTTAATGAGTCTATCTAGCAAAGAGAGGAGATTTTGCCTTTTTACATGTTTGGAAATAATTAAGATTTTCAAATCCATTGATAAAACGTGTGGGAGGTTTGAGAAAGGTTTCTAAAATGCTTTATTGCTTTGGAATTTCGAAAACCTTTCTAAAAATGTTTACACGAGTTTTGGGAAAGATATTAATGGTGTTATTTTGTAGCTAAGACAACTCAAAAATCATGTGGAACCTAAGCTGGACATTTTTGATGTTCAAAACTTTCTTAATGTGCTATTAAGGCAATTACCAATGGAGATGACCCTTGCCAAATTCATGATTCTCAGATTTATTAGCCCTAGTTAATCCTTCCCTAGTTTTTGACTTAGCATTAATTAGGTAGTAGTTAACTTAGTAAGTTTAGAATGAGGATTAGATTATGAAATCGTGTATGCATATTTAGGTAGGTACTAATCTTAGGTTATATTTAATTTAGGAGTTAATTTAGAGTTACATTAGTGTTTTAGGAAATCTAATTACCTCTTAACATAAGTAGTAACTCTAAGGTGGCGTGAACCTAAGTTAATGCCCTATCCTAAACCGCCACCCTAGCCTTTTTAATTAGTTAACCCTAGTTACTCTAGCTAAACCCTAGTCGACCTTAGTTAGGAACTAACCCTAGTTAGTGTATAATCTAGTTAGTGCTTGACCCTAGGTAGTTAACCTAGTTAATTAAATACTAACTGTAGGTAGTTAGTCACCCTAATTAATCATAGTTAATAGCTAGTCTAGTTAGTTACCCTAACTGAACCCTAGCTAACCCTAGTTCATCCTAACCAACCCTAGTAATCTTAGTTAGTATCTAGTCCTAGTTAGATTAACCCTAGGTAGTTAGTGACTCTAGTTAACCCTAACCGTACACTAGAACCCTCGTTGTCCGATTTCCAAAGTAAAATTACAAAATACCCAAAAATGGTTTTGAATGGCTCAAGCAGTTCATCCGGCACTCTGTTGGATCCACAACTTTGTATTTCTCAATTCGAGGTCTTAAACCTCGGATATTTCCTAAAAAACCGGACACAAACCCATTTTTTTTGAAGAAATTTTCCCAAAATAGCTTTGAATTCTCAAAAAAAATCTCTTTTGTAAATATTTTGCAAAAATACAAAAAATCTGTTTTAAATCTTTATTTCCTCGCAAATCTTAGGATTTTATTCTAAAAATACAAAAAAATGGAAAAATAACACAAAAAACAAAAAAAATGGAAAAATTACCAGGAAAACAAATGGTTTTGAAACTTTTTAAATTGATTTTTCTAAAAACCTCACTTTTTAACCATTTTACAAAAATTTTCTTAAAAGGGGAATCCTCTTTTTGGAAAAAAGAAAAAATTCCAACGGACCCCTCCCGTGCATTTCCCTCTCCTCTCTCCATCGCTGATCTCGAACCACCTCCTTCGTTCTCCTCCTTTCATCCACAACGAACCCTCTCTCGAATCCTCTACTTCCACTTTAAGAGGAAGCCTCTAAGCTTCTGGAGGGCATGGGGTGATCGGGCTCCCTTTTCCATCCATCCTCTTTGAAGTAACAAGGCATTGAGGACTCATTTTTCCTTCTCTGGCATCCACAATCCCATCAACTTCATCCGTGACAACCTACCAACATTGCAATATCGATTAGCAGCATCCATTTCCCTTCCATCCATCAGCAAACGATCCCCTCTTTCTGGCTTCATCCCTCTGGCATTTCCTCTACAAACCATTGAAGACCCTTCCCTCTTTTGGATCCTGAAAAGGGTAAGGAACACCAGCCGTTCTCCTTCTTCTCACCCTTGATCGAGCGAAGAAAACCCTGCAACAGATAGAAGCAGGCCAACCTTCTTCCTCATTTGGTTTGAACGAAATTTTGGGGCCAAACTCCTCTTTCACCCAAAACTGTGCAATTACAGGTAAGAAATTGCCCAAATTTCTCTTCCTATTTTCTACAAATACTTTGTTCTTTCATTTTCCAGCATTTTCTGGTTCGATCTTCCTTACTATTCTGTATTTATTTTCTTTTTATTTGCATTTAAAGGCACAATAGGTGGGGATCGGTCTGCATATAGCAGAACCGACCCACCTGCGTGCAAAATCAATGGAATAATCATTCCAACAATTCTTAAGTATCTATCAGATTTCTTTGGTTTCCCGATCAAGTATATGTTTACATCTGATTTTCATATTTTGTTTGCATCATCTATTTATATGTGATTTCCTCTTTATGATTTCTTTCTCTTCTCTCAAGTTTATCTTGATTTTCAATTTGCAATGAATTCCTTTTTTTTATTCTGATCCCCTGCTGAAATTTAAATTTTCGTCTGAATCAACTGTCGGCTTTGACAGTTATGATCCCCTTTTCTCGCATTAGATCTCATCCCCTCTCACTTCATTTTTAATTCTCTGTTTTATTTCAGATATTGGTTGATGTTTTACTTTAACAGCAGTCTATGGCATTTCATTTTTTTATGATACTTTGGTTATGTTTTTCATCATGAACGACTATCCTGTTCATCAGGTTCTCGTTATATGTCCCCTGTGCTTTCATTTTTGGCAGAACTAACCCCTACTGGTATTTCATTCCCCTGTATCTATATTTGTATCTTTCTTTTTTTCTTTTTTTCTTTTGATTATTCGATTGCAATTTATATCTCATTTTAAGTGACATCTGATCCATCATTCTTACTGTTTCCTGTTTAAGTCATTGGTCCTTTAGTCAAGAATATAACCTTCACTCTTATATTATCTCATAGGTAGTAGTTATCTTGTGATAATTCTATGAGCATTACCAAAGCCCCTTTCAGGTTAAGATTCATAAATTTTCCACTGCAGCCGAATCCCTAGTGATACTCTTGCCATTACTAAAAAAAAGAAAGAAAACAAAGTCAATTCATTCTTCTGTTTCTATGATTTATAGTCTCTTCCTTTTGTATGAAGAAGAAGATATCGAACTCTTGATGAAACATGAATGTATGCCTAAGTGATGTTTACAATAAATGGGTAAAAAAAAAAGGATGTTGTGGATGGGGTTTGTACGACCACTATTGATGTAGAACAAAAAAAGACAGTGGTCCCAGGTAATATAGATTCAACAATTCTGATCAAAGAAAAGAAGAACTGGCAAAGCATGCATAATTATGGGGAGAAAGCTAACTCAATGCCTCGCTCCAAGAGCTGCAATCTGAGAATAGCAGTGACCCAGAAAGGTGTTAAAGAGATGATCAAAAGAACCAACCACAACAATCATGACAACAGCTTCTGTAATTGCCATTACAGTATCTATTCTATTTATGCATCGTCATTCTCACTCACATATTCTTCACAGTGGTGTCATTTACATTTGCTATCGCTGTAACATTTCTCACTGCTGTACACCACTTATCCATACTCCTTGGCACACACTGCTTGTCTCACACCCGTATATTATACCACACATTACCTAGACATCTCTGGGACTGTTGTGATCCCTTACCAAAATCCCTTCTCCAACACCTTATTTTTCTCCTACTATTGCAAACACTATATACACTTGCACAGTCATACCTTCCTTAGCCCCACACTGACTCAAACCCCCTACACATTACTTCCAGTTATATTGAACATCCCATGGTATGCACACCCACTGTGTGCATACTCCACAGTTTTTTTTTTTAGCATCTAGTCTTTCTACAGCAGCACATGTACCCACGCTGTCACCTTCAGTAATGTTTTAGGCGATTTCATTTTTTGCACAATAGTGTGTGTACACTATTGTGATTTCAGTTGGTCACCTACTGTAATGAAGAATACCTGGTGGCATCCTCGAGAATCTTAGCTTCTTCTCACAAAATCATACACTACCACTTTTCACTTAGCCACAACCTGCATTTATGTACCTAGCACAGCACCCTTCAATATCACCCTTCATTTACTGGCATTTTCATGCCTTGCATTTAGGTACTAAACATCTTACACCCTCCCTCCTTCCTTTGATATCTCACAGAATGTATGCTAAAAATCTCGGCACTTCCATTCCTGCTGGCACCTCCTGTGCTTTGATAGCATAGCAACTCCAAGGCATGCAGTGGCCTTCCCATTCCTCTGTGTGATCTCTACCAACCCACTCTACCAGCTTGGGAAACCATGAGACTTGTTCCTTTCATAGTTGGCACGGTTCATATTGCGTGTCAACATGAGAGGCTGAGCCCTCATGAACTGGTTACAGTTTTTTTGATATAATTTTACTTGATATATTGAAAGAGGTAAACATCAAAAATCAGTTTGAGTGGGCACGCCAGCAGGATATAGAAATGGATTTTTTTTTGCACCTTCTATCAGACATTCCCTATGAGATCCCTCCACATCAACACATATAACCCACTCTCAACACACCCTGTGTTGTTACCTTCAGCCACCCTGTTTTTTTTTTTTTTTACACTTTCACCATAACCAATATGTGATCACCCAGCACTCATCTCCAACTGCCATGCCCTTCACGGCACTGGTGCACTCCTCATTTCCTCGCTAATTGCTGTCTTGTATCTGCCACAATCTGATTTTATCACCTCACAATCTCACCTATGACCATGATAGGTGTACAGGGGTTCACAAAAACTGCTGTAAATTTTCTTTTACAAACAACTCAATGAGTTACCCGGATCCCTTCATTTGCACAACAATCCCTTCATTAGCCTTCATTCTCATCTATCTATACTAAGTGCATGATATATATATACATATATATATATATATATATATATGTATATATACATATATATATACATATATATACATATATATATAAATATATATACATATCCGTATATATGTATACATATGTACCCATATATATGTAAGTACATGTATAAGCTCTCATGTATATATATAGGTATGTATATCATTTTCCATCTTTTTCATCATATATATCTTGACATGTGAGCATTTCACCATTGATCTCCATGTGATATGTGCAATTTTTTTCTATTTTTCATATTAATCAAGTGTTTTGCAGGAAATATGTGGAAAACATTACTCAGAGTTGTAAATTTGAATTTTATGCATTGTAATAGTTAGATCTTAATAAGAATTTACATTTCCTGTTTTAGATAGAATGAATGAGCATTGTAAATGTCATAAATTGCTTGTTTTTCATGCTTTTGCCTTTATTTCTCAAACTCTCACAATGGTGAAACACGAATGGCACGTGCACCATTTCGTAAGAGCTAATTCATCCTAAGTTGATGATTTACATCAATAGCCATAGTCAGAATGTAAACAAAACTTAGGATTTTTATCTTTTATAAAATAACATTTGATCCACACTGGATCCTTTTCAAAATTCATCATATTTTCTTTAAATATTTTTCCTCTTTTATCAGAGTTTAACTTTAAAATTGATTCAATATATATATCAATGGCCATAGTCAGGATATATTGAGAATTGATTTCATTTTAAACTCTATAAAAGCACCAAAATATGTTTAATTCTTCACTTGAATTTAAATGTGGTTATTATATAATACATTCAATGACCATAGTCAGGGATGTATTATGTCTTTTACCTCATTCTTAATTCATTAAGAGAATGAAACATGCTTTTCAAATTCCAATTTCAAAGTTATTTAAATTCATTCATCATTTAGGATAGAATTGCATCATGTTTTCAAAATTCCCCTTTTAAAAACCCAAGTGATTGTGAATATCTTTTCTTCAATTTATATTTCAATTTCATCAATTTTATCTCATCTTCAAAGTCTAAAATTTGACTTTGAAATCAAATTCAAAGTTCAATTTAACTTTGATTCATTCTCTCAATTCCAAATTCAAGCTTCAAATTCAAAAATCCAATTTTGAAATTCATGTGATTCAATTCTTAAATCAACTTTGAAATTCCAAGATTCAAATTCAAATTCAATTGAGATATTTCAAAATTCCATCTTTCAAAGTTCAATTTAAAATTTTGAAAACTCTGAGTCATCTCCTGATTTCAAATTAGGTTCAAAATTTGAGATTGATTCTGAATCCCAAAACTTGACTCTTCTTAAAAAAATTCAAATCTGGGTTTTCAAAAACCCAGATCCATCTTTGAAAGTCCTATTTGGACTTTTCAGAATCCAAATCCAAAGTTAGAATCCTCATCCCAACTTGGATCCATATTTCCAAGTATAAACCTCCACTTTTTGGATCTCAGACCTCAGGTCCAAATTCCATTTTAGGATCTAGAACCCAATTCTCTCTCAGATCTTAGACTCCAGATCCAAAATCCATTTTAGGATCCAGAATCCAACTTCATCTTGGATCTCAGACTTCAGATCCAAAATCCAGTATAGGATCCAGAATCCAATTCCATCTTGGATCTCAAATTACAGATCCAAATTCTATTTAGGATCCAGAATCCAATTCCATCTTGGATCTCAAATTTCAGATCCAAAATCCATTTAGGATCTAGAATTTAATTCTATCTTGGATCTCAAATTTCAGATCCAAATTCCATCCCAAATTTCGGACCCAACTTCACCTTGGATCTCAGACTTCAGATCCAACCTCCATTTGGGACCCAGAATCCAATTCCACCTTGGATCTCAGACTTCAGATCCAAATTCCATCTTGGATTTCAAATCTTGGATCCAATTCTATTTAAAATTCAGAATTCAACTCCATCATTAGATCTCAGATTTCAGATTCAACTCCTACTTAGGATTCTAAATCCAGAATTCAATTTCATCTTGAATCTCAAATCTATTTAGAATCCAGACTTTGGATTCAAATTCCATCTTGAAATCCAACTTTCAAGTCAATCCCATTTCTCAATTCTATTTAGATTTTCCAAATCTCCTTCTGATTTCAAAACTTCAAAGCCAAAGTTCAACTCCATTTCAGACATTTATCCAGGTTCAACATTCTAAATTCAAAGTCCATTTATAACTTTGAAATTTTCTTTCTTCTCTCTTTATCTCAACTTCAAAATCATTCCTTTCAAAATCCAGATTTATTTTCCCAAACTCTGATCATTCCAAAAACTTAGAACTTTAAATTTTAAGTTCTAAAGTTAGAAACCATTTCTTCACCCTATTATCAGATTTATCTCAGAACACTTGGAAATTTTCAAAACATTTTTCAAAAGAGCATACATCATTGCATTTGCACAAGTGTGATTCTTTGTGCATTTTGACTTTGGATAAATTCTTAGATAATTTCTTAAGCAAAGCAAAAAGGCATGAATTCAACCCTTGGTTTGATTACCCCTGGTAAAGGCGCCAGGAACGGTTGAACCTCGTACCGACGAGCAAATCCCGTCTCCCAATTTTCCCGCAAATATTTCAAAACAGATGCGAGTTATTTTCTTAAATATTTTCAAAATTAAGGTCAAGTGAGACCCCGCAAAAGAGTTCCTCTTCTCTTCTTTTTTCTTTTCTCTTCTTTTTTTCTTTCTGTCTTTTATTTTCTCCCTTCAAAAAAGAGAAAATAGGGATTAGAAAGGAAAAGAGAAGGAAGAGAGAGAAATACATAAGAGAGGAAAAATTTTGCGATGATCACACGCCCCAGAAGAACTAAGACTGTAATACGTAGATGCACCTTTCTACTATGATCGAATCTTTGAGCGTGAAGCGGGTCAATCCACGGTATAAGAAGGCAAGTGCGACCATGGCGATCGAGAGACGGTTGATTTGTCGACTTCCCCATCTTCGTAAAAGTTGAACTATCCTGATGTCCAAGTAGTTTTGTCTGTCCTGGAAGAAGGCTAGTCCCACTATGCACAAGACCATCACATGTTGAAGCCTTTCTCATGATGATCGAGATAGAGAATCAACTTCTTCAAAAGTTCCATATCGTCCGTATAGCTTAAATAAGTCAACACACTGAGTCTCATAGACTTTTATCCGCAGTCAAGATCTGCATCTAGTCATCCAGGCTAGAGCATCTCGAGGGTTCAGTCCCTTGGCATTGATCAGAAACTATTGTTCTATCAGATCCTTTGGTTGACCAGCTCGCTCAGGTAGACCCATGATATCCAAAAATTCATCCAGTAGAAGGGTCATCTCTCCCAACGAGAACCAGAAGGTACAAGTGTGTGGATTCCACCGCTATGCTAATGCTTGAATCAAACTGTCATTGATGATCTGCTCTCCTACCGATGATGCCAGTTCCAATCCGTAATCGCTCAGATGACCCAGAAACATACGAGAGAAGTTCTTGAGCCAAGAACAATACCATCGAGGAATGAACGCCTGGTGTTAAGAGTCCGATGATCAAGAAGACCTTGTCTCACCTCATAAGAGATATGACCTTCAGAAAAGACTGAATCAAGCTGACTGGATGTGTAATAACCGGATTTTTTTTGTATTTCCCTTTATAAAATAATGCGAAATATGCGAATGGGCCTAGGATTCGTATTTCAGATCCAGGACCCATAAGGGGGCACATATATGTAGTTAATATCATATATATAAAAAGAAATAATAAATATAAAAGTTAGTGCAAGGATCCACAGTTGGATCCATTTGGATCCAACTTGTGGATCCACATTTCGAGTAAGTCATGGATCCAATTCACGGACCCAAATCGGCAAAGGATCCAATGGCCCTGATAGTGATAGGATCCCGGGTCTCGGTCCCCGACCCGGGCCGCACCTCCCCCTTAGCAGGTAAGTAACGAAAAAAAAAGGGAACTCTTAGACCCGGGTCAGACCCAACCCGGATCCGTAACCCGGTAGGGTTTTAAAAAAAAACCCGATATCGGGCTGCTATTTTTAAAAGGGGGAAAGAAAGGCAAGAATCGTGCCTAGGGAACGATTCCTGCTGTTACCAGAAGGGAGGAAGGGGGTCGGTTACGGCAGGCGTAACCGAAACCCCGCGCCTCTCGGCAAGAGGGGGGCGTTTCGGCGATAAAAGGAAAGTGGAAGAGGGGGGTCTCACCCTCTTCCCTCGTCTCTCTCTTTCTCTCTTCCCTCGTCTCTCTCTCTCTCTCTCTCTCTCTCTCTCTCTCTCTCTTGTGTGGGCGTGCATCAAAGTGGTGGAGGTCGCCGGAAAGCCGCAACCTCCAGCAGCTGCCATAGGCTACGGCAGATACCCTATCACAGCAGCAGCAAGGGACGACCTCAGCCGACCCTTCTCTCGCAATGATTGAACCTGCCGATCGCTGGAGATTTTGCCAAAGAGGTACGGGTTTCTCTCTTGCTTCAGATGAGAAAGAGAACATGGATTTGATTTCCATGTAGTGTTTTTTTTTTTTTAAATCCATGGGAAAAGGGTAAATCTAGTTATTTACCCTAAAATACATGGATGGGGTTTTATAAAGCTTGTGTTCACGGTGGTATTTTCGATTTTATGTACCTAGCAATAAAAAAAAAATATTTGTGTATGTCATTTTTACTCCAAAACAGAATTTTATTGCATAGAAAATATGGTTTATTATGTGTTTGTTGATAGTTTTGTTTTTCAGAAATATCTTGTTGAAGGACACTTGAATGATGTTGTTTTGTTTGTGTAAGCATGAATCATGGATGAAACTTTGATTATGCTTGTGTTCTTGTTTTGAGCATATGAATAATACTCATGCAGGAAGCATACCCATCTAGGAAAAACCAAAACTTTAGGTTCATGCATGCTGAATATGCATATTATGTGAGGTTGCAACGTGTTTCGAATTCCAGTATTTCAAATATGTTCATAAACATGTGCTGGCCTGCTCGTAATAGGCCCCAACTCTTCTTTTGTGCTACATGGCCCAGCCGAGTGGGCTCAGCTGGCCTGACAGGCCAAGTCTGGGTATGTTTGATTCCAGACGACTGGGTCGGCTGGACATGTGTTACAAAGAAAAAAAAATTAACACTGCCAATGTGAATTGTTCAAGAGATATCTACGTTTGATAGGATCCAGCTTTGCCAATTAGAATTAAGACAGGTTGTCTAGTTGAAAAGGTACATCCATCCCATACCATAGATACTTTCTAAAATGTGACACCAGAGAAAGTCTGCCTGCTTTAGTAGTCACAGTCTTTGTTCAAGATTTTTTTTTCCTCATTTATTGCATCAAAAAAAAAAAAACTGTGTTTGGGATAAGCGACCTAGTTGTATTGGTCTTAGCCTACAATACCGAGTGAAACTCCAAGCGCCTAGCTTGAAGGTATGGATGGATCTTAGAGACCTATAGTGCATCTTTTTAATTGGATGTTTGCATTAGAAATAATATATAGTATTTAAATGATGCACATATTCTTGTGTTATTGAGAAAAAAACAAAACAAAGAAAAACCTTGCTTCCTATGAAATCAAATATCACAGCCCATTTACAGGAAGCATCAATTAGTTTGGAGTAGGTTTATGAATCCTTCCCAGGTCTGAGTGTAGCTTCAATGCATTTAGAAGGAGAAAATCATCTTTGTATGTATCTAGCATGTGTTACCAAAAAAAAAAAAACAACAATTGCTAGTATTTAAAAATATGTATATCTGTTGAGCAGTGGTGGGCCAATCAGCTCCAGCCGACTGGGTCGGCTGGGTGGGTTTGGCTGCATGCTAGACCCAGCCCACTCAGTCGGCTGGGTTATGGGTGCAGCGATTCTTTTACAAAAAGGGAAATATATATAATATACAATTTGGAGTGGATTTGTCCAAATTTTCTTTGCTCATGGGAATAAAATATGCCAAGTGTATTAGACTTAATCATATGCATACAAAGGGGTGGTATTTCTTATGTGCTTAAACTTGATAAATAATCCTTGTTCGAAATTATTGTTGTAAGTGAGTGTACTTGTGCATATACACATATGGAATTTAAATGCTTTTACACGGTCAAAATAGCATGGTTGTTCATATGTTTTAATTGGAACGATTCATGAATTAACTCTTGCATTTGACGTGAGTATGTGCATGTCATGAAAACATGCATTTAATGTAGGTGTGTGAATTTATGCTTATGCTTATGAAATTATTGTTTCATGCACAACTTGCATACATGAATGCCCATTGAAAAGCATGTGAAAAGAATGCATAAGTGGCATACTCTTTATGATTTTTGCTTATGAATGCATTGATGGTCAATTGGATCATCAGAGGCTGGGTGGGCCTCGAGAACCAGTTGTTCTCTGTTTTAGTTATTTTGATGCATTACGCAAATCAGAAGTGATATTATGGTTTCCACTGCACTGTTCTTTGTAGCTACAGACTATGGTCCCGTGAAGAGCTTGGCATGCTGTTTTGCAAGCTTATGTTATTAATTTTTGCACGTTGATTTGCAAATGTAAAAAAAAAAAAAAGATGAATTAATAACAAGATAAAAGAAAGTAAAGAACAGTGTAATTCATTTTCTCCTTGATGTCCCTACTGTAGTGTGGGAATCTTGGATGTTGCGGTTTGGGAGAAACCGTGAGGATACAAAAACTTTGTGTGCGTTGCTATTGCCCCTGAACCCGATATTGAGGTTCTTCTCCTGACCACGGTTTTAGGGAGAGTCTGCCACTTTTCCTGGGGGTGGTGTGTTTTGACACAGTTGTTGTTTTGGTATACCAATAAAGTGGCACCAGTGGATGCTGTTTTCCATGGTGTCCCCGACTTTGGATGTTGTTTTCCAAGGTTCCGATGGATGGTGCTATTTCCTGATATCGGTCGAGGGCTAAGTTTGGAACACGGTAATAAAATACAAATTATGTGTGAAGCTACCTCAAGAACCCTACTTCACCTCGGGGATTGTACCCGTTTGGTGTATCCGCGGGCAATGGTAAATTAAAAAGAGGAATTTAAAGTTGTGTGTATTTAATAGAACATGCATATGGAAAGAGGGGAGCTTAAATGAAAGATAATAAAGGGTTCATGCATTGCACATAAATCATGCATATTCTTGTTATGCATTAGATCATGCATGTTTATCTGTTCCCTTGGTTGTTATACGTTGATCATTGCACGATATTGATCTCTTTTGCATTTAATTTCCTTAATGATTAAATTTTGATCAATGTTACTTATTTCGTGTTCCCTCATGCTTAATGTGTAGTTTATTTTTGTATGGATGGTTCATTGTCTGAGGAATTGCTTATAACAGTATTCCTCAAAAATATTACGTGGATCTTATTTATGCTCTTTTTCTTATTTGATTCATTAGGGAAACCTGTACGCAGAATTCTTCAGATTTCTGACCCTCTTCTTTTATTGGTTTTTCCCAGACACAGGTGATCAGTGAAATCGACTCGCTTTTGAGGGGATACGAGGGTCACATTTGCTTCAGACTGCTTCACTTACGGACAAAGTGGCTTTACTTTTGTTTCTTTTAGTTCTTCTTATTTTCTGCAAGTTGTTATTTCACTTTTGACATTGAGTATGAGACTCTTATTGATTCATTTATAAAAGAGTTTAGTTGGTTGATTATGGATGACAAATGTAAGTTTGTTTGTGGTGTGTGGTTATCCAACTGAAATTAGAACTGTAGGGACTCCAGGTCCTTGGGAAGTTTTCCGCAACTCTTACAACAACAACAACAACAACAACAACAACAACAACTACGCCTTTATCCCAAAACAATTGGGGTCGGCGATATGAACCAACAAAGAAAATCATTATCGGTCTTCCACATGAATCCTTCTCCTCCATTCATTTCTATCCAATGCCATGTCCTCGGTGAGGTGCAAAGCATTCATATCCTTTCTTATCACCTCCATCCATGTCTTCCTAGGCCTACCTCGACCTCTTTTAACTAATATATTTTCCCATTTCTCCATCCTTCTAACTGGAGCATCATTAGGCCTTCGTCGAATATGTCCAAACCACCGTAAACGATTCTCTCTCATCTTATTTTCAATGGGTGCAACGCCTACCTTCTTACGTATCGCCTCGTTCCGAATCTTATCTTTTATTGTATTTCCACACATCCATCTCAGCATACGCATCTTAGCTACACTCATTTTTTGAATATGATGTCTCTTGGCAGCCCAGCATTCCGTACTATATAGTAAAGCGGGCCTAATAGTCGTCCAATAAAACTTTCCCTTCAACCGCAATGGCATTCTACGATCGCACAACACTCCAGTTGCACTCTTCCATTTCATCCACCCAACCTTTATCTTATGATTTACATCTTCATCAATTTCTCCATACTTTTGAATGATAGATCCCAAATATTTGAAAGAATCATCCACCGGTAATTCGTGCTCACCAAGCTTCACTACACTCCCATCACTACTTCGTTGCTTACTAAATCGACATTCCATGTATTCTGTCTTACTTTTACTCAACTTAAAACCTCTTGCTTCCAATGTCTGTCTCCATAATTCTAACTTAGCATTAACCCCAGCTCTAGACTCATCAATCAAAACAATATCATCAGCAAATAACATACACCACGGCACTCTTAGAAAAAAAAAATTCCGCATTTTTCAAAGGTATGAGTTGGGGTCGTTACAGGTTTGGTATCAGAGCTACCACAAAGACTTACACTTTTATCATCTTTTTGTGTTAAATTTCTAATTTTGGTATGTGAGCCCTGTCTGGAAGCATCTGCAAGTCATGCCTCGTACTCCAGAGCAGTCTTCTTCACTGGCAAGGCTATGATATACTTTTATGAAAGTATGTGAACTCCTTATGTGTTTATGGTTCATTTCTTAGTTTTTTTTTGTGAATTAAGAAAGTGTAATGTGCTTGCATAAGTGTATTTATTGTAATTATGGTAAACATACGGGATAAATCCTAAGGGGGTAGGATTGATAGGGAGTCTAAATTTTTACGAAAGGATGCACGTTGTAGATATAGCATTATACCCGCAGAGGTGCTTCGTCCTCTACTGCTGCTCCCGCAAACTGGCAGGAGCAAAGAAATTTCATGATGGAAGTCATTCATACCTTGACCGAGACCATGACGGCTCAGTTGACACAGACAGCACATGCGATACAAGCGGCTCAGACCATACAGGCATCACAGGCTACGCAAGTAGCCCAAGCGGCACAGGCTGCACAGGCAGCGGCTCGTGACCCTCTTGTCGTTATTGCTTCAAACGCGGGCGGCGTTTCCTTCTAACGGTTCCTGAAGTTGGATCCGCCAACTTTTTCAGAAAAGGCAGACCTAGAGGCAGCAGAGAACTGGGTTGAGGAGATGGAGCGGGCATTCGACGTCCTATTTGTCCCTGAGGACAGAAAGACATCTTTTGGCACGTACCGTCTGAAGGGCGATGCCAAGAAGTGGTGGGACACCCTACGAAGGGTGAAGTTCGTCGATTGGGATGAGATCCCCTGAGAGACGTTTAGGGAGGAGTTTCTGGACACATATTTCCTCGTGTACGCTGAGAAACAGATGCAACGAGAGTTCCTTGATTTGACTCAGAGAACCATGAGTTTGGTAGATTACACTACCAAGTTTTGAAATCTCGAGAGGTACTGCCTGAACCTCTTCAAGAATGAGAAGGCGAGGGCAGCGAAGTTTGTGCACGGACTAAAGGATGAGTTACGAACTCGCGTACTGTCAGGTCGACCTCCTACCTTGGCCGATGCGAACGAGTCAGCCACTGTTCTGACCAAGGACTGGGAGAGGTCTAAGAATATATCACAAAAGGGAGGCACAAATGGAGGGGATGCTTCGGGAGGAAAGAGGAAGGACCCATCGATAGGCGGAAAGACCCAGGGTAGCAAGAGGCAGCGAACCCAAGAGGGACGTCAGCAGGGTGCGCATCAGGGACAAACTCAGCAGAGGCAGCAACAGGGGAAAGCCCAATCAATGTGTCGTAGATATAATGAAAGTCATCCTCAGGGTTTTTGTCCGATGTTCAAGGGAGTTTGCTACCTGTGCCAGCAGCCAGAGCACATCGCTCCCTACTGTCCAAACTCGCCAACAACTTAGGGAGGACAACAACAACTACAACAACAACAACAGAGACCTCAGCAACAACAAGGCCAACGAAAGACCAACGAGAGAGTTTATGCGGTTACGACCTCTACGCAGAAGGATGAGACTGTTTTGATCGAAGGTATCTTCTTGGTTACTGACCTCTGGGCTCGTGATATATTTGTTTTCCGTACCACCCACACTTTTGTAGTCGTTTTAATTTCAAGGACGAAATTCTTTTAAGGGGGTAGGGATGTAATAACCGGATTTTTTTTGTATTTCCCTTTATAAAATAATGCGAAATGTGGGAATGGGCCTAGGATTCGTATTTCGGATCTAGGACCCACAAGGGGGCATATATATGTAGTTAATATCATATATATATAAAAAGAAATAATAAATATAAAAGTTAGTGCAATGATCCACAGTTGGATCCATTTGGATCCAACCTGTGGATCCACATTTCGAGTAAGTCATGGATCCAATTCACGGACCCAAATCGGCAAAGGGTCCATTGGCCCTGATAGTGATAGGATCCCGGGCCGCGCCTCCCCCTTAGCAGGTAAGTAACGAAAAAAAAAGGGAACTCTTAGATCCGAGTCGGACCCGACCCGGATCCGTAACCCGGTAGGGTTTTTAAAAAAAATAAACCGATATCGGGCTGCTGTTTTTAAAAGGGGGAATGAAAGGCAAGAATCGTGCCTAGGGCACAATTCCTGCTCTTACCAGAAGGAAGGGGGTCGGTTACGGCAGACATAACCGAAACCCCGTGCCTCTCGGCAAGAGGGGGGGTTTCGGCGATAAAAGGGAAGTGGAAGAGGGGGGTCTCACCCTCTTCCCTCGTTTCTCTCTCTCTCTCTCTCTCTCTCTCTCTTTCTCTCTTCCCTCGTCTCTCTCTCTCTCTCATGTGGGCGTGCATCAGAGTGGTGGAGGTCACCGGAAAGCCGCAGTCACCAGCTGCTGGCATAGGCTACAGTAGATACCCTGTCACGGCAGCAGCAAGGGACAACTTCAGCCGACCCTTCTCTCGCAACGATTGAACCTGCCGATCGCCAGAGATTTCGCCAAATACGTACGAGTTTCTCTCTTGCTTCAGATGAGAAAGAGAACATGGATTTGATTTCCGTGTATTGTTTTTTTTTTTTAAAATTCATGGGAAAAGGGTAAATCTAGTTATTTACCCTAAAATACATGGATGGGGTTTTATAAAGCTTGTGTTCACGGTGGTATTTTCGATTTTATGTACCTAGCAATAAAAAAAAAATATTTGTGTATGTCATTTTTACTCCAAAACAGAATTTTATTGCATAGAAAATATGGTTTATTATGTGTTTGTTGATAGTTTTGTTTTTTAGAAATATCCTGTTGAAGGACACTTGAATGATGTTGTTTTGTTTGTGTAAGCATGAATCATGGATGAAAATTTGATTATGCTTGTGTTCTTGTTTTGAGCATATGAATAATACTCATGCAGGAAGCATACCCATCTAGGAAAAACCAAAACTTTAGGTTCATGCATGCTGAATATGCATATTATGTGAGGTTGCAACGTGTTTCGAATTCCAGTATTTCGAATATGTTCATAAACATGTGCTGGCCTGCTCGTAACAGGCCCCAACTCTTCTTTTGTGCTACATGGCCCAGCCGAGTGGGCTCAGCTGGCCTGACAGGCCGAGTCTGGGTATGTTTGATTCCAGCCGACTGGGTCGGCTGGGCATGTGTTACAAAGAAAAAAAATTAACACTGCCAATGTGAATTGTTCAAGAGATATCTACGTTTGATAGGATCCAGCTTTGCCAATTAGAATTAAAACAGGTTGTCTAGTTGAAAAGGTACATCCATTCCATACCATAGATACTTTCTAAAATGTGACACCAGGGAAAGTTTGCCTGCTTTAGTAGTCACAGTCTTTGTTCAAGATTTTTTTTTCCTCATTTATTGCATCAAAAAAAGAAAACTGTGTTTAAGATAAGCGACCTAGTTGTATTGGTCTTAGCCTACAATACCGAGTGAAACTCCAAGCGCCTAGCTTGAAGGTATGGATGGATCTTAGAGACCTATAGTGCATCTTTTTAATTGGATGTTTGCATTAGAAATAATATATAGTATTTAAATGATGGACATATTCTCGTGTTATTGAGAAAAAAACAAAACAAAGAAAAACCTTGCTTCCTATGAAATCAAATACCACACCCCATTTACAGGAAGCATCAATTAGTTTGGAGTAGGTTTATGAATCCTTCCCAGGTCTGAGTGTAGCTTCAATGCATTTAGAAGGAGAAAATCATCTTTGTATGTATCTAGCATGTGTTACCAAAAAAAAAAAAACAACAATTGCTAGTATTTAAAAATATGTATATCTGTTGAGCAGTGGTGGGCCAATCAGCTCCAGCCGACTGGGTCGGCTGGGTGGGTTTGGCTGCATGCTAGACCCAGCCCACTCAGTCGGCTGGGTCATGGGTGCAGCGATTCTTTTACAAAAAGGGAAATATATATAATATGCAATTTGGAGTGGATCTGTCCAAATTTTCTTTGCTCATGGGAATAAAATATGCCAAGTGTATTAGACTTAATCATATGCATACAAAGGGGTGGTATTTCTTATGTGCTTAAACTTGATAAATAATCCTTGTTCGAAATTATTGTTGTAAGTGAGTGTACTTGTGCATATACACATATGGAATTTAAATGCTTTTACACGGTCAAAATAGCATGGTTGTTCATATGTTTTAATTGGAACGATTCATGAATTAACTCTTGCATTTGACGTGAGTATGTGCATGTCATGAAAACATGCATTTAATGTAGGTGTGTGAATTTATGCTTATGCTTATGAAATTATTGTTTCATGCACAACTTGCATACATGAATGCCCATTGAAAAGCATGTGAAAAGAATGCATAAGTGGCATACTCTTTATGATTTTTGCTTATGAATGCATTGATGGTCAATTGGATCATCAGAGGCTGGGTGGGCCTCGAGAACCAGTTGTTCTCTGTTTTAGTTATTTTGATGCATTACGCAAATCAGAAGTGATATTATGGTTTCCACTGCACTGTTCTTTGTAGCTACAGACTATGGTCCCGTGAAGAGCTTGGCATGCTGTTTTGCAAGCTTATGTTATTAATTTTTGCACGTTGATTTGCAAATGTAAAAAAAAAAAAAGATGAATTAATAACAAGATAAAAGAAAGTAAAGAACAGTGTAATTCATTTTCTCCTTGATGTCCCTACTGTAGTGTGGGAATCTTGGATGTTGCGGTTTGGGGGAAACCGTGAGGATACAAAAACTCCGTGTGCGTTGCTGTTGCCCTTGAACCCGATATTGAGGTTCTTTTCCTGGCCACGGTTTTAGGGAGAGTCCGACAC
Source organism: Nuphar pumila (assembly GCF_984573655.1). Classification (NCBI taxonomy): domain Eukaryota; kingdom Viridiplantae; phylum Streptophyta; class Magnoliopsida; order Nymphaeales; family Nymphaeaceae; genus Nuphar; species Nuphar pumila. The sequence continues at coordinate 65,498,295 of NC_143249.1, forward strand.
TTTTCCTTGGGGTGGTGTGTTTTGACACAGTTGTTGTTTTGGTATACCAATAAAGTGGCGCCAGTGGATGTTGTTTTCCATGGTGTCCCCGACTTTGGATGCCGTTTTCCAAGGTTCTGATGGATGGTGCTGTTTCCTGATATCGGTCGAGGGCTAAGTTTGGAACCCGGTAATAAAATACAAATTGTGTGTGAAGCTACATCGGGAACCCTACTTGACCTCGGGGATTGTACCCGTTTGGTGTATCCGCGGGCAATGGTAAATTAAAAGGAGGAATTTAAAGTTATGTGCATTTAATAGGACATGCATATGGAAAGAGGGGAGCTTAAATGAAAGATAATAAAGGGTTCATGCATTGCACATAAATCATGCATATTCTTGTTATGCATTAGATCATGCATGTTTATCTGTTCCCTTGGTTGTTATATGTTGATCATTGCACGATATTGATCTCTTTTGCATTTAATTGCCTTATTGATTAAATTTTGATCAATGTTACTTATTTCGTGTTCCCTCATGCTTAATGTTTAGTTTATTTCTGCATGGATGGTTCATTGTCTGAGGAATTGCTTATAACAGTATTCCTCAAAAATATTACGTGGATCTTATTTATGCTCTTTTTCTTATTTGATTCATTAGGGAAACCTGTACGCAGAATTTTTCAAATTTCTGACCCTCTTCTTTTATTGGTTTTTCTCAGACAAAGGTGATCAGTGAAATCGACTCGCTTTTGAGGGGATACGAGGGTCACATTTGCTTCAGACTGCTTCACTTACGAACAAAGTGGCTCTACTTTTGTTTCTTTTAGTTCTTCTTATTTCCTGCATGTTGTTATTTCACTTTTGACATTGAGTATGAGACTCTTATTGATTCATTAATAAAAGAGTTTAGTTGGTTGATTATGGATGATAAATGTAAGTTTGTTTGTGGTGTGTGGTTATCCAACTAAAATTAGAACTGTAGGGACCCCAGGTCTCTGGGAAGTTTTCCGCAACTCTTAAAAAATAAAAAATTCTGCATTTTTCAAAGGTATGAGTTGGGGTCGTTACAGGATGCCATCAAGATAGACTGGAAAATAAAGAGAAAATCAGGACCAAAACTTGAAGAATATACATGATTTTTGAAAAAAACAGGAAGGATCAAAACAAGGTTGAAATTTGAGATCTAGAGGAACAGAAGGATGGAAAATCACCTAGAGTTTTGAGAAAAAATTGTCCAGGGTTTGAAAAATAAAAGGGAATACAAGGTATTTCATGAAAATTAGAGGATTTAAAAATCGTCCAGTATTTCTGGAAAATTCATTGAGGAAAATATAAGAAAATAAAGAAAAATAACTGAAATACATTCAATCATATCATGCACAAAAGTATGCACATACAACATTCTCTATAAGGCTAACCCTAGATGCACAAATTTTAAAATAGCTGTAGGACCCTAATCCTAACTCTAAGGCTCAGATCATTTGTGTCCAATCATGCTATGCCAATATACTCAAACTGAGGCTCAATGTATGTGGCATAAAAAGATTTCTCTGGTTTTAAGCTCATGTTTTCCAACATCCTTGAGCGCCTACCGATATACTTTGGACTATGGCCCTCGGTACATGGTAGGGGGGATCAACCCAAATAGGTGGCCCAGTTGTGAGGCTTTGTCCTGAACTATGGTTCTGCAAGATAGCCCAGCAACGTGTTGGCCAGGTAAAAGTAGGTGAGGATGTTTTTGAAATATGATTAACATGCAAGAAAACAGAAGGCTCTAATGACCTAAAGAAGTAGAATTTAAGAAAATTTATGAGAAACAAACATTGTTTTTAATCAATTCCTAGATTGAGGAGGATTGTATTTGACCTAAGTCTAATGTAAGCATAAATAATGCCTCCTCAATCAGTCCTACCAAACCATGCCTAAGTCTACATGAAATCCATGTTAGTTGGGTTTGAATCTAGGCTCCTAGGTTCACATGAAATAGAGCTGACATTGTAGAACACGATTTTGATAAGTTGAATAGAGCAAAGCATTAGATTGATTAGGCAGAGACAGGTCCCATCACGGTCGCCAAACCTGTTATCATTGCAAAATTTTAATTTTGCAAGTCAAACTGACCTTTGAAAAGATTTTGAAAATAACTCGCCTCCGTTTTAAAATGCAGGATAATTCTGAAGAATGGGACTCGCCTGTCGGTACGAGGTTCAACCGTTCCTGGTGCCATAACCAGAGGTAATCGAACCAAGGATCAATCATGTGTTTTGCTTTGCTCAACTTGTCTAAATCGATGTTCTATTCCTAAATGCACAAAGAATCAGGCATGTGCTATGACTTAGAAAGATTTTGACTTGAAAAACATGATATATGATTTAAATATTGGAAAATACTTTAAAATATTTATAAATGAAGGCATCTTAAAAAATCATGAATCATGTTGAGAAAACATTTCTGAAGAAAAAGAAAAACGACTTTAAAAGAAATTCTAAGGTTTTTAAGAGAATCAATTTCTGAGAAAAACTCAAATGGTTTTGAGAAAGTTGATTCCTCTTGAACTTGAACTTCGAAATTGGAATTTAGAAAACCATGAATTGAACCTAGAAAAGTACTTGGAGAATCTTTGAAAATCATTTTTAATGAAGGGAAACCTTAATGCTTTGAGAAAATCACTTTCTGAAGAAAATTCAGGATAACTTTGAGAAATCGGTTTTCTAATATTGGATTTTTTATTTGATCAAAAAGAGGGGCGTGTGGCCTTGTGAAAACCTTTTCATGATGCATTCTAAACCTAAGTGATGCAAGAATGCAATCTTGTAAAAGATATTTTCTGAAGAAATTTTGAGAAAATCCTCTAAAAAAGGAAGTTTATGTGCCTTATAGAATTTCAATGGAATAAATTTGCCTCATATCCCTGACTATGGCCACATATATGGATTGAATATAACCCATTTAATTCTAAAAGAAGAAAAATATTTAGAAAACCTTGAAATATGCAATGGTTTTTGAAGATAGCCTAAGAGTGTAGGCCGATTGTGCCTTAAAAAAAGATGATAAATCTGGGTTTTGTTTGTATTCTGACTATGACCACAAATACGAAACCCATCAAGTTTATCAACTCCTTAGAAGCTAGTGCATGTTCCATTCGTGTAGACTATGGTGAGTTTGAATATGCATGAATTATCATCCATCACACATTAACATTTATATAAAAATAAACTATATGCAATGCAATCTTATTCTAAGGAGGAAAAGTAAATTCTTATTCCAAAATTTATAATTAATTTATATCACTAATTAAATTAAAATAAAAGAAAATAAAAGGAAATACAATCTTGAATATCCCTGCAAAACTAGCAAACTTGTTAGTGGATAAATGTCTACTTTTCTGGATTTATCCAACAATATCTAGAATTGAGAGATTTATCCAGATATAAGCCTTTTTTCATATTTTCTTGAGGTAAATATAATAAAAGATGATGTAAAATTGAATAAATAATAAAACTAAACAACTTTGAAATTCTTAATTTTGGAAAAAATAATAAAAATGCTCCTGAAAACAAGACTATGGCCTTGAAAGCAGGGTTTTAAGAAAAGATTTTTGTAAAACTTTTAATTCAAGGATCAAACGGATTCAAATCAACACCAAATTTGGTGTGAAGCACTCTAACATGATTATAAACATGATCAAACCCTAAAAATATGAAATTTTTCATAAAAAAAATCAAAATATCATGAAAATAACACTTTTTGCCCGTGTTTCAGTTGAATCAAGACTCTACGGGCACCCTGTTTTTATGTTTTAGCTAAATAATACCTTAAATGACTTCAAAAATTAACAAAGATCGACATATGCACTTTTGATAACTCTAAAATTAGACTGAAATTGAAAAATAGAATTTTTGAGATTATTCTAATACAAAAATTGAATAAAAATGAGAAAAATAAGTGATTTTACCTGCGATCATGTACCTATCATAGTGAAAAACCAGAATATGGTATCAAACCACAATAGAAATTTATAAATTTTTACACAAAGAAACTAGACAAATACAGATCTGAAAAATCATCTCCAGTTAGGGAGATATTACTCCGATAATATGCGCTTAATTCCTGCAAATGCGTAATGGCTCAAAAATAGCCATTTCTGATTTCGGTTTAATTAAAAATAGTAGACAATATTCAAAAAATACAGAGATCACACTTATAAAACTAGACATGTTGTTGAATCTATGACCTTTTACAGATCATAAATTGGATCTTTGGTTAGGGTTCGAGTAATGCATAACGATTTGATAGAAACATATTCTGATTTATGACAGAGTAAAAATAGCAAACAGATATATAAAAATCTGAAAACTTTACAGGAAATACTAGACAGGATAGCAAACACACTGTAACTTATAGATCATCGATCGGATCTTCGATAAGGGAGATATCATCTTGACAAGCCATACCTGATTCTACGTAGCATTTTCACAGTACAAGAATTAGAGTTTGGTTTCTGATTTTTTTAGTAGGATTACAAAACTCAAAATAACCCAAATTTTTTATGGGAAGTCACTGACATATGCAGGGTTTATCACTAAAAAAATCAGAATTTAATGAAAGAAAAATGAATATGAAATAACGTTGTTTCTGCATGCCCAGAAAAAAAAGCACGTATTATCTAAAAAGCACATGAATAAACCTAATTTAAACATGCAAAAACTATTAAAAAATACAAATAATGCAACAAATCAATTTTGATGCTTGAACATGTAAAATAAACATTAATATGATGAATAAAACAAAAAAATTAGGGAAAGCATGGTTGAAATTTGATGTAGCCATTAAAAGATGGATTCGATCTATAGAGGAATCGAATTTCGTCTTTTCTTTGGCATAAACATAAAAATCAATAATCTACACTATTTCTATGGATTAAAAACATAAAAATCATCCCTATACAGCATTAGATTGCTTTTTTGAATCACTATGATGGTTCTTAGATGAAATGGATGTTAAAAACCAATTTAAAGTGGGGCGGCAATGTCTAAAAACCTAAATAAACTAAGAAGAACTAATAAAACAATAAAGAAATTAAGAGGAGATCTTACCTCGGAGATTACAAAAATGGAGGAACTTGAGGAAGAGAGAGAGCCACAAAAATTTTTAGAGAGAAAGAAGAAAAACAGATGGGTCAACCCCCCCTATAGAGTCCCTATTTATAGTTTTTTCAAAGTTACTTAATTAGGGTTAATTAGAAGCATTTGATTTTTTTGAAACTCTATCTAATAAAACTAACTAAAGGGGGCGAGTATTGGTAGACTTCCAACCTTGGTGGAACACTAACTAGATAACTCTAATTGACCTAATTAAGTTCTTAAAATTTCTCAAATGTGGTGTGATGATGCATAAATATCATGTTTTCTTTACAAGTTTTCACTGCATAAATGCATCATCTACAGGTTAAGAGCATACACTTAGGTGCATAATGATATTATAGAGCTTTGGTTCGAATTTCATTGAAATCAGAGTTAAAACGAAGGAATTATGGCATTTACAGTGTAGTGGGTCAAACCTCATAGCAGAATTGAAGGATTTGGATCCAAACCACCCATCTGGGCCTTGGATCTGAGCCAATATTGATGTAGATCCACTCCAGCATACCCATTCACGTTTTTATCATAAAATATTTCTAAAACCCCCCTGTAGAAAGAGGCGCCCAAGTAATATTTTGTTTTTAAACTTCTTTCTGAAAATAACTCAAAAGAGCCCAAAACGTTAAAAGAGAGAAGGACGCCCATTGTAGACTGTCTTGGCGTAGGGTTTCACACCATAGAGAACCGACTCTTGCTCCAATCACTCTCTTCCCAGCCATCCCTCATTCATCTTCTTCATCTTCAATGGAACTTGATGAAAAACATCAACTCCAATGGGGGCGCCATTTCCTTTCTTCCATTCTTTTCTCTGAAACCTTTTCTTTTCTACTCACCTTGCTGGAACTAATCATCAAGGTTGTCTTTTGCAGGTATTTGCAGCATTGGAGTGTTCTAGCCATGGTAGGGGCGCCGTCTGCTTCTCCATGGCGGGTCGTCTCTATCTCCGTACGGCCCTCTACGCATCTTCACCACCACATCTTCTTCTTCCTCATTCTAGAACACCACCACCTGTGGATCCCTGTAAAAGTACAGCAAAGCGATGTTAGACAACATCACCGAGGACTTTTTGGCGTAGACTCAAAGCAAAGACCGCTCTCTTCTCCCCCTCAGTCGTCGGATCGCCCTGGAGGTGGGTCTTCTCATCCCTTTCTTCTAGTTAGAACCTAATTTGTGCGTGAGTTCTGTGTGCTGTGTTTTGATGTTTTTCGTCAGCCATAGTGTAGATTTTTTCGTGCATAAACCAGCACGTAGGTTTGTTTAGATGTTTCTTTTATTTAATAGTATTTTCAATCTATCGTTGGGTGTTATTTGAAGGTGCGTGTACTTTGAGTTTCGGATCTGTATGTCTGCATGTTCCTCGTGTTTTCCCAGCATTAGTTAGGTCTGAATATGTTTTATTAGCAATAGATCATAGAGGTTCTTTCATAGTTAATGGCGTTTTTATTTCTTGGTCATTTTATTGGTTTTGGTAATTAGCGATTTATGTAGTTTAGGTTATTTGATTAGAACCAACTGTAGCGTGTTTCCTGTATAGTTTGTTGTAGATAGATTATGTGTTTAGTTAAATTATTAAGTATATTTTAGTTGTGTTCGCATGATAGTTAATTTAGATAGTTTTGATAATTCCTGTTTTGCGTTTTGATCTTAGTCAAGTGTAGTGTAATTAGCCATAGCATGTTTTCTGTTTAGTTTAAGTCCCAGCATGATTAGTGAGTTTAGTCTATGTGTTTTTTGTTTAATTAGTTATTCATAATCGTATGTTAGCTTAGTTGAATTTAGATTTGTAATTGTTATTGTGTTATTAGCTTAAAATTAGATTTTTCACTTTTGCGTGTGAGTGTAGTCATCTTCTCCATAGGTAGGACAGCCATTAGAGGTCCAACAAGGTTGTAGAGTGCATTTGATAAGGTATTAAGTTTTAGGAAATTCTAATTAATATGTCTAGGTTCATTGTATTAGCTTTAAGTATTCTAGAATTAATATGTTAATGTCTTAATTAGGTTGTTTATGCAATTCGTGACTTAGTTAGTTCATTGTCTTTGTATTAATTGTAAATATATTAACTTAGCTAAGGGTAGTCTAGTTTAGCCAAGTAATTCAATTTGCTTTGTATTAGTTAAGGGAATTTGAGTCATTGAATGTGAGAAACGTTTTTGGTTAAGATCTTAGCCTCTTCAAATTCGTGATTTGTTTTTGAGTAAAGTTTTAATGAAATGTTATCCAGCCCATTTGAAAAGGAGCTATATTTGAAAAGGTGGAAACCCATTTGAACTTCAAAAGAGTTTCTAAAATTGTTTACATGATTTTGGAAAGAGTTGACATTTTTAAATTACTTTTAAAGCTAGCCAAAATCGTGTACTATACTTTAGGAAAGGTTTTCAAAATAGGCTCTATTGCTTTTAATGAAAGAATGAAAAAACGCATGAGCCAAAAGGCTGGATGGTTTTACACTTTAAAACTTTCCTAATATGCTTTTAAAGTAAGAATGGGAGAGGAAAGTACATTACCAAATTCGTGAATTCATATTTATATAGCCCTAATTAATCCTTACCTAGTTTGACTAAGCATTAATTAGATACTAATTAATTTAGTAAGTATAGTATTAGCTTTATTTTGTAGAAGTTGTGTAGGTCTAATTAGGTACGTGCTAACCTTAGTTACATTTAAGTTAGGAGTTAAATTTGATTTAAATTCGTATGTTAGGTAATAACATTTAACTATTAGTCTAACTAACCCAACTAGGGTGGCGTGGATCCACTTTAATTCCATATCCATATCCAACCCCCTAGTCTAACCATAGTTTATCCTAACTAACCTTATTTAGTAGCTAGCCATCTTAGTTAGTTAACCTCAGCCGCTAGAGCCTTAGTTAAACCCTAGTCGACCCTAGTTAACCCTTACCTAACTCTAGTTAACACTAACCGACCCTAGCTAACTCTAGTTAATGCTTGACCCTAGGTAGTTAACCATAATTAGTTAATTAACCCAACCGACCTTAGTTAGTTAAAGCCTATTCACCTTAGTTACCCTAACCGTACCCTAGCAGCCCAGTTAGTTCTTAACCTTAGTCTAGTCAACCATAAGTAATTTATGTTAACCATAGTCAAGCCTAGATAGTTAACTAACCCTAGGAAGTTAATCTTAGTTAATATCTAACCCTAGATAGTGTTTAGACCTAGTCGATCTAACCATAGTTAGTTAAGCTACTCTAACTTAGTTTCTAACCCTAGTTAGATTAACATTAGGTAGTATTTGTGTTTTACTTAGGTTTTAGAATTAATTTTCAAATAGATAGTTAATTTAGTTAGTGATATTAGATAATATACATTATGTTTAATTAGAGTTTGTATTCATTTAGATATCTTATTTAGGTTTAGGTTAGATTAGGTTTAATGGGTAGTTTAGATTAGAATTAATAGTAGTTAGATGGTTCTTTTCTTAATTTTATAAATTAGCTTAATTGTTGTCCTTTACTATAGTTTAGAATAGGTTAAGACTGTCTTTATTCGTGGTTTAATGTAGAAATGTGATTTGTGGATTTAAATAAGTGAATAGTGCACTGAACATAAAAACTGATTTTTATCATGTCGTGCACTCATCATTTCATGTGAATTTTTCGAGAGTTTTCTAAAAATGATTTTTCTATTCTTCACATCTCTGTGTTAACTGTTTGCAGACCAAATTTCAGCTCGATCCGAGTTAATTTGTTCTGGTTTTTAAGCATTTTGTGAAAGCAGCTTTTTCGGGTTTTCGAATTTCGGGTCCTGCGATTTCCAAGATTATCCTGATTTTGAAATGCTTATATCTGGAGATACATAACGTATTTTTCAAATCTGTAAAATGTGTCAGATTATTGGATCTGTCAGTTACAGAACAGAAGTGATTTTGGAAAAATTGGATTTTGTTTGGCCCCTCAAACAATCGATTTGCGAAAAGCTTTTAGAGCCCACTTTTGCATTCTTTAGGGACAGAACAGTCATTTAGTTATTTGTTTGGTTTAATGTAGTTTTCGTGTTTTCTAGTATTGTAGTTAGTTAATTAACAGTAGTTAGAATAGTTAGCATGCATTTACTTAGTTAGATAAGTTAGATATTGTAATTGTAGTTTTATTTATTTGTTTAAGTGTAATTTAATTCCTGACTTAGTTTAGAAATAGTCGTAGATGTAATGTAGATTTAATTTTTATTTGTTTACTGACTTTGTATTTTTATTGTGTAGGTTGATAAGTTAGAACATGTTCACAAGTGTAATTCAAAGATGAAGTGCACTATGCACATATGGTGAAAAGACAGTTTTTCCCCTGGAGATCTGCAGAAGACTTAGCCTCCTACTTTAGTTTTCTTTTCATAGTTTAGATTGTTATTTGATTGTTAATTGTATTATTGACATAGTTGTAAACTTTGTTATATTAATAAAGTGTTATTTTAGAATTAATTCAGAAGTATCCTGTTCCCTGTGGATTCGACCTGTACTCGCCACTCTGTGGAAAGTCGGTTTTTATATCTTTGGTTGACAATTTTCCCTTGATTTTATAGAAAAATATGTTTTAAAAATATGCATTCCAAAAGTATCAACCATGGTGCCACCTAGTGTGACCCACATTTGGTTTTTCAAAACCTAAAAAAAAGAGTTAAAACAAATTTAAAGTTTTAAAATCAAATAGAGTTTTAAAATCAATTAGACTTTTCAAACTTCTAACCTAATTAGGACATTGACTAATCCTAAACTAACCAAGACACTCTCAAATATGGTGCCACCAAGAGTGGGCCCCACTTGGTTTTTCAGAAAACGATTTTGGAACTTTGAAAATAAAGGGGTTAAAAATAATTTTTTTCAGAAACTTCAAAAGGGCATCTAAACTAACTTATATTTTTTTGTATTTTTGAAATATGGAAGATGTAAAATGGAATGAAATTGAAAATTAGGGTTTTGCACCCCTACAGAGTGGGCCTTGCTTGAAGGAAGTTGAAAACTGATTTGAAAATCAAGTTTTTTTGATATAAAGGGTTTTAAGAAAGAAAGTTTTTAAAAAAAAGTTTAAAAATAGAACTAAAGTTCTAAATCAACTAGAATCGTAAATGGATTGAAACTCTTCTAGATGTGGTGCCAATTGTGTGGGCCCCACACCAGAGTTTTGAAAAAGTTGAAAGAAAGACTAGAAAGGGTTTTGAAATAGAGTTAAAATCACCAGATGAGAATCAAAAGTTTTGAAAACAGTCCTGAACTAACTGAAACTCTGGAACAGAGTCCTGAAATTTTGAAACTCATAAATTTTTTGGTTTTTGAAAGAAAAACAAAGAGATTTTGAAATATCTTCTCAGAGGTTAGTAAAAATGAACAAAATACAAGACCAGGGTCAGAGTCCTAATCAACTAGGACTCTAGGATAGACTCCCAGAATTTTGAAACTCTTAGAATTAAATATGTTTTTGAAAAACAAGTGAGATACAAGTAAAAGATGAGATCAAGGTAGAGTTTTAGGCTGATTGAAATTTTGGGGTAGAGTCCTAAAATTTTGAAACTCTACAATTTTGTTTTTTTTGAAAAATGAACGAAGAGATTTTGAAAGATATCCTCAGAGATTAATGAAAATAAGCAAAAGACGGGATCAAGGTTAGAGTCCTGAAATTTTGAAACTCTAAAATAGAGTCCTAAATTTTTGAAACTCTGAGACTGAAGTCTGTTTTCGCAAAACAAGTAAAATGGGGATAGAAGATGACATCAGAGTAGAGTTCTGAACCAACTGAAACTCTAGGACAGAGTCCTGAAATTTTGAAACTCTATAATAAGGTCCTAAAATTTTAAAATTTTGTTGTTTGAAAGATAAATAAAAAAGTTTTTGAAAGATTTTCTAAAAAAATGAAGTCAAGGTTAGAGTCTTGATCCAACCAAAACTCTAAAAAAGTGTCCTAATTCGACTAAAACTCTAAAGTTTTGACTTCTTTTGAATGATTTTCTCAAAAACAGGTGAAAACAGCAACGAAAGATAGAGTCCTAATCCTACTAAAACTCTGAATTAGAGTCTTAGTCCAACTGAAACTCGAGAATTTTGACCAAAATAAAAGATTTTGATAAATTTTGTTGAAAACAAGTAAAAATAGAGATGAAAGACAGAGTCCTAGTCTGACTGAAACTCTGTGATAGAGTCCTAGTTCGTCTGAAACTCTATGATAGAGTCCTAGTTCGACTGAAAATATAAGATTTTTGTCTTTTTGAAAGTTAGATGAGAATGTTTTTAAAAACAAGTAAAAAATGAGAATAAAGGATGAAATTAGGATAGATTCTTAATCCGACTAAAACTCTGGGACAGAGTCCTAGTCCAACTGAAACTCTAAAATTTTGGCCAAAATGAAGGAAATGAACTAGGGATAGGACTTCTTCTGGTTTAAAATTGAAATAGAATTTTAAAGAGGTTTAAAAAGGTAAAAAGACAGTCCTGATCCCACTAAAACTCTGAAATTTGGATGAAAGAAGGGATCTAGAAGCAACACCACCTAGATGGGTCTCATTTGAGAATTAAGATCAGTTAAAATTGAGTTTAAAATGAATTCAGATTGTTTTTCTGAAGAAAATGTTTCTGAAATGAGGAAATATAAGATCCTGGGGGTTGACAAATGGCAAAATATCAATCTAAAACCCAAGTATTTGAAATTGATTTTGAAAGAAAGGTTTTAAAATTGAATCTGGGTTGAAAAAAATTGAAAAACCAGAATGTCGGATCTCAAAAATTTCATGCAATGCAATGACATGATATGAAATGATATGCGAAATGATACAAAATGAGATGCAAAAAGGCAAACCCTGGATGAGGGATTTGAAGTTCCGAATCCCTGGCAAACATAAAGAATTGAAAATTTCTGTTCGAGGATGAGAATTGATAATTGAAATTGAGCCAAAAATGAAATATTGAAGTTTGGTGCAAAAATTTGGGTTCTGGTTCAAGTGTCGACCATCTAGTTCTTTGAAGGCTTCAAAGGGCAGATCCCAGTGGCAGAAGGTAGGTATTTGTGAATGAAGGTGAAAATTTGGGGTGTTTACACAAACCATGAAGAAAAATGCTTATGAAAATGCATATCATATGCATATGCATTCAAGTGATTTTAGCCTATGCAAAACATGAAGAAAAATGCTTATGAAAATGCATAAGTGTATATATAATATGCACATGTATTTATGTGATTTTAATCTATGCAAATCATGAAAAAAAATGCTAGTAAAAACACATAAGTGTATATATCATATGCATATGTATTTAAGTGATGTTGTTCTATGTGATCCATGAAGAAATATGCTTTAATGCATAGGTGCATACATAATATGCATGTGAGTAAATCAATGTTTCAGTGATGCATTCAAAGAGAAATGAATTATGAGATGCCATGTGATGGAATAACTCATGCAATGCATAAATGCCTATATGTCTGAGTGCATATGCCCATGCATTCATAATAGAAATGAGATGCATATGACAAAAATCATTCATCTTCATGAAATGTCTATATGAGTATGTTTATGCCAAAATGCATATGAGGTAAGATGCATATGAGATGTATAGATGTGTTTGTCTTAGAGTTTGTACATCAAGATTGAATGTCATATGATGTATATTTTTATAAGAAAAGCATGAGATGATGGTGTCCCTTGATGATGCCATAAAATGCTATAAAATGTCATGATTTGTCATGTATATGTTTTTGAATGCCACACGAATTCGCCATGATGCCCATACATGAATAAAACACACAGCATGTTGTAGAGATGCACATCATGAAATTAACTACATTCATATGTCATGTACTATGCTATGAGTTGTTAAGGCATAAGGTTTGATGAACCTAGTGAACATTATTGACCTTGTGTGTAGATCTTCTTTATCGTACAAATACATGTTACAATGCATAGCTGAAAAATGCTCTCTTATGAGCTTGGGTGGAGTGTGAACCCACAAATTGTGAGATGAAGTCTTATTTCGCCTGCTACATATATCCATATATTAAAAATTTCTGTTATCGCCTTCACAGACAAGGTGCTCCTATGGGCTAAAGGCTCCAAAGCATATGAATGGGTAGGGTACAAACCATGTCATGGCATGTATACTTCCTTAAGGGTAGTATTGAGGGTACTAAGTCTATTTGCCTTGTGAAGTGAGGGCACAAATTGTTAACTATCTTAAGAAAGATAAGACCACCTAGTAACTCATTCACAAATATTGGTCAACCTTAGAGAGGGTGGAATGGTATAACCTCGAGTGACAATGTTGCATATAAGTTTCATCTACATGTCATACCGACTTAAATTCAAGAGCAATATCGTCTTTGGACCTTCAGTCACTCAAAGTTAGAGAGGTTGGGGCTACCCAAAAGTGGTATACCTTAACTACTACAGTAGTATGGATTGCAATCTGGTTACCCTTGTGAAGATTCTCTCGGTCATGGACTGTACACTTGGGTGGGTTTATTCAATCTGTAGGTACCACAACCAAAAAATATATTAATGGCATAACAAACACCGATGGTGTACTCTAGCAGATATGATGACAACTACCTCCACGTATTTGAAGGTGTAATCAAGAGAAATAAAATTATTCTAACATTGTTAACTATCTGACCTCAGTAATTATCACATCTAGGTTAGATAATTTCAATAATCCTAATATCTACTTGATTTTCTTGTTGTATCCATTGCTAGTGGATCATATATTGCAATACCTTTGAATAATTTCTTTTCTTATACATTTATACTACTCACATGACTACTAGACTGTGAAACCATGATAGCATGATATGCCTTGCATGATTAATGCTTTGGTAATATTTATTATGCATATAAATATAGATTTTCTTACCTGATCGCAAGAGTTTGATCTTATTTCATTAAACACAAGTAATGATTGTGGAAGTAGTACGAGGGTGCGATGTGGTGGTCCTAGGACTACTTTTGAGTGTCTCAATTTATTTGAGATATTTTTAATTATCTTGCAAAATTTGTATTTCTAGTTCTAAACTGATATTATGAATTTGGAATGAAATTGCTTTTGTTTCTTATTATGAGTAGGGATGGATCCGGTTTTGATAAAATTGGGTCCAACCCAGTTTGATTATTTCATTCATGTAACCTGCTAGAAATGTCCAACTTTTTAAACCCAACTATATCTGTTGTGCTATTTCTAAATCTCTATTTCCAAAAAAAAAATGGGTCAAATTTTCACATATTCTAAGGTGGAAATTTTGGGGTGTTACAACTTTGGTATCAAAGCAAGATTAGAGAAAATAGTTCAAGGCTTATTGATATTGGCATCACACTGTGTAGATTATTATTGTTTAAATATTTGTGATTATATAGGATATTAAGATAATAAGATTTTTTTTGGGTAGATGTCGACTATTAGCAACAGAGGATTACTCTAAGAAGCCTAAAATTTTCAAATCATACAAAAGAATTGATGATGCAGAAATCAGACCATGTAAAGAATATCAAAAATTTGCCAAATTTGAAAAAGGATGTCCCATGATTCTGAAAATGAGATATGTACCCTTCAAAGGACTAGGGATAGAAAACCAAGGAACTCTAATATCCCTTATAGTCATGAAAACAAATTATGAAGGATTGAGATATGACAAAAGGAGAAATAGAATGAAAAGTCAGTCCTCCCTGATTCATTCAAAAAGGAACCTTGCCTCACGAGCAACCAAACTCAAAAAGCAACGATACTCATGATCGACAACCATGTCTCCATAATGCTGGTGGCTATCGCGATAAGATGAGCCATTTTGCCTTGAAATGGCACAAGGAGGTGACAAATTGACATAAGTGACACATTGACAAATCTTAGCTTCAACAACTTCCTAGGGGTACTAGAAGCTTCGTCATAGCGTATGCATACTAAAATTGTGAAAGACCCTTCCCAAATATCCCTTAAAAAAAATAATAGTCACACTATTTTTTGTAAAATAATGGTTAGTTTATTTTAATTAATAGTGACACATGGATTTTTTATGTATCTATGAAATGACTGAATTACATCATAATAGAAATATATGAGTTCTTTTGAGTATATGATCCATTGAATTTTGGACCCCAGATAGGTGGCTCATGACCTTGTGTAGGGTCGTCTGAATTGATTTGTGTCGGTGTCCTAAAATAATGGTTGATAATCTTGTACTTTGATAATTGAACTTAGTAGACATACTTGTGCCCGAATAGTGGCCTTTGACCCTATGAGCAGTCTACTGTGCTTATGCATATACGATACCAAAATTCACTTGATGAATTTTCAAGATCAGATAACTCGTCGATGAACGGTTCCTCAGAGGATGATCTATTTGAGGATAAGTGTAAACACCCCAAATTTTCCAAGTTCATTTTCGGATACCCCCTTTCACAGATGCCAATCCCTTTAGATGTCATTTCACCCCATTTTACCAAAAAAAACTACCATTTTACCACTAGGTAACCCTTGATCCTTGTCAGTTAGACCCAATCAAGCTCATTTTAAGCTTAGAAGAGTTAGAATATCAGTCATTTTCAACTCTCCTGAACTCACAATGAGTAGACCCTGGTCATTTCAACTAAATTTGGTTTATTTTATGTGAACTGAGCTCATTTTTAGCTCGAATTCAATCCATATATCCCAGAGTAAGTCAATTCCAGTTGATCCATTTTTTCTATGTTTAACTTGAGCTCATCAGGAGTTCAAGTGGTCCAGCTTCAGTTCAAATTTGTTTTTCCACATTGTTGGAATTCATTTTATCTCAATTCAGCTAGAATTGAACTCATCCTAGTCAGCCTAGCCAGGATTTAATTTGTTTAAGCTCTAGGTTAGTTCACCTTAGTTCAGTCGATTATGGTTTTAGTTCAAACCCAGTGTTTGGTTCACTACACTCAGTACACTCTCGTTACTTACTTCACTCACTTAGAATTGTGTCTGTTTTCAGTCATCTGGTTTGGGAGTCTAGTTGAGATAGTGTCCTTCTTAGTTCACTTGAGTTCAGAAACCTTAGAACCTTGATCAAACCAGTTCAAACCTGGTATTTCAAGTGTCACTCTTCACCCCACTTCACGCCCTTGCCCAGGAGGGCAAACTCATTTATAATCGTGATCATTTCTATTCAGAGGGCCAGTTCAATCAATTTCTAAGCTAGGATAATTTCTAGTCCAGACTCGGATCAATTCTTTTTCTGAGATTATATCTACATCCGAGATCCAACTCATATTGTGATTTGAACATGGGATATCCGATCCGATCCAATATTAGATCTGATGTCCAATATCCATTTTTTTTATTTTGGACCTGGACCTTTTATCTAATTTATTTTGTTATCTATAACCAGAGTCCAATTTATTTTCTGAACCTGGATTATTTCATCAGATATCCAGGATCCACTTATCAATCATTTATCATTCAGGATCCATTCTTCAATGCTTATTTAATATCCATGATCCATTTCCACCATATTATCTTGATTCAGGATCCGCTTCTGCAAGCTCATCATTGATCCAGGATCCAACTTACCCTTTTACTATACAAGATCCATTTTAAATG
Source organism: Nuphar pumila (assembly GCF_984573655.1). NCBI lineage: Eukaryota > Viridiplantae > Streptophyta > Magnoliopsida > Nymphaeales > Nymphaeaceae > Nuphar > Nuphar pumila. The sequence continues at coordinate 65,514,958 of NC_143249.1, forward strand.
TCTTATCTTTGATCTAGCATCTATCCACCATTTTTAAGCATGGGCCAGACTCATTGTCTGAGATCTAAATCCATTTGTCATTTGAAACTTCAGATCCCGATCCGAATTCAAAACTTTCTTCCAATTTCAAACTTGGGTTCAAAATTGATATTTACATTTTAATCTAAACCCAGTGTTTTACATTTGATATTTTGAAATGCCTTTTTCAGAAAAAACAATGTGTACCAGATCCATATCTAGATTGGATTTTGATTTGAATTTTTTGTTAGGCTCAAATTTCAAAATGGGTCTTAGATCCAATTCACATTAAAAAGGACCCACCTAGGTGGCATCACCTCTAGATCATTCTTTTCATCTTGTTTTCTTATTTGTGTTATTTCAGATAATTAGTTGATTTAGGACTTTGTTTTCGCTTTTTTATCTTTTAATTTTATCTTTTTTATTTTTAACCTTTTAATTATTTTAAAATCAAATATGGACCCTACTCAAATGGCGCCACATCTAGAGAGTCCTAATCTTTTTTTTATTAAGTGTTTTAATTAGATAAAAAAAAAGTCACAAAAAAGAATCAAATGTGGACCCTACTAAGAAGGCCAATTTCTCTAATCTCCTCCATTTTGCTAATTAATTAAACAAATGTGGAACCCACTATCCGCTTCTAAGTTTTTCTATAAATAGACCCAAGGGACGTCCAGCCAAGAAGGCAAGCCCAACTCTCTCTCCTCCTGGTCTCTCTCCTTCTTGATTTTTCTTTTCTTTTCCTCCTTTCCCAAGTGCTGCCCCTCCTTTCTTCTTCTTTCTTCTTCGTTTCTTTTTCGTTTTTGGATGTAGCGAAGGAGGAACCACAGGTAACTTCTCTCCCTCTCTTTTTATTTTCTTTTACTATTATTAGTATTATTGCTATATTTTCTTTTTTTTTTTACAGCCATGGGAAGGCCAAAACTCGGTTTCTCGTAAATTGAGTCCCTTCTTTCAATCGACTACATCAAAACAAATACCATGCTTTTATTATTCTTTTCTTCTTTTTATTTATTTGTGTGCATTGCAGATCTAGATTTAGTAGTGTTTAATCTCTTGTTTTTTTTTCTTTTCTTTTCTTTTTATGCGTGTTTAGATTAGATTTTATCTTGTTTAATAGTCTGTGCTCTAAATCTTGATTCTAGCCTTCATGTTAGCATCATTATTTTATGTGTTTATTTTCATCCTTTTGAGCCAAATTTTTTATGAGATATAAATCCATATGCTTACGTGAATCTGGCCATGTTTCATTATTTTTCATTATTTGTGACTTATTTTCAAAAAATAAAAACTGAAACCTGTTCCCTGCACCATCTGGCCGCTATTCACAGCCTGGGTCAACTTGCTGGAGTCATATCTCCCTAACCAGAGATGATTTTTCAGATCCGTAAAAAGTAACTTCTTCGTCTATATGTCTAATTTATTTCTCTAGAGTTTGGTGATTTTTAATGTCTATTTGCTATTTTATTTTAGCCAAAAACCAGAATCTATTTTCTACACCGTCAAGTTGTTCATAATCAGGGTCATCTTGTCGGAGTCATATCGCCCTAACCGAAGATGTTTTTTCAGATTCGTAAAAAGGGATTTCTTTGTTGTTGTGTCTAGTTTATTTATGAAAAGTTTTGTAATTTTTTATGATAGTTTGCTATTTTATTTTAGCCTAAAACTGTGATAGGTACAGAATATCCTGTTCTACAGCCTGTTTCCACTTGTTAATTTAATATCCTTTTCTTGAGTATTTATTAAATTTATTTTTTAATTGCATGTTGTCTTTAGGGTTGTTAAGAGTGTTCATGTTAATTTTCAGTATTTTATAAGGTTATTTGGTATTTTATTTTGCTGTTTTCCAAGAAACGGTTTTCTGCAGAATCCTGTTTTGCAAAAACAAAGATAGATTCAACCTTTTCTTATTTATATTATCATTTTCATAAATAGTTTTTATGGTTTAAAAATTTTACTATTTTTTTTTATCATGTCAGGGTGTTTTCCACCCGATTTGGTGTTGATTTGAGTTTGTCTAGCCTTTATATCAAACATATTTCCAAACTTGTTTCTAAAACCCTGGTTTTTAATATTGTTGTTGCAATTAATCTAAACTTTTAGGGGTATTTTGGTCCTTAAGACTTCAATTCTCAAAATTTTATTTTATAATAAGTTTAATTTTATAGTCTATTAAATCATGTAATTTCATTTAGCCTTTTTAGGGATTTGGTTTTATGAATGCATGGGAAAGGCTTATTTCGGATAATATCCTTCAATTTCTAGATATTGTTGGATAAATCTCAAAAGACCTACATTTTTTTACTAGCATGTTTGCTGATTTTGCAAGAAAGTTCAAGACTTTATTTTTCTTTTTTTATTTTATTATACAACTTATCAATGTAAATTATAATTAAAGAACAAAAATAGTAAAAATTTACTTTTATGCATAGCTTAGGATTATATAAGCATATAGTTTATTTTCTTAATATTAATTGCTATTGTTTGTGATGAATATGCACATTTTAAATTCCACAATGGTGAAACATGAATGGCACGTGCACCTTCTTTTATGTAGTTAATAAACTTAGTGGAATTCGTATTTGTGGTCATAGTCAGAATACGAATGAAATTCAAATTTTATTAATCTCTTTAAGTTATAAAAGCTTAAACACTTAGGTTATTTTCAAAATCATTGCATACTTTCAAAATATTTTTTAAAACCCTCTTTTTAGAATTAATGAGATATATTTAAAACATACTTGTAGCCATAGTCATGAATATGTGGCGAATTTACCTTCATTTAAATTCTACAAGGCACAAAACCCCCTTTTATCAAAAGAGTTTTATAAAACAAAGGGATTTGTCAATGAATTTTCTCAAATCTTTTAAAAAGAAATTTTGATCAACTGCATCCATGCATCATTTAGACTTAGGTTGCATCATGCATGGGCCCTCAAGGCCACACGCCCAATCTATCTAGCCCTGTTAGAGATATTTTCGATTTCAAGAAGAAATTACAAAATAAATTTTCAACAATTTCAGACATGTCTCATGTTTTTATTAACTCTTTTTCAAAATCATATCATATGTGTCTTTGATTCTTTCTGCACTAGGATTTAGAATAATCTCTTAGGCATTTGAATAAAACAAGGCATATCATTCAATCGTTGTTTCAATTACCCTTGGTTAAGGTGCAAGGAACAATTGAACCTCATACTGACAGGCGAGTTCCCTCTCTCAAGTTTTTCCTGCATTTTTCAAGAAGGAGGTGAGTTTTCTAAAAACATTTTCAAAAGGTCAGTGCAAAAGTAAATTTTTTTATGATAACAAGTTTGGCGACCGTGATGGGACCCATCCTCGATTGATTGAACTAATTACTTGTCTTGTTTAAATGTCTTAGTTATTATTCTACAATGTCAGCCTTTATTTGCGAACCTAGGAGCCTAGAATTTGACCTAGCTAACATGATGCATGTAGGGTTAGGCATGGTTTGGTAGAACTGATTGAGGAGGTCTACTCATGCTCACTGAAAAACCTATAAATTTTCAAAAGCAAACAAATAAAGAAATCACTTTAATTCGAGTTAAAAATGTATATTTATCTTTTATTGTAAATTTAATTTGTTTTATATGCTTAATTTTATCTTTCTGACAAAGAAGGGTAAAATGGTTATTTCAATAATTTACGTTAATAAGATACTATTAAAATATTTAATTTTATCATTTTAATAAATCACCAACTCAATTAGGCATGTTTGATGTGTTTCGAACTTAACAAGGCACATTTTAATGATTTTTGGAATAACTTTATAAAAAGGGGTATTTTAGTCATAAAACTAACTACGGGGAATGCTTTAATTAAATAAAATATTGTTTAGAACCCAAACTTTCATTTAAAACAAGCTGGTTATTTACTAAATAGACTTAATTTTAATATATTTTCTTTTATTTTTATTTTTGTTTATATTTTCTTTAAATTTTTTATAGATTCTTTTTAGTTTAATGTTATTATTTTTTATTTTGCATATGGTTATTCACAAAGATTTGCATATGGTTTTTATTGATTTGGAGAAGGCTTACGATAGAGTACCTAGGGACGTTCTCTGGTGGACAATGATGAAGAAAGGTGTTTCTCTCAAGTACATTAGTATAATTAAAGATATGTATAAAGGAGTAGTAACCAATGTCCGCACTTGTGGAGGGGTGACAACCAATTTTCCTATAACGATTGGGTTACATTAAGGATCTGCTTTAAGATCTTTCCTATTTGCTATAGTGATGGATGAGCTTACGAGATCAATTCAAGAAAATGTGTCGTGGTGTATGTTGTTTGCTAATGATATTGTTTTGATTAATGAGTCTAGAGCTGGGGTTAATGCTAAGTTAGAATTATGGAGACAGACATTGGAAGCAAGAGGTTTTAAGTTGAGTAAGAGTAAGACAGAATACATGGAATGTCGATTTAGTAAGCAACAAAATAGAGATGGGAGTGTAGTGAAGCTTGGTGAGCAAGAAATACCGGTAGATGATTCTTTCAAATATTTGGGATCTATCATTCAAAAGTATGAAGAAATTGATGGAGATGTAAATCATAGGATAAAGGTTGGGTGGATGAAATGAAAGAGTGCAACTGGAGTGTTGTGCGATCGTAGAATGCCATTGCGGTTGAAGGGAAAGTTTTATAGGACGACTATTAGGCCCGCTTTACTATATGGTATGAAATGTTGGGCTGCCAAGAGACATCATATTCAAAAAATGAGTGTAGCTGAGATGCGTATGCTGAGATGGATGTGTGGAAATACAATAAAAGATAAGATTCAGAACGAGGAGATACGTAAGAAGGTAGGCGTTGCACCCATTGAAAATAAGATGAGAGAGAATCGTTTACGGTGGTTTAGACATATTCGACGAAGGCCTAATGATGCTCCAGTTAGAAGGATGGAGAAATGGGAAAATATATTAGTTAAAAGAGGTCGGGGTAGGCATAGGAAGACATGAATGGAGGTGATAGGAAAGGATATGAATGCTTTGAACCTCACCGAGA